>NC_068970.1:35188629-36468629 GCF_016808095.1 Vigna angularis | reverse complement strand
GTGTTAGATAATTGGTGCCCGTTTTGAAAGTGTTCCTAGGAAATCGGTAATGACTACAATGTTGTGAGCCTATGTACCATGATGGGTGTTGGTTGTAGGGACATTTATATGGTGAGTTGTAATGGTTAAATGCATGATCCTTAATGTTGTTCTTGCATGGTGTAGTTGCAAAGTTAATTGGATTATGTGTCAAGTGGAACATGAGTTGGTTGAGTTGTTGTTTTCCATAAGGGTTGTTTGATAACCATGCTAGCGGGTGACTATGAATTCTATGTTTTCCTACATACTCAATGGCAGATGACGCGAGGAAGTCCTACGTTGATGCATAGGCCTTGTTTTGGTGAACAGGAAAGTCCCTGTTGATGCGTGGGACCGATTTTGGTGAATCGGAAAGTCATGCGTTGGTGCGTGGTCCCAGTTTTGGTGAATCAGAAAGTTCTGCGTTGGTGCGTAGGCCCTGTTTAAATGAACAAGTATGGCAATAGTGATTGGGAGTGGTCGCATTGTTTGTATGGGTTGGAGTTTGATTAACAATGTGTTATTGTGCTGTGAATTTGATTTAAGTAGGAGTGTTATGAGTTTATACTTTAATTGATAATTGTATTATTATAATTATATCATTATCATTTGATTTTATGTTGATTTTGTTAGCTCACCTTTGCATTTGTGGATGTGGTTTTCACCTAGGATGATCATATTTATACGGGAGAAAATGATATTACAGAATATATTGTTAATGATGTTGATGTGGCGTAGAACGAGAGACTAGTGGGGACTTATTTTTTAGATTTTCAAAATATTGTTCTTTTTTATTTAAAAAAATTATGCTGAGGAGTTTTAGTATGTTATTTCAAGTTGTAATTGGATTAATTATTATTCCCGCATGTTTTTATTTATTTTCACGATAACATAATAAAGCTTAAAATTTTCACTATATTTTGATGGTATCAAAGTATTATTTTTTTGTAAACAATGGACGCTATTTTACTCACACGTGACATCCTAAATTGGGGTGTTACATCATGCACCAACACTTTAAAAGATAACTCTTAGGCTATAACAACCATGTTCTTCTTCTTCTTGTTGTGAAAGAAATTGGAGTACCTACTATTCTTTGAAAAGAATAAGACGAAACCTAAAAGGGTGGAGGATTTAGTATTTGTATACAATAATCTTCGTCTTCTCTTAAGAAACTCCTTAAATACCAAAAAGATAAAACTAAATTGTGGGGTTTTGCAAGAGATGACTTTTCATTAAGATGACAACATAATTCTTGATATTGTCAGCTTATCGGTTGTTGAATCAGAATTAAAAGTTGTATTTGTCAAAGAGAATGAACACGTATAAGAGTCGAACACACTAATTTACAATAATTTTTTTTGTTTGACTTTCTTTTATAAATGTTTTTCTTAATTTTTTAAATATGAAGTACATTTTAATAGATATATTGTCGAATTATATGTTCTATATTTTTTAATCATATTTCCATATCGGTATCCATGTTTGTGCTTCATAGATCATAAAATCCATTAGAGAAAGCCATTGTTAACATCTGATATATTTTCTTGAAGTTTACTTGGCGAAAGGTAGACTTGAGATGGGTCCCACCTAACTAGGCCTAAGGTAAACCAGACTTAACTCAACCAAAGGTGGGCTCGAGTAAACTTATGAGCCTAATTCTACATAATCCGGTGTGGGCTTTTTAAGACTTGGTCAAACATGGGTTTGACTTGATATAACTTAACTCGATTTGACTCATACTCGACTAACCTTAGTCCAAGTGGATATAACTCAACTCGACTTGAGGTGCCTGACTCAATTAAGTCAAAGGTGGGCCTGACTCAATTTAACTTGAAGTGGATCTAAACTGACTCAACATAGCCCAAGGTGCACCCAACTTGACTTATCATGATGTGGGCTTAACTTGACTCAATCTAAATTGAGTCCAACTCTACTTCATCTGATGTGGACCAACATAATTGGGCCCAACATGTGTTCAACTTGACTTGATTAAGGTTGAATTGGTCGTACTCAACTTAGGCGAAGGTGCGTTTGTTTTGCCTTGGCTCAACATGCACCCAACTCGACTCAACCTCGTATGGGTCAACTCAACTCGACCTTTTGCGGGCCTAACTAGATTATGTGCAATGTGGACTCGATTCAACTAAATATGATGTAGACTATCATGTACTATATGCTCAATCATGAGGTGTATCCTATTATGTACTATAGGCTACGATTTTTAGTTGTAGTCTTAAGATTTTCCTTTTTTACTATGCTTGAATATACTATGATTCATTAATTGTAGTTTAACATTGAAAATAACTATAGTCATATCTCTTTATTGCACTAGTGACTTTATCAACCTTAATTTGACTTGGACGCAGACTGACTTGGACCTAACCTGAATGACCTACAAGACTCGCGCCTAATCCAACTTTGTCTATCTTAACCAAAGATCAACTTACATAGACTCACTCATAGGACCTTTTTTATGATTTTGGTCTAGTGAGTTTTCTTGGTCCCAAGATATGGGTCAAGGTTAAGTCCTATGCATTTGACTAAATTGACAGGTTTAATTGACTTGATTATGATTAATTTGAACACGATTCAACTCAATATAATGTGGACTTTATCAACTTTGGTTTGACTTTGACTCATAAGATTTTTCTTTTGTTATTTTGGTCCTATGGGTTTTTTTTATGTGGATTTTTTTAATCCTGATATTGTTTTCTTGACCCATATGGATCAAGACCAAACACTATATGTTTGACCTAGTGCTCTCAAAATGAGTTAGAACCTGCAAGCCAACCCGATCCATCACAGGTTTGAGTTGGGTTAAATTTAAAAAACATAAAATATTTTTAATCGGGTCAATTTTTAACCTAGTTCACTTAAAACTTGGTTCACCAACCCGTGGTGAGCCGGTTTAGCACCTAATGTATTGACAAGACTAATTATTAACACCTAATTTATTTTCTTGAAAGATACTTTCTTCTGGTTCACAACATTTAACTCTGTTCATTTAAACCAACCAAACGTTTCATATCATGGCATAAATATTTGAAAACACACAAATACAAAGATAACGTTACATAGTTCTAAAGATGAGGAGTTTAGATATCACACATGGCTCCTGATGGATGAGCTATACCCACTCTCAGCATCATAATACCTAGACCACAACATAACACCTCCATATTTAGCAGAACCCTTAATGGCTGGAAGCACATTAGAAAGAAGATCCGCAGAAGGAATGAAGCCACTCCCTGCAGCCTGTGGGGAAGCTGGCAACCCCAAGAATATCTTGTTGGCAGGGATACCTGAAATCCACTGCTTCCATGCATCTTCGAGGTTAGTGATTGCCCCAGAAGTGTATTGGCAAGGAGGGTTGTTGTAGAATTGGACCCACACATAGTCAAAAAGCCCTGTAGCGAGAGCATTTCCTATCCAAGCATCAGGAAAAGGGCACTGAGGAGCTGCAGTGATGTAGACTTGCTTGCCTTGCTTTGCCATGGCGTAGCCTTTAAGGAACCTGGCAAGATCACCCCAATGTTGGTTTGATCCACCTTCAATGTCAAAGTCAACGCCATCAAGAACAGCAGGGCCAAGAGGCCGAGATGAGGACTGTCCCCCCAAGAAGTTGTTCCAAAGGTAACTGGCTATGTGGCTTGCATCTTCGGTGGATGCAATTGAATAGCTTCCAGCACCTCCTCCTAAAGACAGCAACACCTTGATGCCTTTGGCTTGACAAGATTTTATGTCTGAACTTAACCCAGTGCACCCATCACTGTACGGATCGCAGTGACCAGCAAGATTAATCATAGGAGTTTGTCCATTGCCAAAGGTTGGCAAAAAGGCTAAGATCAAATAATCATAGTTCCCTGTCGCACAAGCCTCGCTCAGCGTCCCCTCGTTGCCATTCTGGCCCCAGTAGATTGCTATTTCTCCACCATAACAACCATTTCCTACTGCTAACAACACTAAGCACAACAAAGGAACTGACATTGCTGATGATTTCAATGCCATTGTGAAGGGGCCAATAATTCTTTTGAAAAGGTAAAAGATTTAGGCTGCTTCTTTGCCAACTGCTTCTTGGGACCAACGGCTTTTATAGAGTTCATATATGTTTCAATCCTTTCAAAATAAACTCTGGGGATTTTCTCAATAGAGCGTGCCTTGTCAGTTGCCAGTAATGTCTATTATAATAATTATTGATACTGACTTCATAAAAGCACCGTGCAAATTTACCTATCTTGCCAATTCTAATATCTTGTTCAACTTGATTGTTCAGTGCTTTCCAAAACTTCATCCACTATCCTCCACTTCCAAACATGATAAACTAAAATAGCGGTCAAGTGTACGAAGCCTGCTAGAAAATAAGTATTTTTTTTTGTTGTTGTCATAAATGGTGCAGTGTTTCTTACTATCTGATAGTCGTCCATTTTAGTGCTTCTGCATTGGCTTTACAATGGTAACATACAAATGGCAACCCATGTTGGAAATTTATTGTTGATAGGTGTTACCAAGAATTATCTCAGAAGCAACAAAAGTCATGACAAAAGATATGTTATAAGGAATATGTTTCTAGTATTTTCTTGATATTATTATAGCTGGCCTTCCATCTGTGCGGAAGGTATAATGAAGATCAAAAGGAAAATAAATTTCTTTGAAAATCTGTGTCCATATAGATTAAAAGCTACGCAGATGTGACGAGTTTACTCAACCTATATTGGCAATAGCGATAATTTTGTGTTCAGATGGTCGAATAATTTCAAAAATTTTAAATATAATGTTCAATCCCTCCTGTATTAGTCAAATATGATTAAAGAAGTTTTGCTCTCTCTATTTCTCCCCTGGCTGTTTAATTTAGCACAGTAATAGAAGGGAGGGTAAATTCTAATTCTAATTCAGTGTTGATATATATGATTATGAGTGAAAACGGATCCATGGAAGCTTAAAAATGCAGCCATGTTTTTGTTTGTCTTTACTCTGTCGAAAACAACGAAACGAGAGTTTTCAGGACTTATATATAGGAGATATTTTGCATATCTTGACAAGCAACTGTTCTAACATCACTTTTCAGTTAAAATCATATAGACCTTTCCTTTAGATCCTTTTCCATTTTTTAAATCCTCCATAAATATGTATTAAGTAGCTATCTTAAATAGCAAGACCTTTTGGCCTTTTCCTTAAAACTAAAATATTCGCCTTTTGATATAGTGTTGGAAATGCCTTGGCAGTTTAGCTAGGATGTTGTTGATATTAGTTAAGAGCCTAGATATTATTGATTTGTTTTTATTAAGCTTTGTATAAGAAGTAGTAATATGTTGTAATTACGAAGATGTGGTCAAACATTGCCCTTCCAATATATTGTTTATTATCTTAATCATTGTTATTAAGGACATTATATTGGTTTGAAAGACATGAGTGATGCAAAATATTTAAGTCATTCAATATATTATTTTTTAAAAGAAAATTAAAAAGCTTAAATTTATTTCTAAATATATTTTATATTTTATAGAATATATATGCAAGTTAAGCTAAGCAAACTTCAAAAACAAATGGATTTAAACAACACTAAACTAACGTTAGCTTTTAATAAATGAAAATATAAAATATTTACGTTCAACTAGATTAATTATGTGGACTTAATCGAAGTTGACAGAGTTCTTAATGTTAGACATTAATAGAGTGGACTTAACTAATTGAAACTTATAGTTAACTATTTTGAATTGTTTTTAATAAGTAAAAATATTTTGTGTTAATTTAGTATAAGTTTAGTCAACTTTAATTGAAATAAATATTAAAAATAAATAATATTGATTTGGTTTAATTGATGTTAATTTTATTTATTTTTACTATTTATATTTATTTAACTTAATTCAATGGACTAAGACTAATTTTATTTAATTAAATTATAATTAAATAGATCGAAACTAATATAATATATTTTTAATATTTATTTAAATTAATATCAATTTAATAAAAAGTGTAGATTATTTAGTTTAAATATTTAAATTTAAATATGACAAATGTTTTTACTCAACTTTTCTTTCCATTTTTTTTATATAAACTCCGTATATTTTATTTACATTTATCTTCTATATTCACACTTCTCTTCTAGGGACATGCTTAAAACTATGGAAGGTACCTAGATAAACTTAAAAGTCATTTTCTTAGAAATTGATTGTATCAATGTTTGCTTAATCCAAAAGAGGGGATGCACTACTTGTATCCAGATGATCGCCATTATTGGAGCTAGAACAAAAATAGAGGTCGGGAACAAGTAAGAAAAAAATAAATAAATATATAAATATATATATATATTTATATATATAATCATTCAAGAACAAATTAATTATTTATATATTTATTTAAAGTTATATAACTTTTGTAATTTTTTATGAATATACAATCTTTCAATTCAAAAGCACTTATATTATAATAAAATTATTAAATAACGACTAATTTTTAAGATGAAAAATAATTAATAACTATATACTAATTTATAAATTAAAATTCATTAATATCTAAAATAGTTTCTGGTGTAAATAAAAAATTAAAATTGATTTGTGAATTAGAATTTAAATTAGTTTTTAAGAATTTAGTTATAAAAGAATTAATCTGCTAAGTGTACGTGTGTGTGAATGTATATTTACTAAATTTAATGACAGAAAAGAAAAAGTGAGAGATAGATTTTGACCGAAGCTAATCATCATGTGTTGAAATTATGAGGAACATGATAGGTGGTGTATACGTTGTACCTGTTTCTATGACCCTTAGAGAAATACCTCCTGAGGAGGGATAGTATTTCCATGGTTCAAGGTTGGTAATTTAAAGAGAAGTTTATTGGGAAGGAGTGTTAGTATAAAATTGGGAACCAAACAAAGTCAATAAGGCCTCTTAGGAGAGAATTTCCTATCCAAAGATCAAGAACTGAGCACTGGAGGTTATGGTTCTACAGTGATAAGATATTGTTCGTTTTGGGTCATGTTCTTACGGATTACTTTTGATACCATTTCAAAAGATCTCTTACCAATGGAGGTATCTTATGTTTATATAAATTCATGTCCATCTTTTATTTTGAAGACACAACTTCCCTAAAAACTTAACCAAATAGCCCAAAGTGTAATTTTTGGAATCAACGTCTCTAACCATATATAAGTCTAAGTAACCCATCAAAGTAAGTTTACCATCTCCAAAACAAAGTCTCAAATCACTAATACCATGAATATATCTAAAAATTCATTTCATAGCATTTAATGCTTTATACTTGGATTTGCAAAAAAATAATGATTGATTATACCAAGAGCATTGCAATATTTAGTCTTGTACATATATTTTCTTCTTGAATGTGATCTATTTGACATGCAATTACTCATTGTCAGAATAACTTAATTGAGGTCTTGTGTCATCATTATTTTCTAGGTCTTCCATCAGCATCATTGTTTACAGGTCATACAATTGTTGGTGGGAGGCTTATTTCTGAATTGAAAAGCATATTTATGGCAAATGATTGTAAATTGTCAAGTATTAATTGTGTTGTAGTGCCTGACTCACATTCAATCTCAACAATCTTATTTATAAATCAAACTTTTTAATATATATGGTTCCTTATTTTTTGTGTTATAGGTTGCCCTAATATATGTATGCTTTCTTTCGACATTCTTACTCCATCTTCACAACACATATTTTGGAGGAACAGTTTTCACCCTCTCTGATGCTAACACAAGTAAAAAAATGTCTATAAACAATTCTCCTAAACTAAAACAACAATTATTTGCAGTTTAAATCTTGCTTTTAATGGTCAAAATAAACAATAAACTCTCTCTTGTCTATTCCCATTATGATTATACTCCTCCATAATGTCATAAATGCAACAATTCTTATCAACAACCACGTTCTAAACAACTTTTACCTATAAATTCCATTTGAACTTCATTAAATTTGGCATGTCTATTCAAATCGAAATTAACTCTCAATTAAGGACTGAGGCCCACGTGAAATGATTGTGTCTAGTGATGCAAAGTTAATTTCACACTCCTTTTCGGTCTTATCTTGCAATACGTTTTCTGTTTACCTTCTACAATTATCCCTTTTCTTCACAAACACCTTCCCTTCATCACCTCCACCATACATGCTCATCTCCTCTTTGTTCCTCACACTTCCACACAATCACTCACTCATATAACACCATTCTCACCGGTCTTGGTTCACTTAGTCAACACAACTAGTTCAAGTTTAACCATTCCTAGTTTACAAGTATCCGAACCATTTTTAGTCCAACCCTAGACAATATGTCTAGACTATTTAACTCAACTAAGCTAAACACCAAATGTTTTAATTATCTTCAGAATGTACAACACAAATAGTGTTATGAGAAAAAACATATTGATAACTCTTAAAGAGAGGATAGAAATAATACAAAGAAATATGAGATATTGCCAAAGTTTTTCTCTTAGAAAGTTTTGCTTCAGACGATCTATGAGCACAATAAGATTGTTTGAGCGTTCACGAGTTCACTATATTATCCTTCTTATCTTCTGATGTGATCATAGATAGGGCAAAGGATGAAGAGAATAAAAATATTACAAGAAGTATGACTAAGGGAAATAATATCATTTCTTGGCTCCTTTATGCCTTTGTTCAAAAAGAATAGAATATGTTCCATGGCTTGTATTCTGGCCTTTAGTAGTATAGGTTGTTTCTTTCTTTGTTGCTTTATCTTTTGTAAGAAGCTTATATATCATTCTTCCCTTTAAAGTGCAATCAATCTGGGACTTCACATAGTTTGGACTTAAAAGGAAAAGAAGAATAGATAAGCCTTCATTTAGTTGCTTGTAACACAATTTATCTCTTGTACATCTTTAATTTTGATCTTTAGGCAAGTTACGCAACTTATATACCTTTAGAATGATGAAGAATTGAGTGATGTGTGACCTAAAACAACCTTGGACATGATATTTTTAGACTTTAGGACTCCAAGTCTCACATCTCGTAGATCACTCAACCTTCTTCCTGTCCTAAACCTATATAAGCAGCCTAAGGCCTCGTTTGTAAGACACACCTTTCATTGAATGAAAATAAGAGTGATTTGCATTATTTTGCATTTCTTCTTTGAGATAACATCTATCTCTTAGTCTGATTTATGGATCTTATCTTTTGGCAAAAGCAAGTGGCGATCCTCCTTGCACTTATCTTAGATCCTTCCAAGTGGCGTGTCTTCAATTTATAAGTTTCCTTCTTTTTTTCTCTCTTTCAATTTCAGTATTTTAATTCCATTTCTATTTATTCTTTTTTAGTTCTTAGTTTTCTTTCTATTTAGGCATGTTATTCCATATCATCTTCTCTCCAAACTTACATCTATATATAGTTTTTCTTGAGAAATGACCATTAGATAGAGAGGTTGACTTCAGGTATAGCAGGTAGCCTTTAGGTGAGAAGTAAAACTCATGCCTATTTGGTAGATGTAGAGTGCTTTATCATAGTCATTATCAAAATAGAGCTTGTACGATGTGACAAAGCAGAAGACTTCAAAGGAAACATTCCCATAATGTTTTTCATATCTCTCAACATTTTTTTCCTAGGTGCGATGATTTTGATAATATTTTTTTGCTTTCGTGGTTTGCACAAAATATCAAAAACAAGGTATAAAAGCATTAAAGCATGTTTTCGTACATGCATTAAATATTTTGAACGTTGATAGGTGTTAGTTTGATAAAATATAACTCATATAATCATCACTGGTATAAAACATTATATGCTTTATTTTAAGCTATTTATAAATGTAGTGTTTAGCGATCTATTGTTAGACGGTATATTTCATAAGATGTTTTGCTTAAACTTAACATTGTATTAAATAAAACTTTCTTTAAGCTTTAGTACCATGAGATAGATGTTTTTATTCATAAAATGCTAGTTTAGAAGAGGTTGTTTGTTTAGGCGTTTAGATGTTATTTATAAAACATTATTTGTTTCCCATAGTGTCTATTAGAAGATTTAATAAGAGAGACACTTTCTTTTTTTAGACATTGTTTGTAAAATTTGTTCATCACACAATATAGTCTAGAAAACATTATTATAAACTTGAGTTCCTCTATAGATGATGTTCCAAAATATTTTATCTTTTAGATTATATTTCTTTAAAACAACTTTTCATACAAAGCGATATTTCATTCAATGCTTTTGTTAAACTTGAAAACCTGAGTTGCTTAGACGGTCTAGTCTCTAGACGATCTTGTCTTAGTAGCTATAAAACCAAAAAAGGAAACTCCAAAGGTTACCCAACAAAGGAAGCCCCAAATCACATGCATACTTACCTTTTTCTACCAAACAAAAACCAACAACACCTAAACCACTATCGACAACATTGCGTCAATACAACTACACCCACCACAAAACCACTCATAGGTCAACTCAAGACTGAGGAGAAACTGACAAACCTAAATCCACAATCTGAAAAATAAAAAGGAAAAAAATGACGAAACAAAATGTCCAAATGCGAGAATGAAATTACTAAAACTGAGTGAAAAGAAAGAAAATTCAAAAATAACTCATTTACCAATTTTTCCTTATGTGTCCCATCCCTTAAGATTTAAAAAATTAAGATTTAATTATTCACTTGCTCCTTGTTTTTGTTAAAAAGTGTCAAGTTTGTTGATTACTGCATATTTATGCCCTCATTTAGCCTTTAATCTTGGATTCTTAGTTAGTTTTTGTACTTTAAAGAATATTTTAATTAGAATTTGTTATAATTGGGTTTATTGAGCACGGTATACAAAAGCACGATAAAAATAATTTTTTAGTTGCATAAATATTTTTTGGATATTTTGATATATGTTAGTGCAACAACAACTAAGTTGGGGTTATTGAGGTGTGGAAATAAATTAATTAAAGTTTCATGACACCTTAAAGATGAATCCAAGAATAGAAAATAATCAAGACCACAAGAAGTCAAGCTAAGCATTGCATGAAGAAGGCAAGAAAAACATGAAAAAAATGAAGAAAATTAGCTAAGCCAAAAAGAGGGAATAGGCAACAAAATTTCGACCTTACGATTTTCTCTATTTTTCTACAAAAAAGACTTTGATAATTGATAAATTTTTATGATAAAAGATAATTTGGAAAAAATATATCTTAAGATATTTTATTTCATATTGTTAAATAATTACCTTATTTAACTATATCAACAAATATAAAAAAAATAATATTTGCCAAATTTATTTTAATCTAGAAAATATCTTGTCAAATAATTTTAAATCTCCACAACAATCAAATATATCATGAAGATATTGGATTATTTAGAAGATAATTGTGGAGATTACATCATCATAAAAAATATTACAACAATAGAAAAACCTGAAACAAAGCTCAATCTAATTTTCATATAAAGAGACATAAGGGAGCTTAGGAACCCTTTGGGAGTTCTAATTTCGTCATTTTTGTCTTCTCTCATGTTCTTCATGTTATCAATGAGAAGCATTGATACTTTGAAGTGATTTTGATGGTGATGCACTTGAAGAATTGAAGAATTATTTACATACATTGTTAAAGCAATTTTGTAGAAACCTTTGTAGTAGGCTTTTATTTTCACTTGTAAGCCATTAAAAGTCTTGTAATTTGCTCTTTAGTACAGTTTACTTGCGGAAATAATCGATTACCATGAGGGATAATCGATTGTCATGAGTAAAATTAAAAAAGACCTCAATTAGGAAATAATCGATTATCACTAAGGATAATTGATTATCACCGAATGCTATGATTATCTAGGGTTCAACAATAATCTATTATCACTAAGGATAATCGATTATAAATTGTTTTCAAGACCTTGTAACGACAAAAAATAATTGATTATAAATTGTTTTCAAGACCTTGTAACGATAAAAAATAATCGATTATCACTTTTGATAATCAATTATTACCGATAGTTAGGAGCTGCCTTTTCAGTTTCTGACCCTGCACGAACCTTGGTTTATAAATAGAGTCCTCCACAACTCTTAGAAGTTTACCTAAACTATTATAGAGTACAGAATTGGTTCAGGGGAAGCTTTAAGTGTTTAAGTGAGATTGATCAAGAAAAAGGTATAGACTATGATGAAACTTATGCACAGTTGGCAAGCTTAGAAGCTATTAGATTATTACTTGCTTATGCTTCTTTGATGAAATTTAAATTGTACCAAATGGATGTAAATAGTTCCTTCTTAAATGGTTTTATTAAAGACGAGGTATATATTGAACAACCTCATGGATTTAAGTATTTCAAATTTCCTAATCATGTTTATAAACTTAAGAAAGCTATGTATGGCCTTAAATAGGCACCTATGTCCTGGTATGAAAGACTTAGTAATTTTTTGATTGATAATGATTTCTATAGGGGAAAGACTGATTCAACCTTGTTCATAAAGAAAGTAGGAAGTCATATTTTGCTTGTTCAAGTTTATGTTGATGATATAATTTTTTGGACACGTGATAATACCTTATGTGAAGGGTTTTCTAGCATACTACAAGGTGAGTTTGAAATGTCTATCATGGGTGAGTTAACATTTTTCTTAGGATTGAAAATTAAACAAATGGATGGGGAACCTTTATTTCTCAAACTAAGTAATGTAGAGAAATTCTTAAGAAATTTGGGATGGACACGGCTAAAGAAGCTAACACTCCCATGGGCACCTTTTGTTACTTAGATAAAGATGAATCTAGAGTAGAGGTTAACCAAACCATGTTTAGAGGCATGATAAGATCCTTACTCTAGCTTATAGCTAGTAGACCATATATTATGCATAGTGTATGTGTATGTGCTAGATATCAAGTCAATCCTAAAGAATCTCACCTTGTAGCTGTTAAGAGAATCTTGAAATATCTTAAAGGTACTACTTCTTTTGGATTTTGGTATCTCTCTAATGCAAATCCTAGTCTTATAGGATATTCTGATGTTGATTATGGTGGCTGTAAAATTGATAGGAAGAATATTAGTGGAACTTGTCATTTTCTAGGGTGCTTTTTAGTCTCATGGCACTTAAAGAAATAGGCTTGTGTAGCCTTATCTACCACTGAAGCTGAATACATAACTGCATGGAATTGTTGTGCCAAAATTCTGTGGATGAAACAATAGCTTGAAGATTTTGACATCTTCCTAAACCACATTCCCTTGAAATGTGATAATACTAGTGCCATTAGTCTAACTAAGAACCCCATAATGCACTCAAGGACCAAACATATTCAAATTAGACCTCATTTTCTAAGAGATCACATTCAAAAAGGTGATTGTGTCATAAAATATATAGATATTATGCATCAATTAACTAATATATTTACCAAAGCATTGCTTAAAGAAATATTTTATGAGCTTATTGGGAGTGTTAGATATGTCTTAGGATGGAAATTTGGTCCAAATTTGTGTTTTTTGGAAGTTAAAGCTTAATAATCGGTTATCTGAAGCTTATAATCGATTATCTTAGATCAAAGAAAAGTTTTTGATTTGGTAATAATCGATTATCTCAGGTAATAATCGACTATCTCCAATTTCTGGGAATTATTTTATGAAACGATAATCGATTATCGTTAGTGATAATCGATTATCACTCGTTGTAGCCATTACAACGGTTATAAACAATCATAAACGGCTAGTTTCATCCCTAGGTGTATAAATAGGACCCTTTAATCTATTACAAACATTTCCTACACTAAAATTATGCCTATTTGAGTTCTCAAAGTCATTTTCTCTCATTCTCTTGCAACCTCTCTCTTGTGTCCCTCTTTTCTACGTTGATTCAAGACGCAAGATGCCAACTAGGAGAATGATTAGAGCCTCTTCCTCTGCTCAACCTCGCGCACCACGATCGGCAAACCTTGATTGTTGGATTTTTTATACCAACAAGCATGAGGAGTTTATCAACTTTTGGAAGGAAAGAAAGGTTATTGCTCACAAGTATGTACTGTCAACTAGTATGCCAACAGTGGCTTCCAGTTTCCTATACTATTGGAGAATCAAAGGTGGAAACATCTTGTGGAACTCAAGGGTGTGTACTACCCAGATTTGGTAAGAGTCTTCTTCTTTAATTTCAAAATTCGTGATGGCATTGCAAGGACCAAAGTCAAGTGTCAACATTATTCTTGATGATGATATCTGGGCCAAGGTGGCAAGGCTACCTCTTCGAGAGGATGTCGTTAAGGTCCATCTTGGAGTTGAAGGATTCAACCGACTTCTCGTCTTTCAATCCTTTCTGTGTAATCCACAACATTAAATCGGGCGCAAGCAACTTCTTATGGGTGGCTCCAAAGTAGATGAGCGCACGATTCACTACTTTGTTGTTTGGGTCTTATGTCCGCGTGCCATAAATCACGTCCAATGTTCTGAGCAAGATCTTATTTTCATTTATGGAATTTTGAACAACACTTATATTGATTGGCCCTCCTTGATATTAATATTATGATGAAGGCCCAAAGATATATTGTTTACAATTTGCCATATGCTCTTCTTGTCTCCAAAATCTGCGAATACAAAGGGGTAAGTGTTATTGGTGAAAAGAAAACCATTGTGTTGCTCGCACATGAGATTGGAGAGAACACCTTAAGACAAATGGGTTTTGTCGAGCATGGCAACATTTTTTTCCACAAAGAAGATGTCCAAAATAATGATAATGATGATGAAGATGCGCACATGGTGGAGCCTGTAAATGTAGCTTAGCCATCCCATGTTGGCCCTTCCCATAATCCTTCATCATCCTTCTCCATTGAAGATCAACTTGAAACCTTAACTCGACAATTGGAGCAAATGAGCATTCTCCAACAATCCAGACATAAAGAGCTAATGGAATTGCAACATTCTCACCATGCACATTTGTGTGGACTTTTAGATGATTTCGATACCAGGCTTAACAATATTGAGAGTCACTATGACCTCGATCCTAATCATTCTCCTAGTCTTGATTTTTAAAGTGTTGTATTATCTTTTTAAGTATTGTACTTTTGATGCTTTGACTATGAATGCAATTGTCCTTTTAATCTTCTTTAAAAATTATTTCTCTTTTTGGTGGATTGTCATGTTAAGGGGAGTCTCTCCTCTTAGAAGCTTTTTGCTTATGATAAAAAAGAGGGAGAACAAATGCTAACAAAATTCATGTGTTATTATTGTTTGAAGCTAATAATTTTTGTGTTTTTGTCTTAATAAAAAAAATCATGCATGATAGATTAAAAAGTGCCTTTAACAAAGATGTTTTTGATCATCATCAAAAAGGAAGAGATTGTCACCAATGAGAAGCATTGATGTTTTGTTGAGATTTTTATGATGATGCACTTGAAGACTTGAAGAAATATTTACATACATTATTAAAGCATCTTTTTAGAAACCTTTGTAGTAGGCTTTTATTTTCACTTGTAAACCATTGAGAGTGTTGTAACTTGCTCTTTAGTATAGTTTACTCGGAAATAATCAATTACTACGAGGGATAATCAATTATCATGAGTGAAATTAAAAAAGACCTCAATTCGGCAATAATCGATTAACACTAAGGATAATCAATTATCATCAAAAACTATGATTGTCCAAGGTTCGACAATAATCGATTATCACTAAGGATAATTGATTATCACTGTTTTCAAAACCTTATAATGGCAAAAAATAATCGATTATCAGTTTTGGTAATCGATTATTACTGGCAGTTGGGAGCTTCCTTTTTCAGTTTCTAACCCTAACGAACCTTGGCTTATAAATAGAATTCTCCACAACTCTTAGAAGGTTACCTAAACTATTATATAGTACATAATTGGTTTTGAGGAAGCTCTAAGTGTTTAAGTGAGATTGATCAAGCGCTTGAAGAAAGAGAAGTTAATCTTAGTGTGTCTAAGGTGGAAGTGGTTCTCTACCAAGCTGTTTCAATCTAATTAAATTACACCGTTTATCGAAGGAAGGTGCTGCTATGATCTCTTATCAGTTAAGAGAGGTGTTTTCTACTTTACATTGTTCTTCATTTTCATTGTATTATTAAAAAAAAATTAGTGAAAAGTTAATCACTTCTTTTAGAGTGATTAACAACTGGATATAAAATCTTTTGATTCAAACCAATGTGAAAAATGATTGTGTGAATCTTCTCATCCTTTCTCTATTTTACCTTATTCTATTCGAAGAAACTTTTGAAAGAGAAAACGAAATTTTTAATAGAACCAATTCACCCATCTCCTCTTGGTTTGTGTCCAAACATGCATTTTTAAACTTTCTGTTGCACAATACCAATTTTTACACTCCACCCTATCTTCTTCTTTTTTCATGTTATTTCAACATTCAATGGAGTGTTAAGCTTCTCGGGTTGATTTTGCTGTAATTTCTTAACTGGATTATGAGGTTAGATGAATAAATTTGTTTGTTCTTTTGATTCTTGTTGTGATTTATTTTTATCTATGTCTTTTGCTTCTTAATCAAGTAAAAGTAATTATTTTTACATTATAACTTGTTAGCATGGTGTTAGATCTACATAACATATCAATCATATGAGTCTAACGGTTTTTAATTTTAATTGAGAATTTACTTTGATTAAAGTATGAAAACTTTTATGTGATTGGATGACTTTTACCAATTGAGAATATACTTCGATTAAAGAGTAAAACTTTAATAAGAATTAATCAAGAATGTACTTTGGTTAATTGGTTTTTTACTTTATATAAGAGGTAAAAGAATATACATAGTAATATTTAATTGAGAATGTATTTTGGTTAAATTTACTATGACTAATCTACCAAATTCTTGCTTTTAATTGAGAATGTACTTTGGTTGATAGTAACAACACCAACAAATTAATTGAGAATTTACATTCATTAATATGAAAATCTAAGAAAATAATTAATTGAACAATAATCTTTAGATTACCAATGATGAATCTGTAGAAATTTGTATCGCACAACGGAACATTTAAAGAGCGTGATAACGGACACAAACCAAGAGGGGAGGGGTGAACAATTTATAACAAAGAAATGCAGAGATAGAGAAAAGCATACATAAAATTTTTATCCTGGTTCGAATCAAAAGAGTCTACATCCAATCATAAACACTATAAAAAAAGTGATTAACCTTTCACTAAAAATCACTTTAAGATTACAATATATGTAATTAAAAAAAATAGGAATAGAAAACACCTTCCTACGACACACGAGGGAATGAACACCAGCTTAATCAACTTGGTAGAGAACCACTTGAACCTTCAGACACACTAAAATCAAGCTTCTCCTTCTTCAAGACTTTGATCAAGCTCACACTTAAACTTAAGAACTTCCTCATAACCAATTATGTGCCCTCAGTGGTTTTGGTAACCTGTAAAAGGTTTAGGAGGCTTCTATTTATAGGCCAGGGGTCAGAAAATGAAAAGATTGCTCTCAACTACCAAAGATTGACTATGAAAAGTGATAATCGATTATCTTAGGTAGTTATGGGTTTTGAAACACGTGATAATCAGTTATCGTTAGTGATAATCAATTATTGCCGAACCTTGGATAAATTAAAACTAGCGAAGATAATCGATTATCCTTTGTGATAATCGATTATCCTTAGTGATAATCGATTATTGGCAAGACGAAGCATTTTCTACTTTTGCTTGTGATAATCAATTATCCCTTGTGATAATCGATTATTGCCACATGAAATCAATAAAAAGGAATAAGTTATAATACTTCTAAGTGCTTACAATTGAGAGATAACCTAATATAAATGATTTCTACAAAGAATGCTTTTAACAATTAATGTATTTGTTTCTTCAAGTCTTGCGGTGTATCATCATCAAAATCTCTTCAAAGCATCAATGCTTCTCATTGGTAACATAATCCTATTTTGAAAAGGCATTGAAATCACCCTATTTTCTTTATCATTGGTTTTTATCTTTTTAAATCTTTTTATAAATTTACTGCTTTCTATATTTTGTTATTTTGTTCTTTAATCTTTTATTGATCATCTTCTTTATTAATTTTGTTTTACTAACATTTTTGTATAGTTTTTATAATAACTAATTTGTTAAGAATAATTCTGTATTCGTTGGGAGACAACTTAGGGTTGAATTTATCCTTTCTATTTTATTGGCTATTATGAATTTTTAAAAGTGATTCAGTTTGATCATTATCATTAATATTGTACAAATGGTGATAAATCATTGTCACATGTCAATTTGTGATTTTTTAATTTTTTATTGGAATTTTTTCCACATGTCACTTCAATATTGTGTCATGTGGTACTGTTGGTATGACATGCCACATGCCAGAGTCTTAGTTTAGTCCATATACTTGTGTTTTTTATTCAATTTAGTCTCAATTTTTATAAAAATAAAACAATATTGTCCTTCTTCAAATTAAGACAAAGGTTATTTTTTTTTTATAAATCTTAAGCTGCTATTTTTGTTAAATATTTCTGGAAATATTTTAAAACTAACTTTAAAATCTATATAAATTTATTTAAAATCATGTTAGTTGGAATTTGAACGTAACTATTATATCTATTGTGAAACAAAACATAAATCAGACACTAAAAACAACTTTGAAAATTTTGAAATTAATAAGTTGAATAGTATAATTTCTTAAGATTCAATTGAAATCAATAAGTTGAATAGTATAATTTTTTAAGATTCAAGTATGGACTCTATGTACTTATATATATTTGGTATAAATTTGAAAGTTAGTTTAATTTTTTCCAAAAATATTTAATAAAAATGTTAATCTTAATAAAATATCAGCATAAAATTTATACCAACAAAAAATGTCTAAAAAATGAAGAACAATATTATTCTTTTTTACAAAAAAAAAAATTAGACTAAATTAAATAAAAATAAATAAATATAGAAACTAAATTGACATTCTACCATCTGTTTGCTATATCACATTGACAGCACATGTGACAAAATTTTGAAGTGACACATAAAAAATTACTAAAAAATTTAAAAGAAAATAAAAAATTTTAAAAAAATTCAAAAAAATCACAAATTAATACCTAACATGGACTCTAATATAGTTTGTACATTATTAATGAATATTACCGAATCAAAATCACTTCTAAGAAACCAAGACCAAATTAAAACGAAAAGAAATAAACTTTAACACTTTTCGACAAAAACAAAAATCAAACAAATAATTAAAAAGACATAATGATATTTAGATAATATTTTTTTACAACATTTTAACATCATCTACATATCATTCTGTGATTGGTCCAAAATTACTGTCACACATAAATAATGTTAAAATATTGTCAAAAAAATGTTGTCAAAGTATCATTATCAAAAAAATATACCTAGACGTGTGTTTCAATGTTGTCAATGTGTCCTTCTCTTCTATTAAAGGGACTCCTGTTTTTCTTTTTCGTATATATATATATATATATATATATATATATATATATTTTGAGTTTTGCCTATCCAATTGAAGTTTTACAGCGGGTTTCGTTATGTTGTAGTTTTAACATTAGTATCAGAATTGATTTTCCAATATTTCTGACTCAAAAGTTTAAAAGTTGGAGGTAATATTCTTTTGTCGTCCATCAAATTTTTATACATACTTTACATTTATTATTTTATCATTCAATTTTTTATAAATACAAAAATTAATTTTTATAATTGACCACAATACTCCTACGTATAGGTTTCTAACTGTTGCAGTTGGTTGGTGTAAAAGAACATTTTCCAAAGTATTATTATCTTCAAGTTAACTTATAGTCAATATCCAATTGCAACTTAAAGTTTCTGGACACGACAACAAATGACAGAAAATAGGTTTATATATCTGACGAAAACATGACAGTGTAGAATCAAAGTTTCATCCTGATGTCTATATACATTCATTTGTGAGAAGCAGTAACTTGGATTTCAAACATAGGTCTTAATAGAAGAACTATAACCACTCTGAACATCATAGTACCTGGACCACAGCATAACACCTCCATATTTTGCAGAGCTCTTAATGGCTGGAAGCACTTGAGATATGAGATCAGCAGAAGGAATGAACCCACTTCCTGCTGCCTGTGAGGAAGCTGGTAACCCCAAGAATATTTTGTCGGCAGGGATACTTGTTATCCATTGCTTCCATGCATTTTCAAGATTGCTAATTGCCCCAGTAGTATATTGACAAGGAGGGTTGTTGTAGAATTGGATCCAAACATAGTCAAAAAGACCTGTTGTGAGAGCATTTCCTATCCAAGCATCAGGGAAAGGGCACTGAGGAGCTGCAGTTATGTACACTTGCTTTCTTTGCTTGGCCATCATGCCATAATACCCTTTAAGGAGCCTGGCAAGATCACCCCAGTGTTTGCTTGATCCACCTTCAATGTCAAAGTCAATACCATCAAGAATAGCAGCGCCAAGAGGACGAGATGCTGACTGTCCCCCCAAGAAGTTGTTCCAAAGGTATGTGGCTACTTCACTTGCATCAATTGAGTGGCTTCCAGTGTCTCCTCTCAAAGAGAGCAAGACTTTGATGCCTTTGGCTTGACAAGATTTTATGTCTGAACTTAACCCAGTGCACCCATCACTGTACGGATCACAGTGACCAGCAAGATTAATCATGGGAGTTTGGCCCTTGCCAAAGGTCGGCAAAAAGGCTATGATCACATAATCATAGTTCCCTGTCGCACAAGCCTCGCTCAGCGTCCCCTCGTTGCCATTCTGGCCCCAGTATATAACAATTTCTCCAGCGTAGGATCCATTTGCTACAGCTAACAGGACTAAGCACAAGAATGTGACTGAGATTGCTGATTTCATTGAAAGTATCTAAGGAAATGTTTCAAGATAGCTAAAGATTTAGGCTGCTTCTGTGCCAACCACTGCTTGGGAGAATGGCTTTTATGAAGTGTTTGAATCATTTCAAAACTTTTGGAGCTTTTCTCATAGAACGTGCCTTGGCAGTCATGAATAATATAATAATCATTTATGCAACTTCATGCAAATGTTAAATGAAAATAGCGGTCAATTGTGTGATGATGCATGCTGTCAAATTCATATTTCATAAGTGAAGCAAACAACATAGCATTCAGGAACAAGTTATTTTGCTCTGTGAAATCTTTTCTTTGATGGTTATCAGTTTTGAGCTTCTGCAATGGTTACAATTGACAAGAGTACACAAAAGTAGGAAGTAGCAACTTATGTTTATCTTCTTTAGTAGAAAATTTCCACAATGAGTGGCTTTAGGACTCAGAAATTTAGTTTGAGTAGAAGGATTATCTTTTCCCAAACCAAATCCTGATATTTTGCATCTTGACTCCAATAAATGACAAACCAGTGTTCTAATTTTGCCTTTTTAATAAAAAAATCATAGATATTTCATATGAATGGTTATTGTTTCCTTTTCCAAAATCGTTTAAATCGTGCGTAAAGATATTTACAATATATCTCATACGACTTTGGCCTTCGCCTTTAAACTAAACTATTCCTGTTTTGATTCCATTATTTCAACTAAGATCACCTTAATTTTAATCTCTAAGTAAATTATTCATAAGGAAGTATTTCTTTTTTTTTAATTATTTTTATTACTTAATCTAATTGAACCAAATTTTAATATATTTTTTATTATTCATATTTTCTGCTCAATATGTGTGCTTTAATTAATTAATTATTTTAAAGTATCGATATAAAAGTGGATCCGCTCAATAAATAATTAAAATATCTGGATATCTGTTACATATTTCACCAAAAAATAATATCCATCTATGATTTTTTTTTCCATCCCTTAAAAATTTCATTTTTTTACCAGTAATTCAAATCGGAAATTACTAACGTGAAACAACTTAACGTGAAAAAGTTGTATAGTCAAACACAATTTCACTTAAATTAAATTAAATTGAAGTTGTAACAAGACAACAGTTAAAATAGTAAGAATTTCACACAATTTTAATAAAAGTTAATAATTCTGTAAAATTAATCTCAATGTTTTAATTAACTACATTAAATTACTTTCCTTTATTGTAACTTTTTTATTTTAAATAAAAATTCTTCCCTTTTTCTAAGAAAAAATCATAAAGAAAAATAAAAATATTATTACTATCATATAATTTGTTTAATTCTTCTTAAGTTGGATGTGGTTTTCCTGATTTTTAAATCTTTATATTTATATTGGTGTGTGAGATTAATTTATTATAATATTAACTATTTCATTCAAAGGTTTTATGTAATGAGTTTTTGTTAAAATTAAACTAGGTTAAATATGTTTTTCGTTCCTTAAGTATCACACGATTTTGGTTTTAGTCCCTACTCGAAACTTTGATGGTTTTTAGTCCTTTTAGTTTTGAAACTATTATAATTAGTCCTTAAAATTAAACGGCGTTAAATTTTTGTATGAGGTGGCTAACAGTGAGCTAGGTGTGTGCCACGTTTGGGGTTTCTCATCTCTTTCACACCCACCATTGTTCCCTCTCTGAGTCTTCATTTTCATCCAAGCCAGCAGTTGCATTGGCAACTGCAGAAGCAGTGGTTTCACCAAGACCAAACTTAACCGTGACCGTCACCAAAAGTACAATCAGAGACCCTTTTTTATATCCATATTCTCCACCATCCAACAAAAACCCAGATTCAAAATCTATTCTTTCCTTCAAACACACCCCCAACCCTAACTGTACAACCTTTGCAAACCCGACAATGAAAATTGAAAGGAAGTATAAAAATAAATTTAAAAAAATAAAAAAAGGAAAGAAAATCCTAACATTAAGGAAGATGATTAAGCATTGAATAGCGAAATTCCTAACCATCTTGAATAAGGGAGATGATTACCTGCTCAAGGTCTTAGGAGGTTCAAAACAGGTCCAACTCTACACCAAAATCGGTAGAAGTCACAAGTCACAATCATTAATCGAAGCAATATACTAGAACAACTACATAAGGACAATAAAGATCCTAATCATACTTAAGATAATTTCTAGGGACATGTTACATTTCCCACCACTATTTTCCCGAAGCAGTATTTTTATTTCACCACTCAAACACTCCAGTTAACTCACCTCCATTTTGCTTATACAAATGAATAGTGCTCTCTTTCAAATTACTAGACAGATGGACGTTTCAAATAAAAATGTACGCACGAAAATACAAATGTACTAGTAGAAATATTTAGAACATGGTTATTATAATCAACAGAAGCAGACAAAAAATAGAAATATATTGTCACAATCTTTATTCAAACAACCAACTGAACAGCACAAACAAATCAGTTTGTTTAATTATGGCATATTGATATGACCAAAACTGAAGTAATCCATAAGCAACTAACACATCAATATACCCGGTCAAGTGAGTCTCTTCTCCTCCTGGTCGTTTCCAGTTCACAACTCTTCACTGCACTGGTTTGATTTCTCCTAGATTGATCTTTATTAACTGTCAAATCAGAAAACAGAATCTTCTTACTAGGTGGAGTCTTCATAAAACAGTCTGGTGAGCCAAAATGTTAGGATTTTCGCTATTCAAAGTTTAATCATCTCCCTTATTTAAGATGGTTAGGAATTTCGCTATTCAACGCTTAATCATCTTCCTTAATGTTAGGATTTTCTTTCCTTTTTTTATTTTTTTAAATTTATTTTTATACTTCCTTTTAATTTTCATTGTCGGGTTTGCAAAGGTTGTAGAGTTAGGGTTGGGGGTGTCTTTGAAGGAAAGAGCAGATTTTGAATCTGGGTTTTTGTTGGATGGTGGAGAATATGGATATAAAAAAGGGTTTCTGATTGCACTTTTGGTGACAGTCACTGTTAGGTTTGGTCTTGGTGAAACCACTGCTTCTGCAGTTGCCAATGCAGCTGCTGGCTTGAATGAAAATGGAGACTCAGAGAGGGTGGTGGGTGTGAAAGAGATGAGAAACCCTAAACGTGGCACACACCTGGCTCACTATTAGCCATCTCATACAAAAATTTAACGCCGTTTAATTTTAGGGACTAATTATAATAGTTTCAAAACTAAAAGGATTAAAAATCATCAAAGTTTCGAACATGGACTAAAACCAAAATCGTGTGATACAGGGACGAAAAAATATTTAACCCAATTCAACTCTCATTGAAAACAAGAAAAATAACTAGATAAATAATTAAAAAAAATGACTAAATTGAATCTAAATTACAAAAATTATAAAACACATTATGTCTCATATTAAATAAAATTAACTAAAATTAAAATTAAAAGAATATTTAGTTGATAATTAAAATATGTGGATATGTATTACACATTTTACCAAAACAAAAAAATTCATCTATGATTGTTTTTCTTTCCATCCATTAAAATTTTCATTTTTTTTACCAGCAATTCAAATCGGAAATTACGAAATCGAAATGAAAATAATAATAATGACAGAGTTGTGCTCTTAACGAAAATATTTTTGTTTTGTTCTTACGAAGAAGAACTGAATTGTTTAAGTTGGAAAAAGGTATTTTCTGGTACGAAAATACATACTGAAGCCGCATTTTGCCATCTAAAGAGCAAGACCCATTCAAATGCAGTTACACGCTGTTCTGTGAATTAAATTACACAGAGCATACAACATGCTTAATTCTCTTACTTTGACTTAACCTCTTTTCCTTCAATATGATACTTTAGTTTTCTTATATATGCTTTTTGATTGAGTTTTTTTATTCAGTATTTATTGTATAAAAGCTGACAAAATAATATTTTTTATATAATTTTATTATTCTTAAATACTTATCTACAGTATATTATGCAAGTTCTCGTTATATAACAGAAAGTTAGAGTTTTTACCAAATTTTTAGAATATAAAATAACCTAAAATGTTTTTAGAAAGGAAAGAATGAGAAAAAAAAGGTTTTTATGTGTTTTAGAAAGAAAAAAGTTGTTCAACATGCACCAAATAATAAAGGAAAATGAGCCATTAAAGAGATGGAACGTTGAAAGAAAATGGATGTTGGTAGCAACTTTCCAAAATTCAAGCTCACACAGATAACGTTTTTAAACCAAACGTTCCAAAACATCAACTATTGCAATAATATAATATTAATATATTATAAAAATATTAAGCCACATTTAGTCCAATTGTTTTTATTTTAATATACACGACAAATTATAAATAAAAATTAAAATAAAAGAATTATTTAAATGGTGTAATAAAAATAAATTCTTATTTAAAATTATAATAAAAATAATTTCTTATTCTAAAAATATAAACAAATATTTTTTAAAATTAATATTAATTAAGATTATTTACATCACATTTTCTATTAACATGACATTTGGATATTGTGTAGATATACAATCTTCCATTACCGAGTCAAGGACTCAGTGAAAATGTTTTTGGTTCTGTTTCCTGGTTTTTGATTCCAATTCAGGTTCTGCTTTTTAATTATATTTCTGATTTTAATTTGATTTTGGTTGTTTTCTGGTTTTGCTTTCATTTTCCTCTGTTTCCTGGATTGGTTTTATGGTTCTGTTTTATTTTTATTTTTTTTGTGGGAATTTGTTTTACATTTAGTATTTTTGTTTGCTTTGAACCATGTTTTGTTTTAACCTGATGTTGAATATTTTAAGGTAAGGTTCAAATCTTTATTGATATTTGCCATCACATATTTTATGAAGCCAAATCATCCCAAAGATATTTTCCGAAAGAGAGGATAGAAACAATGAAAAAAAAAAGACGAAAACAATAGGACATACTCCATCGAAAATTGCAGCAATCAACGACCTTCAGAGTGAGCAAACTTTTTTTCTTCAAAATTCAAATTCCATAATTGAAACTATAAAATTATATTTAATTAGACAATCAATTATGCATATAATATCATATAATATTTTTAACATTATATTATATTTACATATTATTCACCTTTAATTACAAACTAGTATTTTTAATAAATTAATTTTATTATTGATTATATTTTATAGATAAGTAACTAAATTAAATAGTAAACAAATAAAATTAATAAATTTTAATTAATCTTAAGTAAAATAATTTATTTTGATATGTTTTTATTTAAAATATAGTTTTTTATGTATTAAGAAAATATAATAATTTTTTAATTTATTTTTTTAATTTTCTTATAACTTTAGAAAAATTAATTTTTGTATCAAATTATTTAAAAAATATATTAAATTATTATAATACATATTTCATAAATTATATTAAAAAATATTTAATAAATCATTTTTTTAAAATATATTAATATATAACTAAAGTAAATTTTCTATTCAATTTCCTTTCTTAAGGATCTAGAAAAGGGGCAAAGAGTAGTAGATATGGATTTTAAAACAAAATTATGTTCATTATTTTATAGGTTAAATATGTTTTTAGTCCCCCAACTATCGCGATTTTGTTTTTCGTCCCTATTTCAAACTTTGTACGCTTTGATCCCTCTCCTTAAAGAAATCAAAAATTTTGGTCCTCCAAAACTAACACCGTTAAATTTAATCTGACGTGGCTAACGGTATGCCACGTTTCTGTCATGGTAAAAATTGAAAATCTGTAATAGTCTGAGTTGGCTAACGACCCTCCTTCCTCTCTCGACCTCCACCCCCGACACCACCACCTCTGCCTCGGCCTTTCACGTCAGCCCCGTCGCCCTCCACCGCCCTTCGGCGACCTCCGCTGCCCTCCGCCACCTCTCCGGAAAGCTTCTCATCCTCATTCTCTCCGTCTACAACAGTCTAGTGGGTCGATCTTCAATTATTACAGAAGATTGCAGTGAGTCTAGAGTGTCAACCAGTGACAACAATTTACACAACCATAACAACAAACGCTTGAAAAAAATTACAGGTTTCATGCTACCATACAATCAGGTTTCAAATCTTCTTTTAGACTTTCAGTTCCTCAGCAACCAATAAATAACAAGAGTAGTAAAGTGGACAATAACATGCAATAACAGAAGATCTAACAAACATAGGATTTTTGTGGTATATTAGTTGAACAGTTAGTCAAATTAAAAAACCAAAAATTTGACAGTAAAGGTTAAGTAGAAAAATGTTGGACCGCAAGAAATACTCTTTCCCCCAAAACACACAAAAACAAGGGAATCCATAAATTGTTAAACACACCCATGGCAAAACCACAACTTCCACTTACAGAAACTCCATTAGCAAAATGCACAGCCAGATAAAGTTACAAACTTTAAGATCCTCACCTTAATGGGTTTCCTCGGTTGAAAGCAAAGCTGGAGTTGACAATCATGACAATCTAGAAAGCTATAAATCATGGATTGATATGAACTATGATTATTTTGAGTTCCTTACGCCAGAAATGAGAAACTCTTCACTTCAACTTCAGGGCCCTTGTTATCCTGTCATATTTCCTAGTGTAAACGGTAAGAAAACTTTTTGCATTCCTAATGCATTCATAAATGTCACCCAAACACTCGAGACTCACTGCAACCTTTAAGCGAGAGTCAAATATTCTGTAAATTGGTTTTCGTATCACCCAAACACTCACTGCAATCTTCGCTTGATAGATCTGGCGTGCACTGAACCAGAGTATGAATTTCCTAGGACCCAAACACGGTAGCGTTTTTTGTTGCAAATTTCATGGTGCCGGCGGGACCAGCGTTCGCTGCCTCATGGTTGGTGACGGCGGCTTGCACGAGAGGTTGGTGGTGGCGGGCTTGCGTGAGGACGAAGTTGAAGGGGAAGGTGGTGGTGGAGGAGGAGAGAAGGAGAAGAGGGTGGTGAACAGTGGCACACCGTGAACGTGGCAGAAGATTACTGTGAAAGCTGGTATCATGTGTGGCACACTGTTAGCCAGGTCAGATTAAATTTAACGGTGTTAGTTTTGGAGGATCAAAAATTATGATTTCTTTAAGGAGAGGGATCAAAACGTACAAAGTTTGAAATAGGGACGAAAAACAAAATCGCTTGATAGTTGAGGGACTAAAAACATATTTAACCCTTATTTTATTAATAAAATGTTGAACTATAAATACTTTTCTAAAAATCAAATTTTATTTTATATAAATATTTTATCTCTCTAAAAGCTTCTTTCAAAACTTTTTCTACCTTGAGTTGTTGATCTAATTATTCATCCTTTTGATGATGAAGAACTATTAATGGAGTCAGCACAAAAAAAAAATCTTCATGTGTCTTATCAAAAACAAAAATAGGGGTAAGATTACTTTTCCTCTGTTTTTAGAGGCATTTTACTATGTTAAGGTACAACTAGTTATGTTGACCATGCATATGCCTCAAATCTACTCAAAGTGAATCTTTGTTGAATTTTGATATAGATAGTTTGAGGATCTTGTGTGATATAGAGCTCTAAGAACATTCTTAAGAAAAAAAAGTGTGTTCTACAACAACTAAGGAAAGCTTGTTTAAAATTTAATTCTTATTGATGATTGATGAAATTAATGAATTGATTGGGTAAATTTGTCCAAATGATAACTTTACATTTTTGAAGTGATTGGTTGAATTGATGCTTTATCACTGATTTTGAGTTGTCTACACTAATGATATTTGTGAATATGATTGTGACCTGATTGAACTTGTTGCTTGAGATTGTTTAATAAGTAAGATTATGCATGTTTCCAATAGAAAATAAGTGAAAAACTTATATAAGTTGGTTAAGAGTACACTATAACTAACCTGCATAATATGCAGACTCGTTGAGTAAGCATATGGCTTGATGAACAAGAGTGTACAATTTGCAAGTTAGAGAGCTCCAACACTTTGTTTTGTTGGACAAGTCATTTCTCGTTGAGCAAGCTTGTTAAAGCAGTTCCAAGGGTTATACTCGCTAAGTGAGTTAAGCTTGGTTATGCGAATCTGAGAATGTTGAAAACTCAAGAGCAAGGTGTGTGCTTCCCTTGTTGAGTGAGAGAATCTTGTATGACAAATTTTTAAGAGATTTAGTTCCAGTGCTCTCTTGTTGAGCAAGCCTATATGTCGTTGAGCAAGAAGATTTTAAATAAAGTTAGAGAATATCAGAGTAGCCTTCTCACTAAGCAAGTGCTATGGTCGTTGGGTGAATCTCCTCCCAAGGGATACTTACTGAATGAGACGTGACTTCACTAAGCGAGAACTTAGTGATCTAAAACAATATAATTAGTTTAAATCTAGTAGAATTCATTATGGTTTGATATGAACCGAATGAAGCAAGAAAACAATGATTTCTAGGATGGGAATACTATCATGTGTTATATTATGTGTACTGTATTGACGATAGAGGATTGAAATGAGATAATCCTGACTCAACTAGTAATTTGATTCATATAAAAGAAAATAACTAGGTGTGAGAGTCAATGGAGGTTCATATTTGGAGTTTTGGCAAGTAATCAAACTCATGAGATATAGAATTTATCTTATTGTGCTCTATAGATCCAGAAGCAATTGAAACATGATATTATTGCTCTTGAGAGACAAGAGTGAAAGAGCAATAACATGTACATGGTCTCAGAAAACTAGTCAAAATATCAGTTTTCCGAAAGTTTAGCCTATGGTTCTTGGTATATGAATGGACCATGAGAGCCTTTGTATTTTGGTGCATATTATATGATTTAAGAGAAGTCGTATAGTGATTCCATTATTACCATTATAAAAATTTCCTTTTATTTTAAATTTATAAATTTTAAATTATCTCTAATTTACTCTGTGTATTTTTTATTTTAGTGTTGTTATCTATTTCGAATGACCATGAACTTCACAAGAGCAGAGATAATATAGGACATGGAGAGAAGCAACATTAAAACATGTTAAAAAAATGATAGATGCGGATAGTGCACTATAGTAAAATGATAGATGTCGACAGTGCAATATAGTTATATATGGTAGTGTGATGTATTAGTCTACTCATTTCATTATCTTTTAAAATACAACTTAATACATTTTATGATTGGAGGATGGTACATAATATTATAAACTCTATATTATTATTGTGCATTTAGTATATTTATGATTACTAATTAAAAATATTTTTTTAAAGTAACAATTATGATTACTAATTCGTATTCTCAACTTGCTTTTGTCAAGAATAAAATTCAGAATAACATTTTATTTCATCTTGTATTCTCCACACACTCCTCTAAAATCCATGCTAAAGAGGAAAAGATACATGATAATTATCTCTTCAATAATCTATGTAAAAGGAACATTATGTTACTTTTTTGTTTGAAAAAGAAAAGTAAATTTAAACTTCTTGGTGAGACAGCCATTCACTTTTTCTTTGCCTTGTGTTTCGTCGTTTCATGCTTTTATTCTTTTAGCTTCTATGAATGGTTACCCCGAAAAATTTATTACTTCACCAAATCAGAAGCTATAGTGAATATTAAAATTAAGCAATTTGTCATATAATTCATTAATCTGTTAAGGCTTAAACTAATCTGATTTGATGGTAAAGTGATAAAAAAGTGTTATTATTATTGATAAATTTTGTGGGGCCAAACGTCCTTGTGATTATACTTTTCTTGTGGGAGAAGTTAGACGAACAAGTTGATGCCCCTACTCAATTCGACCTCATGTCTGTTATAAACACGCCTTCTACAGTTTTCGTGCATGTTTTTTTCAAACTTTTTTAAACAACTTTTCTCATTCTTATCATGTGCTCCTTCTCAAATCTAAACACAACAGCACACAACAATGTCCTAATATTTTACAACCTCTACATTTAAAAATCTTCTACTCCTCTGTTATTAATTCCACTTTTTTCTAAGAACCTTTGGTGTGTTTACAAAGTTTTTGTCGATTGTGAAAGTTCACAAATTAAGACTTTTCTGTAATATCGTTATGTTTTTCTGTCAATTTAAACTAGCTTCTAACTTAATAGGAACTTCGATTTCTAATTCAAGATAAGCTTTTTATTTTTAATTTAAAAAAACAACTTATATACAGGGCCAATTTATAAGTGTTCATGGAGGAGTTAAACGAAAAAAAAATGACAAAATTAAGATGAATATGTTAATTTTAAATTACCTAAGAAATATGATTAATCTAGTTCTATTTCATTGTTCCTTGAGTACTTGTTGAGTAATTTATATAAACTTAGTACAGTTGTTTTGAACTTTGATTGATCTTACGTAGTTTGACAATCTATGCTGGACATGGGTATTATGATTGACTTTATGTATGACCATTGCAAAATCATATTTTTGACACGTAAAGATTGGCATTCATTTGTTGTTTGGTGTGACAGAAAGTTGGTTGAAATGAAAATGGTTATCTGATTTTCTATAAATCTGTATTTTTTTCACGAGGGTTGATCTGTGATTTATCCTATGTCTGTCCAATGAAAATGGAAGACAATAACAAGATGAGAAAAGATGTTGAAGTTACTACTTAAAGTGAGTACAATTTTTCGCTCATGTTGTTCCATTTGTCCCCTGCTTGACCTTGATAGAATAGACGAACTTTCCCCTTGTGGTCATCATTGTTTTGTCACTATAAGCTATACCAATAACGTCTTTGTTGCATATACTTTTTTTATTCATCATAACCTGAAAAATCGTTGCTTGCAAATGGAAACCTCACTGCCTCTAGCCACTGATAGCTTCTCTTATGGTTGGTTATCAAACTGCAAACCCTTTGCAAATGACCTTCAGGAACTTCTGAGGGAATCATCATCTACGTGCAATTCCCCATTAATGGAAGAATGGCAAAGCTTCAATTTTGATATTTCTTTCACTCACTCTCCTGCTGTTCTTGCTCATGCTGATGAACTTTTCTCTAATGGCCTTATCAAACCACTCTTTGTTGGCCCTTCCAAGTTAGACTCCTGCAAAACCACCCAAGATTCCACACTCCAATCCCAGCCTGTTTCTTCCTTTTCTTCTAGAATTGTTTCTCCAAGAACTCTGCAAATTCATCATGGTTTTCTCACAAGGTGGAAAACCTCCACATGTAGAACCTTGAGAAACCTTTCTAGGTATGTCAACCAACTATGCCAGAGAGTTGCAAGCTCAAGGAAAAATACTAAAGTTGATGATTTTGACAAGGAAGACTGGCTTGTTAATAGCTGGAGCAGTTCACACCAAGCATCTCCAAAATCAAGCTCTATCAGTCCAATTGGTGCTTTGCATGATCATGAGAACTCAATCTATGAAGCAGTTCTCCACTGCAAAAGATCAATAGGTCTGGTCACACTTTTCCCTATTTTTCTTGTTTCAATTTTAGTGTATGATTTGTTTACCTTGCTAATTAACTTCTTTCCAATTTTTCAGAAAGATAATCCATTCTCAAATAAAGAGAAGATAATTGTAGAGCTTCCATGGGTGGTAGCTGATAAAGCATGTCTTCTTTTTGCATCATTTCTCTCATGTTGGATTGGATCCTACTGCTTCATGGTTTTGTACAGATATGATAGCACAAACTGTGTTGTACTCATATTTAATAGAGATAACAGTGTTCTTCTTCCCTCTTCTTCATTGCTCTCTTTAACTGCAATAAAACTTGGCTGGGGGTTTTACTGCAAGGTCTTTCTGAGAACAAAATTACTTCAGAGGCCTTCAAAAAAGTAATTATAGCACATACATACTATAAGAGAAAATATATTTTTACTACAGTAAGAGCTATGAGAAATAACAAGTTGTGGCTGAAGATTTTTTTTTTTTTTTAATATATAATAGTGTCTTTACCCTTGAGTACATCCCACTCATCTTATTAGGCCGTTTATTCTTATCATTCTATCAACCTGTTCATCTTATCTTATTATTAGTATTCAATTACAATTTTAAAATATTATTATAAAACTCATTTATGTAATTTATATATATTAATGGGTATCAAAACAAAAATTTCTAATACTAAAAAATAATCCAAACAAAAACTTCTAATACTAAAAAATAATCTAAAAATGAATTGAAAAAAAAAAATCCACAAATAAATTGAAACAAAAAATAAAGATACGGCCAAATCACACACTAAATTAAACATGAGAAGTCACTAATATTTTTATTATATTCATACCATCATTCTCAATCAAAAAGCAAAAGACATTTGCTATTGAGGATTTTAGATCATAAAAGAGTTTAATAATTTCTGAAATTTTGTAATTTCATAGACATTGAAACGGTCAGAGGGCCAAAACCATTTTTATAGATTTTGGAGTCCAACTCGACTAAACTGGTCGTCTATTGAGTCAGTTTTTGTTTTCTTGTCATCTAAACTGTGATATTTTGATTTTTGGTATTTCCTAATCAGGTTTTCAGATTGATGCATTTAATTTAATGATCAAAAATAACACATTTACTAAAGATGCAAAATACTCACTTTAGACAAAGTGAAGTGTTGTGTCATGAATCTGTTTCAATTTTCTTAATAATATTGATAGTGTAAGAAGAGAATTGATGCTAACCTGTTTGTCGTGGTGATGTTTGTCGAACTTGCGAAAATGAGATGAGAGGAAAATAAAATAACAAAAATGGAAATAAAGTATGATGGATTCCAATATTTTAAAGCTATTGTTGTGTTAAATCACATAACAAGAATGATAAAATTGTAAATTGTATAAAATCCATTATTTGAAATAGGTGTCAATAAAATAGAATAAATATTTTTATAATTCCTAGGACAATGTTTTCCTAGATAAATAGTTGATTTCATTATAAGTACTTGTAAAAGAAAATTATAAAACAATGAACTTTTAATTTATATATATATATATATATATATATATATATATATATATATATATATATAATATGCCACCAAAAAGGGTGGTTCGGAGTGGCTGCCAAGTTAATTATTGAGTAGGTTATTTGATGTCCTTGTTCAGAATTGTAACTTGTGGATATTTTTCCTTTCTACACATTGCTAACAACAACAGCTATGTTACTTTGTCAATTCAAAAATTAGATCTTGTTCTCCAGGTGTGAAATAGCAAGGGAATGTTTTTAATAGAAAGCAAAATCACCAGGTAGAGCCTCCCTCCTCTAGACTCTGGACCATTTTGGCAACCGACAAACCTATAAATTTTACTCTCAAAATTAAGAAACAACAATAGCAATGTAAAAATTAAATATATAAATAAATTCAAGTGATTACCCACATCAAGCTAGTCTGAAATGGATTGGACTGTGATTTTTGACTTCTGAATAAATAGTTAACATTAATTTGATTTAAATTCAAATTTGGGTATTTAAAAAAATGATTGATGTTAACTTTTCTGGAGTTGTGGCCTAGCCTTATTGAATAAGCAAGAGATGATGTTCGAGAAAAATCCATAGTTGATGGAATCTTAAATCCTGCAGTTTCATTCTTTGTTTTGTTTGTGAGAGTTGTTGGCTCCTAATCTATGATGAATAGGTAGAAAGTGACTTCATTTATCTCTTTGCATCTCTCCAACTCCTTCAAACGTTGGGTACGCTGAGTGAGGACAAATATGTCGCTGCATTCTATGCATATATTTGTGCTCACAGAGACACTACCCATCCCACTCAAACCAATCCTTTCAAATAATCTTTCTCTCACTCAAAATTCACACCTCATTAAACTAATCTTTTAAAAACTTAAATCTTATTTAATTCAATGCCTAATTACTTATTAAATATTCATTAACCTTCATTTATTGTAAAACATTGTGACAACGCGAGGAAAGATACGTTTCTCAATATGACTTTAACATACATCTACACAAATATTTATATATAAGATTATACTATACTCAAGCATGGAGAATCAAATTTAATATACCATAGAAAATCCAGTGATTCATGCCTTGTTGATCGTCTAATTTACTTGTTAAATGTGTACATGTTGATGGCAATCTAATTAAATTTACAATTGAAGTTTCGGTAATGCCTCAACACACATATTACTTTTGTAAGAATTAAGATAAGTTAACATGATATTAAAATAGGTAGTTTGATGCATTGATCCCGTCATTTTGTAACTATAGAAAAAAGAAAACACCAGCTTTTGGAGCTAAATCCACTAAGCAATTTTATTCCACTTGGTGTATATAGAAAAACACTGTGAACTAAGTTATTTCGCTCAACCAATATTGAATTAAGGAACTCTGGAAAATATGAAATTTGATTGGCTAATTTAATCCATTGAATAAATTTGTTCGAAAATTACTTTTCCTAATTTTAGAATTTGGCCATATAAATAGAAAAAGGATTTGAAAGAACTCAATGTCGAAGGAAGCTCACCCAACGAAGAAAAAAAACGGAAAAAAACTACTTTGGGAGTTTGGTGAACACGAATGTAGTCTTTATTATCTTCATCCTTGTTCGAGAATGTAGGGTAGAGAATATAGTTTCCTTAAGAAGGGTAAGTGTCATAGATAACACTTGTCATGACCAAAAGAGTTACAGGGAAAACTTCTTCTATATGTACATGTCTTTTTTTATTCAGTTTCATGTACAGTTATCTTTTGATAAGTTCACCACGAGTGTTTTACATCTTCTTAGTGTGCGCCAATACAATTTCATCCAAATAGTTATCGTTGTCTACATATATTTAGGTTGGTGTGTTTGTACTTGTCACCTTCACCTTAGTGTTTTCTCTATTTTTACTTGACTTGACCTAGGACTGTCACATCATTATACTTAATGAGTAAGTCAGGTGTATGCTTACTTAGCACATACTATCAGTCCTTCAAAAAGTTTAAAAATAGATTTTTCAAGGTGGTGGTGAATCCGGCTAGATGATCACATTTGTATGATGAATAACAGTCCAAATATTCCTTTCTATTGGACTGTTGACCCTTTTAGATATAAGGAGTAGCCAAAGGATATCTTCTCTTGATGAATAATAAAAGGGTTGTAGGCATCTTGGAGTTGCTCCCACATAAACTTCCTACTAAAAACATTTTTAGGGTTTACTTGTCACCTCATCCAATTACTGATTTGCTTGGTAACTTTACAATTTCTTGTAACTTGGATGTTTTTGAGCTAATTTGAAGACTTTTTAGTGCTTGGAGGTTACATGGCCCAACACGAAGTTGCAACTAGAATTGGGAACTTGTTCCATAATTTGAGGAACAAGATGGTGGAAGAAGCCAAGAGGAAGGGGGTGACCAACGTGGTACCCAACTTGACGAGTCTTGTGGTAGACACACATCGACCCCAAAGCATTGCAAAGAAAGGCATACCTACCAAGGTGTTGGGTGTTTCCAAAGACAAGAAAAGGCTAAGGGTCGAGTATAGCCTATGTACTAACAGTTCTAGAAGCAAGGCTACTGATCTCAATGGGTTGGATAGTCACACCCTCATTATGCGCAAGGGTGTCCAAGTAACATTGACGAATGTGGAGAAAAAGGTGGTAAAGGAGGTTGTGTCATCTACCCTTATATGTGCCTTTTTGGAACTTTATAGTCGTACACTTGTGTATGGGCATAGAATTTCCAGCTTGTTGAGGAAGAAATTAGCCGACAAGGGCAAGGCTAAGGCAACCGATAAGCTAGTTAACTTGAAAAAGAGGTATGAGGCTGACCAAAAGTTGTAGGCCTAGGAGAGAAAGACCTTTGAGAGGGAAAGGGATGAAAGTGGGAGTAGGATGAAGACATGGAAGACGATATGTCTTATTTCTGACAAGAAACTAAAGAAAGAGGTTAAGGACTTGAGAAATGGAAATGAGGACTTAAAGACAACAGTTACTTATGAAAAAAAGGCCCGTGTAGGTGAAATCACAAGAAAACACTATAAATGGGGGATTGAATGGTGTTTTTGAAAATTCTTTCACAATATAGTATCTGACAAATATTATAAGATATGTTTGATCAAAGGGTTTGCTTAGACGTTATTGTTTTATAAAACTCGTATAAAGGTATGTTCAATAAAACAGTGTAGTAAGCATAAGGAATATGTTTAGTGATTCAAAGTCTGGAAAAGGGTTTATAAAGATTGTTACAAGAGTTGTTCAGACGCTAGGTTTTATAAAAAGCTTTTCATGAGAAGATTAAAAAGATAAAGTAATGAACAAGTTATATTTTTATACTGGTTCATTCCAATTGAGTTACGTCTAGTTCTCTCTCAAGAACTCTTGGAAGGTTCCATTAAGAATTATCACCACTTTTGATTACAACGAGTATTAGCACCGCTCTTAGTTACACAAGTATTTTTACCACTTTTGGTTACACTGAGTATTAGCACCACTCATGGTTACACAAGTATTCTCACCACTTTTGGTTACAATGAGTATTAACATCACTCTTGGTTACAATGAGTATTTGCATCACTCCTAGTTACAACAAATTCACAACAGGATGTACAAGATACAGATGAATAACTTTCTAAGAGAGGATATGTTTTGATACAATATAATATGTAAATCTTGACGGTGTTTCATTCTTTCTTTTCTCGAAAGCTTTAGACGATTGATGAACTATGAGCATAGAAAGTTGAACAAGATAATATATTCACTTCGTTATCCTTCTTGTACTCTCTCTTCATATGTCTAGCTATTTATAGCTTTCTTGAGAATATTCCCATTGAGTGTTGAGTTGACTTCTTGTAGATTAAGTTGATAGCCTTTTTAGCTTCTAAGTCAGACTCATGTCTATTCTACAATTGTACAATGCTTTATTAGAGTTTTTAATTGATGTGCATCTTGTACTACTTGTCAAAGCAGAAGTTCTCAATAGAAACAGTCTTAGAGTGTTCTCTTATTCTCTTAACATCTTTATCCAACGTGTGCTTTGGTTCTGATTAATCCATTGTATATTTTTTACTTACACAATGAACAAGGACAAATCATACAAGCAAAATAGCATTTTACAGTACATGCATTAATGAACATTTAATGTTTTGAATGTTATATACGTTGAATATTATTTCTCAGTCAAAAAACATTTTATCATATGTCATGCCAATAATAAATGTATCTGATTTAGTTCAACGTTCAAATATTGATAGACGATACAAACCGTTTAGGTGTTTATCAGTGAAAAATATTCTTAAGATTTGTTTGTTTGACGTGCTTTTCATTTGACTATTTCTTCTATAAGACGTTTCTATTGATAACATGTTTAAGACCACGTCTTATTGTTTGAAGCTTATATTTATTAGACAATATCTTTACGTTAACTCTTTTTCTCTCATTAACACTAATTGAATATACAATGTTTAGGCTTTCAGTGTTTTGTTTTTCTCAAAGGTAGATATGTCAGTTTCAGCACATGAGAACTTATCCTTATATTTTTTACCCTACAATAACCCTACGTTGTGTGTGATTTCCTCCTCCTTCCTCTTCTACACTTGTCTTCTTGAAGTCGGTAAACTCTCACTGCATTTGAGTATATGCTTCAAGAATTGTGGCTATGTTAGTCGAGGAGGCCTTGCATTTTCTTCCTTTACTTCGACCATCTTGCTTCTAGTTGATACCATGTAACTTCTTCTTCACATAATATATGTTGGCCCCATGGTGGGTGACAATATTACTTGTGGAATATAATATACTCTGTGAAAGTTAACTCATAGCACTTCAAGCTCCAAAAGTACTTGTCCTCCATAAAGGTATTCGTCTTTCATTAGTCAAGTGAGGGTTGTGCCTGCAAAAGACATTCTAACGCTCAAGTTAGTTAAGCATGTTAAAAGTTAATCAATCTACTAATAATGGAACATAATTAATTTACCTCGTGTACTATGCTATTAATTTATACAATTTTTTATTAGCTTCTTACTTGGGTGGGCCTAATATATGTAGCTAATCACCCTGATTAGTCTTTTAATTAATCAAACCTTAAATACAAGTTTAAGTAAACTCAGTCAACGTTCTACAAATGTAGGTTTCGGTTGGCTATCATGCATGCGGCCAAGTCACTTAGATATTGTGTCATAACATGAGAGTCGAGTATTCCTAGGCATGAGTAGCCAAGGCGTATTCAGACATGTGAGGAATACATTCTAGTGGCCATACCATAAAACTGGGTACACCAAATGTACTCAGACACATATTGTACATTAGCCCCCAAGGTTCAATGCATCTATACTCGAGTCTAGGGTATGCAGCTATGGTATTGTCAAGTAGTTGTTGTGCAAAAAAAATGCATTTCTTTGGCTATCTGACCCAATGAGTAGAGTTGACAAAATGGGTAACCCAGCTCGACCAGACTCGACCCACCACGGGTTGGTCACTTAGTGAGCCAACCCAACTCGACTCATTTATTAGCGAGCTGAAAAAATTCGAATCCGACCCGACCCACCACGGGTCGGTGGGTTAAACGGGTTGACTCATTGACTCACTTAATTATAAGTTTCTTTTAAAATAAAAAAATTATAATATTTTTTAATTCAAATCTTAATAAATTTGACTCTAAAAAATGATGTTAAACTCCAAAGACAATTCAAAATTAAAAATAAAATATCATACAATCCAAGTATAATCCAAAAACAAGCACAAAAGGCGAACAAATAAGTTTTTAATATTGATAATTTTTGTATCACTTGTCCATCTATAATATTAGAGTCTTGAATAGATAAATCTATATTATTTTTCTCTCTTGAAACATCTTTTTTTTATCCCATCTACAATATAATAAAAAAAATGTTAACTAATAATATTGAAACATAAAATAATAAATAATTAAATTAAATTAGGTGTGTTGGTGAGCCAACCCGGCTCACCACGGGTTCAACCCAAGTGAGTCGGATTCTAAGTGAGCCGGGTTGAAAATTAACCCGTATAAAAAAATAACATTTTTTTTCAACCCAACCCGACTCAAACTCGTGGTAGGTTGGGTTGACTCACGGGTTACAACTCATTTTGATAGCACTACCAGTAAGTATAATTGTATATTGTGAATCAAATCTAATGACAATGAACAACTAAACATTTTTTTTTATATTTTGCATTAGAATTAATGTAGAGGTTAGAATAAGACATTTTTGTTCTAGTGCATTAGGTAAAAAAGAAAGTGTATTTTAATAAGATGTTTGTTAACTTTGATTAACTTTTCAATAAAATTATGAAATTTGAAAAAAGGTTTAAACATGTTTTTGTTCCTAAAAATAAAATACAAATTGTATCTTTAGAGCTGTTGGTAAATTACTAATATAGAAAAAATTAAATTACATTAGTATTAGAATAATAGACAACTCAATGCAATGATTAGTATTAGAGTAATAGACAATTTAATTCAATGCTTAGACTGTTTATATTATTACTCCAATATTGAACTCCGTACATATGCAATTCTCTTTTATAACACGTACATACTAATAATCCAAACTTGATTATAAATATTATCTATGGAGTCATTTTTTATTTTCCACCTTTTCTCCCCTTTGATGAAAATGTTTTTTAAGATTAAGTGATTTCTAGTTTTTCCTAATATATTCTCATTACTATTCTTAATTACATTTGTTAACAAAAATTACAAGTAAGACTCTCTTAAGAGAGAATATGAGCTATGAACACTCCTTACCGAGAGAATAAACTTCAAAAAGGGAAGGTTTTTAAATAAATCATTCTATATTCTATGATTATCTACGTAAATCTAACACTTCAAAGATTTTACGACAAAGGTTGCACAAGAGGTTGATTTTCTTACATAGATCATTAGTTAGGTTTGCATGGTGATCGTTTTATTTATAAGAATTTTGAAAAAGAAAACAAAATTGAAACTTGTGAATAATCTAAATTTACAAACTCATACACATTTCAATTCAAACTTTTATTTCACATTGTCAGTTCTTCAATTTACTAACAAAACTAAGTCGACACTAATAATTATTTAGTATCGACTTTTGATCTACTAAATATTAATTTTCTTTGTAGTTAAATAAATTAGGAAAAATCAAATAATATTAACACTTCGTCTTTGTGTTTAATGTTACTTAACAAATAAAATGGTAAAATTAGCTACTTTAAAGTATTTAATAGTAATAATTAAACTCATATTGATAATAAAATAATTATAATATGTATAATTCATACCTCCACTTGGTATAGACAATTTACATTTCAAAAAGTACAGAAAGCACACTTGTAGCATTTGTATTATGCATGTAATCCCATTCAAAGTTGTAGTCTACTATTCTTCTGCGAATAATTCTCTTCTATAAACATGGACACCTCGGCTAGTGTAAGGTCACATTTGGATAGAACAATCAAGTTGGGACCCAAGGAAGAAAGTATGCACAGATGTGAGCCTTCCTCCTTTGATTTTTTAAATTATATAATTCAATTTTATTTTTTAACAGTGTATTTATAATAATTTTTAAAATACAAATATTTGGTATAAAATTTAAAAATTATATACTATATCTTGGTTTCGTGGCTGACTAATTCTTACAAGTCATGTCATTATAGTCTTCCAAGTTGCGACAAACAACGGTTAGATGCTTATATGGCTTACACAATTAAACTACTCTAACACGACAAGCAGGTGTACAAGAATGTTCTGGATTATTAGCTCCGTGATTGTCGTAGAATTTTCATAACAATTTGTGTTTATATGGTTTCATTCTCTTGTCGGCTCTATGGTTTATTTTGGGTCATGTGTTTCAGTTTTTCTCTTTCATATGTCCACATCTTCTCTCTTTCCTCCTCTATTTTTTCTTCACAGTAAGAAAATCAGGTAAGTGTATGGATATTAAAACTAATTAATACCTGAAGTAAGCAAAATAATAACACATACTGTGATGTTATATATGATAATAACACATATATAAATGCTACCCAATTTTGAGATAAAAAAAATACGATTTTGTCACTGTGATGTTATATGTCATTACAAGAGTTTTACTTTTTTTTGTCTTAAAAATTATTAAGAAAATAATATATTGTGTCATCACTAATTGTAAGGGAAATACTTGTCACAAAATTGCAATCGTTTAAACCAATCAGAAATAACTTAAAGTGATCTTGTGTGAAACAAAAACAAAGTGGCAACATACTTGTTGTAGGCAAGAATGCTGTTTAGAGCATAAGACATTAGTTTGTTTATGTTTTGTGCAGTGCACTTTCTTAGTTTTAACGTGGTCTCTCATTTTTTTTTTTTATATTTATTTTTTTTAATAGTATTTTATATGATGATAAATGATAAATAAACTTTGAGGTATTAGAATAATTGAAATATTAAAATTAATAATGAGTTGAAGAAAAAAAGCAATGGATTCTTCATTGTAATACATCATGATTCACTTAAGAGGGATAACGTATTTCACTTAAGTGGGGATAGGCAAGTCACTATTACAAGATTACTTAATGCTAGAAAAAAGTAAGAATAACAAAAATATTCTTACACGCTTATCTATGTATATAATTATGATTAAATAGTTCGTATCAAGTATTTTAATATGTAATATTATATTATCTACTGTAAATATTTATTATTAAAAAAAATAACATCAAAATTTAATTTATATTTTATTAAATTAAAATTAATTTATATTTTTTAGTTAAATTAATTAAAATTATATTGTAATTTAATTTAATTTAATTTATTTATATAAATTTTTGTAATTTTATTTTAAAAAATTATAATTCATTTTTAAATATCGATATAATTGTTTTTTAAATCGAATAATAAATAAATATTATTTATGTTCGACCGACCCTGATCTTCCTTAAAGCAATACTCATAAATTTGGTAGAACAAACAAAACAAATATTGTTTAAGCAACCATGACAATCAATGTCACTTACATTAAATATTTGAGCATGAAAATTCACGAGTTTAATTGGTTACTTAAGGGTCTTGTGTTGCCTTTAATACTTCATATATGTTTAAATTTATTAAAAAAAATTGTTTTAGATTAAGTGAGTTTCAATTTTAAGTTAGATAAATAAATGAATTCAAATTTAAAGGAAACGAATATAAAACAAAAATAGTATATAACAATAAAACATACTACACGCATATTGCGTTATTTTGATTGTAAGATTAAAATTATTAGTTATTAATATTATTATTATCATTATATTTTTAAGTTGAATAGCAGATCCACCTATTTAAAAAAAATAAGTGAGATTATTTATTCTCTCTTAATATTCTATTTTAATTCTCTCTCAAAGAAACATTAACATTTAGTTCGGAATGTCTCTAACATCAATATGTAATTCCCTTAATTATATATCATGATAAATAAACAATTAATTGATAATATTAAGGGGTAAATATTATTTACTTTCATGTCAATTATTTATATTTCAATTAAAAAATTAAATAATGTTAGTTATTTATATTTATAATTATTTATAAAATAAAATTTTGATATTCCAAATTATTTGTTAAGATTCTTATCATAAAAGAATGTAATTATTATTATTATTATTATTATATATATATAGAGGTATATATATTATTTCCTTTAATTAAAAAAAAAATTCTATTAACTTTAGCATTGGTATAAAAAAAATGTTATTTTTGTATCGGTTCAATGCATAATCGATATAAAAGAAAATATTTTAAATAGTAGATATTCTAGGGATTCATCGATACATGAATCACTTAGTTCTATTGTGTAACACTTTTCATAAATCAACAAGGAGTAGAGGTAAACGATGGGAACAAAATCCTTCATCGTGGCCAACATCATAGTTCATAACAAATTACAAACAATGTGAGTGATAACAATTCTTCCACTTTCTTGAGAAATCATATAGAATGTCAAGGCGAGAAAGAAAAATGACACGTGTTATCCTTTGTCCCAAGAAATCATCGAAGCGAGATCTAAATTAGAAGGGTTCTGTTTCAATCGTTATAGGCGCAAAAGGAAGTTTGGGGTTGCTAAGGTTTTGTGAGAAAGTGGAGAATGGAGATTTTCTTTTCTTGGGAGGTGATGGAAGCTTGAGAGTTTTGGATTTGGAATTTTTCTTAGCAGCGGACGTGAGATCGTTGAAGGCGGATGATGGCTTGGACATGGCATGGAAAAGGATAGAGGAGAGAGATAGAGGAAAAGAGACAATAGAAGAAACCCTAACAGTTCGAGAGAAATAGAAGAAAATAGGAGAAAAGGATAAAAATGTAATGTGAGCATGAATAATTAGAACCTTTGTTTAGAAATAAAATAAAGAAACAAATTATTCTCTATACGGATTATAATTAGAATCGGTATAAATTTTTTTCTTATTAATTACAAAAATATATTTACATCCACTTTCTAAACTAGTTATAATTAGAATTGATATAGAATTTTTTTTTTTTTATTACAAAATGTCACCACGTCCTTCTTTATAGTGATTATAAATAAAATCAGAAAGTTTTTTTCTTTATTACAAAAATTTCATTATCTCCACTTTCTATACCAGTTATATCTACAACCATATAAAAAATATTATATATTTATAATTACGTCACCACACTACTTTTTATATATCTTTCTATTAGTGCTATCAAAATGGGTTCTAGCCCGCGAACTAACTCGGCTCACTACGGGTTTGAGCCGGATTGGGTTTGAAAAGAATGTAATTTTTTGGTTTAATGTCTCAATAGGTCCCTGTTTTCGTCCAGAATTTCAAATAGGACCCTTTTTTTTTACGTTTCAATTGAGTCCATATTTTTGTAAAATTGAATTAAATATGACCTTTCCGTTAAATTGATGACACGGCGTTAAATGTTGTATCACCTGCTATGCTGACGTGTTGTTTTTAACACACGTGTCATTACATGGATAAATTCTACTATTTTAAATTTTGAATTAAAAAATTAAATTAAAATAGGAGAAATTCAATTAGGGCAAAGTTGGCAATTCAATTACAGAACCCCATTCTCTCTGCAAATGTATTCTGGCGACATCTCCTCCTTGGACCCCATGTTTTCCAGCACCAGTCTACAGCCACTCCCCTCTCAACCCTTCCCTTTTTCGCGGACCGACGACCCAACCCTAATTCTGCAAACCGTAGAGCCTCCAAAAATCCTTGTCCCTAAAACCGAACCCTCTCAACCTTTCAAATTCTTTCCCCAATACCATCCCAACCCCTTTCTCCGCCTCCCGCAACTCCGCTCCCCAGAGCAGCCCTAGCAGAAACGACAGCGTTTGGAGTCCCTAGTGGAAACGACAGCGTTTACAGTCGATGCCCTCCCATTCATCTTCTTCCTCGCCTTCCTTCCGCCAAAACTCAGCAGTATTCGTGGATTTTGAGAAACTGAATTGCTCCCAGCTACTGCAGGTCCTGGTTAACTCACCCATGGCACAGACCATGCTATATTCTCAAGGTTTTTGTGTCTTCTCTTTCGAACAATTTTCTCTCCTCAAAAGAATTATTAGATAGGAGGCACCACCACCGTAACCACGTTTCCCCCAAATCTATTTTCAACTAAGCTTAGATTCTGCCTTCATTTCTGCACGTTTCCCCCGAATCTATTGCCAACTTTGCCCTAATTGAAGTTTTTAACTCAATTTTTTAATTTAAAATTTAAAATAATATAATTCATCCACGTTTCTAATGACACGTGTGTTAAAAACAACACGTCAGCATACCAGGTGATACAACACTTAACGCCGTTTCATCAATTTAACGGAAAGGTCCTAATTAATTCAATTTTACAAAAATAAGGACCCAATTGAAACGCCAAAAAAGAAAGGGTCCTATTTGAGATTCTAGACGAAAACAGGGACCTATTGAGACATTAAACCTAATTGTTTTTATGCGGATTAGTTTTTAATCCGGCTCACTTAGAACCCGGCTTAATGGGTTGAACCCGCAGTGAGCCGGGTTGGCTCACCAACCCACCTAATTTAATTTAATTATTTATTATTTTGTGTTTCAATATTATTAGTTAGCATTTTTTTTATTATATCGTAGATAGTGCAAAGAAGAAGATGTTTCAAGAGAGAAAAATATTATAGATTTATTTATTTAAGACTCTAATATTATAAATGGACAAGTGATAAAAAAATTATCAATATTAGAAACTTATTTATTCGTCTTTTGTACATGTTTTTGGGTTACGCTTGGATTGTATGATAATTTTTATTTAATTTTGACGTTTATTTAGATTTGAATTAAAAAAAACTTGTAATTTTTTATTTTTAAAAAAAAAACTTATAATTAAATGAGCTAGTGAATCAACCCGTTTAACCCACCAACCCGTGGTGAGTCGAGCCGGGTTCAAATTTTTTCAACTCGCTAATAAGTGAGCCGGTTGGATTGTCTCAATAAGTGACTAACCCGTGGTGGGTCGGGCCGAGTCGAGTCAGGTTACCCATTTTGACAGCTCTACCAGTTATATCTACAACCATATAAAAAATATTATATATTTATAATTACGCCACCACACCACTTTTTATTAAATACAAAAATATCTTTGCATCCACTTTCTAAACTAGTTATAATTAGAATTGACATAGAAAATTTCTTTATTTATTACAAAATGTCACCACGTCCTTCTTTATAATGATTATAAATAAAATCAATATAGAAAGTTTTTTTCTTTATTACAAAAATTTCATTATCTCCACTTTCTATACCGGTTATATTTATAACCATATAAAAAATATTATATATTTGTAATTATGCCACTACACCACTTTTTATATATGATGGAGTATAATCAATATGAATAGTTGTTATAAAAATTGTTTTTTTTTCACTAATGAATAAATGTTACAAATGTTAATAATTTGAATAAACTCATATAACAGAAAATTTTCATAAGTGTAAATAATATAAGGTTTAATTGATTCGGAGGTCCCTATTTGTGCAGTTTTGCGTCAATTAGGTCCCTGTATTTTGAAATAACTCAATTTGGTCCCTATTCATGAAAAATTGATGCAATACAGTCTCTACCGTTAAATTTTGTGGACGACATCAAAATTGTTGCCTGGTGGCTAGTTGAGGTGTCATGTCATTTGAAAAGTACGTGGCACGTGTCATCCCCTTCCCCACCCAAAATTAGGGTTTGCCAGATTAGGGAAAAAGAACTTGCGTCGTCAGGAAGTCTCTACGCGAGAGAAGGAATTCCGCTGATGGAGATAAGGTAGTCACTCACGGTGTTTGGCTGGTTGTAGGTTTGGTTGCGCGATTGGGGTTTCTTCTTCATGGCGGCGCGATTCCTAGAGGGTGGTTGTTGGGTCTCTCTGTTTTTTAGTTGTCTTCTTAGGTTTTCCTCTCTTTGCAGGTGTGAGGCAGAAGCTCGTGGTGGTGGCCTCTTGCGGATGGCGATTCAGAGTTCGAAGGGTTTCTTCGAATTAGGTCTCTGTGTGTGTGATGGTTGTTGGTCCTCTGGTTTTTCTGAGTGTAGGTGGTGAGGATGGCGGCACGAAGCGTCAATGGAAGATGACCATGGTTGCGCGTGAATGTAGAAGCGGCGCTGCTTATGATGGTGGTCCGATGCGAGCTTGGAGGATGACGAGGTGTTGATGGCGACCTCGCGATGATGATCTACGTGAGTGAGGCTCGAAGCTTGCGTGATTTTGGGTCGTGGTGGCGGAGTGATGTGGCGGCGCTGTGGTGGTTTGCCGGAGAAGATGAAGGTGCGAGATGGTGGTTCTGCGACGACAGCTTGGGCGTTGATGATGCGTTGGAGAGGACGGCTGCCGGCGAGGATGGCGGTGACGGCGCTTTGGGCTGCCATGGTTGCCGGATGAAGAAGCTTACGTGTGCCACGTGCTTTTCAAATGCCACCTCACCTAGCCACCTGACAACAATTTTGACGTCGTCCACATAATTTAACAGCAGGGACTGTATTGCTTCAATTTTTCATGAATAGGGACCAAATTGACTTATTTCAAAATACATAGACCTAATTGACGTAAAATTGCACAAATAGGGACCTCCAAATATATTAAACCATGATATAATTATAATATTAGTGTTAAAAAGAATATATCCGAATATATATAATTATAATATTATTATAATTAAATCTTACAATAATTAAAACAACTAAATTTAATCAAATTGAATATATTTCCTAAATCAAAACTAATATTTAAAAAAAAAATTAAATTGTGAATCTCTCAAGAAGATTTTTACACTTTTTTATGTTGGAATAATTATCCGATATATATTAACAAAGATAATGAAAAATGACTTAATGCCTTTGATTATTGTTATTTTGACTATAGATAATGTTAGGAATATTTACAACAATTTTTACTTATAATTATAAAATATCCTTTAATCTAAAATTTGAGAGAACAAACCAATTTATGAATTGTCTATCTTATCATTAAAAAATAATATCAAAATATTTAAAGAGATAAATTAATTTTTTATTGATATAAATCAATTTATGAATTATAATAACTCAATTTTTTTTGGGTGTCACTAAAACATAAAAAAAAAACATTCACAATAAAAATAATTTCTCAAATAAATTGAATTCAATTATGTTTTCCAATACATAAATCTGTAAAACTTTCTTAAAGGAAATAACCACATAGACTTCATAAAATTCCTACTGAAAGTTTGTCCCATCTCTCCCACGTCTACCCAGCATCGAGCATATCTACAACTGCTCTCGTATAACACAAACATTATACGATTATCGTCACACACACATAATGCACACACAAACAAGTGTGAGTGAGCTAACCGAATAAACATTAATTCACCAATACATCCTTTACATCTCATCCATTTAGTCCCTACCACAATTCTATCACCTCAACCACCATCAACACACAATAAGGCTATAACAAGAAATGCAATGACAATTCATACATTCCCCTAAAAGGAATCATGACCAACCCATTAGCTCTACACAACCTATCCATTAACGACAACCCGTGGAAATACTAATCATTTTTATAAATGTATATTTTCTTTCCAACTTCACTGTATCATTCCTGTTTACCAAAATAGAACAATTCGAGTGGTCCTCCATTACAGCTTCATACATATCCCCCTACTCCTCAAGCTGCTCCCATCAGCTCTAAACTCAAAATGAGTCGGAACCCTACGAGCGAGACATTCATCCCTTTCTACCTCCTCATAAGAGGAAAGGCGGCACTCGAATCCTAGTCCCTACCGCCCACCATGGACGAAAAGACACATCTCTTCCACCGCCTTTTAAAGACGGAGATATCCACCTTTTTACCCCCTCGTAAGAGGAAAGGCGACACTTGAATCCTAGTCCCTTTTACCGCCTACCATGGACGAAGAGACATGTCTCTTCTACTACCTTTTAAAAAAGAAGAGATCCACCTTTCTACCTGCTCACAAGAGAAAAGGTGATTACCTTTCTACCCTCTCAAAAGAGGAAAGGTTCAAACTATTGATTAACTAAGTATAGTCGGAAGACATACTAAAACATAACCATTACCACACCACATCATTGGTTCAACACCCTGACTCCTCACTAAGCTAAAGTGACCAGAAACAACCACCACCATACTTCTTGTAACCCATCCTTTTTTTCACTACATCACACAAGCAAAAGATAGACCCTAGCTTTAAGGGTATCACTACCAACCATACTAAATCACTTCCTACTCTTGAATCACTCAAGAGTAGCACTTAGGGTATCACACTTACTCACATTTGACTTATAATATATTGGACTATTTCCTATCCAATATGTACTCACTTTAAGTGAGTACACCCATTGATACCCAAAGTACAAATACACCATTATCAAATGTGCATATTATAATTATTCAATATATACACCATTGCACACATCTAACCATTGCATTACAACCAATAAAATGCACGAATACCAAAACTTACATTCCAACAATCACATCAACTCAATATATATATATATATATATATATATATATATATATATATATACACACACACATTTCAATAACTCAACGGATGTGCAATCTGATTCGGAACCTAACAAACACACATGCAATCATATCGTTACTGGAATAACAACAACGATAACCCAGTCTTATCATATATATATTTCAACAAATCCATTACAAATTCCATAACAATGTTAATAACCTAGACATAATTGTATCAGAATATGCATTCATTATATCAGTTATGCATTATAACACACAAGACCATAATGTGTAGTACAATACCAACCCTTAATGTACCCTGATCAAGAATAATAATCCTACCAACCTTGGTAGTTTCACATAACACCATCAATCATACATTCATTCAATCAATTATATCCCACTTAACATCTCATCAACTTACAACTTCAAATATTCAACGAAGGCATTGCAAGTCCCCTAAAAATCAACCAATTCTGCACATTTCGACAAATAACAGATAAACACTCATTCCTTTATACAATCCCACATTACAATTCAAACATGTTAGCTCCCCATACTTGGTTCACTAAATCATTATACAAATATAAGTTTCAATAGTTTTTTGGTTTAATAATTCTGATAGTCCTTATTTATGTTGGATTTTCTCAAATATGTCTCTTTCTTATTTTTTTTTATCTCAATTGGGTTCCTAAATGTGAAAAAATAATGCAATTGAGTCTCTACAATTAAATTGGGTTAACGTAGTTAAAATTAAGCTGAGTTGTCACTATGAGGTGGATGCATTAATTGACGCGGCAAATGCAGGGTGGTACGTGGAATATATTAGATTAATAGATTCAAAAATTTGTTTCTGAAAATTGAATTTAGGAATCATAGGAATCACGAAATTAGGGTTATTGAAAACCAAATTGGGGCACGTCTAATATGAGAAGAGCATTACAAGTGAGGCCTATGTTTCTTCTTCTCCCACCTGCTCAATTCAACAAATTGGGATTTTCCAAACATAAAAATGAAGAGAAACAAATTGTACTGATTTTTCATATTTAGATACCCAAATTGAGAAAAAAAATAAAAAAAACTTATTTAAAAAAAACTTATCATAAATAAGAACTATCAGAATTATTAAACCTAATTTTTTTTTTCTAAGTTCCGTTGGTCCTTTAATTTTTTACTCCTAGTGCTCATTTGGTTAAAAAGAGTCATTATAATTATTTTTATTAAATTGATCTTAATATCGTGTAAATACTAATTTAACAAAAATATCATATTAATTATTTTTAACAAAAATAAAATTACATTAAACAAATTGAAAAATTAGATTAAACAATTTCGAAAAAATTAAAAGAAAAGAGACTAATAACCTAAATTTATATATATATATATATATATATAGTTATAGATTATACCTAGAAAAAATAAAAGTATACATCTTGCACTAGAGAGGTAGAAAAAAAAAGTTAATTCGGTGCCTCGTTGACCGTGCGCAATAGATTGTGTCCAAAACAAATGTTCTTTTCAAAGACTACTTTGGCTGTTTGCCAACTTTCCCGCATTTTCTTTCTTACTTTTTTCACTCTTTTCCAAACCCCTTTTCTCTCACCTTCTTCTTCCCTCTTCACTTTCTCGCTTCAATTTCTCCACTTTCTCACTTCCAAGTTGAAGCTGTAGAAAACAAAACAACTTTCATTGCAAAATATGGGTGCTTCGGACAACAACAACCACTTTCTTCAAGTTGTCTTCAATAACTTCGACGTTCTTGCTCTGTAAATCTCCTCTCTTCTTTTCCAAATCATATACTTTTTTTTTCACTCTTGCTCAATTTATGGCAATCATTTTGGTGTGTCTGTTACTAAATGCATTCTATCATTGACATTTTCTCCAGACCCTTGGTTACGCTTGCTTACCCTTTGTAAGTATGCTGCTCCTTTTGTTGTATTTATCTCATTTGGGAAATGAATGTATGTCTGAATTTTCAACTTTTATGCCTACCCTTTTGCCTCTATGGTCAGATATGCTTCAATTAAGGCGATCGAGACCAAGTCTGCTGCAGATGATCAGCAATGGCTCACATATTGGATTCTGTATTCCATTCTAACACTCTTTGAGCTCACATTTGCAAAAGTTCTTGAAGTGTGAGTCCCTCTTCTAATGGTCATGTTTGAGATATTATAACTTCATTTTCTATGCCATATAACTTATAAATGATCCGTTATTGAATGTTCTCTCTCTATTCCTTTAGAAGGACAAGGGGAAAACATTGTCATATCATAATCGCTTCACAATTTAACCATAGTTGTAATTTTTGGAGCATATCAAGAGTTTCACGTCTCACATTCTCTTGGTTTTGCTTACCTTCTAGTTTTTATTTGTCAAAATAATTTGAAGAATTTCAAATAAGGATAAGTGTAGGTTCACACGCATGAAATTGGGCCAAGTGACCTGATATAGTGAAAATTGTCCCATTTGTTCGTTGCTTGGTCAAGTGGATTTTGTTGTTGTAAAATGCTGCACTTGTGTGAAACCTAAAATGCCTTGAACTTTGTCTCTTATTGTGCTTATGTTTGGGTAAAGATTGTGAGTGAGGATACAATAATAGTCTTTGCAATGTTTTCAGTTTTTTGTTTTCTTTGCTTTACATCTGTTTAAGTGTTATTTCTCCAATATAATATTTTGGTACTAATTTCAGGCTTCCCATTTGGCCCTTTGCCAAGTTGATATTCAGTTGTTGGTTGGTTCTGCCTCACTTCAATGGGGCTGCAGTTGTTTACAGGAATTACATCAGACCATTCTATATGAATCCACAAATCCCAATTCCACAAGGCTCACAAATGTGGTATTTTCCCCAAAAGAAATCCTTATTCAGTGAGTCAGATGATGTTTTAAGTGCTGCTGAGAGATACATGGAAGAGCATGGTACAGAAGCCTTTGAAAGACTTATAAACAAGGTACACATATCACTAATGCTTTTAGTCCAGAATAACTGGCCCTGCTTCAAAGTTAAGATATTTCAAAATTTGCGAAAATGTGGTTTTTGGGACTATTCAGCTTTGCTTATATATTATTAGGCAATTACATGTTACACAGAATTGGCATATTACCCCGTGTCTAATTCTAAATATGCAACATTTGTTTATGAACTAAAATCAGAGTTGTGGACAATAACAGGCTAGCCTGGGAGATAACTGTCTTGCATAAGTCCTGTTTATAAGTAAGTCGAAGGTAACTTAACATTAGCAGAAGCATGATTGTTAAGTTACAAAACTTAATTTTGGAGTAGTTTTCAATTTTCTCATTGAGTTCTCAAAAGAAAGTTTGGTTTTGTTTTTATAGTAACTTGGTTCAGATTAAATGTAAGTATGCCAATGTACCTTTGAAAGTGATCAAACATGTTATGATAATGAGTTTATTCTCCAGAATTTCGAACACTCCAGACATATTTGCACTTTAGTGGGGGGAGATTTGGCTGCTTGGTATTTATTTTAGAAATTTGCTACATAATTCTATCTTAGTTTTCAACATTCAATGAATCATTTGAGCTAGACAAGCTGGAATTATAAGCTGAAATTTCATTTACAAGTTGAGGTACAATTGTTTTAGACTTCTTGTGATTCCCTTGTAGTAAATTTAAACTTGTGATTTTTACGCACCGGGTTTCACTTCATTTGGGTTTGGACTAATATTTGAAACTATGAAGAACATAATTGGTTTTGATGTGCAGAATGACAGACAGGCTAGGGCAAGGAGGAATGGAAATTACATGATCTTTGATGACGACTATAGATATTGAACTTTATTTTTGTTTTCTTAAACTTTGTTAAGGCATCATTGCTAATATTTCATTTTATCATATTTTGTGATGTTTGATGATGACCATATATATTGAACTATGTTAATGGCTCACTTGTTCTCCAACACCCTTCCCTACTTTTAAAGTTTTTAATTATTAATTTAGTTATATTTTGATAAATTAAGAGATAAAATATTTTTAAGGTTTTTTTTATCCCAATGCATTTCTATTTTCTATAACTTACTAAAATAAAATGTAAATTATGATTATGAAATTATACTCATGTGTGTGTATATATATATATATATATAACATTATTTATTATTAATGTAATTAGAATATTGTATGGAAAATATTATGTTATAGCTTCCGAATGTTAAATTTTCAGTTGTGGAATTAATTTTTCTCTGTAATTCACTCAATTGTCTAGCTAATTTTCACTCACATCTCACTTTTAGTACAAAAATATATGCTAAGATTACCTCTAACTCGTATGAAAGAACATGCTCATTTTGTGGGAAGGAAAAAACAAATACTAGAGAGAAGGGTGGTGTGCCATAATGAATGGAGAACAACAGCATGATATTAAACCAGAGAAATTATAATGCATTCCATTAAATTTTAAGGGCTTTAGAATAATTAAATTTGTATTTTACAATAAGTTGTTTAAGTTAGTGTCATGCCATCATCTCGCCAACTAGTGATGAAGTTAATGCGCATTTTAATTAGGTACTTAATTAATAAAATATGTTTTTATTTAATTTAAAAGTATAATTATGTCATTTTAAATCTTGATTGTTGTTTTATAAATATTTTAAGATAAGGTTTGATTGTTTCACATACAAAATCTGAGTTAAAAAATATAAAAATAAAAATATACCACTAATAAATTATAAATAAATTTTTAAAACGGTAATATGATTTTAAGTTGAAATAAATATAATATTTAAGCAAAAAATATTTAATTAATTAGAAGATGAATTATAATGAGATAACTTTTAAGAAAGCAAAAAGGTTGACGTGGTTGTAATACTTAATACTATTGGTAAAAGAATAACTCTTAAAATAGTTAAATTTGTAGTACAGAAATAATGATTTTACAAAAAATAAATAAATAAACATAATGATTTTTCAACGTCTTTCTTTCTGTGGCAAGACTTGTGAGTCCTTCACACAGTTTTAATCTTTTAAACAATTCAAAGTAGGATAATATTTTCAGTTTTATTTTCATTTACTTTTAAATTATTTATAACTAATACTTTTATTTGAAATATATAAAAGTAATATAGTTATTGAGACAATGGGATTATTTTTGTAAAAAAAATTCAATATTTTTCTTTCATATGAAAAATTTTAAAATGATATTTTGAGAAAAGAGAAATAGTTATCTAAATATCCTTGATGTGATTAACATTTGCATATTTACTACGTAAAATAATACTTTTTTATAGTATCTTTTTATAAGTTGAAATCTATCCAATATAAAAAGTGATATGATAACATAATTGTAAATATTGTAAGATTTTCTATATTGGTTGTGGATCCAACCGGTATAGAAAATGATACGGTGGCAAACCTCTAATAAATTACAAAGTTTTTCTATACCGCACTAGTGCAGAAAGGGCTTTAGACGTTCGTTCTTTTGGCTTTTTGACGTCTGACCTTCCTCCGACGTCTTTGTGGGTGACGTTACTCAAACGTCGAGGGGTCCACATCGGACGTGTGTATAGACGTCCGATGTGTCACACCCGACGCCTATCCAGACGTCCGGTGTACACCCTCGGACGTCCATATAGACGTCCCACGTGCCCATCTGACGTCCCCAGAGACGTCCGTCTCCTCCTCCCCCGACGTCTATACAGACGTCCACGGTGTATCACCCGACGACCACATGCCTGAATTGTTTTGTGCTAGGGGTGGGGGTTGGACGTCGGTGTGTGCACTGCTAGACGTCCGACAGTGCACTAACCGACGTCTACTGGGCGTATTTTTTTAAAAAATTAATTTATTTTTGCAATAAAACCACACTTGAAAAGCAGAAAATTGTCCCAGAACAATTTTGCAATAATATATATATGCGTTTCATATAAACAAAGTTCTACTTAATGTAAAATATAATCCACTACCAAAACTATCAAGATAAAACTTAAACTAAAACTAAGCAATGTTCAACAACAAATAAAATTATTCCTAACTCCATCTTTGCAGAAGATAAGCGGTCCACTCCTGCCTTATCTGTTTAATTGTGTCCTCTGGAATAGGCGATGTACTCTTGAAGCGCTGCAAAATTCAAGAAAGATTCATTATGGTTTCATATATGTTTGAAGATGAATTTGATTTGTAATGTATTCAAGGTATACATCATTACCTCATTCCAGTCATCTGTAATGACAACTCGAATGATGGTCTTAATCCAACACATCACATAGAAGCCACATTCCCATGAATCTAGTTGCTGGTTATACTAAAATAACAAACTAAATAGTTAAAAATTTAGCTCATTCAATAACATAGAAAATGAATTAGAACTATAAATGACTTAAAACCTTTGGATACAAAATTTGAACCAGTTGACCACGTGATTTACCAATAACTCTGTACAGATTGAAAACACAAAGTATAATTAATATGACTATATTTATCATAAAAGTTGAAGGTGAACATCAAATTCAAAGTCATTTTTGGAGAAACACTTACCCTTGAAGAATTATTCTCAAGTCATTTTTCATCTTCCTATGCAACGAACAAAACCATATAATTTTACATGCTTTGGGAATGATGACCATCAGTTGCCAGTGCATGCTATCATAAAGGATAAATAGTTATTTAACTAATTAAGGAAACTATAATAATGAACTGGCCACATATAACAACACCTACCCATCAATGTATGGCACAAGGTATACGTCTCTTTTTGACTCATCCATCCATGTTTGCAAATAATGTTGTCTGTTTTGAAGTGTGTTACCAGACGGTTGAATGGTTTGAGGTTCAACAAATCCGTACATGGAAGACCGACCTTGGTCTACAACGATTGTGTCCATGTACCTAAAACAACAAAGTTAAGTTGTTAGAAACTATAAGAATCTAAATAAAAGTAATAGGAAAGACCAAATTGACTATCTTACATGCACCACAGCTGAATGATGGAAATATTCAACATCATGTCTCCCCCAATCACCTCCAATGCATCAGAGAATGTGATATAAACTGGCACATGTTGGGGAACACCAAATACTCTCAAATCCAAGTATAGTTCTAATGGTGCTTTCTTCAACCTAGGTAATTTTGTCATTAGCTTTGATAGAGGATCATCCTCCGCTTCAGCCATGTCATCATCTTCATGTATGACTGTATCATGAATTGGCTGCTTTTGAGGACGTGTGAACTGAAGATAAGAATTTACGTCAAAGAGTTATCAACAAATATTTGAAGAATAAACATAGAAAAACTAAGGAAAAAGACATTATACCTGTGGAGTAGCGATGTGTGACATGATCAATGCTCTAGGCCAGGCAATAAATGATCCTATGGCCTCCCCCACAAAGTTAATTTCTGGAGTGGGTACAGGCACCTGAGCCTGGTGATCCTGAACCTCGTCAATCGTCACACGCACGTGCTGGGGTAATATGGCAACACCATGAATAGTCTGCCCTTCCTCAAGCACTCGTCCGACAGCCACAATGCGTGGGGGATCCCCATCAACCAACAGCTCATACTGACCGCTATACTGAGTGGGTTCTACAGCAGAGCATGATCCTCTAGTGCTGACACGAGGTGGTGTGGGAGTTTCAGCGGCCCCCATGTTGCCTTGCGTCATGGATTGCATCTTTTCTTCAAGCGCTCTTTGTATTTCTTTTTGTTCTTATAGCTGCTCCATGAATCGTTGCTCCATTGATCTCATGCTTTGGTTGAGTCTTTCCTCCTACTGAAGATCCATCTGCCTCAGTGTCTCCTGACTCATTGATGGGGGGTTTTCTGTGTAGGGCTAAAGTAGTCACGAAGACCAATCGCCCCAGGAACTCCACGTACACGTCCTAGGTGCTCGGGCCTTCCAATGGCCGTTGTTAGAATGTCGCCCCTACCTTGGCCAGCAAATGTGCCCTGAGTCTGCTGCTCAACCAACTCATCCTGCACATAAAAAAATAATCGTTACTTAGAAGACATGTTGTGATAGATACACAATCAAACAACTGCTTATAATTTGAACTTACAATTCTCTGTGAGATCAAGGCAGCTGAGGAAGATGTCATGTTCCCATCAAATTTAGTCAGAGCAGCCTTCCACAGCTCGTACCTAGCAGGTGCAGGTGCTAGGTCCGGCGACTCAAGTCCCAAGGCATCCGCTCTAGACTTTCTAAGTTTCTTTTCCAGTTTTGCATAACCACCTCGTGTAACAAGTGTGGTGCATCGTTTAGCCTTTGTCTTTCTTGGGCGGCTAACCTTTTACCCTGTGAAACCATGTATATAAATAATGCCATCTGTGTTCGGCCCACGAGATAACCTCAATAAAGTTTCAGAAACATGTGGAGTCGCATAAATCTTTTTCTTAAACCATTGTAAGAAGGTTTTCACATGTTCATTAAGATGCCATTTTTCACTCATTTTTGGGTTTGCTGCCTTTATTTCATTAACGTGGTCAGAAATGTAAGGAATCACATCAACAATGTTGTTTAAGACGTACAAATGAGCTTGGTCAATTTCTTTTCTATTAACACTTTGAATTCTCACACCTCGAACACCCTTACCTTCACATTTTCCTTCATGTCTGCTATTGGGAAGACCCACGAGTTCACAAGATGGCATATAACTTGAACAAAATTCAATGGCTTCTTCTGTAACGTATCGCTCTATGATTGAAGCTTCTGGTCTATACTGATTCTTGACATATCCCTTTAAGATCTTCATGTATCTTTCAACTGGGTACATCCACCTTAAGAAGATCGGCCCACACATTCGAATTTCTCTGACTAGATGAACAATCAAGTGTACCATGATGTCAAAAAAGGAAGGAGGTAATATGCCTCGAATAACAACAGGTAACAATTGTTGCATTAATACATGACAATCGTGAGACTTTAAACCAACTAGCTTTAAGTCTTGCATAGACACAAGGTTACTAATATTTGAAGAATAACCTTGTGGAACCTTCACACTTCTTAAACAGTTACAAAAACTTTGTTTTTCTTTTTTAGAAAGTGTGTGACAGGCTGGGGGCAGATAGGTGTGTCTTCCTATTATCTATGGATGTAACTCAGATCGGATTCCCATGTCAGCCAAATCTTGTCGTGCTTTTATTTCGTCTTTGCTCTTCCCTTTGACGTTTAATAAAGTTCTGATGACACTGTCAGAAACATTTTTTTCAACGTGCATCACATCAATACAATGTCTAACATCAAGTTCAAACCAATATGGAAGCTTAAAAAATATTGACTGTTTCTTCCAAATGTGTTTTGCAGAGGTACTTTTACGATGTTTTCCAAACACAATGTCAATGTTTTTGACTTCGTTGTACACCTCTTCACCATTCCGGGGTCTGCACACAACCTCATCCTCAACACTTCCATTAAATGCTTTTTTCAATCTACGATAAGGATGATTACGAGGAAGGAATTTTCGATGTCTTGTATATACCGTCTTCTGACCATGCTTCAACTGAAGGTAACTAGTGTTTTCTTCACATATGGGACATGCAAAATGAACTTTAACACTATAACCGCTCAAGTTTCCATACGCTAGGAAATCATTTATAGTGCAAAACAACATTGCACGCAAACGAAACTGTTCCTAAACATGTGAATCAAACACGTCGACCCCTTCTTCCCACAACAATTTCAAATCATCAATTAAAGGTTTTAAGTAAACATCAATGTCATTTCCAGGTTGTCTAGGACCCGATATCATCATGGACAACATCACATATTTTCTCTTCATGCACAACAAAGGAGAAAGATTGTACATCATCAACATAACTGGCCACGAACTATGTTTGCTACTTAAGTTTCCATAAGGATTTATACCATCAATTGCAAGTGCAAGCCTTAAGTTTCTTGGATCTGCACCAAATTCTGGGAATTTGTCATCAATCTTTTTCCATTGGGGTGAATCAGCAGGGTGTCGAAGAAGATTATCGCACTTTCTTTCGTCAGAGTGCCATTTAAGGTTCTTTGCATCTTCTTTTACAGAGAACATACGTTTGAACCTAGGTATTATAGGCAAATACCACATCACCTTAGCAGGTGCACCATCATTACCTTCATTAGCAGTGATTCTGTCAGATTTCTTTTTAAAACGGGATAAACCACATGTTGGACAATACTTTAGCGAAGCAAACTCCTTTGTGCACAAAACACAATCATTAGGACAAGCATGTATCTTTTGATATTCAAGACCCATTGGACATAAAAAAAATTTGGCCTCGTAATTACGAATAGGTAGAGTATTATTTTCTGGAAGCATCTCCTTGAACAACTCCAACAACTCGGTGAAACTTTTATCGGTCCATCCATTCCTTGCTTTTAAACTAAACAACTTTAAAGTTGCAGACAGACATGTAAAGTTCGAGCATCCTGGGAACAACGGTTGCTCTGAATCATTAATAAGAGAATCATACAAATTAGTTCTTCCAAAATTATCTTCATCGACATCACGTATCATGTCCTCTAAATGGTCACTCATCCATTCTTCCACATAATCTGTTCCGCGTGACGTGGTAGGCTGGTCCAGTACTTCTCCATGCCAAGTCTAAACGGTATAAGTCCTCATTATGTCGTACATGAATAGATGGTCACGCACATTGCCTAAGTCTTGCCGTATTTGATTAAGACAACGAACACAAGGACAAAAATATGTCTCGTTCACAGACTTAGCATTTTGTTCCACGTATTGCAAGAACTCCGAAACACCCTTATTATATTCTTCACTAATGCGACGTTCATTCATCCAGCTTCGATCCATACTATGTTCGTAAAATCATCAGTATAAGTTTTTTAACTCTCACAAGGTTAGGCTCTACCCATTCAAAAAAATTAATTTTCATAATTTGCTAAGACACATGCAAAGAAGTCTACATGATAAAATTGATAAGATTTCGTCAGCATTTCGCATTGGTCTCCGAAATACACGAAATGAGAGTAGTCAACGATGACCACAATCAAATATGCATCCGGAGAACAACACAAATACTGAACCGAAATTTTATAAATCTTATCCATAAACTCCAATTGACATGTTTTGCAAATTATGAAAATTAATTTTCTCAAACTGTCCAATCGGACAATTCAAAATTTAACACAAACGATTAAAAGATTAATCGTTTGTGTTAAATTTCAAACAGGAACTAAGTGTCACTCAATGATTTGATACTTACATTCTAACATATCACAATTATAATAACACAACTAATACATGCATATTCAAAAGCCAATAACACATGCATACCTTAGAGTCAAAAACATGCATACACAAAAACCAATAACATGAATACAAAAAACCTTTATCAACGAACAAGCTAACCTGAAGAGTAGATTCCAAATGAAAGGGAGGGAAATCGAGGAGGGCACGGCCTAAAACGTAGGCCAAAAACAGTCAAAAAAGCCGCCCAAGACCACACAACAAACTGCACCAAAAACGATTTTTAATCGGTTCAAATCAAAGATATTTCATCACAGAGCAATGTAATCGGATTGAAAGTAAATTTAAACGGTCCAAAAGAGAGAAAACGCACCTGGAAATGCAATGCCACAGAGAGAGTTCGCGGGGTAGACGATGAACAGTGAGCGTAACTGCTCGCGGATTCGCATATTAGTATAAATACTATTAGACGCCCGGTACTATGGGGCCCCGACGTTTATAATCATATAGACGTCGGGGATATCACTAATATGACGTCTTTGGGGATTTAAAATTGATATTCGCTGGGGGTTTTAGACGTCCGTAGGAGGGGCCCGGACGTCTATAATATTATAGACATCCGACCCCCCCCCCCCCCCCCACAACGGACGTCTAAGAGGCTGAACAAATGAACGCTTCAACTTCCCTGTCAGCCCCTTACACCTCCGTTGTGGGGAGGGGGGGGGGGGACGGACGTCTATAATATTATAGACGTCCGGGCCCCTCCCACGGACGACTAAGCCTGGAACAATCACCTTTTCAACTCCCCCCTGTCAGCCCCTTAAACGTCCGTTGTGGAGGGGGCCGGACGTCTATAATATTATAGACGTCCGACCCCCTCCACAACAGACGTTTAAGGGGCTGGAGACAATTAATTCTTCAACCACCCTGTCAGCACCCTAAACGTCCGATATGGGGGGACGGACGTCTATAATATTATAGACGTCCGGCCCCCTCCACAACGGACGTTTAAGGGGCTGAAGACAATTAATTCTTCAACCACCCTGTCAGCACCCTAAACGTCCGATATGGGGGGACGGACGTCTATAATATTATAGACGTCCGGCCCCCTCCACAACGGACGTTTAAGGGGCTGAAGACAATTAATTCTTCAACCACCCTGTCAGCACCCTAAACGTCCGATATGGGGGGACGGACGTCTATAATATTATAGACGTCCGGCCCCCTCCACAACGGACGTTTAAGGGGCTGACATGGGAGTTGAAGAGGTGATTGTTCCAGCCTCTTAGACGTCCGTGGGTGGGGCCCGGACGTCTATAATATTGTAGACGTTCGTCCCCCCCTACAACGGACGTCTAGAGTTTCACTTATTTACGGATATGTCACTGGTCAATTATTTACGTTGGGGCTGTTGCGGACAGACGTCTATGGGGTGACGTTAAAGGCCATTTCTGTGGCAAGACTTGTGAGTCCTTCACATAGTTTTAATCTTTTAAACAATTCAAAGTAGGATAATATTTTCAGTTTTATTTTCATTTACTTTTAAATTAGTTATAACTAATACTTTTATTTGAAATATATAAAAGTAATATAGTTATTGAGACAATGGGATTATTTTTGTAAAAAAATTCAATATTTTTCTTTCATATGAAAAATTTTAAAATGATATTTTGAGAAAGGAGAAATAGTTATCTAAATATCCTTGATGTGATTAACATTTGATATTTACTAAGTAAAATAATACTTTTTTATAGTATCTTTTTATATTAGTTGAAATCTATCCAATAAAAAGTGATATGGTAACATAATTGTAAATATTGTAAGATTTTCTATATTGGTTGTGGATCCAACCGGTATAGAAAATGGTACGGTGGCAAACCTCTAATAAATTACAAAGTTTTTCTATACCGGTTAAACCTAGACCGATATAGAAAATTAATTTTTATATCGGATAGTCACTATAACCAGTATAAAATGTTTAATTTCCTTCTTTCAGACTTTCATGCTTCATCATTCGCCTTTACACCTCTTCTCTACACCTTTATTTCTACTTCTCCCATTCATTTTCACTTTTATCTCCCAACTCTCATCTTGTTCTCGACTTCACCTTTCCTTTCCTCGTCGAAGGTTGTGCTATCGTCGTTGTCCTCCAGCACCATCACCGCATTAGTGCCCGTATCTTCCAAGACCATCGTTGTGCTACCATTGTTGTCCCTCCAACACCATTGTCGTGTTGTCGTCGCTATCCTTCAACACCATTGTCTTGTTGTCATTGTTGTCTTCCAACACCATCGTCACTCTAGCATCGCTCTACTCCATAGGTCATCTTCTCAACAACGTTTGTCCCTCCTCTATTCTTCTCGTTCTCGTGTACTCCACATGTGGTTGGTTACGGTGAGGTCTTGCGGTATTGCCTTCGTTGTTCACCTCCTCTGCATTTTGGATTAACACTCAAGTATACCCTACATTACATTAGGGAGTTATTGAGATTTTGTTTGAGTCTAGTGTGCGTAAGGGCTAACACTCATGTACCAAATTCCACCTTTGCATTACTTTATTATGTTAGAAATCTTCATGTCCCATATTTAAATTCAATTATATCCTTCCATAGACCTTCTAAAATTATTCTTAATCTCTACTTTCATTTTGTAAGTAGAGCCATATTGAATAGTCTCATATCTTTAACCACAACTCCACCTTCTTTTGTCTTACAAATATTCTCCCATTTAACCCATGCAATCTTCTTATCTCGGCCCCTATCCCCCCCTCCCATCTCCATAATTTTTTTTTTCATTTTCCTAATTTCATTATTGACATTGTTGTTACTTTATAAAATGACAAAAAGAACAATAGCAAGACTATAAGAATTGATTTTATGATGTGTAACCTACCTTTCCATTTTCATAATCTTTTCTTGAATATATTCATAACAGGTTTCCAAAAGTTATATTTCTTGGGTTTCACCCACTATCAATAATAAAGAGAATCTTACTAAATTTTGCCTCTCTATACACAATCATTCAATCTTGTTCTTGGTGGAAATTCACCTTAAGCCGTGAGACGAGTGCAAAACACCTAAGAATGATTTTAATAATTACTATGTTTTAAATTTTTGCATCACACAAAAATAATGTGTCGTATGCAAACTGGAATATATTCACTAGCACCTCCTTATGCCATACTTTAAACCCTTCTAGCATTTTCCTTCTAACCGTATGCTTAACCGTCCCTTTCAATCGTTTAGCAACCTTATCTTAAGCCCTTAGTGGATTTGAACTCCTTAATTGGATTACCATTAACCAAGACAAATATAGAAGTTGATTTTAGGCATCCTTACATTCAATTAATTTTCTTATTGCATGAATCTAGTGTGTCCATGATATAGCAAAGAAAGTCTTATCTAACTGAGTCATGTGCTTTTTCATAGTTTACCCTAAGTATGACACAACTTTTCACCTTTTCATTTTGCCTCATCTACCACTTTATTTGAAATTAAGACGCTATCCAACAAAAATTATCCTTTAAAAATGCTTATTATGATTTGTAAATAATCTTAGGTATGAAATGTTTCAATTTAAACAATATTACATTTGAGATTATCTTATACATACAACTTACCAATGATATAGTGATGGAATCCATCTTGGAAACTAAATGGAAATCAATCAAGGTAAAATCAACTTAAGCTAAGACTAGGATATTGGAAAAAGAAGAAGGACTTTCAAGCTTGGTTTTGCTTTCCCTCAAGCTTTAGAGGACATTGGACCTCTCATAACCATGGTCAAAAGAATAAAAGAAGAAGAAGGAGATTCAAGAACACTACTCTTAGGGAGGATCACATACTAAGTTTTCTTCTTTTATCTTAAACATTTTTGTAAATATGTAATGTAGTTTCATTAGGCCTTGTATTTGGCAAAGAAACTTTGTTTAGCTTTGTTTAAAAGGTTTAGTGGTGTTAAATGAGAGCTAGTGCACCAATAAAGCATGTTTTAGAGGATTTGCCCCTAAAAATGGGTTTGGAAGAGTTTAGAAGGTTTGAAAGGTGTCAAAATCAAGGGAGGCTCTCCTACATTGAATGTGGATGATTAGTTAGAGGTAAGGCTCTCATTCCTCCCCCCTTGCCATAGGAACCTTCTATTCTCTTTTCAAATACAATGTATTCTAGCCTACTCCTTCTAGTCTTACCTTATGAGTTGTCTTCTCTTAGACTTCTTTATGCTTTCTCCTTCAAGGTTGACCTAACCTCCTTATAGGAACCTCTACCAAAATCGCATATCATCAAGCATCATCTTCTCTTCATCTAATTGCTTCCGCTTCATTCATCTCTTTCATGGAGTTCACTACTTTAAAGAAGCATCATCAACCCATTTGGAGATCATCACCTTTAAAGGAGCTTACTCAAAGCATTCACCATCGTATAGGTTTGTACTCTTCTAAGCCCTGTAGGTTATCTACCTTGGTTATTAGTGCTAAAATCAAAGCATTGCAATCCTTAAGTATTTTCCATGTATTGTGGAAGTCACTAAGAGTTAGTGTAACCTCTCTTTTAAGATGTCCTAACTCATCTTTATGAAACGAACATTGAAACCATCTAGAATAAGAAGTTTAGTGCCTTCATAATTTCATACATTACCTTTTACTTAAGTTTAGTGAAAACAAACATTAAGTTTTTATTCTCCTCTTCCATAATTTAGGGGAACATAATGTTTGGTTTAAACCCTCTAGTTGTCCCTATTTATGTGGAGTTTTCCCATTTTGATCCCCTTCTTATTAGAATCCCCAATTGAGTCCTTAAAAGTATTAATTTGAATCAATTGAGCCCCTGCCGTTAAATTTACTTAACGGAGTTAAGTTTGTGCACAAGTGGAAGGTTGATGTGTCTATTTTTTAAGACGTGGCATGGTGAGAGTTGAAACGTGGCATGGTGAAACCTGAAATTTGGTAAAGTGTAATAATTTAATATTTATGTGGGTAAATGAAGAAAAATTATCTTCCCCAACAGCAAAAACCATTTTCAATGGAGAAAAATCCAACAGGGGAGCTCTTTTGCCTGAAGAGATTGGAGCAATTCTTGGCACCCATTATAGATTGAAGAGGATTCTTAGAGGCCATGGAGTTCACCACATCAAAAGAGCCACCAAAAGCATTGTCAAAAGCATTGGAAGAACCATTTAACATTCAGATCAAACTGATCCGCCCATAAATTCTCTATCCTAAACAAACCCAACAACCCCATTTAACATTCAAATCAAAGCTCATAGAACTGTTCTTCTTCAAGACATTCTCAACAAAAACAGTTAACTTTTTTCTTCTAATCTGTATTTTAATCAACTCACATGGTTCCAAATCTCCTACCATACCTATTATCCTTCTTTGTTTTAATTTTCTCTAACTAATGCTAATTTTAAAAAAAAAGATACCCTCTTTAACATGAATCGATTGAAAAATTGGAACCAAAGGTGAACGAAAAATGATACTTTGGAGTTGAAGGGCATTAAGGTAGAAGGTAAAGATGTCAGTTTCAGAGTTGCAGTGATTGAGAAATGATAAGAATGGATATTGGTTTTGTTATTGGATTTTTGATGATGTGAACCACCATAAGAATATTCATTGAGGCGCGTCGGGTTGCTGCACGAGACTGATTTCAGATCACGTAATCCACTCACAGAGTTTCAACGATCGTGACCTGGGGCCCGTTCCTGCCAAGTTGAAGGGCGGGTATGTCGCTAGGAAGAGCTTCCCGGCTACCTCATGCAACCGAAAAATCATCGAAGCCAGGTACTTGTCCGAAGGGTACGAGGCCACCAACGGGAAGTTGAACGAGATCGTGGAGTTCCGCTCGGCAAGAGACTCTAACGGCCACGACACTCATACGGCGTCTATCGCTGCTGGAAGGTACGTGTCGCCGGCATCAACGTTGGGTTACGCAAAAGGAGTCGCCGCCGGCATGGCGCCAAAAGGGCGGTTGGCAGTGTATAAAGTCTGTTGGCTCGGCCAGTGCTACGGCTCCAACATTCTCGCCGCATTCGATGCTGCCGTGGTCTACGGTGTCGACGTGGTGTCGCTTAGCGTCGGAGGAGTGGTGGTGCCGTACCACCTCGACTAGATTGCGATTGGCGCCTTCGGGGCTACCTCGGCTAGCATTTTTGTGTCCTCCTCAGCTGGCAATGGCAGTCCCGGTGGCCTCACAGTGACGAATGTGGCGTCGTGGGTTACCACTATAGACCACTAAACTCCTTCAACATTGAGGTGCGACGAGATGATGGATGCGTGAAGAAGGTGGCAGTGCAGCGAAGGCGCTACTAGCGTTCTCACGATGGCTTCACGGTTGCGGCGTAGCAAGGTGGTGACGGCGAGACTGAAGGCTTCGCAGTGGCTTTACAGCGGCGACGCTTGGGAAATTAGGTTTGTGCTGTTGGAAAAGATGACTCTGACGTAGTATGAGTGATGTGGCAAAAACTGGCCACATCAACGTTTTAACCTGTGCACAAACTTAACCTCGTTAAATAAATTTAATGGCAGGGGCTCCATTGATTCAAATTAGCACTTTTAAGGACTCAATTGGGAATTCTAATAAGAAGGGGATCAAAATGGAAAAAACTCACATAAATAGGAACAACTAAAGGGTTTAAACCCATGATGTTTCCCTATTTGATGTCAAAGTCATTTCCCATACTTAGCTTGTCTTCATAGAATTCTTTTAGCTTATCCTTGACAACATTTGTGTAACACCCTTTTTACGATGCCACGTGAGTTTATAAAACATTCATTAACTTAAGAAAAACCCCACACTCAGATACCATCGCTAAATAGAGAATTAATAAACATTATTGAATTATCGCGAACTAAAACGAACCAAGTAGAAATCACATTATTCTAAATTTAAAACCATAGGATAATATTCCAAAAAATTACATTAAAATAAAACATTGTCTTAATTGTGTTTCAAAAATCCTTCATAAGATTTTCTCACGTGTCTCCTTGTTACAAAGAACACCAACATCATTTATAATATCATCTGCCCCCGCATAACAATGCAAGTTATACGATCATTGCAAAAACACAAACAAACAAGGGCAAACTAACCATAAAATAATACTCGATAACATACAATAATCATACTCACCCACTCTATACAAAACATCCATTATAATCAATGAATTCACACCACAAATGTGTCACAAGATCAATATCACCTTGAAATGATACCAAACAAAACCATACCACACATACATCACCTCTAAATGATACCAAACCATATGTTATTTTCTTGTACCATACCAAAACAAGGTAGTGCGAGGATTCATGTTGTTATAAAAAGGACTTGTCTCCCCTACTCCTCAATAACTTACGATTAAAAACTTTGTTGCATCACACACCAAGCACTATACTTAACAATGAGCCGAAAACCTACGCGCAAAACATCTTTCTCTTCTCCACTACTTATCATAGGTGAAAAAGTGCAACACTTCCTTTTCCTCGGCCTTCACAACTTATGACAAACAAACCCCAAATTTACAAGGTACAACAAGAAGACATAACAACCAAGCATGTCTTCCAGCTTCACACTGAATACACAACAACACCCCACCACAACAATAAAACTAATATCCAACATTACCCCATGTTCCAACACAACATGACAATCATCACAACAACTCAGCCAAACACACTCGTAGCCCAACAAACATGCAACCACCTTGGCTATCATACAAATAGCTCGAAAAAAAAAAACATAACTCGACCCTCATACAAACAGCTCGACAAAATACAATAAACAATTCAACCAGGGTCAAAAACCCAAGGCCGACCTCCATAACAACCAAACTGAGTTCCAAAACCTCCAAACAGAGGTCTCAAAATAACTTGTTCAAAAAACCAGCCAAATAGCCCAGCCCAGCCCAATCAACCAACCCAACCCGGCCTAACACCCTAGCTACCTAGCCCGACCAACCAACTTGACTACCCAGCTCGGCCTAACACTAACCTAGCTCGAAAACAAGACCAAGTAGCTCAATAACATTGCTAAACAACTCGTCTTCAACACTTAACACTCAAACAACACGGCTTAGCAACTTAACCAACACGGGTTACCATTAAACAACTCGGATTAAAACTTAAGCTATTCAAAAATAGATTAGCACACTACAATTCATGAATTTCGCAAATAAAGAATTAACTAAAAGTCCCAATACAACTTTAACACAGATAACGACATTGTTCCAGTTACTATAACACGATTTCCAATTTATAGAACACCGATTCAATCCTAAACTACATGAAAGAAACTTCCAACATCATAAATGAAAACCTAAAAGTTGTGCTTTGATTTAGAAACCAGAAAGCAACATATGTATTGTTAAACCCACACAATACAGTTTAGTTTTTATTACATGAATCTAACAAACCAATACCATCCATGTAATATGCCTATTATCATATGTCAACACCCAAACATAATCCATTGGCTTAAAATTACTATTACAACTAGAAACCAAGCCCTACACCACAAAATATTATTACTATTAAACCCAAATTTAACAATCAACATATAACTCATTAAAACCAAAATTTCATGCACTAAACATCAAATCGTGACCACTACTAAACCAAAACTTCTATAGAAAAAACATGTATACATTACTACACCAGAAGCAACAACCATCTAACCCTCAGACAATATCAGCAGCCACAATCACATCATTACACAGAAAATTGAAGAGTTCTTAACTAAACGTTTAATCTCATACTTGGACTTCCTTCTCCTACAACCATATTACAAACCAAAAATATACACAAATTTACTTTACACCATCCAGATGAACACATGCAATCACATCATTACACAGAAAATTGAAGAGTTCTTAACTAAACGTTTAATCTCATACTTGGACTTCCTTCTCCTACAACCATATTACAAACCAAAAATATACACAAATTTACTTTACACCATCCAGATGAACACATGCTCATAGAACATCATCGCTACAACCAAGATATAGTCCCAAATACCACATGATCAACATATAATAATCTCACAGAACAAGAAAAGATAGGAGCAACACTATTTTTAAAATCCAATTATTTTAATTCCTAATTGTCAGCTTATTTTAAATAACCTTTATTAACTTTGGTTTCTTGTGCTTGTGTCCAGATACAATGAACTTATTCCCTTCTTATTCACTAAAAATAGAATGACCATAATTTACCTAAGCTCCAACCAATGTTCGAACACACTACCCTCAAGCTCTACATAAACACACCAAACCCATCAAACTATCCCATGTATCTTGTCATTCACATACGCAATAATAATTACAAGCAAAGATATGTACCACACGTCCACATAAAATAAAAGAATTTAAACGTATATTATGCAAATAATAAGAATTGAACACATGATCTCCAACCCAGAACAAGAAACTCTCATCAATTGTGACCATGAACATATCATAACAATATGATGACAATATGTGTATTTACAACATTATTTAATTTATATATGTGGTATCATTTTAATAAGGTGAATAAACATAACCTTTTTTTTAAGATATTAATATTGTAAATCCAACCTAGAATAGGGTAAATTTAAATTACTATTTATTAAATTTAAATTGAATTGCAACTATTAAAAATAATATTATTAAAGTATATTAATATTTCTAATTTTGCTTCTTTAACTCACAAATTTAGGTAAGATGTTAAGATTTAAAACTACATAAACATCCTTACTTACTTATTTCTATTCATAGCTTTTGTCTTGCAAACAATATTATCTTGGCCATAGTTTGATAAAACAACTTAAACTAACACTCTAATAAAACTTTTTCCTATATATGCAATCATTTTCTTACACCACAACATCATATAAGAATATTACAAATCCATTGTTCACCTTTTCTTCTATTAATTTCTCTTTATTTTCCATTTATTAAGAGCAAATATTCTTCATTATGGCCTTTCCCAACCCCCAACACTTATTTTTCACTCTTGTGGTTTTCTTTTTCATTTCACATCTTAGTTTCGCAAAGCAATCAAAGATAAATGGTTTGAAAATGAATGTTATTGATCGATGTTGGAGACCAAATCCCGAATGGAGGAGACATCGATCTCAGTTAGCCACATGTTCTGTGGGCTATGCTGGTAAGATGATAAATAACATTGGTAATGACCTTGTTCATTATAAAGTTACTGACTCTAGTGATGATCCTATAAACCCAAAACCCAACACCTTGAGATATGGAACTTCTATTATTCAAGGTAAAGTATGGATCACATTCCAGAAAGACATGCTCATTACATTAGAGAAACCTCTTCTCATTAGCAGTTTTACTACTATCGATGGTCGAGGTGTTAACGTCCACATTGCTAATAATGCATGTTTAATGATCTTTAAGGTAATATTTACTTACTAATAATTATACTTGTCTAAATGATAATCAAACATTACAAAATTATTTTCACGAGCTATCAAGTTGTATGAAAGTTTACTTACTTTATTATAGGCCACCAACATAATTATCCATAACATTCGAGTTCATCATTGTAAACCCCAAGCCCCTGGGATTGTAATGGGGCCCGAAGGAAAGGTTATTCCTTTAGGTCATGTAGACGGAGATGCAATAAGATTGGTTACTGCTTCAAAGATTTGGATTGACCATAATACATTGTATGATTGTCAAGACGGTTTGCTAGATGTAACACGAGGTTCCACTGATGTGACTGTCTCCAATAATTGGTTCAAAAACCAAGATAAAGTCATGCTTCTTGGACATGATGATGGATATGTGAGAGACAAAAATATGAAGGTTACAGTCGTGTACAACCATTTTGGACCTAATTGTAATCAACGTATGCCAAGGTAAATAATTGCTAGACAAAGTACTTAAAAATATACACAAGTAAATATAAGCAATATTATTTGCTCTTATTAACAAATGAATTAACCTCCCAGGATTCGTCATGGATATGCGCATGTAGCCAATAATCTTTATCAAGGATGGCTTCAGTATGCAATTGGTGGAAGCATGGAACCAAGCCTCAAAAGTGAAGCTAATCTCTTTGTAGCACCAACCATAGGAAATAAAGAGGTAATAAATTTTAGAATTTTCAATCCAACAATTTCATATCTAACTGATAATCAATCTCTTAATTATATATATATTACATAAATATTTTTTTAGTGTTATGTTAATTGTTTATTATGTGTAGGTGACATGGAGAAAAAAGGATGATATAAGTGGAGATAGATTGGATTTTCATTCCGTAAAGGATATGTTTGAGAATGGAGCTTCATTCACCGTAAAAAAAGGAGGACGTGTGCAAAAACCAAATTATAATAAGGAACAAAATTTCGAAGTTGTTGATGCCAAATTTGTAAGATCGTTGACACGCTCATCGGGCGTGTTACGACTTAATAAAAAATCCAAATATACTAATTAACTAATGTAAAAGAGGTGCAATATTCTTAATTGTTTACTAGTCCTAAAATGCAAACTATGTAAATGATTATGATATAATTTTTCTCTACATGTATTGAATTGTACTTTTACTTTTGAATTCTAAACGTTATAAATTTTCAATTTTCAAATAAGTTCATGTCTAACATCACTATGAATTTTGACATCTTAGCTATGTTGAAACTCCAAAACTCATCAATAATTTGTAGTCACATTAAAATTTATCAAAATAAAAATGAAAGAAGATAAATGAATAAAAAGCACAGGGAACCATACCAAAATCATGATAATAATTACACTTCACGAAACATAGACAAAGTATACATATTATGAAAGAAATATAAATAAATACATGAAAGTAAAATATCAAACCACTTATAATAATTTTATAAATAAAAGTCAAATTAACTAACTTATCATCATAATGATTTATCTCATGAAAATATAAGAAACTTTGAACAAATATGCTTAGAAAAGTGCAAGCACTAACATCATTTCTTTCTAAAATTCCAAGGAACCAGTCGTTGATCTAAGAAACCATGATATAATGAAATAGAATCTCTATTCAACCAATGTTTCTAAAAGTTCTCCCTCTAGGCATGCTCCTAAGCATAAACTCAACATAAATAGAAGTCTACCATCCTAAAAGAATTGAAAAATTATTTAAATATCCACTCTGACTTCCCTTAAAAATACCAACACATGTAGTTAAATCAAGTCAACTTCTAACTGTATCATCAATATTCAATCTTATTCTTTTAATGAAGTCATTCAAATTTGAATTATTTAACTTAATAATCTCGTTTCCAGTTTTTGTCAAAATTATTTTTGTAATGTTAGAATAAGTTCTTTTAAATTGATAAAGCTTGACAATTTATTAATTATATATGTTCATATATTAGGAACATTCTATTTTTACTTCTAAATATTTTTATTCGTATTATTTATTAATATATTTTAACAAATACTATCAATTTTGTCATAGGACAAATTTCATGTAAGAATTGCATGATATTATTGTGTTCATTATATCAATATTACTTAGAGTGTTATAGCTCATATGGACTATGCTCTATTAATTTAATATATTTTAGAAATTGTGCTAATTTTATGGCAATGTTATAAGCTAAATTGGTGCACACTCTAGAAAATCTATTTATGACGGGTGAGTCTCTAGTTTATTTTTCTAGAATCTAAACTTATTCCTAGTTCCTATTTTTCATGAGATATTATCATCTAAGCAATTTTTCCATGTTCCATCCCCACTTGGCTTTCTAATATCCCTCCACCACCAATGAATCATACTTTGCATCCATATTATTATTTAAACTTTTCTATGTTCTATGTTTAGACTCTAATGTCTCTTTCTACAAGTCATTTTCAAGTGGATTAGTAGCACTAGTGCAGTCAAGGGAAACGACAACGGTTATTTTTGCTCATAAACAACGATTTTAGAACCGAGGCATATACGGACGAGGCAAAAAGTCTACCCATTTTTACCTCTGTTGTGGACCGAGACAAAAATGATACGATTTTGCCTCGGTTCAAAAGTAACCGAGGCAGTAGGATTTTGCCCTTTTTTTTAAAGGACTTTTTGCCTCGGTTCTCTTTTGAACTGAGACAGTATCTTGGAAAATTCAATAAAAAAAAAGACTAGCCAATAAAATAAATTTAATACTCAAATATCAAATCAAACTATTTATTATACCTAATACTTTTAGCAAATATCATACAGTGACATAATTCTGACAGGAACTACAACTTTAAAATAGCAGAAAGCTTTTGGTGTTCACTCATGTATAAGTTCTCAATAAATAAAATAGGCAAGAAGCAATATGAAGAATTAAACATGGAACATGGAAACTGCATCGTTGACTAAATAAGTTGTAAAATATAACACCTTAACTTATAGAAGTGCTTATTGTTTTCTCTTCTTCAGTGACAAGTTTTCCATCCGAAATATCACAGGATGCAATTAGAATTCCCAGCTGCTTCTGCAATTTAATTGCCATCTTCAAATAAATATAATAGGTCACACACTTCAAATAAATATGTCTCGTCACAAGATATTTATATTAAAGATTTCACATTAATCATACATAAAACAAATTAAAAATATGTAAATAAATACAAAAATCATATCACAAATAAGTTTGATAAGATTAAATTAAGTTAAAAATTTATTTATTTTTTTAAATAAAAAGCCTAAAATGACAGAGCATAACTACTACAAAAGGAAAATAACTTTCATCGTACCTTAGATTTAGCATCTAAGACTTGTTTAAATTGATTTAAGAGCTTTGGAGGAGCGATTGAGTCATGCTCAACTCCAAGTATAGCAATTGGAACTTCAACACCTGAAAAAGATCAAAGTAACTCTTTCACAACTAACATCTAATCACTGCTTATGAGATTTGTATCTTTATTTAACCATAAACAAATGGTAAATGAAAGACATCATGAAAAAGAGATTTACAAAAATACACAAGCATTATAATGTCAAATTCACAAAAAGTTGAAGTTTTTGTCATCTGATTGAGAATTTATACCACGGATGTCATCCACAGTGATAAATGATGGATGTAAAAGCACAGAAGTTTGAACAAGTTTGGTTTTTCCAAGGTTAGTCACAGTTCTAGCTAAGAGAAAGAGAAAAACACATTACATTCTGTAGTTTATACTTAAGGTGACCTGAAATTACAAAATACAACACCAATTTAGTGGAACTTACCACCCCAACAGAAACCAGCAAATCCCACAGCAGAAGCACCTTTCCTTTTCAAGGCTTCAATAATAGGTTTTGCAATTTCAATACCTTTTCCTGCACATTTAATAGGTAATATCAGAATCAGACAAAATGTATTACAGTTTAAAGAAAAGTCATAATTTTTATTCATCTAAACTCAAACAGACATGATATTTGGTTTGCAAATCAGACACCACATAAAATGGTGGCCATCCTTTAGGTTACAGAGTCCAAACATCTAAATATTCCAATATAAGCAAAGATCATTACCAGATACAATGACTCCACAATAAGGCCTGAAAACAAACACTCCTTTATAATGCAAGAAAGTCATAACATATATCCCTTTTGAAAGGGAAAGGGAAAAACATTATTACCTTTGGGTTGCACAGTTCCAACTAAAGGAGAAGTGTTACGGCAGAGTGCGGCAAAGTCTTCGAAGGCGAGCTCAAAAACTGAAAACTATTATCTACTAATCACCCTCAAACTGAAAAGAATCTAGAGTAACCAAAACTAACCCCACAGAAAAACTATTATACAACTTTTTCTATAGAAAAACTAAAGGAAGGAAAAAGGGAAAGGAAAGAAAAACCCAAACCATGCCCAGCCCTAATATGGGGATACATGAGTTATGTGCTTCTGATTTTCTCAGTTCTGCATCAGTCATCTTACTCCGTGCGTAACCATAGATGGTGAAGTGCTGCCAAAAACCAAAGCATCAGCTCAATCAAAACACAAAAAATTAATACCATCCCGTCAAAATCCAACCTTAGGGACACAATCCTCATAGTAAAGTTGATGGAAGACGCTTGAGGAGAGGATCTATTGGATTTGTATGATCGTGAATCGAACATCCTCAAGCTTCCTCGTATAGAGAAACACAGCGGAATTTGACGAAAACTCAAAGAACCTTAAAATGGATCGAAGAAGCGAAGAAGAACAGTGAAAACCCTAACCGGACACAAAAGTGAGATCGAACTCACTAGAACACAAGAAGCTAGGATTTGAATGGTAGAAAACCCTATAAACACGAAGAACCCTAAAATGGACCGTTGGAACCCTAGAAAAGGGGGAAAACATAAAATGAACCGATTAATCGGTGTGAAATGGAGATTGAACGGTGAGAATGGAGCTAATCGAAGAATCAATCGGTAGAATGGTGTTTAATCGGTGGAAACTGGATTTTAATCGGTCAAAACAAAGGGAAAGGCTAAATGGAAGAGAAACCCTATCATAGTATGAGGTTTGGTGTTGGAGGAGACGCGCAAGGTAATGAAGACGATGATGATTCGGTGAAGAAGAAGAAATACCTTGAGGCGCGAGATGTGGTTGAAGAGAAATTAAGTTCTCTGAAGAAAGAATGTAGACGCGATGAAGACGAATTGAGAGAAATGAAATGAGTTTGGGTGGGCTTCGGTTCGTAAAAGACCGAAGCCGTAGGGCTTTGTCGCAGAGGATTATGCTTCGGTTTCGTAAATAACCGAAGTAGTAGACTTCATAGGCTTCAGTTCCCACTGAACCGAGATATATAAATTCGTTTCAATTACAAAATTGCCACCACATTTTATATGCTTCGGTTTTATGAAAATCGAAGCATATTAAGCGCGTTAAATTATTCAACATCCTAAACCCATTCCTATGAAATATATTATACCAACTAACCTATATTATGTATATGAATCATGTTCCTATTCATACGTTATGTTTTTTTTGCCTGGACTTATACTAAGTTTGTTTTTATATTATTAGTACACATAATAATATTATTAAGATTGTTTTTTTATATTAAAAATGACTTGTTAATTAACTTAGTCTAAACATATACTTGACTGGATAAATATTTTTATCCTATCGATTGTTACTATGTTGTATTTGAAGGGTTAACATTATTATAATAATAATAGAATTATAAAATAACGCAATTATAATATTTATTACTATAAAATTTAAGAGGGCACGCATCTCATCGTCATCAATATTTAGATTATAAACAATTATCAAACTTAAAAAAACAATCCATTTAATGTGACTTAATTTTTTTTACGTTGTTGTTTTATATATTTATGTCGGTAATTGTATTTCATGTGTTCAACTCTATCTCGGTCATTTATATCGAGATATATTTGTATTTCATAAAATGGAGTCATATTTAAAGAGTTTGATTTCCAGTAAAACAATTACTGAAAAAAAAGTTATTATATGTTTTATCATGGTAGACTCTATACAAGTCTAGCCACAATCCTATCAAATCCATTAAAGTATATATATACTTGCTTAATATGTTGTTTATAGATTTGTCTATTTATAGTGGTAATGGAATGTTATAAATTCTTAATTATAAAAATGTGATAAGAAATATTTTTTCTTTTATAAAAGGTAAAAACATATTTGATAAATTTATACCGCTTTATATTTTTATATAGGGAAAAATTAGTAATAAATTAGTAATGTTTTTACTCTAATAAGAACAAAATTACCATTTTAAAATATATTATTTATCATATTCTTAATGTTTTTTAATAGTCTATTAATTCACTTATTTTTCATGAACATCCATGTATTTATTATGTTATTATTGTTTTAGTAATGTCATTATATATAATCACATTCAAACCAATTAATTTTATGGTTGTAGTTAATGAAATTTAAATTTATGATATTAGTAAGTGTTAATAAAGGTGGAAAAATGGGAAGTCCGACTTGTTCTAACTCTCCATCATTAACTTACTAAAATCGGAACGAGACTGATCCACAGTGCTAAAAATGGTAACTCAACTAATTGTCAATTTATTTTAATTTTTAACTTTTAAAATTTTTAATATATATATATATATATATATATATATATATATATATATGTTAATCTTTTAAAATATATCCTTAATTTTAAAACTTAAAATTCATAATATTTAAAAATATTTTTATTAACTAAAATTTGGTACGAAAGTTACATAAGTTAACAAACAGATAGATATAGATATATATATATTAAAAATATATTTAATTATATTATTATTTTTTTAAATATTTAATTATATAAATATTTTTTAAATATTTAATTGATTAATATTTTTAGTCAGATAAATTTAAATAATTATTATATTTATATGTTAAATTATTTTATGATAATTAATTATTAAAACTTAATTTATAAGTGTTAATGATTTAAATAATGATATGTTAAAATATTTTATGATAATTAATTATTATGTTAATGATTTTGAAGTAATTTAAATTATTTTGTATTTTAGTTTTAATTTTAAAAAATAATAGATAAGAAAAAGAACCACTTTCATCTGGCATACTCAAGTGTGTTATAACCCACTTTATCACTATTTAGGTATTGAGTATTTGATATATAGAGGATTGGATGAAGCATTGAGTAAAATATTGAATATAAATTTTGCTCTAAAAGCTTTGATTTTAATTTTTACCACTGTAATGTAGTTGAGGAAGACACCGCTAGGGAATGAGGTAGGTAGTTTTAATGATATCAAAATATGATTAAATAAAATTGCTATTTTTAAATATAAATAATTGTTTTTTTTTAAATAGAAGTTCGGAAATGGATATTATAGCCACTCATTCAGAGTTAACCTTATTATTTTTAAGGGGATTGCAAATATCATAAATAATATTAAATGAAAAATTTTCTAAATGGTTCAAATAAAAAATTTCCACACAGTATATTATTCATAATATTTTGATTTTCTTACAATAGTATGATTTCTCAGTAATATATTATCCATCATATTTATCCAAAATATCGGGAATCAAATTATAACTTTCATATCGACGTATTAACTAAATTTTATTTTTTTTAAACTAAAATTGTGAAAAGTTTATTATCTTTTAATTATTATTTTTGATAAATTTAAATAAATTATTAAATAATTAATATTAATTAAATAATTAATATATATATTTCGTCAATAATAAATTTTTAAATTTATTTCTCTATTTTGTAGATGTTATTGATTCTTTTTAATTTAAATTTAAAATTTTTTTATCAGTTTAACAAATGATATTTTAAATATTTTTTTTTAAATTTTCATTTAAACTATTTTAAAATAAAATTTCATAAAAATTTAAATAAATACAATTTTGCAATATTACCTTAAATAATTAATTTAAATTATACTTCGATTTTCAATTTTTATTACAAAACAATTTTATCATTATTAAATAATTTAAAATATCTTTAATTTAAATTATAAAATTTCGTTATTAACATTATATTTTTCAAAAATATTAAATTACTTAAAAATTAAACTCAATTTAATATATCATTTGTCATGTTTCATAATTGAGTCAATAAATTTAATAAAATTATTACAATATTTGTTAAATTTGTAAAATTTTACCGGAATCATTATTGTAAGAACCTATATTTTTAGAAGTGGTGGGGACACGGTGGTCACCCACCTCTTGCATTATTAGAATGCAATTATTGGAGGTGCATAATTCAGGAAGCTTAGTAAAGGTGAGGGTTTCATTTTTGGCATGAGAGAGAGAGCAGCCAGAGGGAGGAAACCCTTTCTCCCGTTTTCAACCGTCTAAAGAGCACCCAGGGGAAGCAATACCAACTTTAGAAGGGCTGAGAGGAGGATCTGGGTTGGGCATCTGGTGAGAGTGGAGTCCTTGCAGCAAGATCTGGGAGAGGAAGTGGAGAACTGCTGAAGTTGCTAGGAGATCTTGAGCTGCACGTCTGGGAGGAGTTAGATCACAAATTTTACAAAGGAAGTCTTCAAGAGGTAAGGGGAGTTCGATTTATTTCCTTGATTGTTGAGATATTATGTGTTTACTGTAAATCTGGGCAAATCTGGACCGAAGGGGATGAAAATGGGGGTTTCTGGGTTTTCTCTGGAATCTGGTGCGATTCTGCAGAATTCTGCAGAACGCGCGTACGTCCAATTTTGGTGAGTCAAAATTGGACGTTCGTCCCAACAGTGCTCGACCAATTAGTGGTCGGCCAAACTAATATGAGCATTCGGTTTTGTATTCTCATGTAACGAGCGCCAGCGTTCGTCCTTGAGTTAGTTAAATACTAGACGTTCGTCAAAATATTATCCAGTGAATTAGATATGTTAAGCGTTCGATCTAAATTTGATATTTTTAGGTTTGAATCCTGAACGTTCGGTTTTTGGGTATAAGTGAGCGTTCGGTTTTAAGTTGCTTATTCTTAAGTTTTGAATCTTGAACGATCGGCCTTGGGGTATTAGTGACTAATGAGCGTTCGGTCGTTAGTTTCTGCTGATCGGTCAAGTTTTGATTTTAGCACCGTTCGGTTAGCTGCTGATTTATGTCGTTCGGTCAGGCTTCTTTTTAATACCGTTCGGTTGATACCTGAATTGATAGTGTCCGGTTAAGTGTGAATTTAATACTGTTCGATTAAGTTGTGATCATTCGGCCAGGATTCTAGACGATCGTCCAGTACTTTAGGTGTTCGGCAAAGTGACCTAGGGGTTCGACCAAGAATAAAAACGTCCGTCCTAATCGTGTCCGGATTAATAGTGTTTGATTTGAGTGTTCGGTATTGAGATATTAGTGAGTATAAGCGTTCGTTCTTAACTTGGAATTCTTGGGTAGCAATCTTGAGCGTTCGGCTTTAAGTTGGTATTCTTAGGTTTGGATCTTGGACGTTCGACCTTGGTTTAATTATGATTGTGAGCGTTCGTTCTCGATGATGTTAATCCTCAGGAAGTACTCGTCAGAGGTATTGTTACGACTACGCTTGATCTTGAGCGTTCGTCCTTTGGGGCTCGGTTTAATAACGTTTGGTATCCATAGGCAGCGTTCGGTCCTTGATGATGATTGATCCCAAAACGTTCGTCTAGATAGTATCCGAGTTGAAAATAGCGTTCGGCGATAATGTATGAATCCGTGGGAGTATTTTGAAACAATTATTGAGAATTGTTGGTTATTTCCTTGATCTAATATCGGTTTATTTATACATGTTACTGAGAATATGTATGAATTCGTGATTGAGCACGTTTATTCTGTTGGAGGTGGTACATACACTATGTTATTTACTTGCGCGAGGAGGTGAATGTCTCGCCCAATGACTTCGGCTCGTGTTGAGTATAGTGCATCGTTACGCGTAGTATCGATGTTTTTACTCGTTAGTCCTTGAGGAGTCGGGGAGATAGGTCTGAAGTCGCGATGGAAGACGGCTCGGGTCGCCTGTTATTGAGAACAGGTTATGACGACGAATTACAAGTAAACGACATTAGTTTATGAAAGACTAGTCTGCAATGTCATGGGTGTCGATTTATCATGGAAATTGTTATAGTTTATATGTAATGGGTTTATGATGTGATACTTCTGGTTATTCATCTTGCATGTTGTGGTTGTGGTTTCCACCCGTGATGATCGTGCTGGTACGGGAGAGATGGTAGTGCAGATAAAGCTGGATTTGGAATAATTCTTCGAAAGAGACGGGAAGTAAAACTTGTTGGGTCTATAGGTAGTAACGAGCGTTCTTATTAGTGACGTTCGGTCTTGGTGTTATTTATTTTCAGGTAGCGAGCGTTACTAGGTAACTGTTGATATTGATGATAGTTGTTCTCAGGTAGCTAGTGTCCGGTCTTAATTTTGTACCCTGAGGTTTGGTTTGATTTAGTTCGATCAGTACCTTAGGTGTTCAGCAAAGTACTCTAGGCGTTTAACCCAGACTCAAACGTTCGTTATTATAGTGTTCTGTCTCGTAGCGATCGTTCTTAGAGAATGATCTTTATTGGTGATGTTGCTCTGAGGTTGCAATCATTTATGGGGAGCGACCGGGCTTGATATTCATTGAGGTAGCGATCAATTAATAAGTAGTGATCAGTCGTGATGATGCATGTTTCAGGCAGTGATCATTCATAGGTAGTGCTCGGTTTGGATGACGCTTGTCTTAGATAAGGATTGTTAACAGTTAGTGGTCGTACGTAGGGAACGTCCGATCTCGACGATGTTGCCCTCATATAGTGTTAAATCCAGTAAAGTGATCAATTAAGCGTTCGTCCGAATAGTACTTAATCTGTGGTGCGCGAGATTTGATCTTTGAGCGATCGTTTGAATAGTGTTCAAAATAATAGTAATTGTTCTAGTAGAGTGCGCTGTCTCAGCGTGAAGTCTAAGTGCTTGATCTTACTTAGCGTTCGGTCTCTTGGTGTTCGACCTACTAGTATCCGGTCTAATAGCGTTTGGTGTCTAGTGTCGAGCCTAAGTGATCAATCTTAACGTTCGTGCAAACAGTATTCGATAAATAGGAAGCTCGTTGAGTTAGCGTTCATTTCTGTGACGTTTAAGCAAATAACGTTCGGCCTAATAGTATTCGATCTGGCGTTCGGTTTTTAGTGTTCGGCTTAGTGTTTGATCTCAGTGTTCATTATGAGAGTGTTCGGTCATTATGGTTTTCTGAGTTTAGCGTTCGGCTCAATAGTACATGATCACCTAGCGTCCATTCAAATGGGATCCAACCAAATAGTATTCATTAGATAAGCGTTCGACATATAGCGTCCGTCCAAATAGTATCCGGTCTTAGAATGTTTGGGGAATAGTTTTGTTCAGTAGCGTTCGTCCAGTATTGTCCGTCCAGATAGCGTTTGACCAAATGGTGCTCGGCAAAGAGGGTTCGGTTCCAAAGTTTTTCTCTCTTGTTTAAGTGTGCAATGTGTTTTGATGATATATATTTTGAGGTGGTTTATGGGAAAAATATATGAATGCATGAAATATGATAAAATGACTGTGACGAATAAATTTTATGATGTTGACATGGAATTATACATGTGATCATGATATGAGTATGGTATGAGTCTCAGGAAGAGATTCAGTAATGTCACGGTATCTGTGTATATATCGATGTTGAGGGTACTGTAGTCGGATGTCTTGATTTGTGGGCCGATTTTGGATATATTGAGGGGACTAAGAATAGTATCGCAAGTGGAGAACCTTCCGTTGAGTTGCTTAACAATGTATCATCCGGATGAGTGTCTAGTAAAAATTTTGGTATGATGGTATATGAGGATGTCTGACCTAAATATTATATAATGTTTATATCATAGTAATTATGCATATTTTATAAATGATATATTGCATGTTAGCTCACCCTTACTTATTTGTGCATGTATCGGAAAATCTTATTTTTGCGATGATCGTATAACGTATTTGTTATACGAGAGCAGATGAAGGGATGTCGCGTGATCCGGCGCAAGTGCAGGAAGAGATAGAAGAACGTATTAGAAGGATTCAATGTTATCTTTACTGTTAAGTCTGAGCTTAAAACTTATGTATAGATTTAAGTTTGAGGTTCGGGGTGTTACGGTAATTGTATTATTATAATATTTTAAATTTTGAATTTTAAAAGGGCAAAACTTTTTGGGATGTTACAATTATATTCTCTGAAAAGAAATATTTCACTACAGTTTGATCATAAATCATAAACATTACTATTTAGATAGATATGATCATATGGAAGAAATCTTGAAATTGTATTACTTTATAAAAATTTCGCAGTAAACACTTCTTGTGTTTTGAACTTTAAAAACATAATTTTGAAATTTTAAATTGCCTTTCTAAAACTCGAATTGAAAAAAATGTAGTTTTTCCTCATAAAATATATTATAATTAAATTTATAATAAATAAATAAATAAAATTATGACTAGTTTACTTTTAACTGATAGGAATTTATTAGTTTGCTTGAAACATTTTTCTTCATAATTTTAATTACTGGCGTTTCTATTTTTCCTGTAAAACCAAGCAAAACCTATAAATAAAAAAAATCACTAAAACATGTTTATTATTTCAAATTTCAAATGTAACAAAATCTTTCCCACTCGTGTAATAAAAGCTCTAGGGAATATAGTTACATTATACTACATTAAACGCCCAAATTCCTTTTTTCTCCCGCGAAATCCAACCGGAGTTACTGGGTGTGGTATTGAGCACGGTGTACGATGCACCCTCGAAAACGCAGTCTCTTATTCCATTCAATGAATCTAAGATCAAGACAGGGAAATCCCTAGGAGGTCTTACCATAGTCCGAAGCACAGGGGAGTGAAGTCCCCGAAGAGAGCGACACCAGCGAGGCATGTCGTTTCAAATCCCGAAATTGGACTCATTTGTCCCCCAAAGTTCCAGAAAACGACAAAACCAGCCATCCCCATCTCCCAGATTTCAGTTGCTGACGTGGCATTAACCGGCAGAAAAAACAGTTAGCTCCTCTCGGAAGAGAGACCCCTTCGCGTGTTACCAAATTTTCAAACGAACCTCGGTGAATTCGAGTTCAGAAAGGAGAAAAACCCAAGGCATTGTCTCTTGCCACCGCAACATCCACACCGCAACCTCTCCTTCTTCCAATTCCCTACGCCGCGGTTCCAACGAGCCCGACTTCTCCTCAAACGGTTAGGTTTTTCTCGTTGTCCGAGGATTCCTCGAAATGTCGCTGGTTTCGGTTCCCGTTGCGTTGTTTCCTTTCGCATTCGCGACACCGAGGCCTCTCTGTTAGAGGGAATCCGAGGAATTCCGAGGTTTCGGTGGTAAGCGCGTTTTCTAGGGTTTTCTTTCGAGCTGAAAGTGGTGACCGGAGGAGAATTTCTCTGCGGTCCTATGAACTCTGCGGTGTGGTTGAGCTATGGGGTAGATGTGAGTAGCTTCTCTTGGTTAATTTGAAAGCGCTGAATCGGGTTTCATGGGGAGGGGTTGGACGTTGCTTTATGGTATATGTTTTGTTTTGGTTCGTTGTTCAAATGGGTGTTGGTTCCATTCTTGGGAAGCGCCTCTTATTGCAACTTGAATGGCTGATCCTCAGAAAACTGCTCTTGGCGAGAGAGATATCGAGCAGGTTCAACAGTTTTTGCTTTTATTCTGTTGTTTCTTCTGGGTTTTAATGATTAGTGTAGCAAAATAGAAAATGAAAATAAAATTTACTTGGCTGTGTGTGCCATTCACCTACCTTTTAGTTCTTCGTTCTTATGGTCTTGTTGAGCTAATAAATTTTTAGTGAGGTGATTAATAATTTATGGGATGGGAGTTATACACGATTCCTTAGGTGCTGCCTGTACTGTTTTTCAATCAGAATTGAAGCTTTATTTTGGTAATACTAATCTTTATTATGCTGATTACTGAGGGTGAAACTTTAATTCTAATTGAAGAAAACGTAATAAACACATGTTAGTATGCATCTATGTTTTGTCCTAATTTACAATGGGTGCTGACATAACTGGACGTTAAAGCTGGAAGCTGATGTCTTGCCTTGTGCTTTTTGGTTTTGAAGTCATGGATAATCTTCCTTTAATGATATATAACCCTTTTTTCTCCCTTTTTTAGGCACTTACATTTCTTAAGAAAGGCTCGTATCTTCTAAAGTACGGGCGAAGAGGGAAGCCGAAGTTCTGCCCATTTAGGCTTTCCAATGTAAGTTGCTATTGTTATTGTTTGTTAAAAGAGTTGTCATAACCCATCAAAGGAAATAAAACTACCTCCTTTTTTTATTTAGAATTTTATACACTTTATACAGAACAATTTTCTGAAGATATCGCTGACAGTAACAGTTTTGCTGATGGAAAGTGGTAACACAACAACAAATAGGTTGCTATTATATACATGATGACCACAAAATACATTTTATTAGATTAAAACCAGTAGTTAAATATGCATAAAATTCAGTAGTCAACATTACTTTAGGAATATTTTAATCGTTTTGAATAATATAGATGCCAAACAGCTTATTTTAACAGCCAATTATGCCAGAGTGGAAGAAAAGGTCAAATGCCTTTAGATGCATTGTGTCTTCAATGTTATAAAATAGGAATTTTGTATATTATTTTTCAAGTATTAAGCTTTTGCTAGGAATTTAAAATGTGCTTATTTACATGTTTCTGATTTTGCCCACACATATCAACTCTACGTATCTGAAGTATTGTGTTTTTCAAATAAATTTAAAATTAAGGACAAGAAAAACCAGCACGTATCTTCTCTTCTGCCTTGTTCAATGCTATTGGTTTTGCTTTTAGGATGAGTCTCTACTGTTATGGTACTCTGGCAAGGAAGAGAAACAGCTTAAGCTTGGTACAGTTTCAAGGATCATTCCAGGGCAGAGAACTGTAAGTTTGTAAAAGGCCTTGAGATACTATTTTCTCTGGTTAATACTGGGTGCCTTTTTTGAAATTTCAATTATTTCCTTGATAAGCCTTCACCTGAGTTCAATACATCATTCTGAAATGGCTTTTGGGCTTTATTCTTTGTAGAAAAAGTTGAAAAAATACATATATTTTACTGCTCCTTAGTTCTTTATTTTTTCTATTGGATTACTGTACCGTGCTCATTTTTTATTTTATTTGGTGTTATCATCCAGGCAACATTTCAGCGGTATCCACGACCTGAGAAGGAATATCAATCATTTTCTCTTATATACAATGACAGATCCTTGGATTTGGTGTGCTTTCTTTCTGCATAATTGTTAATTATTATGAAAATCAAATCTACTAGGCCTGTAATGAAGATTGTCTCATCATTGTTTTCCTCTCACTGACCTGGTTGTGAAAAGCTAGTCTGATATTGAGTTAGTGAGTTGAGTAAAATGGGGAATTTATAGCTTATGAGCTTCAGTATTTGATCCACTGCTAATCTGTGTACAGATATGCAAGGACAAAGAAGAAGCTGAAATCTGGTTTATTGGTCTTAAGGCATTAGTTACTCGAGGGAACAGTCACAAGTGGAGATTTGAGTCAAGAACTGATGACAGTCAGTGTTCTGATAGTCCAAAATCTAGCACACGAAAATCCACTCCTTCAAATACACCATTTTCTGTAACAATGCCTTTCATCTTTTTGTTTCATACAGTTCAGATAGACATTTACAATTTGCTATATTTTTCACTCTACAATTTTATACCACAGGACCCTGGAGATGGCGGTGGAGCTGCTTTTGATGTGAAAAATAGATGGGTTAAGGCTTTCTCTGAAATAATTTCGTTCAATGCAGCTAGCAAGGGTTCCAGTCAAGCTGAATCTATTGCAAATTCCTCTTTATCCTCTGGATCTGCAGATAACTCAAGCAATCGAAATTCTTCATCTGAGGCATTTCGAGTTAGTTTGTCTAGTGCTGTAAGTTCCTCCAGTCAGGGTTCTTATCATGAAGATTTTGATTCCCTAAGTGATATTTTTATTTGGGGAGAAGGTATTGGCAATGGAATTCTTGGTGGTGGTGTACATAGAGTTGGAGCCTTGTCTAGTTCTGAGATGGATGCTTTCCTCCCCAAGGCATTGGAATCAAAGTTAGTTCTAGATGTTCAAAGTATTAGTTGTGGCTACAGACATGCTGTTCTGGTTACCAAGCAGGGAGAGATATTTAGTTGGGGAGAGGAGTCAGGAGGTAGGCTTGGACATGGTGTAGAAATGGATGTTCATCACCCTAAACTTGTTGAAGCTCTTGGTGGCTTGAATATTGAGTTAGTAGCATGTGGAGAATATCATACATGCGCTGTTACTTATTCTGGGGATCTTTATACATGGGGTGATGGTGCTCACAATTCTGGCATGCTTGGACATGGAATTGAAGCCACTCACTGGATTCCTAAGAAAGTAAGTGGTAATTTGGAGGGTTTACGTGTATCTTATGTGTCCTGTGGACCTTGGCACACAGCTATTGTTACATCAGCTGGGCAATTGTTCACATTTGGCGATGGAACTTTTGGTGCCTTAGGACACGGAAATCATAGTAGTGCAACTATTCCTCAGGAAGTGGAAACTTTGAGAGGGTTTAGAACAACCAGGGTTGCTTGTGGTGTTTGGCACACTGCTGCAGTTGTGGAGGTGATAATTGAGTCTGTGGAATCTTCTACAAGCTCATCTTGTAAAAGACTGTTCACGTGGGGTGATGGAGACAAAGGCCAACTTGGACATGCGGATAAGAAACCTAGACTAGTTCCTGAGTGTGTAATTGCATTGAGTACTGAAAACATTAGCCAGGTGGCTTGTGGCCACAGTCTTACAATTGCTTTGACAACATCAGGACGTGTATATACAGTAGGAAGCACTGCTTATGGGCAACTTGGCTGTCCTGCATCCGATGGAAAAGTCCCTACATGTGTTAAAATTGCTGACAGTTTTGTAGAAGATATTGCCTGTGGTTCATATCATGTTGCAGTCTTGACTTCCAAGGCAGAGGTTTACACATGGGGAAAGGGTTTGAATGGGCAATTAGGTCATGGAGACAATGATCACAGGAATAAACCCACACTTGTTGAGTTTTTAAAAGATAAACAAGTGAAAAGTGTTTTTTGTGGTTCAAACTTTACCCTTGCTGTATGTCTTCATAAATGGATCCCAAGTGTTGATCATTCTACATGTTTTGGATGTCGTAATTCATTTAATTTCAGAAGAAAACGTCATAATTGTTACAATTGTGGACTTGTGTTTTGCAAATCTTGCACCAGCAAGAAATCTTTAAAAGCTTCCCTTGCTCCCAATGCTAGTAAGCTGTATCGAGTTTGTGAGGACTGTTATCTCAAACTTAAAAAATCTTCTGAATCAGTACCCTTGGTGCAAACTCCTAGCTTGAGAAGTGTAAGTTTGCAAGAGAACAGAACCACTAAAATACAGGGAACACTATTGAGGCTTTCATCTTTTGGTTCTATTCTTCATACAGTAAGTGGTCAATCGAAGCTTCCAGATTCACAAGATATTCATCGTTCCCCGGCTTCAAATGGAAAATTAGAGATGAGGGGTTTTGCTTCTTCAAAATCATCAAATTCTGTTTTTGTGGATTCTAAGAAACACATTTCATTTTCTGAGCCTGTTGCAAGAATATCTTGTCAATCATCTCCAGTTTCATCAAAGTCAAGTCCAAGAGAATTGTATGAAGATATCAATGATGATTTAAAGCACAGAAATGATATTTTAAGTCAAGAAGTTATAAGTTTAAGGACTCAGGTAAGCCTTATCACATATATCAGATTCATGTGTATCTATCCTTCTAGAGAACGTAATGTATTGCACATAAGTAATATTTATCTGTTTATGACTCTGACGCTTTGAAAGAAGATTACTTTTGATTAAATTGTTGATTAACTTCTTAAAGCTTGCATATCTCATTGCATTTGATTTGTTATAAGATTCTTTTGGATGGACGAATTTGCTTAAAATAAAAGCAGGGTAATTACAGAGTTTGGAGGATAAGGGATCCAACATAAAACAACAACAACAAAGCCTTATTCCACTACGTGAAGTTGATAACATGAATCCCACGGTGTTATTCTTCTTGGTTAAAGATAGAATATAAAATGCAAATATAATTCAAGAATTTCTAAGAGGAGAAGGTTCTGCATATACTTTACCATTTTAACTTTCTGATGTAAAAGAATCTGTATCTTCTATGGCACCATTTGCATCAACTGTATACAGTGCATTTTCATTACTAGTTTGTATTCACTGTTCAGGTCTGTGTATTCACATTCACATATGATAATTGAACCAAATAATTATATGTTTATTTGTTTTTATCTTGAGTTATAATAATTACATAATTATATGATCTTTAATTTAAAATAATTATAGTTTTTAACTTTCTGATACTATTTGTTTGTGATTTGTAATTGTTGAAAATATTTGAAGTATACTCAACCTGGAACTGATCAAATGTACTTGTTAGGTTGAAGATCTTACTCGAAAATCGAAAAGTTTAGAGGCTGAACTTGAGAGAACATCAAAGCAATTGAAGGAAGTGACTACAGTAGCTGCAGATGAAGCTGGAAAGTGTAAATCAGCAAAAGAGGTCATAAAATCATTGACTGCACAGGTTGGGTACTCTATCCTTAGGGTTCTTTCTCCTCTTCTTCATTACTAAGCATGGTTGTAGTTTGTTTTTATGTAAACTGTTCTTGCAAGGGAAGATACATAACTAAAGCTTTGGTGGGGGATCTTACAAACAAGGAATAAACAAATATAGGCCTTTTGGTGAAATAACCAACTTTAGTGGAGCATATAAATCATATACACTTGGCTTGTAACAAATATAGTCAATTGTTGGACCCCTCAAAGACTTGATGAGGATATTGGCTACATTGATATGTTGTCTTCTCGTGAAAAAACGGATCAGATACAACATGCAATGCTGTCTGGTTATCACAAGTCATTATCATTTGTGTAGAGTCTTCGAATTTAAGCTTTTTCAGGAGTTGCTTCAGTTATGAGTTCGCAAGTCACTAAGCTCATAACTTGGTATTCTGCTTTAACATTGGATTTTGCTACAAGATTTTGTTTCTTGTTTTTTTCAGGATATTATATTTCCTCCAATTAGACATAGGACCTCATGGTGGATTGTCTATCATTGGATGTGCTGTTCTAATCAACATTAGAGTAATCAACAATCCAAGCATGTTCTTTGTCTTCATAAATGTAGAACATTGGAGTAATCAACAATCGAAGCATGTTCTTTGTCTTCATAAATGAGACTGTTGCCTGGAAATTTTTTAATATACTTCAGTATACAAATAACAACATTCTAATGGTCTTGACAAGGTGGATTCAAGAGTTGACTTACTACATTGGTTGGAAATACAATATTTGGATGAGTAACTAGTAAGGTAGTTCAACATTCCAACTAACCTTTCATATCATCAGGATATGATGAATGCTCTTCTTGATTGACTATCAATTTGATGCCATTGTCCATAGGAATGTCAATTGGTTTGGTATTCAAAATGGCAATTTCTTTCAGGATATCCAAAGCATGTCTCTTTCGAGAGATAATCAAGCCATCCTTGGGTTTAGCAACCTCAATATCTCAGAATTAGTGAAGTCTACCAAGGATTTTAGTCTGGAATTGGCAGGAGAGGTGATGCTTTAGGTGAACATGCCAAGTTGATTAGTGTCTATGATGACAATATCATCCACCTACACAATGAAGTAGATGCATGCCATAGGTGAGTGGCAATAGAACATTGCGAATCATATAAAAGTACTTCACAATCATATGAAACGGGTCAAATCAGACACATGATGACTATTTAAGCTTATTAAATCATTTGCTAAGCCAACCTACCATGGTAAAGGAATCCCCCTAAGCAACAAATACAGGTGGTGACTTCGTATAAACCTCTTCACGATTTCCATTGTGGCATTTTTTAATATTAAATTGAAACAATGGCTGATGGAGAATAGTAGCCATGCAAAATACGTGTCTAGTGATGCCCTTTTAGGCATAGGAGAGAAAGTGTTGGCGTAGTGTTGCCTAAATACCGCCATGCAACCTTTGGCAACCAGGTGGACCTTGTTGCTGTCAATTTTTATGTGAGGGCCTACTCAAAAAGCATAATAAAGCCATTGACACCCAACTATGGACTTGCAAGGTAGAAGTGAGATGGATTTCCATTTACCATTGCTTTGAAGTGCACACATTTCATCAATCATTGCTTGTTGATCCACCACTTGGGGTGAGATAAGACATCACACCTAGAGAGCTAGGAATAGACACAAAAGAAACGTAATAGAGCCATGTATAGTGCAAAGGGGAAGACAATGATAACTTAGTGAGGAGATTGATTGTGATTAGAATGAATATCTTTTTGCAAAGGGATGAGCCAGTCAAGGTGATCGGTCCAAATCTAGTAAAGGAGCTAGTGCTAGTGAATAGTTTGGCATGGCCTCTACAATATCTCAATGGTGGGTGTGTAATATGGGCAATGGTGATATGCTTTAAGGGGATGCACCTCTAGTGGCTTGATTGGAGGAGCATCCCAGGGGAGTGCAAAGTCAACTTGACAAATAGATGGAAGAAGAACAAGAGAATGTGTACATGTGTGGATAGTGTAACTTGTGGTAGGAGACTCAAAGTAAGGAACAGTCTCGAAAAAGGAGAAATTAGCAGGAATACAATATCATTGCAAAATAGGAGTGAAGCAATGCTAAGTTTTGGACAAAGCAAGTGGACTCAACGACATGAAAAGGAAATTGATGAAGTCGTGTCTAAATGAGGAACTTGTTTAAACTAAAAGGTGGAGAGCAATTAGGGGTTGGAGACTAAAGTAAGGAACAGTCTCGAAAAGGGAGAAATTAGCAGGAGTACAATATCATTGCAAAATAGGAGTGAAGCAATGTTAAGTTTTGGACAAAGCAAGTGGACTCAACGACATGAAAAGGAAATTGATGAAGTCGTGACTAAATGAGGAACTTGTTTAAACTAAAAGGTGGAGAGAAATTAGTGGTAGGAGACTCAAAGTAAGGAACAGTCTCGAAAAAGGAGAAATTAGCAGGAGTACAATAACATTGCAAAATAGGAGTGAAGCAATGTTAAGTTTTGGACAAAGCAAGTGGACCCAATGACATGAAAAGGAAATTGATGAAGTCGTGACTAAATGAGGAACTTGTTTAAATGAAAAGGTGGAGAACATATAGTTGACGAGATTAGATTATGTAAGAATGGTATTGGAAACGCTAATTTACAGAGAAAGTATTGCCAGACAAACTAGGATAGGGATGGAAGTTGGGGCTAGGTTGTGTGGGCTAGGAGATCTAGGTGCTAGATTGTCAGAAATTTTTTGGCACATGTAAATTTGTGCTTGTGTTTGTTCAGCAAAAAGGGGTTTGTGAGGGCGTTGGAAAAGGACCTCAACATGGGTTTGGTTAGACACTTTATATGGGTGAACATGGTTGGTGGCCCTTGGAAATTTTGATGAAAAAGTTATTGGAGCTATTTAAAAAGTGCGGTGGAAAAGAGTGTGGCAAAAAACTAAACCAATTTGGAACACAGTTCACAAAAGTTTTCATTGGGGATAATGGATCATCGTTTTTTGGATGACCTCTTAGGCCCTAGATTATATTGAATGAGAAAAAGCTGATAAAAAAAAAGAAAATGATAAAAAAAAAAGATAGACATAATGTTGAAACTGACTAAACATTACCTAGATGTTTTATATAGAGAGATTGAGTTTAAATATGATCGGAGGATATTCAGTTTCCCCTAAAACAAATATCAAATCCTGTACATTAAAACGTTTATTATTTATTCTTGATTCTCAACAGTTAAAGACCAACCTTTTAGCTATCTTATTCACTGTGAGATCTCTATTAACAATTTCAACTAATGGTCTTCGTCTCTCTCCCCTTTTTGAAAGTGTTGATTTTTTATATAAGAAATTGTATGTGCTTAAGGCATAATTGTATTCATATGTAAATCAACATATTTATAGAACATGAACAACCAGAAAAATAATACAAAACTATTAAAAGCTATCAGTTAGTAATCTGATAAAAGATAATGCCTAATATGATAAAAGATACTGACTAAAAATAAGACAAAAACAGATCTTATCAGTTAACATAACTTCCATTTAAAATAACATAAAAATCCAATGTATTATTTTTGTTAATTAGATCCAACAGTTTTATATTCAACGGAAAGACCTAAAGTCTATTTAATCTAGTCTCCTTGGTGGTGCTTCTAATGGTTTTCTTCGTTTACGTCCAAAATCATCTTTACTGATTTTTTTTTTTTTTTTTTTTTTCCGGATAGTTGCCAAACCAATTCTTCTTCTCACAGACCATAATTTCATATAATGTCCTTTCTTGTTTGTCACACATCCATTTTAGCATTTCAATTTCTATGACAATCGTACATGTCAAACTTGTGGTATGACATCTTCTCCCATTTTTACTTCTAAATCATACTCCTCTTATTTATTGTTAAAATTGCAAGACACACTGTCTTTTTCCTATTTAAGTAAAAATATTTTCCTGCCAAAAAATTTCGTGAAAGCTCAAGTTTAAAATTAACTACTTCCCTTGATTTCTCAATCAAAACTATTGCACTCACAAAATCATGCAATTAGGGATAATCTTTGTATAAGCATGACCAAAACTAGATTAAAAAATGTCATGAGGCTTTTAGGCCACAATTAAGATTAAAGATAATTAGCAAGAATTGGATCAAATGTTGAACCTAACTCCAAAGAATCCCATCATATGGAGGGTATATGTACAGGAGAGAGAGAGAGAGAGAGAGAGAGAGAGAGAGAGAGAGAGAGAGAGAGAGAGAGAGAGAATTAATGGTGACTTGACATGGCATATGCTTATTGCATTTGCAGCAGGATTCCAGGGCTTTCGTGCATATGGTATTGAGGTAGTCAGAAGAATATCTCCTTTAATAGGAGCCACAGGCTCTACCTTACCATTTACTTTCACTATAAGTGCTCTTGTAGCTCCTCTTTTTCATCAAGCAGTACTGCTATACTGGATTCCTTTCCAGGGTTTTTATGATGAGGACTTAAGGTTAAACCTTGATGTAATCTGTGAGGAACCTAGAAACTGTAATGAAAGAACAAGATAGAAAAGGAGTAAAAGACAAAGTCTTGCACTGTATAATTCACTTTACACTGTAAAAGCCAAAGGTTCCAAAGGAAAACTGCTTTCCTTGCTCACAGGGTTCTCCCTGTTACAAACATCAACTTTTTTAAAACTCTCCCTCAACATCCCACAAGATAAGAATATATAGACTTTCCTATAAAGTCTCCCCCTCTAACAACTAACCATTTTACTACTTTTATCTTTAAATTTCTTCCTAACCCTCCCATTACTTCCATGCCTAACATTACTCTCCTCTGCTGGGACAACCTTGTCCTCAAGGTTGAATTTTAGAAATTTAAGCTGCTTGAGGCCCTCATGACTAATTTCTTCATCCATGCTTTCAACTAGCTCCATTAGTCTAACCAAAGTGATTGTTGACATGTTGATCTTTGTTAATATCTTCTTTATCACCATCATTATTGTTGACTTGGTCATAAATTTTGCAATTAGTTGTCATAAGAAGCAAACTAGCAACACCTTGATCCGTAACATCCAGAAAAATGTTAGCAGGTACTATATCAACAATTTCTAAGCCAGTAACCTCCATAATAACATTTGTGAATTCCTTGACAAGAAAACTTTCTTGGTAGGCTCCAACACATTCCTTATTTTTATTTTCTAGTTCTGAAACATCACAAGTTTTCTCCATACCAGGTAATGACTCAGATCTTGCTTCAACTGATGCATTTGGTTCAACCCCTAACTCCAGGCAGTAGATTCTCTCCAGTTCAGCTTCATCTGAATCATGTGGTTCAACCACCATTTCAATTTCTGTCACAAACACATTTTAAATCTGCTCCTGAATCATGTGATTGGCATTCATATTCATTGTTATGCTCTTCAAACTCCAGAGTATCATCGTCGAATCTATCTGCAAACTAGATCGTTTTTCAGTATCATACGAATCTTCTACTTGTTGCAAAACGTTACCCATTTCTTGAAAAACATCATCATCAGCAATTTTCACAAGTCCACTACTGCCAATGGCATCCTCTTCTTTTTTCTTTTCCTATTGATTGAATTTTCTCCTTCGTCTGAAAGTTTCTTTCCTTTCTTAATGCCTTGAAGAAGTTCTTTAATCTCTTCCATGTCTTGCAAATTATCTTCCAGAATATAAAAACCCATGTTTACCACTTTCTTTCCTTTCTTGATATAATGAAGAAGTTCTTTAATCTCCTTTATGCCCCTAGGATATCTTTGCTAATAGACACTTCTGTCTTCATCTCCGCCATAACTCTTCCCTACTCGCTGGCCAAACTTTCCTGAAGAACTTACTCTACTTTCTAAACTTTCCCTTTTTTTTGAATCTTCCAGGTCAGTCCAAATTATTAGGAATCTAGAAACTGTGATAAAAAAACAACACAAAAAAGTAGTAAAAGACAAAGTCTTGCATTCACTTTACACTGTAAAATCCAAAGCTTCCAAATGAAAATTGCATTCCTTTCTCACAGGGTTCCCCCTGTCACAAACATCAACTCTAAAACTCTCCCTCAACATCTGTTTGGTTCCTTGGTGACAAGAAACGTAGACTTTCCTCTGTTTTGATGACAGAACACACCACACACACTCACAGCAGAAAAACCTTGTATTATTATGTGGGTAGCAAAGAAAATGTTCGAAAATATCCAAGGAATGTTTGTTTGGCAGGCAAGAGATTCTGGATTAAGTGATTGCTGTGAAGTTTACTATTCTTGTTCTTTAGCTCGTAATCTATTATCTCTGACTCTATGTTAAATTGTGTTACAGTTAAAGGAAATGGTGGAAAGGCTGCCAGAAGGACACAATGCTGACTCCAGTACAGAGCTCTGTGCTGAAACCACTAAAAATATTCTAGATCATTCCTTGGATGTGAGCCATATAAGAAACACTATCATGCTAAAAAATGAAGGCAGCAGCAATGTAGCAAATCTGATATTACCTAATGGTGCCAAAACACAAAGTGGAAAGGCAGAGTGGGTAGTGCAAGATGAACCAGGTGTGTTCGTAAGTTTGTCTCCCCAGCCAGGTGGTGGTAATGAGCTTAAGCGCGTTCGCTTCAGGTATGCTGTGCTCTAATTTGTTAAGGCTATTCATACAGAACTATTACAAATGTTTATGAACTCATGTTCTCCAATTAAATTAGAAGTGACGCTGCTTTGTTAAATACCATTTTGCCATTGTTGGTTTCCTCTTTCCACCTATAAATATTTTTATCAATGCTTTTAACTAAGCGTGGTGGATGTTGGGGATCAAGCTGTTCAAAGTACTTTTTCAACCACCTCATGTAATCCATATCTATTCTGTTTTAACCATTTCTTTTTATCTATTTATTTTCCTTATTGAATCTGAGACTCGTTATTATGGATTATATTTAATGGACCTTCATTCCATGCATCTACATCCATCTACAACTTGTTACTCCATGAAAACATGAGATACTATCAGATGTGGTTAATGTGGGGGATTGATAGAGCTTCTGCAGTCATGCAGCTTTTTGAGTGCATGCTACTTGCACTATTGTACTATTGTCTGAAAATGAGGCACTATTACAAAATCGTTATTTGAAATGTCACAACTCAATCTATCAATACCCTCTACAACTTTAAAGTGGTCAAAGCTTGCTCATTTTAGTGAATATCTTTACAATGAACTGAATACTTCCGATACATTATGCCAGTTTTTTCTTTGAAGAAAGAAAAAGCAGATTTTAGTTGCTTATATATTTATAAGATAAATCATAGACTAAAATTGGTTGACACAAGTGATAGCGTCTTTTGTTCCTAAACCCATGGTGATACCACTTTCGATATGGAATAATCCATGTCGGGAAGGGATTACCCATCTTGTATGCGCTCAAGGTTCCCGACGATATTAATTATTGCTTCCGGTGATGATCAACAAGAAAGAAATCATATTGTTGCCTTTTGCATGGGCTTATCTTTCAAATTTAAAAATATTTATAAAGATATATAAAATAACATGGGGCCTGTTTGGATACAAAGCTAGAAGTATTTTTGGAGTTTCTCTACTGGGAAAAACATTTTATTTAACCCTTTTGTTATTTATGAAGAAATTTCAAAATGACAAAAATATTTATGAAGAGATTTCAGATTGGCATGAAATTATTTATCAAGAGATTTCAGAATGGTTCATAGTTGACTACAATATATTTACCTTTTTTTATACTTTGTCGATTTTATTTAACCCTTTTCATTCTTTAAGTGAATTATGATAATAACCTCGTAACCGAAAATTGGGTAGAGAACAATATTTCGTGGAATAATTGTAGGCTGATTTTTGGTTTGGCATATCCTCGATCCTCACTGAGACCGGGTCTGAGGGGAAGGAGATATCGTTATTCAACCCCTCGCTAGCTATTTGTATGTGGAGCAACAAAAAACAATGGAAAAAGAAAATCTACTGCATTCTTTTAAAAATATTTTAGGAATATGTGGTGAATGTTTAAGAATATTTTCTTTATCTGTTTGTCCAGCATTTAGGTTTTTGTGTAGACTTAACTGAAATTCTCAGTTGTTTTTACAGTCGAAAGCATTTTACAGAAGAAGAAGCTGAGAAGTGGTGGACGGAAAATGGAAGCAAAATATTGGAGCGGCACAATATAGTTGCTTTATAGAATATGCAAGAGAATCTTTTTCCCGAAGCAAAAACTTATCCTTATTCTGTGACGCTATGCAAACAGTAAATTCTTTTCCCTTCTCCCTCTTCCAAAATTAACAAGGATATTCTCCAAAATTGACAGGTAGAATACAGAATTATGGGGAAAAAAACCACAGGAGGAAACTTGTAACTTTCCAGAAAAATGCTCCTACAACCTCCCTCCCCTCAGCCAAAGAAAGAAAAAAGGAAAATAGCGGAAAAAAAAAATTCTTTACTTAACTCACTGACAGTTGTGATGCTATTCAGCTGTTTTATTTTTGGTACAACTGCGTGTATGTTTACTTGCAGCTGAGGATTCTTTTGTTCAGTTTCTTTTTGCCTATTGTATAGCAACTTCTCTTGCCAACCTAGTGATTTTTTGCTGTGCATTTTGTCAATACACCCACTTCATTTGGAGCATTGCAAGGCACTGCTGCACTTGACATCCATGGCTGTATGCGCGGTTAGTCGTTGGTCCCTTTTTACCATTCTGATATTCAATACCTTTTCAAAGGTACAGACGGGGATGGTATTTAAATTTGGCTAGGTATCCTCAGTAAAATACGGATATGTACATTAGGTAGTTATTTATTTTTAAGCCCCGTATATTATCTGTTGGTTTTATTTTTTATCCTTCGGACTCACCATTTTTCTCGTTAAATTTAGATCATCATTGGTTCTTGGATAGACATATCATTAGGAACGCCAATTTGTGATTATTATCACTCCTAAAATCTTGCAGAGGTTGTTGTTGGCAAATGTAGGAAAAATGGTGATGACTGCTCTCAAATGCATCTTCAATGGAGTAAGTAGCAAAAGTACTATCCAAGAACCTGCGCTCAAATAACATATTTTTCTTCCTCAAGTTTCATTCCTTCCTAGAACTTCGTGGCCTATCTCGAGAATTTTTTCATTTCACTCTCCTTTTTTGCCCCTCAGGATTTCCTGTCACTATATCCTGCTGTTGAAACTGGAAGTGGAAAGTTCCATGGTTTGTCACATTGTAAAATTAACGAGTGTGCATTAAGCTTCTAGAACTTTAATACATAATGACCTAAGTAGAGATACAATCAATGCATAAGGAAAATAATTACTTTACTGAAATCAAAGCTTGCTGTGGGTCAATCCTTTTTGGGTTGGACTATTGTAGTTTTCTTTAGCTCAATCCAGCTCATGTCATCATAGACAGGCTGAAAATTTTTCTTCCTTTAAGTTTTTGTGACATTACTAATTTGAATCCTTTTCTCCCATCAATGTCCATTCAATTTATAGGTGGTGCTATATTTTTTATACAAATTACAGATAAAAGGAGTTAAAGTAGTTGTCCTTTTGTTTATATAATGAAGTAGTTGGCCTTGGAGTAACGTCTTATTTTTATCTATAAACCTTTAGTACATGCATTATTAGGATTTGTATAGGTATGTGAAAGTGGGAATGTTCCCATCTCATACAGTTAGATAACATTGAAAGAATACAAGAGTGGTTCGTGGGAAGTAACTTTGGTTTAGAAGATAATTATAAAATGTTGGCATGTTTGGCTAAACTTATAAGTACATTTAAAAGGAAAATAATAAGAATAAAAATAAAATCATTTTTTTCGAAAATGAATTTTATTCTATGCTGAAGTCGATTATTAAATAAATTTATAAGAATGGATATCTATAAATTAATTTATGCATAACTTAATTTTAATTTATTAGAAATAAAAAATTGTTCAAAGAGGAAATTTAACATCTATAAAATTATTTTTCGGAGTAGAATTCTAAAATAGTATGAAACTTTTTAAAATATATTTGAGAATTAAAAATATGTTTCTGTAAAAGGAATACATCATTTGGGTAGAAAATTGTTTCAAAAAGTTCTATAAACTTATTAAAGAATTTTGAAAATTCATAATTTATTATTTTAAAAGTAAGAAGAAAGTTAAACTTTTTCATTAATTTCTTTACTCTTTTCTCTCAATCACCCTCAACCCACAAATTGATAGCAGTAATTGAAATAATAGACCTTAACTTATAATTATGATACTATAATTATGATACTATGTTAAAAAGTAGATATTAAATCTAACTTAAACTTCACAAAACTTGTTTGTTAAAAAGTAGATATTAAATCTAACTTAAACTTCACAAAACTTGTTTATAAGATGAGATTTGCATCACCTACATATTGTAAACTTATCTAATTTTTATTCAATATGAGATTTTTAACACTCTCTTTAATTTTTAAATATTTTAAGATTGAGAAGTAACTTATATTTAGTTTATCACTAAAAGCATAATGGTTTAAAATGAAAAAAAAAAATCACTTACTATAAAGATATTAGATGTTATAATTTGTTTTGAAGTGTAAAGCAAGGATATAAATGATGTATCTCAAAAACATTTTGTTACTCATTAACAAAAGAAGTACAAAATTGATAATTGTGTTTTTATATATATAAAAAAAAACCCTCGTATGCTTTTATAACACAAAAAAAAACCTAACTTTCTCCCAAATTAACCTTAATATATTTTTGTAATTATTTTTCATATAACAACCTTTATTTTCATCGCCATCATTTAACAATTTTAAAATAAAAACAACTTTTTCAACCAAAACAATTTTTAGTTTTTCACCTTAATAATATTTATATTTTAAATGCTAGAAATAATATAATAATTAAAAAATTATTTTATCACACTAAATTTACCGATTTAATAAAGTAATATTAAAATTAATTTTTTAACAAAGATTATAATATTATTTTTGCATGTTGTTTTAAACTAAGTCGATACTGTATCAATCAAACTAAACATCTAAGAAGACTAATTTGAAAAATAATATAATAACGTTAGATCGATTATTTACACTAAGTCAATAAAGGTATATAATAGATAGATAAGAAACAACTTTTTTTTACTTAATAGTATATATGTCCAAATATCAAGATTTCATCCTAACTTGATCTACTTGGTATCTCTCATGCAACTATAGATCTACCTTTAAACAATATTTTCTTTCATTCCTTATAACATTATTTAATTTCAGTAAGCTAACTAATCATGAATAATTTAACAAAAACACTTTTCTTCCTCCATTTGATTTGTCGTTACCAGAGTTCTAATTTTATAAAATTCAAACGTATTAATTGCTTAAGCATTTAAATATTAACTTTTCAAAATAAAAATATAACAAAAAACTTTTTAATTAACATGATACTTCCATGTCAAACAAATTATTTATTTTCTTCTAAAATATCTTTCTATTGACATCTCTTAGGTAATAAAGAATGTCAATGAAGTTGCATTTTGATGATTTTTCTTGATACGTCGTTCTTAAGAAAACTTGTTTGATAAGTTTAGTTAAGAATTATTGTTATTAAATTTAAATAAATTAATTCAATCATATGTGAAATATAATTTTAATTGAGTACAAGATATTTTTGTTAATGTGTTTTTAAGAAAATTTTAAGAAGATTTCACTGAACATTAAGATAACCAAAAGGTTATCTAAATGAGAAAGTGTGTTTTAAAGGAGCTCAACGAGAGGAGTAGAAGATTTCATATAAACTAAAAAATCAAGACAACAAGAAAATAACAACAATAGGCATAAACATAAACGAACAAAGGACATAAGAACATGAAAGTAAATGGAACAAAAGATGGAAAGACAATAAAGAGAAGAGAAAGAAAGGAGGTAACGTCACTTGGGGGTACAAAGCCGTCCACGATAAGTGGTGTTGTCACTTGAACCTTATCTCAAGACAAGACTAAGGAGAGCTCAAGAACACTAAAAAAAACTTTCTCACTCTCTTTAGAAATGGTTGAACATAATATCATTATTCTTCAAAATATTTAACTCTTTACAAGTGATGGGGAGACCTTCTTAAATAGGCAATGGAAAGGACCTCTTAGCAATTACATAAAGATGACAAGGACTACATAGAAAAGGCAACATAGCTAATACAATCAGAATCTTTCTAGAAGCATAATGATGAGGTGAATTGCCCCATGTGTAAGGAATATCCTCTCAATCATTGAAAAATCATTAAAAAGGTAATATCTCTCCTCCAAGTGTCCATGTGGTCCCCTTTTATGGTTCCCTCCTTCTATATGCTCTTCTCTTTACTTTTGAGTCTTCTTAACAAAAGAGAGGTGTCATGAGTAAACTTTATTGGGCTATGCTCCTCCTAAGACCCTCATTCCTCTACAAGGTTGCAATCTGATGACTTGGGCCCAAGCCCAATTATCTTAGTTTAGCATTTCTTTTATTTGATTAAAGCATGTGTAAAATGTGTTAGGCGTGTGGTAGATAAGAGAGACTTTTAGTCCTATATATAGGCATGCCTACAACTCTTGTAAGGTACTTTTGAGAATAATGAATTAAACTTTCTATGGAGAGAACTCCAGAATTTAATTCCCTTGAAAGTCAAGGCCGGAGAATCCAAGGGATTCCGGCCACCTTCCATTCACCACCATTATCCTTCATTTTCCACGTCAGATTCTCATTCAGCCACCGTACACCGTTCCACCAATCAGCAACGTCCTCGTAGGCTTGCGTCAGGCCTCTTGCCACGCGTGCCTTTTCTCTCGCAAGAATCCATCAACACACCCTTACATCTTCATTTTGTATCATCCCCGCGTCCTTTCTTTCGAGAGAGTTCTTCCACCACGAACCACATCTTCATCTACGACTTCGAGAGAGTTCCTCTTGCATCTTCACCGATCCATATCTTCCATTCTCACCTATTAGAACTTCCTCTGTACAGATTCAAAACCTTTCTACCGATCAAACACTCATTCCCACCATTTAATTGGACTACTTCTTCGATTAAACCACCTACACCACCTGATCTATAACCTTTACTGAACAAACACTTGAATCTAGGGTTTATTCGACACTTTCCCTCTTCGACACCAAAACCTAGGGTTCCTTGTTCGTTCTGCTTCTTCCGCTGCATCATATGCTCCAACAACGCGTTCATCTCCAGTTCTCGGTTTCTCCGATCTGCCATGGCCACAAGTCATCACAACCTAAAAAAGAAGGGTGCCACTAGAAATCTACAAAACACAAAAAACAAACATGAATTTTAAATTTTATTTAAGATAAAACTAAACAAAATAATAGAAGAAGGGTGAAAGAAGCTCCCTCCTACTCATGTTTACTTTTCTTGAACTCCTTCCTCTATATTTGGAAGAAAGTTAGGAACTCATCAATATTTAACTAATTAAGGTATTTAAGTTAATTTTATTATTTCTCTATATGAATAGTTAATTTTAGTAAAAATATCCTTCTAATATTAAATGAGCTTTTTAGTTCTATAAAAGATAATGTAAATTATATTATATTAATAATTAAATTTAATAATATTTATTTGTATAATAAGAAAGATATATATCATGATAAATTCATGACCATCAATTTAAAGAAAAAGTTTAGCTTATAGTTTTTATTGTTAATAAAAATTTATAATTAATTTATTAATAAACTAAATATGTAATAATAATAGAAACTATTTTAGATATTAGTAATTTTTACTATATAAACTAGTTTCTAACTTACTAGTATAGTGATTAATTATTTTTTATCTTTAAATTGATTATTATGTAATGATTTCTTTTATAGTGATAATAGTACCAAAAACTTAAAATATGTTATATTTCTAATGGCCAAAGTGTTTATTTTGAAAGAACTTAGAAAATAAAGTATTAGAGTTGATAGATGTTTTAAAATAATGAGACTGAGTATTTTTAATTGTTAAATGATTCAATAATATAAATAGAAATTCATAAACTCGTCTTATTACCTAAAACATGTACCATCTCTTTAGAAATCTTTCTCTGGGTTTCCTTTTTCCTCTCTCTATAATTTCGAACTCCTCAATCAAATAATTGACAATTAGGAAGTTCTTAGGAGATCACAACAGTGTATTCTCCATCACCATCTGATTAGTTTCCTCGTTAGAGAAAGTTTCTATTCATTTTCTTAAAATTGTAGCTTTAGACGCATGTGACAAAAGTTCTCACATGTGTCTTTCATCCCTCCTTTTTGGTTCTTTGTTGATCATAAGCTCTAAGGACTCATTTCGATCACAATTTGGTGGTTTGTAGGCATTCCTAGGGTTCCTTGGGCTCGAAGCAAGGTTAGAGCACTATGTAGAACTTGGTGGTTTTCTGATAAAGTAAGGGAAGATAGTGTTTATGGTTAGATTATTGAATTTTAAGTATGATTGATGAATTGCTATAATGATATAATGATTTAGTAATATTTCATATGAATGACTTGGTAAAAATTGTGTTTTGAGGAGTAGACTCAGTTATGTGATGCTTGATGTCTTGTATGAGTATGTGTTAAATTGAGATAATCTTATGAATGATGTTTTGTGAAGTGGTGGTCGTGTTACTTTTGGTTGAAATGTTGAATGGAAATGAATTAGTAGAATTATGGATCATTTTGATTAAAAGGGATGGTGTTGATAGGTGACTTTTAGAAGAAATGGTAAAAAGGGAGAAATAGGGGTTTGGGATCTATAGTAGTGTCATTTGAGACTTGTTTGGGTGGTGAGTGAATATGACAATGATCTAGAATTTCATAGTAGATTATATGTTGTGTTTTTCAGTGACTTTTAGGTGTATTTTGAGGTTTTGAGTAGTGAGTTTTAGTAGTAGAAGGTTTGAGGTAAAATGGAGAGTTTCGGGTTTGTTTTTGAGTCATTTTGAACTTGTTCAGACCCCTAAGTTGCTTAGTTATGAGTAAGAATTGATAGAATTAAGTTATGATCTATAAAGTAGAAATTTAGTTAATTTTTAGTGAAAATTTCATGGTAAAATGAGTTAAAACTTGTTTAGATTATATATATAGGTTTGTAATAGCTTAGAATACCAATTAAAAGTGTTAGAAGTTGGTAGAAGTGCATGGGAGAGCACATATGAGGCTGGAAGGTTGTCTTTTTGCTAGATTTAGGGTGCTACAGAATTATGCAGAGGGGCTGGGCGAGCTCCCTCACTAGGTTATAGGAGCTCCCTGTTTTCATTCTCGTTGGGCGAGTGGTTTGGTTCGCTGGGTGAGTTTGTAGGTTGTTTTGGCTTTGGTTACAGGGGTTAGGTGAGCCAACTCGTTGGGCTGGTGGAACTCACTAGTTGTGCTCTCATTGGGTGAGTGAAGACTGCTCGCTAAGCGAGTGAGTATGAGTTCTCTTAGGTATTTTAATTGACTTTCTCCGTTGTGTTTAGTTGTAAATGGTAGGATGATTTATCTTATATTATGTGATATAGTTGAAAAGTATGATGACATATGTGAATGATTGTTATAAGGATTTCAAGGAGAATTCCTTTAGATGGTTATATGTGTAAGTGTATGTATTGATATAGGATGTTTGTAACTAGAGGTTATTCTGATGCTCTCAATAACTTTTAGTCTCAAGAATAGAAGGATGATTATGTGGTAGAGAGTAGCAGAAAGTCCTTAGTCTATTAATTAATATTAAAATAATCGAGTCTTACTATTTTTAAACCACTGTCATTTTTAAAACATAGTTTTCTAAGTATTTACATTTATCCTATCATATTGTTAGTTCTATTGAAAATTAGAATGTTCCACTAAGAAAATGATAAGAAATCTAACAATAAATATTTACTAATAAAGCTAATAATGGCAGCTATAAATTATAATAATATTAAAAACAATTAAGTTTTAAATTAGTTAAAAGTAATTTAAAAACTATATACTTATTTATACAAGGTAAAGTATTTTATTTTTTTCATTTTGAAATGGCTGTATTAAATATGTTTGTGTATGAGTTCAAACGGGTTCAATTTGATTGGAGAGAAAAAGCCGGTATGTTGGGATATTATATACTACACAATACTAGCAAGATGACTATAAAAGCAAATCCTAAGAAAACTAATGTCCTTAAACTCAATCAATACACAATACACAGTTAATATAAATAAATATTTCATATTATAGTTTATTAAAATGGGCGACCTGAACCAATTAAAATAAGAAAAACTAGAAATGTCAACCCACCTTGTGAAACTAGTGACAAATAAATAAGTCTATTTATTTTATCATCGTACTTGTTCATAGTTATATACCTTCAAGTTATCTTATTTTATTTGTTTTTTGTCTAAAGAAAAATTATAATTATTTTTTAGATTTAGCTTTTTAATCAAATTTTAAGTTTATTTAATATTTAAATATATTTTATAATAATATTTAAATTATTTACATTTTAACACATTTTTATTTTAATATTAATTGAGAAACATATTTAAAATGTTAAATAAATTTAAAAAAGAATTAGTTAAAATGATTAAATCTACACATTTCTAAATATAATGAAATTCAAAATTTTAAAATGAGACCAATTCAATTTTATTAAAAGTTAAAACATCAAAATAATATTTAATCGAATATATTATTGGCTTTATAAAATTTTGTAACACTTTACTTTTTATCAATTTACATTAAAAAAAAACATTTAGCCATAGACAAAGTTGGTCGCTAAAAGAATAAAATCGTCGCAAACACAATTAGCGACCAAACTCTAATTGCAAAACAATCACCAAAATTCGGTCTTTAACTTATCACTAAAAAACTTGGTGACCTTCAAATATTAAAAACCAATTTAACTACTAAAATTTTGAAAATTAATTAGTAACTAATTAAAAAAATTTAATTTAATAAAATAATTTTCAGTCTCTAATTCAGTTGCAAATAAATACGATTTTTAATTTAATTCAAATAATATTTATTTTAATTAAAATAACTAAATCAGTAGCTAAATCGATAACTAAACTGATAACTAAATTAACTTGCTTATATTTAATTATACTAAATAACAATAAATTCTAATATACAATATAGTAAAAAGTTGTGTAATACTTATCCAACATAAAATCAAAATAAAATTAGTTATATATATATATATATATATATATATATATATATATATATATATATATATATATATATATATATATATATATATATATATGGAAGTTTTAAAATTCAAGAAATGTAGCAAAAAGAATGCAGAAATATTATAGTTAAATTAGCCGACGCAAGAATTAGCATCTCACTCAGACCATGTTTCGAAAGCATTTCACCTAAATGATAGCATTTCACCTAAAGGATTTCAATAGGATCCACCTTTTCTACAACCTGCAGAGGCGATGGGTGTCATGCTCCATTTTTATTTTATTTTTTAATTTTTTTAAAAGTGAGGAAATTAAATGATTTAGTCAGAATTCAACAGAGAGAATTAACTCATTCCATCTCTACTGTAACCGATTTCATCTTCATTTTCCAAAGGAGACAATCTATTCTCTTCAGGCTGGAATCGATTTAGTGGTGGCAATCATGTTTTCATTAATATTAATAATAATAATAATAATAATACTAATAATAATAATAATATTAAATAATGTTAATAATAATAAAATTAATTTTAGTATAACTAAATTAATTAAAATAATTGTAATTAAAAAAAAGCATTTAATTTTAGTATAAACACGACAAAATAATACCACGACTAAATTTTATACTAAAATAAATATTGTCTAAACAGAAAAATTTAATTATCCTAAAAAAATATATTGTTAATTCTGTATTACTTTTTTTTAATTCTAATATTTTAAATAATTTTTACTAAAAAATATCTTACTCATAAATATTATTTTATATTACTTATTACTAAGAATAATTTGATAATTTGAATTTTTTATCTATTAAAATATTTTTTTAAATCTATCACATAAGTCAAATCTCACATATTTTATTTTCAAATTCATTCTTAATCACCAATTTTTTCTAGAAAACAACAAACATTTTATTCTTAAATCTTGTTAAACTCATCCACTCACTTTTTCTCAAATTCTTTCCCTGACTTGAACACAATCTTAATGCTAAAATATTTATATAATAGTTAGCATTATTTCTTATTTAATGAGCTTTTTGTATATATATATTTTATGAATATAGAAGAAAAAGTAATGTACCATTATTTTTTCATAACTTGTTTTTAATTGTTGTTTGATTATTACAGATTGATGGTGCGTTCAATTAGTAAATAATTGTTTTTGAGTTCTTGATTTTGTTCTGGATTCGTGGTTGGTGCGTTTAAGAATATTGGGTTCAAAGGTGAGGAGAAAAAAGAATAGTCCTAGGATATTATATCGTTTGTGTTGGTTCAAACAAGTATAAACAAGATATACAAAGTAGAAAGAACAAAAGGAAAGCAGAATAATGTCTATAATTATGTCCACAACAACCTACCCCTTACATCATTCACATTACAATAAACATAACAAAAGAAAATAACCAACCATAATTGTTGAGCAGTTATGCACAGTTATGCACAAGAAAAACAATAAACTGTAATGAAGAGTCAACTGCAACATTTCTCCACCTTGACACTTCAATGCAGTTTGTACAACTACTCCCATGAAATCAAACATGACTAAAATCCACCATGCTTAAGCATTTTTCAAACTTATTTCCAGGTAACACTTTAGTTAACATATCTGTTGGATTGTCACTAGAGTCAATCTTCACCACTTCAATAGCACCTGAATCAATCACATCTCTAATGAAATGTAGTTTAACATCAATATGCTTGGTCTTTGAATGATACATTTGATGATTGGCTAGATGAATAGCACTTTGGCTATCGCAAAAGATTTGTACACTATTCTGTTTGAATCCAAGTTCAAAGAGCATTCCCTTTAGCCATAAACCTTCTTTTACCCCTTCAAGCAAAGCATTATATTCTACTTTTGTAGTGGACAAAGCTACAACAGATTGGAGATTTGCCTTCCAACTCACAGTTGTTCCAAACAGAGTAAACACATAACCTGAGAGAAATTTTCTAGTATCAAGACATCCAGCATAGTCAGCATCAACAAAACCTTCAATGATAGATTTAAAATGACTATTTCTCTGATATAGAAGACCTGAGTTTAGAGTTCCATTCACATATATGAGAATCCACTTCAGAGCTTCCCAATGAGCATGTGCAGGTTCTACCATGAACTTACTCACAACACTAACAGCATGTGCAAGATCTGGTCTAGTATAAATCATTCCATACATAATGTTGCCTACTCCACAAGCATAAGGAATAGGTTCCATCTTCTTCCTATCATCATCAGACATGATGTCTTGACTCCTTGAGAGTTTCATGTGATGGGCTAGAGGTGTGCTCACTGGTTTAGCTTTATACATTCTAAACCTTTCCACAATCTTTTTCATATAAATCTTTTGAGACAAAAATAAAGTACCTTGCAGCTTATCTCTGATGATATCTACTCCAAGAATTCGACTAGCTTTTCCAAGATCGTTTATCTCGAATTCTGAATTCAGTGCATGCTTTAGATCATTAATCATCCCTTGGTCTTTGCTTGCTACTAGAATATCATCTACATACAACAATAGATACAACCAAACTCCCTTTTCGAGTATATAGACACAACTATCATAGCTACATCTCTTGAAGTTCAACTTCATTAAGAAGTCATCAAACTTCTTGTACCACTGTCTAGGACTTTGTTTTAGACCATACAATGATTTTTGCAAGAGGCATACCTTATCATCAACTGCAAATCCCTCCGGTTGGCTCATATAGATTGTTTCCTCTAAGTTTCCATGTAGAAAAGTTGTCTTGACATCCAATTGCTCCAGATATAAATCAAACTGGTTTACAATTGACATCAAAATTCTCACTGAATAGTGTTTCACCATAGGTGCAAAAATCTCATTGTAATCCACACCTTCGACTTGAGTAAACCCCTTTGCCACCAATCTTGCCTTAAATCGAGCCTTCTGAACTCCTGGAATCTCACCCTTCTTCTTGAAGATCCATTTGCATCCAATCACCTTTTGGCCCTTAGGTAAATTTACAAGTCTCCAGGTGTTATTTTTTCTAAGTGATTCAAGTTCTTCTTCCATTGGACACAACCAAAGCTTTTGTTGTTCACTCTCAAGAGCCTCTTTGAAGTTTCTTGGTTCATCTGGTTCATTTATCTCTTCAACTGTATTCAAAGCATAACATATTAAATCAACTTGTCCAAATATCTGAGTTGGTTTGGAGATTCTTCTTTCCCTGTCACGAACAAGTTAATAGTCATTGGTGGCTTGATTGGAAGATGAGTGCTCAATGTTACGTGATGAACTTTCTGGGCCATCATTAAGATCTTGTTGAGTTTTATCGATAGGATTCTCCACCTCAAATTGTAATTTCTCCATCCCCGATTCCTGATTTAAAGTATGCATTCCCATCCTTGCTTCAACAAAGATTACATCTTTGCTAATTATGAGTTTTGGTGGTTTTGGATCTAGCCTCCACAATCTGTATCCTTTAACACCTTCTGCATATCCAAGGAACATACATTTCTCAACCCTGGCTTCTAGCTTGTCTTTCTTTACATGAGCATAAGCCAAAGCTCTAAATACCTTTATATTTGAGTAATCTGCAGGTTTACCACTCCAAACCTCCATTGGTGTTTTATTCTCTATGGCACATGATGGACTTCTATTTATCAGATAAACTGATGTGTTGACAGCCTCACCCCAAAATACTTTAGGTAATCCAGCACTTAAGATCATGCACTTGACCTTCTCAAGAATGGTTCTATTCATCCTTTCTGCAAGACCATTTTGTTTTGGAGTTGCAGCCACATTTTTATGTCTCTTAATACCATGATTAGCACAATAACTATTAAAGATATCAGAGACAAATTCCAGTCCATTATCAGTTCTTAATACCTTTAACTTGGACTCCTGTTGATTTTCAATTTGAATATGCCAATCTTTAAATTTCTGAAATGTTTCAGTCTTATTTCTCAATATAAACCCATACCCTTCTTGAGTAATCATCAATAATACTCAAGAAATAGGATCCTCCTCCATGAGTTTGAGTCCTGGATGGACCCCATAAATCTGCATCAACATACTCAAAAGGTGATGGAGGACCATCTAAGCTACAAATAGGACCTCTAACTAGAGTCATGGCTACAAGAATCCAAGAAGAAGAAAGAGCTCTCACTACTTTACTCTTATGGAATATTACTTATTAAAACCTTCTTCTCTAAATCCATTTACCTTGTTTTGTAGGACAATAAAGGTTGGAAGGATCCTAGGAAGATTGTCAAGCAAGAGAGAATAAAGGAGGCAAAGAAGAGTGGCTTTAAAAAGCTTTACAGATTGGAGCTACTACATTCCGGTTTGAAAAAGCAAGGAAGATTGCCACTATGCACCAGCTTCTTCATTTCACACGTGTTTGATTAGCTGACCTCTGAACCTTGTGTTCCATGCCTTGTAGTTTCTCCAACGCACTTCTCTTAGCTTACTAGGCATGTTGAGTCTTCTCTTCTTCTATAAAAGGGAGATTCATTCCTTTGTAAATGCAACTTGAATTGAAAGAGTGTTATGCTGCTGAAATCCAGCCACTACTTCTTCGAGTTCCTTGCTTGAGCTTCTTTAAGTTATCTTCCTCTAGCTCCCTTCCCCGCTGGAAGGCCATCTGAGCTTGAACTTCTTCACCATACACTTCCAAACAATGCCTGACATTCCATCAGACACCTTATATGCACTGTCATCTTCATCCTTCACTTCAATCCGCTACCATCTCCAGATCTGAGGAGTTGTTTCTTCTTGAAGATAGAAGTTGCTTCTATCAAAAGGTCTTGTGGAAGTATGCTTACCAACTCCAAATTTCACTCTATGAGCTTTTCCCAAAACACATTGATCACAAAACTTCAACTTATGAAATTTATCACCCATGAGCAGTTGTTGATTCTCCAATTTGAATAATCTCTTCTCACTTATATGACCCAGCCTCAAATGCCATAATCTTGTCTTGTCTTCCATGGACTGACTTGCAATAAATGCATGAGATATAACAGTGAATCCATCCAAGATATACAAGCCATTAACACGACTACCTTTGGCAATTACAGATGCCCCTTTAGTCACCTTCATGAACCCATTCTCAACCTTTGTAGAATATCCCATAAGATCAAAAGCACTTATGGAAATCAGATTCCTTTTCAGTTCTGGAACATACCTCACTCCTTGTAACAACATCTCGTGATTATCAAACATTCTCAGTCTAATCACTCCAATTCCCTACACTTTACAGGCTTTATTGTTCCCAAGAAGCACTGTTCCACACTCCTTCAAAACAAGATTCTCAAAATAATCTTTGATTGGACACATATGATATGTGCAACCGGAATCCATAACCCAACTTTTCTAGGAATCATCCGATGAAGCCACCAAAACTTTAGCAGATTCATAGTCATCTGAAGCCTATACAACATCAACAATTTCTTTCACCCGAGAGTCTTGGTCATCATTCTCAGGACAGTACTTCTTAATATGACCAATTTTCTAACATTTGAAACATCAAACCTGCTTCTTGATTTCTTGCTTCACCTTGCCTGATTTTCCTTCTCTCTTCTTCCACTTTATCCTTGAGACTGCAAGCCCAGAAGATATTTCCTCCATATTCTTGGAATCTTGAAGTTTCTGAAATTCCTTGGTTCTGATGGAAGTGATGACTTCTTCCAAAGTAATCACTTGATCTTTCCCATACAGTAAAGCATCTCTGAAATGCTCAAAAGTTTTAGGTAAAGCATTTAGAAGAATCACAACTTTATCTTCATCTTCAAGTTTTACCTCGATGTTCTCAAGATCACCAATGATCTTGTTAAAACCAGAAATTTGTTCTTCAATGGATCTTGACTCCATCATCTTGAACGAGTAAAGTTGTTTTTTCAGGCACAATCTATGAGCTAATGATCTAGTCATGTATAATGACTCCAATCTTGTACATATGCCTACCTCCTTGGCAACCTCTCTAAGAGCCTTGTCACCCAGACATAAGATAATGGCACTTCTGGCCTTATCAATCATGTTCTTCTCTGCTTGTGATAAGACTGGTGACATACTTTCTTCACCCTTCAAGGCTTCATCACAACCTTGCTGAATCAAGATAGCTTCCATCTTGATCTTCCATAACCCAAAATCATTTGATCCATTGAACTTCACAATATCAAATTTTGTTGTCATTGTTTCTTGGTGAATAAAACAGTCTTGTCTTGTTTATTCCCATAGATGGCGCCACTTGTTGGTTCAAACAAGTATAAACAAGATAAACAAAGCAGAAAGAACAAAAGGAAAGTAGAATAATGTCTATAATTTTGTCCATAACAACCTATCCCTTACATCATTCACATTACAGTAAACATAAAAGAAAATAACCAATCATAACTGTTGAGCAATTATGCACAAGAAAAAAATAAATTGTAATGAAGAGTCAACTGCAACAGTTTGTGGCCTTAATTAATTGGTAAAAAAGAAAACTTTCTTCACTTCTTCTTGAATCAGTATAGAAAGCAAAAAACTTTCTATATTGCATGTTTATACTATTTCTAAAACTGTTATAAAAGATTTTTTTTTAAATTGTATAAAGACTTTTTTTAGACTAGTGATTTTTATTAGATTATCATAAATTATTTTTTAATCTTTTTTTTAAAAAAAGAAGAAGATATGTATATTGATGAAGAATAAAAGAATAGATTTTGTTTTTTAAAATGATAAAAAAAACTAGCCGTAAAACAATTCTTTAGATATGTGATTTATTGTGTAGTTACACTTATACTAAGTCATGTATTAATTTTTTATATTGTATTAGTGAACTAAATTATAGTTATGTATTAACTTTTATTGTATTAATAATAATAATAATCAAATATATAAATTTTGAATGTATTACTTTTGGTTCTCCAAAATTATTGATTAAGATTCATCACTCACAAGCTTAGTAATTCGGAAATCATAGTTAAGGCACATGATCATGTTATTCAATGTCAGATTGGAAGGCACAAAGGTTGACTAGGTCACTCAAATTAGGGCACCTGAAATTTTAGGACATTGGACTAAAGTTATGGCAAGGGTGAAAATGGCTCTAGCGTCTCACATTCAAAGGGAAGAATGAACTTGGATTTGGGTTTAGATTAGAACAAGAGATGACAATCAATTCAATAAGAGATAATTGGAACTAAAAAATTCCATTCAGATTTTGTTCAAGAAGTTGAAAGATATTATTTTGAAAAGTAAATTTTAAATTAAATTAAATTTAAAAAATTTGAAGTAAGATTTATATTTATTTGATATATTGAAAATTAGTTTTATCTCAATTTATATATGATTTGAAACCAATTTAGATGGTAATCAATTAGGAATAATTAAGATAAAAAATTACACGAATATGAGAAGCAAAGGAAAAAGTTACATTTAATAGAACTATTAGAGAAAACATATCAAAAAAATTGTATATGTATAACATTAATTAAATATATAAATGTTTTAGAAAACTATGCAAAAACAATTGAAGATGTGATATTTTATAAATGTGTTTTTTAGTTTTGAAAATATAATAATTTTTGTTTTAATTTTTAAGTAAAAGTTTTAGTTTCTAAGTTTAATAAAGATAATATGGTTTAAATTTCTTTCTAAAAATTGAAAGTACATATATAAAAAAATAAAAAACAAAGTAAATGGAAATAAAATAGTTTAAAGTATTATTACTTTTCTCTTCTTTTTTGTTAAAGTTGTGATCCAGATGAAAATAATTAATTTCATGTAAAAAAGTAAAAATTTAAAGTAATAAATGAATAAAAATATTTGTTTAAAGTAACTAATAAAAAGAGATAATATAAGATGTTGTTGGTGTGAGGGAAATTGATTTACACTTTTTAAGTATATAATATAGCTAAAGTGAAAAAAAAAGAGTCCTGAAAATGATGAATTAAGTAATTTTTTTTATCAAACAACATCAATTAAAAAAAATATATATTCCAAAGTTAACTCGGAGAAGAAGAGTGATAGAAGAAATGACCTCCATGAGTTAGACAATCACAAAGTTTGACCTAATTTGTTCACCGAATTAATTAAATTCCTTTAGCTTTAACTTTTGTTTCTAATTACGTGGCATATCATTAATTAAAATTAAAGAGATAGAGTGGAATGTAGCCTTGGGTCAATAAATAATCATGGTACAACGTAGAGAAGGTGGTTGAGTTAGTGTGGTGGGACCAATACCAATGGCTGAAATTGCAACAGTACATAGAGGTCCACTCATAATTGTACTCTCATCCATCTTATGTTATGTTGTGGGGCGTAATACACAATTTCCTTCACCCAAGAAAGAATAATGACTAAGTTAATATTTATCTAACTATATATATATATATATATAGTTAAATCTTAATTTATGTTTTATGCTCCTCACTATTTCTTATTACTTTTATAATTTTTTCAAATTTTATTTCAGAAATTTTTTATTATTTCGGTAATTTTTTATTCACATTTAGATTTTAAATTTATCATTATTTTTCAGCTATATTGACTTGTAAATTTTTCTATGGATTATTGACTTAAATGTGGAATTCAGTTGTATATATTTTAAAAATGAATATTGATTAAAAAATGATTGTGTAAAGTTGGGCACATGGGCAAACAGAAAGCAACGAGGACAGTTATTTATTCACGTTAATTTGATGTTGTTAGGAGAACCAAAATATATTCAATCTTACACTCTATTATGTTTTCCTTAAAGCACACAATAAAACCCATGGGTAACATGTTTCGCCCCATTTTATTTTGTCCGCCACACGACTCAATTGTACACGAATGAGGAAAAAAATTACATATATATGTATTACATATATAATTTATATAATAATTAATAAGAAAAAAAATGAACCATAAATTTGATTTGAATATATTGAATTTGTAAATCATAAATCAGATACCTAATTTAATTAGTTTGAGTAAAAAATTAAACTGAATTTTTCAAAATTATTTTATCGATAAATATTTGTTGTTAGGATTGTGTAAGTGAAAAAAAGTTAAACTTACAATCTCTTCTATCATTCTTTTCAAATTTACAAAACAATCTTTATAACTTTTAAATATTAGTGACATAATTAAACTCACAAACTGTCTCTCTCCTCTCAGCTCATTTAACTAGTGATAATTTGGATTTAAATTATTTGATCCAAACTCTTAATTAACCTTATAACTATTTGAATTGAAGATGTATTATTCGTTTTTTTCCTTTCCCGGGAAGTGCTTTAAATTGATGAGGACTCAATATTTAGAAAAGAATCATTACGTGAATCTAAATTTCAAAACATTAAGTGATAATATTCACTTACAAGTAAAGTATCAATAGTACATAGTTATAAACAATCAGGTTTAGAGAATAAAACAAGGCAAAGACCTAATTTAAGAAAAAATATTACCTTAAGTGCCTAAATTAATAGCATTTAACACTTCAATTTGAGAATCAAATGACGTATTTATAAAAAAAGGCATAACATTACGTTATTGTAAAATTTAAACTATTTTTTTTTCAATTTCATATATCCTGTGTTGTATGTTGCTATTGCCTATTCTGTCAATGTCCTTTATTAGAAAATTAAAACACATGTCTTATATATATTGTACCTTCAACCATTTTGGTCCACATATTTTTATGAGTGATCCATGTACAATTTCCCACTTGCCATGAAAAAAATGAGGGCTTCCTAGAGTAAAGTATAGAAATGACTTTTATTTGTTATTTTTAAAACAATAAGCAAATAAATTGGCTGAACTTTGTCCTTTTGAAAACACCAAAAATAGCATACATTTTCATAAATATATTTATATTTTTATTATTAATTGAAATTTATTACAAAAATAACGAAAGGAAAAGTTGGATATATAGATTCAATAGTTATTTTTTTCCAATGATACTTTTACATTAATTCTTTTTTTACATAGTGTTGTCAAAATAGGGCACGCGATTTAACCCCTGACCCATCACGGATTGGTCGCTTAGTGAACCAACTCAACCCAATTCATTTATTAGCAAGCCAGAAAAATTCAAACCCGACCCAACCCACCACAGGTTGGTGGGTTAAACAGATTGACTCACTGACTCACTTAATTATAATTTTTTTAAATAAAAAAATAAAATTACAAACTGTAATGTATATGTTCTTTCAATTCCAATTTTGATTGCTTTAAATATAAGTGTGAACCCAACATTAAGCAACAACACATTCCTTTATTTCGATTTCACTTATAATATATATTCTTTCAATTCCAATTTCTTTTTTCGCTACTTCTTGCTTTCAATTTTGGAAGTAAGATGTTTCATTAGGGTTTTTGACGAAAACGTGTTTGCTTGCTATGCATTAACGCAACAGATTATGGGATAAATTCTTTGCAGGATATGTTCGAGGAACGAGCCGTGCATCCTGATTGCCAGAATGCTAGTACCCCTTCTCATGAATGCAGTGATTACTGTTTTAGAGTAAATCCTGATAAAACTATAATAGTTGAAATGCTAAGACTGTGTGCTTGATCGGGGTGTTGAGAAATACAAGAAGTTTTACAAATACAATATGAGGTAATTAACAACAACTAACCTGGGTTGGGGGTTGGGGATGATCAACAGTGAAGTGAAAACATCGTGAGAGCACCGTGAGAGTAGAGTGGGAAGAGTATTTTTTAGGATTTCATAAGATAATAAATTAATAAAATAAAATTAGATGGGTTGGTGGGCCAACTTGGCTCACCACATGTTTAACTTGGATGAGCCAGGTTGAAAATTGACCCGCATAAAAAAATACATTTTTTTCAAATCCAACCCGATCTGAATCTGTGGTGAACCAGCATGCGGGTTGTAACTCGTTTTGACATCTCTAGTTATTTGACATTATCTTTTACTATCTTTAATTATTTATTTTTCTTTAAAACTACAAAAATTAACTTTTGTTAATAATATTTTATTTTTATAAAAATTATTAAATGATGAAAAATAATTTTTTTCCGTTTTAGAAAAATGGTGCTGAAAATTTGGTTGCCATAACCAAATAATCAAAAAAAGATTTATTTTAAAATATCTAAAAAATGAAAAAAAAAAAGAGAAAGAGAAAAGTAGTATTTCATTAACCTAACAAAATCAAGATAAGATAAAATTAGCATATAAAGACTTTAAAAGATAATCATTACTAGCTAATTTTACATTGTGTAATATAAGCCTACTTGGTTTTTCTACAGATCGACATTTATAGTATAATAACGAACGTGGCCTAAGTCCCCCATCATTTTAATTTACAAAAAGAAGGCATCTAAACATGAAAGCAGAAAGAAGAAAAACTTCTGTTCCAAGCTTTAAAATTTTTTCCTTGGATTTGATCTTAAAAGCACGAAAAACTTTTGTTTTTCAGAAATTTGTAACCCCCAATCTAAAGAAACTAGAGAAAGAGTTGGGACTGCAAGAGTTCATAATAGTTAGCAGTTTCATCTTCAAACTCCAACAACCCATCACAAATAGAAGAAAGCATGTCTCCAGCGTTGAAGCCAGGATCTTCTTCCCCAAGATCGAGAAACCCATCAGACCCTTTGTTTGGAATCCCGAGCTCATCATCAGAAGCCTGAAGAAGGTGTCTCATGACCATTTCTTTGTCATGTTCCTCCACGATGCCGGTAGAACATTGAGTGGTGGAGGATGAACAGTCCTCCAAATTGTTGCCGGTGGTTGTCTGTTGGGTGAAAAGGGTGTCGGAATCAGAGGAAAAGTTGGTGATTTCTTGTTGGAGGGCAGTGATGAGAGGAGAGAGGTCTTGTGTGGAGTCATCTTCGTCTGATTCAAGGAGGGAGAGTATGTGATTGTATGGTTTGTGCCTCTTTGAGGACTCAAGTAAGTCATCACAATCTAGGGCAAATTCATTCTGTTGTGGTTCTTCTCTTGGCCTCTTTGGTGCCACACTTTCCTCCATTGAATAAGATGAATAAGAAAATGAAGGGAAGAAGGAAGCGGAGTGATGAGAGAGAGAAGGGTGAGGAAAGGCTTATATAGAGTTGAGGGGAGAGAGAAAGTTGTGGTCAAGTAATGGAAAAGAGAAAGCAATTGGGGAATATTACTCGAAAACTTTCTAAAGTGTGTTTCTTGGACTAGGGTAAGAGCAGGAGAAAAACGATTACGGTAATTTCCTTGCACTTGCAATAAATTTAAACTACTCAAACAAAATCATTAACCTTTCAACTTGTCTTGGACATTGTTGTATGGTGGGGTCGGGTGTTATACTTAGAATGACAGATGTTGATATTTTTGTTAACACATTTTTTGTAAGTACTTTTATATATTCAATTCTATTAAAAAATATCAAATTTTATGAGTCTTTTTCTTTAACCATATTTACTAATACTTTTCTCTTTTATTTAATTAATTTAATCAATAATATACCGATTTCAGATACTACAAAATATTGTTTATAATATCTAACGGTTAGATAGGGTAAAACTGTATTATTTCCTTAAAATGTATGTACCACGTTACCACGTTGTAAGAGGAGTTAAGAATGATTTTTTAAAAGTAGAAGTCCATTGCAATAGTTTCTATATATAAAGGAAATTTGTCACTAGTGAGATATTTTACCATTGCATATTCAAGGCCTATCCACGAATTGTATTTCAGAAGTTGGCATTGACACTTAAGCGTAGGGTTTATGGCTTTATCAATCCTTCAACTTCTTATTATTCCATAAATGAATAGATGAACACAAATATTGTCCAAGTCTTGAAATATTTTGTTACGATAACGAATATAAGGACAAAAATATGTCTCGTTTACTGGATTTGTGTGTTATTGAACATATTGTAATAATTCGAAAACTCATTTTTCATACTCTTGACTAATATGACTTTCATCCATCCAGCTTTGATCCATAATACTTTTAAAAAGTTTATAAACAATAAAAATGCAAAAAATCACATAAAAAAATAAATATAACTTTCAATAAAGATACAAATATGAAATACAAATACAACAAACAACACACAAAGTACAATAACGAAACTAAAAATCATGTATAGAATAATATATGATTACATTGCAATGTCATTCAAAACCAACACATTAACCATTATAGAAGGGAGTCGATGATAACAATGGACAATGACTTTGATCGCAATGGACCTTAATGGAGAACAAAACACCATATGAATACAAAAGCATAAACAAAACCATAACCACGACTTCAAAAATACATACATTTAGGGTAAATAACACAAAACTGACATTTTTTGTTCCTTAACTTTGTGAACGAAGTAGTTGATTCATTTAAGGGGATGAAATTTCAATTCACGTAAACATGTCAATACTACAAGAAAAAATGAAAACAATCGATCAAAACATACAAAATGCGCCAACAAAGTATAAGGAAACACTTTCGCAAGAGTTAAGTGAGTAATAACTAACTTTTGTTCTTGCTCGCACTCGTATTCGAAAACGCAGGTTCAAGCATAAATAAAAACGCAAAGAAACAGAGAGTGAGTTACTTTTTACAAATTCTTACAAATTTTTACAAGACATATGACTTCAGAAATAAAGTAATTCTGACATCTTATAAGTAATTGACGTCAGAATTTAGGGCATATATTACGTCGAAATGAGAGTAATTTTGACGTCTAAATGCTTATTGGGCAGACCAAAGGTTTTTACTTAGAGGATGAAATGTTTCATGCATGTATATTGACATCAGAATCCCTATGTTTTCGATGTCTAATTGTTCATTGGGAAAACCAAAAGGTCATGTCTGAGTAGATGGTGAAATGATTCATGCAAACATATAACGTCTAAATATATATTTCCCAATGTTATTTGACGTCAAAATTCGCATGTTTCTGACGTCAAATTGTTCATTGAGCAGAACAAAAGGTCTTTTCTACAGAGGTGAAATGATTCATGCAAAACATAATTTTTGAAGGTTATATTTTGATGTCTAATCAATGTTTAGGGTTAGAAATAACACTTTCCCATTCCTTTCATTTCCTATCCCTTAAAATTTCTCTCTTGAACATATTGAGAGCCAATTTTAGGATTTCTTGGAGACGTCTCTTAAGTTAGGTTTTAGAACATTTGTGTCCTCCAAACCGGATTTTTCTGTTACTAGATTTCAATCAGTTGTTTCGTGTTCACAATACATGCACATTAATATAGAAAATGAATAGATTTATTGAATATGAAGGAGTTGTTTGAAATCCGGAGACAGGAAAATTCGGTTTGAAGGATAGAAATGTTATGAGAGCTTAATGTATGAGACATCTCCAGAAAAACTTAAAAAATGGCTCAGAATATGGTTCGGAGGCCAACTTTAAAGGATAAAAACAAATAGACGTCAGGAGCTGCACTTTTCCAACGTCGACTTGCTCCATGGACACTATGAGTGTTATTCTTGTGCAATTCCAACAACTATATAACATTTGAATTCACATTTTCTAACATCTAAATGATTCAAGGATTGCAAACAACTCCTTCAAGGTCATAAAACCTATACATAAATATGAAAAGTCTACGAGCAAGAAAAGCATAGATTTTGTGAACATGAAGGAGTTGTTTGAAATCTAATGACGAGCTAATTGAAATCCAAATCTGGTAATTTCGATCTTTGGATTTCAATCACCCCTTCAAAGTTTACAAAATGTATGCATAAATGGGATGAGTCGACGAGCAAGAAATTAGTATATTTTGTTAACACAAAGGAGCTAATTGAAATCCAAAGACAAAAAGTTAACCATTTGGAGGATACAAAAGTTGTGAAAGCTCTTTAGGAAAGAGAAACTTTAGTGGATGAGGTATGTCTGTGGTGATATTTATCTTGTTTTAGATGTTGGAATTGGTGTATTCCGATGCTAAATTGCTTTCAAGAGCCCAAAAAGAAAATTATTCATACATTAGTATAACATTTGAAAAGTGGAACTGCAACGTTAATTAACATTGAAATTATTCTTTCTTGATGTTAATTGATTATATGACGTTGGAATGTGGTATTTTTTGACGTCTATATTTTACAATTATTTACAACAATGCCACATATCAATTTTAATGTGTTTCTGAAGTTGAACGTTAGACGTTGAAATCCTTCTTTTAATAGTGATGAATTTTTATAATTGCACTAGCTTACCTTATTATTTATTGTGTTGTGGTTTGTCCACCTATAATGATCTTATATTATATATGAATAAAGGATAGTGCGGTTGAGAAGATGGTAAAACAATAAGCTTATTGATGGTTGTATAGATATTCCTAATTTATTAAGTATTATTTAATTTTCAAAAGTTTAAGTTTTGTAAATACATTTTATATATTTATATACTGGTCTATTCTTTTTATGAAATGCTTTAAACTAGTAGAGTTAATCGTATTGGGTATTAGAGAATCATTTTATTTCCTATATCCAATTAACATTTTTTGGAACTAAATGTTCAATATTGTATCATATGTATACTTTAATACATGTATTAGTATTAGCATATGTATATATTTGTTGAAAATATTTATTTAATATCTTTCTCTAATTCCAATTAGTTTATAAGAAAATTTTCAATTTTAGAAATATTTTTCGTATAAAGATAAAGATATATTTAGTTATTATTTAGATTTGAGAAATCGACATTAAGATAAATTATAAATATTTGATATTTTATACCATTTTATTATGTAAATAAATAAAATAAAATAAGAAGATTACATAGGCCATGTTAAAATCCTAAAAATCTCAACACTATTATATAATATTATATATAACTACTAAGGCATGTTGAAATTACTTAATTAAGAAGATTCATATAAGAAATACGCAATTAATTTTTCCTCCAAAATGTCCTTTGACAAAAAATGAAGTGAATATGGGTTTAAAAAGCATTTCTTTGGAACCATATAAATTATAAAAAAATTATTTATTTTGCGTGTACCTGCATGCTTAGAGAGGGAAGGTTCTGGTGTTTGAGTCAAAATAATAACGTCGTGGAAATTTGTGTTGGTGATGGAAAGTGAGGTTTTTTGTGAAGTTGTGAACCAACCTATGTTTTGTTTGTTGGTGAAGTGATTGTGGAAAATCATATGGCACTGAGATGACCTAGAACGGAGAAGCATGGATAATGAGGTGTATTTAAAAAAGAGATAAAAAGGTAAAGGAGAGGAACCAACCAATCTTAGACATGTCAATATCACACATCACATATACATATTGTGTGAACTAAACTAATATTATACAACAAAACATGAATTTTGCTTCTCCACTCAACCGTGTATGCGCAAACACATACACACAAATTATATAATTTCTTCTTTAAGAAGGTTTTCTTTGAGCTTAGTTATTCATCTTAGTGCTAAAACTCTCCATATTTGATCAATTCAAGGTTCCTTCTCTAAAGGATTTTGTTTCATGATTCAATACCTCACTTTGTTGTGAAGACACGATTTGAACTTTTATTAACCACCTCTCAACACTTAACATCAATCCTACAAGTCAGTTGCACAGTTACTCTATAGTTATGAAAAATCATTAAAGTAATACTTACCTAATTCTCAATACCACATTCTATATTTTTAAGCTAAATGGGTCTAATTTATTGAAGATCCAATTCATTCATTTTAAGAATATCAAAAGCATGTGTTTTAATTCAAATAATTTTCTAAACTTCTTTCAGTCTTCTTGAAGCCTGAATAGAAAGATTCATCCCTCTATAAACCTTCAACCGAGAGCGTTGAGAAACAACCAAGCTCTTAGTAAAATTAGAGTGGGAGTAAATCAATACTGTGAAAATCACTTTCACATGCTTCTTCAAGAAAAACAAATTTAATAACACAGTGGCATTTTTAAAAATTTGAAATCACTTTAGGCTTATGTTCTAAACAAACTGAAGCTATAACCTTATCACTTCATGATATTTTTTATTATTATTTTTTTAAATAATTAAGGGTTTATTAAATAATTTTAGAAAATTTGATTATCTCTTTATATAATTAAGATTTTATAGATAAATTTGGAAATGATATGTATTTGAATTATATTTTGTAGATAATTGAAAATCAGTTAAAATTAAAAGACTATATCAACAAAATCAATTATTTGATTACTTCAAGTACAAAATCGAATACAAATTTTAGGTTCATTCCAATTTGGCCCATTCACCTAACATTATAAAAATCTTTAAATATAAGGTGAGTGTTATTCCCTCCACCACCACCAAATGCATCTTGCACCATCCCATACCCAATTTACTCTTGCTATAAAACGGATGTCAACATCCGTTTCACCTTCAACGGATGTTGACATCCGTTTACATATTTTAATTTTTTTTATATTTTAGTTTATTATTTTTATTTTATATTTTATTTTCATAATATTTTTTATTTACGTAATATATTTTAAAAAACAAAAAAATATATTTTATAAATTAATTTAAAATATAAAAAAATTTAAATAATATTTATATATTAATTTAAAATATAATAAATTAATAAACTAAAAATAAAAAAATAGAAAAAAACATGTGGCACATCCAATTAAGTAATTATATAAAAATATTTAAATAATTAATTAAATAATAATACATAAATTAAATTAATAATAATCATTTTATTAAATAAAATAAAATTAATTTATATATAGTTACATAATAAATTAATTTATTTTATTTAATTAAATACTTATTATTAATTAAATTAAATTATAAAAAAATTTAATTAATTAGAATGAACGGATGTGCCACCGTTTAAGTGTTTTTTTAGTTTATTTAAATATTATATTTTGATTAATTTATATATTACTTAAATTTTTTTATTTTTTGTAGTATATTACAAAAATTTATTTTATTTTATTTAATTAAATTATTATTATTAATTTAATTAAATTATAATATATTTTAATTAATTATATTCAACGGATGTGGCCACATCTGTTTCTGTTTTTTTTTTAATTTTTAGTTTATTTAAATATTATATTTTATTTAATTTATACATTATTTAATTTTTTTGTTTTTTTATTATATATTAAGTAAATTAATTTTATTTTATTTAATTAAATAATTATTATTAATAGAATAAATTAATAAACTAAAAACTAAAAAAAAATATTAAGTTTAAACGGATGTGGGCGCATCCGTTAACGGATGTGGCATATCCGTTGAATAATTTTTTCTTCAACGGATGTCGACATTCGTTGAAGAAAAGATGTAGGGGTGTAGGATTTTTAAAAATATAAAGGTTAGTTTTTGAATTTTAAAAAAATGTGGTGGTACAGGGAGCAATCTGGGGTGGTGTAGGGAGTAACCCTCGTATAAGGTGTATAGATTTAGAAAATACTTTTGGAGAGAGAAAACTTAATGTAAAAGGAGAGAAAGTAGGGACTCATTGTGGAGGCTAAAGACATTCATCATTATTCTTTTTTAGTATTCAAAATGTATAAGAGTAAATAATTCCCTTATTCATAGGTTTGGACTTTCTTAACTCTTTGTGATTTCTACTATTCAATATATTTCTTTTCAATTACAACTGTATTCTTTTATTCTTAATTACATGATAATTGATTGATTGCATATTTGTGGGTATTTTATTATTGGACATGATGTTAGAACCTAGACTAGGATAGAAAACCTAATAAATTCAACTTTAGATATGGAGATTTAATCATTGGTTATTTTAAACATATGAATCTAATGCTTACTACGAATCTACGATAAGATTATCTAACATATTATAATTTTTATTATTAAGATTTAGACTTGTTTCTAAGAAATTAGAGCTTGTTAAATAGTGGTGTAAATGTTAAAGTAAGAATTAATGTTTGGTTTTTTACATTGAATAGGATCAAGCAACCTAACCCTAGTGAAGTTTTTACTATATATTTTATTTAAACAATTTAATCATTTTCTAGAAATTAGATTTATTTTATTTCCAAATCAATAATTTTCATTCCTTCAAAGTTTTTCACAAAAATCGATAAATAATCATAGTTTTTTAAATAACACAAGTCTTTTGGAAAAACGACATCTAAAGTTATTTACTTTAATAATTGATTTGGTACACTTACTAAGATCCATAATATAATCAAAGCCTATTATGTAACATAGAGATAAAAATTCAAAAATAATGATGATATTTTTCAAATTTTAGGATAACTTTAGGCTTAGCTTATTTTAGAAAAGTCATTCCAAAATTTAAAAAATGTCATCATTATTTTTGAATTTTTATGTGTTGGAGAATAGGCTCCAATTTTACAAAAGAATTGAAGCCTATACCTTTGATAGGGTTAACTTTTCAAATATTTAACATTCTCACTAAAAGGCATTTTTTTTCCTTAAACGACTTTGAACTCATTTGTTTTTCTTTACAATTGGGAAACTTGAATTCTACTACCATTCCTGGCCTTTTCACTATTGTCATTGTGAACACAAACACCACTCCATCTTCTTCCCTCGCATTATATTTCCTTCCCTGGTCACTACTATGCGAACGTCGTTGTACTATATCTTCCCTCGCAAGAGGTTCGCTCTCTCATCCTTAAGTTTTTTTTTCTCTATTTCCTAAGGCTTGTTTTCAATTGCAAGCATTTCATGCTAGGTTCTTTGTGCAAGACACATTGCTCCACTTCACAATTGCCTAATTTGATCGTTGTCAACGTTTTCTCCTAGTCCTTCATTTACAATTGTGAAACACGAATTAACTGTTGTCCACTCTTTTCCTTTCCCTTGCTACTCGAATGTCGTTCTCATCTCCTTATCCTTGCATTAAAATAATTTCACATATTATTTCAAATTATTAAATAATTTGTTGCCATTTTGTGTTTAAATAATTTCAAAATTATTATTTTTTATTTCATAGGCATTAGCTTCTTCCATAACCAAAGTCAATTAATAAAGAATATGTTTCGATTAAGAACTGATTTCCTTTTCTTTTATCTGATAAATATTCTTTAGTTGAAAAATTAAAATAAAGATATAAAAATAACCTACCTTTTCTTTTACCTCAAATATTTTTTAGTTGAAAAATTAAAATAAAGATATAAAAATAACCTGTGTCAAATATCTTCCTCCACTCGTGAATGTTCTAATAAAAAATGTACTCTTAAAACAACCAATCTAGATAGTAAAACCCTTGTTTCTTTTATAACATTGTGAGGAGGATTATGCCTTCCCCATATCATATGAAAACGAACTATTAATCACGATTAATGTTGACCCTTCTCAACTTCACCTAATTAAACTACTACTTTTTGCATTTTCCACATATTATGTATTCATTTAATAATTATACCAGCATTAACTATTTTACTTTATTTTTTTGAAATTAAAGTGTCAAATACACTTTATTGAGCATGAGTGAGGAAGATTAGTAGGCAATGCCATTTTCTTTTAATTGTAATAAATTGAGTTTAGTGTATATAATAACTTTAATTTTTTATTTTAACTTAATATGATATTTTCTACAACTTTACCATAACTTTTGTTTTCGTAGATATTTTATTTTTGTTTGATTCGTTGCATTGGACTAAAAAGTTTTGGGGTTTATTGGATTTGGAATCTTTAGTTATTTTCTATGATTTTTTGAATTTGAGACAAATTTTATGATTTTTCATTTATAGAAAGCCATACAAATTTGACTTTCCTTTAGCTTGAACTTTTATAATTAGACTTATGGTCTTAATTACAGTCCATAATTAGACTGGTGACACATATTTTGTATGCACATTCATCATGCAATGAATGCAGTTTTCATATGTTTTATTTTTAATTTTTAATTCACTTTTTTTATGTGGTAATAAATTAGATATTTGGCTCGTGTGACTTTTGTTTACTATTTTGGTTATAACTTTTTATCTAAATATTATTTTTTACTAATTTTTTGTACATTAAGTTTTGTATTTCCAAAGATTTCAATTTGACATATGATTTGTTGTATTTGGAGTTTTCTGCTATATTATAAGATATTTAGAAGTTGAAGTAAATTTGTTGAAATTTTATAAAAGAATCTATGCGGATTAGACTTTCTTAAAATTTTGTAATTGGACTTGTGAATATAATTAGAACCCTGATTAGGCCATGTTTACATTAGACTTCAGAACCTATTTATGGCATAGATGTGCTTTAAACTTGCACACATAAATCATATACTAATTTTTCAATTTTGTGAATTGTTTCTTCATTTACTTTTCTTTCTTTTCTCTAAATTTTTATTTTAGAGTTTTTCTCTAGTTAGATTCCACATCCATACCCCTATTTACATTGTATTTCAGAACCTATATATGTCAACATTGGACACAAATCATTTACTAAATTTTTAATTTTTGGAATATTGTTCCCTCATCTCTTTTTCTCTACATTTTTGTTGTCAACTTTTCCTCTTCTCCTCTCCTTTGCCTTGTGTTCTTCATTAGGGAAGAACTAATTCTTGAAGGTCAATTTATGAACTAATTCATTTGTTTCGCACTGATTGTTTAATGTTTTAAGGTTGTTCTTTTATGTAATTTTGGTTTAGCAGTTTGCAATTGTAATTTGAGCTTCTGATTTTAGAAATCAAATTAACGAATCAATTGAATCTTGATATAATGATTAAATACATATTGAATTGAAAGATACTTTGATTTCATTAGTATAATCGGTTTGATTAATTAATTGAATTATTTAATTATTTAAACTTGGATATGAATCTTTAGCAAAATAAAAGGAATTGTGTGAGTTTTGAATATGTAGATTGAACGTTTCATCTTGGTTTTCGATTTCTAATTTTGTTGCATTTTTCAATTTACATTTTACAATTCTAAATTCCTAAACCTCAAATTAATTGAATAGAAGGAATATTAAAGATTGAATACAACTAATATGTCTTCTCTTATCATTGACACAATTAATTATGTGTTTTCTGGTAATCAACAACATAAGTTCTGATATATTACAAAATATAGAAAACAAAACTTATTATCTTTGATTTGAAGAACAACGTTGAAAAACATTGAAAATCATAATATAAACTAAATATACTCTAATAAAGAAGAGATTCAATTAATTTGTTTAGTTTTTAATTTTAGAAATTTTCTTTTTTTTTTCATCTCAACTTTAGTCTTCTTTAATTCTTAGGATTTAATTTACAAAATCAAGAGTATACGATCTAATTAAAACTGTCAAAACGGATAACCCGCCTCGACTCGGCTCACCACGGGTTGATCACTTAGTGAACCAACTCAACTTGGCTCACTTATTAGCGAGCTAAAAGAATTCGAACCCGGCTTGACCCACCACGGGTTAGCTCACTGGCTCACTTAATTATAAGTTTTTTTTAAATAAAAAAATTATAATTTTTTTTAATTCACATTTAAATAAATTTTATTCTAAAATGATGTTAAACTCCTAAGACAATTCAAAATAAAAAAAATATCATATACCAAGCGTAATCCAAAAACAAGCACAAAAGGCGAACAAATAAGTTTTTAATATTGATAGTTTTTGTATCACTTGTCCATTTATAATATTAGAGTCTTGAATAGATAAATCTATAATATTTTTCTCTCTTGAAACATGTTCCTGCATATAATGTGTAGGACTGAGAGACGTACTTTTCTGACGTGACTTTCCTACTTTCCAATGCTTGAGTCGCCTGCTCCGCTCGCTTGTATTCTTGACCAAGGGGGGGAGGTACCTGTAAAAGGCACTCTGACGCTCAAGTTAGGAGCGATTTAGTGAATTGTTTATCACAATTGAGTATTTGAGTTCTGGTCGAACGTACCTGACTTTTGGCCCTATCATTATATTTATAAGTGTTTCATAGATCAAATAAAAACAAACTTACCATAAGATTCGATTAGTTACTCATAAACGGCTTATCGATATCTATAATAAGATATCTTTGATTATTTTATCGTCTGTTGGACTATTGACCCAAAAATAACTTAAACGCTGGCTCAATTATGGCCCAATTGTTGATGTAGCGAATGAATCGAACGGTCATGGATGCTAACCGTTCGGTAGGTATTATCAACAATATAATAAAAAAATGCTAACTAACACTAGTGTAACGAAGGGCTATTGCCTCAGTTGTTTTGGGTTTATGACCACGGTTATAAAACCGAGGTATATTCAAGCGAGGTAAAAATTCTGGACTTTTGACCTCGGTTCAAAAACAGAAGTAAAAAACTTATGATTATTGTCTCGGTTCTGGTTTGAACTGAGGTCGTAAACCATTAAAAATTAATTTAAGGTTCTATGACCTCGGTTGCGGTTTAGAACCGTTGTCTAAAGTATGTTTTCTTTAAAAAAAATCATTCGTTTTTGCAAACATTCCATAGCATATATACAAGAACACAAACCCAGAAACAAACCTGTAATCTGAAGTTTAAAAAATATTTGCATTGCAAATCTTAAAAAGACTCTAACTTTCACTCCGGTTAATCGTTTTCTATTTTTATAAAAAAAAATTGTTTTTTTTTCAAACTTTGCAAAACGAAAACATCAAAAACTTAAAATGAAACTAACCTTGAAGGTTGAAGGTGGCTTGTGTGCTGAAACAAAATGAAATAAACATCCAAAGAGCACATGTGCACAAAATTAATTGGTGAAAATGAAAGACAATGGTACAGAAACAATTAATTAATGAAAAACAAAAGAAAAAAAATGAAAGAAATTGAAGATGATGGTTTGGAAGGCGTGAAGAGAGCAGCAACGGCGCAAAGGAGTTTACAAATGTTTCAAATGTGCAAGAGACTCGTTTGCGAAATTTAACCCTAAAAACATGTTATTACCTCGGTTATTTTTTTAACCGAAGCAATAAGGGTCTATGGCCTCGGTTCTATAAAGAACCGTTGCCTAAACCCTCTCAAAAAAATTAACAAAAAAATCAGTTATTTTATTCCTTCGTTCTCTAAAAACATGTTATTACCTCGGTTATTTTTTTAACCGAGGCAATAAGGGTCTATGGCCTCGATTCTATAAAGAACCGTTTCCTAAACCCTCTCAAAAAAATGAAAAAAAAAATCAGTTATTTTATGCCTCGGTTCTCTAAATAACCGAGACATATACCTTTGCGCGATAATTACAAAAATGTCACTGCGCCAGTTTTAGGCATCTGTTCTTTTTTAACCGAGACATATACCATTACCATTGCACGATAATTACAAAAATGTCATCGCGCCAGTTTTAGGCATCGGTTCTTTTTGAACCGAGGCATATACGTTTGCGATAATTACAAAAATTTCACCGCACCATTTTTTGCTTCGGTTACAACTAAACCGGTGTGAAATGCTCAAGTTAAAAACTTTATATTTTATTAGTGTAATAATATTGAAACACAAAATAATAAATAATTTAATTAAATTAGGTGGGTTGGTGAGCCAACTCGGCTCACCACGGGTTCAACCCGGATGAGCCGAGTTCTAAGTGAGCCGGGTTGGAAACTAACCCACATAAAAAATTACATTTTTTTCAAACCCAACCCAACTCAAACTCGTGGTGGGACGGGTTGGTTCGCGGGTTACAACTAATTTTGACAACACTTTAGTTAAGTTTTAGATTAATGGTTTAATATTCCAAGTTTGTTACTTTTTTTCTGATATTTTTATTTGATGGATATTTTTTTTAGTGCAATGATGTGTTTGTTCAGTTTAATTAGTTAATTAAATTGATTCATCTCAATCTTTAGTATAATAAAAGAAATTGTATGAGTATTGAATAAGTGAATTGAGCTTTTATTTTCCCTTTTATTCGTTTTTTTTTTCATTTCAAAATCTTCAAATTAATTTCTATAGAAAGAATCAAGTTAGGTTGTGCTTTGTATGTAAAATTTATAGAAAACATAGAGGCTAAATAAGATTGAAATTCAGTTAGTTTTTTTTTGCATAGCTTCTTTTGGACATTATATATATATATATATATATATATATATATATATATATATATATATATATATATATATATATATATATATATATATATATATATATATATATATATATATATATATAGAGAGAGAGAGAGAGAGAGAGAGAGAGAGAGAGAGAGGCTATTAAACCAATATAGAAAATAAGAAAATTTTAATATTATTTATCATGTAACAAATGGTATTATTCCCCATTGAATGTGGGGGAGATGTAGAATGTGTTATATTTTTTGTTTTAGTGATTACAATTGGTGGAGAAAGTGACTGTAACTAATGTAAAAACTGACACATTTTACATCTTTTTTTTGTCATAAACTAATGTGGATTCAGATATTGTGAAATACTGTTATGCGTTTTCCCCCCCTAAATAGCATATTAAACAAAACAAGATATCAAATGTACTTTATCTCAACAAAATTCCACTAAAAATAAGATAATGCTTAATATATATATATATATATATATATATATATATATATATATATATATATATATATGCATATTAATCACTTAAATCAAAACCTAAAATTGTAATACATATGATACTTTAAATAAATCTTAAAACCAATACAAACTAATAATTTCTAATGTGCAGAAAATACCTTTTCCACTTGCACAATTTTTTTTCAATTCAAAGTATGCCAATGACTTTTCGTTTGCAAAAAGTTAGAGCATATATAACATATATTAGTTTTTTAATATAAAAAATGTAAAATTACAAAGAAGTTAATTTAGAAAATCTAAAATATATGTTATTTTGTAATAATATCAAGGCTCTTTAACACCCACTGGGAATATCTGATTTATTAGCCTTTGAGCTTTGTTTGTTTTTCTCAAATTAAAACCCCTTCTTGAATACCTTTGATCTCTTTAATCAGCGTTACCTGAATAACCCAAACGAGGGCTCTATTATCATCTTCCAAACCAAGGTATTTGAAAATGATGTGGTGGTGGTGCAAAGTAGTCGTGGTCATGGTGCGGGGATATGTGGAAGAGAGGAAAAAGGGATGCTAAGAAACACAGAAGACAAACACGTTGATGTAACAACACGACAAAGTGGGAGCAGATTTATGTGAAACATTAACTAGGGTTTACTTTGTTTTTGTTGTTGTGTTTGTCATTACGCTGCTTTGATCTTCAGACGAATTGTGATTGAGTGTGGAGTGTGTGAACTCAAATGGGACCAGTGTGAGAGTGCGGAGTGGGTGGAGGAGTTGTGAAAAACTCAATGAGTAGTAAGTGTAACATGTGTTGAATTATTATATCATTCCATGATCATTTTCAAAAGTAGTGTTTCCACAATCTTTCTTTAGACTATTGGATCTTGAGATCTATATTTAGTATAGCTGTCAAATCTAGTTAGCATGAATTGGCCGAATCTCCTCTTCTGAATCTGCTTCAAACCTTTAGATCTGAGATTCACTTTTTGAAATACTTAATTCAACGAACATATTCATCTATGAGTTGTGGGGATTGAAATCGAACTTTGCCAAATTCTACTAGACAACCCTAATGGTTGTTATCAATATGCAGATAGAAAACCAAATTTTCTTCACTTCGTGAGCCACATGGGTAGGTTGAATCTATGGAGAAAGGTTTGGCTAGCTGATACGTGAGAAATTTCAAATACAGTGTCAATGTTTAAGTTAATAAAGAACCCATTAAAAATATTGAAACAATTGCCATAATTATTTTTCAGACTTTGTATTCAATCTCTCTTAGAATTTCTTACCTTCCCATAAAGTAGGTGTTACTTGCATTATCAATATTTTTCTTAAAATGTGAATTGGAATGTAAATTATCAGTTATGACTAAACAAATGTTGATGTTATTTGAACGTGTAGACTTTGACTTATTTTAATTTTATGATATTACAAGATTCATACTAATGAGTTAGATTTTTTATAAGATGAGATCTCTAAATGAGATTATGTGGCAGACAGGGATTAAAGTGGTTGAAACTAATGATTTTTACATATGAAGGTGATGGGGACAAAAGATGAAGCAAATATCTCAAGACATTGTTGAATGAAGATAGTGAAGTTAGAGCAGAAACCATGTGGCAAACCAACAAACACGTTAAACTTTGAAGCCTATATAAGGATATATAAGTGGTTTGCACGTGGTGTGTACACCACATTTGCTTAGTGCTCTAAATGACGTAGAAAAATCAGCAGTCATGGCTTCATAATATGACTTTTTGAGGCACCTAACAAGTATAGTGCCATGGAACTTAGTTTCTAATACCTGTGTTGGCATGTTGTATCAGTGCTTTTCTGCATATAAAGTGCAGTAGTTGGGCATGTTAGACATGTCGTGAGCCATGCATGTGCACCAGAATTTGATTGCAAGTATCAATTATTAATTAGGAGTAGGAATTTTTATGGATTGCATTTATCCAATTAATTATATTACTTTTTAGACTATTCAAATTTACAAACAACCTTAACCCAATCTAACTAAGTTTCAACATTTACGTCAAACCTAAAACTAACAAACATAAAATTACTCGAACCAGTCACTCTCCTCATATCCCTCCATCGTCTTTCTAGAAGTGTCAATGTCATTCATATTTCTCCATGTTTTTTATTCTAAAATGTCCTTCCACAATTCCTTCTCGATCATTCCTAACCTCCATTTGCACTTTGCCAAACAAAAGCATTATTAAACAACCTAACATCCTTAATATCTATTCCACCTCGTTCCTTGGATTTGCATAGGGTATCCCACTTTATCCAAGTAATTTTTCTACCTGCTACTTCCCATCCCCATGAAAATCTCTTCGTAACAGTTTTAGTAACAGGAATAGCTAAACATTTACAAAATTAATTGTTATTTAAACACAACTTTTTACTGCAACTTTAAATTTGGTATTACTATTTTTTGTATTGCGATTTAGTGATAAATTAGAAAATCTCAATCTGTATTAAAAAATTATTAAATTCCAATAAAATTTTATTAAATACTCAATATATTTATCTCACTTTATTTTTAGCCGAATTGGTCGGCTCTAATTCTTGTGGAAACAAAGAAAGTGGAAGTGATATGGAATCAGTGATGGATAGGTATTAGATGTTCGGCAACTACTAGCTAGCCATCAAAACTAACATGAATTCCATATGATATCACATGGAATTAACTTTAGCATTTTCTTTTTCGCTTTTGGAAAGAATGTCCTTATTTAGGGCAGGATCTAATCTCTTTCAGATTACTCAAGACAAAGAATGAACACTACAAAATACAATCATATGCGAGTAAGTGCTCAAGGAGTTTCAGAGGGGTAAATTTTATCAATTTTATAAATTTCGTGATAATTTTGTGTTAGTGTAAGTATGGGAGTGGTGCAAAATCTAATTCTGGGAAATTTAATTTACCATAAATCCTTTTAGGTTTAAACTCTCCCTTGGTCCTCAAGTTTGTATGAAAATCTCAGTTGGGTCCTCAAGTTTTTTTCTGTCTCAATTGGGTCATATTTTTTGTAAAAATGAACAAATTTTACCCTAACCGTTAAATTGTAACAAACGGCGTTAGTTGGTGCTGACGTGTTGCATAATTAATACGCTGATGTCAAAATATTTGATTACGTGGAATTTTTATTTAATTTGAGAGATTATGACATGGCACGTGGTGATGTTTTGATTACCTCCCTCTCCCTCTGCTTCCTCCTCCATTGTTGCTCCACCGGCGCCACCCACCATCTACAACACAATCACAGACCAAAAAAATGCCATTCTTCTCGATTCAGTTACAGATACACATTAATTTGAGAGATTTCAGATGAACTGTAACAGCGTTGAGTTAATTTTCAGGTTTCTATTTTCATAAAAATTTTAATCCCCAATAAGGTAATTTTCCCTCTTATAAATAATATTCAATGAAATTTTTATCTGACTCTGAGATCATCTTCCTCACTTCCGGATCAGCGGAAAAATAAACCATTTCTTTTTTACAGTTTGAATATTGCGATCTCGGATTTCTTCCCAGTGTCGGATTTCGGAAAACCCCTACAGGGCCAATCAGAAACCCTAGATTCGTCCTCATTTCTGGAGAATTTTTCAGTGTAACATGAACATATTTCAGTTGATTTTTCAGGAGGCGCGAGTTTCATTCGGTTCTGTTCTTTGTGTTATTTCGGGATCTTGAGTAACCACAAAGGGGAATCAACTTTGTTTTATTCCTATTCCTATTGTTATTGTTTATTTGTTTTTTTTTTCCCATTTTTGAGTTGGAAGTGAGAGTGGGATTGATGAGAGTGCATTGGGAATTGGTGGCGTTGGATTTTGTTGCGTGGATGAATGCGTGATCTGGGTGGAGAGAAAGAGAAGGGTGAGGAATGAGTGGGGCATAAATGTCTGCTCCATTGGGTATTTGAATTCGTTCTGGAAGTTATGGGTCTTTGGATAAACAGGTATAGAACGGCTCTGCACGAAAGGTAACAAAGATGCTCAAGGAGAAGGAGAAGGAGAGGTTGTTCCTTTGGATCTGCAAGTTCGCTGGTCACAAGAAAGTCGGAATGCTCTTCCTCTGTCTCATCTTGAACAGAAATCTACAATACAACGGTGCCATGTCATAATCTCTCAAATTAAATAAAAATTCCACGTAATCAAATATTTTGACATCAGCGTATTAATTATGCAACATGTCAGCACCAACTAACGCCGTTTGTTACAATTTAACGGTTAGGGTAAAATTTGTTCATTTTTACAAAAAATATGACCCAATTGAGACAAAAAAAAACTTGAGGACCCAACTGAGATTTTCATACAAACTTGAGGATCAAGGGAGGGTTTAAACCATCCTTTTAATATAAAACTAACTTTATATTTCTATGGAATTCTAGTCGTCAGAAATTTAATTTTCCATAAATACCTTTTAGTATAAAATTATACTATATATTCTCATGAATTCGTATATGTGGGAAATTACATAATCAGCCACAATCACTTTCTCTTTTTATCAAAAAACCTTATTCTTACTCAATGTTGCTTTAGTATTTAGATTTTCTACAATTATATTTGTGGAAAATTTAAAAATCTTCACGATAAAAAAATTCATGAAAAATAACCTTTTTATTTTTGCAAAAGAATATGTAAAAAATAATTCAGGAATTTTTAAGTATTCCCGTTTGCTATATCAATTTATCATAATGTTAGTTTCCTCAATTTTTAAATATTTCCGTTTTTAGTTTCTTACTCCAATCGTAGTTCATTTTTAATCTTTTATACATTTATCTTTATTTTTTATCTACTTGAATGTTGTATGCATACTTTGACTTGTAGTTTTTACTCTCTTAATTCCTCATTATTTCTTGTGTTAATTATATTTTGAACACTGAATCTTTTATTTGTTTTTTTTCTTTTCAGATATAGAAATTTGATTTTGTTAACATTATTATAAATTTGGTTACAAGTTTTCTAATGTGACCATTTTTTTGTTTGTTGAAATTTTAAAAAATATTACATTTTTTTATTAATAAAAACACCACCTGCTATATTTTAAATAGTTTTAATCGATTAGACGAGTTGTAAATTATAATTGATATAAAAGGTTATATATTCATCAATTATACTATATAATTGATGTAGAAACTTGCTTCCTACATAAATTATCAACTGACATCAAAAGCTTTTACTTTCTATATTAACTCATAATTGATATAAAATATTCTGTAATTGCATATTATGATATTAAAAAAATTTAGATTATTAATTAATAAAAATAAATAATATTTTATTATGGACAAAATAATTATGTATATATATATATATATATATATATATATATATATATATATATATATATATCTATAAATAAATAAAGCTATAAGCTTTGTTTTAGCGTAACTATTAGGATAAATAATTTATAATCATCATCATCTTCGGTATATATAGTTTGATTATGTAGATGATTGAAAGAAGTTAAATACTTCGTAAATATATATATATATATATATATATATATATATATATATATATATATATATATACACTTCAGGATTGAGGAATAAATAAATTATGAAATTTATTAAAAATTATGGCATTAATGCTTTAATAATATTAAATGCATTGGCCGTCTTCTCTTTGAAAAATAAACTACTTCCTCTATGTATTAAACACACGAATATAACATGTTTTCACAATCTACTCCTTTAAAAATTTATGAACCCTACTTAGATAGTTTGCATATATAGTAATATAAGTATTCATTTTATGATGTATGATACATGTAACAGAGAAGAAAGAGAAAAAACATTACTATTTTGTAAAGAAAGTATCCCAAAGACAAGTTGAAATTTAGGGGTTTTGGAATTAATTCAAAGCAAATTGTATGTATGAAATTATTGAAAATAATGGGCAAGAAAATGAGTGTGGGATTGTCCATATTCCTTGAACATAAAAGGGAGTTTTCAGTCGCGTATACACCAATCCAAAATCAATCAAAGACGATGAAAATGGTAAAAAAAATTCCATAGCTATATCTTACTTATACGTCTCAATAACCTAAAAACAGTAAACTTAAACAGGCATGCCGTTTAAGTTCTTATACGTTTAATAACTAAAACCAGATGTTAGTTTCTATAAATAAAAACTACACGAGAAATGGTGAAAAATGAAATTATTAATAATATTTCCAAAGTTATCCACTTTTTTAATTTTTAGCAAAAAATTGTATATGAGTGATATTTCTATTTAGCAAAAGAAAGTACATGAGTGATAAAAATTAAGAAAAAAAACAGTTCTTAGACTTAAATCCACTTTTGATACATGTCGTTTCTTTTTAAATTGAATAATTTTAGTTAACTGATATTATATAAAATTGCTAACAGAATATATATTTCGGTGATAATATATGGTCAATTGCTTATCAACGTAAACGTTAATTAGTAGTAAGATTTAACAACAAACTTTAATACACTGTATTTGCTTGAATGTATCAATGTTTTCTTATAATAATTAAATAATTAATATGTTAATAATAGATCAAAATTACTTGATTTAAAAAAAATTAAAGAATATATAGAAATAATATTTATGGGAAGCAAAATTTCAGTTATGCAAAACAAGAAAGAGACAAAATTAATTTAAGTTTATTAATTATAAGTCTGTGATTTATCTGGAATCAATAAATGTGTTTAAGCATTATATGTAGTAATAGTTCTTAACCACCACAATCATACAATTATTAAAAAGTACTAAGTAATAGCTACCACTTTCAGATTTAATATTTATTTTTTAAAATAGAAATAGCTTTTTAAAATAGGTGAGAAATTTAATTTCGTTTGTTGTTTTACCAACCCGTTCAGTAATAGTAGTTACTTTCTTCCTTGAATTCCATTGATGAAGTGAGAGGCAGAGAAACGTGGAGAGATAGAAATAAGCCAACAAGATGCTGGAAATTAAGGGTGTGAAATTCATTTAATGCGTTATTCAATTGGTTTATCTATAAGTAATTAAATTATAATAAAAATAATATATTGGAGTAAAATTCGTTCGTGAATGATTAATAATTTATTTATTATCTATTAAAATTTAATAGATCTTCTCATCAATATTTAATAAGTTAAAATTAACTGAACTAATTTTTTATAATTAAATCTTAAATTTTTTTTTTTTTAAATTTTCAATTTTTCTTATAATTCATTTTAGATTTTTTAAAACTCTTTTAAAGAATTATTTTTTAACAATACTGTTTTTAGGGATGGATTCATGTATACAAAAGTTGTTAACGGATAGAACGAATTTGAATTTGTATTAAGTGAATAAGATTTTTAATTGATTGTTTTATCCAGTTCTTATAATTGGAAATAAAATGTATTTTATCAATAAAGTTTGTCACTCGGTAGAAATAAGCCATGGAGCTTAAGGTGAGGTTTCAATTCTTACACTTCACAATTTTCTTATTTCACTTTTCATGGTAGAAAATGCTTTTTTAAATATTAAAAAAATACACTCCATAAAATCTATCTTGAAATGAATAAGAGGTGAAATCAGAAAAATGTAAGACGTTGAAAAACAATACTATGAATTATAATGATATCTCCTAAAAAAACAATCAAATTACACTTAATCTTCTTCTTTCTTTACTATTATAATGATCTTTCTTATCATGGTTCACCATGACTGTAAATATAGTATTTTTAAACCTAATGGAGTGCATGTGTGATGTAAAAATTGGATGACAATAAAATTCTTAAAAGAAATTGAAAATTTGTATAAAAGTTTAAAAACTAAGGTCTTAGACATAATCTGAGAAAAATGAAAAAGTGTTAGTGTAATTATGAGCTATTTTTTCTTCGGGGCGCAAAGAGCCTGAAAGGCATTGCATGGTTATTCCTTTTTATACTCCATGCGTACCTCCTGCGCCCCATAATGTTAAAATCACTATTTTACCTTTTTTTTTATAGGAAGACTTGTGCAATCCTAATCCAGAAATCACTTCTAAATTATGAAATATGAAATAAACTTATGAAAATGATTTCAGGACAATTTACAACAGATTTGCATTCAAGAAGTTATGTAGGTTTATTAATTTTTTTAATAAAATGGGTTTATAATAACACGAAGAAAAGAGGGAGGTGCAAGAAGTAATTTTCCACATCCTAATGGGGTGCACAAGAAGGGGTTTCAAAATGAAATCTCTGACCCACTATCAGTTGAGAGGAGCTCACTCCAAACCCTAATAGGTATTTTCAATGTTATTCATGTATTCAATCTTTGTTAAATAAGTTTTTTTTGTCCTTTTAACTATAAGTAAAAATTTTAAAACTTTGGTCCAATCTAAGCATAAATATGTTAAATGATATAAATAACTTAAATGGTACTATGAAACGAGTTTGAAACGTTAAATAAATAAAACAAAATTTGATTAAAATGACTAAATCAGCGCATTTATAAAATTGGAGAACTAAATTAGGTCGAAGTTTCAAAGAGAGATTATTTTCAATTTTCACTAAAAATTAAGGAACCAAAAACATATTTAATCCTAAATATTGTTCTTATATATGTATGGTCAAATATATCTTACCGTCCAAAAAACACTTCAAACATTTCAAGTCTTCAATTTCTTAAAGGTACTCATCTTTCTTTGGGGTATTCGTCCTTCTTAAGTCGGGTATGTATAAATTATATATCTAGAAGACTGTCAAATACATCAACAAACAATAAACGTAATGATAAATTAATGTAGTTAACATATATCGTAAAATGTATTATTTATATTATTATTTATGTAAGACTCGAAAAGATTCTGAAAAATTTAATAATATGAAAGAATTGAGTATTTATTAATAAAAGAAATATACTTTTTAATTAGAAAATTATAGCTTAATTGTGTAAGAGTCTATACTTAATTCTGATATGTATATATTATATTTTGTATTTTAGGTTGTTTTTCTTTCAGTTTGTGTGGTTACATGAGACGTAAAGAAAGTTTAAATATATTAATGTGCATTTTTGTGGTAGTTGGTTTGACAAACTCAGTGGTTGGTTACGTGAAGTAGCAGGGTTTAAAATAATTTTACTAATATTTTTTTTTAATTATAAAAGATAATAGATAGATAGTAAAATAGAAAACCTCTAACGTTGAAACTTTATTGCATGCACACATCCTTTCTATAAAATAACTTTTCTCTGCAAGTCTATCATGGCATGGCCCGTTACCCATAGGCACTTGCGCAGACACGAAACACAAGCTCAACATAAAATGCTTTGTACGGAGTGTACATGTCTAGAAACATCGTTTGACACAAGAATCCAACACGCACGCAACAATTTTCCCTTGGACTGTCTTTCCATGATGCATAGGTTATGGCCAACATCTGTTTCTTGTTCTTAGAAACTCATACATCACAATAGTGTTTCAAATCCTTGTTCTACGTAAGATAATCTCAGCCTGGATATGGATTAATCAATCATGAAGAATTCAACACATAGCAGATGAAGCGTTCTAAAATGGCTTAAGCGTCCCCATAACAAAAGACACGCAAACGGACTTATCATGATCTTTCAATTCATAATAGCAATGAACCAATTGCAAAACTTGTAAAGAGAAAAGTCATCAACACTATTCCACCTGTTTTTTCTATCAACTCTTATCAAATATTAATTCAGTAGTAACATAAAGTTAACTGAAATAAATTACCATCAAATTGTGATGTTTAGTTGTTATATTTTTACGTAAAAATAATTGTACGTTTTGATATCAAAATGAATGTTAATTACAAGTTTAATTTTAAGATACGTAGTTTTTTTTTCTATCATATTTCTAATTTTGCGTTAGGATACTTTAAATTTGAAGTTTAAAAAATGGTAGAAAAAGTCTAATTTTACTTTTAAAATGTTAGTCTTAGTTGTTCTTTAATTAAAAATGTCGCCAATTCATTTTTAGTGGAGCAACAGTTGAAGAAATATAAGTCTATTAAAATTCACATGTGGGATTTTAAAGATATGTAGCTATTTTTCATTTAAGATATCACATTTCTAAAATTTTATTAGGTGGATAAGTTACAAGTTTAAAATTTTCTACAAAAATCTCGTTTTAGTTTTAAATTTTCAGTCTTAGTTTTTCCTTATTTCTTATTTTCAAAATAAACTTGTTTTAAAAGTTGCATGCCGTATTAAAAAAAAATTGAAGATGTTTTTATGTGTAAAGGTGATGGCATAGATATTGATAGTTGGAGTTGGTATTGGTGGTATGATGCCAACCGTAATGTAATTATTAAGAAGTGAATTTTAGTGAAGAAAATTTGTGCTTAGTAATAGATCTTTAATAAATATTTAAGGTTTTTATGCAAATATATAATAAGTTTTAAAAGTGTTAAATATACAAAATATATTAAAATTTTAAAATACATTTTAATTAAATGTTGATTTACATATATATAAAAAAAGGGGTAGCCCTCTTCAAATGTTATTAAGTATGGTTGTTGTTTACATTTATATATATATATATATATATATATATATATATATTAAATTTATTTTATTTTTAATTAATATAAAATCTTTAATATAAGATATATATATATATTGGGATTAAACATTAATAGATGAATCAATAACAAACAATAGAAGAATAATACTATACATACAACAAATAATAAATCTCGTTAAAATAGATTTTAAATAATCATAATATTACCTTAAGAGATAAATTTTAAATTTAATTCAATAACATAATTCGATTTATGAAGTGATATTTGTATTTATTTATATGCTATAAATTCACTCTCGAAAAGAGAAATATGAGATTGCAACCATAATAATAATAACAAAGAAAATAAGAATCTTGTTACTTTGATGATAACAACGTTATTATTAATAATGTTGATTTAGAATATAGTAATCAACAACCATACACTAGTAATCCAGAAATAATAAATTCAGAAAAGACCAAAAGGGGATATCAAAGCTTTAACGATGACATGCATCTGGTACAATAAATTTAACCTAAATTTTGTGATGCTACACTTCATGAGCAGAAGAAGCATATTGTTAAAAACTTACAAAAACATTATTTTTATGGAAACTTCACAGAAAGCTACTTCCCAGAAGAGTCTCTGAAACTATTTAAGTCACCACATATACATATATATATATATATATATATATATATATATATATATATATATATATATATATATATATATATATATATATATATATATATATATATATATATATATATATATATATATATATATATTTCATATTCTTTATCTTGACGTTTTACTTACATGATTGTTATCCCAAAGCTAGAGTTTAGTCAATAAAAGCTTCTACTATGGGTAGTCCAAAACCTAGATGCATTATATCTTAGGCATGTTACATCAACATTTATAGGGTTTTCTTTTTCAACTTTTCTTTAGGCTATCAACCCAAAAGCCCAAACCCATGCCTAGGTTTCATCTAAAATAGATAACCCTGTACTCAAATTTTATCCACCATACTTCAATCAATTCAAAATAAATATTAAATATAATATTTTTTTGTTGAAAATAATTACTAAATGCAACATTTTTTTCTCTTAATGGTTTAATCGGTCAGTTTTGATTTGATGGATTCACGCTTTCCTTTATGATGATAAAAAATTATTAATACAGTTAAAAGTTTCGGTCAAGATAATAGTTATCATGATAAAAAGAAGTCATCATAAATATTGAAAATAACATAAAAGTCGAAATTTATTACATAAATGAGTATCTTTATTTGTTATTAATTAAAAAATAAATAAAAGCCAGTTACTAATTAGTAAAAGAGTATATAAAGAAACAATCACAATAGTGAATATATTAATTGTTATAAACTATAGATAAAAAAAAACTTTAACAAAACATTAAGAAATAAATATAAAATAATAAGAAAAAAGTACAGGCAAAAATAGACCATCTTTATTAAATGCGATAAAATATAGATAAAAGAAAACAGTTGCCAAAACGTTCAACATAAAATGATGAGAAAAATATATACACCTAAAAGCGTTTACCGAAATAATTGCTTATTAATGGTTACAGATTATTCTTGTGCACATATGGGTGGAACGACAAGATTCTGATGCAAAAGAAAAAAAAAAGTGATAATTGAATGGATTAGATATCTAATAATGGTGAATCAACCACCCAAAGAAATAATAAAACCTAATAAGTAACTATAATTGATAGAATTAAGACAAATTAGTTTTAATAAATACTTCTATTCTAACCACATCTACACGTATTAGATTTGAAAGTATTAGATTTGAAAGTAGGATTAGAAAACTAACAAGCAACTTTGCCTCCAACAATAATAGAAATTATGGAATCAACGCGAGATATTAATCCTCATTCCTCACACAAACATCAAATTAACCTTAGTGACAAGGTGCCTCCACATGGAAAAGGACCTTTATCCATAGTTACAAGCTTGCCATGCGTTTGAGCATCCACAGCCTCCATAACTTTAATTATGATTTCAAAAAAGACAAAAAAATAAAAATAAATAAAGCACCGATCATTTATTGTTAGATAGGGAACTTGTTTTTCATCATGCAGAGTAGCAGACTTGTGTCATAATCAACCATTCAATCATTGACAATGCAGAAGAAGAAAAACAACTATGTTATGGTCCCAATTTAGATTTGCAACAAGTAATCAATGAAATGGTTAACTATGAGAATCCAAAATTAATTAATAAAAAACAACTATGAGGAATTATTCCATCCTTCCGGCTAAGAAAATTATGATCATGAAAATAAAATATCTAGCTGTGTGTTCTTACAAAAGGTAAAAGAAAAAAACATCAAATAAACAACACCGGTAACCTACAGTTGTGTTGAGACTTACTTCAATTATTTAACCTATTCCTGTGGTACATGATAGGAAGCTTTGAAAATTTTCATGTAAACGTAAATGGGGGAAGATAGGAATTGGAAAGGAAGAAAAAGGAAACTGAAATTTTGAAGATAAAAATAAACAAGTGAATAGCCTCCTTGTTGGAAAACTTTTCAGGCAATGGTGAAGTGAATCTTCTCCCGTCTTCCCCCAGCGAAGAAAGAAAATTAAGATCGAAAAAGAAGGGGGAAAAGTACCAATTAGCAAGAATCTTTGTGTCAAATGGATGGATGAATGAATGTTGAGGAAGTGATTTAATGTGGGTTGAGAAGTGAATTGTTCAGCATCCCATGACAGCACAATTATAGACAAAGTTGCCGGAACGTTTTCTGGCAAGTAGATTCCACTGTAGAGGTCCTTCACCAGGAACACAGGAATTTAGTTCGATAAAACCTTCACCTTGAGTCCTTGGACCTCCAATCACAATTAGCTTATCACCACATGCCCTGAATGCAAGACCCCAACCATTCATCGACACCACTCGTTCAGGCAGCCTCCCAATGCTACGCCAAAATCTTCTATCTTTATCGTATTTTTTCACCTCCATGTCAGCATAATCGGCAGCGTAAAGTTCATTATTTACAACCGCAACCAGAGGTGGTGCCTCCGCTGTTGCAGGCATGTCAGAGGTAGCACTGCGTCCAGGGGACATGTTAGGAATTTCTGTCCATGTTCTAGTTTGTAAGTTGTATTCCTCACCACATGTAAGAAGCTTAGAATCTTTTCCACCAATTCCCCCAATAACATAAAACTTTTTATTCATAAATACCCCAGAGCACATCTTCCTTGGCTTGTTCATGCTAGGGAGAACTTCCCAGCTTTGATTCTCAGAGTTGTACAGTTCGGCCGAGTCAAGAATACGACCCTCCGAATCACACCCACCCGCCAAAATAGCAATCTCCCCGAGGCTCGCAGATCCAAACAAACACCTTGGACCATTCATCCTCATCCCAGATGACCATGAGTTCGTCAAAAGACTGTATCTGTAAATCACGTGAGACCTCAGCTCCCTCCCAAATACAATAAGCTCCGTACCTACAGCCAGAGACTCCTTGTCCGAACACATGAAGCATTCGTTCGAAGCCATTCTTGGCAAATGCATCCACCTTTCACGAATTGGATCGTAGGCCTCCCATTCCAGCAGGGCACAGGAAAAATAAATCCAGTGTTCCACTATCCCTTTCAGCCTCCTCCATCTGTACAGCTCCCCGCTTCTTATTGTGTTCCGAAAGCTCTTATTCAGTGAGGCCAGAGAACCATAATCCGACCTCGAACATCGGCTCAGACATGCGATTGAGCTGTCCCTGTTCATTCTCGGCAAAAGAGAACCCGAATCTGACGAATCCCCTCTTTCATGCTCTTCCTGCTCCATCTGCTCTTCCTCCTCCTTCTTTCCTTGGACAGAATCATCAGCATCATACGCTTGTTGTTCTTCAAAGACAACTCCAACTCTCTCCCCTTGATCGAGAGATTCCGCTCTTCTGTTCATCTTCCTGGGTTGAGATTCTTCTTCACAATCGCCATCACTAGGGCGTTTGCCATTCTTCATGTCCAAGTCTGGCAGGTATGGCATGAAAGGCCACTTGTTATCTGCCTGACAAGAGCTGGAAAACAACCCCGGAATCACGCAGGAACGGCCTTCCAACATAGTCTCCACCCCAAGAGGCAAAAGACAAAAGCAGCGGCAGCACCAACAAGAACTCAACCTTCAATTATTAGATGTCCTCTTCTATCTTTGCCCAAGGGCCAAATTCAACATGCGCCCCCAGAAGGAACTACCTTCGAAATCAAGAGCCTGTGCAAGAAGGAATCAATCAATTTCAATTACAAGTTCCATGCACTTCTCTCTCTACAATTCTATTTGTTAAATTAAATGCCCAGAAACGCCAACACAGCAATATCACAGATCGGAATCCATTCAAAGTCACCTTTTTTTCCTTCTATAAACCCCTAAATAGAGAAAAGAGAAAAGGGGAAACTGCCCTTCCAGAACCAAATTCACACAGAGATCCCAATAATCAAAACACCATAAATAGCTGCAGACTTTAATTAAACAAACCAGTGAATCCGGACACATGTAATGAATCCAACATTCCAACTATATGTGGAGAAAAAATCTTTGAACAAAACCCATCAACCAACGTCCCCCAGAATTCAACAAAAAGCAAAATTTAGTTAGATCTCCATAAATCTACCATCTTCATCAATACCCAACAACATAGCAGACAACCCACCTTGTTCATGAGAAAGCTAGAAAGCTCTTTAGAAAGAGAGACTGAAGAAAAAGATGGATGGAGAGAGAAAAAAAAAAACAATGATGCAAGAAACTTACAAGTTGGATAAGAAGCAAAATCGAAAATACAACAAAAGTACTTGATGAGCAGATTTTGCAAGATTGAAAAACAGTCTTCAATTCCTTCTTTCTCTATCTCAAACTCACTGTTTTTGCATGTACCTCACACACACACACAGAGAAAGGAAAAGAAAGAAAGACCCAGAGAGAGAAAGAGAGCAGAAGTGTCTTTCTTTCTCTCTCTACCCAGCTCTTAGAAGTTCTTTGGTTTTTAGGTTGGTCCTTTCTTGGGTTAGTGTCTGCAAATCAGGTGAAGGGAAGGTTTTGGAGCAAAATCTCAGAGAGGACCCCTCACACAGCCTTATCTCCCTTAAATCATATCTTAATTTATAATTAAATAATTCCTTAATTCATTTATTTTCCATGGTCATTAATTAACTAATTAATTGATTAATTTAACATCCTTCTATGTGTCTTTTTCTTCTTCTTTACCATTTCTTTCAACTTTGTGCGTGTGCGTGTTTGGATTAAGCAAATTTTGATGGAAGAGGTTGGGTGGAGCCTACCAACAAAAGGTTTTCCGGTAACTGGCTACTGGTAACCGCCGGTGTCAACACGTGTTGACTAGTGGGATGGAGAAGGATGAGATGATTTGTTCTCTCTTTTCTGCTTGGCTGACTCACAATCCAATTATTTTACAAATTCATTTAGAAAATCTGTTAAATTATTTTTAATCAATGATAAAATTCTTTTATGAAAGTCTTAGATTGAAATCTCAAATATTTTTTAACTTAATAAATAATCTTAAATTCAAATGTCAAATATATGATTATTAAATACTTATAAAAACTAATCTTATCTGAAAAAATTCTCCCACAATAAAACATGTGTTCCTCAAAACATAAATTCAATTTTATACAACAATCTCAAATAATCTTTAAATAATAGGCAGTCAAATTTTAGTTTATCATATAAAAAATAATAATAATGGACTAGGTCACACAAAAATTGAATGAAAATTATATTATAAAATCTTGTAGTATACTTTATTAACTTATAATATAAAGAAACATTGCACAGATGCTTAAAATTGATTTTGAAAAGAAGGACAAATAAAAAGGTGTGTTCCATTTTCGTTACCCATACGTCTTTGTGCAGTTGGATTCTTATTCCAAATTCTCGGCTGGTCAATTTCTCGTGGGAGAGGAGAATCTGATGCGGCAGCGGGCAATTAAGATTGGTGGAAGAGTTTTGTTTTGTTGGTTAATGATGCAAAAGTAACATTGGCTAGCTAGATTTTTAACCTAAGGTGTGACTTTTGACTAGTCAACTTTGATTATTATATTTATTAATTAATATTTTTATTGTTAGTTATGGGTGGGTGTTTACATACTAAAAGGGAAAAAGAAAGAAGAGAAAGGAATATTTTAACTTAACAATTTGTGATAATGTTGTTAAGTGTGGTGATGATTATGATTATTACTACCAAACACGGCTGAATCATGGCTAAGTCAAAAAAGCAGATTGTGCAACACTTCATTCAATTTCCGCTTGCGTTTTCGGCTGGGGCTCTCAATCCTTTTTACGCTCTGTTTTATCCCTTGATGGGACATCTATCTATACTGTTGTCCCCTTATATAATTATTTATTATTATACAAATATTTATTATTTTTATTTCTTATGCTTATCTTACTGTTTAATAATGTGACGGACTATTATTTATTAACTACCTATGGACTCAAACGTCTCACGTTAAAACTGCTCATTTAATTTAATTTTTTGTCCCAAGGTAACATACTCTTCAATTTCATTCATACAAGTAATAGGACCAAAATTTTAGGTAGTAGAGTTATTGGAAAATTTTCTAACTACCCATTCTTCATTTTTTAAATATATTTTATTTTCTTTCTTTTTTCTCAAATTTAAACATAATAATAACAACAGAATTCACGCAAACAAGTACACCAAGAAAAATCAGGAAAGCTTCCTTGCAAGCACTGTGTTGAGATCCCTAATCATTCAACTTTTAATTATAGTTTGAAATAGTAATTACTAGCCATCTAATATCTAATCTTGTAGGCTTTGATGGACCTAACTTTTGGATTTTTGGGTCTGTTACCCTTGAATTAAAATAATCATTTTCAAAAACTTTTTTTTTCTACCTCCTTTTCTGTTTTCTACGTGATGATTATTATGGGTGGTAGCTTGGTCGGCATTTGCACATAATCACAACAGTTTGTAATCTTAATCATCCTCAAACTTCTTTCCTTTCATACAACAACATGATTAGATTGTGGTTTGTCGCCAATCTTTTCTATTTCTTTTTTCATAAATGGAAAACTCATGTCTTTCATTATAGTACATCCCACCACCTTAGTTTCACACACCTTTTTTTGGGTATGGAGGTTAAAATTTTCAAACCCAATTAGTGTGTACATTCAATAAAAAAAGAGGCAAAATCCATAACTAACAAAAGAAGTAACAAAAAAGTTAAAGTAGTTTAAAATTGATAAAAAAAAAAAAACTTAAAGTGACTTTAACAAATTAAGTGTGAAAATCAAATGAAAACCGTTATAATAATTTCCCATTCTTATTTGATTAGTAGTACTGAAATATTACCTTTTGTATTGATTGATAAAGGCATTTTACACTTTTAATTACTATAAATGTAAATGCCAAAAATATCATAACTAATTTCTAGATTTAGACATGCAAGAGAAAGAATAATGCTATGGACTGTCTTGTATATTTTCTTATATTATTTTATTGTTTTTTATTTCTCCTTACACATGATTTATCCTCTTTATTTTTTATTTTATTTTAAGTACTAGAGAATGAACACTCAATATTATTCACATTTAGCATGCATTATAATTGCATACTCTTAAACTATGACCATTAACTTAAATTAATGTTACCAATTCTTATAATCATTTATTATTATTTATAATATATATATATAGAGATAGAGATAGATAGATGGAGAGCTAGATAGATATGTTGAAGGTACTTTAAGAAGTTTTATTAAAAAATAATTTTGCAATATTTTGAATTCAACCAAAAACATTTACTCTAATGAGTACAAAATTAAATTTTACTGGAAAGAAACATATTGTGATGAAATTATATCGTGTATTGTAACATCCCAAAATATAGTAATTACCATAGATTAGAATTAATTACAATTAACAGTAAAACATGCAGTCTTTACAATTAACAGAGTTCAAGGTTCAAAAGCCGAGCGGCTTGGATACAAAAATAACGAGCGTAACACCGAAACAGGAAAGTAAACTAGAACGAACGGTTTTACAAAAGAATTAACCGAACGTCCAAATAAGCTAACATTTACAGCCTAACATCCACGCGCGCTCTAATCAAAACGAAAGACGGACGTTCTACTGCTCCGCTTTCACTTCCACTTCAACCAAGTTTTCTTCTTCGATCACATCCTCTAAGGTGGCCTCGCCTTCTGCTCACATCCACGCGGATGATCATTGCAAGACAGGACGAACGTACATAGACAGCAGGACAACACAAGGAAAACGAAAGGGTAAGCTTATATAGTTTAAGTTATACATCAACACATACAATATTTCATTCCATACAAACACATAGTTTAACATATAACATCATGTAGCATCTGTATATATATATATATATGACGACCGTCCGGACTGTATGAACCGTGTAGCTACAGGCGTCCTTGCACCCGAGTGGTGTAGTAACTGGGATACACTCAACAGCTGCCACTCGAGGTTAGTCCGTTCTTACGTCGCCCATGTTAACTTATGGACTAAGGACCTCCTGCCATTCCCACACATGAACTACTCTCCTCTACATGAAGATGAGTATCACGGAATATCAGGATGGACCAAGCCAGCATTAGCAATAGCCACAATCATACTTTACCAATTAATATCCAACATATATGAGACGTTCCTCCCTGGAACGCTCGTTCAAATTCCATAATCATATAATCATGTAATATAGTGTTCACACGTCTTAATATTTCATATTCATAACATTTTCATTCTATGTTCCACTTTCTTAAAAGGACGAACGTTCAACTTTCTGAAGGAAGAGGACGAACGTAAAAAGCCAGATTTAGAAGAACTCAGTCACAATCAGGAAGACTCCAGAGTAATAAGACCATTTTCATAATAATTTAAGTACCAAGAGGTCAGGTTGACTCAACTTGGACGAAGATACATCAAGAAGAATACTTAACTACATTGGGAATCTTTTGTTTAAAAAGGGTCGATTGTCAGTCAATGACCGAACGCGCCAATGTACATTTACTAATTATTTGGACGAACGCTATTTACGTTCGTTAAGGAATCAAAGATAAGGACGAGCGTTCGATTTAAGACCGAACACTACGTTAAGACGCACGCTAGGTAGATGACCGAAAACCAATCATGACGAACGCTTGGTTCAAGACCGAGCGCTCTTTAGGACGAACGCTTGGTTCAAGACCGAGCGCTCTTTAGGACGAACGCTTGGTATAAGACCGAGCGCTATTTAGGACGAACGCTCAGTGTAAGACCGAACGTTACTTAATTCCGTACCATTTAAGGCGTACGACAACCCTATGCTGAGCCGAACGCTCAAACATAGTAATTCGAAATAAGGACGCTCGTTCTCAAATCGAATTCTTCCCAAATGAAAGAATTCTACTCTAAGTTATTTCCAGGGAACACGAATGGTATAAGACCGTACAGTGACGAGCGTAATTTATCATAGGGAGAATTATCATATCCAGATTTTTCAACTTTCTTAACTTTAACATCTTTCATATGATTCATATCTAGTAACTTCATATCCATGCTTAATTTTCATACTATACAGATCTCATCATTTTAATACATCCATCCATACCATAGTCATACACCTTTCATACGTATCCAAATCAACATACATTTCAACCAACAGAAAGCATACACAATATCAGTGATCGTTCATAACAACTCAAACAGCATACTTTTCATATATCCAAATCAAATCATACAACATACAAGTATAAATTAAACATATAAGCTTCCCTTACCCGGATCAGTGAAGGAAACGTCCTAATACAAGACTTTTGGTTCGTCCAACTAACGGTATCCTACCCTCAACGTTTCTTGACTCTTCTTACAATAAATCTAACCACAGAAAATGAATCCATTAGACTACACATACGCATGCAGCCAACAACTTGGTTTCCAGAAAACCTAAGGACGAGCTACTGAAGGAAAACTTACCAATTTCAGTTCTTGAAACTGTTCGGTCCAATGCGTAGCTCTCGGTTCAGCGAACGTTCCTACGGTGCTGAAACGTGATCGGAGAAACGCTTAGTGAGTTACAGTAGAGAGAAGTTGGGAGGTTTTAGAGAGAAGGTGGAGAAAATGAAGGGTTAGGTTCAGAGGTAGAAGATGAGTGCGTGCAGGTGGAAGAGATTTTCGAAAAATCAAAGTTTTGTTAATTGCCACGCCCCACGGACGAGCGTCTCCTCTGCTGACACCTGCACACCCACTTCTGAATTGGAAACTTCTCTCGTGACACGTGGCGTGCGTGCATGCAGTGTTTGGTGCGCTTTTAAAGCCCTGAGCGTGTGACGTGGTGCGTTTTCCAGTGCAGATCAGAGTGGTGTATGAGATTGGTGAATGGGTTTTAATGGCTGAGTATGAAAGTGGCGTGCATTAATGGTGATGTGACAGAAATTATTATTGCTAATTATTAAGGGTCTCACATGTATCCATGGGTAATTCAAATTTAAATAAACATTTGATGAAAATGGCATATGCTTTAATTTATAATCAATATTAAATTGTAATACAGGATAAAGTGAAAAAAGACATTTTAAATTTAAGAGGAAATTAGAAAAAATACTAAAATCAAGCATATTATATTTATAGATATGAAATTTAAAAATTTAAATTGATTAATATTTAAATATTATTAATTTTTAAAATATTAAATATTTTTTAAATCTTTATAAATATAATTTTGTGTGATCAGGGACAATATTAATGACTTTATATTAGTGGTATCTGTTTGACCATTTCGTTCAAAAATTATCAGTTGTTATACTTTTTCTTAATGTTTTTTTAGTCTTTATCTTTAATTTTGGATAATTTAGTTTTGACACAAACTATCAAAATAAGACCGTTACTAAGTTATGTCATTAATGACCATTGTCGTGTTTACTTTTTTTAATAAATAATTTTTTTAAACTAAAATTATTATTTATTAATTTTAATCTTTAAATGGTATTTTCTTAAAATTTAATTATTTTTTAGTTTAGTTTTTGTACTTATTAATATTTTAAACTAATAAAATGAATATTTATAAAAACATTTACCTATACAATAAATAAAAATTATATCTAATATAATTATAAAAATTATTTATATTTATTTTTATAATTATAATTTTATTATTTTATAATATAAAAAAGTGTAATTCAATTTAAACTAAAATTATAAAATATTTATTTTTAATTATAATTCAATTATTTTATAATTTTATAATAATAAAATAAAGGTAATAATAATAAAGATAATAAAAAATATTTTAAACTAAAATAACTATATTATTTTTAAACGTGTAATTCAATTAAGTAACGTATGTCTTAGTATTTCATTTCATACCAACAAAGTAATCATATATAATATTTTTAAGTTTTAATAAATCACGAACAATATTTTTTGTTATTTTTAATATCATTCTTACATTTGAATTATATATATGTAATTTAATTTGACAGTTACTATTTAATATGTTCTTTGCATTATTTAAAAACATCTCCTTTCATTATATTCATATTATTTTCAGATACACTTTATAAAACTTCCCTTCCAACCAAACAAAAAGAAAAGATTTTTGTTTTTACATTTTTTTTATTCTCTCCTGTATCCAGTTACCTAAAAATTCCATTTTTAAAATTTTTTGTATGTTCTTTTATTTGTTTTTTTTTTTCACATTATTTCCTAAGTTACAAATTGATTGAGTGACATTTATAGAATAGGAAATGTCTTAAAAAGACGATGTGGCATTAAAATATTAGATTTATAAGAGAAAGTAGAAAGAGAAAAAACGAAATTTGAAGTTACAGTAGTGAAAGGTTAGTTTTTTGATGAAAAATGAATAGTTTGTCCGAAGATAAGATGATAAAAATTGAGAAGGTTATATTTGATGGGAAGAAAGGAAATGAATGAGAGTGCAGTTGAAGAAGAGAACTTAAATGCGGCAACAAGTCTCCAAAAACAATCACATGGCTTATTCGCAGTTTCAATTATAAAACAAAACAGGTGAGCTGTGAATGAACAACATCATGCCCCCACTTCACTATTTCCTTCTCTCTCTCTCTCTCATCAATCTATCTATACCTCTCCATTCTGTCAATGGTCCCCACCAACAACCTTTTCATTTTTCCTTCTTCTCTTCTCACCCCATTGCTTTGCTTCAAACTTTTCTCAAATACAATAATAATTCTTTTTAATCAAATTATTTATCATCTTCTCCTCTTTTCTACTTCTAGCTTAGAGCTTGTCTTCATCCACACCACCCATTTCAAAAATTTTAGTGTAAGGGCTGTTGTGTCATTTCACAACAGTTTGTTTTTGGACGCTAGTGTACACTTATCGTGTTGGTAAGTTTTATTTCTTTGACGGCGTCGTTGGGAGCATCGAAAGTAGACACATAACCTCAACGTGCCCTGCATGTGCACGCGATCTTAAATCTTCCTTAAATTATATAATTAATGCAAACCACAACGATTTGATTTGGAGTAATCATCTAGTCTAATCCCAGACACGTGCGCCTTTTTTTGCACGTGTAAAAGATAAGGTGCTTTTTGGTGAGTGCCATACCGCGAACGTACTTCGAGTCACGTGTCGGTGCACGTGGATGGGTGCTTCTCACTTGATTTTTTTTATTTGCAAAAGGCTGAAATGCTTTTTAATTTATATTCATGTTTACAAGTTTTTTTTATAGTAAATAAAATATAGAACATGGACGTAATTTATTGTTGTCCAACTTTAGGGTTAAATTGTTTAAGGATAATCATTGTGATCACTTATTATTTGGCCAAACTATTTTGTTTAATATATGGTGCTTAATTTGTGAATAAAAACGCACTATTTCGGTAGCACTGACTCAGTTTAATATTTACACTATCTGCTGTCATTTCTAACATATACATAAAGGAAGTATAGCACGTGAGAAAAAAGTTTATTAAGAGGAATAAAATGAAAAAAATTATAATCCTTAGATTGCATTAAAATGGAGTAAATATTTAAATATATTTTTTAATTTGCACCGAGCTTGTTTCCATGCTTAGAGGTCTTTATATTTTCTATAAAAGGATAGGAACGTTCCGTTAGCATGACTGAAGAATACAGTTAGACTAGGCTTCTTTCACTTGTTGTAACTTGGCTTTGCGTTTGGGATTGCATTTTCCACAAGAGAAATGTGTAAAATAACACTTATAATTCTTAAGAGGATGCATTTTATAATTTTCAAAACACAAGTAGGATTATCTTATCTTGTTCACATATTTTTTCTATAGATGAATCTTTAATTTTGGTACATCAATTATACTATATTGGTAGATATAAATCCTTTTTATACAATTTGATTATGTAAGTTAACATAAACAGAAAATATATTTCTTAAGATAAGTATTATAATTATTTAGAATTTAGTATATATATAAACAAAGAATAAGACAATTTAAATTCTTAAAAGTATCCAACATAATAAATTATATCCATAAATTACATCCACTTAAATGTTTATGTAAACAACGTTACCTAAAATAATTATATCCTATGGTGGTCCTCTCACTAAATACGTACTACTAGTTTTAGAACTCAATATTTGAAAAGGTTTTTTTTTAAGGTGATAGTTTATTTATTTTTTATCTCAATTCAATTATTAATTAATTTAAAAGAAGTTAATATGGTCTTTATATTATTTGAAAGATAATAACATGTCAATCATTTTAAAATATTTTAATTTTTTACTCTCTTCATTTTTATTTTGTAAGCCTTTCTACAAAATTATGTTAGTAAAATGTTGAGTCTATTATCAAAATAAAAAAAAACGATAAGATGCTAGAAAAATTATCTTTTAAAATTTGTGGTGTGTCCTAACTAACAAAACTTGAATATTTTAATGACAAAAGTTAAAAGTATAAATAGAAACTTTATAGGATGAGTTTCATTATTTCAAGTCACATTATCTCTTTAAAAACAATTTCCTCTAGAGTTTTCATTTCTCTCTGATTTTTATCTGTTGGGTCATCTGTTTGAAGACCAGAGGGTACCAAAGTGATCACCATGACAATATCTTATAGTCTAGCGAATAGTTCTTGCAAAAGAGTAAGTTAGTTTCTGCTCTTTTCTTTAGTTTTCCCATTTTTTTCCTATACATGTAAGCAGTTTTACAATGCATGTGTCATCTAAATTTTCCATTAGGTTATATGTTGATCAATGTTCTAACCAAGTACCTTAATCATGATTTCGTGGTTTGTAACTACAAATAGAGCTTTTTGAGCTCAAAAAACGATTTTAGGTCCTTTTGAGTTGTTTAAGCTTCTATTAGGTGTAACAAGCTAAATACCTCTTTTATATTGTTTTAGTGCTTTGATAATTTGAATTGGTATGCTTGAGTTTGATTTAGAGATTAAGCTTGTTTGAGATTCTGTTTTGTTGTGGTATAATTTCCTAAACTTAATATAAATGTGTGTTGGAAGAGACTTGTTGTGATTGCTTGCTGAATTATGTTTAATTCTTGACGATATGTGGATGATAGGTTGCTGGTTTGGTTGATCAATTAGCTACTGAACTTTAGTTTGATAATAGGTTAGATAAATGGTTGGTTTTTTATCTAAAATTTTGGGTTTAAACAGGTGAAATTCTAGAGGAGTTTATTTAAGAAGAAACCAAATGTTTGAAGTTTGTTTTTGAGTCAATCAGGACTTAGTTAGCCATTTAGTTCATTAAAATATTATCTGAAATATGTGAAATCTGATATATGAGTTAATGGTTTAGTGTTGAATTAAGGAATAAGTGATTCTGAATCAATTGAGCGAATTGGTGTTCAATTTGACGTCAAAACTTATTTTAGAACTCTCCATTGAGTTAGGAATACGAATTTAGTCATTTGAACTGGTCCCTAGTTCCCCAATTCGCAGAAATGAAGTTCTTGGTTTTTAGTATAGCGCTAAGCGGCTTTAGTATGACACTGAGTGCTAGAAAACTATCGAGTCTCATATTTTTGGGCGTTGAGCGCTGCCTAAGTCAATGAGCCACTTTTTTTTGGGCGTTGAGTGGTATTCTAGGACATTGAGCACCAATTTTCCCTCACAATTCTAAACCTTTTTTTCCTATAATTTGTTGGGTGAGAGGTTTGAGTTGTCGAGCGAGGGTTTGAGCATGGGGCACTCCCTGTTTTGTAGTAGTGTTTATTTTCTATGTTTTTTTATTCTTGATTTGGCTTAGAATTATGTAAATTGATTCGATGAATGTTTATTTTATAGTTAGAATGGATAATAGTACTCATGTATGTGTTATATGTATGATGATGTTCTAATGAAATGGAAAGTGTGAATTAAGTATGTTGTGAAAAGGATTCCATGGAGAAATTCTTATTATTGTTTGGTAGTGTGATGTATCGAAGTAGAGCCTTTAGGATTGAGGGATGATTTTGACACTCTTAATAACTTCCAATCTCAAGTAGAAAATGATGATTATCTCGTGAAGAGTAATAGGAGGTCCTTAGTCTGATGCTCATGTATTGGCTAAAAATGTTTAACGAATTAACCTTGATGTGTGGTAGTTTGATGTAGGCAAGTTGTTTCACCACACACGGAGTACGTCCCGATGAGTCTGACATCAATACATGTATACGAATGATCAAAGTCTAGAGTTGATATGTTTATTTTTGTATTGTTTGATTTTAAGAATTATTGAGATATTAATTATTCAAATTGTATGAATGTTCATTGGTACTTTAGCTTACACTTCTGTTTTTTTTTGTGTTTGTGTGTTGTTTTTTCTTTGACAATGATCATCTTAATAGTGTGAGAAGAGGGAGATGTCTTTGGTGAGTAGGTGCTAACGGGTGGTGAAACTGAGGCTTAGAGTCTTTATTTTTTTGTTTTGTATAGATTATATTACACTTTTGGTTCAATGTGGTATATCTTTTATACTGTAAGACCATATATATATATATATATATATATATATATATATATATATATATATATATTTTGCTATTATATGTTATATCTCGATAATTGTAATAACAATTTATATATTTTCTTGAGTTAACTCTTTTGTATTATTAAAAATGCGAAGAATCATATAATAATTGAACATTATGAAAATTGGAATGTTACACAAACAATCTTATAAAATTATTATTTTATAAAAATCAATTAAAGTAGAAAAATAATTAAAAATATAAAATATTATTTGCTTACTTTAAATTTTATTTGATTATTAATTTTCTAGGAAGACAAAATTATATAATAATAATAATAATAATAATAATAATAATAATAAACATATGTTTTAATCTTTTTAAAATCCAAAAATAATTAAAAAAATACATAAAAAAATTTTAAACTTGAATTTTTAATATATCATAAGAGACTTCAAATTGCCACATTTTGCAATGGATTGGCCTCACCACTCCTATTATATAAAAGAAATTAATGAAAATAAATTTTAAATATCATTTGTGGTAATATTTACAAAATTAAGTTGAAAACTCACTTTAACAACAACTTGGTAAAATTGATAAAATTAAATTAAAAACTCATTCTAACAACTTAGTTCGGAGAGTATTTTTGTTTTTAGTAGTTATATATATATATATATATATATATATATATATATATATATATATATATATATATATATCCTTGTAATACCTACAAGATTAAGATAAATAATTTTGGATGCTCTTAGTACATGAAATTATAATTTTAACAAAAGCTTCTATATGAAATTTTTATTAATTACAATAATCTTGTGGTTATTTGTAATATATGACTTCATTCAAATAAATAAACATATGAAAATTTCAATCATAATTTTAACACATACATACTATTAAATGGATGGAGATCGTGGAAGAAAAAAATTGAATACATCTTTTTCCTTTTTTCTTGATATTTTTAATGTTGAAATTTGAAGTATGCAAATCTGGTTATGAAGTGAAAAGTTAAGATAAAGCACAAGTAAATTAAGTCACTTTTGAAGTACACAATCTTACCTGTAACAATATAACAAAAGTTGTTTAAGAAGGTTGAGAGGAAACTCTAATTAAAAATATATTATTTTCTACATTTTTTTTTCAATTTTTACTTCTGTTTTTTTTCTCCATTTTCGCTAGTTTCAAAGAATATTTCCTTTTAATCTTTAACACCCTCCTTTGAGTTGATAAATTCTTCAACCTTTAAAGGAACACATCAATTGTTCTTTCTCACAAACAATTCACAAACCCTCCTTTAAAGTGTGTACGCCTGTTTTTCAGTTGATACATTTTAACAATGTATATCGAATTTTAGTAGAAAAAAATATCCTTATAGATCATGGATTCTAAGTTTTAAGGTTAAGGGTATTTTAATAATTTTCATTCTTAAAACTAAAAAAAAGAAACCTAAACCATTACTCACCTCTCTCATTCCTCTCAATCCTTTTTCTTTCATCTCTCTCACTTCAACCTTTTCTCTGCCATCCCTACCGTGACAGAAAAAAGATTGGAGTGAGAGAGATGAAAGAGAAAGAGTTGAGAGGAATGAGAGAGGTGAGTAAGGATTTAGTGGTTTTTTTTAGTTTTGAGAATGAAAATTATTAAAATATCCTTAACCTTAAAAGTTAGAATCCATGATATATATAAGGATATTTTTGTCTACTAAAATCCAGTATACATTGCTAAAATATATCAACTGAAAAACAGTAGTATGTGCGTTAGCAAACCCATATATATATATATATATATATATATATATATATATATATATATATATATATATATATATATATATATATATATAACATCAACGTAAAAATTATTAAAATAAATATTTAATAAATAATGTAAGTGTAAAGTAAAATAATCATAAAAATTAACCTAGTGAAAAAACTTCTAATAAAGATCAAACAAACTTTATGTCGGAAACTAAATTGAGAGGTTTCGTTAAGATAATCATGAATTCTGGAGTCAATTAATAATATGCAAATTAAGATTTTATATATTTTAAAATTATTTTTTTTAAAATTTCTTTCGTACGACAAAGACATTAAAATGAATCTCAATTATGCAAATATTAAGAATAAAATAAACAAAGCGGTATCAGGTATATTTACTGACACAATAATTGCATTTATGCTTTTTCTTAAGCTTATGGGAATTTTAAAAGCAAAGTGCATATCACAAGGGAATTAAAAATATAATATAAGCAAAGTGGTTTATGTATTGAATTATTTCTACGAAGAATGATTATTATTTACTTTTTAGTGAGTAGAATTATTATTATTATATTTTGTTTTTTTTGCGAATGATTATTGTTCATTTACTCATTGAGTAAAGTCAAGTATAATACAATATAATACCTTATAACATGTATTAATTATTGTAATTGATTTATGCCTATAGATATTTGATTGGTAAATTAAGTGCATATATAAACTCATGAATGTTATTAAAGTATTAGATTTGTATTGATGAGGCTAAATTTTCCATAGATATAATATATATATATATATATATATATATATATATATATATATATATATAATATCAAAACTATAGTGATGAATTTCATATTAATAATTATAGAGTTATGAAATTTTTTTTCATTAGTAACGAATTTTTTTGATAAAATCAACTTAAAATATTACAATTTTTGTTATCAATAAATATTTGGATTCACAATGATGTGTAGGTGTTTACTCTGGATAATAAGAAATTTGAATTTGTGTTACTAATGGATGTTTCTATCGATAATTGAGAGGATGAAATTGAGTCAAAATTTGATATTAAATATACTAAGCTTCCTTTCTTGTTCGACATTTTTGTTTTTTCCTTTTTACGAAAAATATTTTTTCTACAAAATTAAATTAGGTTTTCATTTAAACCATCTTTTTCAAATTCAATTTTCCTAAAGTTGATGTACTTTCTTTGTTATTTTCTCAATCCCAATTACCTATTACCTATTATCTGAAATCGATTTCGCCTTTAAATATCCAACAAATAGTTACATTTGGTCTTAAATTCATTGGTGGCACCACCACTTCTACTGGTCATTGATCGTCAAGGTAAGGTTTTTTCATATTTGGAATTTGTTGTGTTGTATGAAAAGTTGACGATAATGTGTAGTTTTGGTTTACAAAAAAGGGAAAATTTTGAGTATATGTTTATGCTCGTGATTCCTATGTTTGATTTTTTCAAATATTTCTCTTAGTCTATTAAGTGTGTTTGGTCACCTTTATGTTTTCCTATTTTGTGTTTTGTGGACTAATTTTGTTTAGCGAAAATGTACTGAGTCTGTATGAGTATAACTCAAGGCAAATGATTTTCTAATGTTGTGGTGTAATTGTTAAGTTTACAATTTGTTAAGATTGTAATTTTTGAAGTGTGCAATTTCTTAAATATGATATATTGTACTCAGACTTATTTGACATTCCATTTTTCTTATGTTGGTGTTTGTGTTTTTCTTAATTTTTTATTGTGGTATTTCTGTTTTGTATTCGAACTACTATTGGTCTAATTTTTTATTTTTTATTTTTTGCCTTGTTGTTTTGAATTTGTGTTTGCTTTTACTATGTTAGTTTAGTTTTATATGGCTTTATTCACTTGATGATTCTTACATAGTTTAGAAATTAGTTTCAATTTGTTAGTCTAAAAATGCAATTGTTGCTTATTGTTTTCGTAGTTTATGTATTGAGTTGGTTGTCTTTTACTTTAGCGTGTTCCTTTGTTTTTTGTTGTCTATAAGTTTATGGTCAAAGAAAATGAATGGACATATGATTTCATGGTTCCCCATAAGATTGTATGTGACAAGTGTCTAAGATGGTTAGAGTACTCTCCTTACATGGTCATCATGAAAAAAGGAATAACTTAACATCTTAAACTCAATAAGAGTGACATTTCAAGTTCACATTCTTCGTGCTTGATTAAATATTTTTTACTCTTTTTCAAATAAATATTAAACACCTATGGAAGTTCAATAGTTTGTCTCTTGTTGAGTTTCAATAAGCTCAATATCACTTTCTTCGAATAGTGTGGAAATAGTAACTTTGTAATTTAAATATCTTAATCTTGAGTAGATTACCAATTATCAAAAGAGAATGTAAATCCCTATTTCCATAAAGATCTCTCTATATTGTCTTTGACATTCGCTTTTGAGCATGTTTTATGTAAACTTTCAACTCATGTTGCAAACACTCATTTGTATTGGTCAATGAGAAGTTTTAGCATGGGTTGAAACTGCACACAACACATGCTTAAAAGTGAAGGTAAAAGAAATTGCATATGGATCTTTGTGGAGATAAGGATTTACATACTCTTTTGATAGTTAGCATTCTACTCAAGATTAAAAGATTTAAATTGGAAAGTTACTCTTTCCAAACTCTATTGGAAGAAGGTGAAATTGAGAGATAGCCTATTGTGCTTCCTTGGGTGTTCAATATTTATTTGGACAAGGGGGCAAATCATTAAATCTAGCACACACAATGTGAACTTGGATTTCATTTATTAGGTTTAAGATGTTAAGTAGTCCAATTTTTTCATGATGAACATGCAAGAAGGGTAATCTACCAATTTCATGCACTCATCACATGGAATTTACTTTTTTTCTTTAAATGAGAACATTAAGTTCATACTTCTATAAAACATGTCTTACTATTGTTTACTACTATAAGTGTTGATTACTATTTTTTTTGTGCATGGTGAAAATGGTCCCATATTGGAGTAAAGTAGTCTTAGGTGTTAGTATTTAAGCTCCACATTAGACTTAAGTAGTCTTAAGTTTTAGTATTTAAGTCCCACATTCAACTTAAGTAGTCTTAGGTTTTAGTTTTTAAATTCATATTGGACTTAAGTAGTATTAGGACTTAAGAAGTCCCATATTAGACTTCTTACGTTTCTCTCAGCCTTAGAAACGAAAGTACTTCTACTTCTCTTGGCATTAAGAACTCATAGAAACACAAGAATCAATATTTTAGGTTTATATTTGAATACTTTTATGTTCAAAATTTGGCATAATGATATGTTGTTTGGAATGGAACATAACACATGAAACATTATTCTTGTGCCTTCTGAAGGTGTCCAGTTCCCATTGGTGTCTGAAAATAGGCATACAAAAATTTAATAGGATATAATCAATACCAACCCAAAAACTAGAGGTATATTTCGCTACATCACATAATGTTTAAGATTCAAAGAAACAAGGTAGAAGGATGAAGTGTCTTTTGCTTAAGTTTTCCACCTTATGATGGTTGTTTTTGTTTTAATTCATTATGACTTTGTCTTAATAATGTGTTTTATTAGATCAAGATTACTTGGACAACTATTTCATTCATTCCCTTATTATAGAACATGGATGATGTTCCTTTGAGTTGTGCTTGGATGTATGATTGTTGTTATAATGGTAGAAGTGGTTTGACGGAGTCTTGTTATAGTAGTTGAAAAGTTTATTTGTTGGCATATGCAAATCAACTATTATCTGAAGGGGCGATAGACTCTAAAGTTTCAATATGTGTTAGATTTCTAGCTTGCAAGTCTAATTGGAACATTCCCAAGCAATGCTTAGAGTCCCTCACACAAATGTTGTTAGATGTCACACCAAATAATATGAGATTTCCAAAAAGTTATTATGTTGATAAGTAGTTTCTATCAAAGTTGGAATTGGAGGCTAAGGAGATTGATTGTTGTGTGAGTGGATGCATGTTCTTTTTTGACAATGATAATGGAAAAAAAGATGCAACATTGTTTGAATATAAAATTTGTCATAAAGAAAGGTATCACCCAATCCATCTTGGATCAATGCACAAAACACAAATTATGGTTTAAGTCCATGTTCTACTTTCCTATAATTTCAAGATTACATAGAATGTTTGCTTCGATGAAAACTAGACCTAATATGTATTGGCATCATCAAAAACAAATTTCAAGGCATGTTATGCTACCTATCTAGTGGTGAAGCCTGGAAGTACTTTGATCGTAAACATCCTACATTTGCATCTAGTCAATGCAATGTATGACTTAATCTATGCTTGGATGGATTTAACCTGTACATTCACACTTCATCTTCACCATATTCGTATTGGTCCATGATTGTTACTTTATACAATCTTCCTCCTAAATTGTGTATGTCAAAACCTTAATGTTTTTGAGTTGTTTAATACAAGGGCCATTTAATTCAAAGGCATTTATTGATGTTTACTTAGAGCCTATAAATGATGATTTGAAAAAGTTGTAGGTTGTTATTTTGATGAATGATGTTTTAAGGAAGCAAAATTTTATGATGGGACAAGCTGATGTTGACTATTAATGACTTCCCTACTTATGTGATGTTATCTAGTTGGGGCACACACGGTAGATTAGCTTGTCCGCATTGTATGAAGTATAATAATTCCTTCAGAGTAAATTATGGTAAAAAAAGTTGTTGGTTTGACTCAAATTGTAGGTTCTTACCTAATGACCATTCTTTTAGGAGAAATTTTAAAGCCTTTTGAAAAGGCCAAGTTGAAATAGATGGACCACCTCCTAGGCTAACACCATTACAAGTTTGGACAAGAGTGAAACAAATGGACCACCTCCTGGGCTAACACCATGATAAAGATAGATGGATATGAAAAGAAACAATTTTTGGGATCTTCCATATTATAAAGATAATTTGTTATGACATAATCTTGATGTAATGAACATTGAATAAAACTTCTTCGATATCATCTTCAATATTGTGATGAATGTGAGTGGAAAGACAAAATAAAATAATAAAAAAAGAAGGGATTTAACATTATTGCAAGTGAATACACCTAGAGTTGAAGCCAGAAGATCATAGGAAAATGTTAAAGTCTAAAGTGAATTACATTTTAACCACAGATGAAACTAAGTCAATTTTTCATTGGATAAAGTAACTTAGAACGCCAAACGATTGTATTTTCAACTTGCCTTGATGTATCGATGTTGACAAACACTAGGAAAAACAACACTAACAAGATTAAGACTAAAAACAACAACACTAGGTCCACTAGCAATACCCACATCTTGACCAACAAAATGATTAAGAGGATGAAAATGCACATGATGCATTAAATTTTAATTATAAGGATTATTAAATACGTTGTCATTAATATTAACATTCTCATGCAACCTTTCTTAATTTTTAGATAATATGAATTTGTACATTTACACATTACATTTAGATTCTATTATTTAAATGTTCGGTTGTAATATATATGTTGGTTTGATTGTCTACATGTTTTTTTTAGATGTAAAACCAAATTGGGTTGCAAAATAACTTCAAATAACTGATAGACAATACAAAGGAACATATCCGTCGATAATTGTTAAGAAAAAGATGTTGTAGTTAACGATGAAAAATTCCTTACATTTAAATTCTATTAATCAAATATTTGGTTGTAATATATATGTTGGTTTGGTTGTATACATCTTTTTTGGGTCGAGATGTAAAACCAAATTGTGTAGTAAAATAACTTCAAATAATCGATAGACAATACCAATGAACATATTTGTCGGTAATTGTTAAGAAAAAGATGTTGCAGTTAATGAAGAAAAATGCCTTCGGTAATTACCGACAAATATGTTCATTGGTATTGTCTATCGCTTATTTAAAGTTATTTTGCTACACAATTTAGTTTTACATCTTCACCCAAAAAACTTGTGTACAACCAAACCAACATATATATTACAACGAAAACATTACTTATATATTAGTCAATAATTGTTAAGAAGATGTTGTAATTAACGACAAAACATGTCTTTCGTTAATTACTGACAAAATTGTATCGTTTAAATTTCAACACACATTTTAGTTATCGATGAACATGCCATCAATAATTGCCAGCGAATTCGTGGACTTATCGACGAATTCTTTATCGTCAATAATACTAACAAATTATGAAGATCCATTGATCAAATTTACTAACGAGCGATTTTCCAACGAATGTTTACCATCGTAATTTGGCTTTTACTAGTACAAAAATAACGTATAACGTCACGCGTTCAACGTCCAACCATTGAATAATCAACGTTAAAAATGATCGGTGACATTTTTTGTCCCACGTCAATTGGTGTCGGATATGGAGATGTTCGACGTTCTTTTGGGTAAATTTCGCGAAAATGCTTGGCGCGAAGGTGAAAATGGACATACGTATGACGTCGAATTCTTTAGTATTATACGTCAAAAGGTTATAAGAAGTCTAATGCCCTAGAATCAGACATTATATGTTAGTGAATTCAATAAAAATTTGGGTGGGAAGTTGAAAATTCATTCACTTTATCTTACCACGAGACCCTCTTCTCTGCTCATACTTTTCTCAAATGAAACTTGATGACCAACACATGTAATCTTTCTTTCTTTTTATACAAATGCATGTTGATTAACTACTTTAGGTATGATTTTCGTTTTTTTTTGACCGATTGTTTTCGTGTTATTCTCTCTCACTAGTGTCCACACTTTATTCCGACGAACCCACCTTATTGAATGTTAGTTTTCGTTTTTATTTTCAAGAACTTGTTTTTTATTCATACTACACTACACGTTATACATCTAAGCTTTAGGATAGAAAGTATATCGAAAACAACTCGAAATGACTTGAAAATCTGTTCAAATCACCAAAATATCATGAGAGGCCCCCACAAAAAATTTTAGACAAAAAATGTGAAATATTTTTGCAAAGTTTGGAAAAAACAAAAAAAATTGACGAAAAATAGAAAATCAATATATAATAATAGCAAATCGGACAACCCGAGCAAATGTTATGGTCGTTTAAAGGTCTATTACTGTTCACTTTCCAAATAATTTTTATACTTCACAAAGACCCAAAGTAAGAGCTCTTGGTGTTTTTTCTTAAACTACGAGTTCTAAGGAGTGGTTAAAAACAAATCCAACCAAAACCAATAACCATAGATATCGAAACAAAATAATCAAAAGTTAATACTTCTATTGTCATAACTTTTGTGCTTTTGCTTATAGTTCATAGTTCATGCTGTATAAAATACCAAAAACTGGATTATGTTTGTTGCTTTTATGCTTTTCAAGTCTCGTAGAGTTGTAAAAATGGATCACAATTAATTAAAAAAAACAAAAAAGTTTATTAACATTGACAATGGCGAAATTCGATGTTAATTGACGTTGGACAAAGAGTAATATCTAACGTCAATTTGCTCTATGTTTGATGTCAAATATTGCTCTATGTCCGACGTCAATTAACTAACATCAATTAACGTCAAATATTTTAAATCTGACGTCAATTTAACGTCTCCTGATGTGATGTTAGTATTTTTTTAGACGTTAAAGGCCAAAAAACACATACGTCAAAACCCTTTTTGCGCTAGTGTTTCCCAATAGATTTGTTTTGTTACTGACAAAATTTAACTGTCGATACTTACAAGATGTCTTACCTACGAAAGAAAGTCAGTTAGGCAAAGATATGTTACATAAAAGGCACCTTTCTATTTTCAAAACCTTATATTTAATTTATTTTAAATACTTGTTTTTAGATGATAATAGATTAATGTTATGTAGTATATAAACCTATTTTTAATGGTAAAGATGTAAACATAAGGAATCAATATAATTTGAGTGACATGATGATTGATTTGAATATGAGAAATGAAAAATACTCAAAATGATATTCTAAATTGGTTTGTCTTTTGCGACACTAGGTATTGAAGCTCATTATTGATCAAATATATCATGGTTTGTCTTTTGTGACACTAGGTATTGAAGCTCATTCTTGGAATTATCGACGAAAATAAATTCTTTGTTAAATTTGAATTACGAACGAATCTTATCGATATATTTTGAAATTTTAATTATCGACGAATTTATTACTGAAGAAATAATTCATCGATAATCACGTAATTTACTACTGACAAATTTTCTGCCTAAATCTTGCATTTAATGTCTAAACATAAAACCATGTGCAATCCACCATCATTAGTACCTAGAGCTTTGTTACTGTTGCCCCCCATTGTTGATCGAGCTCATCACGTTGGAGATTAGACAAGCCATCAACACCAATGATAAGATCTTCTCCTTTTGCTTATGCAACATTCATGTTCCAGTTTCTCCTCAAGCCACTACTCACACTCCTACAAGTGTCTCACATTTTCTCCGACACCGTTACTACCTCGTTTATCACCACAATTCAGCTACCGTGAACCTTAAAACCTTTACACAAGGCAACTATTGTGTTATCACTTCATCCTTACTATCATGTTTGATGTTGCATCTTGCATTAGTGCCACCCGACTGATGCCAATCCCCTCTCCTTTTGAATTTTCTTCAATTATTTTAAATTAAATTTTTTAATATAATATTTTAATCACTATTAATTATTGATATTTTATTAGTTTTTTAAATGTTGTGTTCATTCATTTAAATTTCATTGATTAAAATGATTTTAATTATAATAAAATATTTATCCAAAATCTTTTTTCTTTTATATTATAATATTTTTATCACTATTAATTATTAATATTTGATTATTCTTTCAAATTTTATGTTGATCAATTAATTAATTCATTTAAATTTTATTTTTTTAAATAATTTTAATTATAAAAAAATATTTATTTGAAATCTTGTTTCTTAAATTTTCTTTCTTTTATAATATAAGATTCTTATCAATGAATGATTCATTGAGGAGAAGAAATGCTTACTAAGGTCTTTCTTTCTTATTCGTACATAGTTGAATTGGAAAAGGAAATGAATATTGTGTTTTATTTCTACAAATGGAAGGGAATAAATCTCCCTTTAGCAATGTAAGTGAGGTATGAGACACCACCTTGTTTGCCTCTTCAATGTGAGGTTGACCTTCTTCATACACACTTCATTTAGAGGTATCATATGTTCCCACTCCCTCAAATACTTGCTGGCTAAAGTTGCCAGAGTTACTATTACAACTTCTTCATTATTTCCTCTTATAGATAAAAACAATTCATTTTATCTTTAGCATTATTTTTCTCACCAACCAAATATACTATTCATGGAAAATATTAAGATAAGGTTCAACCAACATGAAGACAGTGAGGCAAACTCACCTTTCTCAAATTATTTTAATTTGTGTAATTTGACTTAAGATTGTAAGAGTTCCAATTAAATTTGAAAGATCATCATAAATTTCACTAATATTATATATGTTTAAAATGAGATATTTGTCTAGGAGTTTTAAAATGTCTTCCTTATAATAGATAATTTGTTGATTGATATATTAAGTATACGAATGTGATTTTCTCTCCGACCCAAGCCAATGGGTTGTGGAAGGGAGTGAATATCTAAAAGAAATTCTGGAGTCAAGTCAAATTACAAATTTACTATAATTATAAAATAAATAAGATACTTACAAAAAATAAAAAATATTAGCACATGTATTATTTGTAAAGAGTTTTAGGTAGAAAAATTCATACACCTATAAAACATAATATAGCCAAATATAAGGGTACAACAATTAAAATCAGCCTAGAATAAGGGTACACCAATAAATCTTTTGTCCCTATATAACAAAAACGACATCAGCCAATGAAATAACACCGGTGCAACAAAAGTAAAGTTTTGTTAATAACCTTTTTAAAGTGTAGTATTTGATCAAACATTTTAAAAGAAGTATTTTTAAGATTTGGCTGATTTTGTTTGCAGAAACCTCCAACTAGAGCTTAGAACATGGCCACGTGCTGGGCCACTTTTAAATGGTATAGTAATTATGAACATAAAAAGGTGTAAGCATTTAAATAAACATAAAGTTCACATGCACTATTTTTACAATAATAATAATAATAATAATAAATCATAAAACTTTTATTGACAAATATTCTATAGACATTATAGTTAGAGAAAATAAAACATTTCACATGCCTCATTAATTCTCTTTATTATAAAAAATGTTGAAAATTATTAATTAATTCATCCCATTTTGTTTCTTTTATAGCTGTTTTTAAACACTTTTGTTTATATCTATATATATAAAATATGATGAAGAACAAACTTCAAAACCAAGCATTCCACAATCCCCAACCCACAAAAAAGATTCTTGGCGTGCACTAACCACTTATAATAATTCCGACCTCTCGCACTTTCTCCACTGCTATTCTCACACGTGTCAATCATACGTGTAAAGACGTGTGGTCATGTGAAGCATTATTGGGCGGTGAGAAAGGTTGCAATTTGTTTTTCACAAACACAGCACGCTAAACAAGGAATATTATTCTAATTCTTCTCAAACAAAAGGACAACTCCTTAGGGTTTAGGGTATCAAACTTTGTATCTATATATACTTTTAATTAATAGTTAATTTCATTTTTTCCTCAAAATTTCATTGAGTTAATTACTTAAATATTTCTATATCAAGATAGTCTTGGTTAAGAAGGAATATAAAGTAAAAGATAAGTTTTTTTTTTAATTTTTTTTTTTGTATTTTTGTAGTAATGAGATTAATTTGAAGGTCCATTAAGATTTTGTTGCAAGTTGTGCATGTGTGTGTTTAATGTATGGGTAGATTGCTGAATGAGGCACTAAGGGGGCATGGTGTGGTGCGAGTGATCTGTTTTATTTGACAAGAGTTCCCATGGGGAATACATTGAAAAACATGATACCTTTATTTGCATTTGAGATAAAGTTATATAATTTGAGAGTAATGAAATGGCCCACAATAATCTGGCCTATTCAGCATTGAGTTAGAACAAACAAAGCCTTAACTTTTGGAATCAAATTAAATTAAATTAAATAGATGGATAGAATATTAATATGTGGGTGCAAACAATGCTCGTGAGGGCTGTCTTTATGGGACAACCAAAGCGTTTTGTTTTGTTTTTGTGGTGTAGATATCTATGTTGTGGGAAATAATAAGGGAACGGTTGATCACAATTAAAAGAGAAGTTGGTTTTAATGGTTGTTGTGTTTATCACTTTTTTTAGTAGAAGACAACAATAATAAGTGGAGGACTTATAGGGCTACCATGTGACAATGTAAGTTGTTTACATGACACAAATTGCATATAGTAGCTTTGTTTCCATATTAAGATATGGACCAATCTCCCTCATAACAAACTCTTCAAATCAAAGCTTAACCTTAGTTACTTTAATTGTAATTCAACTATTTACCTATTTTATCATAGTTTGATTGTGAAAAATAAAATATTACTTCATTAATCAATGAATAGTATTAATATATTTGAAATTATATGACAAATACACCCTTTTTAAAATATTAAAATAATAAAAATGAATATCAAAATGAAACCCTCTTTTCTTTTTTCCTTTCCCTTTGGAGAAACTCTTGATACTATTATAGCAGTGGTCATAGTCTTTCACTAGGTTTCTATGATTCAAGCTTTTGTAATTGTTGTTGCTTCTTTTACAAGCTTAATTTTAATTGTTGTAAACTTAGTTAAGAGGTTTAATTTTGTAACATTGCAAGAATTAAAATCGATGAGTTTGATGAGTATATATTAATATTGATTCGTTAGGAGATTATGGAGATCTAATAGATCAATTTATAAGTAACTAATAAGTTATGATTTTTAATATTCAAAATCATAACTCAGTTTCCTTTCTCTCTACAAGGAAATAAAAAGGCAAAGCAACCAAGAAAACGGAAAGAAAAAAAGAAAAGAAAAGGAAAACTAATATCTTAGAGTCAACATATATACTCAAGACATAAGTTATGATAAACCCCAAAATTGTAAGATGAGTCCCATCATTAAAGTGTGAATATTTTTTATGTTAATTATTTGAAATTTATTATAAATCCATATATCAAATAAAGTTTTAAAAATTTTATGTTCATCAAACAATTAATATAAAAAATCAATTCTCTTTCTCTGTCTATATAACTATCACCTAAAATGTTAAAATGGTGTTATAAGATAAAATTATAAGACATTTTTACACCCATATTCTATAATATAAAATCATAATCCATATAGAAAATGAGCTTGCTTTTAATATTCTATTAGTTCTATTATTTTCTTTCATGTATAACAATAACAAAAATCTTCTATCTATATACATTTCTAAGCAAAGACGTTTCTTTCTAATTAAATGACTTTATCCAAGATCTTATTATTCTTAGCTTAATTAAAATGTATTAAAATAAATAAAGAAAAAATACTTATAAAAAAATTAAAATTTATATATAAAAATAAGCAATGTAAAACTTAAATATACATTTACATTGATATCTAAATAAAGCTATAGAGATATATACATAAATATTTTAAAAAAAAGTGAACCCATCGCATTCAAATATCTTTTATATTTTATTTAGTCAGTGACATAAGTTATTGAATATGTACAAATTAAAATTTGTATTTAATCATTATAATATGAAATTTTCACTTAACTATATTTGAGTTTTATTTATAATGGTGGAAGTGCAACGCGAAAGTGCGAGGAAGAATAAACATATTTTGCCTTAATATAAAGAGATTTAAATCAGACTCTTTCAAATAATATAAAACTCGATATTAAAGTCGGACTATAAATGTGTCTGATGTAAATACCAATTTTTTCATTTTTTCTTGTTAATTCGATGTAAAACGTCTGATGTGGTAGGTTAATTTTACACTGGTGTTACTTCCCTTTCTTAAGTTATAGTAGTGTTGTAAAATATGATTGTATGCATGCATTTAATCTCATAATATTCACACTTATTTCGTAGTTGATGTCGACATTAAAGGTAAACACAAATAATAAAAATATATTTTATAAGATAAGTATATTCCGTTGAGACAAATAAGTTACATTAGGTGTAATATATTGTGACTTCTTCATATTAATCGGTGGATGACCACAAACCGATCAGTAGAATGAATCAGCGAATAACACTGACTGCACCGAACGACAACGCTGATGGAGATGAACTATGTGCACCGAGTGGTACTGCTGATGGAACTGAACGGTAGAGAAAGAATAGAAGGAAAGAACAAAGGAAATATTCTTATCACTTAATGTACTTCAAAAATTGTATAAACTGTAAGTATACGTATGCCTTATATACAGACAATGTAACAAATGTCTTACTGTAATAACAACAGCTCTCAAAGTGAAAAAAACTGACTTATGATTTTCTAATATATTATACTATTGTGTTAGCAAGATTACGAGGTTGTCATTTTAGTTTTTTGTTTTTTAGTACTTGTACTCATAAAATAATCAATTAAAGGTGCATAATATCGTACTTAGGATCATAAAACTATTATTGTTAAATTTATGTCTTGGTGAGGTTTAAAGTAGAGGAGGAAGTCCTTATTCGTAATTATTTTTAAGTTCAACATGCTTTTTCATATTGATGTATGTAGTTGCCTAGACTTACAAATTGTTTATTCTAAAAAGGATAAAGCTCAAGGCTTATTTATTATTTGAAATAGGTTGGGATAATAACAAGATGAAATAAGGATGAGTTTCATATATCTCATTCTTATTTTTGTAGTAAAAATTCATTCTCATCTTTATGTTTATATTCAACTGGTACAAAATTTAGTCTCATTTTCATCTCCATCTCCATCTCCATCGAGAGTAACTACATGTTATATTATTCTAAATATCAATTAATTATTTTTTATATAAAAATAAAAACCATAACAAAAGAAATATGATAATATCAAATATTCAATATCATAATAGCATATTCTTTTTTTTTTCAATGTCAAAATTTAGAAATATAAGATAATTGTATAATTTTAAATTAAAGTACCAAATAACAATTGGATAGAAAGAGATGAGTTATATAAAATATTACACAATTAAATAAATAAAATTTTATGAAAAGCAAAACATCTACTAATTTTGCAAAACGAAACAAAGTCGATAAAGTTAAAAATTTTCTTAAAAAATTATAAAAAGAAAAGAATATTCAAGTTTAAAATATTTTGAATGTCTCTTTTTTTTTTCCTTTTTCTAAATTCTACTGAAATTCACAGAGGAAAAAAAATTAAGCTAATAATAATTTGAATTTACAAATGGATTTCATCTTTTAAATTTCTTTACAATGACACTAAATTACTATATATAGTAAATGAAAATTCTTTACAAAACTGCTACTACAAAAAAATATGTTATTATGGATAGTTAGAATTAGATAGTAATAACGGTAATTCGTCGATAACTCGTACTTTCCATTAGAAAACTAATAACATAATATTCATTTGTAATTTACTTGTATGTAAAACTTACAGAAAAATTTATGAAATCCCTTGTAATTTCTGAAAACCTACAATGTGTCTTTAAGTTCGTGTTATCAACGGAAGAACAACCTTCGATTATAACCTTAAGATATTTTTGTTAATAATAAAAGAGATGATGAACACAGACATATCGATGAAATTATGATTCAGGTATGTTGAGAAGGACATCATGGATGAATTTTTCTATCATTAATTGTAATATATGCAACTAATGTATACATCTTTATTCTCTACATCCGAACAAAACTTGCCAATATTACACAACAAACAGAAGCATGCAATTCTTGTAAACATCCTTGCATATATTTCACGATTGTCTACAATAATATAGATAATACCAAATAAGATAAATTATAAATTATTCAATTAATATGTACAAAGTACCTATCAAAAGAGGATGTAAATTATTATCTCCATAAAGATCTCCTTTCAATGCCTTTGACATTAGCTTTTGAGCATGTGTTATGTGTAATTTCAAATCAAGTTGCAAAAATTCTCATTGTCTAATAAATTGCTTTAATTGGACAATGAGCGCTTGCAACCTGAGTTTAAAGTGCACAAAGCACATGGTTGAAAGCGAATACCAAAGGCATTACATAAAGATTTTTATGGAGATAGAAATTTTTGTGCTCTTTTGGTAGTTGGTAATCTAATGAACATTTAAAAGATTTAAATCATAACTTATTCTTTTTCTGGACCCTATTGGAAGAATGTGAGATTACGCTAATTGGAACTCAATAAGACTTAACTCTTTTATTTATTTGGAAAAGAGGGAAAACATTTAATCAATTACACATACTATGAACTTGAAATATCATTTTTATTGCGTTTGAGATGTTAAGATGTCTAATTCTTTCGTGATGACCGTGTAAAGAGGTTACTCTAGCAATGTCAAGCACCCAACAAATGTAATTGGCTTTTCTACTTTAAAGTAGAACGACACATTTCATACTTGTATAAAAACACTAAGCAATTGTAGAAAAGCAAATTAAAATTAAAAAAAGAACATATTGAATTCAAAAAATAGAATAAAGGATTATACTTTCATCCACATAATTTCTTTGCACTCACAAGAACTTCAAGCATTTAGGCATAATTTCTTTCTACAACAACTGACGTTAACAATGATGGCAAGTGGTGGTGACGCCTAGCAACCTCATAAGAACACATAAACTTCACTCAAAGTTAGGTTTTTGAAGGCCATCTGATATATAGAACAAGGGTATAGTAAATTGAAACTTTGGTAAAACGAATTTGGGGCCACTTTGGGAAAAACGAGCTTGGAAATTGCCAATTGGGGAAGACAAACGTGATAAACACTTCTTTGTTACATGGCGAAGGAAACATGTCCTCTGAATCTCAAAATTTCATTTTAATTCTCTCATTCACTTATCGACAACACAAATTTGTTAGGCAAAACCCATAAGAAAAAACTATGACAACCTTATCAATAGATATTACTGATGGATATCTGGCTCACAATTACACAACTCACTTACCGAAAAAATTTGCATTGGTAAATCAAATATCAAAATTTGTTGATAATATCCCTCAATAATTGCATATTACCAGCAGATCTTAATCCACAATAAATGAAGAATGAGTTAGAAAATATAAATAATTATATAAAAAATCATTAAACCAATATTCTACTTGATAAAAATAAACAACAAAATATATTAAAAAAAGTAAATGTAATCAAATGTGTTTCTAAATAACAATTTGATACGCCATTTAACTAAACCCTACATTGAAAAAAAATGTATAATGAAGAGTACAATAAGATGGAAAGTTTATTGAAAATCTAAAAAAAAAACTTTACAAATAATGAACTACTTGAACCATTCATAGATAATGAATACTTTTTAGCAAAACAAAAAATTCTTCAAATGAAACAAAAAATTAGGGATCAAAGACAATAAAGAAGATAACTTTTTTTTAATACCTAGTAATTGAAATGTTTATGTGATTCAACACTTGAAATTGAGACTCCAACATTCTCATGTGAAAAAAATAACTAATGAATAAAAATATTAAATAGAAGGAAAAATAAATGTGAGACTTAATAATTACTTGATTTACTAAAATTTAAAATTGATAGTACATAATTTGGACAAAACCTCACAAAAAATGAATAATCAAGATTGTGATAAGAGGGAAAGTTCCTTGAGATATAAGTGAATTGGGTAGTGAAAGAAAAAAAAAAGTAGGATTACAAAAGTATATACTAAGATAATATATATATATATATATATATATATATATATATATATATATATATAAGTTTTTAAAATTATGTAATAAATTATCATTAGTGAAAAAAAGGGTTTTTCACAACATTGATTGACTACGTTTAATAAGCCACCATAGTAAAAAAACATAGAGTGGAAAAATTGTAATTTCTATGATTTTTTTTATCAACGTTTCTCTAAATAACCGTTGTTAAAAGTAGAAATAATGATGATTTTCTATATAATCGTCGTTAAAAGTGTGAAAAACGAGAAATAGCGATGGTTATATAGAGAACTATCATCGAATGTATAGTACCTACATAAAAAAAGACATGCTTATTTCCCTCGTTCAACTTCATTTGAGTGTTTCTTCTTCCCTACACTTTCATTTTCTCTTCCTCTCGTACTTTAATTTTCTCTGTCCCTTGCACTTTTCTTTTATCTTCCCTTTGCATCTCACAATTGTCGCTACCGCCAGTGGTGAACCCCTACAAGCCTCCACTAATCGCAAATTTTTCAACGTGAACCTCTTCTAGTTGTGAAGCACTAGTAGTCTGATTGGACATCGAAAGTTTTCATCACATCGTGTTGTAAAACCCATATGTTGTGAGGTTCCTCTACAAAACTCATCGCATACCTCAAAACCTTATTGCGAGTCCTCTACTCACTTATTGATGGACGAGGTCCAAGCCCAATACCAAATCAAGGACCCATTACCCGTGGAATGGTTAGGAAGATGCAACAAGACCATGAAAATCTACCTCAAGAAGGACAAGTAGTCTTTGGACATTTCAAATGGGAGTTAGAAGCCCAAAAAGAAGGTCCAGCAAAAGCCATCCCAGCCCATGGAGAAGGGTAGAAGAAATCAAGTTTTGGTAGAAAAATTCACGGGCAGTGCTGAGCGCATACCCTAGAGCTCCCATTGTCAGCATCTCCCTTTCTTTTCTTTAAGCATGTGTATTTAGTGCTTCTATTACATTCTAGCACACTTTCCATGTATGCACACGTGGCCTTTGATACACTTTTGTAGGCTGATCATTAGCACCATATAGCTAGTTGAATTTCCTATAAATTCACCATTGATTCCTTTATAAAAGCACTTTTGGAATAATATAGAAATAAGCTGAAGCTATTGAGCCAACTCTTTCTCTGTCCGAAAGTCCTTCTTCTTGCTTCCTCCCCTACCCCTCTAGCTTCCTTCCATAGATGGTAGGCCGCCTGAGCTAGAGCCACACCATAAAAGCATTGCATCCACCACAAACAACCATCAACTTCCATTGTTTCCGCTGCCAGAATTGCAACTACATTTCCATCTTACTATCTTGCTACTCACTGTGTTTCCATCCCTTTGGACGAAGCTATCACTTATGTTTGATGCTTTACATTTATTCAAAGATTATTGTTTACTTGTTTCTAATTTCTCTCTTTCGCTTCACAAGCAAGCAAATGGTTAATCGATGGAAAACTTGTATGCCTTTTAACAATCATATGAAGATGCTTGTTTGCTTTACTTTGTTAGTTTTACTTTTGTTAATCCCGTCATGATATGCAACACTATTTTTTTTTCTTTTTTTGATGACTTTTAAAGATGGTTCAAGAACAACTGTCATTGTTTGAAACTTTTAAAGATGGTTATTTGAGCCATTATCATTATTGTCGTATTTTTAACGATGTCAACATTTACAACGATTTGAAAACTATCGTTCGATGATTGTTTTAACAATTGTCGAAAGCCTATTTTGTAGTAGTGTATGGGTACTTTGGTAATTTAAAAGGAGAGAAGGATAAGTATTGGGATGGGTATGGACACAAGATGAGGTGGATAAGTAGATACATATCTGATCTACATACCCAATTAAAAAAATTAGGTATTTTCCATACTCATACTTGTACCTAGTAAATGTGAGGACTCTGTTAACGTGGGAACGAGTTTCAACATTATCCATATAAGCAAAATTTATTATTTTCCCTAGAAAAAGGCCAATCAACGTCTTCTATGTTGAAATGGTTGACCAACATGTTTGAATGAGGTATTTGCCACTAAGCTCATGTTAAACATCATTGACATAATATAAAGATTTTATTAAAATAAAATAGTAAAAGAAAAAGAACAGGAAATCATGAGAGATAACAACAAAACTATGATAAAATATATGCCACACATAGGCAAAAAATACATATGATGAAAAAATAAAGTAAATACATAGATGGAAGAAACCCACCAATGCAACAATAGTAGAAAACTAAAGTTTAATAATCAAATTCCTCAGCATATTAAACTCGTTGACAATGCACACAAGGCTTTTAAAACTTATTATAGCTTTTTAGAAATCCTTGCTTCGAAAGATTTAGTATTAACTTTCTTTGGCCTACCCTGACCAGCTTTTCTTGTAGTTTGAACTGACTCATTCTACTCCTTAGAATTAGAATTGTCCCTCTCATTAAACATATTAGCGCATTTAGAAACTATTTTCAATTCCTCCAAAAACGAGTTTTCTTAGATGTTAAAAAAAATTAGGAATTGACTTAGGAATACAATGAGGTGAATCTAAATGTTGTAAACCTTACAAACTATCGACAATGGGAGTAACATCCTCCAAAAAAGGCATATTACTCAAGGAATCAAAATCCAATGGCACACCACCACTAACAAAACACATCTAGCTTCTTAACAATAAAAGGTACATGAACACCACACTACAGGGTCAACTACAGGAACCACATGATCCACCATAAGCTCGACCATAGGTTCCATCACAGACTCCACCATGGGCTCCAAAACAGACTTCACAATGTGGTCCAAAACAGACTGCACAACAAGCTTTATAAGCTTTAAAATTGAACCTATAGAACTCTTATTCCCATCATAGGCACCAATAACCTTAGGATGATAAGGTTGTCATATTTTTGCACCAATTATTTTCTCTCCTCCAAATATTACATTAATATCTTGTTGTAATCGTATACAATTAGATAGATCATGACCAACTATATTACAATTTGAACAAAAAAAAGATGATTTCTCATACTCCACATCAACTATAAATGAAAATCCCGACATTTCCATAGACATTTGATTAGGAAAATAAGATAATAAATAAACATCAACCAAGACACATGCAAAGAATCTCGAGACATGTTCTTATTGCAATCATCTATAGATAAAGATATGTCAATACCACGTGTAATTGAGAAAATTGCTTGTGACTTTCAATATTCCAAAGGAAGGCCATGTATGTGCACCCAACATTTGGTTTTCATGAGTTTCATAGAAGTTGGATCAAAGTCTTTAGTCCAAGCAAAATCACAAAGGATTCTTTTCATATTAATTCTAGAATAACTCGAACAACCAAAACCATTTTATATCCTCAAATTTATAAAAGAAAATTCGTAGAAACCTTTGTCAAAAGGAATTACTTTCAACTCTTCCAAATGTTTCTAGGGTACATCAAGGTTACTACAAAGACCTAAATGCATTATAGTTTTATTCCCTTTTATTAACAAAATATGTCAATGCAAATGATTTTTACACTCCTCCAAACTAATAAGATAAACTTCTTCAGCAATCTATGCCAAGACTGTATCTCCCTTTATACAATGAGAAGGTAATTGCGATAAAGGAGGATCAGAAGCATTATTAAGAACCTTGACAAATTTTGTGCCCACACATTTCAAGAAGATTGAAATGAATAAGATTTTCCATGATCCTTTTCAGGAACGCCAAGGGATATGAAACCCTAAATTAGAAGTCATACCTATCCCTTAAACAACCAACATTCCTCCAACGTTAGTAAACTTGAATAATGCCAAAGCTTGTAGTCCTTTTACACCAATTGCAACATACCTCAAACCAACAACATCCCACTAGCGCATCTACACCAAGACAACCAAGGTCTTTACAATTAAGAAAATTAATAATTAATTAATGTATAATAAAAACTGATTAAAGATAATTAAAAACTGATAATTAATGATATTTAAAGATAATTAATTTAATTTGAAAATATCAACAAGAAATATCTATCAAATATTCTTAAAAACTGATTAAATTTGTTGAATATTTGAAAGATATAAGATATAAGATAAAATGTCTTATCAATAGAATATTCAGAGTCCAAGCTCAATCAAAGCTATATAAAGAGACCCAAAAGGAGTTAGAAATTAGAACTCATTCATTCACTCAGACTCTTCCATTGGAAGCAAGCATCCACCACTCCTCTCACTTTTATTTTACCATGTATTCTACTTCATTCATGGATAGCTAAGCTTTTAGGGCTATTCCATTGTAATTTCATTATGGATTCTAAAGTTAAGTTGAATTAATGAATTTGATTATTTTGATTATTGATTTAAGTTATTATTCTTCTATTTCTTGCATCTCTCAATCATATTGAAAGTAGTGATTTTTTCATTAAAAGGTGTTTGATGTACATGCATATCGATCATATGAGTTCAAGGCTTTCTAGGTTTGATTGATAATTTACTTTGATTGAAATTAGGAACTTTCGTATGATTAAACGTGTTCTTGCTACTAATCGAGAATGTACTTTGATTGGTGGTAAAAATTTCAGCTATAACTAATTGAGAATTTACTTTGATTAATTAGCTGTTAATTGGTTAGGAGATTTAAGAATAGACATGATTAAACACAATAGAATTTGATTGAGAATGTACTTTGGTTGAAGTCAATATGAAAGGAGAACATCCAATAATTGCCAACATCTCATTTAGACACGTGAGATTGTATTTAGATAAGTTTTAAGAACTTACTATTTTATAAAATTTTATTTACAATTCAATTTTTACTGCTTAAAAGAAAGAAATAGTAAAAGTTCTCTAAAGATAGTATTTTATTGTTAAAGTTCAATATCTCATGTAAGAATCAGTTCTTACGCCTACACCACGTTATCTTGCTCTAATGAAAGTTTTTTTTTTCTTTTCTTATGAAACATAATACTTAAATTAAAGACTCTTTCTAATATCTTTACATCAAAGTTATTTTTTTTTGGATCTAATACTTAAATTTAAGAGTCTTCTTAATATAGTTACATTAAAGGTGTCCATAGTATAGAAAAATGACATATATAATGACGGAATTTTAACTAAATAATTAAGTCCAAATCTCACACGGGCTAAATTAATATTGGAACTTTGGAAATAAAAACATTGTATTAAAATAATACTTAAAATAAAATAATACTTCAAAGTGAACATCCATCATTGGGTTAGTCTAAAATTAAAAAGAAAATAATTAAAATGATAATATTAATGTATACTTTGAGAGATTGAAATTACTAAAATCTATTTAGCATTTTGGATATAAATTAATATGATTAAAATTCAAGTATGAACAACGATTTTCAGTTTTCCGGAACTAAAGTGACAATTAACTTAAAAAGAATGGAAGTTGGACAATAAACACAAGGAAAAGGCCGAACACATGTAGGTCAACTGAAGAGACGTGCTCCTTTCCTATTCACTTTCCTATTCACTTTCCTGTGCCACTGCTATACCTATTTCCTCCTCCCTTCATCATTTCAACAATGTCAAAAACTTTGCAAACTTTCAAAAAAGAAAACAAAAGAAGGAATAACAAGTTGAACAACAATGTAGTTAGGCAACCATCATCTTCAACCTCCTTGCCTTCACTTTCATCATTTTCTCATAATTATATTTATTTCTTTTAACAACTTCTCACCATTTTTACTAATAATTTTATATTTTATTTCTTCAAAGAAAACTCTCAAGTGCTCAGGCATAAATTATTGAGATTTTAGATAATAAAAAGTTCATAATATATGAATCCGTAAATAATAGTTGGCATCAAATCTAGACACGTATGTTGTGTATATTGGTGTCGTCTTAGCTGTGATATTATATTAAAAAAAGCTTAGCTGTGGTATTACATATATATTTATATTGGTAGTTCTTAGCTGTGATATATGATATGATATAACTTTATGTCGTATTCAAACATAATAAAGACTAGGTGTGAGAAATCCGTGAATTTCGCCTAACCAAAGGAAACCGCTCCTTTTTTGGTACAAGGAACCTCTCTCTCTAAATGGTTCATTTAGACCACCATATTTTTTTCCAGTGAAAATGACGTTGCACCATTAAGGCTTTGCCAAAATATGCAGATAAAAGAAATAAATGTGAGAAAACAACTGATCAAGTTAATTAGAAAACATAAGAGAGATCAGAGTATTAATTACTTCAATTAAACTATTAATTGATCAGATCAGTAGTGTCCCTTCTACCTTTCCAGTCTTCGTTATAATCAGCTCTTTTTATTCTCTTAGCTCTTCAATTGAAAAGGAATTAGCGAAAAGATTACATGCTGTAAATGACATGATTTGGAATCTGTGGCCTCCCAATTACCACCGCCATTAAGGACAATTTTCCTTTATTATTCTAATGAATTAGCATTTTTTTTCTTTAAAGTTGAGGGTGTTTCCATTATTTAAGAATCTTCACACTCTTATACGAAATGCAAAGGAATAAGTAAAGAAAGGAGTTAGTAGCACGTCAAGCTCTCTTACTCATGTCTAGGTTATACAATCTGCATGATGAAGAATCTTTGGTGCGAATTTACAAAGGTACATTGAATTTTATTCATTCATGGTGGCTCAGATGTCATGCATGCCAAGTGATCAATGAACTTTGTTATTCTCCTCCTCTTTCACCAAACACAATTTTTTCCTAATAACATTTGAAAATAAACTTTAAATTTAATTTAATCTTATAAAATTGATTTGATGTTTGAACTCACTTATATAATATAAATTTGTCTTAAATCTAGTTGATATTGAATCTCAAATACATCCCCTCATACTCAGACATATACATATTAAGCGTATGACTACATTATTGGTGGTCTATTAATGGTGTGATAGTATGTAGTACAATAAGCTCAACAAACAATAAATTTCACTAAACCAACTTTGATATCATTTTAAGAAGTAAATTTTAAGTATAATTTAACCTTATAAAACCAACTTGTAATGTGAGGTTTACACCCACTTATATATTATAAATTCGTATTATCTTTAATCTATATGATATCTCTAAGATGGTGTTCGACGGACCAGTTGCTTCAACAAAACCACTCCATGACCGAACGTTCCTACTCCTTGAATGGATAGTCCATACTGTACACAGTCCCCTAAGCCTGAGATTTGCTTAAGGTTATGTGAAGGGGTTTGATTTGTTCTGCATTGTTCAATACTACACTTAAATTGCTTGAACTCCTTACCATTCATTTTGAAATATAATCGTTGAGGGTTATAGTCGATACGCTTCGAACTTCACACCTAGCAATTGTTAGGAGATGTGAAGCATCAAGTTTTTTGGACCGTCAAATGTGAAAAGATTTGACGATTGTGGCTTCGTGACAATTGGGCTAACTACTTCTATAAATAGGGGTGGGTTTGGCCTATCATTTTCATATTTTCTCCTATTGCTCAGCCTTTACCATTCACTTTCTACTTAAGATAATAATATGTTAATCGATCACCTTTATTCGTCTTAGGAGTCTTCTTGTTGGGGGTATGCTGATTATGCCTCATCGTCAACGTCATTGTTGGGGTATTCATCATACAACCAAAGATCAACTAAGGTTTGTAATTGGGCCTCGCACGAGGTTTGTGAATATGCAAGTCGCTTTTGCTAGGGTACGAAATTGTATTATTGGGTCGAATAGGCATATGTACTCGATCACAACATAGAGGACCACATCCTTAACTTGAAGGTTTTCAAGGGAAACAAATGGTTGTGTCATGGCAAGGAAGGTTTTAAATTGGACTTCTTTTACATGTACATATGCTTGTTCACCAATATGTTTGTTGTGATATCGTTTGACGAGTTTTAGATGTGGGTGTTGCTTGAATTGAACATGCCACCTACTTAGTTTCACTGGAATGAATGAATGGCTAATCAAGCCTTCCAGGTTTTATACTCGGCATTGGATTTGCTGCTACACCAACTTTACTCCTCCATCACTTTCACACCCATCCGAATAAGAAGAAATGATAAGTGTCTTTAATAGCCGAATTAGAGAAGTGGTTTTTCACGTTGTATGCAACTTCATATAAGGGATTATTAAAGATAGGATTTTTCAAAGTGAAAATAAAAGAAGGAAGCCGCAAGCACTTTTCTTACACTAATGATCGACCTAAATTTCCCTTATACTGGACATATAATCCTGAATGGATAACATTGTTGCATCCATCTCGGTTTACTCTTAAAGAGACATTGATGTTAGGAGTCCTCAACGGTCTTCTCAAATTTTATGGGCCTTTGACCATGTTTGATGATGTCTTTAGTGAGAAAATTTCCTTCTTATATTTTGGTATCTACTCGATGATAAATTGTCTATTTTTTATTTTATTTTTTTGTTTTCTAGATATCATGGCTTCCAACAACCCAAAGAATTGGGATTGGTTCCGTAAGCTGGTGATGCAACGTGTAACTTCGGGGACCAAATTAGGTACAATAAATATTGTGTCTTCTAACCTTTCTTTCATGCCCTCTTGAGCGTTTCCATCCATCATCAATGTGGAAGGGGAGGAACAACCTATGTTGGAGGCTACCCCCTTGACGTCCGTTCTTTCGACCAAGTGGAACATATGGAAGGAGAAGGAAAGGGAAAATAAGAGATCCCACCTTCAAGGGGAGAAATCTTCTTCTACCTGATCGAACAAATTTGGCTGATGACATTTTTGAACCAATTGCACTTAGGTGCCATGGTTTAATTCAACCTAGGCAAGGTAGACAAGGATTTGTTTATACTGATCTTATCCAAGTTTGCCAATTCGATCAGTAAGGGTTCATTGGTGATTTGAAAACCTTTAACTGATCAATGTAATTGTGTTTGATCGGTAAAGGTTCTTTTATTAGAATTCTTCCTTTACGAATTGACATTTTTATGACCGCTTGATACAGGTTCTTTTATTAGAACTCATCCTTAACGACTAACATTTTATTATCGTTTGGTAGAAGTTCTTTCATTAAAACTCGGCTTTAACCATTTTGTGTTCTTGTGTTAAACCTTTAAGGGTTCTTTTGTTAGAACTAATCCTTAACCGATTATCGTAATGACATAAGGAATACATAAAAGACAATTGGGAGAACCCTAGTTTTATTGTCATGGATGCCTCATTAAAACCTCCTCAATCAAAGTCTTCCTTAGGAAAAATTGTTAGTGGTAGGAAAATATATGTCGGTTAACTAAAATAAAATTTAAGATGAGACACATTACATCTGTTGGGTACATCATTGCCGCTCGGATGGTCCACAGTCGGTTTGCCACATGAACATGCTTCTTTCAAGCATCGTTCGTTTTTCTCCATCGCAAGTCCCTTTTTATGAAGCTTCTTGGCTTGACCTTGCTATTGTATCTTCGGACTACCATCCACATGCATGCTTCTGGTCAAATTATAGGTACTTCCTTTCGTTCATCTAAACCATACAGTTGTGTCATTTGTAATAGCGGTGGAGCGAAATGATTAACACGTTCAACAAACCAAGAGCGGGTAAATTGGTTTCTTATCGCATATTGTTCTTTTACTAATTTCTCATGTAAATATAATTTCCTTAAAACAATTTAATCAATTTAAAAGAGTAAGGAAGAGAGAAAATTTCACATGTAATTTTTATACTAGTTCGAATCACATAGATCCTACATCTAGTTGTTAATTGCAGCCGATAGTTAATGTTTCACTAGCACAAACCAACAAACTGTTACAATTACCAAAAAAATAAACAAGTTGAAGGTCAAACACCTTTGTTGTTTGATGGACAAATTTGTAAGCACCAAAATATGATGTCACAAACTTGTTTCACAATCGGCAAGTATGACCGAATCGTTCAAGTAATAAACTTGGTAAGACCAAGTATCGTTCTTCCCAAAGGACTCACGGCCTAGTTTAGTTGTGTGGTTTGTTGATTAGCTAAGACTTAAGGACGAAATAATTGGATTATATTATGCAAGACGAAAAACTAAACATGTATGCATGGAGTTTGATCAATGGCAAAGACAAAAGATAAACACTTTCAATGAAATATATGAATGAATATGTTGTTGGGGGTCAATTTCATCTCATCCACTCTCATACATTTTAGGAATTCAACATTCAAATCATCATTGTTAATGCCACTCTCTAAAGTACCATTCTAGATGGCTTCTCCCTAATCAAATAGTTCATACAATTCCTAGCATTCCTAATGATTAGTTCATAAACGCAGGAGCTTAACGACAACCAATATAATATTGTCAGTATAATATTGGGAGAAATTCCCCGGATCTAGACTTCCCCGTACGTGTCCGTATCGACAAAACCAATAATCATGCATTAGAATGAGTTAAACAATGCAAGCATTAAGCAAAGAGGAAAAACCCTAACTAATGATGAAAGAAAGCATAAGTCTTAATTTAAAGATGCAAACATAAATTCCATATATGAGAGCTTCAAGAGATTACATTGATTCCCCAACAAACATACAAGGTTTAGTTCACCATATTCATGGTGAACCTAGATGAATTACAATGAAAGTATGAAAGAATAAACCCTGAAAAGGTGAAGAGGTAGCCTGAGCATCCAAGATCCTCCTTCAAAGGGGTGGAAGAGAGAGTGTTTGCCTTCGTTCTGCCAAAGATACTAACTATAGGACGTGCAAGTCCTTAAATAGGGCATAAAAATAACATAAAACAAGTCCAAGCCCATAAAAACAAAAGAAAACCGGTCCAAGCCCACTTAGAATGCCGCTCAGCGGTATTTTACCGCTGAGCGGTACTAGCGCATGATCCATTTTGCCCCCCAGCTGCTGTTTTGCCCCTCAGCGGTGATTTCGGCACCCGAAAAGTGCCGCTCAGCGGTATTTTCCGCTCAGCGCCACTTGGTCAGACTTTTTTCTGCGTTCTGGTTGGTTTTTCAGCATTCTAGTTGACTGGTTGACTTTTCTGGTTGACTGGTTGACTTTTCTGGTTTCTGGTTGACTTTTCAGCACTCCAATCATTCGGTATTTCAATTCTTCTTTCAAATCATTCAATTAGCCTACAAAATCAAGGGAATCTTGCACAAAACCATTAAATTCACTTTCAACTCTCTTATTTCTGAAAATATGAATAAAAGTATGATTTCAAGCTAGTTTCTAAGTATAAAGGTTGCTTTTAATATCAATTTTAAGCATGAAAATAACAGTTTTTCAACTGTTATCATTGTTACCCCAAGAGATGAAACTCACTTCCCCTACAACCCATAAGGGATGAACCCCTCCTCCAAATGCTTCACGAAGGATGACCACCGCCTTTGAATCTTCACAAAAGCTGACAGGCTTTGAACTCAGCAACAACAACAACACTCAATTACACTTCCAGTGAAAGTTCTCGCTCTATGCCAACACACCTAGTTCTCAAAGCCACAACACAAGGGTTACACAAACCTTGGAACACTTATCACCCCACACTATAGATAAGAATTTCGAAATACACTTATTTCGTATGTTGTATATTAGAATGAGAGTCGGAATCTAATTTATAGAGATCTCATTCAAGGATACCTCCAAAAATCTGTTGTTAGTTATTTAGCATGTAATAATCGATTATCTAGCTATGGTAACCGATTATGCATTAATGAATGCATAACAGTCAAAAACTTGCTTGAAAAATCTCATAATTGCTTGTGATAATCGATTATGGCAAGTCATAATTGATTATTGATAATCGATTATCATAAGTGGTAATCGATTATCTTGAGTATAAAATGGGGTTTTCTAATTCAAAACCTATTTAAACGCTACCTAAGGCAAACAATACAAAGAATCAAATATAAACCACACCTTATACATCAATCTACCAAATTACAAAGAATCAAATATAAACCACACCTTATACATCAATCTACCAAATTACAAAAAAAATTTATAAAAACAAGTGTTCTTGAGGATCTGCTTGCAATAAGAGCACTTAAGACTTGACTTTGAAACATCATCAAAACTTCTACTCTTCATCTTTATGCTAACACCCTTAACTATCCAACAATGATATTCATCGCCTATTTCGATGGGTACCATCACATTTGTTCCATATGTCTAGTTAAAGGGAATTTCCTCAATTGTGTCATGCGATGAGTAACGGTATGCCCAAAGTACCTTAGGAAACACATCTACGTAAACTTCATTTGATTTGCTTAACCGTAGTTTAATCTCAATCATAACACCCTTGTTCAACTAAGGGTGCTCCACAAAACTGGTGACATGTTTTATGCCCAAACTTTTATAAAACTCATCTAGCATGTTGTCAATGAATTATCAGACATTATAAGTGATGATTGTGTTTGGGAGGCCGAATCGACATACAATATTTTTCAATATAAACGATTCCACCTGTCGAGCAATGATGGTTACAAAGGCTTTCGCCACTACCTATTTCGCAAAGTAATCTATTGCCACTAACATAAACTTCTTCTCAGCATGACCAATTGGGAGAAGTTGTACAATGTCCATTCCCTTTTTCACGAACAACCATGGGAATGATATATTGTTCAACTTTACCACGTGGTAACCTAACTTCATTTTCTTACTCCTGGTTTTTCACTTCTTACATCTATCACTAAAGTGTTTGCAGTTGGTTTCTAAGGTCAGCTAGAAATACCCTACCTAAAGGATTCTAGAATTCAATGCGCTAAGTCTTGTATGTAGGTTGCAAACTTGATTGTGCGGCTCGTCCATAATATATTGAGCCTCCTCCTTCAGAATTATTTTTAGGAAGCTGGAAAATCCCTTTTTGTACAACTATTCTACAATGATACACCATTTTGACTATCAAGACTTCCATTTAGAGGTATATGGTTAGAGAAAAAACATTGTACTTTGATTTAGTGTTACATAATAACTATTTAAAGTTACTTCATTAACAATTTGATTCAAGCTTCGTTATCCATTTGATTGAGCTGAATATTTTACAACATGTTCTTACGATAATATTCTTCACTCTGATTGTTATAAGAAATATAATTTTTGCATTTGTGGTAAGGAACATTTTTTCTAGAAAGTCATGTCTTCTCCCAACTACCAAAAGTTGCCAAATGTGAAATATGATTATAACATTTAAATAGTAAATTATGGTTTTACTATTACATGCCTGTGAATATATAGGAAAAATAATAATATAATAATAATAAAAAAATTTCAATATAATGTGTAGAGGAGAAGTGAAACAAGAAGGTTTTGGTAGTTAACAAATAGAGTTAGATAATCCTATCATTGATATATTTTCTACCTCTAGGTTGTCTTTTTCAATTTGGGTACACTTATTAGTTTTGTCTCTCAAATTGTTCAATGGATGAAGAGGAAAAAGAATTAGGGTTCTATTGTCACTTACATCGTCTCAAAGGGTAGTGAAGGTTGTGTTATGATCATAAGTTTCTACTTTTGTTTTTTTCGTATTCTATTATTTTGGAACTAGTAAAATGCATCTTCCATGTGTAGGACAATAAACATTGAGTTTAGAAGTAATAGTTAATATCTGTCCAAAAGTTGGAGTCCTCAATCCTTCATCACTAAGGTTTTATGACAAAGATATTTATTCTTTGGTAGGTCTCCACTTCCTCTTTTGTGTAGATAGACCCTCCATTTTCATTGTTTTTAGTTCCAAAAATGTTGTTAATGTATGTACAAGACTTAATTTATGAAAAATAACCATGAACAACTGAGTTTTAGTGTCAGAACTTAAATCTTAGGTTGGCAAATCGGCTTTAAAATAAGTTTCATTACCATGCTTGATATTCAGATTTGGAGTAAAACAACTAGAATTAAAAATTATAATTCATAAATCTAGTCAATTTAGAAAGTATGTCAATGCATCAAAGTACATGACATTATTCTTACTTGAATTCGTTTTTACCTTCAAACAAAGGGAGGTAAACAATGAGTTTCCAGCCGATATACTACATCTTAACAACGATAGTAGAATTAAAAAACATGAAATTAAAGCATAAAAAGGAAAAGTCAGATTTATGCAGTATCACACAATAATGAACAGAGTAGAAAACCAGTGTAACTAAAGGTAAAAATGGAAAGAAAGAATGAAAAGGAAAAGACTGAGAAAGGAGGAACCACTTACTAATCTTAAAACTCTCAACGTTAACAAACTCAAAAACTATCAAAAGGACTCACAATGCTTCTATATATATATATATATATATATATATATATATATATATATATATATATATATATATATATATAAGTTTCTGGATAACAAAAAGTGACATAATGTCATCAAATATTTTTAAAGGAAAATTTTTCATTGTGTCAACAATTTAGGTCATTACATGTTGTTGTCTCAATAATAACTGTCAAATAAATAAATAAATATATATATAATAAAAAAATTCAAGGAAAAAATTTCTAAAATTAGGAGAATTGTAAGATCCTCTAATATAATATTAATTATTAATCATATTTCAATTCCATAATTAAATATTTAATATAAAATAAATTTAATTTTTAAGAATACTAAAGTATAATTTTCTTTTAATTAATGAACTTATGTTATATAAATAGTTTACCCTTTTATAAAAAAATAATAATTTATAATTATAATATCCATATATTTACAATATAAATAATATGTTATGTATTAGTGTAACATCCTCTCTTTTATGTTAACTATATTTAAGTTTTTTGTTTAAATATGTTTTAATAAGTAAATTGAGAAATATAAAAAAAGACTTTCTAAAATATTAAAGAATAATTTTGAGGTGTCAACTAGTTTTCATTCTTATGTTACCCCGGTAAAATTGTGATGACAACCTCATGAATCATTGGATTGAGCTTCAATTCTTATATAGTATTATCGAAATATAGTTCTCCACTATGACTCTTGTGATTCACAATTAATGCTTGATGCTAAAAAAAAATAATTGTTGCATTTTAGTGCAAAATTTAGGTCTCCACATAATTTCTAGTTTTAAGCTTTCTTGGTAAAATTTTATTCCTTTCTTGATAATTGTTACGTCAGGATGAAATATTTATTCCGAATTCATAAGACATAATACTTCAGTTTGATCATCGAGATTTCCATTTACAGGTTTGTGGTTAGAGAAAAAAATTTTGTAGTATAAACTAACATCACTTATTTCTTATTTTGGGTTACTTCAATAAGAATTTGATTCCAACTTCGTTAACAGTTGGATCGAGGTAAAAAATTTACAACATGTTCTTAAGATAAAATTCTTCATTTTCACTGTTTAGATTTACATTTTAGAGTTCTATGATAAGAAATATCATTTTCACATTTAGGGTAAAGAAGAACTCCTCTAGAAAGTGAATAAGTCTTCTCCCAACTACCATAAGTTGTCAAATGTGAAATACTATTATAATATTTTAATAGTAAGTTATGGTTTTACTATTAGATGTATGTGAATGTATAGGAAAAAAAATAATATTAAAATAATAATTTAAATTTTTTAAATAATATTAAGAGGAGAAGTGAAACAAGAGAGTTAGGATAGTTTCCTCAATAAATATTTCTTCTTCATTCTTCTTTATTTCCATTTTCTTTTTCTATTGATCAAGATTTTAAAGTAGTATGAAAAAATTATTCAATCTATTAAGAAGTGGAGTTTTACTTCGATAAGTGTTTTGAGGTAAGGGAAGTAATAAAACAGTTATCATTTTATATATTTCATTTATCTATATTTATTGATTTATTTATTTTAATTTAGTGTCCTTATTTTTATTTTATTTATTTATTTATTTATTGTTATTATTCTATTTTATTAGTGAAGTATTTATAACCTCTTATTTATTTATTTATTTATTTATTATTATTATTCCATTAGTGAGATGTGTATAACTTCATTTTTATTTATTTATTGTTATTATTTTTATTTTATTTGTGAGGTGTTTATAATCTCATTGTTATCTATTTATTATTATTATTATTTTATTCGTGAGGTGCTGGTGACCTCATTTTTATTTATCTATTTACTTTTATTTTATTAGTGAGATTTTTATAACCCATTTATCAATACTATTTTATTTTTGAGATGTTTATAATCTCATTTTTATTTCTTTATTGTTATTATTATTATTTTATTAGTGAGGTGTTTATAAGCTCTTATTTATTTATTTATTATTTATTAGGAGGTGTTTATAATCTCATTTTTATTTATTAATTTTTATTATTTATATTTTATTAGTGATGTGTTTATAGTCTCATTTTTATTTATTGATAATTAACATTTTATTAAGTGATGTGTTTATAACCTCATTTTTATTTATTTAATTTTATTTATTTTTATTAGTACCCTCATTCTTATTTATCTATTGTTATTATTTTATTAGTGAGGTATTTATAACCTCATTTTTATTTATTTTTATTGTTATTTTCATTTATGTAGTGAGGTGTCCACAACCTCATTTTATTTATTTATATTTATATTTATTTCATTTAAGTGAGGTGTTTTTAACCTCATTCTTATTTATTTATCTCTATTATTAAAATTAATTTTATTCAGTGAGGTATTAATAACATAATTTCATCTCACATTTATATGTGAAGTACTTGAATACAAAATGAACATTTTTCATCCATAAAATGAATTAAGAGGAGAACTATTATATTGACTAAAAAACTCAGAAACTTTCGAAATCGATGTGAGACTTTTAAGCACATTCCTTACTATTGCCCTTTATAGAGATACAACGCAACAACATCGCATACTAGGTTCATGATGATAATAATTTTAACTTAAAAAAAAATTAGAATCAAAAGAACATAACTTAGAAGTCTTAAATTTTTTAGGTGAAAGGTGTAACTACTTTGAAATTGAAGTAGGTTGTGTGACCAAGAAATACCTGGAAATAATTTATTGATATATGTTGAATGAATTGTATGAAAATGGTTTTTTAATTTCTATGAAGAAATTACTATATTATAAAGTGTAGTGTATACATTGGCATAGGGTGTTTCGGCGTGAAATCATTTTGACTCTACTAAATTCTCATACTTACATAGAAAATGAGGTGTAGGCAGTGAGAGTAAAAAAAAGTTCCTAGTCTGCGGGATCAATATGAAATGGTAGTGACTTAAAGGATGAAAGGGAACTAACCTCGTCATGATGCTTTTTAGTGATAAGGATGGTGATTTTGAGATAAAGGGAAATATTGTGGTTGATGTTGAATCTATTGCAATAAAAATTTACAACAGGTGCAATACTTTAGAAATATTTATATACTCATGTATTCGATAGGGTCTCTTCATTAATAAGAAATATTTATATTTAAAAAATATTTGAAAATTTTGGAGGATGGTGAATACGTAATATATATATTTACACTTTTGTAATATATATTATTATTTAGAAATGACCTAATTTGGTTCGTTAAAGTCAAAGGCACCACCTACACTACAAAAAAAAGATTATTTAGAGGGGGTTTTTTTTTCGATTTGCGGGGGTTTTCGCCCTCCGCAAAATAAATTCCGGGGGTTTTTCAAACCGCCGCAGTTTGAGTCGCCACAAACTATCTGCGGAGGTTTTTTACGACCCCCGGTATCACGTTCAATTTGTGGAGGTTTTTCTGCGGAGGGTAAAAACCTCCTCTATTACTGACAGTTATTTTGTGGGGATTTTTAACCTCCTTTATTTTCAACTATTTGATCACAAAAGTTTCCTATATTAAAATATATAATAACTAACTATTTTCACCAATTTCTTTCTTCTTTTTTTAATTTCAAAATTAAGTAAATTTAATTTCTTTTTAAAATTATTAAATACCAAACAAATATAATTCCTCTGAATAAAAAATTGATACGATAGAACAAAAACCCTTGTGTAAGAAGGAATTTAAAAAAATAAATTGATAAACAATTGTATGTTACAGCAGGATAGACTAGAAATCAATGTAATCCTATTGCAGAAATAGTTACAAAGAAAGAAATGTTATCCAATTCATAATAAACTAAATATAGTTTTATCCTAAAACAATATCATAAATTTCCTAAATGTTACTTCCATCATATGATTGTCTTGTTCCTAAAGGAGACTCTGGCTCATTTGTATCATCACGAACTTGCTGAAAGAATATAAAAAATATTAATAAAATAAACTCAATTACATGTGCTCACATTTTGAAAATAATATATAAAAAATCAATCAAATAGAATAAACATCTTCTATCAAAGGGTAAATAAATTAATGCGTGCCTCTGACCACCACTCAAAAAAGAAACTTCCACCTGAAATGAACCTCAACACTCCTACAGCGGAAACAACAACTCTACAACAATAATCATAGTGGGAAGAAAAATTTAAAAACTTGTGTTATAGTACCCTATAATACATATATATATATATTATAGTACCCTATAATACATAAAGTTAACTATGCATATATAAATCTTACTGCAACACAGATAATAAATCTTACTGCAACAATGAATAAAGCTAATTACAACACATATACTGCATAAAAATCTTACTGCAACAATCAATAAAGCTAACTACAACACAGACATAGATAACAACTACCTAATTCTCACACTATGCATATAAATCTTACTGCAACCATCATACTCAGAACTTGAATAATGAATAAAATATTGGAAAAGCACAACTTATCAACATCTGTTAAATTTGTGGAATAATATCTAATAAATATCATAATATATGTGCTTTCCCGTAAAAGTATTTTTGAAATCAAAAGTTATATATTAGATAGTGAGCATTGATTATAATTGATCATTGATTTCGATAGAACAATATATTCTCTCTTTCATAAGTTTCTCTAACAACAAGGAAGCTCGTCTCACTGTTTTATCAGCTTTATCACTGCTAATACAATGTTAGTGAACTATTACAAGTACATAGTCACGTAGAAAAGAGAAACCATCTCAATAATAGCATATCAACCCCAAAACTTCAACACCAGTGGATTCCTCCATTTTTAAACACCTTATGAAAACCTGCTTTAAAAAAGTATCAAAATTCCAAGACAACCAGACTAAGCAGCCAGAGACAACAAACTACATGGTGCATATAAACCACATATTTGCATTTCTTTAGAAAAAAATGGCAGGTCTTAACCATCAAACTTGAAAATTATGATAAAAATGATTTATCTGCAACACCTTTTCATGGGATCTATATCGTACACGATGCATACAGAAATTACATGAAACATCATTCCTAAAGCTACACTTTTGGGTATAGACAAATATAAAAACATAAAATTCAATAAAAATAAGAAACAAAACTACTGATAATTCAATCTCAATTAATATAATATTGGATAGCTTTGGGAAGTTCATGCGCTTGTCTCATGGGGATACAATAGCTATTCTCACCTGGGATGCTACAGCTTCCGCTAGTATTCTAGGAATCTCTTTTGGCTCAAGAAAGACGTTCACTCGATAGAGAGCTGACCCTGATAGTACATTTGCAAAGAAAATGTTCCAGATCGTAAACCATAATACTTTAGTGCATGCACTCTTTTGTATTTGACTCCATGAAATGTATCCTTGCATGGATGAAAGCATAATCATAATAGGTGGAACAAATGACAGAAACAGCTGAAGAATCAAACTTGGAAGGTATCCTGTTATAACTTGGCTCACAACTGACCTGAAAACAAATATCGGGAAACTTAAGTTGAAAAACATTGAAATTATCAATGCTAAAAGAAAACAATACTCTTTTACACAAACACAGAGTCACCTGTTCAAGAAAAGAAAATAAAATCAAACATTTCTAGAAAACTCTGCACATATATTGGGTATTAAGGATTTATAAACAGTTATAATGAAAGAAAAGGATAAATGAGCAAATTATTAAGGAAAGCATCTACGCAAGGTAGGACGAATAATTTGGTGAGAAGTTTAATTTACTTTATGAGAACAAGAATAACAAGATTTTAAGTCATCAACCAATTTCACAAAGGTGACAATCATTTTAATGAAAAACTCAAGCTGTTAAATGCATGCTTAACATTCTCAAATTTATCAAACCAAACAAAGAAAGCATGTAATTCTTCCCTTTTCTCCCTTTTTCTTCCTTTCAACTCTAACCAGTCAAATTCCTCCAATCTTATATCACTTTGCTTAAAACAAACATGTAATGCGTATTATGTCATTAAATCGTATATCTTCTGTTTTTTTAATCCCTTGTAGTCCCTACAAAGATGACTGAATAAAAATGAAAACTTTTGAATAGGAGAAAATTAGTATAAAAAGAACCTTTTCACAAAACCAGAATTGAGGAAACCATAAGCAGTACACCCTTCATTTTCCATATAAACCAAATAAAACCCATTTCAATGAGAAATTCAGCGAATCAACACAAGCTCTTAACTTTCACACAGAAACAGAACAATGTGAACCTCCTCACTCAAACACTCACTCACTCAAGCAACACCAATAAGTCAAAAACATGTGACTAAGAGAACAACACCAAAACCGCAAGATCCTCAACCAGAGTCAGAGTCACGTCCACAACCAACAATAGAACAAAAAAAACAATCACTACAACAAGCCAACAATAACAAGAGGAAGACCATGGAATAAGGGCTTTCACCTGAGACTGACAGAACAAGACCGAGATACAGTGGCATAGCTACTGTTGTATGGTAAAAAAACAATTATACACCAAAGAGAAGTAAGAAGGGTGTTAGAACGATTTACCTCAGGTTGTAGCACGACTGGAAGCTTCATCGTCGACCCGTCCACGCAACCACCGCTACAGCTCCGTCTACCAACGGTTTCGCGACTACGATTCTGAAGGCTAATTAGTGCGAGAGAGATACGAACCAGTGTGCGAGGAAGAGACGAAGGAATGAAAACGCAAAAATGAATAAAGGGATTTTAGGGTTTCGATTTTAGATCAATGAAATTTTTAGAGGGAGATGGGTTTCGGGATTTTTAGACGAAATATTTCAGAGGGAGATGGGTTTCGATATTTAGATGAATGAAATTTTATAATTTAAAAAAATAATTAGTTTAAAAGTTTTATTTGAAGGGATTATAAAATTGTTTTATTTGAAGGGGTTATAAACCTCCCTTGAAAACCATTAAAACTCCCACTATCATTGACACTTTCATAATTTAAATTAAACATTATAAAATATGTTAATTTGAGGGGGTTTTTCATGACCTCCTCTAAATAACCTCCTCTAAATAATCTTTTTTTTGTAGTGCTAGGAGAGGCTTGGACATCAAGTTAGGGTTCTCTCCTTTTCCAGAAATCTCCTTTAGACCTAGTTTCTAGAAGCTTAGTTTGTCTTTTTGTATGAACACCCTTGAGTAGAGATGACAAAAATACTCGTACCCGCGAATATCAACGGATAAAATTTAAGACAGATAGTTAGTACTTATAGATACTTATTACCCGCTAGTATTTTAATACCAATTTATAAATGGGTCAGGTGTGGGTTTATACTACCTATACCCGCGAGTATTCGCTAGTCAGAAAAAATAAAAATAAAAATTTAATTTATTAAGTTAAATTTAATTAAATTAAAATTAATTTATATTTTATCAGGTTAAATTTAATTCAAATTCAACTTTAATTTATATTTAATTTAATTTCTATTATAATTTTTGTAATTTTATTTAAATTTTATTTTAAAAATTTATAAAATATATTTTATTAAAAATTTGCGAATATCCACGAGCACCCACAAGTTTTAAAATATCTGTAGATATTTTTTAAACAGATATTTACATAGGTAGTAAGCGAATAACGAGTGGATTTTTTTTATATAGGTCGGTAGTAGATAGGCACTATCTGTGCCTGACTCGACTTGTTTTAATCCCTATCCTTGAGCTTTGTTGTTTTGCTAAGAGACTCCTCACTCTCCCCTATTAAAGGGGCTCTTTAAAACTCTTGAAAGGGTTGAGTACTTTGATGTTTAACAAACTTATATTTGAACATGTGTGAGAGAGTTATCTTCTTAGAGTGTGTTCTTCTCTTTAGCCTTATTTTGAGACTTGCACTCAAGTGGCGGTAACCTCACTCATCTTAGATTGATGAATCTTTGTGCTCCCTAAGTAACATATGTTTTCGTTAAACTTCCCCATCTCCTTTCGTGTCTTTCATCATTTACTTCATCTTTACTTCCTTTTAGTTCTTTGTTCATCATGTTTATATGCACTATATGCTACTTGTATTGTCTTGTTTTTTATTTTTCTTTAATTGAACTTATTTTCTTCTCTAAGAGTTTTGGAAGTGCACCTTCACATTTAGGTAACATTGTTATTTTAATGAGAATATTTCTTATACTTTCTTAATCATAATAACACCATATTCTATGAAATATAAGATAAAACTTTATCAAGGGAAGTAAATGTCTAGGAACTATGAAAATAGTTTTTGATGTGTATAAATAATTTTCAGGTTATTTAGATTATCATTTTAGGATAAGTAATAAAAGTAAACTTGATATAAAATACCTAACTATTTATTTAAAAGGTATTTAATTAAGTTTCTTTAAACATTTGCATCGATGTTTGAGGAAACTAATGATATATTTATATGTTGTTTAGATTTATATATTATAATAATTTTGAAGATAACTTACAAGTTCAAATTATAATAACTAGTACGAATATAATTTAACCCATCTTAATTGTCTACAATGAAAAACGTGAGTTATTATCTAGTTATATTTAATATATCTATGAAAATATACTCTGTCCAAACCTTACCTAACGAGTCTCAAATTAATCACATAGTTATAAAGAAAAGAGAAAGTTGTTGGACCATAAAGATATAGGCCTAGTGTAAACTATACATAAGACCTATGACTTCGTTTGATATATTATTTGTTATCACTGTTCTATGCATTTTTTCAACAAGAGTAGTAGCTTTGACTTTAAGTTTTCTATATTTTCTATTTACTTATTTTATTATTGTTATTGATGTTATTAAAAAAATAATAACAAAAGTATGTTTCAGTTTTAATCGCAAACTAACTTGGGACATATTGAATGCAGCATTTTAATGATCCTAAATTTCTTTTAAAAAGTAATTAATTTTGGAATGTTTAATCGATAATTTTTTTAAAATTATAGTTGTCGATATTTTTTAAAATATAAAAAGGTTATTAATAATATTTAAATGTAAGAATCATAGCAACTTAATCATGTTAAATTTAATTAAACCTATAAACGAACAAATTTTCAACAACTAGGATATGTATTTGGTAAGAGAATTGTGGTATTTTCTAAGTAGACTTTATTCCGTTTACACCTTTTTCTATCTTTTTTAACTTTTAAAATTATTTATTTTTGTCTGTACGTAACACATTTGTCCAGAAACATATACAAAAGAAAACACTTTTAAATTTGTTACGGTTAATTTGATTGATGACTTAAGGATCATTTTTTTCCATCCTTAAAAAATCTTCTTTTTAGGGGTCTTCATTTGAGGGAATAAAAACAAACTTCAATTCCCAAGTAGGTCAACTTAGTATAAAATTTTAATTATTTTTTACAAACAATACTTTCAACTTGAATCATATAACCCAAGATTAATTATAAGTCGTTGAAAGTCGAGATAATTTCTGATGAAATTTGAGCATAAATTGGAAAAGATTACATAAAACCAAAAATTGAGTCAGTCTAAATCAAAGATTGAAATAATTATATCAAAATTAAAAATCAAAACAGACTTACCTAAATCAAAAGTAAAAAAAAAACGATTTAGAATAAAGGACAAAGCCCTGTACTCAACATTCTTTATAAACAAGGTTGGCAGGAATGTGGTTTTACATTTTTTTTAAAATTAAGATAAAAATATTATTTATATATTATTCTATATAGAATTATATATATTTATAAATATAGACAAATATATTTTATTTATATATAACATTATAAAAATAGTTTATTAATAAAAATATTATTATTATTATTATATATATATATATAATACGATGTTGTATAATTTAAACAAAATTACATATACTAAATATATACTTATACCTATATTTGATTAATTAATTTCTAAAATATAATAATTTATATGAAAAGCTTCAATTTTCTATGAAATTAATAAATTACAATTTTTTGTTATTACTTAGAATCACTTTATAAGTTTAATATTATGATTAAAGTCAATTCAATGCTGTCATTAAAGTTGTAAACGTGTTATTGTTGACAAAATTACACGAAATTTGTTCTCCTATTTTTAACGTCTTAATACATTTGAGAATAATATATATATATATATATATATATATATATATATATATATATATATATATATAATATAATATAATATAATATAATATAATTTTGGAAAACATATTTATCAATTGAATTAAAAATTTCTTACAATTATTATATGTCATATATATTATTAGTAATTATTATCATTTGCCATTTTTACTAATAAATTATTGAAAACTATTACTATCAATAATAATTGGTACTAAAAATTATTTATTATATAAAAAAATGTGAGTAGCGCATGTGTTTGCACTACTTTATATAATGAGGATTTTCCTTTTTCAGTGTACAAGTATTTTTTTTTTATTCTTAAAGTGTTATTTTAAATTTATTTATTTGAATAATTATTTTACCGTTTTATCCTTTTAAATTACAGTAACATTCTCAAATGGATCAGTAATTTGAGAGTGTTATTTATTTTAGAGGTGTGTGATGTAAGAACTCGTTCTTTTCCTTCTTATTCTTATTCTTTGTCACTCTCCTTCTTGTCTTCTTCTTTCATAACTTTCCCTTTTTCTTCTTTCATTTCTATGAAAGTTTTAGGGTCATAGAAGGTTGTGGGTGTGAGGGAAAGGGAGCAGTGGGAGGAAACTCATTCCTCTTTGCGATGCAACTGTCTCCGTTCGTGGGTGTGACGGCGACAACTTCGCGACGGCTGAGTGCCGGCATCTTCACGGTGAGTTTTCGGTGACTCAAGCACAACGTTTTTCAAGATCACTTTAGGGTTCGCATTTGGGGTTCAGGGTTTCGAAGAGGGTTTCTTCCTGCGTCTCGTGATCTTGGGTGTTGTCGTGAAGGAGAAAATGTTAAGGTAAGGGAAGCTAGACTTTGTTTTAGATTTCGTTTGTGGTTTGAATTTAGTAGCTCTATGAATGATAAGATGTTTTCAGTGAAATAGCTAGGTTGTTGCTAATACTCTTTATGTTTAGATGATGATAAATGATTGTATGACGTTGAATGCTTGATGTGGTGTGTTTGTAATGTTGTTGTTGTCTTGATGGTGTGTGATGAAGTTGTATGATTATTGAAAATTGGATTCAAAGTGTTTGGATTGAAGAATGGTCAATTACTTGGGTATTTATGTCTAAAAAGGGGGTTTGATATGTGAGTTTGAGAATTTGGGGCTGATGTGGGAAAAATGTTATTGAGGTGGTGTCATGAGGTAAATTAAGATTTGATGGAGGTATAATGTGATTGAAATATGATCTGCAATGAAATGGTTGTGTATAGTTGAAGTTTAGAGTGTTTTTAGTGTAAAATGGGGTTTTAAGTAGTGAGATTTTGAAGTAAGGGGTTTAATCTGTTTTGGAGAGTTTGGATTAGGTTATGACGCTAATTAGGACTTGGATAGAGGTTCAAACCAGTGAAAATCTGTCATGAAGGTGAAAGTTGCATCTTAAGTTGGTTTTTAGTCCAATTTGGGGGTTTTGAGTTATTGAGTTGGTTTGGTACATCTAATTCATATCCAAATGACCAATGCAATACTCTACTTTCATTTATAAACATGTTTTCATATCAATATTAGTGTTACAAATTCTAAATTGATCGTTTGGATATGTTTAAGATGCGAAAAACCCAAAAAAATTAGGTTGTTGTAAAAAACTGATAAGAATAATCGATTATCACATATGATAATTGATTATTGTCATACTAGACGTCACTACACTAGTTTTGGGTGGTTTTCAGAGTTTTGGATGTCCGTTTTGGACGTTCTTTAGGTCGTTTTGGGGGTTTTGGACCCTTTCGAAGCTATTGGTGAGGGTTTCAAAGTTTTTATCCATGCCTAAGTGTGAGTAAGAAGTTGCTATAAAGAAAATTCTATTATTTTGTGACTCACAATGACTTATAATGGTGTTTTTGGTTGTTTAATGTATGATAAATAGTTCCATGTATTAGTATGCAATGTAAAAGTAAAGAGATGTATGTACATGGGTTCAAAGTGTTTCAAAGTTGTGAAAGTGAGTTCCAAGGTGGAATTCTTGGTGTAAGTTTCAAGTATGTTTAGAATGAATGTAGGGAGCTCAGTCTTGGGGGTTATCCTGAAACTCTAATGGTCTTTCATTCTCAAGTAAAGAAGATTGACACATGTCGTGAAGAGTAGCAGGAGGTCTTAGTCTTGGGTACTTCCAGTATGATCCAAGGCATGGAACATACTAACCTTGTGAGTGTGGTAGGGTGAAACCCATTGGCAATGGCTTTGCAAAACAGTAGAGGCCACAATAAGTGCACAACCCACCATAGATCGACATTCATTCTAAGTCCAAACAGTCGGTCTAGGTCTTTTTACACTAAGATGTTTGAGTTGATCTATGCTATCAGTATGATTATTATGTGAGATATTTTAATTGACATGATGTAATGTTTTGAATCTAGCTTACCCTTGCTTTTGTGTTGTGTGTCTTTGTGTATGTTTTCTCTTTTGCGATGATCACCTTAATGGTGTGAGCTTAGGGAGACATTCTTTACAGTTACTCCAGCGAGAGGTGAGGGTGAAACAATTGGGAGGTCAGATGATTCTATAAGTGTAGACTTTGTCTTTTGTGAGTTTGTTTTCTCATGGTAGTTCCAATATCATATATGTAATATTCATTTTAGTAGTATTTTACTATTAAAAATGGGATGTTACATGTGAGGTACAATTAAAGGAGAAATTGTTTGAAGACATAAAATTAGTAAGAATTGAGAAGCATTAGATTGAGCTCAGAAGAAGGACAATCAATAAGGATAAAAGAATATCATACCAGGCAGCCAAGGAAAAGGCAATCAATTTAGATTATTGATCACTATTTCAACTAGCATAGATATAAGGTTTTGAGTATGCGATAGACGAATGTTATGAAACGTCAAACCAATCTAGTTGGATGTTATGAGAGAGAATGTGATAGACGAATGATTGAGGCGAATCGGTGAGAAGACATGAAATCCAGTTTAGCTCGAGACAGAGAATAGATGACACAGCGGAAAACCAACCCTAGGCTTTGAAGGTTTGAACGGTGTAGATTTTAGATTTAGAGGTAGGAAGAGAACTAATGGGTGGAAAAGAGGGATTCACCGATTGAATCGATGGAATGGAAAGAAATCGGGATTTTACTCGGTGAAAGAGCGAAGAACGATGGCGGAAGCAGAGATAGGGCACCAAACAAAGGTTTAATCGATCAAAAAGATAGATCTATCGGTGAGGGTAGAGGATATGATTCGGTGGAGAAGCTTACTGTAAGAAATTGGGAAGAAGATGAAGTTGGTGACGTTGCTGGCGAGTTCTGAGAGACAATCGTCTCCTGAAGCAGCGCGAGAGAAAGAATGAGACTTGCGAGTGTGGGAATGTAGACGTGGAGAGGAATGACGCTGGCGAGGACGAGGATAATGTGCTGGAGACCGTGGCTGATGCAGGTCACGTGGCAAATGATAATAGGAGGAAAATGCTTTGATGGAGGAGTGAGAATCTGATGATGGAAAATGAGAGAATGATAGTGTGAGATGGAAGGTGGCTAGAGGAGATCCCTTGGGATTCTCTAGCCTTGACTCTCAAGGTAGAATTGTTCTGGAGTGTTCTCAACAGAATAACAAGTCATTATGTTCAAAAGTCCCTTACAAGAGGTGGTGGCATGTCTATATATAAGACAAAAAGCCCCTCCTATCTACCACATGCCTAACACCTTTTATACATGCTTAAAAGTAAACGAAATACTACACTAAGATAATTGGGCTTGGCCCGTCTATCAGAATGAAAGGAGTATATCCTTGTATTTTCTCTAGTAAGTCAATTTCCGATAGACATATGATTCTTTATTTTTATCGTTGGAACATTTGATTAGAGATTTATATTCGATAGACAACTTTGATCTTTATTTCTTGTTTGGTGCATAAATGTTTTCATAATTGCCTAATTGAGTTTATTCTTTTTGCATTGCATTCTTGATTTAGTTGTATTTAATTTGAATTTAAGAACAAAATTTTATGTGTTTTTTGGAACTTGAAGTTTTATTTTTAAAATCCCAAATTGTAAGAAATGTAAGGCCTATTTCTCTTACCAAGAGGGGGTGAATTGGTAAGTAATAAAAATGCTTTCTTTTTCTATCATTTTGGAAATCTTTAGAATGATCTTTAATGCACAATACAATAATGAAAATAATGCAGTAAAAGAGTCAAAGGATAGAAAACAAACAAAATTTTTTATAGTGGTTCGGCCTCAATACCTACATCCAGTCCCTTTCAATCAACTTGAGATTGAAAGACCTTTCACTATAAATATTTGAGTTTTTACAACAAGGCTTAGAGACCAACTCTCAAATGTAATCTCCTCTCTAACTCACCAATCTAATATAGGAAAACACCCTACAGAAAGAACAAACCTCTCTTCTGTAGTATCCCTTTGAGACCCTTCTCAAAGTCACAAGAACAACATGTTCTCTTCCTGGCAACACGCACCGGGAAACCACAATCTATAATTGTAAACAAAGTTTTGATCTAGAAAGAAAACACCTCAATGTATAGTAGATTGATCAGTCAGTGATAGTTCAAAGCAATCCTTCAAAGTTGTAAATCTTTTGTATCTTGATTCTTGGAGAACCAACACACCTGCAAAAGTCTTTTTTGACTCTCTTATGTCAGATTTAAAAGTTCAAAAGATCAAAAGTTTTTAATGTAGAGTGTTATGCGTCATTATATAGATTTTCATATGTTTGACGTTTTTTAATCGATTACCAAAATAATGTAATCGGTTACATATTTAACAGAGTTACATCAAAATTACATTAAAACAGATTTAATTGATTAAGCAATTAATGTAATCGATTTCACATAAACTGCAAGTCAAAACATTTAAATATATGATCGTTATGATAGTTAAGACTTATCATGAAAACAAAATTCAATGTATACTAGATTTAACCGATTAAGGAAACTGTGTAATCGGTTAAGTATTACACTAAGTCAATTTTGAAAACTTTTTCTTCTCAAAGCTCATCACAGCACATTGCAAATAGGTGTTAGCAAAGGCACGAGTTTTAATCGATTATACATATAATGTAATCAGTTAAAACTTGTAGTTTGTCGTAGTTTAAGCATTAGCTAATTTGATGAACGTAATTGATTACATAACCACGGTAATCGATTACTTCATACATATATGTTTTGTGCAAGTGGTTTTAACATTTGAAATCATGAGTATGCATACTACATATGTAAACACATGTATTATCATAGTAAGTATGCAAACCAAACATTTCAGGCAATATATGTTTTAAACAAAAAGAAACATTTTTGTTGTTGTCATCATCCAAAACCAAACACATAAGGGATTGAGTTTAACATTCACATTACTCCCCCTATCAACACAAATAATTTATATATTTGTATTTAAGTTGTTATGAAATATACTTAAGAGAGTGTGTATCACGTGTAAAGTATGTATGGTGATGATATGAACTTCTAAAATATGATGTGGAGTCACTTGATATGTATATACTTGTATGCTTAGGTATGATTAATATAATTTATTGTATGTGTGATATTGATAAAATATGATGAATTAAAGTATGAGTTGATATAAAGTAGGAAATTCCAAGGAGAAAATCCTAGTTGTAGAGAATTTTTTTATACATTGTTGATTTGTTTTGTATTTATATTTTTAGTTTACAATAATCACCTTATGTGAATAAATATAAGAAAGTAGGAGTCGATCTACTACCTTTAGAGGAGATGATGATGCAACTATGTAGTTTTAGGACTATATTTCTTTTGTATAAGACCTTTATGAAAGAATTTCAATCTCTTTCCTTATAGTTTCCTTGAATTGTATACATACCATATGTTATTATAATTATACTATTGGATAAAAGTATTTTAGTTTTTTAGATTATGTGGCTTTGGATTATTAATTATGATAATTTATACTACTAAATAAAATGTTACATATTTAAGTCAAGTTATATGGTTTTTTAGTACAATAATAAAAATAAAAAGGACATGTGTAGCGCATGTGTTTAACATAGATTTAATAAACTGAGTATACCAATTTTAAAAGTATTAAAATTTATTTTAAAATAATAAATTAAAAAACAAGAGTGATTTGTCAATCATTTCTTCATTTCCATGTAAGTGTATGTGATGGGTTTATACGCTAGATCTATTCATTATCATGATAGATAATCTTATCTCACTTGATAGAGATTTGATGATCGAATAATGCATTGGGTTAATTTGATTAAATGTAATCATGGTTGTTAATTTTTTCTTTTCTCTTCTTAGAAGGGATATTTTTTGTCACATGGATTAGAAATATGATTATGTAATGTGTTGATCTAGTTAAACCTAGTGATCATTTCATTTTTTATGTCACTAAGGACGACTTTGTATCGAATGAGTTGGGAATTTAATAATGAAGAATGACTATTATCTTCATTTTTATGAAGTGCATATAATATGTTTATTTGATTAAATTTAATCATGATTGCTGCTTTTCTTTGTGATGACCTAACACATTAATATTTACAGACGGAGAAATATGAAGATGTAAAGTAAACTAAGAAGAATAGGTTAAATAAATATAACTTCACTATTAGTTTTTGTTGTACATTCATTTATGCTTATAAATATATGTTTTTAGAAAGGCATCTATATGAAATATCTAAATAAATCCAATTAGTTTATTATAACAACATAATATTTTCAATCTATCTTATTAATTTAATATTTTAAAATAAACTTGCAAATCTTTTCAAATATATAAAATTAAAATTTGTGTAATTTGATGAATGGTAATTTTACATTCAATAATAGTATTAGTCATATTAATTATTATATTTTAAGAAACTAACTAATTGAATTATGATTAAAATTAGTATGTATATAATTTATTTTTTATAATATCATATTTATATATGTTTACTAGTTTTATAATTTTTCTATTAATAATGTAATATTTTTTTTATAATTTTATTTAAAAATAATTTTTATGTTTATTTATAAATAATTAGATAAAAAATAATATAAACAAGATTTAAATCTAACTCTTCTTAAATTATTTAAAATAAAGAATTTACAAACACTTTAAATTCAATTTTAGAATTGTTTGCTTTTTGAAAAATGGTCCTGTAATGAAAACGAACACACACACACACATTTTAATTTTAATTTTTAATCGTGCGAATGTTAAATGAAAGTGATACTTTGCAATTAAATGAGACTATACTTTCCTTAAATTAAGAAATTATGTCTTTTTCCATTAAGAATTAATAAGCGAATATGTAGCCATTGAAGAAGCTTGTCCACATCTCAAATGATTAATCTCCACAACTAAAGAAATCAATTAAATTGGTTGAGATAACACACATTAGAAAATATGAAGATTTTAAAGTCACTTTCTGTTTTATGTGGTCTTTTTTTATTTTGTTTGGGTGGAAGTAGAGGAACAAGGTTGCGTGAAGATTGACGTTGTAATTGTTTGAGGTGGTTGGAATGGTTATACCCACAGTTATGCCAATCTTTCTAAATTTGTAGGCAGACAACTAATGCGTAGCATATCATTGTCTATTCCTAAGACAACCACAGTCATTTTCCCTTTCTTTTATTCTTCATCACATGCTTTCCTATCACGTCAAATTTTCAAAATTTACCTTGCCCTACATCCACAATATAATTCATCACATGTGAACTAAAAAATAATAGATATATTTTAACTTCAAAGTTTTTATAGTATCATTAATTAATTTGAAATAATAGCCTAAACTATATAAGTAATATAATAATAAGATCAACATTTTACATGCAATTTGGTAGAAGGTTTTCCCTCGTTGAATTTGAGTAGTTTTCAAGTTGTGCCACCAAATTGATAAACTCAACTTCATTTAATTATTTACGAAACTATTTCCTCTTAAATCGTTAAAGATTTTATGTCAATAAAACATTGAAAATATTTGTTTAACATATTCTATTTAAGGAAACCTTTTGTTGTTTTAGAACTATCTTTTACATAAAAACAAAAATATATTTATTTATTATTTAATATATATTATTTATAATAGTAGATTATAAATATTTGATATTCTATCATATTTTATTTTATATATAGACTATACATATAAAATAAAATAACAATTTTTTTTCATATTGTTATCACAATTATGACCTTAAAGTCATCTAAATAAATTTAAGATTATTTGAAAGGAAAATGTGAAAGCAATTAAAAGAATTGAGATATGAAAGCGTTAAATTTGATAAGAAAATTTGAGTTACAAAAAATGAAATAATTTGAGGTAATTGAGGAATACTCCGTCAAATAGTTTGATATTTTCAATAAGATAAAATTATTAGGTAAGGAGTTTTTAAATTCTAGACTTGAAAGGAAAATTCTAATAATGAAGTTAGAGGGATATAAAAATCTATTACTTTATTGAAAAACACAATATCTGTTTACAATTACTTTGATAGAAGTTATGCATGCCTTGTAAGAACATGGGCAACTAAAATCGGTGTGAGAAGATAATGCAGTTGGAGCTACTTTACATCTTACTAACAAAAATGTTTTCAAAGTTAAGAGTTACAAAAGGAGAAAGTAAAATTCAAACAACAACACATGTGTTTTTTCGTCTTGTCTATAGTGTAAGAAAAATAATCACAAACACAACAAGTGTTAGTGGAGGCCTAAAGCAAAATACCATAAATGTTGTCAATTGGAATATGTAAAAAAGATATGCAAATTCTAACATCTCTAAGAAGATACCAAGATTGTAAAGGACAAATCGAAATATTAACTACTTATTGTAACATCATGTCCAATTTACTTATTTTGATACATGATTTTGGCACTTAGATTGAATGAAATGAACTATCTTTGAGTAAATTAATCCTAATTAACTTATAATGAAGAATGTTATATGGGAAATTGGTTTAGAAAGAAATTAATATGTTTTTTGTTATAATGTAGCACTTTTGCAATACTACAAGAATTGTGCAGCTGAGTTCTAGAATTGAGGTTGAAGCACTAAAAGGTAGTTAAGAACAAGTCAAAATGGTCTGCACAACTGAAGTAAAAAACATGACACTGAAGCCAAGGAGGAAACCCTATGAAGTAGGAAACCTTAAAAAATGGATCTAAAGAGTTGAAGCTTCACCAAGAAAGGTTGCAACCGAGAGGAAACCATCTCAGGAAGAAAACCTCAAGGCTAGATCCTCAAAGCAAGAAACTTTAGCCATAAGAAAACCTTGCATAGGAGAAAATCTTAGTGTTGAAGAGTTGAACATGGAGTTGAAGCCATAACTGTATTTTCTATAAAAACATGGTGTTACTCTTTTTTAAGAGCTTCTTCTTGAGGTTTCGTTCTTAGGATTTCTCTTCAAACTTATTGCAATATCTGAAGAGAGTATGAGATGGAAAAACTATTGCATATGCTTGCAAGGAAGATTATCAACATGAGTAGCTAAACTCTCTTACATTGTAATATATTTTGATTATCTGTACTACTACTACTTTATATATAATATTATTGTTATTCATTGTTAATGATTTGGTTTATGTTTTTATGCTTGGATGAATTGATCAATCATCAATTTGTTGGGATAAACTTAAACTTTAGGGTTTTATTAATAGTTTTGTTTAAATCTTATTTTATTAGTTTTTGGGCCTAATAATATTTATTTTGATTTGATAGAGATAAAATAGGGATACGTAGTTATGATTTTCAGTTTATCTATGTACAATATTATTTTATGATAGATTAAGTAGATTTTATTTTTAAGATAGTTGATATTTTATTTTCAGATTTTATTTTTATTCCTGTAATATTGTAAGTGTCACAGCTATTTAAGACTCAATTTTAGGAAAATATCAGAGTGTGTGTATCGTGAGATTTTCTTAATAGTGGTATCAGAACTTTATGCTCTGAGTACCGAGAAAGAGAAAAAAAGAGAGATGAGAGAGTCAAACACCGTGAGAGAAAAAGTAAGTGCTTGATTTTTTTTAGAGAGATGACAAAGGTTGTCAATAGTATGAGTGTGCCACAATTGACGAGAAAAAATAATTATGATAATTGGTGCCTACATATGAAGGCGTTATTGAGATCCCAAGACATTTGGGATATGGTGGAAGACGGGTACGTTGAACCTAATGAAGATGAACATCAAACGATGGCACATATAACCGCGTTAAAGAAATCACGTGCAAGAGATGGGTCAGCATTGTATTTCCTCTACAATGCAGCAGATGAGTCGGGATTCGAAAAAATAGCAAATGCTAAATCAGCAAAGGAAGCATGGGAGATATTAGAGGTTGCGTATAAAGGTGACAATCGCGTTAGACAAGTCTGAATACAAGCTCTCAGAGGAGAGTTTGAACAGTTGAAGATGGAGTCCAAAGAGCATATAACCGAGTACATAACTCGGGTGGAGAAGGTCGCCAACCAACTCGGCAGGAATGGAGAACAAATGATATCTAGCCGGGTTGCGGGAAAAATTTTGAGATCCCCTACAAAAGATTTCGAAAGTATTGTGTGCGCCAAAGAAGAATCGAAGGACTTGTCAGTTCTCATAGTGGATGAAGTTGTTGGGTCATTAGAAGCCCACGAACAAAGGAGAACGAGTTGGGATGATCAGGTTGAACCCGACGATCAAGCATTATAGGTAAAGTTTGACTCGAATAAAATTTGAATTACTTAGAGCCGAGGTCCTGGCGGTAGAGGACGAGGAGGCCAAGGACGAGGTGGACATGGCCGAGGTAATTTTGAGAATGATAGAGAAGAGCAAACCGGTCTACAGAATTTGCGTGACCGAGGACAAGGGAAAGGTCGAGGAGATCAGTTAGAAGTTGAGTGTTTTAAGTGTGGCAAGTATGGCCACTATGCAAACGAGTGTAGATCAAGCAAGTGCTACAATTGTGGCAAGGTTGGCCATATTGCAAAGTATTGCAAGACCGAGATAAAGGGGGAGACTAATCTCGTTACTGAAGATGCAGAAGAATAGTGTGGAATTATGTTAATGGCAAAGAGCTTAGATGTAGTGGACATGGAGAGCCTAATCCCAACAATGGATGAAGTAATCTCGGTAAAGGATGCAACAATTGTGGAGAACGAAATCCTGGAGAAAGAACTCAAACAAAAAGATGAAGAGATTCAGCAGATAGGGAGGCTTCTAGATGAAGCTAATGAGATTATGAATAAACAAAGGGTTGAGCTTGAGGAGTTGAAGAAGGCAGATGTTGGACCATGCTTGAAATCAAAGACTGATGAGATTTCTACCAACTCGGTATGGTATCTAGGTATTGGGGCAAGCAATCATATGTGGAGGCCAAATTTGTGTCTTTCGGAGATGACTCCAAGGTGGCTGTGAAAGGGCGTGGAACAATCCGACATATGCAGAAGAATGGACGAGTTGAAGAGATTAGGGATGTTTACTATGTTCCGGAGCTGAAGATCAATATTTTAAGCATGGGTCAGATAATTGAAAAAGGTAATTCAATTTTTATGAAGGACCAGATACTATATTTAAAGGATAAGCATGGTCGTCTAGCAACCCAAGCAAAGGCGAAGAAGAACTGGTTGTATGAACTAGAGCTCAAAATCTTGGAGAGAAGATGTTTGAAGCAAAGTATGAGTAGTAAGAGCTTGGGTCTAATAATATTTAATTTGATTTGATAGAGATAAAATAGGGATACATAGTTATGATTTTCAGTTTATCTAGGTACGATATTATTTATGATAGATTAAGCAGATTTTATTTTTAAGATAGTTGATATTTTTTTTTTAGATTTTATTTTTATTCTCATAATATTGTAAGTATCACGACTATTTAAGCCTTCAATTATCAATGAATAGTAAGACTCAATTTTAGGAAAATATCAGAGTGTGTGTATCGTGAGATTTTATTAACACTATTTAACTAATTTGGATTGAGTTGGAAAAATGATATTGAATTTAAAATCGAACCAAGTATTATAATGTGTTTAGATGCTAAGAATAGATTTAATAATGCTTTAGTTGAGTTAAAAGTCATGCACTTAAAGCAAAGATTTGTGCATTGTTTATTTAAGTCACTCATAACATTATCATGAAAATTGTTTATAGCGAATCAAAACAAAGTTAAATTACTTGAATATCCATACAAGTCTCTATTGATATGACACTTATGTGTAACTGATCCATATTTAAAAGGATTACAACCATTAAGAGGACTATAACTTGATTTTTTGAAGACCATGATGATGTTGCACCACTACTAATATGAATTATGTCACCTGATGTGTTTTTTTTACATCTCTCATCTAATCACATTATTTGTGTATCCAACACATTTCACATAACTATATTTAGCAAAAGAAAAATTCTTAACTAGAGTACCTTATATGTCTTAGTACACTTTTATACCTTGAAAATGACATGCATAATGATCTTTATTGAACTTATAGAGGAATCTAATTTTAAGACAATGTCAAATTCTATGGTCATTAGATATCTGAAGATCCCAATCAAACCTTTATGATAAGGTTAATCTACGATTTTATCATTGTTTTCTCTTGTTAACTTTAACTTTTCTTCAATTAAAGTAGAAATTAACTTTGTAATTTTCATTTTGAATCTACGACATACTTGCTCATTGAGACGAAATTTCCATCATTCTACAAAATAACTTCTATGCTAAGAAAATATTTCATTAGACCTAAATATGTAATCTTAAAGCATATAATTATTGGGTTGCCACACAACAACTTTAGTATATCAGCAAGTATAATGGGTAGTTTGTAGTATAACATGTGTCATATCCAAAGAGATTTGGTAGAAAACACAATGTTTTAACTATCTTGATTGTTGATGGAAAAGTGTGATGATTATGATGTTTAGAAAATAGATTTATTTTGTGAAAATAGTGTATAAAACAACTGAATTTTAGATTATTAAACCGTGTTGAAGTTCGACTCCAACACTTTTCCATCTATTGTATTAGATCTATATTAAATATGATGTTGCAAATGACCAAGTCTTAGGAGTTCTCTTAATGTAGCTTTAGGTCCATCCTTAACACCTAGAGCCTAGAACCACCAAACTTTAGTATGATTCCTTAGTGACTGCTTGAATGGATCACTTGTATTAAGATCAAGATCCTATCTCCAGCTATAACCTTAGATCTATTCCTAGCATATAAAAACATACGGGATAACTAATTGGACGACAACTTGAGTCTAGTTTCCACTCAATCTCAAGCCGGTGAAATAAAATGAGTGATAAGTTTATCCAACAACAAGCATAATCAATTAATAAACTTGTGATCAAAAGAAAATATTCATAAATAAGATAGTATTGAATACAAGAGAGTTCAATGTGGTTTAATATCACTCCTACACCTAGGAGATTTAGCTCTTAATAATGTAAGGAGACTCAAGAGTCTTAAAAATTTCTCTGAAAAGCTCTCCAATAAGTCTCCAAAAGCCCCTCAGGTGAAATCCTATTTTTATAGACTTTGATAGTGTGGTTTTAACGATGGCTTCCATGGCTCCACTCGTGAGGTTTCCTCCAAGGTGGGTTTCTACAATGGCTTAAGTTGTGTAGTTTTGGGTTGGAGCCTCTAATATTACTTCTAGGTGAAGGATTCTTCATGGCTTGAGCCTTAAATCATGACTTGAGGAAACGTTCTAAGGTAGGTTTTCTTCGTATGGCTCAAGCTTGATATTTAGCATTGTAGTTGTACTGAAGTCAGTTTGCTTTGAAGTGCTCAAAATTTCTTTGTTTTTATTCATAGTTTAACTTTGACTCTCTAATTTTGTCAAAACCTAACAAACATGTACAATCAGGGTGATTAAAATAGATATTTTATAGAGCCAAAACAAGATAAGTTCCAAATTAACATTACAATCAACTCATATTAGACACTTATCACTAATCACAACCTTCCTAATTTATGTAATAATATTTGCAAATCTCATATACATTATAAAGAATATTTATAATAGGCAAACAAGAAACAAAATCTTTTCTTCACAAATAATCCAATCCCTAAAAGTTAAAATGACCAAAATTCATGTCATAACAAGTAATCTAAAGAGACAACCTAGTTTTAGAAAGAGTTTGAATAGAAATTTAAAAAATCTATGAAATATCAGATAATGATTAGACGTTTGGTGGATAATAATCTAATGGTTTAAAAATTTTAAAAATATTTTGGCAAGATGCTTGAAAATAGTAGTTAATAAGGAATACACGATTAATATATGAGGTATTACAATATTTAAAGTTTAATGTTGGCTCATCCCGATTCTAAGTTACATCTATTTATGGCTAGTTAAAAGCTTGATTACAAATATTATCATTATCACTTTGGGTTATCTTTTTATCTTCCCATGAGATGAAAAGAAAGTATTTTGTAACACTTTTTATTTTTTACTTTTCCGGGTATTTCTATATTATATCTCGAAGCTTATAACATAAGGTTGTTTAAAAGTTACAAGATAAAATATCTGATAAAAGGATAAAAAATATTAACATTTTTTCTCTAGGGAAAATATTTGACATCGTGAATGTTCTAAAAATTGAAGTTAATCTCTCTAGGTAGTATAATGATCTTGCACTGAAGAAGGGTTTTCAAAAATACTACATGTAAATACTTACACTTGATTTAGAACTTTAGTAAGGGTTAATAATTTTTTTATGCCATGTTTTCTTTTGTTGGATTGGTTTTATTATGTCAAGGACAACTTTTCTTTTGAATATCCTTTAACATTATTTACAACACCAGATCGAGCAAACAAACCAAAAAAAAGTTAGTCTTGCACATTAGAATTATTTAGGGTATTTATGACTCGACATCTACTATCTTCACATTGACATCGTCATATAGTTGCAACAACATCATAGATGAAGTTATGAAAACTATTTTTCAACTTAATTTTTGGTTATCTAATAAAAAAGTTTGCCCATAAACATGTAAGAACACTCAATGACTTAGAGGTGTTAAAAAGAGGCACTTAAAAGATGATCAAAGAAATAATATAACAAGAAAGAATGATATAAACTAGTTCAAGAAGAACACGTACAAGAATAAAATACAATAATTATACATAATTTACAAATAAAACAAGATCAACTTAAAAAAAGAAAATGACAAGGATGGTTAATATCATCACATAAACATCCATCAATCAACTCTCAGTTAAGTTAGACAAATTAGAGCATATATAGACTATATAACCAAATATCACAAAATTGACTAAACATACATAACCATCTAATGAAAACAAGGATCAAGTATTGAAGTTTCAAATGATAAAAACAAAATTTAGATACTCAACCAAGATGCATGTCATGTAACTATCTATCATAGGAATACAACACAACATGACACAAGACATTCTTAACAATATTAATGATTTGACATTTCTCCTATAATATGAATATTTGCATTGTTTTCAAATTTCACATCAAACTTTATTGTTTATCTAAGTTAGAAAACAACTCTATTTTCACTTATGTAAATAATATACTCAATATCTAAATACAAAATATTTACATCATTTAAGAATGTATTACTCATTAAAAGTAGGCTATATATGGGTCATAAAGATTCTTACTAATAATTTGACTTAATTTTATGTTTACATGCTTCAATATATAGTTTTTAACTTTATGTATACACTTTCCATATAATGGAATCTATTAAAATATGACATGTCTTGGTAATTATTATCCCATCCTTTTCTAAAGTTTTCTCAACCTCTATCTTGTAATTTTCTTTTCCTTCATTTTTGAAATCATCAGAATCTTTACTCTTTGTACTTTGGTTGGTTTCATCAATTGTTAAGATTCATCAAACTCTTCAAGACTTCTCTCTTTTTTCTTTGATTTTCCCTAAAATTCTACTCACATGACCTTTAGTGCCTCCTTGTAACATTGTTATTGTCGTGGTGTTCGTGAGACTCGATTATTGTAGACACCATATGGTTAAACTTCATTGGCATGACGCACAAACTTTTATTCACTATATTGTTGTCAATTATTTCTAATGTTTTTTCTCTATAAGTACACCAGATCAATTGTAGTATAACTAAAGGATCGGGTTGTCGTATCCTTAAAGATTAATAAATATTCAACAATTTAAATAATTCCTTGTTTCAAGCTTGCAAAACATACAAAAGTAACATTTGTACAAAGTTATGATTACAAAATTTATAGAGATGGATTTAATAAAAAAATATGTATGAATGAAATATAATTAAATGTTGGGACTTGATTGCGTTTGATCACTAATCTACAAGCTCTCGCTTCGTCCATTCAACACTTAAGGAGACTTTTTGTGCCATACTTGCTTCTTTGATTATTGTCAATGCCATCCTCATCAACTCTCTAACTTTCTAGTGCTTAGTTTCATTGATTAATGGATTGATGTAGTGAATCCTTCTTCTTTTGTTTTATTTAGTGGTTGTTAATGTTATTTTCTCAACAAATTTGTGTTTTCTTGATATCCTTCTCACTACAAATACATAAGGACTAGCTTTTCCGATCCATGTAAATTTTCTCATTAACAAGATATTCATTTTTCCATAAAAATACTAGGGGTTTTTACAAGTATATATGTATCTAAATGAACAAAAAAATAGAGGTCCATGAACAAGCATCTATGTATTTTAGGCACTTATTAATGTCTTCTTCATACAACCTAATTTTAATTTTGGGATTTGTAACTTGTAAAAAATATGATTCCAAAAATTTTGAATTAGATATTATAAACTTTTAATATTATCTCCATTATAGTTTGGCTTTTCATGTTTGTTGCACTCCTTTATTTGAAAACTTCGATATATCCAAAGTTTGTTTTAGTTATTTCAACATTTGAAATTTTTTCTAAAATTGAGTATGCTATTCCTAAAAAAAATTATGATTATTGGTCCTCTCCTTTAAGGAGTATTATCAACTCCTTGTTGTAAGTTTGGCTAAATAAAGTTTCAAATATTGTGAAAAGTTTGGCTAAATAAAGTTTCAAATATTGTGAACTTTCAAATGGGTAGAAGCAAATAATATTCAATAATTATATAATCAAGTATTTTTCTATCTAATTTGAAGCTAGATCAAACAATATTATAGTTTGTCAGTCATGTCTTTCTCTTAAATAAACTTGAAAATATATGATAAAACAACAACTCATTTCTCACACTTTTAATTTTTTTAGTAGTAGACCCTCACAAACTCACAAATTAATGTTAGATCCAACCAACTCTAATACTTATATCATACAGGTTTGTAATACTTAATAAATTTTCTCACTCACTTACCATCATAAGATATATTACCATATACCTCCATCTAATAACGAGTTATCCTCTTACAAGTACCACTTCAATTTCCACTTGCAACTCTTCGAGTCCAATAGAAAATTTTCCTTGTAATATGTATAAATAGAGAATTTTAAGAAGATAATTCATTTTATAAAGATCTTAAAATGTTTTAAGAAGATATTAATTTGAATCATATAAGTAATTGAATTACCTAAAATTAGATATTTAAAATTTTATTTAAAAAGTATGATTTGAAATTCTTCATAAATTAATATTCTTATAATTTCTCTTTGGATTTTTCTCCTTGACTTTCTTTTTGTCAGGCCATTATCAGTGTGGCTAAGATCAATACATTAATTAGGATTGTTTGTTTACTAATATAGTTGAAAAACAATTTCAGCTAAAATTGATAAAAAAATATTGGAAAAAACATTATAACCAACAATGTCGTAGAAATACTCCCTACTGTTGTTAGTTCAAATAATTGTGGTGAACTTCAGTTGAAAATAATTTAGATTGACATCAATCGAGAAAAACTTTATTATCAATTTTGACGAACTTTGGATGAAAATTAACATAAACCAAAATGATTAAAAGTGATAATCAATATTAACAAATTTAACTATTAAAATGTTAAAAGTTTAAAATAAGTTTTTGCATTGTTTATTATTAAAATATTTTTTTAAACAAGTTAAAATTCAATAAACTTAAATTGTTTTATTCAAACAAATATATGCAAAACTAAAATTATTTTAAACAAAATAAAATTCAAAATTTTTAGAAATTGTGAATTTTTTTATCCTAACACAGTGTTGTTAAAAAATCGAGAAGTATCCAAACATATTAGATAAACTTTTTAGTTTAATTTGATTTTTTTTTAGCTCAAAGTTTATTGATGTAAGTGCTTATAAGATTTTAGGTAATAAATTAATAGAAAATTGTTTGGTCTTAAAAAAATTTAAACTAATGTAAATGACTAAATTTTTTATATGTATTATATATATAAATTTAGTCTGATCTTTCACAAATTTTGGGCTTGTTTGATCAGTCTTTCAAAAACTTTTGGATCTGTCATTGAATTGATTATGAATTGGACCAAATTCAACTAGTCAGTGGAGTTTAATTTTGGAAAGAAGAGTAAAAACTCAAGACATGTATTATTTATCCGTGATAATAAAAGTAATAAAGTAACAAGGTCGGTGATTTGTTGTCTTTAGTGATTAGGTTAAAAATACGATCATTATGGTGAATGTTGCTAACAATTCTAATGTAGCAAAAAGCAGAATGTGAAAAAGCTCCTAAAGTACTTTGTTAAGGGTGTTTAGTAATGAGAATGTGTTTGGTTGGGGTTTTAGAATGGAGAATTAGTGTGGGAAACGCGTGTTAAGATTGTGATATGTTTGTGTAGTTAAAACTTTTGCTTTTTCAACTTACTTTTGTCTAAATTTCCTCCCATCTAGAATCACAGGTCGGCAAGTAATTATCGTTCTTAACATTTTTTTATTCTTTGGTGCAAAACCCTTTCTTTCTGTTTTAGAATACCTTCCAAGAACACAACCAAACAACAATGGTTTTCAAAATACAATGCTTCACTGCCATAATTTGGCTGTTAACTTTTGGTTCAAAGTTCCAATAGCACCATCACAGGTTTGTTAACTTGCCACTTATGACACATTCTCCTCCTCTTTCTCCACGGCTTCTCCAATTCCACATTTTTTTTATATTTTCTTTTCTTATGCCTGACCTAATAATAAATGTTTGTTTCTACAAATTAATCAATTTATCCTTTTGAGGGAAATTTTTTAAAATACATTAAATTTAAAATTCAAATTTTATTAACTTTTCACTCTTTTTTTTCATCAAAACCTTCTTTAGAATAATCTTTCTTAGAAAAGACCAAAGGTAAAAAAGAATACAACGATTTTATAATGTTAATTGTAGTAAAACGTGAGATGTGTGTTTATCTGAAAACACGATCTAAAATGTATGTACCAAATCTTATTTCAACACTCTAAGAGGGTCCTCCCATCCAACTGATCGGGAACTTTCCTTCTTCCTCATATTTCGTAAACAAGATCACATCAATGAAACTTTCTCAATTTCCTAAACATGATCACATCAATGAAACTTTCTCAATTTTAGCTCGAAATTGTATCTTCATGCTTCTTGTTGCGTAGAGGTCTCTTATTGAATGTGTCCTTTATTTGACAACTTATTCATAAGGTCTAGATTGATTTGTAGAATTTGTTTGTGACATTATATATATTAGTGTATATTCTCACTATAATACAAAATATGTTTATTTCACTATTCTATTATTATCTAACCTATAAATTAGGCTTGAAAATTGCAAATAACATTTTTGTAATTTAGTTGTTACAATTTAGGAATAACCTTTATAGGTTATACATAAAATTGTTTTAAAAAAACAACAATTTTTTTTTTACTTTTTTTCCTGTTTTACGAACATCCTTGATTGCATGAACAAAAGTATTGAGTGTGATGATTATTGTGTATTTAAATGTTGTATTTAAGGTTGTATTATCTACTATTGAGGTTGGTTTTTCTCATCTTCTCCTCTTTATGTGACTGATTTAACTTAACCTAATTTTGTAAAATTCACTTAAAATATGTGGAAAATAATTTTTGACCCAAATTTTTGTGTGAAAATTTCTATTAGGTTTTATTCAAATGTAGAGTGTTCAGAGATTCAGAGTTGCCAAGATTTAGTGATTAAAAACTTCAAATGTTCATAACTTTTGCTACTCTTGGATGTAGACGCATGAAAGTTGTTGGAAATAAGGTGAAAAATGTAGTAGCCAATACCTGGAGGGGATTAGGGGTCTAGAATTTTAAAAATTTCAATGTTTACGTTATGTTTTCCTTTTTAGTATTTTACCAATTTTTTTTATATAGAGATTTTATGTTCTTATGGAGTCAATGTATATCATGCAAAGACTCTAAAAGCACTTCAACACTTCAAGCCTTCCACCTTAGGGATATTAATTCTCCCAAAATCATATAGGAGTTATGTTTGCAAAAGACACTCTCACACCCAAATTAGCAACAACTAATAAACGTAAACCACATACCTCGTAAAATACGTTATTTATACTTTTGTTTATGGACCCTTACTTAGTGAATAGTAGGTGGTTAACGTGATGTAGCCTTGACAAAATATATATAGGTAAGGTGCATGTCAACTTAGTAGGTCCTATATAACTGTGGTTGAGGGGACCTTAGACATATATAGTACATTTTCTATGCTTTTGATTATATATATATATATATATATATATATATATATATATATATATATATATATATATATATATATATATATATATATATATATAATGGGAAAAAACATTGCATTAAGATTTATGTAACAATAATTATATGATTAAGTTTAAATGCAATTAATTATGATGTCTAAAGTATTATTTGAATTGTTTTCTTAAGTAGTAGAAATGTAGCAAAAACACTTAGAAGAGTAAATTTATATACTTTTATTTCAAGTGCTCAAGACCATAAAAATAAGATTCACCTTAAAACTTACACAAAGATATTATAGAATTCAGATTAGCTAATTGAAGCTGCAACAATCATCTTTAAGATGTTGTTCAAAGAGTTGAAGTTGAAGATGAAGAACACATTTACTACAAACAATTCTTTGTATTATAGAGTGATCATATAGTGTGTTCTTTGTATTGTATGAAATACTTTGTAAATCTCTCACTGTATGAAGTTTTTTCTTGTGAGCTTAAAAATTTCTTTATGTGAGACTGTTTTCTTTCTATTCAAAGTTATTAATCTCGAGGAGAGTTTAAGAAGATTAAATTAGGAATGGTTTGTGTTGAGATTGTTGATAGGGGGAACATTGGTTTAGTTGAACCTACAATCTCAGAGTTTCTGGTTTTTGATGATGACAACACATAATTAATAACACATGTGTTTATGTGTTACATGTTCATTACTTTCATGATTATGAATATTTGAGAACATGTTTGTGTTGTGTTGATCGTTGCAATTCACTGTGTTTTACATGAGATCTTATCTGTGAATGCATGGCATATGTTTTAGAAAAGGAAAACCACAAGCACTTTTGTTGAACTTATAATATGTGGCAAAATAGCAGTTTTAAGTCTACTTCATTATGAAGTAAGTCGATTAAAACCCGTGGCTTTGCAGAAACCATTTTCAAAGTATGCTGTGAGATTTTCAAAGTGAAAGTTTTTCAAAACTTTGTTTAACTGTGTTGTATAGTCGATTACATGCAACTTGCATTCGACTAAGTGTGTTACAGTTTTGAAATTTTGTTAATGCTTGTATTAAATGTTACAACGGCTATATTTTTAAATATGTTGACCAAGCATTAAATGAGATTCGACTGCATTAATTGTACATTTAATTAACTGCATTGATTATTGCTAACTGCTTTGATTGAAGTGTTGTATCCGACTGCATTAGTAGCTAAGTCGACTTGAGAGCGTCAAAATTGTGAAAAACTATAAATAGATGCGAATTTGAATTCTGTAAGAACCTTTTGTGAATTCTAACATTTTCATATTCATTACAGATTAGTGCTATCTTACAGAACGTGGAAAAGCTCCAAGAATCAAAGAAGAAGACTGTGGTGATCATCTCTTGTGATTTCTTGAAGAGCAAGATTGTTGAACTTTGACAGTCTGATCAATCTGCACTTGAGGTGTTATCTGTGTGATCAGTTTTCTCAATCTTTTGAAGATTGGCGTATCGCCCTGTTGTGATTATAGGAAGAAGAGTGTGCGGCGTTCTTGACTTTGAGGGGTTTCTCAAAGGGTGTAGGCAACAGAAGAGGGGATTCTTGCTGCTCGTCTTTTTGTTGTATGCCTATATTTTGATTAGACGGTTAGAGAGGTGTTTTATATTTTTTTAATCGAAAATAATTGATTACCAACTTGAGATAATCGATTAAACATGTTCGAATCAATTTTTAATCAACATTTTTTGAATTTTATAAATACAATGTCTCATTCACTCTTTTAGACCTCCAATATACTACTTGAAAATCGAATTAATTAAGATCATTGAAGTTGTTTTCATATCAAAAAGAGCTCTCAAGATTACAAATTCATAAGGTTTTCTTCTAGTGTGAAATTTTTTGAACATTCTATTTTTGAGTTGTTGGAGTATGTTTAGTGTATTCCCTTTTGTTTGGACAAGAGTTAATTGGGTTGCTATCCTCTTGGAATGTTCCAAGGGTAGAACATATTCTTTTGAGTGTGTTCAAGATTTTATCTTGTATTGCTTATTGTCTTGCATATATGCTTTGCTTGTGCAAACATATAAATAAAGTGGATTTTATTCTAATGTTGAATAATGAAAACAAGATCTACAATTTTTTGTGATATAAACTAATATACTTTTTTTTTGCAATCTTTCTCTTCTTCTATGTTCTTAGTCTTGTTTTTTTATCAATTTTGATTCCCAAATCAATTGCATCTAGACTTTAAAATTGAAACAATTTTCAAAGAATTTGAAAAAAGAGTAAATCTTTTTAGAATGTTTTAAAACCATCTCACCTTCCCCTCTTAATTTAGCCTAGTCGTAGATTCTTTTATAACAATATTTATCTTGTTGTGTTATAAATTTTAAATTGGAAAGATACTGATCGATAAAGTATGATCTTTTATTACATAGAAAACTTATGAAGAGAAAATTAAAAAAAAAAATAATTGAAGAAGACATTTAGAAAAAATAGTATCTTTTTATTTTTTTCTTAAAAAAAATAGTACACATTTTTGTATACCTTCGACTAGGGATAACCTTTATGACCTTCACTATAGATCAATTCATCTTTACCTTCAATTGGTCTGTTTTGAGTTGACGAACTGACCTATATCGACCTTCGGCCCATGACATGTGTCTCACAGCCTACGACCCACAATGATTCATCTTGACCTTCAACCTGATTCAACCCATATTAACCTTCGATTTAGGACTGTCCATCTCAATCTTTGGTTCGTCTCGACCTTCGTTCTAAGAAAACATATCTCGACCTTTGATTCAGATCAGCACGTCTCAAACTTTTTTTTGGCCCTCTTGTTTGAGAGTCTTCAAAAGTTGACTATAATTAATTAATAAATTATGATCAAATTAACCTCTCTAATATATAATACAAGAATAACTTAGTTAAAGAATCTTACACATCGGATAAAAGTGATTTAATAATAATATCTTATTTATTTTCTTAATATAGAAAGTAATTTGTATTTAATTAAGTGATTTTATATTTGTGTGCATAAAATAACTTTGATATTTATTATATATTAACTTATCATTATGCACATCTTACATGAATTACTGTCTTTATCCCTAGTAATAGAGAACTAGTGACCTTAGAAATAGTAACAAGTAGAAATACAAAATTAAGAAAGTTAGTCTAATATAAAAATATGATAAAATGGAAAAATATATAAGTGTTACATTATGACTTATTTTTAATGATTTTATTTTTGAATTTTATAATTTTGAGTAAAGTTGTATTTATCCAATGAGCTGTCAAGTGTCAACACATCTTTAAGACGCGTATTATTAATTGTGAAACCAGATGGGGCTATCGGGTGAGAACATCAGAATTGGAATCATATTCAAATTCTGCTTAAGGAATAGAATTGTTTAGTGGTTCACAACAAACACTAAACACCAAACGTTTACTTAAAGAATAAACTTTTCATTCAGTGGCATCCATGGCAAAATTTTGGTCACACAAACCATCTTTAAAATTTATCACAGATTCCCTTTTTCAACACAAGAAATTAAACAATTTGCTTTTTCTTTCGATTTCCCAACTTCACTTGGAATAGTCTAAACCATTTCTGTACAACATTTCTTTCATTGAATCAACACTTCGTATTTTCAGGTTTCGGTAATTTTTTATTTTATTTTTTCTACTCTTGTAAAAAATGCTTTTTAGAGTTAACACAGAAAGGTATATATATAGTTTCATAATAAAGTCAAAGACAACTATTAATTAATTAATTGATTAATTATCAATTACCTTTGGTTCTGTTATCATTTTTATGTGGAAACGTTGAACCTATTCATGCACATGTGTCGCATTATGTGCCTAAAATTAAGGCAAGGTTAACAAAGTAAAGGTAAGTACTTCTTCTATAATTTACCCTTTTGCTTTTTAGAGTCTTATCTACAATAATCTTGTTGGTGAAGAAATTCAATAGTTTTGTATCTTTATAAATTGTTCTCTAAACACGAAAGGGGAAAACTTTTATTTTCCCAAAATGCAGAGATATCATGGTTGATCAAGAGTTTTAAGTATTAACATTATTCGTTTTAGTTTACTATATCTTATTAGTTTTTCAATTAACACATGAGTTACAATATGTACCTCACTAAAAACAAGAGGTTAATTTTGAAATCTCACAGGAGCATATTTGTGAGAAAAAATGCATTTTTGTTTAAAAATATATCACTTGTTATAGTTTTTTAAATGGTAAAATATGTTTTTAATACTAAATTTTGATGAGAAATTAAAATTATTCAAAATTTTAATATATCTTAATTTTTTTAATTTAATTACGTCAAATATATTTTACATGTTAAAAAAGTTTTATGTTTAAGTTGTTTACCCAATTTGACAGTTATAGTTTTAATATCAAAGAAAAAATCACTTTTGACAATAAAAATATTTAATATAAATTAAAAATACTATATTCATTGAACATCAAAATATATCATAATTTTAAACAAAAATAAATAAATTTTATGTTAAAATTTAAAGAATAAAAATATATTCTACTGTTTTGAAAACATATTTTGATGGCTAGGTAACTCAAGTACAAAATTACTGCAACATGTTAGTTCATATAAATAAGCAGATCGTAATTTGAACCAATAAAACCCTTCTACTTTTCTTTCTTCACGCCCACTATTACTAACTACACCCTTATACAAAGGAAAACTCTCCCTCACCGCTTCATACCATTGCTATTTCATTGTCTATGCAGATGAAGAAAGAAAGAGAGAAAACGTGTTGTAGAATAAATTTACGGGTTTCAGAAATCTCATTTCAAAAATTCTGTTTTAAAAAACGATCTAAAAACTTCAAAGATCTAGTTTTGGAAGTTATTTTTATAAAAGGTAAAATAGTCATTTAAAAAATTATGAGTGTAAATAGAAATTATGTAGATGCAGGAAAAAAAAAACCATTCTAAAAATTATACTTAGGTCAATTGTTGGAATTTGGATTCAAATATACGGTTTTGCTTTTTGCAGCCTAGAAATACTTCCCGTACCCCCCTACACCAATTGAATGACAAAATACATCCAAATTCTTTCACATTCTGAAACTTCTACTAAGAAAGTTTTAAGTTTTTCTTTATATCAGGGACACGATACAATGAGGGTGTAAAAGGAAGGAAGGGAAAAAAAGTAAATAAAGTGAAAGATGAAGTTTCTTTTATTTATAGAAAATTAAGGGAAATGAAAAAGAAAAGGGATATTGACTTATTTAATTAATATGATAAATAAGAATAGGTATTGATTAATTGATTATAAAATAATTAAAGCGTTCTTAAGAAAACTATATTATGAAGGAATATTTGAGAAAAATCTCCATTGTCATATTAATTTTTCATCGTATTATTTTTTTTCGATTTTTTATGCTTTCATATGAACCAATCACACAATTTTCATTCTTCAGAAAAAAAAAACAAAATGAAATAAATTAGAAACAGGGAAAAAGAAGAACATATAGGACAAATCATTGTGTCCGACTTTATTCACTCCTTAAAAGAAAACAAACATATAATTTTTTCAGTTTGGAATATTTGTTATCGCTGTGAAATTAAAGTGTCAATACATAACAAAATTCATATTCCGACTTCTTCTTTTCAAAATCAAATAATTTCATTTTGTAAGGGTTTCTTTTAAAGAAATAAAAAAACTAATAGTGTATCACCATAATAAATATAAAAATAATATTTTCAGAAAATTAGCTCCTGAAAAGTTCTTTCTAGAATTAAAATTTGACATTTCAAAAATAACTTTTCAAAACCATTAAAAACTTTAGATTTCGAAAAGTAATTTTTAGAATATATTGAAATTTTAATCATTTTAAAAATATAAAATAGAAATATATTAATAAAGTTAAAATATGTAGACAACAATTATTCTATTTTTGTTTTAGAAGTTGTAATATAACAATCTAACAATTATTTGACGTCCCGACTTTTAAATTTTTTATATAAATTAAATATAAATTATATCTGATTTCTTAATTTAGATATAAGGACAATATAAATATTTATATATTCAATTATATATAAACATATATATATATATATATATATATATATATATATAAATATTATGTGATTTTATTTTTGTAAAAAATATGTAATTAATATTTAGAATAAAAAACAAGCAACTACCTACAAAAATTTCATATTCATAACAATGAATTTTTATTTCCAAAATAAAATAATAAAATGAGATACTTAAATTTATATCTATCCCACCTCATTATTATCCCCGTTCAAATAAAGTGGGTTTACCTCAATTTTAATCAATTCTGGTTTTTTAGGTAGGACTTTTCCTATAATCCAATTAAAATATTTCCTTGATGATTATTGAAACTCAAATTGCTGCCAAATCATTTATTAGGTGGGAAAATTGTTAACTTAATTAGATTGGATATTAGTAATCATGATTAGATATTAAATTATTCACTTGTCTATTTATTAGCCTGTTGTCTGTTTTTTATATAACAATAGTATTTTTGGTTACTTATTTATAATAATAACAATAAAAATAAAAATAAAATCAATTTATTGTTATTTGAATCAATTTACATGTATTGTTATTCTCCAATATCAATACACGTTTTCTTCTAAAAAGAACAAATCAAGTATTATTTACCTATGTGATGTGCAAGAGTATTAAAGCAAGGCTCTATAGGTCATAAGTATTATCATTTAAGAGAAATTATGCATGTAGTATTTATAATTAAAGTAATATAAATATATCACACGCGTAGATTTTATTTTTTATTTTATGTAAAAGGGAGGATATTCCTAAAAAAAACTTTAATTGCTTAAACATGCTAAATTATTAAAGCATTAAGGATGATAAATACACAAAAAAAATTGAATGCATTTAATAGTTATTAAAGCATTAAGGATTGAATTTGAATTACATTATAGCATTAGGGATTCTTAAATGCATTCAACTATATAGTTATTAAATGCATTTAATAACTACACAAAAAATTCAATAATTATATACACTAAGCCATTCGAACTATATAGTTATTGAATTTGAATTATTTATATTCTGATTTCCCAATGGCCAACATAAATCACATCAATCCTGAGAAATTCAGTCACGATAAAGCATTAAAAGAAAATCCAATAGTTAAAATTCCATAAAAAGAAATGAAATTTAAAAGTAAAAACCATTTGCTATAGGTTCAAATTAAGGTTCATCCTAACCTAAACAAAAGAAACCTAGAAATTCAGAGTCAGTTAAAACAAATGAAAAAGTAGAAGAACGGGATACAGAGAAGCCGTGAATTTTCAAGAATTTCCTCAATCTCTTATATCTTCTCTGTTCAATGATTACTCATCATTTTTCTCTTACATAGTTTAAGTCAAAGAATTGCATATAATCTCATTTCTTAAGATAAAAATATTTGGGAGAGTTACTTCCTCCACCTCCCAACTGTTCCTTACATTTCTTCATATTTTTTTATTCTAAAAATATTTTAAATTAAATTTTTTTAACGTTTATTATTTAATTTTATTTACTTTTTTTAAAACCCTAATTCTACCGTCTTCACCCGTCACTTTTCTCTTTTTCTAATTACACACAAATCCCACCTTCTCACTTTCTTTCTTTCTCTTTTCTTCACACAGAGAGTCTTCATTCCCTCATTTTCTCTCTTCCTCTCTTCTTCGCACACACAGAGCCTCCTTCCACTCCTCTTTCTCTTCGTTCCTTTGCATATTTTTATGGTTAAAGCTTCCTTCTTTTTGTATATTGCTCTATGAATGAATGTATGTGGTGTGTTGTGTAAGAGAAAGAAGAGAAACACGAAAGCTTGAACGAATGTGGAAAATCCGTTTAACGGATTTTGAGATCCGTCCACAAATGTAGAGATCCGTTGAAGACTAAACGAATTTCTCATATCCGTTTAAGCCTTCACGTTTCAACTCTTTTAATTTTTTTTTGTTTTTAGTTTATTTTTGTTTTTAGATTTAATTTTCTGAATATTGTAAATGTTTATTTGTGTAATTTTATATAATTTAATAATTTTTGTAATATTTTTTATATATAAAAAATTGTTAGAAAATAAAATGAATATAGTTGAAAGAGAAAAGTAAGAGAATGAAGACAGCAGAATTAGGATTTGTTTTTTAAATGAGGGGTGAAAGATGCCTTGTTCAACGGATTTTAATTTAAATAAATCCTTATAAGAAAAAAACTTTTTTAATTGTAAGATAGAATGGAAATAAGAAGGTGTAGGGCTTTGTAGAACATCGAGGAATATTGGGCTTACTCTTTTTGCTGAAAGTCAGACAAATGACAGTTTCTTCCTGCTCCTCCATAAATTTCACCTGCACCCCGTATAAAGTAAAATTCAATTTTGCCCTCTTTGAATCTAGAAGTTATCTCTAAAAGTCAAAAATAACTTTTTGAATTAAGTAATTTGGAAGTTTTTTCTTTTTAAAATTTTTTTAGATTGTATAGTACGAAACTCAAGGAATTTTTTAATATAAAGTGCAAGTAGAAATTTAGGAAAGTGAGTCAAGAAGTCGATAAGAAAAGTATGGCGTGAGAGACAAATTACTCACAGTTGGACATCGTTTATTTCATTGTCATCCACTTCATTATCAAAATTTACATCTATATATTATTATATAAATTATAAAGAGGATTCAATTTTCTAGGGTACATATTTTTTTTTCAATTTTCTCCTTTAATAAATAACCGTTTATCAATTTTATCTGTGACTTTTTTTAACCGTTTTTTTAATTCGAACTTCTTTTTAAAATTTAAATACTTTTAATAAAATATTATTTATGAAGTAAATAAAATATATCAACAACAATATTATGAAGTAAAAAATAACACGATTCTCTTAAAGTGCATGTTTTTTCGCTAGTTTATTTTAATGTAAATGTAAGCATATCCTTATTACCCTTTTTCTTGCATAAAACACAAAAAAAAAAATGTAATGGAAAACATGTTTACTTATCTAAATGGCTTAAATTACAATAAAAATATAAACATGAGTGAGTTTATTTAAGTAGACCACATATTTTATTACGTAAGTTTGAGTTGTTTATTATATCACGAGATACAAAGAAGTAAGTTTACCTTTCACGGAGAAAAAGTAAATAAAATTATAACTTTTAAAATAGTTTGTTGATGGAGGACCATTCAGAGGAAGTCACATGGACCTTTGACAAGAACTATGACTAGAAGACTAGAAGAGGAAGAACAACTTCAAAAAATTTTACTTTTGTAAAGGATAATTTATTAGCTTATTTTTCTTTCAAGTCTTATAAATATGTAAATAAGTCATTTAGATTATTAGCTATTTATTTTTATGAACATGCTTCTTCTATAATTATGATGGTGTTTACATGATTATCATGTTTTACAAAAATATAATTTCTTTGTCAATATAGATGAACATGTTTGATTGGATATTATTTTTAAACTTGAAGATCAACATTGAACTTATACTATGTACTTGGATAATATTTATTGGAGGTCTAATTGGATCATTGTAGGTTGCATACTATTTTTATCACAAATTTGATTGTGTCATTATGATTTGGATATTGTTTTGTGCAGGTCTGATTGTGTAAATGTAGGGTAATTAACCAATATATTAGAAAATAATTGCCTTGTTTCTTTTACCAAGAGGGGTGAATTGGTGATCAATAAAAACAATTGTTTTTTAAATCTTTTTGGAAAATTAGAATGATCTTTAATCTATCTTAAAATACAAGCAATCAAGCACATGCAAGTAAAGGAGATAGGGAAAGAGATACAAATAGAGGGTTTATATTGGTTCGGCCTCAATGCCTACATTTAGTGTCCTTTCAAACAACCTTAGATTGAAAGCCAATTGCACTATAAAGGCATGAGTTTTTACATCTCTCTAACTCACTAATATAATATAGTCAATAACCAAAATCTTGCAGCAAGAACAATCATTTCCTACAGTCACCCTTTGAGACACCTCTCAAAGTCCAAAGAACTCCTCGCTCTTCTTCTTGGCCACAAGCACAAGGAACAACACAATCCAAGATTGCTAAACATGAAGTCTGATCAGTCAAAACTATACCTCAATAGTGCAATAGTTGATCAGTAGTGAAAACTAGAATCCGTTCTTCAAGATTATCAACTTTTGTATTTCTTGTTTCTTGGAGTGTCTCAACACACATGTATCTCTTTTCTCAATTCAAAAAGAAAGTTAGAAATGATCAAAAGTCTTTAGAACAATGTGCAGTGCGTCAACTTATAGTTTTCTCATATTAGAAGCAAACTAATCGATTACGTTAGTAATGTAATCGGTTACATTAATAGTAGATGTAACATAATTACAATTCAAACGGTTCTAATTGAATGAACATTTAATGAAATCGATTTCCAATCAATGCTAGTCAACATATTTGAAAATATGACCGTTAATACTGATATGACTAATCATGAAAACAATTTTCAAATAATAACAGACTTAATTGATTAAATTAGTAATGTAATCGATTAAGCACAACACTTAGGCATTTTGAAAACATTTTTTCTTCAAAACTCATAACAACACATTTCAAAAAGATATCTGCAAAGACATGAATTTTAATCGATTTTACACTTAATGTAATCAGTTAAAACGTGTTGTTTTGCCACAGTTTAAAACATAAGCTATCTGATGAACTTAATTGATTACAATATCACTGTAATCAATTATTTCATGCAAAGTTGCTTTGTGCTTGTGGTTTTATCATACAAAAACATTTAGTATGCATATAGAAGATATAAACACAATTATGATCACAATAGTATGCAAACCAATCAAATTTTAACAAAACATTTATATACCAACATATGTATCAATCACAAACACACATTTCTGTTGTGTCATGAAAACATGTGTGTTGATGTGTTGTCATCATAAAAAACAAACACATCAGGGAATGAGTTTAGCACTCATATTACTCCCCCTATCAACAATCTCCCCCTTCTTTAATGATGCACAACCACGATGTATAAAACAACCATGATGTACAATGCACAAACAAAAATTGCTTTCAACCAGATATATTCAGATACATATTCAAAGATATGTCAACTATCTCTCTTGTTTATTCAATTAAACAATGTCAACTATCTCTCTTGTTTATTCAATTAAACAATGTCAACTATCTCTCCCCATTTGAGCATTAGCAAAAAAGGTATAAGTACACATTGTACATTTGAAGCAAAGAGACAATGAGCCAAACAAAGATCCATCAACATATTTAAACAATAATGTCAGAAACGATGCTCCCCTGTCAATAATCTCTAGTTCAAATTGTTTCTATTTTTCCCTTATCAAACTGTAAAAAGGTTGATAGTAATGAATTTAACTAAACAGGTAAAGAAGCTCCCCCTATCAATATACAATATTTCCAAAGTCTTTCAAATACATAGTTTAGTATCAGAACAACAGATAGAGATGTATTAGAGCATATATAAATGAACAATTTTCAAGCATGTATCATTTTTGTTGTGTCATGAAAACATGTGTGTTGTTATAATCAATGTATTGTCATCAACAAAAACAAACACATTAGGGAATGAGTTTATCACTCATATTGCTCCCCCTATCAACACAATACATATTACATTTCAATCTGTTATGACTTTATCAACGAACTTACCAAAGGATACATCTGTCGGTAATTACTAAAGGCCGATATCCACGATAATGATTACCAATAATGGAATTACTGACGAATTATTGTCCGTTAGTAATCCGTCAAAAATAGTGTGTTACTGACAAAAAATGGTTATTTTTGACGGATCTTGTCCATTGGTAAATCATGTTTTTTTGTAGTGTATTGGACTAACAAAGAAAATTGAGTTTATTTTATTTTATTATTATTTGTTATCATATTTTTTCTTTTTAGACTAATTTAAAGTCTAAAAATAAAGAAAATTTATTTTATTTTATTCATTTATTTTGTCTTTTTTTACCTACCACTAATTGAAAACATATTTTATTGTTATTCTTTATTTTTTATTTTTATATTATTTTTTATTAATTTATCCGGACGAAATTGAGTGTTGACAAAAATATACAATGTTTTATATAAGTTCCAGAATTGGTATAAAAGTTTCAAATTTTATGCCATTTATTGCCAAAATAGATATAAAACAGTTTTTTTCAATAACAGATCATCTATATGCATACCTTCATAAAATTCAATCATATACGGTCTACATATATATACAATGAACAAAATAATCAATACTGGTTTTACTATTAAAACATCAAAGTAGTTTCTAAGCTCTATAATGAATACATATAATATTTACTTTAGATGATCTATAAACACTTGAAAGACACTATAATATGGTTACATGACATTAAAATTAGTAATACATAATTAAACTTTGTACTAGGCCTCTCACAAATCATAACAACATGGGTAGATTTTGATGAAAAAAATGAATGTTTTAGGTATCTTGGCTAGGCCTATAGGTGATTAAATTCGTGATGAAACTGTTAACCCAATTTACCATATCTTTTGTTATGACAAGTCAATAATACCGTAGGAAACATACTGATGTAGTGACGTGTAAATATTCCTCACCAGCTTACATTTTCTATATCATCTCTACTATAGATATCACAGAGTTCTCAGATACATGCAGATGTTGGATCCAACAACAAAGACAAAGAACCCCATCTGATTGTGAAAATCTCACTAATTGGTAACTAGTACTTTTTCTTAATTGCGTCCTTTGGTATAGTAGATGTACTCTTGAAGCACTGCAAAATGAAGAAAGATGCATTATGTACCTATCTTTCAACAAAGTTATGTTGTTAGAAACTAAGAATCTAAATAAGTTAAGCATCATTTCCTCATTCCAATCATCTGTAATGACAACTTAAATGATGGTCTTAATCCAAGACATTACATAGTACCCACATTCCCATGAATCTAGCTGCTTGTTACACTTAAATGACAAACTAAATAGTCAAGCATTTAGATCATTCAATAACTAGTAAAATAAATTAGAACTATAAATGACTTAAAACCTTTGGATACAGGACAGATACTAGCTGACCTCGATTTTTACCCATTACTCTATTTACATTGAAAACACAAGGTAATATTAATATAACAATATTTATCATAAAATGTGAAGGTCAAAATGAATTTAAAACATAAAAAGAAAAACACTTACCCTTGAAGCATGTTTCTTAAGTCATTTTTCATCTTCTTGTGCAGCGAACAAAACCATACAATTTTACATTGTTTGGAAACGATGAGCATCAGCTGCCAATGAGACCTATCACGATTCATAAATAGTTAGTAAACTAACTAAGAAAATTTTAATGAAATTTTACATCAAGCAACCCATACTTATCAATGTTTGACACAAAGTATATGTCTCTGTTTGACTCAGCCATCCATGTTTCCAAATACTTTTGTTTGCTCTCAATTGTGTTACCAGAAGGTTGAATGGTCTGAGGTTCAACAAATCCGTACATGGAATACCGACCTTGGTCCACAATGATTGTGTCCATGTACCTAAAACAACAAAGTTAAGTTTCTAGAAACTAAGAATGTAAATAAGTTTAATATGGAAGACAAAATTAACTATCTTACATGCACCATAGTTGAAGGATGGAAATCTTCAACATCTTGTCTCCCCCAATGATCTCCAGTGCATCATTGAATGTGATATATATTGGGACATGGGAGGATGCCAAATACTCTATTATCCCAGTACACTTCTACTGGTCATCTGTTCAACCTGGGTAATTTTGTCATGACCTTTGCTAGAGGATCATCCTCCGCTTCAGCCAAGTCATCATCTTCATCTAAGATTGGCTGATGCATCAGTTGCTTGTGGGGACGTATGAACTGAACATAAAAATTTCAAAGTTATCAATAAATATTTTTAAATTTAACATACAAAGACTAATGTTCCTATACTTGTGGTGTAGCAATTTGTGACATGATCAATGCTTTAAGCTAGGCTATAAATGTTCCTATGGTCTCCCCCACAAAATGAATTTCTGAAGTGGGTACAGGCACCTGAGCCTGTGGATCCCGAACCTCGTCAATCGTCACACGCACGTGGTGGGGTATTAAGGGAACACCATGAACAGTCTGCCCTCCCTCAAGTACTCGTCTAACAACCACAATGCGTGGAGGATCCCCATCAACCAATAGCTCATACTGACCACTATACCCAGTAGGCTTTACAATAGAGCATGATCCCCTAGTGCTGACCCTAGGAGGTGTGGGAGCTTCAGTGGGCAACCCCATGATGGGCTGCGTCATGGAATACAACTTCTCTTCAAACGCTCTTTGAATTTCTTTTTGTTCTTGTAGTTGCTCCATGAATCGTTGCTCCATTGATCTCATGCTTTGGTTGAGCCTTTCCTCCCACTAAAGATCCATCTTTCTCAATGCCTCCTGACTCATGGATTGAATGTTTTTTTGTGCAGGGCAAAAGTAGCCACGAAGACCAATCGCCCCAAGAACTCCACGTACACGTCCTACGTGCTCGGGCTTTCCAATGGTTGTTGTTAGAATGTCATCCCTACCTTGGCCAACAAATGTTCCCTAAGTTTGCTGCTCAACCAACTCATCCTACATATAAAAAAACCTTTGTAAGAAGGAAAATGCGATGATAAATACACAATCAAAAAATGCTTTGGTTTAAACTTACAATTTTTGTGAGATCAAGCGCAACTAAGGAAGATGTCATTCTCCCATCAGATTTAGTACGAGCAACCTTCCAAGTCTAGGTCGGGGGACTCAAGTTCTAAGGCCTCCGCTCGAGTGTTCCTCATCTTCTTCTCAAGTTTTGCATAACCACCTCATGATAACACGTGTGGTGCATCATTTAGCCTTTCCCTTTCTTGGGCGGCTAACCTTTTAGCATGTGAAACCATGTATATTCATAAGTGTAAAATCATAATAAATTACATTAACTAAAGACTCTGTAGATGTTAAGAGACAAACCTGCCAGCCAGCAGACTTTCTAGATGCACGAAACTGCATCCACTCCTCCTATGTGAAATTGTAGTGTTCCCATGGATTCTCATGTTGTTTGTCTCCAAAGACATATACACATGTCAGTCTTGTCTTGAAATCCTTCCATTTGGTCGCTACATGGGACAACATTTTCTTTCTAAGCTGAGTAGTGTTTGGAATTTCATAATTTTGTTGTTTAAAATAAAGAACATGTTAATTACATAAACCTATAATAGAAAAAAGTATATCAAATTCCTTTTAAGTATACATACCTGAATATCTTGCCATAAAAGGTTTTTGTCGACCTTTGGGACGTCCTCCTAAGAATTAAGAAGGATAGACACATGGGGTTTTGCTACCACACCCAGATAACTCCTAAACCTATCATCATTTGGCCTTGATGGCACACCTGATCTGGGGTCAATGTCAACATGTCTCCTTTGTCCATCAACGCGTTGGGATGTCACTTCTGGCAATCGTGTGACAGATCGACGATGTCCTGATCCTAAGGTCGACATACTTGGAAAATATATACAAGGTTAGTACTACATTTAAAGTCACTAAAAAAAATATCACAAAATTTATTAAGATATTGTTTTCTCCAAAATCCCTTCGTTGTGATCACTACGAATTGCGTGGATGTCATCGTCCTTGTCTTCAATGGGTCTTGATGCAACAAATGTTGTCTCAAATATATCAAGAGAATCTTCATCATCATAGCCGTGCATGTTTTTTCCTTCCAAAACCACTGTCCATTTTTTATTTGCTGGATCATTTACGTAGAATATTTGTCTTGCTTGACTAGCCATAATAAATGGTTCATCAATGTAATTCATCTTGTTGAGGTACACCAATGTGAAACCAAAGTCATCTGTCATGACACCAGAATTGATATCAATCCATTTACACTTGAAAACTGGGACTCTAAAACTGACATAATCAACTTTCCCATATTTCTTGTATTATTCCAAAATAACTCATGGATGCTGTGGTTGCAAGAACTTTGAAACACCCTTCTGATATTCTTCACTGATGCGACGTTCATTCATCCAGCTTCGATTCATACTATGTTCATAATATACTTCATCAGTTTCAATTTTTTAACTCTCACAAGGTTAGGCCCTACCATTCAGAAAAATTATTTGTCATAATTTGCTAAGACACATGCAAAGAAGTCTACATCATAAATTTTATAAGATTTCGGCAGCATTTCGCATTGGTCTCTGATATACATGAAATGAGAGTAGTCAAGATTGACTACAATCAAATATGCATCCAGAAAACAATACAAATACTGAACCGAAATTTTATCAATCTTATCCATAAAGTCCAACATACATGTTATAGCAAATTATGAAAAATAATTCTCCCAAACTGTCTAATCGGAAAATTCAAAATTTAACACAAACGATTAAAAGATTAATCGTTTATGTTAATTTTCAAACGGGAACTATGTTTCACTCAATTAGATAATAATAATCTAACATACCAATCGTAACAACACAACAAAACTTTATGACATGCATATTCAAAAACCTATAACATGCATACGCAAAGGCCAATAACATGCATACACAAAAGTCAGTAACATGTATATCTCCAAAAGCCAAGAACATGCAAATCCAAAACCCAACAACACGCAAATTCGACGGTTAATAACATGCATATTCGAAAGTTAATAACATGCATATCCAAATGCAAAAAACATGCATACCGAAAAGCCAATAAAATGCATAGACAAAAACTTTTAAACAAGAATGCTAACCTTCTTAACCGATTACAAATGTAGTGGAGGAATTAGAGGAGTGGAGAACGCAAAAAAAAGGTGCCCAAAATGCAAGAAATCGCCGCCCAAGGAAACTAGCAAAACTACACCAAAACAACGCGAAAACTCATTTTAATAAGTTCAAATGGAAGATAAGCCATCTAAAACTAATTTAATCAGAGTAAAAGTAAGTTTAAACGTGCAAAAGACGAAAAACATACCTGAAAATACAAAGCCGAGAGAGAAAACGCGAGGAGGAAGATGATGAATATGCCCCGAGTTCGCGCAAAGTGTAAAAACTACCTTAGACGTCGGGGCCCTCTCCCACCGGACGCCTATAGGGACATTAGACGTCCGACATATGGGGCCCGGGCGTCTATGTCTATTTAAAATTTAATTTTGGCAGAGGCTATATACGTCCGATATGTGGGGTCCGGACGTCTATAGGGACATCAGACGTCCGACATAGGAGCCTGAACGTCTACTCTTCGAAATAAAAATGACTTTTGGTATTCTTTGCCACTATCAGACGTCCGACATAGGGGCTCAGACGTCTAAGGCAATGGAATAGGGCAACTTTTCACCTACTTGTTAAGTCATTAGGCGTCCGACATGGGGGTTCGGACGTCTATAGGGACATTAGACGTCCGACATAGGGGCCCAAACGTCTAAAGCAATGGATCAGGGCAACTTTTCACTTACCTGTCAGGTTATTAGGCGTCCAACATATGGGCTCGGACGTCTATAGGGACATCAGACGTCCGACATAGGGGTCCGGACGTCTAAAGCAATGGATCAGGGCAACTTTTCACTTACCTGTCAGGTCATTAGGCATCCGACATAGGGGCTCATACGTTTATAGAGACATCAGATGTCAGGGACCAGCCCGGTCGAACGTCTACAAATTAACTTATTTACAGAAGTGCCATCGGTCATTTTTTACGTGGGATATTCGGGGTCGAATGTCTAAAGGGTGACGTTAAAGGCCCTTTCTACACTAGTGCTAATATATAAAGCTTGGGACTCAACAGTTGCCTTCGACCAACACTGAAGTTCTCTCCTGTCTCGGATACCTTGAAACCACACACTTTCACCAATAAATTCTGGTTCCAACAATATATATTTCTAACACAAAAAATGGATACTCCACACTTCTAAAGCATATCAACAATATAGTAGGTACACAGTTTATCATCTTAGGATGCCAAATTTAACTAAAGAAATATGAGAAGCATCAACGAAACAGTCTAGTCCCCTCTAATTGGAATATTGGATGAACTAATCATTGGAATAGAGGATACACAACTATGAGATCTCTGGCACATAATCTCATACCATGCTCATCCCTAATACACCACAAACAGCAAAAACAAGCACCCAGATATGAAACATGATTCTCTTGCTTTCGCACTTTTTTCTAAACCTTAATGCCTCATAGGCCAAATTCTAATAATTTAATCCCGAACTTAACCAGAAGTTTATCTCATTCGTTAAATTCTTACTTTGGTCCGTTCTATACCCATGAACATGCCCAACAAGCTACACACAACAGGAATTGAGGAAATACTAGAAATATAGAGCACCCATATTCTAAATTTAGAATCGATTCATTTATACAATTACTATGCATGTCTCACTACAGTAACGCCTTCACAAGTGATAAGAACATCACAAACTACTCAGTAAAAATATTTGCGAGTAACATGGAAACATGCAAAAAGCAACAGAAGTGTTAATTATTCTCAGCCAAGACAAAAATATATTTCAAATGAAAATATCTACAGTATCAAGATTCTAAATTAAGCTTCTTGTTGCTTTTAGTTGACTGGAATCCGTAATAGATTGAAATCAAACCATTAAATATCTATTTCAGAATGTTTAATTGGTCAGAGATCAGAAGCACTTCAGAAAGTTTTCTTGAACTTTGAATTGATCACTTTGTCAACTGAATTCATTGCCAAACCAAAGTGATTTGGTAAATAACTTAATTTTTCTCAGTCAAATAGAGACAAAAATATATTTCGGATGAAAATACGTACAGTAGCAAGATTCCAAATTATGGCCAAACACACACCACCATAGCAACACCCTAGCACACCACTACTGGAAAAAGGCCAAATGCACACCATGCACTACAATTTTCAAACCCACAACAACAACTATGCACAGGAGGAGCAATAGCGAGAACATCATCCACCACATACCAGAGCTTTAACCACATTGACAGCAACCACAACAGTTTGACCCACCCACCAAGGCACATAAGACAAAACAAAAGCAAATGACAACCAATGAATGGGACAACCAGCGAAAGAGGCAACGACAACCAGCAACGACAAATAACGAAAGCAAATAACTCTGAAAAAACAAGATTTGAAGCAAGGTGAAGAAGCGCATAAGAGAGAAAGTGAAGGTATATTTGGGACAAAATATCAAAACTTCTATACTGGTTATAGTGTCTAACTATTATAGAAAAAATTCTTCAGTATTACATTTCTATCACCGCACTACTTCAATAGCGGTTCTAAGTGTAATCAATAGAAAAACAACTTTCTCAATTTGTTCTAAGTGCAATTGATATAAAAATATTATCATTTATTACACTTTTGCTATCACACTACTTCTTATAGTTCTGAGTGTAACCAATATCAAGAAGTTTTATTTATGTACAATACTACCACCATGCCAATTTTTATATTTGGAGGATTTTAATAGATATAGAAAGTCATTATGAAAAATATATTTTGGACTAGTGAAATATTTAGGTCAACCTTATAATTCTCAAATTTTAGTGAGACATATTGAATCCATAACCACCTTTCCTTTCAACTTTATCACTAAACTACTTTATCACTCCTTTTCATTGAACATAAGTAGAATAGGAGTTGAAGTAATGTTTGTGTGTCGGATGATGGGAATTGAGAAATGAGAATTGATGGGATGGGTGAGGAAGTGTTAGAGGGAAAGTGATGAGAAAGGTGGGTGAGGAATTTGGGCAAGGGTTGTGGGTAGAGAAGAAACACCTAGAGGTTGACTTAAAAGTGAGGCAAAGTGTGGTTCTATGAATGATGACGACGAGGGACTCATAGTGAGACTCCATAGTTAGTTGGAGGACAAAATGACAAGAACATCATTTGTTTGAAGATGATAGGACAATAGTTTTCCATTGAGAAAAGAAAACATTAATTCACATCAAGAACTACCATTAGAGGGGACTGAAGAACTTAAAATCAAGCTCAAAACTAATAAATGTGTTGTAACATCCCAAAAATACAGCAATAAACTATATAATAGAATAATTACATTAATAATAATCCAGATCAGTCTTACATTAGAGTCGAGCGTACGCTCATGGCCGAACGGCCTTACAGAAGGAGTTACAAATTTAAGCCGTTTAAGATAAGCAACCCTGACTGAACGGTTTACAAAAGAAAATACCGAACGGTCATACCTAAATAAAGGGAAGGTGATCGAACGACCACCTTACTATAACTAGACAATGGACCGAACGTTCTACTGTTCGATCTTTGCTTCCACTTCTTCCAAATTTTCTTCTTCCAGCGCCTCTTCCAGCCGCTCGTCTCCTTCTGCTCACATCCACACGGATGATCATTGTAATGATAAGGACGAACGTACAAAACGAGACAATACAAGGAAAACACAGGGTAAGCTTATGTAATTTAATTCAAGTATAAACATACATTTCTCACATTCAAACACATAAGATACATTTCAACATATGTTTCAATCAAATCCTATTACTAGACTAATTGTCCGGACTATATGAAATATGTGTAGCTATAGGCGTTCGTGCACCCGAGTGATGTAGTAACTTGAATACTCTCATCAGCTGCCACCCGAGGTTAGTCCTATTCATCCAAAGTACCCCTAAGGACGGGACCTCCTGCCGTTTCCACACATGACCTACCCTCCTCTACGTGAGGACGAGTACCCACGAAACATCAGGATGAACTGCCAGCATTAGCGTACCCACAGTTATACATTACAAATTCAATATTCACTCATGAGTCGTTCCTCCCCAGAACACTCGTTCATAATTCCAACACATTTCATTCATATCATATTCTCCTCATCTTTCATTATCAATCATCTTAGTTTCATCTTTCATTATCAATCATTTTAGTTTCATCTTTCATTATCAATCATTTTAATTTCCTCTTTGATCAAAGATTTATAAGAGACAATAATTACCGAACGTTCAATCCTCACTCAGAACGAGGACGAACACTTGGAACGAGACAGAGAGGTCTCCCGTTCCAGAATAGAATAAGACCGAGAGGGTTACTATCGGATTACAAAAGAAACCGAGGTCAACTGCATACCACAAAAAGGACTAGAACGGACGTTATTTACAAAGTGAGTCAATTAGATGAACTGACCCTTGAGAGTTCTAACCGAACGCAGAAAGAACTAGGCCAAATACTAAAGCTCTAAGCCGGAACCAAATGGACGTATACACTTCAAGACTTTCAGAGAAGAATACTTTAGAAGGATTCGCCTGAAGAAAACAAACGCTTAAGAATATTTAGCTTATTTGAATTTACATCAAGAAATCCGAATGCCAGTCAATGACCGAGCACGGTAGAGAAGAAAATTCTATTGAAGTTAGACGAACGCTATTTTTCATCGACATATATTATATAAGGAAACGAGCACGAGCGCTTGGTGTAAGACCGAGCACTACTCAATACTAGCGCTTGATGTAAGACTGAGCACTAATAAACTTATAATAAAAGACTTGATAAATATAATAAGATACTATCGAAGTAGCGTTTACGAACAACGAAAATATACCATTACATATATATATATATATATATATTTAGTTTATCACAGGATACCCAGATACAACTGTGCTTGGCCGAACGCTCAAGCATAGTATTACCATACGAGGACGCTCGTCCTCAACTAGGATTCTCTCCAAATGAAAGAATCCCGTTTCAACTAGGTTCACCAGGAAAACCGAACGGTCAATGACCGTTCAGTAACGAACGTACACTTTTATGTGAGAAATTTCATACCAGACTCATTTATTTTTAAACTCATTTCTTAACATATAGTTTCATAACTTTATACATTCATATCATAATCAACTTTCATACTTCATACAATCCATATCATATAAGTTTCATACATTTCATACATCAGAACATGGCAACCATCATATATAATATAGTCAAATATCACAATAATCATACTTCACTTTAATTTAGTAACTCAACGAACGTTCATGCAGCACAAGAAACATACTAAATTAAATTAAATAAGTTTCCCTTACCTCTGAGCGTGACCAAACGTTCCCAGACGTAGAAATACAATTTCACCACTACAAGTTCTTCTACCGTCAACGCTCGACAATTCAAACTACACCAAGTGACAACCCGACACTATTCAGAACCACTCATTTTAAGAATGGTGATCAACACACGAACCTAGAACTGGGTTTGCATGTTTAGGAAAACGAACGACAGAGCGAAAAGAAAGACTTACCAACCCAGCTTCACAAACCGAACGGTTTATCTGGAAGCTCTTGACGCCGGAAGTGCTTCTACGGTGCCGGAATAGTGATTGGAGGAGAGAAAATGAGTGTTTTCTCAGAGAGAAGATGAAGAGGATGTAGAGAGAAGGAAGAGAGAATGAGATTCTTTAGAAATCTGCAAAGAGGGTGCATGCAGAGAGTGGGGTAGATTTTATGAAAATCCAAGTTTTGCTTCATACGTCAGAACGAACATCCCCTCTTCAGTTGACACTTGTTTTCCACTAACTGATTTTCTGATCCTCTTCGCTTGACACCTGGCGTCCGTCATCTGAGTGTCGAGCCTCCCTCTTGACACGTGAATTCCACTAAACGATACGTGCGTGGATTTTACTGGTTCTGACATGTGTCAAGTAGAACTATTTATCCTCAGTTTTTAAGAGATATATGGAAAATATTAAGTTGTTTAAGTTCGATTAATTATTCGAATAAATCTAACCAAAAAAGGTTTAATTTTAGCTTGCTTAAATAGAACATTAGGGTTTGAATTACATCAATATTAATATTTTTTTGTTTGAATTGTGGATTTTTTTAAAATTATTCTTTAAATTTATAATTTTGTTATTTAATATTTTGTTAGTAATAGTTGATAAATGAAAATACAATATGGGGTGCTTAGTGAATTATTACTTTTTTAATAAATAAAATTTGTATAATTTATTGACTAAATATAAAACTTCTATGGTCAACAAAATTTGTCATATTACAAAATAATGAATATACTACTTGTTTCTATCATATTTAATGGTCTCATCTCACATGGTTTAGGAGTCAAATTAAGATAGTTTAAATATTTTTGTGATAAAGTTTTATTATTCAAAAAGCAGACAATACCTCACATTAAGTAATTCACCATAATAAGTGGATAGATGAACAATTTAGTTTTCAAAAATAAGGATGCCAATGCTTATTCCACAAAATTGTTAAATATTAGGAATTGGCAAGTGACGTGTGATTTTCGTTAACTTCCAATTTATTTCCTATTTTTAATTAACCACCTGTTTCATACAAGAGTTTGTAATAATAAAAAAGGTAAAAAGAAATATATAAGAGCAAGTTTAACTATTTTTGTACCTTAATTTAGTATTATTGTTGAATTATTTAAGATGAATTATTGAGTGTTAAGAAATAAATTTAAATTTAATTTAACTCAATCTTATAAAATGAAAAATTTATCTAAAATAAATATAATTAAAACAGACTTTATATAGTTTTGATAACATATTAAGTTATGGATTGAAGCCTAATATAATTTTTCAAAAACCACATTAATAAAATGAAGTTTGTAAATTATTTACTTTAATAATATATCTTATATCTAGTATAACGAATACGAAAATTATTTACTTTATTCTATTTTATTTTTTAACTATTTTTTTTATTTCTAATATATGATAATCACGTTATTAACACATATCTTAATACTCAATTATACTTTTAGTTTCTTTTAACATTATCATCACGACAAATTAAAAGTGAAATTATATTCACAATTATTATAACATACCAATTTCATAATATATTTTTTATCACGCTAATAAAATCTATAAAAGAAATTATTGAAAACTGTATCGGATATAGTGTACATCGAACGGTTACTAATTGTTAACCGTTCAGTCACCACCAACACAATGGTCAACCATAACATCATTCACTACATCAACTAAGGTCAACCGAGTTAAATGGTGTTGGGACATAATTGGGCCAACACTTAAGGTATTATTGGGCCAGTAGTTCAGTAGAGGATAAAATAGTAGTCCAACAGAAGATAAAATAATCAAAGATATCTGATTAAAGATATTGATGAGTTGTTTATGAGCAACCGACCGAATCTAAAGGTAAGTCTGTTTTTATTTTATTGGGCCTGTATCAGTTTAGGATCCATGAGATGACTTATAAATATAAGGTTAGGGCCAACAACTACGTACGTTCTACTCACATTCAACCCGTACTCCCAAATACTCAATAGTGACCACCATTCACTAAATATTCAATTAAGCGCAGAAGCTCTTCAATTACACGTCTAACTTGAGCATCAGAGTATCTTTTGCAGGTATCATCCCCCCCTTTTGTCAAGAAGGCAACCGAACGGTCAAGACTGAAGTCCACCGAACGACCAATACTAAAGGCAACCGAGCGGCCCAAGCTAGAAGAAGACAAGCGGGGCACCTAGTTTAGGCATCAGAAAGCGGCAAAGTCACGTCAGAAAGGTCAGTCTCTCAGCCCTACAAATTCCAACCAAAACATTTTGGTGCCCACCGTGGGGTCGGGGGGCATCCCACTGTGACCGCAAGGAACCAGACAAGGACGCAGTCTCAGCATCATCATGTCATCCCCCTGACATAAGAAACCATCAACGTCAACAAGCTTCTACGAATTTACAGCATATAAAAGCATCTCCTATGATTGATGAATCACCTAGTACAAGACTCACCAACAACGTCAAAACACTTCGACGACTTTGTTCAACCATTCGGCCATGCGGCCTTACAACCATTTGGCCTCAAAGGTACTCGGCCACTCGGCCTTACAGTTATTTGGCTAGTCGGCCTCGCAAGTACTCGGCCAGTCGGCCTCACAAGTATTCGACCATTCGGCCTCGCAGGTACTCAGCCATTCGGCCTCAAAGGTACTCAGCCATTCAGCCTCAAAGGTACTCGGCCATTCGGCCTCGCAGGTAATCGACAATTCGGCCTCACAAGTACTTGGCCACTCAGCCTTACAGGGCATATGACAGTATCATGCACATATCGCATTTGGTCAATCCGGAGTTAACCGTTCAGGCTGTCCACAAAACTCAGGGAACGTTCCAAAACGAATTCCTAGGTTCAAAACCGAGCGGTAAAGACAGTCCCCCATGGACTATCACCCGAGCGGTGAAGACAGTTCCCCATGGACTATCACCCGAGAGGTGAAGACAGTCCCCATGGATTATCACCCGAGCGATAAAAAGAGTCCCCTATGGACTATCACCTGAGTGGTGAAGACAGTCCCCCGATGAACGCTCACTCACAAGCATTTAGTCATTCGGCCATACAGGCATTCAGCCATTCGGCCTCATAGGCATTTATCCATTCGGTCATTCGGCCTCACTGGCATTCAACCATTTGATCTCACAAGTATTCAGTCATTCGGCCTCACAGGCATTCAACCATTTGGCATTACAGGTACATGGCTATTCGGCCTCACAGATATTTGGCCATTCAGCCTTAACTGCTCGGCCTTCCATGGCATCAAGTGTTCAAACATTCAGTCATCCAGATTCATAACCCAAATTATTTAATGTTAATTTGATTGACTACATATTTCTAACCACATGCGGATTCGAATTGTTTATTCCTCTTCAGTACTGATGACAACATCCTACACACAAACCATCTGACTTCTCTCAAGCTCATATAAGTCCTATAGTTAATCATAGTTAATCATGGCTAAAAGTCAAACGATTAACTCAGACTTGAGGGACATGTATTGGATATAGTGACACCGAACGGTTACTAATTGTTAACCGTTCGGTCACCACCAACACAATGGTCAACCAAGCCATCATCCACTACATCAACTAAGGTCAACCGTGTTAAATGGTGTTGGGCCATAATTTGGCCATCACTTAAGGTATTATTGGGCCAGTAGTCCAGCAGAGGATAAAATAGTAGTCTAGTAGAGGATAAAATAATCAAAGATATCTGATTAAAGATATTGATAAACTGTTTATGAGCAACCGGCCGAATCTAAAGGTAAGTCTATTTTTATTTATTGGGCCTATATCAGTTTAGGATTCATGAGATGACTTATAAATATAAGGTCAGGGCCAACAGTCAGGTACGTTCTACTCAAGTTCAACCCGTACTCCCAAATACTCAATAGTGACCACTATTCACTAAATATTCAATTAAAAGCAGAAGCTCTTCAATCACATGCCTAACTTGAGCGTCATAGTATTTTTTGCAAGTACCTTCCCCCTCCCCTTTTTTTTTGTCAAGAAGGCAACCGAGCGGTCAAGACCGAAGTCCACCCAACAACCAATATTGAAGGCAACCGAGCGGCCCAGGCTGAAAGAAGACAAGCGGAGCACCCAGTTTAGACATCAGAAAGCGGCAAAGTCACGTCAGAAAAGTTAGTCTCTCAACCCTACAAATTCCAACCGAAACAAAAACTAATAAAGAGAACAAAGTTGTGCAAATATATTATTTGCGATACTCAGTTACGTTATTGAATTTCAAATTATGATACTTAAAATTAAAAAATACGATTAATTCGAATTTATATTTACATCTATAATTAATAATTCATATATTGTGATTGATTTTTGTTTTCATATAATTTCAACACACAAGTTTTGAAACTGTTTGTTTTGGTGTAGTTCGGTAAATAATACGTTTAAGGTTAGTGATAATGTCATTTCAGTAGGAGTGGATAAACATAAAATTTTACGAAAATTAATAAATGAAAATAGGAAATATTTGTGGATCCAAGCAGTGATTGGTAGACCCGTCAATTTGGCCCCCCTTACATGGTTTAGCCTTAACCCATGTGGGTTGGGCCAGAAAAATCCACATAGGCAAAAAGTCCCTCGTAGAAAAAGCCCACGGGGCCAAAATATCTTCAAAAGCCCTGTGGGTCAAGGCCAACCCATGATTCTTTTTTTTAGAAAAAATGTTCATTTTGAATACAAGAAAAATATAATTAACTCCTAATTTGTTACAAAAATAGTTACTATAGAAAATAAATTGAAATTTTTATAAGAGGAGAGTTCTATAATCAAGAAGCAAAAGCAAAATGACAATATTTATTGAGTTAGATTCTCTAAGTATATAATTAAATGATCATTTATAAATTTGAAATTTAAATATTTAATTTCGCTTTTCTTTTAGGTTATAAGTCAGAAATTAACTTTTTATCTAAAATTATCCTAATTGAAATTTAAGAGAAGATTTTCTCTAATTGAAACTCTTAATTTAAAAAAAATGAGACTTCTTTATTTTCTTAGAAAGCTATTGAAAAAGAAATTAAATATAAATGATTCTTTTTTTCATTTTATACTCAACAAATCATGCTGATAACATAAATAATAAGTAAAAAGAAAAAATTTATAAACCTTGTGCAAGCTGGAGTTGTATTCGCCCATAGAATTCAATCTCGTATACTACTCACTTAAAATGTTTACATTTTAAATGTCATAAACATAAATATAAACATAAACATAATCTTATATTTATGTTATGTGTTATAATTGAAAGTTAAAAATAAATTATTTAATGTGTTAGTTAAAGAATTGTAACACTATAACATTTGTCATTCTTTAGTACTTTAGGTCTATTTAAAAAATTTATTTTTTTTATAAATTTTTAAGAAATTAACTTTCCTTTTATAATATATCTTATGGTGATTTTGAGAAAAGATTATTAGAGAGAAAAAAACAAAACAAAACATAAGTTTAATTTACACATAAAATATTAATACTATTTTTGATCCAAAAATTTTAGATAATAAATTTTTGAATTATTTTTAATTTTAAATAATTGAAAACAGATTGAGTGATATTTTAGAAGTTGAGAAAACAAAACAATGATTCTTTTTAAGAATTGTAAAAGCAGTGCAAATATTAAATCAATTTAATATGTTATTATCTCTCTTTGGAGTTATTTTGATATTACTAATTATATATAATTTTCTAATAATTGGTGTCTGCAATATAAGACATAATTGTATTAAAATTGACAACAAAATAAAGCATTTTTATAATATTTTAGTATAATAAATTTGTAATACTATTTAGTTGTATACAATTAAGTGTGTGGTTTGCAATTGTTTTTAATTATTTAAAAAAGTGGTTATTTTGAATATTAAATATTCTATTATACTATAATTAATTAGTGTTATTTAATAATTTGAAATAAGAAATCAATTACATGAATATCAAATTTAGTACTTTTAATAGTTACTATGAGATTGTTGAAGTTTAGTTTCCAAAATGTTTTTAGTGGGCTAAACTTACCTTAACCCTGACCCTAATCCCCTTGAGAGGGTGCTTTGGGGGTTGGAGCTTTTTTTTGGCCCCCATTTGAGGGGCTTCTTAAGAGGGGGCTTTTTCAAGAGTGGGTTAAGGCTAGCCCTGGGGTCATAGGTCAAATTGACACATCTAGTGATTGGTGGATACTATTAACAAATTGCAACTGCAATTGAAAAGATGTCTCAACATGCATTCAACTTGGTCGAATTAACTTCAAGTGGTTCAATGCTCTCCCTTTCACATAAAAGAATGATTATTCTAACTTTTTAGGTTATGGATATTTGATATTATTATAACACAGTTCAAATATATTATAAATATGCTTGTCTGCTCAAACTTTTCTCGAACAAAGTTTGACGACCATCACATGTAATCTTTCTTTCATTTGATACAAATGCATGTTAATTAACTACTTTAAGTATGTTTGTCGTTTTTTTTCACCAATTATTTTCGTGTTCTTGTTCTTCATAAGCGCATTCTGCTTTCTCTCTCACTGGTGGCAACACTTTATTCCGATGAACCCATCTTTTGAAGGTTAGTTTTCGTTTTCGTTTTGAAGAACTTATTTGTTGAACTTGTTTGTTGTTGTTGTTGTTTTTGTTTGGTTGAACTTGTTTGTTGTTTGATTGAACTTGTTTATTGTTTGTTATTGTTATTTGTTGTTAATCCTATATTACCGTTTATAGTTATGCTTTTCAAGTCTCGTAGAGTTGTAAAAAATGATTACAATTAATTAAAAAAATTAAAAAAATTGATTAACGTCATATATTGACAAAATTCGATGTTAAATTAACGTCGTATATTGACAAACTTCGATGTTAAATTAACGTCAAATTTTTTAAATTCGACGTCAATTTAACGTCTTTTGATATGATGTTCTCGAATTCGACAACAAAGACCAAAAATATTCGACGTTGTACGCTGTTTTTGTACTAGTGAAGGGGGCAAGTTTGTCATTAGCTTTTTTAATTTTGTAAGCAAAAATGACTAACGTGAACCGTGTTTGTAAAATATAGGACGTTAGTGAACTTTTGAAAAAAAAGGATAACTTTGAACACACCCTACAAACCAAAGGACCAAAATAAGTATTAAACCTATTTAATAATTATCGATGACATATTCCATCAATGAAAAACATGATTGTAGTACAAGTATATATATATAGACAAACACATTTGTTAATATGGCACATAAATAACTGTTATGATACACATTTTTTAACAGTTTTTCTTAAGCTAAAAATTTTCAAAAATAATTATCTTTTATCAATACAACCACACTTTTCAATCAATGATTAAGCAACACTTTATTCATAGTTTTAGTCAACTTATTTTAGATATTGCCAATTTTTCGATATGACCGAGCTCTATTTTACCGAACGACAAAGCCTGAGTGCATGTGAATACCTTCACCGAACGGTCTGATGAAGCATGCACGAAATGACTGAGCACAACGACAGAACCGAACAGTCTAAGCAGTGTTGCATGACCGAACAATCTTGTAAAGACTGCACCGTACACTAGTGAGCAAACCTAGGGAGTAGTGCTACACCAAACTACAAGCTAGTAATGACATAACAGTTAGATGAATTGTCTAGAGAAACTCAACAGCAGTGTTGGAAGAGGGTGGCCACGTCAGTGTTAGAGTGTAATTTCGTTTTAGAATGCCATTGGGTCAAACATTAGGACTTTAGACCCAATTTTATGTTATTTTGTAGGACAGGCCCATTAGGAGGGCATTTTGGTCTTTAAGGTTATATATAAAATTCTAAAAGCAGATTTCTCAGAGGAACCGCAACCACCACTTGCACGTTTCTTCTTTTAGGGTTGAGAGCTTCTTCTTCTTCCTCCCCCTTAGAGGATGGTTTTAGGTATTGCTTTTACTCTTCATGTATTGAACTCATTCTCTTTACAATTTCATAGTTCAAATTTGTTGCTGCACTCAAGTTTCTTCTTCGTTTACATTTTCTGCATTTACTGTTCATCTGGTTTTCAATTGTTGTGCTGCGTTTCTGCAAATTCACTGTTCATGCTTGTTTTCAATCGTTGTTTCCATTCACGTTTTGCGTTTTATGCTTAAGTTCAATTGGTGCATTTTAATTCACTGCAAGTTCGTTTCTGCCTGCGCGTTTACTGTTCCAGCGTTTTGTTTCTGCTGCTTTTTTATTCTGCGCATTTATTGTTTATGCAATTGCTTTAAAATTGTTCGGCTTTGTCTTGTGCATTTGTTTAGTTTTCATCTCATTTCCATTTGGTCACCTTTAAAACTGTTTGGTTTGTCCTTGTACCATTCGGATGCATTTGCTAGTTTGCATTTACTAGCTTCCTTCAAAATCGTTCGGTCTCCTCGTCAGGACCGTTCGATCTTATGAACAGAATCATTCGGTCTCTGGCACACTCGTTGTTAAAACCGTTCGGCCTTGTGAATAGGACGGTTCGGCCTTGTGAAGAACACCGTTCGACTTTACTATTTTCCACATTTATTTCAATGTTTTCAATTCTGCTTACATCTTTGTTTAATTTCTATTTTAATTTAGTTTATTTTCATTCACAAACACTTTCAAACCCCCCACTGCGTGTTTGACCTAAGTCTCGAACCATAGTTTTGTCCTTGAAAGACGACCTAGGAGTCACTTCCTAGTCTATACTGCATTCTTATTGCACATCAAATTTGACTCGGGTGCGACCCCCATCAGTTATCTATAGTGAAACAGCTCAAAAGGATTTGGACAACCAAAAACTATGAAGAAAATGACCAAACAAGGCTACACAAGTTGTACGTTTTTATGTCTCTTAAATTTTCTATATTTTAACATTTTTTAGGAACCTTAAGACTCTTCTTAGCTTGATGAAGTTCTTCCTCTAACTCTTTAGCCTTCCTCCTTGTAAAAACTCCTATAAAAGCCTCTTTGATTGCTTGTATTCTTCTATCCCTTTCTTGTAACTTGGCTTTGTTTCCTATGAGCACTCAGTCTTGTGCTAGTGATTTTCGAACCATGATCTCATCAACCTCCACCCCCTCTCTTCTTGAGAAGGATTAGTCCTTGAATGAGAAGCACCTACATCAAAAGGGGATAAGTCACAAACATTAAAACTATGACTAGTTCCATATTCATTAGGCATATCAAGTATGTAGGCATTATTATTTATTCTTTGCAACACTTGGAATGGTCCATGTTCCTCAGGTTCGAGTTTAGACTTTCTTTGAGTTGGAAATTTATTATTCCTTAGATGAAGCCAAACTCAATCTCTTGGATTAAAGACAACTTCCTTTCTACCTTTGTTTTCATATCTAGCATAAGCCTAATTTTTATTTTCAATTTTTTCCTTAACCTACGCATGTATCTCTTTAATCATGTTTGCCATATCAAAACTACACAACATAGAATCAAGGTTAGGAATTGGTAAGAAATCAAGAGGAGTGGTAGGTTTGAAATCATACATTACCTCAAATGGAGAATGAGAAGTTGTAGAACTCATAACACAATTGTAGGCAAATTCCATGCAAGGAAGCAAATTTTCCCACTATTTCAAGTTTTTAGAAATAAAACATCTTAGAAGTTGAGCAAGATTCGATTTACCACTTATGTTTCACCATCTATTGGGGGGTGACATGTTGAAAACACAAGTTTGGTTTCTAACTTTCCCTAAAGTGTCCTCCAAAAGTGACTCAAAAACTTGGTAACCCTATTTGAAACAATGCTTCTAGGAATTCCATGAAGCCTGACAACTTCTTTAACTAATAGATTATCAATATTACGAGCATAATTTAATTTGTGGCAAGGAATGAAATGAGACATTTTGGAAAAAAGGTATACTATCACAAAGATTGAATCATGGCTATTCCTTGTCTTGGGTAATCCTAGGATGAAATCCATGTATATATCAAGCCAAGGGTGGCTTGGAGGTAGGGGTGTATGTAACCCTTGGGTGACACTTTTGACTTGGCATTTTCTCAAATAACACATTTTTCACAAAATCTTGAGACATCAAGCCTCATGAGTGATAGCAACCTGCTTGGCTAGGTTGGGTTGGGCCAATGCCAAAAGGATACAATGGAGATGGTCCCTTAACGATATATGGTGTGAAAATGTGGTGGATCATCAATGATATGGGTTGGAAACGTCATTTGGACATTTCTATATATACAACATCATTTATACAACCTTAAAACCCTTTCAACTAATCTCATGTTTAGAACTTCCCCTTGCATTGTCCTCTACTTTTGTGTAACATACAATCATAGCATATAGAAAACAGTGACCACAAACAAAAGTAAGATAATATGTTTAAAAGATTTAAGAACTCACAATAATTTCAACAATTTGACATACATATCAAATCTTAATTAACTTCATCATTTAATTTAATATATACAAATATCTTTACTTACAATGCTTCACTAGTTTTGGAAGATTCATGTGTTGAATTGGATTCAATAATTTTTACAATTGTCATATGCACACTTGGTAGATTTTGGAAAAATTGATCGGGCTCTACTCGACCCAATATATCATAACCTAAGTCTTCTTCATGTGATAGAGTTAGTTCCCTGTAGCATGTCAAAATAGTTCTCTTTCACACCAGTTCTCACTATAAGAACCTTCATTGACTCCCACTATCTAGATATCTTCATTTATGTGAGTTCAAATATGTAGTCGATTTTGAATAATCTCATCAAGAAATGTCTATTCAATACACTTCTAAAATCACACAAAAGAGCATTTCCTGCTTGGAAATACTTCATACATATAACATACTCAAACATCCAATATTTCAATAAATTCTAGCTACTAATCAGGCTTTAGTCAACCTATTTCACTTTTCCTCTTTAAGAGAAAATAATTTTCCTTTCCAAAATCTCTCCCTTTTTCCCAAGCAAGCTCTCTAAATTGCCTAATGAAAGCAGTTGAAGTTTTTGAAACACCTCAGGCTCACCCATGGATCACTTCACTCGCCCAACGACTACCTCCAAAAGATACATTCATTCAACAAGTCTATCGATTTCTCAACAACCAACTCCTCATGACTTCTCTAGATTTTCTAAAATATATTCTTCGTCACCAAAGAATTGACTCGTCTAGTGACTATCCACTTGAGAAAAAATCTCACATTTTTGTCCAACGAACCTAGCCCTTACCCAACAAACCTAGCCCCTGCTTAATGACCTCAATCACCCTTTGTATTTTAGATCTCTCAAAATAATTTTTGTCCAACGACAATTTCATCATCTAGTGACTGATTCCCTAAGACCCCATTTCAATAGTTCGCGTAGCGAGCTTTGGCTCGCCTAACAAGTGGAACGTTTGAAGCTCACTAGATTTTAAATTTTTTCATTTTCACTTAGCGGTGATTTTGCTCACCCAACGAGTTTGCATAAAGCTAGAAACTTGACAAATATATCAGTTTGCTCAGTTGGCTACAAAAAGTAATTTTTTTTATCTCTTTCACAAGTAATAAAATGCACAAATAAGTTCAAAATAGGTGTTAGAAATGATGATGTTTGTTTCTCAACACCAAGAGGGAGGGGGGGCGGGGGGAATTGGTGTTTTATAAAAACTTAAATTTTTCAAATCTTTTTGAGAAATTAGAATGATCTTTAAACTTTCTTGTGTTGTAAGTAAATGTGCATGCAAAGAAAGTAAAGAGATAAGGAAAGAAAATCAAACTCAAGATTTTTATCCTGCTTCGACCTCAATGCCTACATGCATCACTCTCCCAATCAACCTTAGATTGGAGAGTATTTCACTATAATGACCAGAGTATTACAACAAAGGTTTTACAGAGATCTCTCAAATGCAAACACCTTCCAAACTCTCAATCAAATATAGAAACAGAATACACCTGCACACACAAAACGACTTCTCCTTATTGCAGAAACCCTTTGAGAATCCTCTCTCAAAGTCCAAGAGCTCCTCCCTCTTCTTCTTGACGCGCATGTCTAGGGAAACAGTAAATCAAAGATTGTTGAACTTCTTATGATCAAACCAGATACACCTTCAGTAGTGCTAATGTGATCAACCAATGTAGTCCACGAAAATGCCTCTCAAGAATGCCTCAAGATTCTTCAAATTCTTCACGTTCTTGAATCTTGGAGCGTATGTGCAACCTGTAAATCTTTCTCAGATCAAAACTGTAAGATATGAAATTGTTAGAATGATCAAAAGTCTTTCAGAATTACAAACAATGCGTCAATTTATAGTTTCTGCATAACAGATGCAAAGTAATCGATTACGTTAGTAATGTAATCGATTACATAAAACAGATGTAACAGTATTAAAACTAACTCAACTCTTAATTGAATGCTCAATTAATGTAATCGATTTGCAATTAATGTTGGTCAAACATATTTAAAAATATGACTGTTAAAGTAGTTATGACTAGCATGAAATCAATTTTCAAAACATGACAGACTTAATTGAATACACAACATATGTAATCGATTAAGCTTAACACTTTAAACAGATTTTGAAAACTTTTCTTCTCAAAAACTCATCACAACACATTTGAAAAAGATATATGCAAACATACGAGTTTTAATCAATTCAAAAGCTAATGTAATCGATTCAAACTAGTTGTTTTGCCACAGTTCAAAAACTAAGTTGTTTGATGACCTTAAATTGATTACTACAACACTGTAATTGATTATGTCATGCAAATATGCTTTTGTGCTTGTGGTTTTCAATACACAGAACCATACAGTGTGCATATACAGATATAATCACATCATAATCACAATAGTATGCATAACTAACAAGTATGTCCAACATATGAATTTGTCACAATATATGCATTTACCACAGTATGTGCATATAACACAGTAAGCATGTACATATTCCACATATGTTTAACACAACACAGAAGACTTTTCCGTTGTGACATGATAGCATTCATGTGTTGTTGCTATTAATGTGTTCTCATGATCAAAAACAACGTAACAGGGATTGGGTTCAACTATCACATTGCTCCCCCTATCAACAATAGGTTACAATGAGCTAATTGGTCCAAATGTATCTCTCTATTCTCAATTATTTCCTCAATCCAACTTTTAATCAACCATGCCAAAGAAAAAAAAATTTCAACAATTCAATAACCAACAACCATACTTATTCTATCTCATCATAAATACTCTACATATCTTTAATCCAGCTTAGCTCATCACAAAATGAAGTAATCAATTTAAATATCTAGATTCCCTTACCTGTGCTATGAGCTATTATAACAAAGAACTTTAATCCCTCTAAAAACCTTTATTCACATAAGATATGATATTTACACATAGAAAACTCATATGACCGATCTAAATATATCCTAAGAATCTAACTGAACATAGATTCATCTTGAGCCCTTAGATGATACATGCAACAATTAGACACTTAGATGAAAGTAGATCCTCAAGAGGACTCAAAAGAAATGGAAAAAGATGAACCTACTATGTTTGAGATTATAATCAAATAAGTTTATAACACTTTTCATAAAGGCTTCTATGACACACTTCGATAATTAAACAATCATACAGGTTGATCACAAACTTAGAAAGGGTGTAGAGGGGGAAATTGAATTACTTTCTTGAGAGATAGTAGTCTTTGGTCTCAATTATTGATTAGAGACTAATTTAGAATCTAATAATAGTAAGAAAATCTTGATAATTAATGTTAGAGATTAATCTAGACTTTTATTCACAAACCAATTATTATTATTATTATTTATTAATAATATACTACTTTAAATACCAATAATATTTACTTTATAAAATAATGTCTAACTTTATCAATATGATGACTATTTATTTTGTGTCTCTAAATTAGTTGTTATGTAATGATTTTCTTATAGTGATGACTAATATTCAAGGGTTGAAACTTGGCAAGTCAATTGCTCATTCACCTCCTCACTTGGTAAAAGTTATTATGTAAGTTAGGTTAGGTTCTCAAAATTGTAGGAGGAAGTGGATGGTTGTTGCTCTGGGCAATCATTTTCATATGTATAATTTGTAGCAAGTTGTTTGGGCCTATAAAGTCTTTCTTTCCTTTTTCCACCAACCACCTCGACTCTACACTTAGTTTTGATTATCGTAAGTTAAAGATACTACTACATGATATATCTTATGGATATGATTAAGTCACTCTCAAGTAAGTCTAAATATATATATATAGGATGTATCATATTCTCAATAGAATTCCTCATATAAATTTGTCATATTCTCCATAGAATTCCTCATAAAAATTGTCATAAAACTCCTTATGAATTATGTAGGAAAAGATAATCATATTTAAAATATCTTAAAATGTAGGAGATTCTTGCAAATGTTAATAAGTAAAGAAAAATAGGAATTAAAATAATTCACTGTGTTTTTACTTATTATTCTTTGCATACTACTTATAGATTATGCGTTATTAATTATGAAGTGGGTAAATTCTTTTACGGAATCTAGAAATATTATTTTCTTAGTGAATATTTTTTTTAAGAAAATAAATTGATTAAAATTGTTAGATACCTCTAATCTTGGTTTATCCTTTAGTGATAATGTTGTGATGCTTCTAATTTGTTTTTTCCTTTTATTTATTATGCTAATAATGATGTTCAAAATGAACTTAGGAAGAGTAAAAGAAAGATTAAAGATTTTGGTTCTGACTTTTATTGTTTTTTGTTTTAGGATGATCTAAAACTTATGGTGAAGGAACTAGATCAATTGACGTGCCTTTTTTGAAAAAAAAAATTGTTAATAATGAAATGAATTCTCTTAAAAAAAATAGATTTTAACTTATCTTCCTCTTGGTTGTAAAAGTATTGGATGTTTAAGAAAAAAAAATTAAGAACATATGGATGTGAATTTAAGGGAAAAGATATGTTTTAAGGGAAAACTTGTTATTGGTTGCCAAGACGAAGAAGAAGGTGTACATTTCTTTAATACATATTCACCTATTTCAAAATTTTATCAAATGGATGTTAAAATTATTTCTATAAGTGGTGACTTAGAACGAGGAAATATATATGAATTGATTTAAGGGCTTTATATAATTAAGAAAAGAAAATAAAGTATGTAAATTTGTTATTTTTATGTAGTTTAACGCAAACATCAATGCAATGAAATAAAAAAATTGATCAAGTTATTATTTCATCTTAATAATAATGATAAACATCTATATATAAAACAATAGGATAATTATACTATTTTATATTAATATATAAAGTAGCAATATATATATTGTAAGAGATGTGAAATATTTATTATCTAGTAATTTTGATATTTAGACAGATGTGAAACATTTAGTATAGGTATTAAGCTTATGAAGAAAAATAATAATAATAATATTTTAATTTATCCTTTATTTATTCATATCTTTATTGTATAGTTTTTTCAACATTTCACACTTATCACATGAAAGAATTGGTAGAAGATGACATGCAGATATGAACATGGAACACCTAAAGGCATATACGATGGGGACATCTTTCAGTCTTTTCGCTAATGTTTTTGAACTACCAAGATTCAAAACTGTCTCAAAACGTGTTCTCACCAATTCATTTCTTTGTTTCTACTTCTGGACAAAACATCACATGTGCCTTCGTTTTTCGGAAAATATAGAACAAAAATAATTTGGAAATGTTTCTTCAACTTAATTATTATTATTATTATTATTATTATTATTATTATTATTATTATTATTATTATAACAATGTTTGTTCGACACTCACTCGTCATCATTTGCTAATTCTCTAACTTTTCTATATTTGATATTTGACATAAATTTAAACTGTAAGATGTCTACTTTTTCACACGCATATAATCTTCCTGATCACAAGGTGGAATTGCTTTTTGCCATCTCTAGAGATTACATCGTTTGTATTATTTTATTGAGCAAAATAGGTTTTGCCTCAATGTTGTCGTTGAATTTCAGTGAATGTAAAAGCGACATATTTTATTATACATTTAATTTGGACTGTTTACCAATACAAAGGGAGTTGGGAGACATATTTTGCACATGATTTGGTGTAAATGGGTTATCTGTGGAAAGATATGTTAAAAGGGTTTGATCCCTTGTACCATCTTAAATAAATTTTCTTTTTGTCACTAAAAAAAGTTTATTTGTTTTAACAGAAAATAATGTCAATGAAAACAACAACGATTGAGCTAAAAGATTTTCTATTTCGCAGTTAAACCCCGTAATAAATACATGCACTTTTAAACCTTTTTAAATAATTCATAATTATACTAATGAGTTACTATTAATATGCACATAAAGAGTTATTTTCTCAAACTCGGTAATCCGAGCCTCCCAAAATTACTTGTTGTTTTGTTGATGATAGAACAAAGAAACGCACGTATTTTGTATTACATTATTCATGGAATTTATTATTTGATTAAGTATTATTTTCTCTATATGTTGCTTAGCTTTTTCAATTTGACATATGTAAAAATATTATTTTCATTCAATTTGAAAATAACACATTTTTCATTCTTACGAGAGAATGAAAATAACGGTAAAAAATATCCCTTAAAGTACCAAAAGAAAACTAAGAAGACAAAAGATAATCATTTCATAAATTTGAAAGATTAAACTAGAGCCAAATTTAAAAGATTAAAAAGCATTAAAATCTTGCTAATTTTTTTTTTATATATATTTGTATTTCTCCTCCTCATCGTGTATACATTTTAAGAGTGCGAAACTATTTTTATCCCTTAAAAAAATAAGTATAAATAGGAGTGGCAATGTGATTCAATCTGATGCGTTTTGATATAATTTGCATTTGATATATCAAAAATATATTATGGCATATTGACAAGTATGATACTTGTGTTTAATAAATTAGTCTGTCTCGCATAATTATGGGTTTACAAATTTGGGGATAGACCCGCACAACTTAAAATATAGCAAAAAATATTTAAAATTTCACTTTTCTAATTTTAAATTTGATTATTTTATAAAAACAAATTTTTACTTCAAATATAACAATAAAAAAAAGAAATTTAAAGACTATAACAAATAAACAAAATATAAAGTGAACAATGAAGTAAACTCCAGATTTTTACTTAAAAATATATGACTGAGATGAAATAATGAATGAAAATAATTAATTATACCCATCATACAAACTATACTACACAAAAATAAAAAACTTAAACCGTAATTTAATTTTTATATTTAGATTTATGGTTATTTTTATCCTCAAAAGTGATAATGATAATCCAAACCTTTTCTCTCTTTTTTCCAACCCCTTCTCCTATAATGATATAGCCCTACCACTACAAGAAATTCAGGCATTACCGAAAGGTTTTTACAGACGGCCTTTTGCCCTTCGGTAAAATTGCGTTTCCGACGGTCACAAAGATGATTACCGAAGGCCATGGTGAAATGCACTCATTACCGAAGGATTTTTTTCCGAAGGTCTTTGGGCCGTCGGTATTGGCTTTAGTGAATTAACTTACCGAAGGATATATGACCCTCGGTAAGGTGCTCGTGTAATTAACCCCAGCGGACTTGGTTTCCCTCTGCTAACTTTCATTTTTCGAGCCAAAATATTGCGTTTTTTTCTTCGAACCCTCACACCAGCATTCCCCCTTTGTCGGAGACATCAAACCCTCACCAGCTTTCTCGTTTCTTCCAGCCATCAAACCGTCACCAACATTGCCCAAATTTGGGAGGTTTTGTTGTCGGAGGTCGTCTCAGTCACCAACATTCCCCAACGTTCCGTGGTTGCAGGGGCTGCGTCACAAATTTGTTGTGGGTGCGTCAGGAGGGCTTCGTGGAGGAGGGCACAACGGTGAGTAGGGGCTTCGTGGTGCGTGGAGGAGGCAACAATCGAAGAAAACCCAGCTGCTGGACTTGTCTGTCGTCGATATGTAAGTCTCTTTACTCCTCATTTTTGCTATTTTTCATATTGTTTTCACTGTTTTGCTTAAATTTTTAGCTTTGTGAATTTTTTCTGAACTTGTTCTAAACCATTTAACCATGGAAAATATTAGTTGGATGTCATATTTTAAAATTTTACTGTTCTTCCTATTTTTAGCTTTAATTCTGCTCATATGTTGTCTGTAAATGGTAGACATTGAAATAGTAATTATGGTCATATGTTGTGTGTAAAACAAACACTTGAAATAGTAATTTCATTCAGCTAATAGGACCCTTGCACCCTAGCATACCTAAGTTGTTTCCTTGTTAGGTTCTTTGCTTTGACATCCATAAAGATACATTACCCTATTATACCAATTGGAAGATGAATTCACCTTCCATATTCGGATTTCAAGACGCTGTCTTTAGTGTAGTGTGTGCTTTCTTGCTGCCAAAGAGTGAAAGTGTTCTTCATATAATAGTAGGGTTGGGCACCTTGGACTTAAAAACTTCTGAGTACTTTCCAAATCACCAAATCTAATCCACTGTTGACTATCGAGTAACAAGAGCAGAAAATATTTACCAGAAACAAAAAATTTATTTTATACACACTTTTACTGCAAGTTTTACTTTAAATTCGTATAGCTTATGCTTGAGATCAATGGAGTAGGGACTTGCTTCCATCCAATTTATGTTGTTTCCATCCATAAATAGGTTTCATTTTGAAAAAATACAAAGATCTCTTTGCTGCCAAAATTGATGGCTTTACTCTTTGAACTCTCATTGATGCCTTTACCCTTTCACACTCAGTGCATACATTCATTGATCCCTTTACTCTTTCAACCTTGTATTTTACAAGTTATTTGAATGTGTATGACCTTAGCACCTACGTATTAGTCAACCATAGTTCAAGGTAACCTCAATAATATTTAGCTGTCAATTAAGGCCAACTTGTATAGATCTCAAGCATTTTTGGTATTTTAATTGATTGAATGTTGATTATAGCATTTTCCTGTGAATATTTTCTATAACATCCATCAAACCTAAAAAATTTCCCAATTCTATTGATGCCACTAATTATTTAGAATTATATATTTAAAAAAGCAGCTTTTTGAATACATGCCTGCAAGTGTTTTATTACCTTCCAATTTGATAAGAAGATGAACAAGTGGACTCAAACTCTAGATTTCCATTTGTTGAAATGATTCTTATAACCAGATTTTCAAGTACTTAAAAGTAAATCAAATATATGAGCATTATTTTTAGAAGCTCAGCAGTTGATGGACTGTTACCCCAAGAGCAGTGACAAGAAAACATTGAAGAGGTGGTTCTTTATTGATAAAAGAGTAGGGGAAGTAGACATGTGATAGAAACTCTTGTTTGATCCTTGTCAATACTTGTTTATGTTTTCACTTTGTTACATTTTGTATTGCCTTAACTGTTTATTGGTTTAGTGTTAACATTTGGATTGATGTTTATATTGTTGGTTTGTGCTGACCTTAAGTGCTGTGGTGCAGTTTCCAACTTAGAGACCTTATTCATTTTAGGTAGCATCTTTAGGAAGAGGAGCTGAAACAGAATATTGGTTGAATAGGGAAGTTTCAGGCAGCTGTAAGTGGTAGCTTCAGTTCAAAAATCTACAACCTGTAAGTTTTATTTGTAATTGATGTCATCCATAATGAATTTCCTACCATTCCAGCTCTGCATTATTGAACTTGATCATGAGGTTGAAATTTAATTATTTGTTAGCATTGGTGTTTTTGGTTCTGTTGTGAATTGTGTGAATATGTTCCAGCTTTTTATTTTCATTTTCAATCTGTCCTTAGGTGGTTGTGTAGCAAGATATTAACTTATAAGGAAATGATACCATGTCTAGCCTTGGTGATATGAACTAATAATGCCAAAACTTGAATTTTATTGCACAAAATCTGCAGAAAAAGTAAAACTCGACCCTATAACATGTTCTAAAATACTTAAACCTTGGAAAATTGGTTCAAACATTCCTGTAAACAAGGTATAACAACAACCCAACCTTTTAACATTTAAGTATAGCCAATTTCATTACACCAATTCATGATGTAACTATAAGGATGAAGTAGAGTACAAGGACAAACCAACATGCATATATGTTGGTTATATACTATCATGAATCCCCCAAGTTACGAAAGTAGAAGGAGGAACCAAAGTTATAGTTGTTTTATAGTTTATATATTAACAAAAAAACTGAAAATTCCTTACTAAGGCTAAAGTAGACCATCTCTTAGGTTAAACTTTATTAACTTTACTCCACCTGGTAGTGGTTAAGGGCACTCCAGTGATTAATTTGGCCTTCAACATGTTCAAAGATACGTGTCTTAAAGTTGAACATATGATTTTGGACTTCAATTGTGAAGTCTCAAAATTGAAGTAGTTAAAACATAAAAAGTGTTCTAAAAATAGTTGACAATTTTGATATTCACCTAATATAACCAAAGAAAGTATATTGTTGTTATCCTAACAACTTTAAAGTACTTAAATGAAGCTAATAGAGATGTCAAATTGGATGAAGTAGCAAAATCTCAAAATTTGACTACCTAAAAGTCTACTAAAAGGGTGAGAAAGAGGCAATTCAGTAAAGTAGACTAACAATAACTAATGTTAATATCCTAACAAGTCTAAAGTAGTGAAATGAGACTAGGAAACTACTCAAAAGCAAACATTGACCTAAAACTCAATTTTTGAGTTGTTAGAACCTAAAAAAGTTTACTAAAAAGGAGACAAATGGGTTTAAATCGTCTTTGTACTTGTTCTGCTTGTACTTCCAGTGTTCCTTAATGTTACTTCATCATCTTAATCAGTGAATTTGGTTTGGCTGAGTTGAATTCCAGCTTACATATTCATTTCCTAGTTTTGTCTAAAGTCATGTGCCTAAAATTGGAAGTGAACTAGTGATTTTCTGCTGCAGTGTGTTTGTTGGCTGTTTCAGTGTTTAAACACATCCAAATTGATGATACAAAGTTCCTCAAAACTGCAAAGTATGTGTCCAAACGTGTTTGTACAAAATCACCTTTTAAACCACCAAATTTTGCTTAAAATTAGAAGTAGACCACTGATTTTCTGGTGTAGTCTTTATCTTTATTGTTTAAGTGATTGCACACCTTCAAATTGATCATATAAACTTGCTTCAAGCATCACTTTTGCTATTGAAACACTTCCAAGCATTTTTGGCCTTAAAACCACCATTTTGAAAGTCATTTTCTGGTGCAGTGGGCATTTGATGTGGTTTTTTAAATTTACCAAACATTATTCTTTAGATCTAGTGTATTATGACCTCCTTGAGTCATTGATTCTACTGTCCAGTTTTGATTCCATTGATTTCTACATTGTGGTCCAAATTTTGTGTAAAAAGTGTTCCATATTTGGCTACAATAGGGGTGTTTTTTTTTAATCTGTCCATTTCAGTGCAGTTTAAACATTTTTCCAAGTGTATTTCACCTTTTCAAACATCTATGCACTGTTCATTTGGCCAAATTTGAGTTCATATGCAAAATCACTTCCTAAACCATCAAATTTGCCTTAATTTGGAAGTGAACTAGTCAATTTTGAGTGCAATGTGTTTCTTTGCTAGGTCAGTGTCTAAACACCTTCAAATTGATGATACAAAGTTGCTAAAAACATCAATTTATATTTCCAAACGTGTTTATGAAGATTCACCCATTAAAGCACCAAATTTGGCCTAAAATTGGAAGTGGACCACTGATTTTCTGGTGTAATCTGTTTGTTGGCTATTTAAGTGTTTGCACACATCCAATTTGATGATATAAACTTGCTTCAAGTCTCAATTGAGCTTTAGAGACACTGTCATTCATTTTGACCACTGTAGTCCACTTTTTTATAGCCTTTTTTGGTGCAATTTTTCACCTTTGGCTTGCTGTTTGAAAATTTGCAATCTTTAAATTTTAATTATACACATCCTAACAAGTTTAAAGTTGTTAAAGGAAGTTAAGAAACATGTATGCACTGTTCATTTGGTCAAATTTGAGTTCATATGCAAAATCACTTTCTAAACCATCAATTTTGCCTTAATTTGGAAGTGAACTAGTCATTTTTCAGTGCAATGTGTTTCTTTGCTAGCTCAGTGTCTAAACACCTTCAAAATGATGATACAAAGTTGCTAAAAACATCAATTTATATTTCCAAACGTGTTTATGAAGAATCACCCCTTAAACCACCAAATATAGGCAAAAATGATGGTTTAAAAGGTGATTTTGCATATAGGTTCAGAATTCACCAAATGAACAGTGCACACTAATCTCAAATGGTAAAATACACTTGCTCAATTGTTCAGAATGCATAGAAAAAGCCAGTAGATTCGTATGACAGTAGCAGTTGCCAAAAATCAAGAAAATTGGACCAAAACTGCATCAGATTTGAAAACTAAGTGGAATCAAAGCTGGAAAGCACCAAGCTAGATTATGAAAGTCCTAATTGACTAGATCTAGCTTTAGAATATGAGCTAGCAGAGAATATGAAAGTCCTAATCTTCCACCTTTGTTCATAATAAGCAATGGAATGCAATCTGCATACTTTGGTTGCTCAAAATCCTTTCCATTTGACTGTTTCAGAATTTAATTGTAGCTTTTCACCTTGCTGAACTTGTTTGAATTGTTTATTCTGCACTAAACTAGCCTAAGAAACTTCACACAAACTGTCCTAACAAGTTTAAGATGGTAAATCAATGCTAATTAGAAAGTCACATACAAAAATAACTTAGAACTCAAAATATGACACCCTAGAACCTATAACTAGTTAGTAGAATACACTAAAAGTGGTCATAATGCAAACTGTATTAAAGTAGTAACCAAAACAGTAAAAGAAGTATGTACACAAGTTTTAAAACATAAAAGAAAGATAGAAATGAGTGGACAATTCGAAAACACAAAGAAATAGAAGATTTGACTATTTAGTGACCTAAACTTACACTACACCATGGTAAATTTGGTAAGAATGATGATGAGCAATCTGTTAAACAGGCCTAAAAGTCTCTACACAAGTTGTTACCTCCTAGAAATGACTAAGAATGGACTGAAGAACTGATTCCTATTATAGTATATTGAAATCACCAGTAAAACCTCAAAAGGGCTACTAGAAATGCACTAGAATGGTCAAATTTTGATGACTGCACTAAACTAGCCTAAGAAACTTGAAACAAACTGTCCTAACAAGTTTAGGATGGTAAATCAATGCTAATGAGAAAGTCACACTACAAAAACAACTTAGAACTCAAAATATGACACCCTAGAACCTAAAACTAGTTAGTAGAATACACTAAAAGTGGTCATAATATTAAAGCATTAACCAAAACAGTAAAACAACTATATACACAAGTTTTAAAACATAAAAGAAAGATAGATATGAGGGCACAATTCGAAAATACAAAGTATACAAAATCAAACAGCACTAAGAATGAAAACTGCACCAGAAAATGGACTTCAAAAGTGTGCTTTCAAACCCAAAAATGATTGGCAGTGTTTGTAAAGCTTAAGTGATGATTCAAGCAACTTTATATCATCAATTTAAAGGTGTTTAAACATTAAAACAACAAGGAATCATAGTACACTCGAAAATCACTAATTCACTTCCAAATTTAAGCAAAATTTACGGTTTTTGAAGTGATTTTGCATGTAGGCTAAAATTTGACCAAATGAACAGTGCACACAAGTTTAAAATGGCCAAATAAACTTTTCCAAACATTCACAATGCACACAAAGAAGCAAATCCTTCAAGTCACAGCTGCTATAGCCAATTATGCAGCATTTTTAAACCAAAATTAGCACTAGAAGTTTCATTTTTTAGTACCTATAAAAATGTACTTATAAGGTGAGAAATTGTCATTTCACCTAATGTAGACTCATTCTAAGGTATGTAAACATCCTAACAAGTATAACTTAGTCAAATCAAGGTAGGAAAGTACTGAAAAACAAATAAATACCTAAAACTAAAAGTTTTAGTATTTAGCACCTAAAAAGTGTGTTCAAAGGGTGAACAATTCCAAATACAACTAATGTAGACTAAATTTAAGTAATGTGAACATCCTAACATGTCTAAAGTAGTGAAATAAACCTAGGAAACTATTTAAAAGCAAAGAATTAGGTACAACTAAAATTTTGAGTAGTTGGAAGGTATAAAAGTGTGCTTAAAAGGTGAGAATTTGCAACCACACCTAATGTACACTTATTTGAAGTAATGTGAACATCCTACCATGTGTAAAGTAGTAGTGGAATGAAGCTAGGAAACATGTCAAAAGCAAAGAATTACCTTAAACTCAAAGTTTGAGTATTTAGAACATAAATACTTTGGGTATTTTCACTAATGTGATTGTCAGTACATACTTTTATAGCTATTTCATTGCCTCAATTATGTTTATATGTATTATATATCCATGCTTCTATAGATATTTGATTGCCTAAATTATGTTCATCTTTATATTGTATGTTCATGTATATTGTCTTTCATTTATTAGGCTACAACTTGATTAAGTTAAGTAGTCATTTAAAATCCTATGGTACTACACACATTCTCAATGAAATGAGAAGGGTAAAAATACTATAAACACTTAGAACGTACAAAATATGTGGAAGTACTCTAGACAAGAGAACTTCGGGTGTAATAAGTTGTCTCCTCCAACTTTAATACACAACCCCTTAGGATGTTTAATGCATTTCAATACTGAGGACTTGTCTTTGCATGGCCTTATTGAATGCCTATGACCATAGTGTTGAAATTGCCTTCCATGTTCGACTTCAGTAGTAATAGGTTTATTACTTATGTCACATGGAGTGTTGCTGTTTTGGCTAAGTTTGTATTTGTTTGGCTTGTCACAGAACATGGCCCATTTTCCCAACCATCGTGGATGGATGTACGACCGTTGTTATAGTGGAAGGAGAGGTTTGAAAGAATCTTTTGTCATGGGAGTTGAAGAGTTCGTGGAGACGGCACGACGATATCAATATTATGCCCTTGATGGAGGGATTCGATGTCCATGCATCAAGTGCGAATGTACAAGCATTCTGAAAGATGAAGTCGTCAAAGTTCACCTTTACCAAAAAGGGTTCATGCCTAATTACACAGTCTGGACATTTCATGGTGAAGAAATTCCTTCGACCTCCACTACAGCTGAAAAACGGCTTGCATCAGGTTCGAATACTGTTGTACATACATGTGAGATAGATCAATTTGCCTACATGCAAGAGATGGTCGACCATGCTCTTCGTCACCATGCTGCAGAAGCAGACGATAGTCATGATGAAGAGCCTCCAAATGAAATGACGCAGAGGTTTTACAATTTACTTACAGAGGCAAATCTACCTGTATTTGAAGGTTCATCTGAGTCAAAATTATCAGTGTGCATTAGACTCATGGCTGGCAAATCTAATTGGAACGTTCCCATTCAAGCAGTGGACTTCTATACAAAACTGATGTTAGATTTGACACCACCAAACAATTTGATGCCAAAGAATTATTACCAAGCCAAAAAATGTGTTTCAAAGTTGGGATTGGATGTGAAGAAGATTGATTGTTGTGTTAATGGATGTATGTTATTCTATGACAATGACAGTGGCAAAAATGATGCACTGTTGGTGGAATGCAAGTTTTGTGGCTCACCTCGATATCAGACAATGCATGCTGGACGGAGGCAAAAAAAACCAATTCCATTAAAGTCCATGTTCTACTTACCTATAATTCCAAGATTACAAAAATTGTTTACTTCAATGCAAACAGCAGAACACATGACATGGCATGATGGTAACAAAACTCCGGGACTTTTGCGTCATCCTTCTGATGGTGAAGCTTGGAAGCACTTCAATCGTAAACATCCATCCTTTGCTAGTGAACCGCGTAACGTCAGACTTGGTCTATGCTCTGATGGGTTTACCCCGTACATTCAGGCGTCTGCATCACCGTATTCATGTTGGCCCGTGATAGTTACCCCATACAATCTACCACCTGAGATGTGCATGACAAAGCCTTACATGTTTTTATCGTGTATAATACCAGGTCCATCTAATCCCAAATCATTGATTGATGTTTACTTGGAGCCTTTGATTGATGATTTGAAGAAGTTATGGAATGGTGTTTGGACGTATGACGTTTCAAGGAGGCAAAATTTCCTTATGAGGGCAGCCTTGATGTGGACTATTAATGACTTCCCAGCGTACGGCATGCTATCTGGTTGGAGCACACATGGTCGATTAGCTTGTCCACATTGCATGGAACATACAAAGTCATTCCAATTGAGTCATGGCCGGAAAAGTAGTTGGTTTGACTGCCATCGACGGTTCTTGCCCATTGATCACCCCTTTAGAAGAAACAAAAAGGCATTTCGAAAAGGACAAGTTGAAACGGATATGCCCCCGCCAAAGTTGACTAGATCACACGTGTGGAGAAGAGTGAAAGACTATCCAAAAGTGACTGAATCTGGTCAGAATAGGCTACAAGGGTTTGGGGAATGGCATAATTGGACTAAAAGAAGCATATTCTGGGAACTTCCCTATTGGAAGGACAACTTGCTAAGACACAACATCGATGTCATGCACACAGAAAAAAATTTCTTTGACAATGTCTTCAACACAGTCATGGATGTTAAAGGTAAGACAAAAGATAATGAGAAAGCAAGAAAAGATTTACCTTTGTATTGTGGACGAAAAGACTTAGAGTTGAAGGCACAAGGTAACGGCCGATTATTTAAACCAAAAGCAAATTACACCATGTCAAAAGACGAGACAAGAATAGTGTGTGGATGGATCAAGGAGCTTAGAATGCCAGATGGATATGCTTCTAACTTGTCCAGATGTGCCAATGTTCAGAACGGTACTATTCAAGGGTTGAAGAGTCATGATTGTCATGTATTCATGGAGACTTTCATCCCTCTTGCGTTCAGTTGTTTGCCAATGCACGTGTTACATCCACTGATAGAAATCAGTAACTTCTTCAAAGATTTGTGTTGCACGACACTGAAGGAAGATTCCCTTAAAAAGATGGATGAAAATATCCCGATTATTCTCTGCAAATTGGAAAGAATATTCCCTCCTGCATTCTTTGATTCAATGGAGCACATTCCAATTCATCTTGTATATGAAGCTTGGCTTGGGGGACCCGTGCAGTACAGGTGGATGTATCCCTTTGAAAGGTTTATGGGAGAATCCAAACGCTCAGTTAAAAATAAAGCTAGAGTGGAAGGGTCAATTTGTGCAGCTTACTTGCACAGAGAGACAACTTATTTTTGTTCACATTATTTCAAGAACTTCATGTTGTCTCCCACTCATGTCAGAAATGAAATGCAATGGCAAGTTGAACCACGTGAAGGTGCATTATCAGTTTTCCGACAATCAGGCCGTCACGCAGGGAAAGAATTCACTCACTGGTTAACTGATGCTGAATTCAACTCTGCTCATGTCCATGTCTTGATCAATTGCAGTGAAGTAAAGCCGTACCTTGAGTATGTCATCATCCATCTTTAATCTTTCAAACGGTTTAATTGTTATACACTAATGAATTTCATTTGTACCAGCTCATTTGTTGTGGCTGAGCAAGTCGCAGAAGGAAATACTTCTGCTAGAATACACTCAGAGTTTCCGCATTGGTTTAGAAATCAGGTCCGTAGTTTTTCCTACGTTTAGAGCAAGGTTAATTTGACTATTGCTTTTATAATTTTGTTACTACCTTTGTAGGTTTTTAATCAGGCATTAACTCCCACGGTTCAAGAGTTAAGACATCTCTCCAATTGGCCAATGAGATGTGTCAAAGAATGGCACACTTACTTCATCAATGGTTACAAATTCCATACACATGAATGGTCTAAAGGAAAGAAAACATCAAATTGTGGTGTGTATGTCAAGGGCCTAACAGAGGGGTCTTATGATGATTTCTACGGCATCATTCATAAAATATATGAGTTAGAGTACAACAGCACTACTTCTCCAAACAGAGTGGTACTCTTCTATTGTGAATGGTTTGATCCTTCTAGAGCTGGTACTAGAGTCGATCCACGCTTTAATATTGTCGAACTGAACCAGAGATTAAGATATGGGCCTTTTGATCCTTTCATTCTACCATCTAATGTGAGACAGGTTTATTATGTGCCATATCCACCATTTCGCAATATTGACAAGCGTGGTTGGGCCGTAGCAATACAAACGAAGCCTAGAGGTTGCATAGACTCAAATGAAGTTGAGGAAGATGTAGCCTACCAACTTGACCAAATGTCACAACCACGAGAAATTATCGAAGTTGAACGTATAACCGCATTGGTCGACCCTGATGGTGATGGAGATGAATTAGAAGCAACAATACAAGGTGATGAAGAAAAAGAGGAAGAAGAAGAAGAAGAACAAGAAGAAGAGGAAGAAGATGAAGAAGAAGAAGAAGAAGAAGATGATGATGATGACGATGAAGAAGAAGAACAAGCAGAAAAAGACGATGATGAAGATGAAGATGAAGATGAAGATGATGATCATGATGACGATGATTGAATGTTGAACATCTATTGTAGCAAATTGGACTATCATTTCATTACCATTATCTAAAATACCATCTTTAAGTTGTATGCAATTACTTGTACATTGACTTTGAAAACAATTCATCCTTCTTTATTTATTTATATTTATTCGCTTTGTATGTAACCATTTCAATGCAGTAATGACAGGACAAGGTACAGAGCGTCCTAATAAAGGAAAAGGGGTAGCAAGGCCTACAAAGAGGAAACGGCAGGCACCAAAGTATGTACTTAGGGTGCCTGCTAGACTACCTACCCCTGCTCCCGGTAGTTCATCATCTGTGGGGCCTCCTCCTACCCCTAGTATACAGACTCCTACACCAGCAGTAGACCCTACTCTTCCTCCTCGTGCAGTACACCCTTCTACTACCACTGCAGTAGACCCTTCTCCTCCTCCTGCAGCACACCCTTCTACAACCCCTGCAGCAGACCCTCTTCCTCCTCCTCTTATTGCCACCCTCACTCCTCCCCCTATTGTTATTACCCCCACTCCTCTCCCTGACCCTACTTCTATACCTTCCTCATCTTCTGTACCTCCTTCTGAGACTGTCACACCACTTGGTGATCCAGATTCAAGTGGTGATGCTGAAGATCTTGACCCGCCCCTCCATGATCGACCATGGATTGAGCCCTATGGTAAAGGGTAAGTTTATAATCTGTTGATATCATTTGATGTTTAAACCATATTGTAATTGAAATGAGTTTTGTTATGCAGGTTTATTCCATCTAGGGTTGCTTCCCAGGCCATCACACGTTCAATAAAGCAACAGTTTTTAACTCCATGGCCTACTTGGGGAGCAATACCTCATGACGACAGAAAGCCATTCTGGCAGCGCTTTCAGGTGAGCAATCTATTACACTAATGTCCGTCTTATTTTAGTATGTTCTGTAATCAATGTTTGTTCTCTTTAATGTTACAGATGAAGGTGCAGTGGAAACCTGAACATGAAACTCAGATACACAGAAATTTCCACATGAAAGCATCTCATCGGCTGTCAGAGATGTTTAGGGATGCCCGGATTGCAGGACAGCGCCCTAACTGGCTGGGTGAGCACATTTGGAACTCTTTACTGGCCCATTGGAATACAGTAGAGTTCCGCAATAAGTGTGCCAAAGCCCAGCGGAACAGAGCGTCTGAAAGGGGTGGCACCCTGCATACTGGTGGGTCGATCACCATTCATGAGCATGCCATTCGTATGGTATAATCTCATTACATAACTTTTTCTTTCATAAATAAGTTATGTATATTGTATTTCATATGTACGCTTGTAATTCTTAATTATGTTACAGGCACAGGCTCTAGGACGGGCGGTCCATGTTGATGAGGTCTTTGCACAGACTCACGTTCGGAAGGGAACTAATCAATTTGTTGATGAAAGATCTCGGAAGACTCATGTAAGCAAATAACACTATTAGTAATTGTTCATTTATGTTATACTATCGTTCCCTGACATTGCTTTTAATGTTTCAACAGGAAGACTTTTCTACGAGACTTTCACAGGTTAGATCTGAACATGAGTCAGCTCCTACACCGGATGATGCCAGTAATGCAGATGATGACATCCGTAGGACGCAGTGCTGGATCGACACCGTTGGTGGGAAGAAAAAGGGACGAGTCTATGGTGCGGGACAGCTTGCTGCAAACTATACAGCATCCAGAGGAGGTACTCTGAAGCACCAGCCTTCTTCTTCCACCAGTACTCCTGACGAGGTTCTTCAACTCAGGCGGGAACTCCATGAACGTGACCAGGAGCTCACTGATCTCAGAGCAGAGTTTACAAATTTGAAGGCCCTGGTCATGACTGTCTTGCCTCAAACCTCACAGGACGTACAAAATATCCCTCCCACCCAATCACGACCTTCCTCATCACCTGCTGCCACTCAGCAGCCCACTTCAGTCCAACCCTCATCAGTCCAACCCTCATCAGTCCAACCCACACCAGTCCAGCCATCAATAGAGGAGCAGGATGATGAAAATCATTCTGATGATAGTTATGTACATTATTAGGTTTCATTTTCTTATTACTTGTTAGACAAACATTTCGATATTAGAACATTTTGAGTTGATATCATTTCAATGTTAGATGTACTTCCAGACTTTGGATGTTACAACATCCTTGTGTTATATTGTTTTATGTTTGAACTATAAATACATTATTTATACATTAATGGATGTCCTGTGGATTATTTGATGTGCCTTGGATATTGATCATTGTTTGGATCTTTGAGATGCACATTATGCATCTTTGTATGTGTTTGAAAACTGTTATGCAGGTCTGTTTGTAAATGAAATTTGTTATACAGGTCTGGGTTGCAGAGGGAAAACCATTTCTCTGAAACCTGCTCTGCATTTTACCGAAGGCTTTTGCCCTTCGGTAAATGTCCTTGTCTGCCCATTACCGAAGGCTTCCGCCCTTCGGTAATTACCGAAGGCTTTCGCCCTTCGGTAATTACCGAAGGCTTATGGCCCTCGGTAATTACCGAAGGGCGAAAGCCCTCGGTAATGGTTAGCGACAAGGGATTTACCGAAGGATTTTTGGCCGTCGATAGGCCTTCGGTAAACATCCATTATCGACGGTTTTTGGCATTTTTCGAGGGCTTCTGGCCTTCGGTAACGCCCTACTTTTTTGTAGTGTACCACCCATCGATGCCACCACTATTGAACTATCATTAGATAAAACTCCTAAAATTTTTAACGGATGAAAACCCCTAGCTATCAAAAATTTTGTATATGTATAATAAGAATTTATGGTAATTAAATTAACTAGATATTTTTCTTTTTTATAAAACACGTAATTTAATATTAATAAATAATAAAACATAAAATTAATAATAAAGATTAAAAAATTTACTAAGATATGTTTTTTTATTTATTCTTCATTTGCCTCTTGATTTACTTACTATTTTATTTTCGCTCTTCCACTCTTATTCACATGTTGTTTTTGTTTAAATTAAATAGAAACTCATTATTTTTTTTCTCATTTTTCACCTGCTTTGTTTCATTCTAAAAAAATAAGTAACTCTTTCTTGTCCAACTTAATACTAGAATATGAATTTCAGTTTTTTGAAGTCATAAGTTTTTTGTATAGTAATGTTTTATAAACTTAAAGGTAAAAGATAATTATTGGATGTTTTTTCATATAATGATTTTAATGGTGACTTTATTATCATAGTTTATCCTTTTAATAATGATGTCCTTTAATATTTAATCAGATTTTGATTGTTTATATTTGAGTCTTCAATTATTTCTAAATAGGTATACTTATGAAGAATAAAAGAAATAAATTTAATTTTTAAAAGTGATAAAAAGGGAGAGTATTTAAAGATGAAAACAAGTGTGAGCCAAAAAAAGAGGAAAAGGGTGGATTGTGATGGTGGGAAAAAGGGTAGCAGGTATACAGTAACACAGCCAACAAGGAAACCGTAAGGCATGCCATCATCTACAACATCAACTATAACAGGGTTTTCCACAACCAAGACAACACATTGTGTACAATGTAACCCCTCCTGTCACATTGTAACGGAACCACCTCAGTACCAGAAAAACACAAGGAATCTTGCATCTTCTATAAACATTATAGAGAAAAAGAAGGATGAGAAATCTGGTATAGCAAGACATTCAGCCACATAATCCACACTGCATTAAAAGAAGTACCATCTATTGTCTGCCAGATAACACATCAATATGTTTCACAAACACCTCATCACTTTTGATTTATTGATTTATTGTACAACCCTATAGACAGATGCTTCAGTCTTCAACAGTACGCACCTAGACATGTTCCCCCTTGTTTTCCTCCCAACCAACTTTCCAAACCTCCTAAATTCATTCAAGCTCAAATCTTATACTAGTCTCCTGTATTTCACATCATCTTCTCAACTTGTATATTGTAATAGTATCGATAAGGTTAATCAATACATCTAATATATTTTCTGTTTTAAAACTTAAAAATACTATTATGATTTTATTTTTAAAAAGCGTTTTGAAGAATTGAAGAAATAAGATATTAAATTATGCTTTATTTTAAATGATGTGAGACTCTTAACTAACAAATATTATCTTACATTTTTAGAAACAAAAAATGATTAAGCTACATTTTTAAGTACTCATATTACACACTCATTTCACTGAAAAAATCTTAATCATACTTCTTGGCGTATGTTTAGATGAACGTTTATAAAATTGACCTTACAAAAATTAATTGCGAATGAAATAATTCATGTTTTGATATTTTCACTTTAAAAGAATATCGATAAGTACACAATTTTTAGATCACAATAATAGTTATCTCGTTCAACTAAAAATCCATTTTCATCTAATTGTCATCTAAGTGTTAATAGATACTTTCATATAAATATGCTATGAAAGTATATTATATCTTTTTAATACCCAAAGCATGTAAAGAATATACCTTTATCATTTAATATACTTGAAGTTTACTTCATCACTTCCATTTTTTCTCTCTAAATTATTGAAATATTCACTAATAAAAAAAATATGAATATTAACTCGCATATTTAACATCAATTTCGTTGCAACTGAAACATAAAATGACATAGTGGTATTTTTGTAATTATCGCAAATATATATACCTCAGTTCAAAAAGAAAAGCAGCATAAAAGGGCCTATAGATTCAGTTCTATAAACAATTAAGGTCAAATTCCACTACAAATTTGACTTTTCACTTGATTCGTTTTCGAAATAGGCCTATGATCTTGGCTGTTTAGAGAACCAAGGCCATAATTATGCTTCAATTATGCCGTGAACCGAGATATAAAATAACTGAAAATATTATTTTTATTTTTTATTTTTATAGAGGCTTTAGGAAGCGGTTCTTAATAAAACCAAGGTCATAGAGCCCTTATTGTTTCAATTAATAAAATAACCGAGGTAATAACATGTGTTTCTAGGGTTAAATTTCGCGAAGTATAGAGCCTCTTGCACATTATTCTTCTACATTTTCTCTGTCACGTCGCTCAACACTTCTTCCATTTTTCTTTCATTTTAAGTTGATTAAATACTTAGGTATGATTTTCTTTCGTTTTGACCAATTAGTTTTGTGCATGTACACTCTTTGGATAGGCGCTTTGTGATGGTCGTTTCGTTTTTTATGTTTTCTTTTGGTTGTTTATTTTTCATACACCATATACATCAAAACATAGGTATAGGTTACTAAGAATATGCTCAAATGAACATAAATGACTTGAAAACTTACTAGAATGACAAAAAAATCATGAAAAACCCTAAAAAAATTTAAGCTCAAAATTCAAAGTGTAAATATTTTAAATATTTTTGCAAAGTTTAAAAAACATAAAATAAATTTCCGAAAATTAGAAAACAACGATTTTTTGGAAAATATGAAAGGATTAGCTAGCATGGTATCATAAATTTTTTTCTACCCCAAATCGATATATAATAAAGCGAAAACTATCAACTAGAGTGAAAGTTAGGGTCGTTTAAAGATCTAGAATCCAAATAATTTTTAAAGTTCAGACTCACCCAAAATAAGGGTTCTGGAGGATTTTCTTGTAAAATAGGAGTTTCAAAGAATGGTCAAAAGAAACTTTTTTCAAAAATAATAGTCATAGTTATCAAAACCAAAATCACAAGTAAATAGTTATATACAAGACTATATTTCTATGTTGTGGATATTTTTTTTATATGCATGTCTGTTTTTGTGTTTCTGTGATATGGAATGTTTACAGAAATAGAACGATCATTTTAAAAAAAAAAACAAACTTTAGACAACAGTTGTGATAAAAATCGAGGCAAAAAATGGTCTATTGCCTCGGTTCTAAACCCAATTGAGGAGATAGATTCTTTAATTAATTAAATTTAATGGTCTATGGTCTCAGTTGAAACCAGAACTCAGGCAATAGACTCGATTTTATTTTATTTTTTTGGTTTATTTTTTGAGTGTTTTTAACTGAGACAAAATCATAACCTTTTTTGCTTTGAATTTTGAACCAAGGCCAAAAGTTTTTCCTTTTCACTTCATCTGAATATATCTTAGTTCTAAAACAGTTGCTATAAGTTCAAAAAAACGTTGTCGTATCCCTTATTCAGTGAGTCTAACTATGCGATAACCAATAAGCTTTTCCTAAGCATTAAAAATGATATTTGTATACATATTTTTGGTGCATACATATGTAAGAGATGATAAAAGGAAAAGAAAAATATAATATATAAATGCAACATAAAAAGTAATAAAATGTTAAATTAAAATATTATATTAATGTAATAATAATTATAAGTAGTTTCCACTTTTTAAGGCTTCTAAACTGTACGGATATCAGTAATCTCAACTTCGTTAGTAATCGACATCCATAGTTAATGTTGTCTGTTTTTCATAATTAGACAATGACTTAACATCATAATAAATAAAGAGAAAACCAGAGCCAGGATTTGGGAGGGACAGAACTGATCTTGACAGTTCGCGATACCGATGAAGATGATGAAGAAGAGGAACATGGTTTGAATTAGCAATGGTGAGCTTTTATTTGAGGTATATATATTCCATTCACATTAATCAGTGTGCATGCACACCAATGCAATGACTTTCTGATCCATGGACCCATTAAAGTGAGAGTACTGTGGAAACAAACCCACATGGGTTTGTTTAGTAGAAATTGATCAATTTTTACCACAGGGTATGTTCTTGTACCTTACATGGCTTGTTGGCCTCAAAATTGATCCAAATCAACCATGACATTTCAATACAACCAAATAAAAGTATTTGTTCTTTATAAAAATTGATTATTTTAGATTAAGTGAAATCCCTCATTTTATGTGCCAATAATAATAATCATAAATGGCCACTACTTTGACGAAGAATAAATAAGAATTGAATAAGTCATTAGAATCAAATAAAAGTCCACATAACCCTTTAAAATTCAAATCAGTAACTAGACAATGAGATAAGATTTTAATGTAAGTAGACGTAAGTATGTGTTGAAATATGTCTCCATGTGGAGGAGTTATTATCAAGGTTTTGGTAGTTTTTATCTTTTGATTCATAATATAATCATATCATGCTTTATTGTGATTGTAACCAAGTATCATATTGAAAATATAAGAAAAGATAAAAGATTTGTTGAGAATTATAATTTTAGGTGGTTAACAAAGAACAATAGATTGGTATAACAAGTAGTTAATAAAAGTGTTTTTTATCACACAAGCTTGTTAAATCACTAAAAACTTTCATAATTATTCACAAAATTTTATTTGAAAAAAAAAGAATATGTTAGTAAAATTAAATTTATTGATAAATTGAAATTTTTATTACCAACAAATATCTCTATCAATAAATTTTGTCAGTGACTCACTTTGCGTCTTTACCAATTTTTGCGAAATTCATCAATAACATCTATTGATAATTAAAAGTCTTAAAATTCGTGAACAAAATTCATCTAATTTATATTTCTTACTATTAGTGAATTTTTCAATCGATAAATTCATAAAAAGAATTGTAAAGTTTTTTGGCAAGTCTCTTGATATTCTCTTATATACTAAGGTAATATGAGTGAGAAAAAGAAGAAGAAAACAAGAAAAGAAGGTGGAGGAAGATGAAAAGAAAGAGGATAAGAAGAAGTTAGGGTTAATGGCAGTGGTTGTAGAGGCACGATGACAACAGTACAGTGGCAAAACAACAATCAAGGTGGCGATCGGAGCTAGAGAATAGGGTGAAAAGAGAAAGTGAAGTAAGAGGAAAATAAAGAGAAAAAGGAAGATGATGAGAAAAAAGAGGAGGAACCAAAGGAGATGACAATGACATAAGAGGGGCAGGACGAAGAAAAAGAGAAGAGGAGAACGAGGAGGAAGAAAAAAAAATGAAAAATAAGAAAATTAAACAAAAAAGGAAGAAGAAGAACACTCATTTGTGATATTTGTCTGACAGATATTACAAATGAAGTTGAACAATTAATAATTATCAAGGATATTTATTTATAAATTTATATATTAATAATTACTGATGAATTTTTTAGTTTATCGATAAATTTTATTAACAATATTTATTGAATGAATTTTTTATTTTTTATTGTCCGTGATATATAGTTTTCTTGTAGTGAAAAAAAAATCTAGATGAGTCTGATAGAGACCTTTTACATTACCGATCGTCCTTAACGCTCGTTATCACTGATCGGTTCTACTCTCGGACGATCGGTTTGATAGAGACCTTTTACATTACCGATCGTCCTTACCGATCGTCACCACTGATCGGTAAGGACTCTCGGATGATCGGCTGTACTATTCATCAGGTTCTGTTGACTTCTCGCTACTGTTCCTGTTGTCTTCTCCCTACCGATCGTCTCCACTCTCGGACGATCGGTCATACCGATTGATTGGTCCTGTTGCTTCTCACTACTGATCGTCTCTACTCTCGGACGATTGGTCGTACCGTTCGACAGGTTCAGTTGTCTTCTCACTACCGATCGTCTTCAATCTAGGACGATCGGTCTAGGAAGCTGCTCGGTCTGCGTTTTACTTTTCTTAGTTGTTTCTTTATTTTTCTGTATTTGTTGTAATTTCTGTAACTTTTCAATACAATTCATTTTCAGTTTGTTCTTTTTGGTTTTTTCTTCCTCGTTTCTTTGATTTCTTACATGGTATCAGTAGACAAATACTTTTCTGTTCTATTCTCATGGCTTTCTCCAATTCCACCACCGATTATCTTTCTAATCCTGTTAATCCTCTGTTTCTCCATCCTGGTGAGAACCCAACTCTTGTTCTTGTCACTCCTCCCCTTTCTGACAACAACTATCAACAATGGCGGCATGATATGCTCGTTGCTCTTGAAACCAAGAATAAAGAAAAATTCGTTCTTGGTACTATTTCTTGCCCCCCTCCTGATGATGTCCTTCACGAAGCCTGGAAACGCTGCAACAAGATGGTGATTTCATGGCTAACGCGATCCATGACGCTTCCCATAAAACAATCCGTTATGTGGATGGAATCTACCTACGAGATTTGGACTGATCCCCTTCAACGTTTTTCTCATGGTGATAAGTTTCGTATTGCTGATCTTCAAGAAGCTCTTCACTCTTGCAAACAAGGTGATTCCACTGTATCTTAGTATTATACTCGTCTTCAAATAATTTGGAAAGAGCTTTCTCTGTATCAAACCATTCTTGTCTGTACCTGTCATTCTCCTTGCAATTGTGGATTATTGATCAAGATTCAACAAGATCGTAGTGATGATTCTGTAATCAAGTTTCTACGTGAGTTAAACGATGAATTCTCTTTTGTACGTTCTCAAATCATGCTAATGGAACCCATGCCGACTCTTACCAAAACTTTTTCTTTGATCCTTCAACAAGAACGCGAATTTCACAATTCTTCCTCACAAATTCCACAAGATTCCATGGCCAATTTCAATTCTCACGATCCTCAGTACAAGCCTTATAAGACCGATCGTCCTGGTGTTTCTTCTGGTCGTGGACGCGGATGCATTCCTAAATATGGTGGTCGTTCCAAAAACTGCGATCATTGCAAAAGAACCAATCATACTTTTGATAATTGCTGGATCAAATATGGCCTTCCTCAAGGTTATAAACCCATCATCAAACCTAATTCTGCCATCTCCAATCCTTCTGCCAACCTGACTGATGGTGTTTCACACACCTCCACTGATTCTTCCGCTGATAAAACTCAAATTTCGTGCACTTTTTCTCAAGATCAGTATGACGCCATTCTTGGTTTATTGAAACAGTCTCAATCTCCTACTACTAGGGAGGCCAGTGTTAATCAATGCACTCCACAATCACCAGGTTCTTTTTCTTCACTTAATTTTTCTTCTTGGATTATAGATAGTGGCGCTACTGATCATATATGTTCTTCCAAATTTCTTTTTCATTCTTTACATCCCATCACTCCTATTTCGATACGTTTACCAAATCATAGTTTTCTTACTGCTAAATTTTCTGGCACTGTCATTTTAGGCAATTTGATTTTGCATAATACTTTTTTTGTTCCCAATTTCTCTGTTCATCTTATTTCTATTTCTAAACTGTTACATTCCAATAATTTCCTCATTGTTTTTCATCAAACTAGCTGTCTCATTGTGCAGATGGATACTTACCAGACGATTGGAGTAGCTAAGAAATACAAGGGCCTTTTTTATCTTCTTAGTCATAATCCAACAACTACTTCTGAATTAAACATTTTTCATTCTGCTTTTCATAATAGTTCTAGTGATTCTTGTAATTCGTGGCACATGAAACTTGGACATCCTTCAAATAAAGTTTTTCAAACTTTAGCTTCTCAATATACTGATATTTCCTTCCAATCTATTGATGATTGTGATGCTTGTGGTTTTGCTAAACAAAAACGTCTTCAATTTTCTGTTAGCAAAACTAAATCTCCTTGTTTCTTTCATCTCATTCATGTTGACATTTGGGGCCCCCTTTCTATTTCTTCTATTGATGGATACAAATATTTTTTAACTATTGTTGATGATTATAGTCGTTTCACATGGATTCTTCTTTTGAAACACAAATCTGATGTTAAAACCTTACTTCCAAAATTTATTCTTTTAACTGAAAACCAGTTTTCCTGTACACTTAAAATTCTAAGATCTGACAATGGCAAAGAATTTCTTCTTAATGATTTTTATTCTACTAAAGGTATTTTTCATGAAACTACTTGTGTTGTTACTCCTCAACAAAATGGCATTGTTGAAAGGAAGCATCAACATATTCTCAATGTTTATCGTTCTCTCCTTTTTCAATCTAAAGTTCCTAACATTTTTTGGTCTTATGCTATAAAACTTGCCATTCACATTATTAATAGACTTCCAACACCTTTTCTTCACAATAAATCTCCTTATGAATTGGTTTATTCTATCAAACCTGATTTTTCAAATCTGAAAGTTTTTGGATGCTTATCATACTCCAGCTCTGCTACTACAGGACGTACAAAACTTGATTCCATAAGTACTAAATGCATTTTTCTTGGATACAAATATGTAACCAAAGGGTTTGTGCTGTATGATTTGCATTCACATTCTACCATCCTTTCACGAAATGTCATTTTTCATGAATATATTTTTCCCTATAAAACATTTACTTTTTAATAGTCAATTAGTGCATAATTTTAATTAACATTTTTATATTTCAAAAAAAAAATTATATTATTTTCAATTGTGTTCTATGTCGCAACCGAGATCGCAACGGGACGGCGAGCCGAAAACAAACGGGTTTGAGAAATAGATTCGTGGGAGTCGCCACCATAATTTATTATGGAAAAGAGATTTTCAGGTTCGGGAATCACTTACGCGTAAGGAAGGTATTAGCACCCTATCGCGCCTGCCCAAAGGCAGTACCTTTAATTAAATGTATAAAGTTGACGTGGTTTTTCAAAATGTTTAAATTTCCCTAAAAAAATAAAAAAAAATAAATAAAGCTATTAAGAAACAAAAAAAAATATATTTTGTTTTATGAACCCGACAAGAATTGACCTTGGTCCTACGTACATCCATTTATAATGGACGTCAGGGATCACATAGTTCTTTATGTAGAAAAAAGGTTTGTGAGTTTGTTTAAAAATTATTATTCATTGATTTAGATTTTTGAAAAGTGAATCTGGAAAAAGATTTAGTTTAACAAGATTGACATCCTTTTTTTTGGTTTTGAAGATTTTGTATTTTTATTTATTTAAGAATGGTGGGAAAAAGAAAGAAACCGGCCATAGGCCGACACATACTTATAAAAAAAATTATGATTTAAAAAAAACATTATTTGTGTGTAGGAAAAAAAATACCTTTAGAAAAAAACTTCAGAGTACAATAAAAAGAGAAAAAGAATGGTGTAGAGGTGACATACCTTTTTAGCTTTCAGTACTCTCCTCTTTCTTCTTTGATGATTGCGGTTGACAGAGTGAGAACCTATTTTTTTTCTATACTTTCTTTCTATTATTTCTGCATGCTTCTCTCTATTTTCGTTTTTCATGACAGTGTGCGTTATGGTAATTTTGCCCTTAATTGTGAATTAATTGACAACGAACAAAATAGGGAAAGAAAATGTCTTGATTCCAAGAAAAAGAAATCAAATAATATTCAAGACATTGATTATAATTATTGTCAGAAAATTTGTCCATTTTTAAAATCATATTTTCCTCTTATATACTATTTTAATTATTGTTTATAATTATTAGCATAATATTGATTCAAATTATTACCATATTAAACTAACATTTCAAAAATATTGTGTCTAGTATTATAGTTATTATTTTATCCTTTTTACCCATTAATTATTATTCTTTTTTTTTATTTACTTACCCGGACGAAATTGGATGTTGACACTCTATATAACAACAAATAAAAGTGATGACATCATAAGATAACCAACTATAAAATATAATAAATTAAAATTTAATAAAATATAAAAAATATTGATTAAATTATCTATATTAATCAACTATTAAATATTCATTAATCTTTACAGTTTGTCTAAATAATGAATAGGCAATTCAATATTGAATATAATGATTTTCAGCGCTTCGTCCTTTTTTTTATACAAAAGAAATCATAAAGATACAAATGAAACGTTTAGTATTTATATACATAGATATTGATTAAATTATGCTTTAAAATTTATATTAAATCTTAATAAAAACAACTATAAAATTTTCTTTATATTAAATATATCACTCAAATCGTTTAAAATTTGAGTCAACACTTTAAATACAAACCTTTTAAAAATTAATAATAAAAAAATCAAACACCTACATATTCAATACCAACAATGGACTATGTATCGTATAGAGATGGCAACGGGTCGGGTACAGGTAGTGCCTATCCGCAACCCGACCCGCCGGATAAAATTATACCCGCTACCCGACCTGCTACCCGTCACGTACTCGTTTAAAAAATACCCGCGGGTATTTTAAAATCCGCGGGTACCCGCGGATACCCGCAAAAAATAAAAAAGAAATATTTAATACATATTTAAAATAAAATTTAAATAAAATTACAAAAAATATATATATATATATAATATAATATAATATAAATTAAATATAAATTAAAATTTAATTTTAATTAAATTTAACCTAATAAAATGTTATTTTATTTTATTTTTAACTAATTTAATTAAAAAATATATAAATTATTTTTTTTTAATTTTTCGCGGGTAGCGGGTACCCGCGGGGCGGGTAGTATACTACCCGTACCCGACCCGTTTTGAAGCGGGTATTAAAATACCCGCTACCCGTTACCCGCGGGTAGTAAATATCCGCGGATAGTTACTATCCGCCGCAGATTTTACCCGTGGATACCCGTGCCCGCGGGTAAAATTGCCATCCCTAGTATCGTATGGACGCTCGATTAGTCTAAAATTGAATGGTCCACACAATCAGGAATGTCCATTAAACCATCTAGAGACTGAATGGCTGCACCATATAGACTGAATGGTCATTCTTAAACAACAATCAAACTTGATGGTGATTAGCTTACACCAAAGTATGTCAATACCAGATGGGTCGTGATTAGGCTATTGGTAATCTAGAGCTCATTCTAAAATATATAAATACAGGTTTGAGATAATGAGATCGATGATTGAATTTATTACGTATTAATTGTTGAAATTGTCGAATCTTTACTCACTTTGACATCAAAATATCTACTATAGGTAACCTTCCAATTTGCTGGAACGAAGTGAAGGACGAACATAATCGAAATACACTACAAACCACAAAGGTATGAAAATTCAAACAAAAACAATATCAATAAGAACATGTGTAATTAAATAAATACAATTCTTTATCACTCATATATCACTTACCATACTTTTTAATAACCTAACTGGCAATGTAAATGACATGTAATGATAATTAAGAGATTCTAATTTATAACTTAACCAAACTTAATGACGCGTCACTATGGTATAAAAATACTCATATTTTATAAATGTTGATATATTTCTACGAAAAAGGTTGAATTATTGACAAAATTGTCACTACATTTCTTATGACTTTATTTTTAGTAATTGTCTTGCAAAGATATAGAAAATAGAGTTGTGTTATCAATATATAACTCCGTCTTTATCATATTGTTAATTAGGCATATATCCTTGTATTTTGTGATCGGAGAACATAGCCTTTGTAAAATACAACTGTCTCTGACAAGCTTTGGCTTGTTTTACAACACTGTTTTTGGATAGTTTCAATAAGATGTCAGCCATCCAAAGCATGGTAAAAAAAGTGAAACATAAGATTAATATAGTAAGACATGATAGACTAATATATAATGGATCTAAGTATGTGATAGTACGAGGGGATCACTGTAATAAAATAATCAATTAGGTTTTGAACAAAAACACTCATCTAAAAAAGAATGTCGTTAGAGTTATAGTTTAGTCAAAGCAGATTATTTAAATTAATTTTTAATGACTTAAAAAAACATAAGATTTTTATTTCACATATGTTTGTTGCATATGTATTATTTTTTATGATAAAAAAATATAATAAAATTATTATTATTATTATAATCATAAAAATAAATTTAAATAATTTTTACAATTTTAATATAGACAATATTAATTTTTTATTATAATATTTATTTTAGTTTGAAACAATAGTTATATTTTAGAAAAAAGATTGTCAAATTAAAAAACGTTTAAAATTAAAAGAAAAAAAAAGTCATTTCAAAGATAAAATTGTTGAAATAATTATTTTAATTTAAAAAATACTTATAGAGTAAAATTGGAATCAAAGTATGTATATCAAAAGAGAATAATCTCGTTATATAATTTTATATAATAATATAAATGTAAAGGCTTTGTGTGGACTTAGCTCACAACATTTTATAGAAACAAATCAAAATAAAAAAAGTTAGAGTTGGTTAAATTTAAACTCTTTTAACAAATAAAAATATTTATATTAGTTAAATTAATGTTAAGTATTTTAAAAGAAATACTTTTTAGAGAAACAATGTTCGTATCAATCTAATTAACGTTATGTTTTTAAATAATTTGTTGTAGATAAAAAAATTATTAATATCAAATTAGCATTACTTAAATTGATACTAATTAAATTAAAAATTAATAAATAGAAGATAATTTTATTTATTCTAATATTTATAGCTTGTATTAAAGTTGTTGAGATTAATATAATATCTATAATATTTATTTAATTTAATAAAGATTAAGCTAACATTAATATTTATTTAAACAGATTCAATTCATGTGTGTATTTTGTTGTCTTCATGTACACGTTTATTTTTGTTGAGAATGATAATGGAGACACTTATGAAAAATATTTTTTTCATGAGAATCATTGATATTAGCATCGGCCTCGCAAAATAAAATTAGATTATCATTAAAAAATAATAAATTTTAAAATAAAATCTCATTAGTGGTGGCTTTGTCGACTCTAAGTTGACGTTATTTAGAGTTAACCTTCAAAAATTGACACTAGTTAATTAAAGCTCATGGTTTTGTAGTTTTTAGTATGTGAAATGTAAATGTCACACCATTAACTAATTTGTGTTAGTTAGATCATAGCAAATGTCAATTTTCTTATAGTAGATGCCCAGTAAGTTATGGTAATGGTCACAATAGTCTTTTATAGTGGTGGTGGCCTCTATTGTGTATAAACAGAATAGTGGAGGCTCACTCATTTAGGGTATTTTTGATACACTTTTATTTTAAAATTAATTAGTTGTAGGGGAATTTTTTTTAGTGCAAACAATATGCAAAAATTTTACTTTGTGAAAATATTAATCCACAATGTTCTTACAAGGTCGGTAGGTCCTCTTCAAAATCAAATATCTTATGGTTTTTACAATATCTTTTAATATCAAGCTTGTAGTTAAAGAAATTATAAAGATTAATGTACAAGATCATGTGCAGGTGAAACAAAGATCATGTCTTAGCTAAAGAAGATATGTAAAGATCACTTTACAATTCTATATAAAAGACTTAAGACAGAAGAAGAAAATAAATACAATCTACAATTCTTTCAATCTCCTAGTGATCATAAAGTGATAATTGTTCTTTATGGTGCGCAAAAAGTTTTGTAAATTCTTCACTTTGTGAATTAAACATAGCAAGCTTAAAGTGTTATCTTTGATGGTTTTGTTTTCTTTCTACGAGGTATTTATATCAAGAAGATTTTAGGACAGTCTAACAAGAAGTGGTTTGTGTACTATTTGTTGTCAAAATATTTGTTTACTCGAATCTTTTGAGTAATTATTTTAAAGAAGAATTAAACACAGTTCATGATTGTTGGTGTACCACTATAAAATATGTTTGTATCATGTTATGTTGCTTATGCATTAAGCGATTTAGTTTGTTTCTTTAGAAAATATAGTTCAAATTTCATTCAACCCTTTGTTAAGATTTTGGCAAGTGTACCAAATCGTTCAAGTAATATAAAATGGTAAGACCAAATATTGTTTCCCAAGAGACTCGTGTAATACTAGTTAATTGCACTATTAACAACTCATATAGACTCAAGATCATCACATTAATTGAAAAGCAAGTACAAAGAAGATAAAATTTCAACTATACAAGTTTGGACTTTGGTGTTTGAAGACACTTAAGAATGAAATAGACTAGAAATTATATGAAGTGACATTGCTAAGGTTAGGTTTCATCAATTTACTCTTGTGCATACACAATTTCATCTCCTTTCCATCAAATTACTAAAGTCAATCCACAAAATTACTCTAACTCTAATCACTTAGGAGCCTGGCTTTTACCTATTAACTATCAATCCCTTGATTAATTAATAACCAAATCCCGCATTAAGAACTAGAATCTAAGACAATATGTGAATCATCTTCCATCCCTAGAATCAATGAACCACAAGGACTTTTGTTTCAATTCTGGGTTCCATCTTACGTCCCCAGAACCCATGAAACCCTAAAATCAAGTTATGAACGTCCCCATTACATGCAAGCTTTAAGATTGGAAACAAGAATACTAGCAATTAATAGAAAAGACATATATATATTCAAATCATTCAACAATTACACAAGATTCAAAGGCTACAACTAACCCTAACAAGATGGGTTTGGCTCTCCATTTCCATGGAGAGCCTCCAAGCTTACAACAATGGAAGATGGAAGAAGAAGGAGACCCAAGGAGGGAGAAGGAGATGTTCCCACATGCTTCACGCAGCCTCCAAGAGCTCTAAACAGTGAAGTTGTGCCCCCAAACCACCAAAGACCCAAACCCCTTCGCGTTTTAGGTTTAAATAGAACAGATCTGCCACATCAGCACCGTCAACGCTCAGCGCCCCTTCTAGGACGCCCAGGCGCGAGAGATGCGCGAAGACTGGCACTCAGCCCCCTTCCTGGGCGCTCGGGCCTGATTTTTCTGCACTACATCTTTTTCTCTTTTTCTGTAGATCCGCTTGCTTCTTGTGGTTGGTTCAGCTCTATACATTATTGGAGATTCTTCCAAGCACATTATTAGCTACAAAACAAGGGATCAGAGATGAAATTACATCAAAGTAGCCCAAAACACAATTATTCATAAAACTAAGATAAAAGAGAGGATTAAGCAAGTTATAAGCTTAAGGGGAGTTGATTCTGTCTCTAAAATGAACCTCAAATAATGGTAAGAATTACCGTTATCACCATTCTAGAGTCATTTGTCCCAATAGAGGTTTGTTAGGTCTAACATGTTAATGGTCATTCTATGTTATGCGATGTGATGCAATGATAGGCATATAATTAGCTTATCTTTAGTAGTTGACATGTATCTAGGGTGTGTATCATATATAGCAAATATTTATCTCGGGTGGACAAACACTACCAAAGAGTTTGAGAAAAAAAATCTTGTTGAAAGAAAAAGTTATTTCTTTGTCAACATGTGTTTGGGTATAAGCGAAGAGATCCCAATTCTTACCCAAGATGAATGTTATGACTTGCATCTAATTAGAAGTCAAGTTATCCCTCAAATAGGTGTTTCACCCTTCAAACCCCAACTACTAAAGGATTACTTCTTCTTTTGGCTCCATTTGTGTTTAATCACTCAAACAGGGTCTAGGTCAATCATGTGACCATCCTCACACACTTGGATTGTCGCCTAGTAGTAGTGTGAGGTTGTTAGGGTTCTCCTTAAGTGCATCATATAACATTCTCTTGTCATCTTTTAGTCCACATGTATAGTTATCACTTTGTCATATTTGAAAAGGAATTTCATGACTTGGTAAGGAGTAAATATGATTGCTCCAAGCATATTCAAGGACGGATATCCAAGAAGAATATTGTAAGATGTGTCGGTGTCTACAATGAGTTATCATACATTGATGGTCTTGTAACTTATGTTCCTTCCTCGAATTTTGTTTAGAGGCCAATGTACCCTCTGGTGTCCACTTGTTCATATGAAAATATAATAATTTGATCATTGTATGGGATGATATCTCTCAATAGGCATAGTTGTAAATGTATTGTCACACAATATATCCATCAAGTTGCCATAGTATTCTAGGCTTTTCACTATTATATAAGACAAGTGATTAGGATGTACAATGACACTTCAATACTCAAGTTAGTTAAGATAATATCACTTATCTATACTTATTGTGGTTGTCCATATTTATATTTTTTATAATGGGTTTTTACTTATATATGTCTTAATAGACTAATCATTTGTGATATGATGTTTATTGAGGTAACACTAGTACAGATTAATGAATAGGCACCAGTTATTTTCAGCCATGTATCTCGGTTCTCAAACCGAGGCATACGTAGGCGGGATAAAAAGTATTCGCCTCGATTCTCTTTACTCGAAACGGTATCTAGGATTCAACTCGGTTAAATGAACCGAGGCAGTATCAGTATCAGTTCTTTCGGTGGTCAGATGGTATCGTCATCGTTCCGCTCAGTTAGGACTCTCTTTCGGGGGAGACTCATTGATCTTGCAAGAAGCAGAAATGGTTCGAGACATGAAATTCTTTGAGTCCTTTGAACAAACAGCTGGTGATCGAACCTTCATAGGTTTCAAAATTTGATTTTTCCCATTTTTTTTGTCATCCAAGGAGTCTAGAAAAATCTGCAGAACACCAACAAAGCCTCTTCCAGAAAAATCTGCAGAATAAGTAGAGATTGGAAACGGGAAGACCATGGCGACGGGATGTGAGCCTCCATGTGCGAACACTGAACGGGAAGCCCTAAATCAAAATTGCGCCTCCACCTGCAACCACAATCAGACCTGTAGAAACCAGATTTAACACCATATAACCATCACGGAGGGATCCAATTTAGAAATCGCGCCTCCGGAAGAAACGCGAACTTCATCAACCCTAATCGCACACGACAGTGACATGCTTTAGGGATTCTGGTGACGGTGGCACGATTAAGGGTTTTTGTCGCAGAGTTGCAAGTCCGGTGATGGTGATGGAAGAAGGTTGAAACGCAGTGGCTGGCGCGATGGTGGAGAAGAGGGGTTTCTGTTTCTGGATCTGTTTAAGTTTCCCTCTTTGCAGGTGATGGTTGTGCGCGACTTGGAATGGTTGTGCGTTCTCCGGTTGACGGCCATGGATGTGCTCATGGCGGAGAAGATGAAGATGGTGGTCGCGGTGTCCATGGAGTTTGGACGAGAACGAAGGCGCTGTGGTGGCGGCTTGCGGGTTTGCGCGTGGTGGCCAACGACGTGGTTGAACGGCGGTGCTTGCGGCGACCCTAATGGTTGGTGGTGGTGGCGGCCTAATGCTGGAGTTTGGAGGAGAGGAGAAATCGTGAGGCGAAGGGTGAGAATCGCGAGAGTGCGAGGTGCGAGATGCGAGAGGCGGAGTTTGGTTTTTAACCTAAGGGTACTACCTCGGTTATATTTAAAACCGGTGTCTAAACCCTTTAAGTGCATCAGTTATACAACAAACCAGGATCTAAACCATTTAAAATTCATATTATATGCCTCGGTTGGCCTTCTACTCGAGACAGTAACATCTATAGGCATCGGTTCATATATAACCGAGGCATATAACCACTCAATAATTACTGAAATGCCACCGCACTTTTATACGTTTCAGTTTCAGTAGAATCGAGGCATATATAGCGCGTTAAAAAAGCCTTTTTTTTACTAGTGTAACATTCTTATTAATAACATTAGTTGTTTAATTCCATATAAATGAGTTGTTAGTAATATTTAGTAACACTGTCTCATTTGTGTGGATTATTGTGATGGGTTAAGGTATGTTAGGTATAAAAAATGAGTGTTGTTCTCAATCACATTAGAGTGATTCGAAATCACTAGCATATGATATATCATTAATTTATTAAATAGATTATACAAATATGTATCGTTCTTAATCCATATGTACATTCATACATACGTTTTTCATATATATATATATATATATATATATATATATATATATATATATATATATATATATATATATATATATATATATATATATATAGATATATATATATAGATATATATATAAATGATTATTTTAGTTGTCAAATATAATAATTATTTTATTCTATTTTAATTAATTGTTTGACTCAATAACATGATTTTTTAATCCATTTTTTGTCTTATTTTATTATATTAGTATATTAGTATAGTTTCTATACTTTTGCGACAGAAAAAATCTGAAATAAAATACATAGTTGACATTTTTGTTATTATTATCACCACCTTTAATTTTAATATTTTTTTGACCTTTTAGTAACTATTATTTTCATAATTGTTATTACTACCGTAATTCACGCTTATTATTGTAATTATTTTTTATCATAATTATTTTAATAACAATCAAGAATTATCCACTCCTATAATTATTAGTATGGCTTTCATCAGAATCTTTATTATTACTATTTCATTATTACCTACTAACCAATAATTATTTATTTTCAAAATTATTCATATCACTTTCGTCACATCTTTACCAATTCTATTATTATTGTTATTATGATCATCATAATTATTAAAATTAAAATAATATATATTTAGATAAATATTTATATTTTTAGTTTGTAATTATGTATGTATATATAGTTAGTTATTCGATATTTTAGAATAAATTAAAATCAACAATAAGAAATATAAATTTTATATTATTATTATTATATTAATACTATTAACAAAAATTGTAATTTTATTCTTTTATTAATACGAGTATTACTATTTTCCCTCTTATAGTAAAATATAGAGTAAACTACACCCTCTTATAGTAGAAGAAGCAATATGTATTGTCCCTTCCTTTATGTTAAAAAATATAGTCTACGGCTAGTACATTTCATTTATCACAATTAAGGAACATAATAGATTTTAAAATATTTTAATTAGAATATATACTAAATATTTTTAATTTACCAACTCACTCATTTAATAATTTATTTTAAATATGCATACATTACATATAGTTTACTTTTAAAATAATCTTTTAAGATAATAAGTATGAATTGAAATTGGAAGATAAATCAACACAAACACATTAAATTATGTAATGATAGACGTTTTGTAATAATAAATTATATATATATATATATATAGTTATTTTAGCAAAACCAAAATTCATTATTTCATCATACACTCGTTTAATTATATATATACACTAAAGATTATAAAAAAAACAAATTGTACTTATATAATGATAACAACTGCATATTTCAATTATTTTACATATTAAATATTAAACAAAACACCTGGTAGATACATGAACACAATATATATATATATATATATATATATATATATATATATATATATATATATATATATATATATATATATATATATATATATATATATATATATATATATATATATATCGATGGATTGAATTACGCGAGTTTAACCTACAATAACTTCTTAAAAAAGTTTTTTTTTTCTAATTTGGGGCATTAATTATAATTTTATATTAACATAATTATTTATATTAAATTCTATTGAAATGAAACATAGTAACAAGCTAGATGTTTCAATACATTTTGAAAAGTATATATTACGTTTTATTTTGATTTAAAAGTATATACTTAAAATAAATTTGATATACTTTTTTCTCTTATAGGTTTATGTCATTAACATGTTTTTTATTTTAAACAGTAAAATTATGAAATTCCAAACACTACTCAGCTTAGAAAGAAAGAGTTGTCTCATGTAGCGACCAGATGGAGGGATTCCAAGATAAGACTAACATGTATATATGTCTTTGGAGACAGACAACAGGAGAATCCATAGGAACACTACAATTTCACACAGGAGGAGTGAATGCAGTTTTATGCATCTAGAAAGTCTACTGACTGGCAGGTTTGTCTCTTAACAGCTACAGAGTCTTTAGTTAATGCAATTTATTATGGTTTTACACTTATGAATATACATGGTTTCACAGGGTAAAAGGTTAGCCGCCCAAGAAAGGCAAAGGCTAAAGGATGCACCACACGTGTTATCACGAGGTGGTTATGCAAAACTTGAGAAGAAGATGAGGAAGACTCGAGTGGAAGCCTTAGGACTTGAGTCCCCCGACCTAGCACCTACACCTGCTAGGTACGAGCTATGGAAGGCTGCTCGTACTAAATCTGATGGGAGAATGACATCTTCCTCAGCTGTCTTGATCTCACAAAAAATTGGAAGTTTAAACTAAAGCATTGTTTGATTGTGTATTTATCATTGCATTTTCCTTCTTACCAAGTTTTTTTTATATGTAGGATGAGTTGGTTGAGCAGTAAACTTAGGGAACATTTGTTGGCCAAAGTAGGGACGACAATCTAACAACGGCCGTTGGAAAGCCCGAGCACGCAGGACGTGTACGTGGAGTTCCTAGGGCGATTGGTTTTCGTGACTACTTTGGCCCTGCACAAAAAAACACTCAATCCATGAGTCAGGAGGCATTGAGGAAGATGGATCTTCAATGGGAGGAAAGGCTCAACCAAAGCATGAGATTAATGGAGTAACGATTCATGGAGCAACTACAAGAACAAAAAGAAATTCAAAGAGCGCTTGAAGAGAAATTGTATTCCATGACACAACCCACCATGGGGTTGTCCACTGAAGCTCCCACACCACCTAAGGTCAGTACTAGGAGATCATGCTCTGCTGTAGAGCTTATTGAGTATAGTAGTCAATATGAGTTGTTGGTTGATGGGGATCCCCACGCATTGTGGCTGTCGGACGAATACTTGAGGGAGGGTAGACTGTTCATGGTGTTCCCCTATTACACTAGCACGTGCGTGTGACGATTGACGAGGTTCGGGATCCCCAGGCTTAGGTGCCTGTACCCACTTCAGAAATTCATTTTGTGGGGTAGGCCATAGGAACATGTATAGCCTGGCCTAAAGCATTGATCATGTCACACATTGCTACACCACATGTATAATATTTTTATTATTAGTCTTTGTATGTTAAATTTAAAAATATTTATTGATAACTTTGAAATTTTTATGTTCAGTTCATACGTCCCCACAAGCAGCCGATGCATCAGCTAGTCATAGATGAAGATGATGACTTGGCTGAAGTGGAAGATGATCCTCTAGCAAAGCTCATGACAAAATTATCCAGGTTGAACAGAGGACCAGTAGAAGTGTACTGGGATAATAGAGTATTTGGCATCCCCCATGTCCCAGTATATATCACATTTAATGATGCACTGGAGATTATTCGGGTAGACAGGATGTTGAATATTTCCATCCTTCAACTATGGTGCATGTAAAATAGTTAATTTTGTCTTCCATATTAAACTTATTTACATTCTTAGTTTCTAACAACTTAACTTTGTTGTTTTAGACACATGGACACGGTCATTGTGGACCAAGGTCGGTCTTCCATGTACAGATTTGTTGAACCTCAGACCATCCAACCTTTTGGTAACACAATTGAGAGCAAACAAAAGTATTTGGAAACATAGATGGTTGAGTCAAACAGAGACATATACTTTGTGCCATACATTAATGAGTATGGGTTGCTTGATGTAAAATTTCGTTAAAGTTTTCTTAATTAGTTTACTAACTATTTATGAATCATGATAGGTCTCATTGGTAGCTAATGCTCATCATTCCCAAACAATGTAAAATTGTATGGTTTTGTTCACTGCATGGGAAGATGAAAAATTACTTAAGAAACATGCTTCAAGGGTAAGTGTTTCTCTTTTTATGTTTCAAATTCATTTTGACCTTCGCATTTTATGATAAATATAGTTATATTAATATTACCTTGTGTTTTCAATGTAAATAGAGTAATGGGTAAAGACTGAGGTCAGCTAGTATTCGTCTTGTATCCAAAGGTTGTAAGTCATTTATAGTTCTAATTTATTTTACTAGTTATTGAATGATCTAAATGCTTGACTATTTAGTTTGTCATTTTAGTGTAACAAGCAGTTAGATTCATGGGAATGTGGGTACTGTCATGTCTTGGATTAAGACCATCATTCGAGTTATCATTACAAATGACTGGAATGAGGTAATGATGCTTAACTTATTTAGATTCTTAGTTTCTTACAACTTAACTTTGTTGTAAGATAGATACATAATGCATCTTTCTTCATTTTGCAGCGCTTAGTACATCTACTATACCAGAGGACGCAATTAAGAAGATAAGACAGGAGTGGACAACTTATCTTCTGCAAAGATGGACTTAGATAGGAAGATTTATTATTGTTGTTCAACATATTTAGATTTGGTTTAACTTTAACTTTTGATAATTTAGGTTTTGGATTGTTTTTTAGTACTTTGTTAACTTCAAACAAGTTGATAAATAATATTACAATGTTCTGGGACAATTTTCTGCTTTTTAGGTGTGGTTTTATTGCAAAAATAAATAAATTTAAAAAAAAAATACTCACTAGACGTATGTTAATTCCACATCAGACGTCTATAGACGTCTGTCAGTGCATACAAAGACGTCCAACGAATTATAGAGGCCAAACTCGTTTCAGGGTCTTAGATGTCCGACTTGTGTAGGGTCGGACGTCTATATAGACGTTCGACTAAATAGGTCGGACGCCCCATCAACGTCACCCATATAGATGTCTGATACGGGTCGGATATAAAAAGCCCAAAATAACGGACGTCTAAAGTGATTTCTACACTAGTGGTAGAAACACATTAAATTATGTAATGATAGACGTTTTGCAATAATAAATTATATATATAGTTATTTTAGCAAAAACAAAATTCATTATTTCATCATACACTAGTTTAATTATGGATAATGATACTTTTACAACATTTTAACATTATCTGCATGTCATTCTGTAATTGGTCCAAAATTACTTGACAATCAATAATAATAACCATAAACACCAACATGGACCAATTACAGAATGATACGTAAATGGTGTTAAAATATTGTAAAATATCATTATCCTTTAATTATATATATACACTAAAGATTATAAAAAAAACAAATTGTACTATCTAATGATAACAACTGCATATTTCAATTATTTTACATATTAAATATTAAACAAAACACCTGGCAGATATACATGAACATAAATATATATATATATATATATATATATATATATATATATATATATATATATATATATATATATATATATATATATGGGTTTGCTAACGCGCGTACGCCTGTTTTTTAGTTGGTACATTTTAGCAATGTGTATCGGGTTTTAGTAGACAAAAATATCCTTATATATAATGGATTCTAAGTTTTAAGGTTAAGGGTATTTTAATAATTTTCATTCTCAAAACTAAAAAAAAAAAAAGAAACCCCCCAAACCCTTACTCACCTCTCTCATTCCTCTCAACCCTTTCTCTTTCATCTTTCTCACTCCAATCTTTTCTCTATCATCCCTACTGTAGCCCCAATTGAAAAAATCAAAAACACTTGCCGTTAAATAATCTTACAAAAAAATGATTTTATAATGAGTTTTCATCTTATAATTTTTGTCTTATCTAATTTTATCCAATTTTCACAAGCATAAAGGAATTGGTAATTGACCTGGAAAAAAAATCAGAAATACTCGCTGTTAAACAATTTCTTACAAAAAATGATTTTATAATGAGTTTTTATTTTATAATTTTTGTCTTTATCTAATTTTATCTAATTTTCACAAGCATAATGACATCAAAGGAATTGGTAATTGGCCTGGAAAAAATCAGAAACACTCGTTCTTAAACAATTTCTTACAAAAAATGACTTTATAATGAGTTTTCATTTTATAATTTTTGTCGTATATAATTTTATCTATTTTTCACAAGCATAATGACATCCAAAAGAATTGGTAATTGGCCTGGAGGGTTTTTTTTAGAGATGTTGATTCAACATATGCACATGATGAAATTAGAGAGGTTAGTGAAAATGGTGAAATTGAAGAGATCTTAAATGAACCTTTGCCTGAAGGTGAATATGTCAATGACTCAACTCTTTACAAAGGCAAATTGTTTAAAGGCAAGTGTTTCTGATTTTTTCAATTGGAGCTATAGTAGAAATGACAGAGAAAAGATTGGAGAGAATGAAAATTATTAAAATACCCTTAACCTTAAAACTTAGAATCCATGATATATAAGGGTATTTTTGTCTACTAAAATTCGGTACACATTGCTAAAATGTACCAACTGAAAAATAGGCATACGCGCGTTAGCAAACCTCATATATATATATATATATATATATATATATATATATATATATATATATATATATATATATATATATATATATATATATATATATATATATATATATATATATATATATATATCGATGGATTGAATTACACGAGTTTAACCTAAATAACTTCTTAAAAAAGTTGTTTTTTTCTCTAATTTGGACATTAATGATAATTTTATATTAACATAATCATTAATATTAAACTCTATTGAAATGAAACATAGTAACAAGCTAGATGTTTCAATACATTTTGAAAAGTATATATTACATTTTATTTTGATTGACATAAATAAAGTATATTAGTATAATATGTAATCTATAATAATAACATTACAATAATTACATTTCTTATCAGTTAAAAGAGTAGCGAGTATTTTGATAATAAATGAACATAATTTATTCGTTTTATAAAATTGTATGTTAATTATGAAGAACTTTGTATTAATTGGAAGATAAAGTTGAGGAGATCCATGTTTAGGATTTGATATCCTATAATCATGGGTTACAATATAGTTTGTATATAATACAATATATATTAATACCAAGAATCACGCTAAAAAATCTAGAATTTTACGTGTAAATATGAGATATCATTAAAGATCTAGTTTCAAAGTGATTCATCATAACTCATCATAACCAACCTCCATCAAGGTCTAATATAGCAACTAACCTTATCGATATGGAAATAATAAACAATTAGAATAATATAGCATATTAAGGAACACATTTGAATAAATAACCTCCCTATATTTTTTCTTCAATGAAATTATAAAAGAGCTGTATAATTATAGCATGAAAACAATAAACTCCACTCCTTTCATTGGATAATTTCAATATATCATATGAATATTTTAGCAAGTGCATTAAATTGCATAAGTGATATTCTTTTGACTGTTTATATGATAAAAATAATGAACATTTTTAAGAAATAAATTATACCACAAAAAAAATATAATTAGTAAATTTTAAAATGTATATTTAAGATTTGCAATAAACTATTCAATTAAATTGTGACAATATAAGACTGTTAATAAAAATGGTGGTTAATATATAACGTGGAGATGAAGATAAAAATTATTAATTAACCATGTTTAATTAAGAAAATGGGAAAAGTGAAAACTTTAATTTGATACTGCAGAAGTAGATTGCGTTCATTAGATATGCGACAAATCCGCATTCAGAAAGTGGTCAAAGATTGAGGTTGGTTATTTTGCAAGGAACTTTTTATCCGTTAATTCGTTATTTTCAACATCTCACCAGCGTAATGCATGGTCACATGAGTGAAGTGTTGATTATTAGCAAGGTGGTATAAATAGTCATTATTTTAATTTTTATAATATTCTTTTATAGAATTAAAATTTATGATAAATAAATATTTTAAATTATAACATTTTTAAATTATTGAGATTTATTCATATTATAAAATAAATGATGAATAGGTGAAAAGTGTGATTACGAAAATAAATAATTTACAATACAATCATTCAATTAATTTAGGAAACACCATAAATGACTGAAAGGATTATTTAGCTAATTGAAGATCTCACGTTAACGAGTAATATAAGGATGAAATAATATATATTAAATTTATAATATTAATTTAAAGTTAAACTTAAAATCTAAAGTAGCATTTATTTTAACTATTATTGTTGAATTCAATGAAATATCAACTATTACTAATTTTAATTTTGTTTAGACGTTTTCCTAAACTATGCTCTCTTGTTTTAGTTGCAACACATATAATAAACAGATCTGATTAAGTTAGTTATTTAAAAGTTAATAAAAGGTATTGTAACAGTCAGACTATGAAGTAAATACTTTTGGATATATTGAATGAATTCTATATATTCTTAATAACAATAAACAGAAACATGATTACAATATTTTATATGAATAAAATAAACTTATTTATTTATAATTAAATCACACCTTTAAACCAGATATTTTATGTCCTTATTCAACTTTTTAGTACAATGAACAAAATTATTAATGAGGCCTATATTGAATACTATAATCACCAAATGTTTAAATATAGATTTAATATATATTACGGATTAAGTTGTACTTATACTTTAATATACGAAATCCTGTAAATATTCTTTTTCTTGAATTCACGTATATACTGCAATGAAAGGTTATTGTCTCGGTTGTTTTGTTTATGATCGTGGTTCCTGAACCGAGGTATATACAGACGAGATAAAAACGGATAACCTTTTTGTCTCGGTTTTGAACCGAGGCAGTATGTGTGGGTTTTTTTTTGTCTCGGTTGGTTTCGAACCGAGGCGGTAAAAGCCTTTTTTTATTTTATTTTTTCAGAAAATTGGGACTTTTTGCTTTTCAAAATATTTTCTTTTTCTTTTTGATCTGGGACAACAAAGGCGGCGACGAAACAGCCAAAGGCGGCAATGAACGACCGAAGGTGACGACGAACGGCCGAAGGCGACAATGAACGACTGAAGACGGTGACGAAAAGTCAGTGGCGACGACGTACGACCAAAGGCGACAACAGACAACGCAGTTCGCGTGGGAGAAGTAGAGACATCGGCGACGACCGGTGGTGGAGGCAACGGTGATGACCAACGGTTGAGGCAACGACGAGGACCAACGGTGGAGGCAACGACGACGACCAACGGTGGAGGCAGTGGCGACGACCGGTGGTGGAGGCAGTGGCGGCGGAGCGAGTTGAGGATGGTGAGTCTGAGGATAAGTTTGTTTGGTGGGAGTTGAGGATGCTGGTGGTAAGAAGGTTGTGGAAGGGGAGAATGAAAGGTATGAAATTTAAAAATCGAAGAAGTTATTACCTCGGTTAAATAGACAACCGAGGTAATAATACTCTACTGCCTCGGTTCTAAAGACAACCGAGGCATAAACCTTTCACAAAAAATTAAAAAAAAATATAAATTACAAAATTTAAAGATATTTCTAACTATAGGCATCAGTTCGTGCTTAAACCGAGGCATAAAGACCTTATGACATCAGTTCAAATGGAACCGAGGCAGTAGAGGTTGAAAAAATTGATTTGAAACATTCAGATACAAAGGTTGTCAGCTTTGGCATGACATACTACCTCGGTTCTGCACAGAACCGAGGCAGTATGCCTCTTTTGAAAAACCTGGCAGGTGAAAAGACTGATTTGCAGGGGGAAAGCAAAGTTTTTTGCCTCGGTTGGTAAGAGAACCGATGCAGTATACCCCTTAGACATCGGTTCCAATTGAACCGAGGCATATAGTTTTGCAAAAATTAAGAAATTGCCACCGCATTTTGATACGCTTCAGGTTTTTTTAAATCGAAGCGTAATGTGAGAGTTAAAAACCTCCTTTTTTACTAGTATATATATATATATATATATATATATATATATATATATATATATATATAATACTATTTTTTATTTTTAGACTTTTGTATAGATCGAGTCTTAAAACACCTATAATCAACATTTCTCATGTTAAGAGTCATAATTTATATGAGTATTAGTTAAAAATTTGATGGAGTTAAATATGTAAACAGTATGAAATTATTATGAATTACATAATTGTATAACAAGAATTACTTATATACTAGTAATTCATGTACAATTGTACATTACTTATTCATATTAAAGGTAGAGTATAAAGTATAACGTCTATTATTATTTTTTTTTTGCGAGGGTTAGTTGGTGCTATTTTACTCCTTTGCCGTCAACTGATCAATTCTGTTAAGTACATTTAGATTAAGTTTTTATTTTCGCATTCGAATCTCATTTTCCATTTTCCCCATGCACGTCTACAATTTCACTCTCCTCACATTCAATGGAACCCTATACAATGTCATTCTCCCTTTTAATTTGCGATTTCTCAAGCCTAGGCCAACTTTCGACGCATTTCCTCTCTTGTTCTTCTTCAATCTGGCCAGCCCCTTTGATCATTCACATGTTTTCACATGAAATATATATATATATATATATATATATATATATATATATATATATATATATATATATATATATATATATATAAATATATAAATATGAATATGAAGGGACACATGTAAAGAATAAACAACCTCCAATTTACGAAACCTAAACTTTGGGAGGCTTCACTAGTAAAAGAATGATTTTTTAACGCGCCATATATGCTTCGGTTTTATAAAAATCGAAGCATATAAAAACACGGTGACATTTTTGTAATAATAACGAAGTTATATGTCTTGGTTTTTTGGAAACCAAAGTAGAAAGGATCTATTGTCTTGATTATAAGAGCAACTGAGACATAATAACTTGTGGAAGCCACCTACTTTTCTGCAAGTTAGACTTTTCATCTGACACCTTTTCTGGAAGAGGCCTACTGACTCGGTTGAGAGGAGAACCGAGGCATAAAAGCCTGCGTAATTTTCAAAGTTTAATTTCCCTAAGTCTTGTTATGTTCTCAAACAACCCAGCCTATCTTCTTCCCCCTTTCGCACTGGTTCTAGGTTGGTATTGCAGAGTGGAGAAACACCAATTTATTTTCCCTATTGCTGGTTTCTCTCAACAAACCCTATTCAGAGGTTCTATTCCCAATCTCTTCTCTCTACCATTTATCTCGAGCGAACCTGCGAACCTAAAAGCTTCAAGCTTCTTTCTTCTTCCTTTCTCGCAGACAACCAACCTGGGAGGATCATCGATGACACTACGATGGCAGCGAAAGAATGGCAACGACGCGACTAGGGTGTGGCGAGGGCGCAACAAGGGCACTACGATGGCAACGAAAGAACGGCGACGACACGGCTAGGGTGTGGCAAGGGCACGACAAGGGCACTGCGATAACAGCGAAAGAACGACGATGACGCAGCTAGGGTGTGGCAAGGGCGTGACAAGGGCATGGTGAGGGTATAGTTGGCAGTGCAACGATAGCGCGACTTAGGGAGGCAAGAACGAGAGTAAACTCCTTTCTTGCAGCATAGTAAGAGCTGCAGCGGCGCTGCCTCCACAAGGGTTCCATCTTCATTGTCTTTGCGATAGAAGCCCTGTTTGATGACGATTAAGAGCAGACTTGTGTTCGCAGTGTGGTGGTCTCCGTTCTCAGGCGGTTTCGCAACAATAGAGCTCGTGATTGAATGTTTTGATTTGGGGCTTTGTAGGAACTCTTCTTCGTTTCCATAAATTCCTCCTGGTTTTGTGTTTTCTTTGTAGGGAAAGCATCATTGCCATTCAAAAATTGCAATTTTGGGGTTCTATCAAATTGGGTTTCTGAATTGGGAAATCTTGGGTCTCTGTTTTGATCTTGGGTGGGGATTTTGTGTTACTCTGCAAGCTAGGGCTTGAATTGGAGCTCCTGTTTCTCGCGCTTCACACGGATTGAGCAGTGAAGATGAGGACTTTGACGATTATTGTATTTGGGTATTCTTGTGATTCAATTTTGTAATTTGGGGTTCGTCTCTTGAATTGAGAGTTCTGTTTTGTATCTGATTCCTTTTTTTTCTATGGTTGCGGGAGTGATGTAAGGGGGGCGCGGATGGAGGTGGTTATGCGTGTCACTATGGCTAGCATTGCCAACTCCAACCAATATTGTCACACATACTGCTTCGGTTCAGTAGGAACCGAGCCGAAAAGCCTGTCGATATAAAAAAATTAAAAAAGAACTCTACAGCTTTGCTTACCTAAGAATCGAGGCAAAATCCTACCCTTTTTTACCTCGGTTCAAAACCAAGACAAATAACCTATCCCTTTTTGCCTCACATGTATATACCTCAGTTGCGGAACCGCTACCTTTAAACGAAAATAACCGCTGTTGTTTTCCTTTACTTTAAACTAATTCAACCAACACTATAAGGTAAAAGATTGTGACCATATAAAATCAAGACCAATATGAGCAAAACCATCAACACATTTATTATTTTCGGAAAAACACATGAAGAACTTTATAATTTGTATCTTCCCAACGTTAAGTGTCTTCTGCCAACGAGAATTCATCCTCTACAAAACAATACTAAAATTCTGAAAATCATTACAAACTAAAATGAATCACATTCACGCTCAATGTAAGTTTGTAATTGTTGACTTTAGAGTTATTTGTTACAAGGATAACACTTATCAACTCAACATAAATAGACTTGATATCTCAAAACATAGTAAATCATTCAACAAACTCTCTTCTATTACGTCTGATCATACCACCACTTGCAACATAATTGAGACAACCTCTTGCACTACCATCAACATTAACCTTCCACCTACATAATATAACGATTATTTTTTAAGATTAAAATTTTAAAAAGTTGCAACAAAAATAATTTATAATATAAAAATTAAGATTGTATATAATGTTTTTTCACGTGTATTTTTTAGGATAAAACATGTTCAAACACTAAGTGTGAACATGTAGATGTATGTTCAATAGAAATCCAATCTTGTTTACATCGTATTGTTAAAAGACTTTATGTATGTAATATAGTAAATATTAAATATTAAATTATAAACTTAATGGGTCATTATTAACAAATCTTATTATTAAGTTTGAATATCAATCTGGTTGGCCAAATTCACATCCATCTTTACCAATGGAGTATAATGCAAATTTAGTATTTTAGTATTTATACTCAACTATTAACTTATCATATTAGTTGGATACAAGTTATTGGTGAATTTAACCTTGAATATATTATTTTTTGATGGTGTGATTCTCATGTTTGAGGTTCTAATCAAGGGAGGAAGTGGGGTAGTTTAGCATGTTAACTACATTCAACATTGAATGTTGTGCCTTTAGAAAGAAGTTAGTATTCATATTTTTTTTTTCTGTGTGCAATAACTTTGTTTATGGATGTATGGTGAGATTTGGCTTTGCAATATACAAGGTGATAAGGATTAACGATTGATAATGATTGTCATCGTTAGTGATTCTATGCCAAGAGTGGTTCAAACAGATTTGTAACGGCATGTCATTGTCTATTTCATAGCACAAATAAGAAGAGATCATGTTGAAGATTCGTTGAACACGTCTTTATGTGTGATTTTTATTGATTAGAGGGCATGCTGGTTCTCAAGTGTATATTCACCAAAGTCTCAAATTCAATAATATAAAAAAAAACAATATAAAAATACTAGAAAAATGAAGAGTTGATTTGTGAATTGTTACCACAACTCAATAAGTATTTATGTACGACGGACTTAGTTATGTATCATTTGAGAGTTCACAATTTTGTTAAAAAAAAAATTGTATGAAAAGAATTATAATTTTCGTCAAAAAAATTATATAAAGATTTGTAATTTTAACTAGAAATATGGAGTAATATTTGTGTTGTGTATTCGTGAATGCAAGTTTTGAATTGTAACATATGTTAAATTTATGGTTTGCTTCTTTTTTTTTTTTATGATGATTTTTCTACTTAAAGAGTTTTTTTTTTCTTGTATTACACCCAACAAGTTGTTTTGGTTGCTAGTTAATTTGAGCAGGTTATTTAGGTTATGAGTTCATGTTGGGTCAACTATTTGAAAAAAAAAACTTCTATTTTAGTTTTGAATAAATGAAATAAGTATAACAAATATTTTAAAAAAATCGCATGAATAATTTTAATAATTATTTTTATAATGAATTTTATGTAGTTTAATATGAACTTTAATGAAAAAGTATCATATACCAAAAATAAATTTAAAATTAAAAATATATCTACAAAATAAATAGTAAAACTTACTTTCGGGTTGGATCAAATAGAAACAAAATTGTAATATTTTATTATCTATTTTACTAACTCTATTTATCTAACATTATCTAGTCATTCAATCTAACTTGATTGAACGTCTAAAATTTCTTCTAATTTCTTTTTATACGGATGGATAACTTTTATTTACTCAAGCCTCTTAGTTATAGGTTTTGGCTTAATAATAAATGATTGGTATAAGAATGAAGACCATACGAAGAAATAATTACTTAAAAGAGAAATTGATACAAAATGACATATGTTATCCTCTTACATCTATCACATAAGTCAAATCTAATCAATGACACTTGAACTATTATATCTCCCAATTGACTGAAAAAGGAAAATACCAGATGTTAATTTTGCAGAACTTTACTTTCTACGGTGAATGCATCTCTTCATGCTCCTCATTTCTTCTTTCAGTTCTGATCTGAACTTGTTTAAAAATCTTGTCTTTTAGATATACCTGTTTTTCTAGTTATGCGGGCAAGAGTGTGTGTCTTCAATTTATGTGTTCAAATAAATTCATAAAACAAGTTATTACCTTCATAAAATCTAAAATACAATTAATTTATATCGTGGTTTATATATATATATATATATATATATATATATATATATATATATATATATATATATATATATACCTGCCGTTAAATGAAATTGGATCTATGGAAATTCTGTGACCTGTCAAATTATTTACAATTTTGCTCAATTTAATATGGTGGTTATTTTAAAGTCATTAAAATTATGATTAAATGTTAGATTAAAATTGATTTGTTATGTTTCCCACATTTTGGCTTGAAATTTTGAATATTAGTGACTTGAATTAGATTGGTATATTTAGCAATAGATACTAGTGTAGTATTTTCTTTAACCTACACAATGATGACTTTTAGTCTATTTTCGTGTTTTTTTGTTTATTTTCTTTCGATGACTGCTTTTCTATGCACGTATGATATTTTTTTGTTTATTTATAAACATGCGCAATGTATGACATACTATTTATTTATACGAATATAAAGTATTTAAATTATATTTGTCATAAGCAATTTATTTCAAAACAAAAATATCTTCATTATTCAGAAAAATTGGGCAAAATTTTTTTTTGAAGATAATATTATCATATGGATCATGTGATTGGAACCACAGCCACATGAACACAACTACACAACATTTCTCTTTCAAACTCTTATAATTTTTCTCTTTTACCAGTGACGTATAAATATTTTTCTGGATAAGAAATAACCATTTAAAAAATTTAAACTACTGAGATAAAATTTTATTTAGTGGTCTGAAATGGAAGTCTTATATTTTTGTTACTCGTAGCATTTCTACATATATGGTTATAAAACATCTCTCCTTGAGGATATTTATTGTGTGTACCAATAAAAATTGGAAATTCCAAATACCGAAAAACAATTATATTTTATTTGGAATGCTTAAACTTCACTTTCAAGTAGTGTCTTTTTTCTATCCTTTCCAATGGACAAAAGTTCCATAAGCCACCTTTGCCTACACCACTCAGTAGAAGTTTACTACTACGGATTAATCTTGGTTGGGACCAGCATTTCTTAAAAACCATATCTTCCTTTCCATAACTAACTTCTTTCTTACTTCCAACAATGTTTATCCATAAATCTAAAACATTTTTGTTTGCATGTTGTCTAAACAATCTGCTTAGATATTGGAAGTTTATGAACAGAAAAAAAAAATTGTTAACTTCCAGAAATCATTCCTGTCTTTTTCAATTTCTAATGAATCGATATCGGTTGTATGAATAAATAAACAAACATGTGTGGATAATTTTTTTCATAAAATATAAAATAAGTTTAGTTTACATTGTAATGTTTTCCTTACTTTTAAAATACTTTTTTTTAATTTAATATAAGAGAATATTAATTTATTCTTAGAGAAAAAATGTTCTAAAAGGAAGTTTTTACAATATAGTTATCTTAGAAGTGATAAAAAGGGTTTTTTTTTTTGTTTGTATTGACCAGTGATTTTTACATTGAAAAAGTGAGATTTGATCCCTAAAATTTCTCTGGGAAGTGGCCTACTAGATTGAAAGAAGAGTGGTTACTGGTTTGTTCTTAAGTTAAGTTTGAAAGGAAAAAGAAAGGAAAGTGAAATGATTAAAATGACAAGGGAGTAATAACATAACATGGGGTTGTGTGCTAAGACTGACACACAGAGGTCCCGCGTAGTTGGGTGAACAAGCACACTTCAAGTCTAACCCCAGGAATGATATTTTTTAAATAAATATATAATTTAAAAATAAAAATGTAAGATAAGGAGAATTTATAATTAGATTAAAAAGATAGTTAATTATGAAAATATAATTATTCGACCAACACACATAACATAACCCTATTTAACAACATCCCCACCCTCAATGCCTTTCCCATGCAGTTGTCCTCTTCAACTTCCAACACCCACTGACACATTCTCTCACTCATAGTTCTCTCTCTTGATACTTTTCATCTCGCAAACTCAACTGAAACAACAGCTGTTTTCGCCCTTTTCTATATACCTACCTACCTAGCTTCCTTTTCTTACTCTGACAAATTCGCTTCCTATTCCTCCCATTTCTGAGGCACCCCAAGAACTACTAGCTGCCTCCTCTACCCTAGCTAGCTTAGTAGTTAGTAGTTGAGCTTAGTTAGTACTACTTCTCACTTCTCAGGCACACACTCTCACGTTATCTATATATCTATCTACCTCTTTCTTTAACTTATCATCACCAAATCAACCACTATTTCTGACACACCCATCATTCACACTACTCTTTAATTAACAATGTCTACCAGAAGATCTCGTTCCAGACAAACGCCAGTTTCCACTCAGATCACTGATGCTCAGATCACTGATCTCGTTTCCAAGTTACAGCACCTTATCCCTGAGCTTCGCGCAAGACGTTCCGACAAGGTACTAATTTTACTAATCTTATAATTTATACACTTAACTTCTCTTCTCTTCTCTCTCATTTCTACTTTCTTATTATCTTTTTTTTTATTTTACAATTCTATAATTATTACGTCATTTCTTTAACTTTCTCTCTCATTTTTTTCTATTTATACCTTTTTCCTCCTCTCCTGCACCCTGATTAATAGGGAGATGTACATAAGCATTTTTATAATAATAATAATAATAGTGGTTTTTCTTATTTAGTTGCTATCTCTTTCACCGTTCTCTCTCTAACACGAACAAGTCACATGCAGAAGACACAGAAACACAGATTTTCTGTGGCTTTGGTTGGCCGTGCTAGATAAGTCACGCGTTTGTCCTCCCATTAATGTTATTTTACCCACAACTTGTGAGGGTGTGGGACGTGGATATTCCCTCTTGCCATCATTGACTATATATATATATATATATATATATATATATATATATATATATATATATATATTCTTAGTATATGGAAAAATGTGGCAAATAATGAAATTAGTTTGTATAATTATTTTGGTTCTTGTGTAGGTTTCGGCTTCTAAGGTGTTGCAGGAGACTTGCAACTACATAAAAAGCTTGCACAGAGAGGTTGATGACCTAAGTGACCGGTTGTCACAACTTCTGGCCACCACAGACTCCAACAGTGCCCAAGCAGCCATTATTAGGAGCTTACTTATGTAATAATTAATATTCTAATACTTATCATAGAGCATTAATCTTATGTGTCGTGTGCATGTCCATGTTAATTTTGATTATATTGTCTGCGTAGGGTTTGGTTTTTGAGACCAAACCAAAAAGGCTACCATGGGCTCCATGTTCGCCCTTACCTAGTTTCATCAGACACTTTGTATTGACTATCATCAAATTGTATTACTAATATAAATAAAATGAACTTGCATCTTCACGAGATATCATTTACTTCCAATATGTGCATATATGAAGGATGAATCCGTACCATTGCAGAAGATAGATGACATTTATGTATATTTTTCAAATTCGGAGGCTGCAACATGCTTTAGTTTGAACTTAGCAATGTATCTTAATAGAGAAACTCAGCAGTTTGGAGTGGACCCATTTAAAGGGTGAAATTTGAACCTGACCTATTACATGTGACATTGCCCCCACACCATTTTCGGTTATTTGTTCTGGCCAACCCGTGATATTAGTGTTGGACCACTGTATACAATGAATCATTCATCATCAACCTTTATCACTCTATGTACGTTAACATATATATCTCTGTTGCTTCATATGCACCATATGTATACGGATAATGATAACAACTACATATTTCAATTATTTTACATATTAAAACAACGTCTGCTAGATACATGAACACAATATATATATATATATATATTTATGTATATATATATTTATGTATATATATATATTTATGTATATGAATGTTCGAAGGAATGATATATAAACGATTTTTTAGTAATGAGAAATATAAATGTAATTGTTTCACTGGCAAAGAACACTATCTATTAATTGTGCTGAACTTTGTTGGTAGATACACCTTCAGCAATAATTGTGAATACATTATTATTTTTTAAGATCTAGTTACAAATAGAATTGATATTAGTGTTGTTGGTTAGAATTTGTGAGTCAATTCGACACGGGTTTAGGTCGGGTTGGACTTAAAAAAATAAAAAATATTTATATGGATTTGTTTTTGAATTATATTTGAGTTGTATGTTTATTTTTTATTTTGAATTATTTTTAGAGTTTAACATCATTTTAGAATGAAATTATTTAAATTTGAATTACAAAAAAATTATAATTTTTCTTAGATTAAAAAAAAACTTGTAATTAAGTGAGTCAGTGAACCAACCCGTTTAACCCACCAACTTATGATAGGTCGAGTCGGGTTCAAATTTTTCAGTTTGTTAATAAATGAGACGGGTTAGGTCATTAAATGACCAACCCGTGGTGGGCTTGTTGGGTACAAACAAAGTCCCACATCGGATAAAATAAGAGATAGACATGGGTTTATATACACATAAGATACCTCCATTGGTAAGAGGCCTTTTGGAGTGGTACCAAAAGCAAATCCGTGAGAGTTTGGCCCAAAACGGACAATATCTTACCAGTGTGGAGATCTATGTGTGTGTATGTGTATGGGTTCCTTTATCTTACTGTTAGGAAAGGAAGAGAAGGATGGTTGAATGAGAAGCGACCGTGACCGAGCGGGTCTGAACGTGTGTATGTGGAGGCTTGAGTTATATTCCTAACACTTTCTCTTAATTCAAGCCTTAAGAGATATAACCCCGATCTCCTTGCTCAAATGCGTCAACTTTCAGTGGTTTTGTGAAAAGATCTACCCACTGTCGGTTGGTCTTGCAGTAGACTAACTCAATCTTCCTTTTGTTCATCATGTCCCTCAGGAAATGATACTTTACTTCGATGTGTTTACTCCTCCCATGACTTACATGATTTTTTGCTAAATTTATGGCAGATGTATTATCCATTTTCAGTTGTACTGGCCTCTCCCTGAGTAACTTTAGTTCTCTCATAAGTTCCATAAGCCAAACTCCTTGGCATGCGGCGTAACATCCAACTATGTATTCGGCTTCACAGCTTGACAAAGCAACAACCGGTTGCTTTTTGGAGCACAATGAGATAGGTGGTTCATTTATGAAAAAGATGTACCCGAAGGTACTCTTCCTTTCCACTGGATCTCCACCATAATCCGAGTCAGCGTAACGTATGAGCTTCAATTCATTTTTATGTCTTCCAACTTGAAACAATATTCCACGATCGGATGTCCCTTTGATATACCTCAAAATTCGTTTGGCAACAAGCATGTGGCTCTTCTTTGGTTGGCTCATGAATCTCCTAATCAGTCCAACGCTGAACATCAAATCTGGTATGCTATTGCACAAAAACTGAATTGATCCAACTATCTGCTTATATACAGTTTCATTCACCTCCTTTTTGGCCTCATCTTTCCTTAACTTGACGTTGACCTCCAAAGGACTTTTAACCGGGTTGCATGAATTCATTTTAAACTGTTCAAGAAGCTCTCCCACATACTTCTGCTGGTGCATGACAAGACTGACAACAGTTTGAGTAAACTCCATTCCCAGAAAGTATTTTAGCTTTCAAAGGTCGGTCATCCCGAACTTGCCTTCCATCATCCTCTTGAACTCATGTATCTCTTCCAAGTTTGATCTGTTATCAATAGGTCATCAACATATAAACAGACTATTATTAGGTCTTTACCTATACAATCCATGTTCTACAACACATCTTTCAAAGCTGTGTTTGATGAAGAATGCATCAATTCTCTTATTCCAAGCTCTCGGTGCTTGTCTTAAGCCGTACAGATTCTTCTGGAGTCTATACACTTTATGCTCCTTGCCTTTTTCATTAAAACCAGCTGGAGGTTGATGTACATAAACTTCCTCCTCCAGGGGTCCATGTAAGAAAGTTGATTTGACATCAAGTTGAAACAACGACCATTCCCTTGCGCAGGCCACTACTACCACTAACCAAACGATCTCCAACCTTGAAACCGGTGCAAAGACCTCATCAAAGTCCATTCCTCGCCTTTGAAGAAACCCTTTAGCTGCAAGCCTTGCCTTGTGTTTTGAAATTGGTCATCCGGATTCAACATCCTTTTGAAAATCCACTTTACCCCAATGCAGTGGTTTCCAGCTAGAAGATCAACCAATCTCCACGTTTCATTCTTTTCTATGGATTTGAGCTCTTCTATCATAGCATTCTTCCAAACCGAGTGTCGTAGAGCCTCATCCTCGTTCGCTGGTTCTGAGGCCATCAATGCTATGTGAACAAGATATCCCTCATCATTAATTTCTGCATCAGAGTAAATTTCCTAATCTGCAAACCTTGGTGGTATTGTAGTTTGTCTGCATGGCCTCTGAGCGGTTGCTGACTCAACATTGCTCCTAGTGAAATCAGAACTCCCATGCGCTTCTGCCGATCGATGTAGAAGATCTCTACCGTTCGGTTCATAACACCTCTACCGTTCGGTCAACAAGTCTTCGTGCCGTTCAGTCAGCAAGTCTCCTGCTGGCCTCTTCAGGTTGGTTTGTCTAAGATTCAAGTCCCATCTTTCATCCTCATGTACAATCACATCTCTGCTCATCATAATCTTTTCTTTGATTGGGTTGTAGAGCTTGTATGTGCCAGTTGGGTGATATCCAACAAAGACCATAGCTTCCCCTTTATCTTGAAGTTTCGATCGTTTTTTATCTACAACATGACTAAATGCAAGAGAACCAAACACTTTAAAATGTTGAACTGAAGGTTTATTACCTGACCATACTTTCAGTGGTACCTTTCCTTCAAGCCTTCTAGTAGGACATCTATTGAGAATATGAACAGCTATCGAGACAACCTCTACCCAGAAGCTTTGTGACATGCTCTTCTCCTTTTTGAGACTGATGAGTCACCTTTCTTCATTATACACTTAGCTTTGCGCACCATATTTTGTTGAAGTGTGTTTAATTCTCCATTCTTATCTCATTTTCACTATTTGGGCTTAATTTTAAGACTAATTCTTATTTTAATTAATTTGAAATATTTGGGCTTAATTATTTCAATCATTATGTGCAAGACAATTACTGGATGAAAGTTAGAGAAAAAGAAGGTTTGAACATATTGCTCTTGACCGAACGGTCTGTCACAGGTCTGACCGAACGGTCTGTCAAAGGTCTAACCGAACGGTCTGTCAAAGGTCTGACCGAACGGTCTGTGAAAGGTATGACCGAACGGTGTGTCAAAGGCCAATGCCGAACGGTCTGAGGAGTGCTGCACCGCACGGTCTGAGAACAAATGCATGACCGAGAGGTCTGATGAAGACTTCACCCGCATGATCCTTGAAAGCCTTGACCGAACGGAAATCAACTGAATGGTCTGTTGAAGTCTGCACCGATCACCAGTTCCTGACCTGCATGAGTACTTGCTCAACCGAACGATAAAGGACTTTGGCCGAGCACGACTGAATTGAATGGCTGAGCACTACAAATCGAACGTTCGGTGTAAGCCGAGCTCTACTGAATCGAACAATCTACGGAAGCTTCTACCGGGCGGTAAAGCCTGATCATATGAGAGTCTTGACCAAACGTCTTGACTGAGCGCCTTGAACCGAATGGACGAACGTTTGGATTGAGCGGTTTAAGCCCTGAATGACTGATCGGTCAGATGAGGTGACCAGAGAACTCAACAGCAGTGTTGGAAGCACATTCTGGGACTTCAAGAGGGTGGCCACGTCAATTTTAAAGTGTAGTTTCGTTTTAGAATGCAATTGGGTCAAACCTTAGGACTTTGGGCCCAAAATTTAGGTCATTTTGTAGGATAAGCCCATTAGAAGGGAAGTTTGGTCTTTTGGGGTCTATATACCCCAAAATCAGTTTCACTTGACCCAAGTCTCCCAACCGCCACTGACTTTTTTCTTGGGAGCGTCTTCTTCTTCGCCCCCCTTTGGGGAGGTTTAGGTTTTGGCTTTCTTTACATTTCATGTATTGAACTCGTTCTCTTTACAATTCCATGGTTGAATTTCTTGCTACACTCAAGTTTCTTGTTCATTTACGTTCTCTGTATTTTACTGTTCATCTTCTTCATTTTTACTGTTCTGAGTTCTGGTTTCGTGTTTATTGTTCATGCTCGTTTTCAATCATTGTTTCCATTCACGTTTTGCGTTTCTGTTTCTAGATTTGCGTTCTACGCTTAAGTTCAATTGGTGCATTTTAATTCACTGTAATTTCTTTTCTGCTAGCGCGTTTACTGTTCCAGCGTTTTGTTTCTACAACTTCGTACCTACTGCGTTTTTGTTTATGGAAGTTTACTTTCACTGCAACTGCATTGATACCGATCGGTCACTGCATTTAGACCGATCAGTTCTTAGCTTATTTAATTAATACTGTTCGGCCGCACTTAGTTTTCCATTTGCATTTCTATTCGCTTACTGCTTTAACACCGATCGGTCTGCTCTCCAAGACTGTTCGATCTGTGACCAGAACCGATCGGTCTCCAACACCCTTGTTGTTAGAGCCGATCGGCCTGGTTAATAGAACCGTTCGGCCTTGCGAAGAACCGTTCGGTCTTTACTGTTTTGCACATTTATTTCAATGTTTTCAGTTCTGTTTAGTTATGTTTAACTTCCCGTTTAATTTAGTTTAATTTTCCTTGCAAAAACACTTTCAAACCCCCCCACTGCGTGTTTGACCTAAGTCCCGAACCACATTTGGTCCTTGAGAGACGACCTAGGAGTCACTTCCTAGTCTATACTGCATTTTTATTGCACATCAAATTTGTATGGGCCGCAACAACCCCATCAAAGACACCTGGCCATGTTCATCACCGTTCGATTTCTCCTTTTTTCTAGTCCATTATGTTGGGGTGTGTACGGTGTTGTCACCTCATCTACGATTCCACTACTTTGACAGTATTCTTCGAAATCATGAGAAGTGTATTCTCCTCCTCCATCAGTTATGAGGATTTTTACTTGCTTTCCACTTTCTCTCTCTACACAGGCTTTAAATTTCTTGAACACTTCTAAAGCTTCATTCTTCAGGTGACCGAACTGCAGATGCCACTTCCATCTTTCTTCATCCTTCACGGTAGTCAAATATCGTAGATTCTGTACTGCATCCAGGCTGACTTGGAACGTTCGGTTCTTTGAGATCTTGCTTGTCAAGATCAGCTTCTTGTTGCTGTCGAACAATTCAACTTGGTCATGATTCCCCATGATCACTGTGTACCCTTTCTCTACTAATTGCCCAATACTAAGTAGGTTGCACTTCATGGCTGGGACCAGCAACACGTTGACGATGATAACATGTGATCCATTCTTTCGCTTGATGATCACGTCTCCCACTCCTTCAACCTTCAAAGCATTATCATCTGTAAATTTCACTTTTCCTTTCCTTGTTTCATCAAGGTTTATTAGCCATTCCTTATTACATGCCATGTGATTGGAACAACCAGAATCAAGGTACCAAGATTTAACCTAAGACCGTGCGGATTCAACAGTAGTCGTTACCATTAACATTAAAGGCTCTAAGTCTGAGTCTTCTTGGGCTAGATGTGCTTCTTTATTCTGAAATTTCTTCTTTTGCTTTCCTTTGTTGGAAAAACATTCATACGAGTAATGCCCCAGTTTGTGATAATTAAAACATTCAATGTTCTTCTTGTCTTTCTTCTTCTCAAATCTGTCTTTTTCTTCCACTGAATCAAACTTCTCATCTTGGTCATCGGCATTGTGATTATTCTTTCACTTCCCTTTTGCTGTTTTCCCCTTCCAATTCTTGAATTTCTTCTTACCTTCGTTTCTGGAATGATGTGACTTCAATGCTTGATCATCATTCCTGACGGGGTTTCTATCTAGCATCCTCATTTCATGCGCTTCCAAGGAACTTTGCAATTCCTCAATCTTCAGTTTTTCCAGATCTTTGGACTCCTCAATTGCCACGACAATGTAATCAAATATTTGAGGCAGTGATCTCATAATTTTCTCAATTACCATGAGATCACCGATGGCTTCACCACAACCTTTCATTTGGTTAGTAATTGACAAAATCTTATTGAAATACCCACTTACCTTATCATTATCGTCCATCTGCATGAGTTCGTAATTCCTTCTCAGCATCTGAAATTTCACTTTCTTGATCCTGTCACCTCCAGCATGGCATCACACCAATATGTTTCAGGCTTCTCTCACTGTTCCAGTATTTTGAATCTTTTCAAAGTGCATGTCATCCACACACTGATGGATGATGAACAGTGCTTTATTATCCTTCTTCCTAAACATTGCCTTCTGCTCCTCTAAGTCACCGTCATCAGGATCATATCCCTTTTCTTCAACAACATCGCTGACGTCTTGAAATCAAAACAAGACCCTCATCTGCGTACTCCGCCTGCTCTAGTTTTTGTCTATAAGAACAGGAAAACTTGTTGAAGGGATATCAGCCATACCTCAATCTTTTCTCCTTACTCAAGAACTGGACTCTTGTCTTCCTTTCTTGTTGCTTCAATCACTCTAACCAGCCACCGCAGTGTTGACGTGATTTCAGAAGCAAACACCACAAGTCTTCCTTTGAACCTGACGCTCTGGATACCACTGTTAGGAAAGTAAGAGAAGGATGGTTGAACGAGAAGCGACCGTGATTGAGTAGGTCTGAACGTGGGCACGAAGTCACAGAGCGGCGTAAACGAAATGAAGAGCACAACAATGGAAATGAAAGTGAATAGTATTGAAAGCATTATCAAGCGTCTTTACACTAGAGTTTGTGATGTATTTATACACATCAAGTGAAAGTAAACTACAACAATATTAATAAAAAACTGAATTATGAAACAATGACATCTGGAGGCTTGAGTTATATTCCTAATAGGGCCAAGTCGGATTGGGTCGAGTGACCCGTTTTGACAACACTAATTGATAAAAGTTTTTGAAAGTGAATCAAATGGAATTTCTTAAGAGTGTTTGTTTTTGGGACTTTCTTGTTTTGAAATGAATCTCATCCCTCTTCTAAATCATTTTATCAAGGTATTATTTTATAAAACCAACAAATTTTTTACACATGTTTTACATTTATTATTTTATTCTTTATTTTTGTTTTCAAATAAAAAGTTAATCTTTTTAGTGACCAAAATACTCTTAAAAGTTAAACTACCGAAAATAAAGAAAGCAAAAATCTACTGGCCAAAATCCTATATGTCCCAATGGCTTTAAGCCCTCGAGTATTAGTAATTTCTCAATAGTACAAATCCCAGTGATAAATGTGTGTAACTTAAAAACCTTGCAAAAAAAAATGGTAATAATAATTTGTAAATCGTGCGTGTTTTAATTCATTATGTTAAGAATTTGTAAAGAGGGATCCTAATATGTTAATAAATTTTTTTAATAATTTTTTTATAATAAATTATGTGTCACTATTTTATTGGTCCATATATTTAAAACAGATTAATCACGAGCTGCTACATCAGCGGTTGTAAAAACGTTGTCAAAAAAAGTTGCTAAATAAACATTTTCCTTGTAAAAAGTATAATGTAAAGTAAGAGATAACTTTCATAGTAAGATATAGGCTTAAATGTTTAGTTCGTCCCCATGTTAAGAGGTGAATTTGTGTTTAGTACCCAGTTTTAAAAATGCATCTATTGAGTCCCAAAGTTGTAAAAATTGTATAAATGAAGTCCCCTCCGTTAAATTGGTTTAAACGAAGTTAACTCCGCGCTGACGTGGCTATAAAATCTGACTTTTTTTCACTCTCCTCTGTTGTTCTTCCTTCAATGCCCAACTTTTTCTCTCTCCTCTATTTCTAAATCGGGTAACTTATCATCTTACACAACATTTGAAACTTCACTAACCGATTCATACTCAATTTCCTTATTCCCCTTATCCTGTTTTTTTCCTTGGGTGCACGAAACTTCTTAGACAAGAGCTTCTTCACCGTCCTCTTGTTGAATGGATGTTCTTGAATCTGATCAGCGCCAACCTCTTGCTCGCACTTCGGACTCCCTCTGGCCAGCAACATGAGCTCATATGCAGCCTCTTGCATTTATGGCTCAATCTCATCACCTTCTTCCAAACCAGAATCTGATTTGCTACAAGAAGAGCTTATGCGGCCCCTCTTGGCAGTAACAGACCAACCCCTGAGAACTCGAGAGAGATCAACGGCCAAATCATCAGAAAGGATTGAGGAAGAAGTCGCCTTCTCAGTGTGAGACCACATGTGCCCAAACAAGGACTTCTTGGAAGAAAAGGTCTTTCCACAAACGGAACAAGTGGGGTTACCATCCGGTGCCATTAAAGCTGCCACGGAGAAAGGCGAGAGCTCCGCCTCCACATCGGAGCTAGACTCCGATGACAACCACCACACCTACCTCATTGGCTCTGGCCAGTGCTTCTCCTTCCTCGCCCACCACATCCAGGCTCCACCTGAAGTCGTCTGGTCCACCGACTGTCGCTTCGACAAAGCCACAGATCTAAAGATCCCTTCCACCATGGTGGTAACGTTAAGGTCATATTTGGCCTCCCCTCCGTCCGTGCCTCCCTGCATGGCTATGAGAACACACTCATCAAATCCAAAAACTATTAACGTTATTATCTTTGAAATGTTCACTACAGGGACAGACACGACAACAAACACAATCGAATGAGCGGTGGCAGAACTTCTGCAAAACCCAAAGGTTTCAAACCCCAAGCAAAGGGAGCGACCTCCTCCTTTATTCTGCAATGTGCCGCTCATGCGGCTGGATTTCCACCACCGTTAGGTGGCTGTCACTCTAGCCGACATCGCCACGTCCTCAAGGAATAAGGTGACTCCGTTGTTGTTGAAGAGTCTCTGATCGACATTCACCCCGCCATCAAAAGCACCATCGGGAACGCCTTTCGCATGCGAGAAAATCGCAACGCCACGACACCAAAGAAGGGTCTCCATCATCGCCGACGAGGGTTTCCGTTAGTATCACAATCAAGATCGCCACAGCACTACCGCTCCCCCGCCGCATCGCCGTCGGGATTCTTCTCTATCGTCATTGCACAACCTGCAATCAGAAAACAGTGAGCCCCTATGGCAGACATTGACGCCATCCGGAGGTTTCCTGTCAATACAGCTCTTGAAGGGAGAAAATTGGAAGGTGTAGATTGGGGATGGAGAAGAAGTAGATCCAGATGAGATTGGAAAAGAGAGAAAAAGTTGAACTGGAGAGAGAAAAAGGTGCACAACAGAGAGGAAAGAAGAGAAAAAGTATGCCACGTCAGCATGTAGTTAACATTATTATTGTCAACTTAACGAACACGACCTTATTTATACAATTTTCATAACATAGGGACGCAATGTCTTCATTTTGTAAAACCGGGTACTAAACAAAAATCCACCTCTTAACATGGGGATGAAGTAAGCATTTAAGCCTAAGATATATTATTCAATATATAGTGTAATGATTTTTTTATAATGATATAATGACATTACGACTATAATTTCTTAATTGAAAAGAAATGATTATAGTATTTTTTTTTCTTACTAAAAACTCATTATCATTTATTTTTACTATTAAAAATTGTTTTTTACTAATGCTAAAATAGTATTTGGTTGTCCAAATATAATGTTTCATTAGTTTGTTTACATTCATAAGATATCAAACCCTTATTTTGAAAGAGAAAACAAATAATTAAAAAAATAATAATATTTTAGCACCATTCAAACAAAACACACCCGTTTGATAACTTATTTTAATAATGTAGTAATATATTAAATTTTTAAGTTAAAAAATAAAAGAAACATGATTAAAATATTAATATACTAAATTCTCAGGCCATTATTTTTCTTAGTAAGAAAAATATTATTTCTAAAAACAATATGAAACAACTTGTTCTCGGACATGTTCATACATTTGACTGGTACCTATTGATACGCATGTGGGGATACATATGGGATTGTCTCTAGCTTTCTACGTTTTGGAATATATAATAATTAATTAACAAGTAATGTTTAGACCGTATTGATTTTCTTTTGATCTGTATTTACATTTTGTACAATTCTCCGCAGAATTTTCTTTGTTAGATATATGAAAATTAATTAGTATAAGTAGAGAAAATACAATATTAAGTTAGGTGGAAGGATATGTTATATATTACTTTGTCTATATGAGTTGTAACACTTGTAATGTTTTTTTTTTCATTATTCTTTTTTATTATTATTCTATAAAAATTATGAAGTAATGATATTTTCATACTTCCTATTTATATAGAATAGAAACCTAATAATAATAATAATAATAATAATAATAATAATAATATAATTAAGTAAGACAATTCTCCAATATTATTATAAAAAAAGTTTTATTTAAGTTTCAACCTCTATGTAAATTTAAATATTTTCAATTGAATTTTTGTTAAATATTTTCTATTTATATTGAGTATTAAATTTTTTATGTTTTTCAATTAAATTTTTTATTTTTTAATATTTTTATTAGTTGAGTGATAGAAATTGTTATCTTACTATCTTATTTTACTTTCTTGTTTTTATATGTTAAGAAATGTGAAATAAAGTAACTTTTATTATTTTAATTAAAAATATATTAATAATACTCTTCCATGTTCTCACGGATAACAATCATACCACAACTAAAGAAAATGTCTCCATCATCTCTATTACAATAAAATATCCAAATAATGACTAATTTTAGTGACTACAAATAATTAGTGACCACAAATAATTAGTTATATGGTATAAGAGCCAATTCACAATTGAAGGTCAAGGTTAGAGAATCCCAAAGGATTTCCTCTAGCCACTTTCCCATGATGACCCCTTGGTCATGACAGATCGGAGAAGAATCTGAGAAACTGGAGTTGATCGTGTTGTCGGAGCAGATGATGCAACGAAAGAAGCGAAAACATCTACAAACCCTAGGTTTTGGTGTTGAAGAGGAAAAGGAACGAACAAACCCTAGATCTGAAGGTTTGTTCGGTGTAGATTGAAGGTATGGTGGCTTAGGATGATTTGATCGGTGGAAAAATGGAAATAAACTGTGAAGGAAGTTCTAATTGGTGGAAACAATGTTTATCTGACATGAGGAACGGAGACAATGTGGTTCAGTGAAGGACCAGGTGAGGGATAAGCTTGAAATGCTTATGAAGATGGCATATATGAATCGAAGCGGCGACGAGGCTTCGAGAGAGAATGAAGATAATGTTGGCGTTGGAAGATTTGCGAGAAGCTGATAGGATGAGATGTGAGGTCTCATGGATGAGGGAAGTAGCGAAATGAGTGTGTGGTCAATGAGTTGTTGACGTGTGCTCCACAAAGGGCTGATGCATATTGGTGAGATGGATGCTACGGTGGAGGAGTGAGAATCTGGTGGGAAATGAGAGAATGGCAATGTGAATGGAAGGTGGCTAGAGGAAATCCCTTAGATTCTCTAGCCTTGACTTTCAAGGTGAAATTGAATTCTGGAGTTTTCGGTACAGAATACTCAATTCATTATTCTCAAAAGTGAATTACAAGAGGTGTTGGCATGTCTATATATAGGACTAAAAGTCCCTCCTATCTACCACATGCCTAACACATTTTACACATGTTTATTCAATTACAAGAAAATATTAAAAATAGATACTTAGGCTTGGGCCCAAGTCATCATATAGTCTTTAATAAAGCCTTGGCATTATCATGTTGGTCAACAAAATGCCTAATACCAATGAAAACTCTATGAATTGTAAAAGGACTATTTGTCCATGTAATTCATTATGTTACTCTTCCAACATAAAAGAGAATGCAACTTTAAAAGAACATATAGGTTAATGGTCATAAGGTGTTACTTGGCTAGGACTACATTGTGGTGAGTTATCTATATGTACATATATTTTTTTTAAGGATGACAAAAGTTATGTTCAACATTATTCAAGCACTTGTACCAAAAACCCATTCACTAAAAAAAGACATTATCAACTACACCAAACATGATTGCATGTTATAAAACTATAAAATTATAAAATTGAAACATTATGAGGTACCAAACATGATTGCATGTTAGAAAACTATAAAATTATAAAATTAAAACATTATGAGGTCTCTTCATTTCTACCTAAGACAAGTCTATTCAACGTTTGTGACTTTCAAACCCAAAAATAAAAATAAAATTTCACTATTTTGACTTTTAAACATTGAAGAATATTAAAATAACATTCTCCTCTTCCACTTTATGTTCAAAAGAAATTATAGGATAAAAGAATACAACAAAAAAAACTTACTAACACAAAACAAATTTTTTACATCAACCAATTTATGTCTGACTAGAAGATATCAGGTGTGAAAAATGCATGATGACATTTTATAAATAATTTGTCAAAATTTATGTCTGACCCACCAGACGTAATTTTTTTTTCTTACATCTAACCCATCTAGGTCAAACGTAAGTGAATTACTTATTAACAAATATTTTCCAAATGTGGTCATCCTAGGACGAATACTAGAAGGCGAAACAACCATCCATGGTGTTCCTCTACAGCCAGACTAGGAACATATGATGGTTGATGAAGTTAGAGATGTGCAAGCTTGATTGCCTATGCCAACTTTAGAGGTTCAATTTGTTAAGGAAGCCTTAGGCACCTTTTTTTGTTTGGCCTACAAAAGAGGATGACCCACTTAAAAGACTTGCATTCATATTTCATAAGATAATGAGAAGATTAATAGTTATATAATGGTACTTTCGAGTATTTGGAATGAAATGTAATGTCCCATTTTACATTATTATTGTTGATGCATTGAAGATGTATGGTGGAGACAAGATGTTGAACATTTCTATCATCCATCTCTGGTGCATGTAAGTATTATTGTGTCTTATATATTTACTATATTAAAATTATTGCGTTTAGAGTATAATTCATTTCTTAGGTATATGGATGCCATGAGTGTGAACTTGGGTCAGTCAGAGGTGTATGGATTTTTGAGCTCTAAAGCATTCAATTGGCCAGCAATATAAGGGTTCATGTAGTGCTATCAAAATGGGTTGTAACCCGCAAGCTAGCTCGGCTCACCACGAGTTTGAGCCGGGTTGGGTTTGAAAAAAAACAGTAATTTTTTTATGCGGGTTAGTTTTCAACCCGGCTCACTTAGAACCCGGCTCACTTAGTTTTTTTATTATATTGTAGATGGTGATAAAGAAGAAGATGTTTCAAAGAGAAAAATATTATAGATTTATCTGTTCAACACTCTCATATTATAAATGGACAAGTGATACAAAAATTATCAATATTAAAAACTTATTTGTCCGCCTTTTGTACATATTTTTGGATTACGCTTGGATTGTATGATACTTTTTTATTTATTTTGAATTATCTTTGGAGTTTAACATCATTTTAGTGTGACGTTTATTTAGATTTAAATTAAAAAAAATTATAATTTTTTTATTTTAAAAAAAAACTTATAATTAAATGAGACAGTGAGCCAGCCCATTTAACCCATCAACCCGTGGTGGATCGAGCCGGATTCGAATTTTTTCAGTTCGCTAATAAGTAAGTTGGGTTGGGTTGGCTCACTAAGTGACCAACCCGTGGTGGGCCAGACCGGGTTGAGCCTGATTACCCGTTGTGACAACTCTAGGTTCATGTCACAAAATATATGAAATATTCGATTACCACCTCATGAAGGTGTATTTACTTGACTCCGTATATTGAAGTGTTAGTCTTACTTAGTGAGCTTTATTTTTAAGTTATGGTAATTATTGAACTAATATTTCTTCTTCATTGTAGGTCTCATTGATAATTAATAGTCATGATTCCTACAAAGTACATAATCGTTTGGTTTTGTTCCATTCATAAGAAACCTAACTCCGAAATGACGAACTTTCTACAATGGTGATCTTACAAGTTTCATAACATCCAATTAATATATAACAATTATGCCAAGCATCTTTTCAATGTAATCTGAGTTGTGGCAACAACAGACCAATTACTGCATAGGAGACAAAAAAATGTTCAATTTTTAATTCCAAAGGTTAAGAATATGTGATATTAATTTTTTCTTTTGTTATTTTAGTGGAATAGGCAAACTAGTTTTTTTTTTTTGTTTTAATACGAGTATTGTGTTATGCATTGGATGAAAATTATCATTAGGACAAAAATGATTGAAGATTAAATAGAGATAAGTAAACTTGTTCATGAATTATATGATTTGAAGAACCTTACATTTATAACTTGCTCATAAATTATATTGTTTTTAGGACTTCGGTGATGCCTCCCATTTCCATTGATTTCTATATCAATTCTTCACTAATATAAATAAATATATATATATATATATATATATATATATATATAACATCCCAAAAATATAGCATAAAACTATATACAGGTGTCATCATTTAATAATATAATAGAACAGTTGTTGGAAAATAAAGTTAACCTTATAGTTATTACAAAATAACCATAAAATTTAAAACTTTACAAAACACTACCTGTACTATTACAAAACTAAGAACATAACCGGTCGGTTAATACAGGCTTATAGCGGTGACCGAACGGTTCACCCAAAACTGAACATAATACTATGACCGAACGATCATAAACTATACCGCAGGATCCTCGCCGCCCAATTGTTGCTCCAACGTACACTCTTCCCCTTCTGCTCACACCCAAAAGGTGATCATTGCAAGAGAAAAACTGATAGGAAACATGGACAAACAGAAAATAAGGGTAAGCTAATGTAATCTAATTTACTATTCATACATACAGTTTCTACAAGTTCAAACAATGCAAAACTGATCGCTACATCAGATTAAAACCAAGCACAAGCAAACATATATAAATTAAACGTTTATATAGTTAAGACCGATCGTAATACTCATGTATAGACCTGACATCTGACTCGACCATCCAAATCGTATGAATATGTAGCTTGAGGTCGTCATGCACTCGGGTGGTGTAGTAACTTGAAAACCATCAGCTGCCACCCGAAGTTAGTCCGTTATAACTCACCCAAGAACCTGTGGGCTAGGACCTCCTGTCATTCTCACACAATGCATTACCCATATCTACTTGAGAATTGGTAATCATCAGAATATCAGGATGAACTCCGTGAATTTCACTATCCATATTCATACTTTACCACATCAATACATATTTCACTCAGACATTCCTCCTTGGAATTCTCTTCCACATTACATGAAACATATACCTTATTGGAATATCCATAAAATTCCCCATACACATTAGATCAATACTATTATCTCAAACAATCAAAGTTACATAGTGAAAATATCAAATATTCATTCATAGAAGAAAACTGAACACTTAAACTTAGACTGAATACTTATAAATCAAACTGAACTCTTAGTGTAAGACCGAACGGTATTTCACTATCTAAAGAATAGGACCGAACGGTCCATACTAGGTAAGGATGAGGAAATGGCCGAATACTAAAACTAAATAAAATACTAACACGAAACCGAGCGCTATAACCTAAGATGACCACTAACAGTTTAATTTGAACACTTAAGGTTGATTCTAAATACTATTTATAAGATCTAACACTTTAAAGAAACCGAGCGTTACAACAATATGACCGAACTATGTACAGGAACTACTATCTAATTATAACCTAATGCATTCAAACCTAATATAAGTATGAGATCTAACACTAGTATAAGAACAATCACTAACAAGAGACTACCCAACCTGATAAGACTGGTCATTATTACAGAATCATAAACCACTAGGATGCCAATCACTCACCTAAGACCGAGCGGCCATGCACGGGTAAGACTAAAAATCTAACTCTATTGATGAATTATTGACTGACCATGACCGAGCGGTTAAGACTGAACACTAAGCTTTTCTGCATAATTCTGCAGAACTTATGTAGAATTATACAGGATCACCAAACTCATAAACACAACATTTCATACAACATAACCAAATCATCAAATCATTCAATTTCACACAAACACAGAATCATCACTCAAACAATTAAATTAAATAGCTTCCCTTACCTCTTAACTGGATAGAACGCTCATAGTGAAGAACTTGCTCACCACCCAAAAGTCTCAGAACCTAAGATTCACTGGTTGAGGAAAAATAGACCAACCTTAAGACCAAAAATGTGATCAGAATTTAAAAAGAAGAAGAAGATAAACACATGCAAACAGAAACTTGGCTTGCATGTGCCAGAAACTAGACTTTCTCAGAATAAGAAAGACCTATCATCTCAAACCACCACTTGATCGTTGAAAAGAGAACTCTTGCCACCCGGAAAGCTTCAAACACAATCTGATTGATGATCAGATGGAGGAGAACGTGAGAATTTGTAGAGAAAAAGAGGATAATTTTAGAGAGAAGTTAGAGAGAAGGAGAAGAAAATAAGATTTTCAGAAAGTTGGGGAATAGATAGTGCATGCAGAAAGTGGATCATGATTTGAAATTTTCACTTAAATACTACCGTAAAAAACCGATCGGTCCACTCTGCTGCTCACACCTGTCTTCCACTTTCTAAATTTCTACATTCTCACCCCTCCACCTGGCTTCCACTTTCGCAACAGAAATTAAGGATCCTGACAATATATACGCCTAATTTAATAACTTTTATTTATTTTAAAATTTTGATTGTGTTTAAAAGTAGTGCACAAATTATACGTCAAATAATCTATAAAATATTTGATAATAGATTAAATTATTATTTAAAATAGATCGTTAATCAATTATACGAAAACAATATAAAATGTATATGTTCATTGAACATGGCCTCAGAAAAATGAAAGATTTTAAATTAATGAGATTTGATAATAACCATTAGGAAAAATGATGCTAGTTCTTGTAACTTTATATATATAAAAAAAATACATTTTCACATTTTCTTTTTTTAAAAAAAGCACTAAGCAATTCTTTGTTAATATAATAATATTACAATTTCTTTTGGTTAAATTTTGAAAAAAAAAACACTTAACAGTTTTAACTGTTTATATTCATTATTATTGTTATTGTGTTAATAAAAAGAGTTATTAAGGGATTGAAGTAGGAGTCTCTTATTTTTTACAGTTGTTTCCAGCAGACATTTTTTGTCGTGATACCTGCTTTTGATTTATTATTATTTTTTATTATTTCTAGTGAATAGTAGGAGATAAACACTAGTCATTACACCTACTTTACTGGAGTTTTGAAGTGTAAGTTTTCAATTTATGGGATTGTTCTAAACTACTAATCCATTAATCACGTTAATGTTACCAAACAAAACTCAAACTTAAAAAGAAACTTATTTAACGAAGTTAAAATTGTAAAAAAATAACTCATTAAATCAGTGTACACTTCAACATAGTTATATTATTTAAATTTATTAGTATTATTAAAGCAAAACCTTTAAATATAATTACAAATGTTATTATTGGAAAACATGTTATAACTCGTGACCCAACTCTATCCATTTGGACCGAGTTGAATTTTAGAAAAATTGAAATTTCGATTTGGGTCAATTTTGAGTTTGGTTCACCCGGGTTGAACCCGTGGTGAACTGAGTTCACTCATCGATTCACCTAATTTTTTTAATGAAATGAAACAATCCCTTAAAAACACATATACAACACACAGATAGACCATTCCTCTTCACACAACAGACCCCACCCTTCCCTTTCGCGTAGACGCTACCCTTCCCCTTCTTCGTAGACCCTTTTCCAGTGCATAACACGAACACAAGCACGATTCCAACATGCAACATGAGTACAAGCACGATTCTAGTGCACAAACTCTTTCCCTTCATAGAGAGTGAATAGTGTGCACGATTCCTAGTTTTCAACCATCGATTGAGTTATAGTCCTTTGCTCAACATTGTGAATAGTTTGAACAGTCGCATAGGTAAGTGCATCGTTTTCACTAGAATATCATCCAATTCCATTTTTCCAACCTTTGACTTTGAATCCCTTTTAGTGAATCAGTGGGCAAAGTCAATCCATCAGTAAGGGACGGAGGAAAGCACTATTTCAAGTGTTCAAATTGGAAAAACTCTTTTATCTCTTGCAGGAATAAGAAATACAAGAAATCAGTGAACTCTTAAGAGAGCAATCTCCTTACCTCTTTTTTTCTAGCCATAGAGTTTGAGTCTTAAAGCACGATAGCCTTGGGAGTTCCATTCTATAGTGGTCAGCCTTTCCAAAATAGTGGAGAATAGTGTGCACGATTCTAAGTTCTGAAATATTGTACAATTATTAAAGAACAAATGAATTCTAAAATTGTAAATGATCAATATGTTCATGGTAATTTGAATGACTATTTACCACCAACCACAAAAGAGATTGAGAATAAGGGTAAAGGTTTTGATGGAGAAAGTAAGACAGCTAGGGTAAGTACTTAAAAAGTTTGTGATCATTTTACAAATATTGGTATTAAAGATGGTAAAGAAAAGACAAAATGCAATGCATGTGGTGCAAAGTATGTTGTTGGTGGTATAAAAATAGGGACCTTTAACAATTTTGTGTCATTTATCAAAGTGTTTGGTTCTAAAGAAATTAAAAGACAATGACGTGGGGAAAATGATAATTGATCATGCTAGGAAATTAAGATCTAGAGAAATTAACCAAAAAGTTGTAAATGATCTTATTTCAATGGCTATTATTCAACATGGGCTTCCATATAATTTTGTTGAATATAAATGCATTAAAGAATTACTCGTATATCTAAATCTAGAAGTAAGAGTTCCAAGTAGGAATGTAGTTGTGTCTAATATTTCAAAGAAGTTTTATGAACACAAAGAGAGGGTGAAACTTGAAATGCATAAATCTCTTAGTCGAATTTATTTGACATCTAGTTGTTGGACTTCTATAAATCAAGAAGGGTTCATCAGTTTGACTACTAAATATTTTGATATTAGTTGGAGGTTGAGTAGAAATATTGTTGCCTTTTGTACAATGGAACTTCCACATAGTAGTCATAATTTGGCAGAAAAAAAAATTTGCTTTATTGCTTGATTGGGAAATAGATAAGAATATTTTTTTTCTATCACATTAGACAATACTAGTGCCAATGAGGTGTTTAATGTATGTCATTTTACTCTTTATTTCTTGCTCTAAGAGAATTTTCTAAGCTATTTATTTCTTTCTTAAACCATGCATTTAGCACGTTTATACATATATCCTGCCATAATTCTATTTTTTACTAAAGTGATTACATTCTACATATTTTTTTACAATAAACACTAGTACAAAAACAACGTATAATGTCACGCGTTCAACTTCAACCACTGAATAGCCAACATTAAAAATGATCAGTGGCATTTTTGTAAATAAATGCAATTATTAAACGTCGTTTAGAATTGTAATTTGACGTAAAAGGATATAAAACGTCGAATGCCCCAACGTTAGACGTCAAAAGGTTAATGAATTCAATAAAAAATTGAGCGGGAGATTGAAAATTCATTCACTTTATCTTAGCGCGCGACACCCTCTTCTCTTCTCAAACTTTTCTCGAACGAAGTTTGGCGACCATCACATGTAATCTTTCTTTCATTTGATACAAATGCATTTTATGTATGATTTTCGTTTGTTTTTCATAGGCGCATTCTATTATGTCATCTGTGACGACACTTTATTCCGACGAACCCACCTTTTGAAGGTTAGTTTTCGTTTTCGTTTTGAAGAACTTATTTGTTGAACTTGTTTGTTGTTTTTTTTGTTGAACTTGTTTGTTGTTGTTTGGTTGAACTTGTTTGTTGTTGTTGTTTGATTGAACTTGTTTGTTGTTGGTTATTGTTGTTTGTTGTTGATACTATATTCATAGTTCTTGCTTTATAAAATACCAAAAACTGAAATTTGTTATTTTTATGTTTTTCAGGTCTCGTAGATCTGTAAAAAAGAATCACAATTAATTAAAAAAATAAAAAAAAAATTATTAACGTCGTATATGAACAAAATTCAACGTTAAGTTAACGTCGTATATTGACAAAATTTAACGTTAATTTAACGTCTAATTTTTAAATTTGACGTCAATTTAACGTCTCCTGATACGATGTCGTTCGCGAATTCGCCGTTAAAAGCCCAAAATATTCGACGTTGTACGCGATTTTTGTACTAGAGAAAACATACATTCACCATCCACATTATATTGCATAGATATCCTTTTGGTGGAAACTCTTTTATAGAAGGATGAAAAGGTTGGTTTGGAATAGATTCTACACTCCAGGACTTAAACTCTTCTATGTAAGGTTGTCTTCAGTTCTATTAGGTCGTTTCAGCAATGGACCGGTCTCCTTCACAGATGATCTGAGCTCCTACAAGCCAAAGTCGTGCTCCTTCTCTCAACTACCGAGCTTATTCTAATGAATGTCGAGTTCCTTGGTGCTAGACCACACTCCTTAGTGTTGTTGGGTATCAAAGCGCATATCATGCAGTTCTGAATTATCTTGCTTAATTCCAGCAGTTAGTCACGTCATTAATTCCAAATCTTTGCAAAACAAAGCCCAATCAACAAAACTTAATGGGGAATAAGGAGATGTGTAATTTATTGTAATTAATCTAAAAAGTTGTTGGAAACATACCATTGCCAAATCCCTATAAATAGTAGATGTAGATAAAAAGGAGGATATAACTCGCTGGCAGAGAACAAAATTGTCTCTATTATTTTAGCAAAACTTTTTTCTAGGCAATTTAGAGCAAGCTACAGGAGTTCTGGACTTGTGTCTACAACCACTAAGAACACATTTAGCATTGCAATTTTTGTATGTCTTCCCCTTTCATTTAGATTTTTTTGCTTTCGATCACTACATAATTATTGTTTATATTACGTTTCTAATTACTCTTATTTGAAACACTTATAGTTAGAATAAAACTACCAACGCCCCATTCATACCCCCACATATTGTTTTCACTCGTACGCATCCCTATATTTCATATTTGCACTCACAATTTTAATTACTCACTTCACTCACAGACATTCTAGTCTTGCACATAAATAATTTATTTCCTAGTTGTTCTGTTGTTTACTTTGTTCCATAATTTTAATTCAGCATTATCCTTTTATAATATTTCAATTAATCTGATTTTAATTTTAATTATTGCTTTATTTTAATTATAGTTTAAATTTATCTTATTTTAATTTATTCTCATCATCAATCCAAAAACCCTTGTGTTTTAGGAAGAATGATACTCAACAATGAATACACTTTTACAATTGTGTCATGAACGTTGCTTCTTGCACCTCACCTGTCTCACCTTATACCTCCAAAATTGTCAGTTTTGTCCTTTTTTATTTAATAAAATAATGATTTTTCAACTATCAACAAGCCTTAACTCTGTATTTTAACTCTTGTATGTACCTCATCTTATTAACAATATTAAATTTAATATACTAAAATAATATTTCATACATATATTTTTTAAACAAATTTAATATTAAAAATAAATATCAAAAGTACTAAATAATATATAATATCTAAAATACAAATTCTAAATTTAAAACAAATCAAATAAAAATTTAATTAAATATAACAAAGTAAAAACAAGAAAAGCAATAAAGAAAAACCCTAAACCCCAATTTCAACTACTCGCAGCTCCAAGTGCAGAGAAGACGAAGCGCAACTCCAAGTGTGGAGAAGACGAACCGCAACTCCACGTGCGACGAAGACGAACGCAGCTCCACGTGCGGCAAAGACGAACCACAACTCCAAGTGCAACTTCTCATTAACCGCAACCCTCTCAACCGCACTTCCGTGCGTGCCACCCATATGTTCGATCTCTACCGCCACCCGCTGCTGCAACCTCGCCTCAACATCATGAACGCCGATCCCAGAAACAAACACCCCTCATAACCTACAAAATCAAAGGACTCCCCTTAACAGTAAATCAGATTGTACAGCAGAATCATTGAATCAGCTTCGACTCGATCGACACCCTCTGCTCCAACCGCAACGACGGGGGCTGAATTTGCATCTCCATCAACGCCCTATTCTCCTCCTCCAACCCCACCGCCTCTCTCCGGCACCCCGCGCTCATAACATGTTCCAAAATAATACCACCATTAACAAAACATTCTAATTGCCTTCAAAATGCCACAAAGAAAAAACACTGAAACAAGTTAACAAGAAATGAAAATTGAAAACGGGCGTTGACCTAACGAGAGAGTTGGGGGGTGATGTGGCGGTGTGAATCGATGGAGGCGGTAATGGTGAGCGCAGCGGAGTAGTAGTTTTCTATGCCGGAAATGCCTGACTTGATGACCTTAAAAATAAATGGTCAAAAGTGAGGGAGGAGGGAAGGAAGGGAGAAGCGCCAGGAGAGAGAGAAAGAAAGGGCGTGTAGGGTTTCAAAGATAAAATGCGGTAAAGAGAAGGATAGGAAGAGAAAGGGGTGGAAGATTTGTAAATATGAAATGTAGTAGAGGAAAGATTCTCTGAGAGGCTTACAGTTGGAAATATAAAAGAAAAAGGAGGTGAAGCTGAATTGAGTGAGGTGCAGGGAGAATCACTCTTGTGTCCTTGTGAGATTTGACATGGGTTGGCTATACTGCATTGGTTTAGTTAACTTGTTTTATTTTTTATCGGTATTTTGTGCGACCAAATCCTATTTATCAATGTTGCAAAAAGTTTTGAGTGAGCAATTGAAATTGCAAAATAGTTTAATATGTAATGGTGATTACTTTCATGTAAGCTGTAGTGCACATGTCTTGAATATTATTGCAAGAGGGATTAAACGTGGCTTCTGATGCTTTGCAAAAGATTAGAGAGAGTATAAAGTATGTGAGAGGATCATAGGCAAGAAAAAATGCATTTAAAGAATGTGTTATTCAAGTGAGGGGTATTGATACCAAAGTAGGTTTGAAAATGGATGTTCCTAGTAGATAGAATTCTACCTATCTTATGCTTGAGAGTGTAATTAGATATCGATGTGCCTAGGGAATTTTGGCTATCCATAATAAAAATTATGTTTATTGTCCACTAAATGATTAAGGAAAAATGGTTGAAAAAATGTATGAGTTCTTGAAGTCATTTTATGTAATGACTAATTTGATTTCAAGTTCTTCATATCCAATTTCTAATCGATACTCCATGCAAGTTTGGAAAATTGAATGTTTGTTGCGGGAAAATGTAAAAAGTGATGATCCAACGATTAAAGATATGTCATTGAGTATGATGAACAAGTTTAGTAAGTGTAAGGACCTAGAAAATAGACTGTTAAGAGTAGATAGATGTATTAAAATAATGAGATTGAGCAATTAGTGTTAAAATAAGCTAACATTATAAATAGAGTTTTATAAAACACTCAGCTCATTATATCAGTACGTTCTATCTCTCTAAAAACTCTATTCTCTACCTTTTCTCCTCCTTCTCTCTAAAATTTCTCACTAGTGGTTCGTCTGATCGGTGATCAGGAGCTTCTTAGGCGATCCTGAGATCAAGGGCTTCCTTTTCCACCGATCAATTTCGTGGTTAGAGTAGGTAAGTTTCGTTTCTTAAATTTTCGTGAATTTATACATTTTCTGGTACATGCAAACACTATTTGGTTTGCATGTGTTCATCAGCTCTTCATCTAGGTTCTGATTCTGTTTTTGGTTTGGTGGTTGGTTTCCTTTCACCAATTCAAAGTCTGTAGGCTGTCCTAGGATCACTTGCAATTTAGCAAAACTGTGGAGAAGTTTAAATCTGTCAAGTTGCTTTGAGGTAAGGGAAACTGGTTAATTTAATTGATTTGGTTATGATATATGAGAATACTGGTTGTTGTGGTTGTATGTATGTGAAAATTGAATGTTTGTATGTTCGGTATTGTTGTGTGGGCTATTAACTACTGTGGCCATGTTTGATTTCGGTTCTGCGGAATTATGGTTACTGTGCCGAGTGAATTGTGAGAAAGTGGAGTAGTGAAAAGAGGGAATTTGTATCAGGAGTGGTTTCGGTCTGTAAGGATAATCTAGGTAAGTTTTTTAGGGCCTATTAGAACCCTTAAGTCCTTCTAAAATGTGTAAAAAGTAGAAAAACAGATTTTGAGTCATTGAGTTGTTGATTATGCAGAATTTGGAGTGAAATCTGGTATGGGACTCTTTGGAATGATGTTAGAAAGATTTAGGTACTCTTGGATAGCTAAATGTGCATATGACTCGTGTTTGGGGAATTAGAAGTTGGGATAAATGTTTAGTTTTGGTAAAGTCTAGCTTGTTCATCCTTCTGCAGAAGTTCTGAAGAATTAGGCAGAGCTGAGCACATGTTGTTTACCGCTAGGTCATGTGCTATTGGCCGCTCGACCATGTTCAAGTACTCGGTCTTTAGCTGGGTGCGGTCTCTAGTCTTTCCAGTTCATGACCGTTCGGTCTTAGGTGGCCGATCTCTTGGAAGTGCTAGGTTTCGTAATAGCATTTAGTTTGTTATAGGTCTTAACTATTAATGACCGTTCGGTCATGTACTGTCTTGATAGTGCTCGGTCATTTACCAGCACTCGATTTCAGAAGCACTCGGTCTTGTACTAGCAGTTATGCTAGTGTGTGTGCTCAGTCTTGTACTAGTGATTCTTCTTGATAGCGCTCGGTCTCGTACTAGCGCTCGTTCTTGGTAGTGCTCGGTCTTGTACGGATACTCGGTTTGTATTGGTGTTCAGTCTTAGCTTGTATTCAGCTCACGTTTGAGCCTCACTCTTTAAATGACCGTTCGGTCATATTTGCATGTTATGGGTGTTTTCCGTTCGGTTGTGTTCATGAGTATTGGGGGTTTTTACTGTTCGGTTTGACCTTACTATGAAGTATTCGATCTCTCTTAGTGGTCGATTCTTAATAGTGTTCGGCCTAAGCCAATAATGTTCGGCCTAAGCAAATGACGTTCGGTCTAAGCCAATATTGTTCAACTCCTGTTTGAGTCTTACTCTTTAACTGACCGTTTGGTCATGTTCTCATATGGGGATTGTTTTACCGTCCGGTCTTGTTCATAAGATTTGTTGATCTTTCCGTTCGGTCGTATTCGGGGTTTGTGTTGTTGCAGTTCGGTTTTCTGCTATGAATGAATATTTGGTCTTTAAATGCTATTATCATTGTTTGACTTTGATGGGTTGAGATAGTTGTATTGATCTACTGAGTATGGGAAATTGTATTGATATTTCAAACAAGGCATATGTTTCAAGTAATGTGGAAGAGAATTCCAAGGAGGAATATCTCAGTGAAAAGTGTATCAAAGTGGTGTTATAGTATGAATATGGATAGTGAAATTCACGGAATTCATCCTGATATTCTGATGATTACCAATTCTCAAGTAGAGATAGGTAAGGCATTGTGTGAGAATGGCAGGAGGTCTTAGCCCATAGGTTCTTGGGTGAGTTATAACGGACTAACCTCGGGTGGCAACTGATGGTTTTCCAATGACTACACCATCCGAGTGCATGAACGGCTTCAAGCTACATATTCATACAATTCAGATGGTCAAGTCAGGTGTTCGGATTATGTTTGAAGTATAGTGTTCAGTTATATATGCTTATCCGTATTTGCATTGGTTGTACTTGTACAAAATGTATGTATGTTTGTACAATTAAATTACATTAGCTTACCCTTATTTTCCCGTCTTTTCATGTTGTCCGTTCGGTCGTCTTTGTCATTGCAATGATCACCCTATGGGTGTGAGCAGAAGGTGATGAGGGTTCTCTGGAGCAGGCGCTGGCAGGAGAAAATGGTTTCCGTTAGAGTAAGACAGTCGGTATTGTGCTTATTTTTGTATCAATATAGGGTTGTTCGGTGTAATACACTGCTTGTAGGACCGTTTGGTTGATACACCTTTTGTAGGACCGTTCGGTTTATGTAAGCTTTTAATTCTCAACTTACATTATTTTATTATGTATATTTTATTTCTTACTTATGATGAATGACATATTAAATTTATTTCATGATGTCTTAGGAATATGTTGATTATTTAAGCATACATATTAATGACACCATAAGGTTTGAATTGGATCTTTATTTAGACGAAGGGAATCTCGATCCAAAATTTTTTGATAAGTTGGATGTACTAAGTTAGTTATTAGAGGGATTGTTAATATCGTTATCCAAACTTGTCTAAGATGACTTATGACATTTTTAGCATTCCAATACCGAGTTTGTCTTTAGTCTTGGTTCTCATTTTAACTCAAAATTAGTTGCATGGTTTTGGACTAACGGGTAACATTATTTTTAGTACTATGACATTAATTTAATTATTATTGTTAGTACTATGACATTAATTTAATTTTTTATTACTTTGTGATTCAATATTATTAATTAACATTTTTTTGATTGTATTATATATGGGGATAAACAAAAATATACTTCAACATAACAAAATGTTATATATTTATCCATTCAACACTTTAATCTTCTAGATGGATAAGTTACACAAAAATATGAATGTTAGATATTTATTTATTTTGTTTTTTGGATTGTATTTGTACTTTAATATGATTTTGAAATGTATTGTATTTTCTTTTAATTTTAAATTGTATCTGAAATTTAATATCTTTTAAACTTAATTTTATTTATATTTAAATTAAAAAAAATTGTTATTTTCTTAAATTAAAAAAAATTGTAACGCGTCAACTTATAATAGACAAAATAAAGTTTAAACTTTTTTCCACAGTAAATAAATCGAATTGAATTAACTTATTAAATAACAGACCGAATCCAACCTAACTAGTGACACGATTTGACAATTAAAAATGCCACTATGATATATGTATAAGTTTTCTATATAAAAAATGGAAAGAAATACGTTACGTCGAACAATTAGTTACAAATTGACCAATGGTGTATGCGGAAAGTTTTGAGGTAGTTTAATTTCTGAAAACGGAGAGAACAAAGATGCGCGTTTTCAGAATTCGTTCCAAACCTGAATTCATTTTTCTTGTCAAACACTTTTTGTTTTATTCTTTTATTTTTAAATGTCTAAATTGAATATGACCCAACATGGATGTTGTGTTTAAGTTTATCAACATCAAAGTGTTCAGCATCTCCCAAACTTGACACATTATCTATTCTTGTCGTGCCTTTTTCCTTTTCCCAGAACTACCTTTATCAAAGACGTGACTTGAGGTTTGTATTTATTTATCAACTGTAAAATTCTATCTTTCTCAACACCAATTTCTTGAAATTATAAGTAGTGTGCCTTATGTCTTGTAAATACATTCTTGGTAGATTTTGGGAGAAAATATATTTATAACTGGGATGTTATCAATCACTAACTAATAATTTTTGGTTTGATACAAAATTTCATTATTTAAATTAATTCAATTTGAATTAATCTCATTTTAAATATTTCATTTTTAAAATATTTTATTAAAATAAAATAATTTAAATTTAATGATTTTTTATTTGAATATAGTATTTTAATTATCATACAATATAAAAATTTATTTAAATATCAAAAAATTATTAACAATTCAAAAGTATTAATATTGATTATTTTTTAGTTGATTTTGACTTATATTATTTTTTAATTAAGATTTATCTAGATGTTTTTAATTTTTGCTTATAAAAAGAAATTATTGACATCAACTTAAATTAATTTCAATTGATGTCGACTAACTATTTACTCTAATATCAATTAATATTATTTTTATGTTGTTGGCTGAGATTTTTTTTCTTTTTTCTTACCAATGTTGACTGAAAAATAATTGAAATTGGTATTGCTAACTAAAATTTTTCCTACTTACGATTAGAAAAAAAAATACTAGCAAATGTCAATTGGAAAAATCTAGTTCATATATGTAAAGAAATAATCTCCTACGTATTAGTCAAAAACTCTAATGAATATTGACTAAGAAATATTGATGCTGTACACAGTTCTAATAATTTAAATTATAAAATAACTCATATTAACATTAATAGGAAAATTTTAGGAAATATTTTGATATTATCTCGACCTTAACTATTGCGACATTTAAAAAATAACAGTTTAAAGATTATTATCATTAGGAATTTCAAAAGATGATATCAAGGAATGAATTCTCACAACTAGTTGTTCATAATATTAGGTATAATCCTCCATTTACTTTCAAGAAGTTGTCAAGAGTAAAGTATTCCAAAACAAAGATATTATTAAGCTACTTATGCATAACATCATAAATATAGACATGCAAAAGGCTAATCTAGCTTTACACTTTAGCATTTCACGTGATCTCAATGTTACTCTTACTTAGATCCTACATTTTTTTCTGCTATTGTGAAAGTCATAATCATTGCAAAAGAAAATGCTAACATAAACAAAAACTAGAGTAATAGATATGATTTAAAACTTATAAGTTTTAAATAAAAGAGAATATTCATATAATTTTATTTTCAATAATATAGTTTAAAATACAAGATATCCAACATTTCACCAAGATTTATCTGATACAATATGCATTATCACCAAATAAGATTCGACCTCTAGAGGATCAATGTATTGGTTAGTGCCAAGGGAGTTTGCATCCATATATGCTCAATTACTCTTACCTCTAAAGAGCTATAGCTATATTGTGTATAGGTAGCTTTTCAAATCCATTAAGCCATATAAGGTAACATCATCACTCTATATATGAATCTTCCTCAACTCTCACCACTAGAAATTCTCATATATTTGAATCAAATTACTAGCATAATCAGAATAATCCCACCTTTGCACTTATCACCAATACACCTTACAACCTAACATGACTTCGTGGAATTCCCTCTTAGGAGCAACTACCTTGATCATCCAAATTTCATGTAATAATCACTCTAAATATCAATGTTCAAGAACAACCAGGAAAGCTTCATGAAATAAAATGAAAACATACAACACAAAAAAAAGTGGCCTCTAGCGGTATGGAGTGGGCACCCAGCGCTTATTAAACAATGGCTCATTGTCAAGTAAGCCCCCAACGACATTCCATTTACACTCAACGATGAGTCCCCTAGAGCTCATTGGAACATGAACGCCTATCGTTATCAAAGGACGCCCAACGCTAAGGACCCTTGGAGGTCACTATAAAAGTAACGACCAAAGGCACCATTTCGCACCTAACGACCTGATCACTAGAAGCTCCCAGACTTTGGCTCTCAAGGCCAACGCCCATCTCCTTGTACCCTCACCTAATGTCATCCCAAATATTCAATTGATAGTGATTTTTTTATCAATAATGCACAATTGACTTTAATTAGTAAATAACACTCTTAAAGTTTCTAGTACTAGTTGGAAATACAATTTTTGAAAGTAAAACTTGAACCCAAATGTGCAAAGCCTAAATTATCATAGCCCCATCCACCATTTCATAGTTACAACAAGACAACACAATTCAATACACTCAAAGTTAACAAAAAGAAACTTATCCGCCCAAATTTACTTTATCATCTCAATTTTGCAATAAATCAAACATATCCATCAATTAAATAAATTTTACACATCATCAACAATTATTGAACATAAAAGAAATTAAGGTCAACTTCCCTTACCTCTATTAGTTTACTCTATTCAACTATCCTTACACCTTATACCTCCCAAGATGTTCCTAAAACATAGAAGAAACTTAGATTAATTATCTAAGCATAATCATAACATATTAAGAAAGACAAAGAATCCACCTATATCCACATGCATGCATACATTTCCTTTCATGTAACATCTAACCTAACCCAAATATAGAACACGAATGAAACTCATCCTAAAAGAGAAATTGATAAGTTAAAATTGTTGTCATTACCACAAGGATTACAATGGTGTGCTCAATTCTTGAAAAAGAAAGAAGGAAGGTTCAAATTTTATAGAAAAAAGGACAATAAGCTACAAAAGGGGAGTCTTAGAGAGATACAAAGGTTCTTCCAAAATGAATGGTTTCTAATATGAAACTATACTTATATGTTTTGTTTTTTTTAAGAATAACCATACTTAAGAGTTTACATTTTATAGGTTCTCACAATTGAGTAGATATTCAGCGTCTCTTGAAAACAAAATGGGTCGAGACAATGTCTCTGACTAAATCTTCTTAAAATACTTAATTACTAAAATATATAAGAAAGCTTAAGCAAGCTAAACACTATCTGTCTAAAAGGAGACAAAAGCCAAAGAAGCATTTACTTGATCAAAAGATACCATGAGCTAAACAAGAACCTCATCTTTTGATGAAGTATTTATATACACTTGGCATGTTCAGATTAACGAACTTAATTGCAAAATACTACCTAACGGTGGGAAATCAAAAAACACTTTGTTTTTCTGAGCAAACATTGAATCATAAATGCTCAACATTGAAAAACAACAAAAGTGATAAGAAAAGTCATATATGTATTAAATGACATTAAATGCTTAACATTCGAAGATTACACAAGTATTCTCACCACTTCTGGTTTACAATGAGTATTCTTACCACTTCTTGTACCCTAAACAATTATGGTATCTCCCCAATACGCTGCCTAGTCAAGTTTCACCACTTCTAGTTTGCAAGTATTCTAACAACTCTTGGTTTACAAGTATTTGAATTACTTCTGGTTTATAAGTATTCTAACCACTTTTGGTCACTACAAATCTACAACAGGATATACAATAAGATACAGATGGATAACTTTGTACAAGAGAATATGTTTTTAATTACAATATAATCTATAAATCTTGATGGTGTTTCGCTCTCTTTTTACTTGAAAGCTTCAGGCGTTTTATGAATTATGAGCATAGAGATCAGAGCAAGAAAATGTATTCGCTTTGTTATCCTTCTTGTCTTTTCTTCACACGTCTAACTATTTATAACTTTCTTGAAAATCTGCCTGTTAAGTGTTGAATTGACTCCTGGTATATTACGTTGATAACCTTTTTAGCTTCTAAGTCAAACTCAGGTCTATTCTGTAGTTGTACTATTCTTTATCAAAGATTTTCATTTATGTACAGCTTGTACAACTTGTTAGAGCATAAGTCTTCAATAGAAACATTCGTGGAATGTTCTATAATTCTCTCAAGGTCTTTATACAACTTGTTCTTTGGTTTTGATTTATCCATTGTATATTTCTAACCTGCACATTGATCGAGGACAAAGTATACAAGAAAAATAGGATTTTGCAGTACATGCATTAATGGACATTTAATATTTTTGAACGTTTATATACATTAAGTGTAATTTCTTGTTCAAAACCATTTTGATATATGTCATGTCAATAATAAATGCATCCTTCTTAGTACAACGTTCAAATATTAACAAACGATGTAAAATGTTACATACTTGTTAATGAAGGCATTCTTGAAGTATAATATTGGGCATGCTTTTCATTAGACTGTTTTTTTTTGTAAGACGTTCACCTTGATGACATGTTTAAGATTATGTCTTATTGTTTAGAGCTTATGTTCATTAGACAATATACTCGCTTTAGCTCTTTTTCATTAACATTGATAGGATACAAGGAGTTAAGATTCAGTGTTTTGTTTTCCTTAAGGATACACATAATAACTTTAAGCCTTGAGAACTTATCCTTAAGTATTACACAGGTTTAGGCGATGCCTATCATAAATCATCCTTGTAAAACTTGTTTTTTCCTTAGAAGGGATTTTCACACTTACTTTTTTACAGGAGTAATTCAGACACTTATGTGTAGGATTCTCCTAATAATCAGATGCTTATGCCCTTTTGAATAGGTTTCGTCTAGGCCTAGATGATATTTTTCAAGGTACTTATTCTTGTATCACTTCTCATCAGATGCTTATTTGTGGGGCTCTATATAGTGTTCAATTTGTCTCATGATCTCTTCTCATTTTGAGCTAGTTTGTCTATACTTGTTTTTCATCTAGGCTTTGATTGTCTATACTCAATTAGTCCTGGTGAATATCATCTCAAACGATGTTCTTTCTTAATAGTGTTTTGATGTCCTTTACATTTTGACACTGTTTTGTCTCGGTGGTGTATATTTCATAATATTATTTTTCTCTTGTGTTGCTCATTCTAGTATGTACCATTTTCAAACAATATTCTAGTCAGTCGTTGTAGTTTGGAGAAATGACTTTTGGATTGACTTTAGGTGCTTATGAGTATGAGTCTTTTGAGCTCCTCTTTGCTCATTTAGTTAGAAGGTTTAGGAGACACTATGGTTATTTCTTAGATGATAGATTTTTTGTCACCTAGCGTTCAGACTTTTGTTTTCCACAGGGTTTCTTAATGATCTTGTCTAGTCTTATTGATTAGACATGTCTTTGTTCACCTTTCTGGTTTAACTTAGACACTCTTCTTTCTAAGATGATATTTTGTTGTCTCTTGTTTGTTAAACTTCAAAATTTAAAGATGTTAGACGATTTTGTCTTAATAGTAATAACAAGAACAATGGAATAAACATCATAGTTTTAACGCATCAACATGGCCAACGAAATGAATATTAATGCAGTTTCAATGAAAATAACTTGGTTTCTAGTGAAAAAATAGCACATAGCATGGTTTCTAGTGAAAAACAGCACAGTTCCATGAACATAGTACAACCAATTAATTAACAAACTCAATTCATGAACAATTAACATGGATCAAACAAATACAAGCTCGACATTTACCTGGACACCTTACCACAAAGCATAACAGGCCAATTTGGAAGAAAAAAATGAACAACACACTTAACAAAAAGGGTAATCAATGTGAAACAACGAGAAAATAATATGCATTATGCCGAATTGTAAATCGCACAATAAATACAAAAGGAACATATAACGTGGAACTAAGCATGCACTTTAAAAAGGAAAATACTAGACAACACAGTTATGTAGAAAGAAAACCCAATTGCAAGAACACAATTTTGCATTGCAAGATATTGGACAACATAATAACAGCAAAATAAAACCTAACATGGACAAAAGCATGCATCTCAAGACAGAAAAATAATGAACAATAATTCAATAAGAAGGAGAACCAACATGAGACAAAGAAACCTGAACTGTATAAACCATGGATAAAATACTAATTGCATAAAAAGATACCAACGTGAAATTCAATTAGGCACCACGAAAAATGTGTTGAACGTTCTCCAACAACCTGAAATTACAGGAACACACTAGAACGAGGGTTGAATAGTGTATGGAAAAACTTTTTCGCAGATGGACGTTTAACAACCTTGGTGACTGTTAGATGGTTTACATAGGTGTTTAGACGCTTGATTTATAAGACACCATTTAAACCACAACGTTTAGCGTTTAAGAAAGACATTTCTTAAGGAAAATAACATCTAATTACAAGAGCATTTATCAATGGTTAACTTCGTAAGCAATTGCAGTGTTTATAAAAAAGGTGTTTTGTAAAGCTGAAAAAATAAACACACAATTATTTTATACTACTTCACTCAACTAAGCTATGTCTAGTTCTCTTCTAATAACTTTTAGAGGGTCCCACTATAATCTCAACAAGATTACAACTGAGTATTAGCATCACTCCTGGTTACACTTGTCAATCCTGGTAACAACTGTTATGTTGACTATAATTGAGTATTAGACACCACTCTTGGAAACCCTAGTCAATATTGGTAACACTTTTTACATTAACTAGTTGAGTATTCTAAACCACTCTTGGCAACCATAGTCAATCCTGGTAACACTTGCTACGTTGACTAGACTGAGTTTATCCACTCCTGGTTTCCCTTACATAATTGTCTAGTAGGCGTTTAACTCAACTAAGTTAACCACCAAGTGTTTGAATTCTCTTCAGAATGCACAATCAATTAGATTGTTTACAAGTCGTACATGATAACTCTCACAAAGAGGATGTGTTTACAATATAACTGAATCTAATAGACCTTGTAGGATTTTATCTCTTCTTACAAATGTAAGCTTATGAGTCTATGAAGCTTGGGAATGTATTCTCAGAGTTTTTGTTCTTGCACGAGTGTGAGTTTCACTTTCTAGATGATCTTTCCGTTATTTGTGTGCTTATCCTTCTTGATCTTCTTTTCAAGTGTTCTTCTATTTATAGGCTTCGTGGAAAAAGATCCGTTAGAGAATGCTTGTCTTTAATTTTTAGACTTTTGTAGCCTTTTCGTAGGTAGCAATCATATATTGTAGTCAATTTGTCTTATATTGTCATCTCAATTTACAACAACCATATTAGATTGGTCATTTCTAATTAATAGTCTCCCATTCCCATTTTTATTTTTCTCAAAACTTATTAGTCAAAAATACCAAAATATAAAATACCTTTTTTTTCCAACCTTAATATCTTGTTTGTACAAATTTCTACGAAATTATTTCTTACTTCTTGAATTAAAAAAATAATAATAATTTGTCACTTTAGATGAGACTAACATTGGACTTAAAAACTACTTAATTGGTTAAAAAAAAAGAAATTAAATTCATGCAAAATTTAATTGAAATAAATTCAATGACATTGTAGATATAAATTTTTAAGACTAAACGTAAACATATAACATAATAAAAATTAATTTGTAATAAATAAAAGTATTTATAACATTAGAAATAAGAAGGTGATATCGATATTTTTAGGTTTAATACCCAATTTTGTCCCCAGTTTGGTTCTGAAATCTCAATATTCTCTTTAGAAAAGTAATTGTAATGGATCCTTAGTTGTAATTATGTGAGTCAAGTTAGTCCCTTCTGTTAAATATAAGGAAACAGAGTTAATGGGTTGATGATGTGACAGTAGTGAGTGGTTAGGTGTCAACATGCAATTTTGTGCGTGCTTACGTGGTGTTAGGGCAACTGATTTTAAAAGGATCGTGATATTCTAACAACAAAATTTTAACACATTTTTAACAACGCCAGGTGTCATTGCTGCATTGGTCCAATTGTTTTTCTTTTATTTCTGAAATTGTGACATCAAAATTAATGAGAGCTTCAGAAAATTTGGGATTCTAAATATACCCCTGGTCCTATTTCATTAGAAATCACTGTTCTCTTTCTTCCTTCTCGTTCACCATCTTCGTTCTAGCTCTCCCTTTTGCTTTTCAGTCTCCCTCTTCCTTGTGGTTGTCGCTTTTCCTTGTCGTTCTCCTTCTACGTTTTCGTTACATTTCTTCGTTTTGGTCAATGTCGTCCTCTTTGTTGAGTGTATTGTGCAAAATGGCAAGTTCCGGTAACCATGGTCCTTCGACGAGCAAGGTAAATGCATTCTTCCTTCATTTTGTACATTGCGTTTTCGGTTTGGATTTTGGGTTTTCCTTGTTAAATTTTTTGTTGTTTTTGTTTTAGGGCTTTTATGTTTTGGTTATTTTGTTTGTTGTTGAGGGTTAGTCACTCCTTTTTAACAAAGTATATTTCTACTTTGAATGAGCATTTGACAGAGAAGCACCGATCACTAATTGCGGAGATGATGGACAGAGTGTTTTATGTGAAGAACCGTCTATGAACACTAGATTTTTTTCCCCGGGAGGCATGTCCACCAATCCACCTCCAATGAAGACTTATGTGAGGATGGGGTCACGAAGGCGTTACAAGAGCAGAGTGCTTAGGACTCCTTACACTCGATTTCTTAGAATAAAATATGAGTGATATTTGTATAGATTTCTTAAGAGAAAGTAATACAAAATTGTACATAGATGAACAAATGTTTATAATTTGGAATATATTTTGTTCAATGTTAAGAGAAAGTAATACAAAATTGTACATATTATTAATGTTAATTGAATTTCCTTTGTTATTGTCATTGTGAAATGAGGTTTTGTTTGAATTGTTAATGAATAAAGTGACCACTTTGATTAGTATTGATGTATTTGATGGAGGAATGAAACAATGCTTGTGACATGATGAAGTTAGGTGAAGTCCTAGAACTTCTGCACCAAAAAACACAGTTGTAATCGATTACAACTCATTGGTAAACGATTACACGAATAAAATTCAGGATTTGTACAGAAACTTGTACTTGGGGAGTCAGCTGTGGTAACCTAGGTGACCATAGTCAAAATTTTTAATTTTTTGACATAAATCCAATGGTTTTCACTTGATTTTAGTGTTTAAGTCTGAGTAAAATCTGGAAAGTCATGTTTGGGCATCCAATGATTGAGGAAAGGAACAATGTTTATGAGATGAACAACTTAGATGAAGTCTTGAAACTTCTGCACCAAAAAATACACTTGTAATCGTTTACAGATGCTTGGTAAACGATTACACGAACAAAATCCAGGATTTGTACATAAACTTGTACTGGAGGAGTCAGTTGTGGTAACCTAGGTGACCATAGTCAAAATTTTTAATTTTTTGGCATAAATCTAATGCTTTTCACTTGATTTTAGTGTTTAAGTGTGAGTAGAGGCTGGAAAGTCATGTTTGGACACCCCATGATTGAGGAAAGGAACAATGTTTATGAGATGAACAATGTTTGGACATCCATTCATAATGACATCATAATCAAAAGAGAAGCTGTGATGACAATATAATGAGAAATTGGACTTGTGAATTGCATATCCAAAAGAAAATCTGTCATTGAAATTCATATTATAATCATCCAAACATCATTCATAATTACATCATAATGAAAACAAAATCTGTCATTGAAATTAAAAAGTGGACTTCAAATGCACGTATGACAGTTTACAAAATACATGTCAAGGTTTACAAAATAGCCATCACTTAAGCTAAACATACTTAACCTAAACATACTGTCAGTCCTAAATCACTTTTAAACTTGTGTTTCTGATGGCTGAGTTTGTTCCAAAACGCATTGAGTAAGCTGACTTGGTCCAGTAGTTGGCTGACTTTGTTCAGCTTGTGTTTCAGGTTGCTGAGTTGATTGATATTGACTTTGGTTTGCTGGAGGAGCTTGTGGACACCAGGGAGAAGTTCTTGTAATGCTGGTAAAAGTCCCTATTCAAGTAAATACATAAGGGTATACAAGTTAAAATAAAAGACATGAAGGTTTAAAAGATAAAAAAAGATGCCAATGGTAGTAAGTTACTCATTTTTTGTTGATCTGACATAAATGTGATGGTTGAAGAAATCTCCACACCATCAAGATCATCAATGAGCAAATGTAGAAACCAACCCCATTTGTCCTTATTCTCCACCTCCACAACAACATATGCCAAAGGACACATTTGAATCACTCTCTGCCTCAACCTGTGCCTCCACACCATCATCCTGTACCTCAACCTGTGCCTCCACACCAACATCCTCCACTGGCTCTGATTGTAATTCTACGACATCCTCTACATCAGCCACTACATCAACCTCAACTTCAATCATTTCTGGGGCTACTTCTGATTCAGGTTCTACCTCAGGTTGTACATTAATCACTGCCTCTGTCTGAACTTCTACCATAGCCTCTACATCAGCCACTACATCAACCTCAACTTTTATACCTTCTGGCTCAACTTCTGATTCAGGTTCTACCTCAGGTGCTATTGTCTCAACCTCTGCTTCACCCACTGCCTCAACATCTACTTCACCAACCTCTATCTCAACTTGCTTTTCAGCACTCTCTCTCTCAACTTCTTCTTCACCACTAGGTCTATCAACTTGCAAATCACCACTCTCTCTCTCAACTTGTCCTTCACCACTAGGTCTATCAATTTGGGGTTCAGAAAAGTATTCCAACTGCAGAAGATACTCAGGTTCACACACCCTATGTATAACATAAAGGTGAGCTTCACCATTCAACATAGCAATATTGATCAGATGACAAGCACCCTTGTCATCTAATAAAGGTTCCAAACAATCTTCTAATACAGGACCACGACCCAATGAATACCATAAGTCCTTTACATTCCTATAACCCATCTCCTTTACAATGCTTAATATTTCAAAATAACTCCATCGATCAGGGTCTATTTTTAAAGTTGTTGTTTCACCATAGTGATATCCAAATGTCCCATTATTCTCAAATTTCCCTCTATGGTGAAACATGACTTCAATGTCTGAGTTGGCCACATTATCTAATATAAAAATTGTTCACAGTTAATCTATGCTTAACCCTTAACCCAAATGATATCTAAGCAAAAAACAAAGCATAAACATACCACTGTACAGACCATAAACAACTCAAACAAAGCAAAGCCACATTTACCACAGTAAACAAAGCAAATGCCACAACACAGTACCACACACTATCAGGGGGGACCACAACCATAATGTCGCCACAGTAAACAAAGCAAATGCATTGACAATGGGTTACACAACACAGACAAACCATATAAAAATCAAAAGTTCTGGGGGGACCACACCGAAAGGAACCAAACACAAAACAAAACCTACCATAAATGCACCTTCGAATGTCGCTTTTCGTTCTTTACCCCACCAACACGACCTCCACGAATGCTCGTCCACTGACAAATGCTTTGTCTTAAACTTGATGGTTCTCGCGATCACTGCCTTTGTCTTCTTTCGCACAAACCAAAATGCCCTAATCTCCAACAAATCACCCCAAATCAATTTATCCCCAATTTCTAATTAAAACCCAATTTTAAAATCAGTTGCCCTAACACCACGTAAGCACGCACAAAATTGCATGTTGACACCTAACCACTCACTACTGCCACATCATCAACCCATTAACTCCGTTTCCTTATATTTAACGGAATGGACTAACTTGACTCACATAATTACAACTAAGGATCCATTACAATTACTTTTCTAAAGAGGGACTATATTGAGATTTCAGAAACAAACTGGGGACAAAATTGGGTATTAAACCATATTTTTAATAGTTCTTACCGTTTTCAGTTTCTTTAAACAACATTATGAAAGTAAGTAATGCTAACATTCTTATCCAAACTAAGAAACGGAATTATCTGCTACTTAAATTTCTTTTACATTTGTGATTATATTCTCTTGTACAATTTAATTCATTAATTTGTTTATTAGTAAATATGTTGCTTCATTTGTTTCCTTCATGAGTTCGAGTTTCCAAAAGAAGTGGGTCACCTCAATAAGGCGTGGACCCACACGCGGTCGAACTTGCCACGTGGCAGTGTAAGCAGGGGGCGAGTATCATCCTTGACGCTGCTGCAACGGAGCAGATCATATCTTCCTTGCGACCATGGTAGCCTCCATTTCTTCTTTCTTTTCTTCACCCGCCCAAATTCTTTGACCTTCTTCCTTTCATTTCGATTCACAGTCCCATTTCGCAAAAAAACCACAGATAAAAAGAAACCCTAAAAGTCGTCGTTCTCTCTTCTTCAGTCTCTCGCGTTCGGGACTTCGATCCGCGTGAATGTCCAAAGGCGCGTGGTAATGGCGGGGAAGTCAGACACAGTGTCGATCCGCGTTCCTTACAAGAACCTCCACGACGATTCTTCCGCTCCCGAACTCGAACTCGTAGATGTCGACCACCGGGGCCACCGGATCCACGTCAACTCGCCGCCGTCAATTCACTCGCCTTCGCCGCCAAGCAACAGAGCTTCCTTGGTCAATCTCGTTCTCAGTTGCACCGTAGCCGCTGGCGTCCAATTCGGTTGGGCCTTGCAGCTCTCTCTCTTAACGCCCTACATTCAGGTCCGATATTTGCGGTTGCGTGTTTCACCGGATCCTTCTCTTTCGCGCTTCGATTTGTTATTGCAATTGGAATGTGGATTTGTTTCTATATTAGTTGTTGCATTTGCAATGTGTGTCTGGAGCGTGACTTCCTGATTAACTATGTGCGCAGACGTTGGGAATAGGACATGCTTTTTCTTCTTTTATCTGGCTTTGTGGTCCCATTACAGGCCTTGTGGTATGTTACACTCTTCCTTTAATCTTATTGAAAAATGCAGTCTTTATCTTTGAGTTCAGTTGAACGTATGCTTGTGTTGTGTTCACCGTTTTTACAGCATTAGTTAATGCTATGTTGAACGAATTTATCTATTTTACGATGAATCGGCTTGTGTGCCGAACTCCTTGTTCATTCATGTTTGTCCCTTGCTGTTTCGTTCTTGTGTACTGTAATTTAGGTGGATCTGATTTGTTCTTTGATAAATAAATCTGTAATTCGCATTGTGAATCACTTTTTCTGGAAGGTTGACGGGTTGATGTGAACAAGTTTATGCTTTTGTTCTTGTTGCTTTTGAACTAGTAAGTCATATGTTTGCCTTAATTTTTCTTAAGGTTCAACCCTGCGTTGGTGTTTGGAGTGATAAATGTACGTCGAGGTTTGGCAGAAGGCGGCCGTTCATTCTGGCAGGATCTCTTATGATATCTGTGGCTGTAAGCATCGGTGACATTGGTTGTTTACTTTGATTTACTTTTCTACGCTACAGTATATATAAGCTAAGTCAAGTCTTGTAATTTAGGTGATATTAATCGGATTTTCTGCAGACATTGGATATGTATTAGGTGATACACACGAGCATTGCAGGTTACTGTAGCCAACCTTTTGTTCTTTTCTTGCTCATTTTATTTCTTCGACTTCTTGAATTTCTCCTATTTGACCAGTTAGGCGTTAATAAATTTATATATCTGGAATTGTAGAACATTTAAAGGAACCCGAACAAGGGCTGCTCTTGTATTTATTCTTGGGTTCTGGATGCTGGACCTTGCTAACAACACGGTGCAGGTAAGCTTGTTAAATTAATTGGTACCTTCTTCATTATATATTATCTTTTTTGTACAGATGCAATTGTGCAGCAGAAAATTTAATCTCCTTCATTTCTCCAATTTAATTTGTAGGGTCCTGCTCGAGCACTTTTGGCTGATCTGTCTGGTAAAGTTTGTCCGCCTCACTTGTTTTCTTTGTTAAATTCTCAACACCCACCATGGGATTATTGATTTTCATATTGTACAAAATACTTGTTTGTTGGGTAGTGAGGAGCCGTCGTGCTACTAAAATTTTGCTTCTATTTAGGTCCTGATCAACGTAATGTGGCAAATGCTATATTTTGCTCATGGATGGCAGCTGGGAACATCCTAGGATATTCTTCTGGTGCTAGTGGAAAGTGGAACAAGTGAGACTTGGCTTGTCTTTTATGCTTATTTATATATTTTTTCTGTCACCAATATTTGATATATGTTCTTATTAAATCAGTAATGGGAAACAAGACAGGGGAGATTTAGTTTTACACTTGTGAAAAGATTATGCAAAAATTTAGCCCTTTGAGAGAAACAGTGGTCAACATAATGGATCCGGAAGTGGTTTTGATAAATAGATTAAAGTAAATCCAAAGTTAGGAATTGGGTTTTGTTATTGTTATTGTTGCTTTTCCAGAAGTATGCTGGTTTTGACTTTGTATATTTGTTCTGTTTATATTTCATACTAATGCTTTACCGTCTCTTGTCGAAGCAGATGGTTCCCTTTCCTGACCACAAGAGCTTGCTGCGAAGCCTGTGGCAATCTTAAGGCAGCATTTCTTGTGGCTGTGGTAGGTTACTATTAAATTCTGCTAGATTGGACCTTCATATTTTACTTTTAGTATACGTTGTCAGTTGTCAGACATCATAAGCATGACTTATCTTAGAATGACTATTTTTTTTTTCCTTTTCCTTAGTACTCAAAAGTAAGCTCTTCCAGTTTGTATGATAGTTTTTTGTATTAATTTAATTTAATTAATTCTCTAGTGGGACGATAATCTTTACTTGCATTATCTTATGAAGCAACAACTCTACTTGCATTATCTTGTGCTCAACATCTTTGCGGACCGTACTCTTTTATGAAAGCAAAGAGAAACACTATTAGGAAAAGTTTGTGCTGTTATGGGGTTCGGTCATTAGCTTAATGATCTTCCTTGTTAAATCGCATACCGTTAAACTTAAAAGTTTTAATGCATAATTGATTTAATAGCTTGAAATCTCATCATACAATATTGGCAGGTGTTTCTGGCATTATGCACATTTGTCACCCTTTATTTTGCTGATGAGGTTCCACTTACCACTGCAAGTCAACATCATCACTTGTCAGATTTTTCTCCTTTATTGGATGAACAACAACAAAATGGTGTTGAATTTTCAAAATCAAGGCCTTTATCTGTTATGGGTGAATCCAATGACCAGAGAACTGAAGATCACATTGGGAAAGAGGCAGAGCTAAATCCTAAGAATTTCAAAGCTGGGGAAGATCATATTGAAAATGTAATGGATGGGCCTGGAGCAGTATTGGTAAACTTGTTGACAAGTTTAAGGCATTTGCCTCCTGCTATGCATTCAGTCCTGATTGTAATGGCTCTCACTTGGGTAGGTACTGCAGTATTTATTTGTGAAGGTTTCTGTTATCTGTGTTCTCAAATCGGTTGTGAAGGCACTTAGTTTTGTGCTGATGCTTCCTCTATGCAATCATTCTTATGTTCCCTTCAATCATGTGCCTTTCTGCAGTTGTCATGGTTTCCCTTCTTTCTGTTTGACACGGATTGGATGGGGAGAGAAGTTTATCATGGTGATCCAAAAGGGGGCACTTCTGAAATAGATCTTTACGATCAAGGTGTTAGAGAAGGTGCATTTGGTTTGCTATTGAATTCAGTAAGAACTCAAGATTGAGCATGTTTTCTTTGAGAGATTTCTCACAAGATTTACTGACGATGATCTAGAACTTCTTTTATCTTTATGTTAAATTCGGGGTTTTGGATTTTTTTCCTGCCGAATTACTGATCTGAGTCATGTCATCCGACGCTGCTTTTATGGCTTCATAGGTTGTCCTTGGAATTAGCTCTTTTTTCATTGAACCAATGTGTAAGTGGATGGGCACGAAATTGGTATGGGCGCTGAGCAATTTTATTGTCTTTGTCTGCATGGCTGGCACTGCTATCATTAGTCTGATTTCCATTCGAAATCATTCTGGAGGGATAGAACATGTAATTGGAGCAAGTGTAGCAATCAAGATTGCTTCCTTGGTTGTGTTTGTTCTTCTTGGTTTTCCTCTTGCGGTGAGTATGAGCTGTTTGATTTTTACATTTAAACTATTTTGTTGCACCACCGGATTCCGTTTCCTTTTAGATCTTCTGAAGCAACCATTCTATTATCTTTATTAAATATCTAAGGGAGTTCATTCATGACATGGTTGTTTCCCATATTTGTGGCAGATTACCTACAGTGTACCCTTTGCTGTCACAGCAGAGTTGACTGCTGATTCAGGAGGTGGCCAAGGTTGGTATTTGTTGTAGATAATTTTGATATGCTGAATATTTGGTCTTTTAAAGTTTCTGATCTCAAGATGCTTTGTTGGTTACGCAGGATTGGCCATAGGAGTTCTAAATCTTGCAATTGTTGTTCCTCAGGTACTTTTCTTTTTCTTCTCTAGTATTACTGTCTGTTTGTTACTCCACCTTTCTTAGAGTGAATCTTTTGGAGTTACAAAATTGTCTTGTTTTATATTGTTTTATCATTGTTACATGTGTCTGTTCATACTACTACATTAATGTTGTGCAATGTGGTGTTTTGATCTTTCCTATGCAATTAACTCTCCAAATTTCTTCCTTATTTACTATTTTTGGACACAATTCCAATGGACTTTATTTTGGAACAGGGTGCATAAAATTTATTTATAACTGAAAAACCACAATGAATATTAATAAAAAGTTTATTTACTTGTTTAGTCCTTCTAGTTGTACAAAATTTGTCTTTTAGTCCGTGTAGTTGTAATTCAACCATTTTAATCCTTACTCGTTATTTCATTAACTTTTAGTAATGCATACCATTTTTAATCTGTTAATCTCTAATTGTTTAAATTCATAGAAATTAAAATGGACAACAACAGTATGGTCAAGAACTAAAAAAAGATGATTTTTACATGAGACTAAACTGTAATGTTTGTTCAATTATAGTGGTACCAAATTAATGGTTGAACATTAAAAAATAAAAGGTGAAAGACTGTTCCCTCTATCCTAAACTTGCCTCTCCATTCTTTTCGTCCTGTTTGGTAGTTTCTTATTCTTTTGTATGATATTGGGATGAAACTGTTGGTACTGTGACCAATCAATGGTTGATTATAGCTCTCTGTAATAGTTTTCCTTGATGACATCTTACACTTTTAGAGTTTGAGTTTCTTGTAAATGTTGTGAATTCGGTTTTGATATATTATTGGCATCTTTAGATTGTTATATCCCTTGGTTGTGGTCCCTGGGATGCTCTCTTTGGTGGTGGAAATATTCCTGCCTTTGTTCTGGCCTCCGTTTGTGCTCTGGCTGGTGGTATAATTGCAACTCTCAAACTGCCAAATCTATCTAGCAATTTCCAGTCAACAGGATTTCATATGGGTTAGCCCTTCGAAGATCTATTCTGGCAATATTTTATCTTGTACATGTTGCTCTAAAATCGAGACTGCACCCAAAATATGGAGAGCTTACACGATGATTACTTGCTTTCCAATCTACAGAAGGCGCATGCCATATTCAAATTCATTCATTTTCCCCCACATTATGGGTGTCTGTATTTTATGTAACTCACTCAACAGTAGAAGAAAGCTTAGGGCATATAGTAACACGGTTTTGTAATCCTTCATGCATTCACTTATGCCTTGTTGGGATGATAAGTGTAATATAGAGGGGAAAAATAATAATGAAATGAAAAGAAATAGAAGACATTAATGAAATGAAAATGACGTACAAAAAAATATGTTTGCGAATAAAAATATATTGAAGATTTTTAGAAGAAATAAATAATCTATTTAATACATATATGTTTTGTAAAATTAAATAAATATTTTAACTTTTTACTTTATTATTTATAGTAATAATATTTATATATAATGCCGTAAAAATGCTTATTTTGTTTGTCTTATTTTTATCTCCAGATTCAAGTGGAGAGTTAATAGTTTTCGTGGTAGTTTAATAAATTATTTTCTAAAGCACAAAATTCCTATGGAATATCCAATTTCCTTTTTGGTAGTTAGATGTTGCTTGACTGGAGCATATTCGTTGGAGTCTAATCGATGGTTGAGTAGCAACAATTAAGTGAAAGAGTGGTGCGATTAAAATTTGTTCCTCCTTAATCCTAACGAAATGAAGTATGTATGAAATTCAACAGAAAATGGGATTGAAAATTATTAGGAAAAAACGCCCACTATGCTTACCGTCCAGGTTTATGCCTGGGAAATTTCTTCCTTCACTCCCATATTTTCTTCGCAACCTCATAAAACGTGGTAACCGGAAATTGTCTCAAGTGATTCTAATAGTATTGTCCTATCGGAATGCATTTCAAAAAATGCATTATATTTAAATTATTTTTAATATCAATTGAGTATCTTTATTAATATTTGTATTTAGGTGAAATTATTCTGATTGGTATCTATACTCTCATTTGGCATTAATATATATGTTTAATGACCGAGTTATATTATTGCAATTAAAATATTTTAATTACTTTTAATAATATTCAAGGGGTATTTTTTCTAATAAATAAATGAATTTAGAAAATGACAGAAAATATTTATATTTATTATTTTTATTATTATTGTAATTAATAATAATAGTAATAATAGGGGTTTGAAGGGGTGCAGAAAGAAAAAAGGAGGTGCAGGAAGAAATGGCGTTATCCCTGTTATGATATCCTACGGCTAACCTGCCCAAACCCATTTTAAAAGGATTATTCATGGGTAAGACAAGTTAGTCGTATTAGGAAGAACAAAAATGAGCACATGTGACATATAATGGAAGGGATGATGTAATAAAATAGAAGAGCATTAATTTTTATAATCGGAGTTGGTGTGATAAAATTTAAATTAGGCATTAGCGGCAAAAGAAACATTGTGTGGCTTGGCATGTGCTTGGGTGCAGGTAATCTATCTATTGTATATTGGTGGCAGGTCAATTCTGTCTCTTTTTTTTTTTCTTTCTTTTCTGCTGCTAAGAAAAGGTTAACCTTTATACAATAATAATAAAATAAAATGGCACAAGGACAAAGCATAAAGCAACGTGTTCCTATTACATAGCCTCCTTCATAAAATGACTCCTATTACACCCCAAAGGAATTTCATTTCACCTCCTTAACTTCTTTCTATTCATACACCATACTCTACTATTCCAAACCAAACACGTATTCAAAGTGTGGCGTATCACCTTTTAATATATCTATGAAACTTCCTGTGTCTACAAAATTTAAGTGCATATATATGTTTAACAAATTTTAAAGTTACTTTAGATTGCTTGAGAAATTATAAAATTCAAGAGAATTTTAAATGTTTAAAATTTTAATTGATTTTAAACTTTTTTCATTTTTAAATATTTTGTTCGAATAAATTCATTCAAAAAAAATTTAATTGGAGTACATAGCTCCATTGCATTATTCTGAACACATTAATCACAAATGTAGATAGATTGTTGTTGTGAGTACTGTAATGATTGAAGTTGTTGACAAAACGAAGTTAATGCTTTCAAATATTCTAATGTTGGGTCACAAATTTGTGTAGAGCAAATGTTGCTTCTTCTGAATCATGCTCCAAAACTTCCATCATTTATGTTTTATCATAACATAACTCAATCATTTTAGTGTCATATTACTAATTAGAGAAAAAAAAACGATAAATAGACATTTCTGTGTGGTGTATATTTATTCTACTTTTCCACTATATTTTAATTATGTTTTTGACACATTAGTTAAACTAGTGCAATATTTGGTTAAATTAATATAATTATGAGTTAAATTCATGTCCAAATAAAAATGATAATTGTAATACAATCAAACACATCATAATTATTAAAAAGTCTTATGAATTTTCCATAATCATCATTAACCTTGTGATAAGACAAAGAATCAATTGTCAAGATATTTGTGTCAAGATATTTGTGTATGTAAATCAAACATGATTGGTTAAACAAGTTGAGAATTACTAAAACCTGAGAAAACTCTAAGAGAGTAAATGGACGTGATGAAGATACATGGCACTTTTTTTTTTTCAAGATGACAATATTTTAATTAAATCAGTACAATATATTGATTAAATTAATAATATTATGGTTAAATTCGTCTTTAAATTAATACATCAATTATAACATATAAGAAATTTCAAAGAAAATAATGTTAAGTTCGCGTATATAACTTTTGTAGTATATGTGTATCACCACACTGCTATTTAATATGATTGAATACTTTATCAAAAAAATTTCTCATATTTAAAGTATCAATATAGACACCCGAGAATATCCTTTTGCTGCGAAAAAAAAACCTTTTTAGAATTACACTTATTTGTGTCAATTTATCAAAATTAATTCTAGAATAATAGTTAAGTAACCCTCGTAAAACTTCCAAACATGAGTTCTAATTATATATATATATATATATATATATATATATATATTTTGTAAAAATTATATATTTTCTTGTTGTAACAAAACTCGTTTTTGAACGTGTTTCTTTTTTTCTCTACAACAAGATCAATTTCAAATTAAATGTCTAGGTCTTCCAGAGCTACAAGTGAAGTTGAAGTCACTTTCGTAAGTAAGGAGATGCACTGCTTGACAGTTTCAAAGATCAAGGAGAATGTTGCAGATTTGTTGTCATGCAAAATAAGTCATTCTTTTCTCTATATAAGTGCACATGCTCACCTCTTAGAGACACACTTCTTATACATTTCTCTCTAGTCCTCTTTTCTCTTTAGCATTTTTTCTTCTCTCTATCATCTCTTTAAGATATTGGATTATTTATTATTAAAGTTCTTTACTAGTTCTGATATCTTTAAAAAATCTAAAAAGTTTTTATTGTATCTCAAAAGACTTGCACAACACATTGCAAATAAGTTCTTAACAACAATGAATCCATAATCCTCATAAAGTCTTTTTGTTCGTGATTTCATCAGTTTCTACAACAATCTTAAAGACTTATGGCTAACATTATTAATAACTCAAATTCGAGAATCAAAACATTGTTTTTGAAACTCATACGGTATTTGTGAAATTGTTCCCAAATGTGCTTAAAATCAAGGTCTTCTTTGGACAAAACATCCGGCGCTAGCAAGAATGTGTTTACTTTATTAGACATGTATGGAGGTTATATTGCCCTATATCTTCAAAACCCAACTCCTGCTAAATAAGTTGAAGACTAGATTCATGCAAACGAGGTATGCTAACACACTCTACTTAGAGCATTGTATAATGACTTGTTCGATGTGTATGCTTCCTATAAGGAAGTGAAAGACATTTAGGATTTGTTGATTCTCAAATATATTGCCAAAGATGTCGTCAAACAAAGATTCATAATAGAAAAATACTATCGATGGGAGCTGATTGAAGATAAGGACAGAAAGATCCAAATTAATGAGTACCACAAATTATGTGAAGATATCAAAGCAGAGAACATAATTATACCTGATGACTTTGTTTTAGAACTTCTAATCGCGAAACTACAACCATCCTGAACAGACTACAAACAACAACTGAAACACAGACACAAGCAGATGTCGCTTCCAAAACTTATAACACACATCATCATTAAAGATACCAATAGGAAGGAGTGTGTTATTGCAAGGGCTAAAATGTTATCTGTAAAAGCTAACATGGTAGAAGATAAACCTGCTCCAACAAGGTACCAACGAATCTAACCCTACCTTTAAGAAGAAGGGAAATTGCTTCATATGTGGAAAGTGAGGCTATCATGCACCTTAGTGCAGATATAGAGAAAGAAATGACAATAAGACAAATATAGTCAAAAGGATAGATACTATTGTTGTGGTCGTCTTATACATAAATCTAATGACTAATGTGAGTAAATGGGTGGTAGACTCTTGGGTCCACATATGTATAAACAGATGTACTTTTACCTCCTACACTAATATAGGCGGTGGAGAAGAACATGTTTATCTTGGTGATTCCAGAACAACTTCCTTCCTAGAAAAAGGAAATGTTTTTTAAAACTCACTTCTAGGAAGACTCTAGCCTTGAGTGATGTACTATATGTGTCCTATATCAAAGTTAATCTAATTGTAATACATGGTCCTTTATATAGATTGAAATAAGCACCAAAACAATGGTAGGAAAAACTTGACAATATGTTGCTTTGTGATAACTTTTCACCTAATGATGCTGATAAATGTGACTACTCTAAATTTGAAAATAATGAATGCGTCATTATATATTTGTATGTAGATGACATGTTAATATTTGGTACATACAATGAGATTGTCCCTAGAACTAAATTGTTTCTAGGTTCTAGATTTGAAATGAAAGACATAGGTGAAGACAATATGATTTTACGTGTTAGAATCATAAAGAAGGGAGATAATATATTGTTATTTTAAGAACAATAAATTGAGAAACATCTTAAGAAAGTTGTGTATTATGCATCAAACTAGTAAGTACCCCTTATGATGCTGATGCTAACTCTAAATTAAAGAAAAATAGAGGAGAATTTATTTCTCAACCTCATTATGCCTAGATAATTGGGAGCTTATGAAATTTAATGAGCTTTTCAATACCTTATATTACTTATGCAGTAGGTAGACTAAGTAGGTATACTTAATGTCATAATCACGAACATTGTGATGCACTTGCAAGACTTACGAGATACTTAAGAGCTCTAATGGATTATGCTATTGAATATAGTGGATTTCTTGTTGTACTAGAAGGGTATAATGATGCTAATTAGATCTCTAATTCAGATGAGATAAAATTCAATAATGGGTATGTATTCACACTTAAGGATGATGTGATGCAATTGTATGGATATCAGCCAAGAAAACAATTATTGCAAGATCAATAATGAAATCTGAGTTTGTTGCTCTCGAAATGACTGGTAATGATGCAAAGTGGTTGAAACACTGTTTGGTAAACATTCCACTAGGAATGAACGAAACCAACCCCATTTGTGTATATACATTGTAATTTCCAGTTGACAGTAGATAAAGCTAAAAACAAGAACTACAGTGGAAAGAATAAACATATACAATTGAGACACAATTTAGTGAAACAACTGTTAAAGTGTGGAACTATTTTCATTGATTATGTGAATTCAGAACGAAATATAACAGATATTTTGACTAAACCCTTGAGAAGAAATATGATTTTAGAAACATTAAAGGGAATGAGACTTAAGTCACTTGCAAACAAACATTAGTGCAGTAAGGGGAAATGACATCGGTTATTTTTGCTTATATGCATCGGTTCTGCAACCGAGACATATATGGACGAGGTAAAAAAGGGTAGGCTTTATGCCTCGGTTCTGAATCGGGGTAAAACGAGATAGGATTATGCCTCGGTTCTTAGATAACCGAGGCAATAGCGTGTTTTTTTCTAATTTTTTCAGACTTTAGGACTCGTACTGAACTGATGCGGTATGCATTTGGATTATCTCCTTGTTTCACCCTAAGAAGGATTTCTGACTGACTTCCATGTTTGCAGACAAACATTGCAGTCCTTGAAATAATCTGATATATTTTCTCATTTGGAGGCAAATTATGGAGTAGACTCTCTGTTACTGGGAAGTTCGGACGAAAACTAGACTCAACATCATAGTCCTTTGTCTCCATGGAAGCATTAGTATTTCCATATGAAAACGCAACAACATGAAAGCCAGCCGAACTTACTGTCATGCCTCGTTTTACTTTATCAGGTTGCAACTCTTTATCAACTGCTAAGGCAACATACACAATGGAAGCGTGCTCTTCAGATCCAAAGGAACCTGAAACAAAGTGATGCAAGTCAAAGTGTTTTTTAGTTGATGTTGAAAACTTGGAACAATACACAACCAGAAAATCCCAACCCGAGATCAAAATAGAGACCCAAGATTACGATGCACACTGTACTGAACCCCTTCTGATTCGCTTCCAAGTTTCATACCAATTCCCCATTCCAAAATTAGAAAAAAAATCCCCATTTTGATTCCAACTTCATAACACTCCATCACTGCAACGAACCAGGAAGCTCCCTCAAAAACACCTGCAAGCAAGCCGCCACAAGCAGATATGCAGTCTCCTCCAGTCCATACTCAATTAGCAACACCGTGTCGTCCATATCCAAAACCAGAGAAGCCAAATGCGTATCACAAAACCAGAGGGCCAAATCCTTTTTATTAGGGTTTCCAATCTTCGACGGCTGGAGGAAGATTGCTGGTCTAGGGCGGCGACGACATTCGATTTGAAGGCGAAGCGAGCCACGTAGCCTCTGCCGTGGAAGGGTCCCAAGCTCTGACAAGCCACCTGGAGCCACCCTCCGGGAGCGCAACCATGGTCGAGAACGGTGGCGCCACAGTCAAGATCGGGAGCGCAAACTTGAATCTGAAGAAGTTTGAAGGCGAAGCGAGCCACGTAGCCTCCGTCGTGGAAGGGTCCCAAGCTCTGACAAGCCACTTGGAGCCACCCTCCGGAGCGCAACCGAGGTCGAGAACGGTGGCGCCACGGTCGAGATCGGGAGCGCAAACCTGAATCTGAAGAAGTTTGAAGGCAGAGTGAGTCACACCCATCTCCTGGTGGTGGTGCTATGTTCTGGCTGCAGCGGAAGCGCATTAGGTTGGAGCATAGAGAAGAAAGAGAAACAAGAAAAAGAAAAGGGAAATGGAAGAGGAACGGTCGTGCGAGAGAAAATATCAAGGACCAACGACTTCAGTTCCTAGGCTAACTGATGCCTTCGATCCGAACGACCTCGGTTCCCTGGCCAACCGATGCCTTAGGTCTGACTGGTCAGGCGTAGCAGGCAACATAGCAGGTTTTGCAGAGAGGATGGACAAGTCTTTCGACCTCGAGTGCCTTTTTAACCGAGGTCATATCTCCTTTAAACTTCGGGTGAGAAGGAACCGATGCCTATAAGTTCGGGTTAATTACGATAATGCCACCGCGTTTTGATAGGCTTCGGTTTTCCATAAACCGAAGCCTATTGGACGAGTTAAAAAGTGTAATTTTTACTAATGAAACAAGTAATGGTAACCAAAACTTTTTGAATGAAGATCCCACGGATAAGGTTTATATGGGTAAAAACAAGTCATTTGTTAGTTCTTATAGCACGAAATTGATTTTAAATCAATTATGTCCATTCCTATTATGTGTGTGAAAGTGTTAGAGACTGCATATTCTATGGTGTAGAATTTTAGTTTAAACATCCCTTATAGATTATGTGTGATTTGCAACATACACTTGATGAATATGCGTGTCAAGTAGGCCTATTTGTATTAGATCTTAGCATGATCTCTAGAACACTCGTGAATACATGACATAATAAGTGCAAGATAATGATAATAACAAAAATTGTATAGATGTATTCTAATTGATAAACCGCTATTGAGTGTTTTCGGTTCTTATAGTTTGTTATACTTAAGTTTCTCATACCAATTCATATAGCTTGATGCATTATATCTTATATGACAATCGTGATTTTTTTTTCTTTGTCTTTTGCCATATGTGGAATATATATATATATATATTTATATTGCAAAAGGTATATATTTCTTTGTTTCAAAAAAACCCGTTTTGGATGTGCCTCCCTTTCTCTGCAACGCAATCAATTTGGAGTTATGTCCACATCTTTCGAAGCCGCACGTGAAGTGGAAATCACTTCCACAAGTAAGGGGGTGCGTTGCTTGGCAATTTCGAAGATCAAGACGAACATTATAGTTTTTTCCGTGGGCTTAGGGGGTGTTGTTACCATGCGAAACAAATCATTCCTTTCTCTGTAAATAGGTGTTCATGCTCGCCTCTTATGGACACACTTCTCACGTCTTTCTCTCTAATCCTCTTCTCTCTTTAGCATTTTCTCTTTTTTCTATCCTCTCTTAAAATTCTGGATTATTTTTATTATTAGAATTCCTTGCTAATTCTAAAATTACCGAGAAACTTGAATAACACATAAATCTTTAAAAAACACAGTGAATACACACTTTAGAAAATTTTTATATTCGTGATTTCATCCACTTTTACAACCCTAATGTATAATCTAAAAATAATAGTAAGGGAAAGAAAAGAATTGAAAAAAAAAATGATTTTCTTTCCAGGAGTAAAGGGAAAGAGAGAGAATAAACTTTATCGCTTTAGGATTTAGGGAAAGAAAATATCCTGTGACCATAAATATTTGCATATCCTAATGGAGTGGGAATAAAAAGAACACTTTTTTTCCTTAATATCTACGAAATAATAGGCTAAGGATAATTTAGCAATTTCTAACATTAATATGTCATAATTCTTTTTGTTGATTTATGAAAGAAAATATTATTTATTAGGAATTTAAAGTGAGTTGAAAAGTCTATATTAATGATTAGTAAAATGAATAATATATAAGTCGAAAAATATTCTCAAACATGGAATATATTGATTTAAGTTTTTATGAGTTTGTTTATAATTTATTGATTCAAAATTTATTTTATGTTTCTTTTTTAATAACCTAACATTTTTCAGTTTTGCTTCAAACAAGGATGAAAGATTTGAAGAAGATGAATAAAATACCTCTTCTTGTTTTATCTCTTTAGATTTTGTTATTCGTTCATTTTCTAACTACTAAATTGTAGAGTTGTATTAACCTTGAGATAGATAAAAAGGTTGTCAATTGAAGATTTGTTAGAATGAAAAGTATTATGCATACCCGAACTTAAACATGTATCAGACAAAAGAGGATCAGTGTAAAAGAGATTAAAATAAAATGAAAATAATATTGTAAAAAAATAGAAAAATAGAAAAAATCTTAAAAATTTAGCAAATCATTAAGACATGTAGATAAACATTAATCCTTGGCAATGATGTCCTGAATCTGTTAGGAATTTTAGCACACGTACCATTCTACAAGTAATAAAATGGAATTTTAAGCTCAAGTATCACATTCTAAAGGACCAGCAGAATACTGACGTATAGCTATTAATTCAAGTTTAGAAGAAAATATTCGGGTTTAATACAACTAAAATAAGATAAATAATAAATAGTAATAGATAAATAAAAAATGATATTAACATATAAAGAGATAAATAGTAAAAGATGAATATTGAAAAAACAAACATTACAAACATTAAGAGATAAAATAATTATTAAAAGATTAATAGTGAAAGAAAAAAATGTAAAATGAATATTGAAAAGATAAAGAAATAAAATAAGTATTGAATAGATAAAGAGACAAAATAAATAGTAAAATATATATATTATTTAAATCACGTTGCCCTTTAATTATCCAAATATTAGTTGGTATAAGCAATTAAAATTAAATCATTTTATTGTAATCTTAATTCCTTCTCTATTACACTCAAATTATTAACTTATAGATTAAGAGTTTAAAGAAATTAAACTATAATTAACTTATTCATAGTATTAATTTTAATTAAGTAGGTTTCTAACAACTTTTCAATGTCAATCAAATTCAAATTGAGCAGGAAAAGATGACGAATAAAAGCATTAAACATACAAAAGAAGAACATCATTTAATAAAAAATGGTAAAAAAGTTACATGAATTTGAATTTTGTTATATAAATTTAAATGACGTCCAAATTAAGAGTTATAAATTGTAAATGAGAAGTGAGGGGTTGGCCTTGACTAAACCACTGCAAAGGAAAAAATATATGATTTAAGGATAAACGGTTAAGAGATTTTTAGATAAAGATGGAACATGCAACATATTAATAAAACGAATAGGATGAGAGGAGGTTGGAATTGTGTATGTTGCAGAACCAATGTTAGATATAGACAAACCTGAGAGAGTTTGAGTACGGAAGGTTCAGTTTCATCCTGAGAGAATGAGAGAAAATGGGAAACGTTAGCATGAATATTTTGAGAGTTTTCTTGTTCATACCGATTTCCAGTGCGTTGACCATTAAATCTTGATTGTCTTGATTTGATTGGGAGGAGCAGGTAAGCATTGTTTGAAGTTCTAGAGCTGTTGGTAGTGGAAAGATTGGTTTGGAAGACGGCTTCAACAACAAAGCTTTGATCTCTTAAAGAGTGCGTAGATTCATCAGAAAGGCATGCAGAGAAGGAAACGTAGAACTATTATTATGTACGAAAATGATACGTAGATAAGATAATTATCTTACAACATTTTACAACCCCACGTGCATTCCACCTGGAAAAAAAAATTGTAAAATTGAAACTCCACTTGGAAAAAAAGTTGTAAAATTGAATTTCAAAGTAGGTTTTGTATTCCTCATTTCTTTCTTCTCTCACTCATTGCTTTCATTGTCTTCCTCTGACCTTTCTTCTCTCGTGCATTGCTTCCAGTCCAAGTGTGTGGTTTTCTCTCTTCCCTTTCGTTTTTCTAACATTGGAGTTTCAAGACATTGGTGGTAAGCAAAAATTCCTATTCTGCATGTTTGCACTTTCTTATTCAATCATTCGTACCTCTACATCGTCATATTGAGTCATTAGCACAACATATGATTTCGTTTAGTTTGTTTTATTGAATGCTCATTTTTTTCCTGTTTTTTGGTGTGATTTTTTTAAGTTTTGGTAACCCTATTTTCGTGTGGATGATTTTGTTGGATATATGACATTTTTTAGTTTTAGGGTTTTCATTGTAATTGGGTGGTGTTTAGGTAGTTGTTGTAATTTGGGGAAAATGTTAAGTTTTTGGTAGGATGATTGTGAACATCATGTTATGTGTGAAATTTGTTGGTTTGTTTCACAATGTCGTCTGACATTTTATATATATATATATTTTATATCATATTCATGCATGGTTTTCTCGAGCTTGAATTCGTGGGTTCTAAATTGAAATCATTATATGCAAGTGAATATTTCCATTTGTTTCGTCCATGTATAACTTTTTTTTCACAATTATCAAATTGAATTTTGTATTGAATTTTTTTATTCAATTATCTCTAATTTGAGTGTAACTATGTAATTTTTTGAGATTTTGTGGAAGTTGAAGGTTTATTTTGAAAATTCCATACAATGTGTAAAAATTGTTGATTTGTGACTTTAGGTGTTGTTCCTACTTGATACGAAGCACCTAATAAATTTCAAAGTTTATTTATTGTCATATAAGAATTTTGAAGTACATTTATTTCAAATGTTGTATTTGGTATTTTAGGATGAGAGTCTCAATTTAATTTATAGATTATAGAGATTTCATTCAAGAATACCTCCAAAAATTTGTTGTCAACTAATTATCCAATTATGATAATTTATTATGTATTTAATGAATGCGTAAAAATATTTGTCTCATAATTGCATGTGATAATCGATTATGGCAAGTCATAATTGATTACTGATAATCGATTATTATAATTTGATAATAGTTGTCTTGAGTATAAGATGAGATTTTCTGATTCAACGAATTTTAACGCAATCTAAGCCAAACAATACATAAAATCAAAGATAAACTACATCCTATATATAAATCTACTAAATTACAAAAGTTTTAACATAAAACAAGTATTCATGAAGATCTTATTGACCCAAGAGCACTTGAGACTTGACTATAAGACATCATCAAAACTTCTTTCTTCAACTTAATGCTATCATGAATCAACCTCACATATATGATGATTTAGTGAACTTTTATATTTTTTCATCACTACAAGAAAAATACGAGTTATCTATTGATATTTATATATGAATTTGAATCCATGGTAATATAAGTATTATATACGGATTTTACCTACAAGTTTTTAAAAGTGAGTTACATACAAATTTTTTTCGTAAAGAATCAGAAATTTTTTCCTACCGATTAATTTGTCCTATGTAAAATCCATATGTATATTTGGTGCATTAGGACAATAATATTTATGAAGGACATAATCCGTAGGTAATGATACAAGATTCATATGTAAGTGAAAAGAAAATTATCTACTGATTTTACACACAAATTTAAAAATAATTAAATATTTGAAATAAAAACCAATAGTTATTTATGACTTCACTCGAAATTTTTGTGGTGTTCCTTAAACCTTCACACCCTAAAAATCACTCTCGCTCTAAAATCACTCACTCACACCCTCCATTGGAACCCTAAACTCCACCGCACATGTCTCTTCCGCGTTGGCCCTCCCCCTAGAACCCTACCTCCTCTGCGCGCTCCTTCTCTAGATTGAGAGACCATCAATTCCAAGGATTCCATGCTAAGACTCATGTGGTGATGGTTGGAACGACATTGGCGAGAGTGGTAGGGGATAACAAGGAAGAAGAGGAATCTGGTGGTTTGAGAGGTTCTGCTTGTCGAGGAACGAATCCTTAGGCACACGGTAAGCACCATGAAGGCAAATGATGGTGATGCCAAGCATGAGAGCCAAGATGATAACAAAAGCAAAGTTGATGAGGAACACGACGAAGACGACGAGTCCAAAAAGGATAACTAAGGTTTCAAAATATTTAACTAGTACAAAACTCAATTGATTTGTTTGAAGTGTTGAACTTGCTTTCTTTTATGTGGGTTTGTATTCCTTTATCTTACTTTTCTATTATATCAAAGGTGATACGATGAGAAAGAAGAGGTTGAAGAGGTGACAGTGTTCATGATAAGCTAGGAGAATTGTTTGGGACCTTTTTATTTTAAGTTGTTTCCCCTTTAATTAGTTTTGAATATAGGTTACAAGGAATGGGTTTTAAGAGAGGATATGGGGTTATAATATTGAAAGGGTATTGGAAACGATGCATTTGCTACTAGATCCTTCTACCCTAGAGACTTTTCTTGGCAGAGTCCCAATGGAATTCAATGTTGTTATATTGTCTCCTTATGGCCTCTTCGACAAGCCAATGTCTTGGGTTTGCCTGACACTAGTGGACACTTTTATTTTCAAAATTCCATACAATTTGTAAAAGGTGTTCATTTGCGATTTTATGTGTTGTCTCGCTACTTGATAAGAAGAACCTAACAAATTTTTAAGTTTATTTTTAAATCAACCTTTCATATATAATGATTTAGTGAGCTTTTATATTTTTCGATCTAATATTCACGCATGATTTGCCAAAGCATGGATTTATGGGTGGTAAATCAAATTCATTATATGGAAGTGAATGTTGTCACCTTTGACTTTTGGTGCTTGCTTGATCCATAACTTTGTTCACATTTATCCAATTAAGTTGGTTCTTTTTGCATTACATTCTTGGCTCAATTATATTTATTGTGTCTAAAAATGTAGTTTTTGTAGTTTTTCTACAAGTTGTAGTTTTATTTTGAAAATGTCAAACATTGTGTGAGAGGTGTTGATTTGTGATTTTAGGTGTATGTTGCTACTTGTTTGGAAGCACTTAACAAATTTTAAAGTTTATTTTTTAATCATCCTCTCATATATGATGGTTTAGTAAACTTTTATACTTTTTTATTTTTCGTGCATAGTTTGCTAGTGCTCTGATTATGAATGGTAAATCAAAGGCATTATATGAAAGTGGGTGTTGTCAACTTTGACCTTTGATGCTTGTTTGGTCCATAACTTTTTTTGAAGTTATTCAATTCAATTGATTCTTTTTTAATTGCATTCTGATTCAATTATTTTTAATTTGATTTTGAAAACGTAATTTTTGGAGTTCATGGAAGTTGTAGTTTTATTTTGAAAGTTCCAGATAGTGTGTAAGATGTGCTAATTTATAATTTTAGGTGTTGTTATGTGCTTGTGAAATTCACTTGAGACAATGAATCTAACCTAAATGAATTTGGTGTTGTAAAAGTGTATGTAATTAAGCACTCGTCCAGTTATAGAAAATTGTACTGTAACGAGAACAATTACAGTTGAACATATATCTCATTGGTAACTTGCAAGGGGAGCTACACTAAGCATGCCTAAATACGCCTTTGTAATTACCCATCATTTTTGGACTGTGATATTATTTTCAGGAAGAGATACAATAATCGAAGCAACACTATATTTGTGATTGTGTTCTTAATTCAAAAAAATGTCCATAGGGATGTTGTGCTTCATGAATTTTATCTTTATGTTCGTAGATATTCATCCACAAAATAGGACATATTATGTATTTTTTAATTATTTAGGTAGATAACATAAATGTAAATTTCATAAAATCTAAATATTTGTGTTTTTAAATGGCAAACAATATTCATACCTTCCAATCTTATTTAAGAATTACTCATTGAGGATTATGTTTTGGCATCTCTTTATAACTAGTGTTGATTTTTGTAAGGAATTATTGATGCAATTGTTTTCCCAATGAAGTCGTTATGAAGTTGTGGTCTTTAGACGTGGGAAAGGAAACAAAAATTCTAAATTTGTATACTAAGTTACCACTTAATGAAATATAAGTTACTACATAGGTGCAACGGATAGATGGTTGATATATGCAAAAAATATATGGAAGGTAACCACTTAATCAAATATATATTACCACATAGGTGTAAACCATAGATATAGTGTTTGTTTGAAAAAAAAATACTACAGGTAACTGCTTAAGAAAATATCCTTAAATTGTATTTTTGAGTACTATAAAAAATTTCAACCTAGTTAACCACTTAATGAAATTATGTTGGGTTGACTAAATTATGTACTGTGTGAAAAATGTATACTCTAGGTAATCACTTAATGAAAAAGTAGTGACCTAATATGAATTGTGTGATTTCCATACACATACCTAGTCCACCTTACAATGTGCTCATTAGTGGTTCCTCTTGTTTGTAACCCATAGAGTACTTCGTTGTGTGCAAAAAGTGTAACTCATGTAAATAGTTAATCAATAAGTTTCCATTTAGGTCTAAGAAGACATAGGGTTACTTCGTATTCAACCAAATTTAAACCAACTTAACAACTTGACCCCTTATTTTTGTGATTCCTATAATATTTACACTGGTTCCACTTTCTTCTAACTCACAGAGTACTTAGTTATGTGCAAAAACTGTAACACAAGTAACCAATTAATGGATGTGTAATTGCCACTCAAGTGTAACAAAACATGGGGTTGTGCCAAAATATTTAATCCATCTCACTAATAATTTGTTACTTCCATACACATTTATAGTCCACCTTACTAGATACTCATTAATGGTTTCACTTATTTGTAACCCACACAATACTTTGTTATGTGCAAAACGTGTAGATAAAAATAGCAACATTTAAGATTATATAAAATAAACAATTTAGGAAATTTATATGAAACTTAACTAATTAAGAAGTCAAATTTGTGAAGATTGAAAGGTATTAATATTGTTTATCATTTAAAAACACAAATATATAAATATTATACAATTTTGCTCTATGTTATCTACCTAAATAATTACAATAAACCGTAACATGTTTTATTTTTTTTTTTGGATGATAAAATGTGCACATAAAGATCAAATTCATGAAGCACAACATCCCTGTGGTCATTTTCCAGATCAAGATCCAATCACAAATATTCAGATGTTAAATATCTCCTTTCCATTTTACAAACACCACCCTCTAGATCTCCATTAAGTGTAAGGGGATTGCATTAGGCGCCATAGGATGTCGATGTGCATAATTTTCTGACGTTAAAGGACGTTAGTGATATTTTTCAATATCAAATTAATGTCTCCCATTATGATGTCAGCTTGGTTTTGGACATTAAAGGCCGAAAAACACCAACGTCGAAACCTTTTTTTGCACTAATGACATGGGAAATTATCTTGATATTTTTTCATGTCTTCCTTATACGATGCTTGTTGAAATTTATATTTGTAAAACATATTTGTGTTTGATAGCTTCTCACGCTTATTGTTTTACAAGATTCTCTTACACACTTTTTCACTCATCACTCCATGAATGTATATACATATCTTAAGCATAATATCTCACAATTTTATGTAAGCTTTTCCTATTGATTAGACGCTTCTTCTAAAGACTGCATCATATCGTTTTAGCTCCTTTCTTTTTCTAAGCCAAGCCTTTGTAAGAAGCTTTTCTTCTTGATCATTTAAACCTATTGTTTTATAAGGTATTCTTGTGAACTCTTCTCATTGATAAGACGTTTTCACTTATTGATCCTTATAGTCTTGGAAAATATTTTTTGCTAGATCTATTATGATAAGACTTTTCAGATTATCGCTTAGACGCTTTTGAGCTTAAGTCTTCTTAGGCTTTTAGTGTTTTAGCTAGACGTTTCTAGATGATTTAAGCCTAAATCTGTTGGTTTATATCTCTTGGTCGAACAGTCATCTGGATGATTCTATTTGATAGATGTTGTTGATCATTCTAAGATATTGTTTGTTGCCTAATGTTCTAGATACTCTTTCTTATGAGCACTCAAGATATATCTATGTTTTCTTTTTGATGTATCTATGTTCTCTTTTCTTGGACACTTGTTTCCTACAAGGTTCTTTACCAATTTATCGTCTAATTTTGTTTTCTCAAGGTTATGTCTATGTTCATTATCTTTAGATGTTCTTCTTCCTAAGATGATATTTTGTTTAATGTTATTTGTTAAACTTCAAAACTAGAGATACTGGACGATCTAGTCTCTCTAGACGATCATGCCTTAACACCTCTATAAATAAATGTGTCTCCCCCCTTGTAACTTCACTTGGAGAATTCAGAATTTTATGTTATCAAAATATTTGAGCAATCATAGCTTGTTCCAAGTCAAGGCTGAAACATCCTATAAGGTCGCTCTAGTCACATTTCTCTAGAGTTGACCCAACCTCTCAAGAGATCCATCAAACAACTCAATCCCACCATAAATGAATCAAACTTCATTTTGAATACCAACTTCATTAATTATTTTGTCATGATTCTATGAATCAAGTATTAAGACATAGACGATCAAATCACAAGACATTCTAAATATAAATAATACTAACAATCACATATAAAAGTATTATCAGTTACATAGTTAATTATATCTAATTCTAATATGGATCTAACTCATTATTGTCATGAAAAGTAAAATATATATATATATATATATATATATATATATATATATATATATATTAACAAGGGTAAAACATAAGGAAAAGTAATGGTATAATTAGGTTAAAATAATCAACATCCAAAATTACTTAAAAATGAATATGAGGACTACGTTGTTGAATTTTTTAATATAAAATAAGTGATAGTAATAATAATAAAATTTAATAATATTTTATCTATTGTTAATCCAATTAATATATTATAGTACGTATGTGTATATCTGCTGTCTATCTGTTGTTATATGGTATTTTATTTACGAAAAGGTTAGTTAAGTTGAGAAAATATTATTTTGTGGTATAAAGAGATGTATTTGCAATAATATGATTACAAACTGTTTTTTTAAGAAAATTGTAGGAATCTGTGTGCTAATCTTTCTTAGGATCACCATATATATTAAATTAACCGATATAATAAAAGAAATAGCTTAGTTTTAACTTACTCGTGGCTTAATTAATATTTTAGATTAAAGTTTTCCTATTAAAAAAAATGAAAGAAAGGGGAGAAAAGCAGAAGAAAGATGTTCATCTTATACTATTGCTCCTCTTTCGGTGTTTGTTGGTCCTTATCTCAATCTTTTCCAACTCTTTATTCTTTTTCTTTCATATTAAATAATACATTTATTACTCAACAATGGTCAGATACAAACAAGATATACTATAACTCCAAACAAGTCTTACGTCCAATGTCTATCAAAAAGTCCGGAAGAAAGAAAAAAAATCATGAGTTTATTTATCTAAATATATTACTTTTATTGCTTTAACTCTTTTTAGAAATATATAATTTCATATGTACAGATCATAGAAATTAGCATTTCAATACTTTGTAAAGTCAAAGTGATACCAGTGGATAAAGTTAATACGATTTTTTATGATTTTTATAACTTAATGTCTTTTTTTTATGTATTATATTATGCCTTTTAGACTAACCTGGCTTAATCAAGAGGTAAACTCTTAATCGAGATATTATATATATAAAGCACTTCCCTTATAAATATATCCAACTTTCTTTTGCTGATAAAAATGGTCTAACTAAAATAAATTAATTTAATGTTACTATTTATTTATTTGTAATAAAAGAATTAGAGGAATCAATCAACATAACTTTCTTTACCAAAGGGATATTATTATTACCTACATCTTTTTTAATTTTATTTAAGATATTACCAACATTGTTATTTTATTTTATCTCCTTTCTGAGGTAAAGCAACATACATAGCTTCTCTTTCTCTCTGAAACAAATAGCACTTTCAAGATGTATACAATCAGGGAAGTCTTCTCCGCAATGGACGGTTCTGATGCATGGGGCCATATGAGAAAGTAAAAAAAAATAAAAAATGATGAGAAGTAAATATTATTAAATAAAAAATTGAAAACATAACTGGACCAGTAGTTGACGTATCACTATCAATGCATATCTCTTCCTTATAGGAAAATCGCAAAACCCAACACATTTGAAAATTTGAGAAGGAAGAATAAAGTAGGGAAACAGTCTCTAGAAAAAAAAGGGTTGTGAAGCAAAGATAGCACATGGGATATGAGTAAAATGAACATACCAGAAGCATAAGAGCATGTGGAGGAGAAGATTCATCAGCTAATATTTCTTTTTTCTTTTTTTCTTTGTCTTCCCCACTTGAATTTTGGAATTTATTTTTTTCTTATTTTGAATCTCCTAAAATAAGAGAAAAGTTAAGAGGGGAAATTAAAAATGAAGAGAAAGAGTAAGGAACATGGATCCACCCTATGACAATGGAGTACCCATTCAGTTTCCAACTAATAAAGGCATGTGAAGCAGTGAGAGCTGCTTGTCTTTGGCTACATATCAAAGCAGTATTTCCATGGGACCCTATCTTGTCCCATCATCACAATACACAGATTCTTTAGTCTATTGTTCTTTTTCACAACATCACATACATCCCCATTTTCCATTTTTTCTTATTTCACTATAATATTTATTAACTTCCTCATACTAAAATATTCCTAAATTTCATTAATCACTATTTTCTTTTACTTAATTTTCTTTACCAACATATATAGTCAAACCTCATATTATATATGTAAGACATTCCATGCCATCAAATATTCCCATCTGGGTGTTGGTGATTTTCAGCTATAAATTTTTTTCCCACACTTTGAAAAATCACTGTTCATAATCTTTTTCCTTTGAAGATGTATTTGCAATCTGGAAAGGACGTAAAAGAAAAAGAAAATTAAACGGGTAACCACATCCACCTTTGTGTCCTCATACTTTCCACTATATAAAGAGTCAATTAGCTGCACTTTTTCAACAAACGCTTAAAGAACAAATTCAATAACAATCTACAATGATTTTTTTTTTCTTTTTTTGATTAAATTTAAAATAACTATTACCTTTCTTTTAGAAAACTTCTTAATCTTTCTCATAACTAAAAAATTTAAGAAAAGCTAATCTAATTTAAACCTAACTATATAGAATTACACAACAAAAGCCGGTTACTGTGTACTTGTTCCGTATGATTTTGATAGTTTATAAAGCGAAAATTGATCCTTGTATTTGCTGGAGAAGAAAAAAATTCCAGAGATGTAAGGTGCATAAAGTATGAAGAAAGTAAATTTTAATTTTATACTACATTATGATTTACGTAAATAATGTTTCAATTCATATACAGAAAGCACTGTGGATCATACACATGTAGAGATCAATCAATTTGAGAGCAGATTACATTATTTGAAAAATCATTTGGATTTATAATATTGGTGTCAAGATCACCCCATCAATTATATGTTGAATCAACTAATGTACTTATCAGAAAGTCTCGAAGTCGTTAAATAAAAGAAGAACTCGTGGTCGTGCATGTATATGGCTGATTTAGCGAAAATGGGACCATTTTGTTGGAAATTTAATTCCTTTCATGGGTCCTATGTGTCTGCGAAGTTCCTGTTTGAAAATACAAGATGTGTAAACGATGATGCATGACAAAACAATAACGGAAAAATAACAGTAGTAAAGTTGATTGTACTTTTTACTTCTTAAATGTGTAGATGAAGCTTCATTGCCATATTGACACTATCAGTTGATGTACATATTGTTGGGTACTGATTTCATCCCCATATGTATGAAAATTAGAAATTTCAGCAACCATCAACAGAAAAATTGTGCATGTGTGTCCTTCATTGTTTCGTGTGAAACCAATTCCCAAAATAAAATTAATAGTATACACACTGTTCCAAAACACAACCACTGGCCAAGTCTCTCTAGCAACTTGCAGTGGTGGCACTGCAGTTTCCATCAGAGTCAATAAATGTTGTTGCCATGTAATTTCCTGAACCCTTATTTCTCTGTCTCTCTCTCTCACAGCCAACCCTAACATTTCTTATGCCTTGCCTTGCACCATAAGTCAAACCAACTTTTCTTTCAAAATGTCACCATATATGTTATATCTCCAATGGTAATCCATGGTGATGATCTCTGTGATTGCATTTGCAGTTACACCAATCACAGTTTTGTCATTTCTTACAACAACAACATATATTACAGCAATACCGGACCACAACTTAAATTAAAACAAACAGATGGAGTCCTGGTTGACTTGTTTTTGCATGGTAAAATGTTGGACATATTGGCATGTAGTGGCCAGCAAATTAACTAGGGTTGCACTTCCACAAAGCATATGTATGGAAGAGAGAGAGAGAGATAAATATATTAAAGTCTTTTGGCTTTGCTGTAAGAGATTTGAGTTTTTAATTAGCGAAATGTATGTATGTATGTAATTTATATCCATTTGGGGGGATGTTGGGAGGAGTATTGAGAGAGGAGGCAGTGGCAAAGTGGGAAGAAGATGGAGATATATACGGAAGGGAAAAGGACAAAAAAGAGGAGGTATGGTGGGGTCGTAATAATAAGAAGAAGAAGAAGGTAACAGGCTTAGCTTAGCTTGGCTTGGCTTTGGAAGCCTCATCACATAGGTATACACACACACAAAGACATCATCAGATAGGGGCTGGGTTGAAACTGATGCAATAAGGGATAATGGTTGATGCGAAAGAGCTTCGTCCTAATGCATGATACCTGTTGGTGGGTTAGGTGGCAAACCCTGCCCCTCTTCATTGGACCCATCCCCTAGATTCCTCCCACTTCTCTCTTTCTCTTTCTCTTTCTCTTTCTCTTTCTCTTTCTCTTTCTCTTTCTCTTTCTCTTCTTAATTACCCTCCAACAAATACATTACAGTTAGACCAAAATAACACAAATTAACTTATGCAAAATTATATTCTTCTGAGAACTAAAATCTAAGAAACTTTCACATTACAATTAGCAACTACTTCACATTATTTATACTGATAGAAGATCATTAGGGACTGATCTTTTTTTAAGCTATAAATTCACCCACCTCAAATTAAACAAACGTATAATATGTGAATCTTCATTGCCTAGCTTCAGCAAAGGAATCATGGACATAGCCTCTATAGCGTAGCTACCGTTCCACTTCCTATAACTATATTTAAAGACAAGCTTTCTTTGTAAAGAAAAAACCCACTGCCTGTCTCCTAAGTGAGAAGCTAATTTATCATTAGGAAAATAATTGCAAGCAATGATCTTAACATGCACACACTCCAATGGAATATTAGACAGGTTGACGCAGAGAAGTTAGCTTTCTTTTTCTCCTTTCCAAAAATAATCCTTCTTTCTTTATTCTTTTTCCAAACGCTAAACGTCATTTTGACATCTAATATAGATAAAAGTTTAAAAAGCCTGACTAATTGTTTTTTCCTTTCATGTACATGAAAAATAAACCCATTGAACTTTTTATTTTTATTTAACTGCAGCAACTTAAATTCAATAAATATAATAAAAGAACCCAGTGATATATATTGAGGACGGTGTATGGAACTATAGATTCAAACATATCTCACCCCCTGTCCCTCTCTTCCTCTCTTCTTTCTTCTATCACCTTTTCCTTCCAACTTCCTTTTCCTTTTGAAATTATCACATAAGAAAACAAGAGCTCCCCCTTAAACTGATAAGGTATATAAGCCACCCTTCACAGCAATTTGTCCATCTTCTTCAATTTATTGGCGGAAGATGTGGCGCATTAGAGACCTTAGTCTTGTTCACAGTAGTTCTCTCCGTAGAAGCTGATATGCTTTATAAGCCATCCTATTTAATTTAGCAGAAGGTGTTCTGTATTAGACCATATTCTTTATCTGTTGTTTGTTTCACAACGACACAGTTTATCCTTTGAGCATCAGCGATCTTCTCTTCTCATCCCACATGGTGATCAGAATATCATTCAGCTATTGAAGATCAGTGGCAGGCACAGACTAGCAATGATATGGCTTTCTTCCCAGCAAATTTCATGCTACAAACACCTCACCAGGAAGACCATCAACCTCCACCTTCACTCAACTCAATTATAACTTCATGTGCACCTCAAGAGTACCATGGTACTCACTTTAGACATAAACACGTACACCTATTAGTGCAATAATATGTTATGGAATTAATACCATGTTTCAAATGTTGATGCAGGAGGAGCATCCTTTCTAGGCAAGAGATCTATGTCATTTTCGGGGATTGAACTTGGAGAAGAAGCTAATGCCGAGGAGGACTTATCTGATGACGGATCACAAGCAGGAGAGAAGAAAAGGAGGCTTAACATGGAACAGGTTAAGACACTTGAGAAGAGCTTTGAGTTGGGAAACAAGCTTGAACCAGAGAGGAAAATGCAGCTGGCAAGGGCTCTTGGCTTGCAGCCTAGACAGATTGCTATATGGTTCCAGAACAGGAGAGCTAGGTGGAAGACCAAGCAGTTGGAGAAGGACTACGATCTTCTCAAAAGACAATATGAAGCTATCAAGGCAGATAATGATGCACTTCAAGCTCAGAACCAAAAACTTCAGACCGAGGTTAGCAATTTTCTCAAAACTTCCAAAAGTTTTTGTTATGTTTTAGCTTCAATTTTTTTAAAGATCCTTGTTATGTAAGAAGAGAACTTAGAAAGGAAGTTCGGTTTTTCTTAAATTCTACAGTCAAATTCAGATAATTTTCTTGACAAAATACTTACATGCAAAGATAATAAAACTATTTAAGAACATAAAATTGATTAAACATTTTATAGAAACTTTTTTTAGCTAACTTTTTCTGCTGTTGAGATGTATAAATTAACTTTTAACTTATGGGAAAAGGTATATGTATTTTACCTCTTTATAGTTCATTTTTGTTTCTTTCTGCTATGTGCTTGCTGAGAAAATTATTGAAATTAATCCTAAATTGAAGAAGAAGTGGAGGGATGTCCAAGTTCTGCTATGTTCGATTGTTTTTATTTTTACAATAAAGCTAGGTAATCATGATCTTTTTCTTTTTGAAAAATTGTATATCGTGGCTTTCAGAACCTTTTTATGATAGCTTTCTGCAAAGATGCTTTTTCCAATCATCCACAGTAACTTCATGAAGACCAGATTCCACTCAATTACATGTTTGTCATGCAACGCATAGTTTCCTTGGTTTGGAAATAAACAATCATTTGGCTCCTTTTTGACATTGACACCTTGGTTTTAGACTGATTACACGTTTGATACTTGAACCTTTCGTGCATGTTAACATTTGTGCTATTTTGAATTTGCTAATTTCACTGCTGCCAATCACTGCCGCAGATATTGGCACTGAAAAGCAGAGAACCAACCGAATCCATCAACCTCAATAAAGAAACTGAGGGCTCCAGCAGCAATAGAAGTGAGAACAGCTCAGAAATCAAGTTGGATATCTCAAGAACCCCAGCTATTGACAGTCCTCTATCCACTCAGCAGAACAGCAGAAACCTCTTTCCATCTTCTACTAGACCAACAGGAGTTGCTCAGCTTTTCCAAACCGCTTCAAGGCCAGAACTTCAGTGCCAAAAGATTGATCATATGGTCAAAGAAGAGAGCTTAAGCAACATGTTCTGTGGCATTGATGATCAATCTAGTCTTTGGCCTTGGTTGGAGCAGCAGCATTTCAATTGATCAAGCAGCAAAGAGAGGGTGAGAAAGTGAGAGAGAAAGAGAGAGAGAGAGAGAGAGAGAGAGAGTTTGAGATTGCAATGTAGTTTTCCCTTTTCCGGATGAAAACGAAATCATCGCGAGGGTGTCTGTGTCAATTGATTACCATACTTAATGAGTTATTACATTAAAACCCGTGTTTTGGTAAAAAATTGATATATAAATTAAGATATATCAAGTAGAATATTTCAGGTGGGGCTTGAAAATTTTACATAAAAAGAATAAAGACTTGGTCACCTTTTCTTTTTCAGTTAATAAAAATGACTAATTTTCTTGAAACTTTTGAGTAAAGGGTGGTGAGAAAAAAATTCCAATTAACTGCGAGACCGTGCTTGTTGGTGTCTGATTGAGAGGCAATGGCAGAGGGGCCACTAAAGGGAGAGATTCTCTTTACATTTTCCCCAATTTTTTAATCCAATTATAACTTTGCTTGCTTTTGAATCAAACCTTTGTACTGCTAAAGAATTTCATTTTGCATGTACTACGTACGAGAGTCTTTCTGGTGTCTATGTGTTGGCATAGACATTAAACGTGAGAGTTTCTTTTAATAAGAATTTAATTATGATGTATGAGGCTATAGAGGTTGTAAAATTTATTTATGTGATGATTTGTTTGATCCGTGATGAGTATAGCATAGCATATAGAAGGGTAATGAAATTTGAGAAAGTGGGTATTAAAAAAGAAAGGAATCAAACACAGATTTCAAGAGAGAAAGAAGACAAGGAGATGGAAAGGGTGGGAAGAAAACAAGGAGAGTTGGAAATGGTCATTCTCGTGAATGGGACATTGTCGATTTTGTTGTTGATGACAAGGGAAGGAGCGAGAGTGGATCAGTGTAGTAGTCCTTGCTACTCCATGTGTGATCACTGTCACCCACTTCTCTCTTTTCACCTTCACTTTCAACTCATCTCTCTCTCCTTCTACACTTTTCCTTTTCCCTTTGCACTTGATAATGAAAGTGGTCAAAATTTGCCACTCAAAATAAACCAAATTATATTATGCTTGTCATGTCACCACCTATTATTTTGCTTCCTCCCATATCTCTACGTCATAAAACAACTGTTCATTGTCATGCAGAGCAACTCGACAAAATTCAGCTCAGGTGAATATGCATGCACTTAAAAATTTGTATGCTATCATAAAAGGTACACTTGTGATCAAACTTTCATATTTGTCTCTTCATTCATAAATACCAAGATAAATATGATCATATTTCTAATATTTTAAATCAACTCTTCATTATACTAAATTTATTAGAGATAAACTTTCTACTAATCTCGTTATGTTGAAAAAGGGTATCAAAATTTTTGTATTGACAAACTTTGATAAAGGCTCACCTCTTTAAAGCTTATTGAGAGAGAGAGAGAGAGAGAGAGAGAGAGATAAAAACATAATTTTCATGTGAAATGTTCACTGGTAAGCTACCACATGCGAGGCTAGTATTAATTTGATCATTTCAGAGAAGAATGCGCTGTTCCCTGCTGCATTGTTAATTTGCCATATTTCGTGCCACTCTTTCCTTGTCATCTCTTCCCCATTTAATTTCTTCTTGTCTTGGCGAAAAAGACAAATGTTAATTCTGATGAAAAGAAAACACTGAGATATTGTTTTACAGATATGTACGTGTGTTCACAGTCAACTGTTGAAACACGAGTAATTTTCTGGTTAATTTATTTTCCATGGTAAATTGACCAAACGTTGAAATCGCATCCATGCACAAACTAAGTTACTGAAAAGGGAAGATGCAACTAGTTGTCTCACTTATATTTGACCTTCAATAATAAGGTATAAATTAAGTTTCTACCGTCAGAAACTTAGAATTCACCGGAAGAAAAAAAAAACAATCTGTTTCCAGATTCTAACTTGATAACAACGAAAACTTTTGTTTAATATTATTTGTTTCTACCATTTTAAATAGTTTAGAAATTGAGATTAAAAACCGTTTAAATTCTCCTTTCCTTCGAAATACTTTTTAAAGACAAAACCTTGATAGAATTTTACATTTTAAAGAAAATACTTGAGATGTATGATAATATGACAAGACATGCTTTCAAAGTGATGTACAAAGTTAATAGTGAGATTAGAACTTTCATATAGATACATTGAAACCTCCCATACGTAATAGATGGTGTCAACATCGTAAGGGTTATGACAACAAACCTTATTAGAGTAACCCTAACCTTATCCATGGATTACAACCAGAGAATTATTACTATATTAAACAAGGCATGTGATAACAACTGGATTGCTTCAAAAAATTTCATTTATATATTAATGTATTGCGCTGTTATACTCATGGGATCATGTGAACATGGATTTTAAAATACTGAAATACTATGCAAATGGATGAAGATTTTGGCATTTTGATGACAGTTTCTCAGAAGCCAACTATGATTTTTCAGCAAAGTTTTGTCAGTTGACACAATTAATTAAGGGTGGAATCACAGAAGATCGAGATTTAGTGGCCACGTGCTTGGTGTTCCTAATTGGACATGTATGATAGGGTAGTTAGGGTTATTGTAAGTTATAGAATAAGAGTTATTCCCTGCATGTTTGGGGATATTAGTGTCCACAAATGCTATGGGGAACATGTGAGTCTCGAAATGTCATCTGCAATAATTTAGTAATTATTGATTTGTTTGATAAAATTTTTAACAAATTATTTAGTGTTATAAATGTGATAATGCTTGAATAATCTAATATGGATTCTGTCAACGGCTTTCTTATTAAGATTCCTCTGGTTTGCTTTGACATGAAACTATACTAGGTTTTGAAGGAAACTTTTCATGGCCAAATTATCCACGAAACGTAAGTTTTCATTATGAGATTGGTGCTGTGCATGTGGTGTCACCATGCAATAAGATCAATGGTTTATATTCTTGTGTTATGAGGATCTAACTTGATGGGATTGTGATATTTGACTAGGATTTTTAAATTATCACTTGAAAATTTTGTTCGATGAATAATAATTTGTAACATTTCACTAGATTGTAAGTGCCATTTTAAAAACTTTAGTTTCTAACAATGATAAAGAAAATGTCACAATAAATTTAAGGATGTACATTGCATATGGACAAGGAGGATGAATAAATAAGATTGGAGGAGAGGAGTGTTCATTGTCAAATGCAAATATAAGAGGATACAAAATGAGATCACAAGGGATGAAAAGACATTCTGGATCATAAAAGCCTTATCCACAACTTAGCTTTTTACATGGAGAGCATAATAGATTAGCAATGTATGATAATTTATTTAATAAAGGAATCCAACTTTGTAATGAATCAATAAGCCGTTTCTTCTTTATTTGTAAGGTGTCTAACCAAATTTGAAAGTTTTGTGACTCTTGGATAGGGTATTGTTAGTAGATCATAATAGGGATCATTTTCTAGGGTTCAAATTGTTAGGACTCAGTACAAAAAGTAATTATGTCTAAAAGACTGTGTATACTATAGAGTATATGGACTCAAAAATAATATTATTTTTGAGAATCTTAAAGTAAATATGGTGAGAAAGTGTTCACATCAATACAAATCAAAACTTGAACATGGATTACAAGTGAGCATCCAAAGTAGTATTAAAGATACTGCAAATTCTAAAAAATAAATCTAAGATATAAGAGGTAAAAATCTAAAACATTCAATTTCTAAAATAGTTATGTTAGTGAAATGGATCTATAAATACCTATATACAGTAATGGACAACTTTAAAATATACTTCTTTCAACTATTAGGTTCACATTCTACTCCATATTATTTTAAAAGTCATCTCCACAATATTTTTATTCCATCAACTATTACTTTCACATTTTCAAAGTACTTACAACAATGTTTACATGTTTTTTATTCATGGTTGAACCCAATCACATGCCTTATATCTATATGTTGAGAAGAGGTTTTTTTTTTGTGCTGAAGAGAATGAGTTCAATAAGTTCTTTTGTGGACGAGTGAACACAAAGCCCGTATGAAAAGGTGGGAGGGATGAAAATGCCCTATTAAGGAGATGTTTTGGATGCTAAAATTAGATATACAGTCTTGTGGGGAATGTATTTTCGAATTAGGAAATATATTTCGAAACACTCAATTTGAAATTAAAAAAAAAATTGAGATAGGTGTTCTAGAATATATTTTCAGATTTGAAACTAACCTGTTTTAAAAATTATTTTATATTTCAATTGACTGTTCTAATGTATTTTAAGATTTGAAAATATATTCTGAACACTCAATCTTAAATGTATTTTTTCAAACTTTCAGACTGAATATTTCGATAAACATTCGCCATATCCAAAAATATCTTCCAAAACTATCAAATCCGGACAATGTAAAAATAAAAGAATACGTGGATTTTTATTATAATTTTAATAAGGGGTAACTTGAGAATTATAACTTTTATGGGGCTGCAAAAAGGGATAGAGGTGCAGGAAGAAAGACCCAAGAAGAAGTCCTTGAGTTGAGTCTCGTCTTAGCATAAAACATGAACATTATAAAATAAAGGCTTAAATGCTTATTTTGTCTCGATGTTAAGAGGTGAATTTCTGTTTAGTATTCGGTTTTAAAAATGAAAACAATGACTCCTTATGTTATGAAAAATATATGAATAAAGTCTACAAAGAAAGAACAAGTTCAACAAATCATCAAAGAAAAAGCTGAACAAGAGAGAGAGAAAGCTGGACAGTAGAAGAGAGAAGAGAAAAAGTACGACCACATCAGCATGGACCTAAGGTCGTTGTTGTCAACTTAACGGACATAACCTTATTCATACACATTTCATAACATAGGGACCTAATGTCTTCATTTTTAAAACTGGGTACTAAATAGAAATTCACCTCTTAACATGAGGACGAAGCAAACATTTAAGTCTAAAATAAAATGAAACATTATTCACATGTAAGAAATCAAACAAGCTAAAAACTTATTTTTGTATTCACAAAAAGTACCTCGAAGTAAGAGAATCCTCCTCAATGGATTTCAAACATGTCAAATCAACCACAACTACCATGCTAAGAAATCTTTAAAAAATAAGAATTATAAATACAAAAAGGTTTAATGTCTCTGCAGATCCCTATTTTCGTCCAGAATCTCAAATAGATCCTTTTCTTTTTCGGCGTCTCAATTGGGTCCTTATTTTTGTAAAATTGAATCAAATAGGGACTTTCCGTTAAATTGGACAAACGCCGTTTAAGTGTGGAGTACGTGGCATAGTCAATGTATTATTTTAAATGATGTGGCAGTTTATATATGATTAACGTGTATTTTATAATTTCTAAATTAAAAAATTAAGGGTAAATTGGGAAAAGAAAATTAAAGGCAGTGACTCTTTCTGCAATTGAGGAATGAAATTAGGGTTCGTGAGAGAAAGTTGAAGGAGGCGGAGCCGACGGAGGAGTTGAAGTTCGCCTTGGAGGATCTTCCAGCAAGCTGGTTCTCGAGGTCAGCGAGTGTTATGAGATGTTGTTGCGGAAGAGCAGGATGAAGGAGGCGTGCTTGGAGGCGAGGAGGTTGAGGTAGAAGGTCTTCAGGAGTGTGTGGCAGGGGTCGGTGGTGCCCTGGAAGACGTAGACGTGGTAGCCGCTGGCGAAGGAGGTGGAAGGCATGAAACAACAATGTTACGCGGGTCGGGCATTGCAGCAAACACAACCCAACCACAGGAACGAATTGCCTCCCCTCTCAAGAGTAACGAAGCTCATCTCTAATCTCTCTTCCCGCCGCCGCAAGCTCATATGATCTCCTCTGTCGAGTTCACGACGGCGAGGCAAAGGCAAGGCGTCTCACGCTGACGACGTTGACAATCCTATCCTTCCCCTTTGTTAGGTTTTCAGGTTTTCTTCCTTTAAGGTATGAGTTTTTTTCTTCTCTCAAGGGTTTTCAGATGATGAAATATTTATGGATCTGGTTCTGTGTTGTGCTAAAATTTTGTTATGGACACGGCATCTCGTCCTCATCGCATTCATGCTCTGTTTGTCTGATAAAATGTTTTTCTTTCGAAAGAAGTAAAAAGTTGGGGTTTTGAATTTTTGTTGTGGTAGGTATAAGAGTTTAATTTTTGAGAAGTTGGTTGTTCTTCGTTTCAGATTCTGGAAAAGTTTTTGGAGATGGAAGGTTTTCATGCCTAGACAGTAGACAGTGAGTATTTAAAATATATATTTGTTGATCATCAAATCTTGAAGATAATAGAGAACTTTTATACTCCTTTTTTATTAGTTGAATGATTCTAAAAGCTGCTTTTTTTTTTCTGCCATGGATGCTTGATTTGGTTATCGGAGAAGATGAAGGATACCATTCCAGAAATAATTTGGTTACCGGAGAAGATGAAGGATACTATTCCAGGAATAATGTTTGGTGTTGACAGTGTTTTTTTACCTTTCCATGTATTCTATGAAATAAGATGACCATTTTGTCCTCATTTAAATTTTATTTTTTTAATTAAAAAATTAAAAAAATACATTTCACATACATTTTTAATGCCACATCATTTAAAAAGACACAGTCAACATGTCACGTAACGTCCTAATTAACGCCATCTTCTCAATTTAACGGAAACTCCCTATTTGATTCAATTTTACAAAAATAAGGACTCAATTGAGACGCCGAAAAAGAAAAGGATCTATTTGAAATTCTGGACGAAAATAGGGATCTGCAGAGACATTAAATCATACAAAAACAATGCAAACAATGTTGATTTGATAAACCTAAGAACACCAATGCATAAACTTAACTTCATTCTTTGATAAAAACAGAAAACAAAAAAAGTTGATTCGATTATGAATTCGCTATATATCCTCACTTTGTGATTTTAACATTTATCAAAAAAACAAATTTCGGAAAGTTAAACAGCTTAGTATTAAAGGTTATTATTTTCTTTTTGAACGGATTTATAGAAAATGGTATAAAAATAATGTTTTTGTCAGACATAATATAGAAATTATTTTTTATATTAATTTACTTTAGTAATAAATTATTACAAATAAATAATGAGTGAACTTTAAGTCTAACTTAATTTCATAAAATTGGTTCGTAAAGTGAGATTTTTTTCACTTATATATTGTAAATTGGTTTTATTTTTAGTCATGTAAAACTTTCAATATGTCCCTCTCTCATTGAGCATATACCGATCGAGAGTGAAATTAGACAATAATGAGTCTAATAGCGGCCTGACAGAAGATGAAATAATAGATCCAACAAATAACAAATTTTTCTAAGATAGGTTCTAACACATGGTTCTAATACCACGTTAAAATGTGGACTTTAAGCTTAACTCAACCCTACAAAATCAATCCATAAGATAAGTTTAGCACCCACTTATATATAGTAAATTGGCGTTATCTCTAGTCGATATGAGACTTCCAACAACTACTTCTTAAAACACCAAGAAATAAGAAGTTTTCAAGATATATAATGTATCACATGATAGACTTTCTTATATAAGTGCATCCTGTCCAATTAGAATCAATATACTCTTTAAGTTGAATTTCTTTGCTAACAACAAGGAAAATCCCTTTTCTTGGAGTTTGCTTCAAGTAACATAAGACTTTCATGACAGCTTGATGATGTAAAGTAGTGAGAGCAAAGATAAATTAACTCAAGTTATAAATAACATGTATGATATCCAATTTGGTGTGGTTAAGTAAATGAGTCTTTCTATAAGTCTCCTAAAAGAAGGTTTCCCAGCCAGTCAAAAGCTTATGGTTTATGGGAGTAGTAGCTAGTGCACATTCCATCATTCTTTCATCTTTAAAAAGATGTAACATGATTTTCTTTGATAAATGTATTCTAGTTTTATTTGTAGCTAGTTTTCTTTTCATCTTCATTTTAAAAGTTTTATCAAGATTTTCAGTTATGTATTGAATTCCATCTAAGTTACTTTTAACTAATATAATATCATCCACATGTTTTAAAATAATAATATTATAACAATTACTTTTTTCAAAAACAAAGAAAAATCAAGGATTTTTTTTATACCATTGTTTACTAGCTTGTTTAAGTCCACACACTAATTTATTCATCTGGCAAACCTGTCCAAAACCAATACAAAATACTTCATTTATCACAACCTTGATTACAAATGATGTATTAAATAGTTTTTGTATATGAATTAAATAGTGAATTAAATAGTTTTTATATATGATATTTTAGTGAATTTTTTTAGGGTTATGAAAATATGTGAGATATAAGAGATATGTTATATGGAGAACTTGTTATTTTATTTTATTTTATTGATGCACTATATATAAAGAGAGCAAAATGTAACAAAATGTGACAAAATATAACATATTTACAATTTACAATTTCTCAATCTCAATTTTCTAAATCTAAATAATAACTAATTTCTATAACTGAAAGATATTTTTAAAAGTGGAATATTTCCTAAAGACTAATTTAAATAAAAAAATATTAAATAAATATTATCAACATTACTCCTTTCTTAACATTGCTTATTTGAATTTGAAATCTTCAACTATTTGATTCTTTTTCTTTGTACTTGATTTTCTCCCATTTGCTTTTCTCTTTCTTCTTCTATCATGGTTATCTTTATCAATTCTAGATTTGATGATAGTGACATTAGAACTTTGATGAAAGTTAGAATGAATATCTTCGTCTACTTTCTTCATTTGAACATCAAACTTCTTCAAGAGATATTCATTGTTTTCGATCATTCTTTTTTATATTTTCTTCATTTGTAGCCAATTCCTCATTCATCAAACCCAGATCAAATATTTTTGTCTCTCGTATGAACTTTAAATACTTCTAGATTTTTAGCATCTTTGATCCCACAAAGTTTATTTTCAAATGAGACCTTATAACTTTTCTCTATTATTTGATCAGCACTAACAAATTTTGAGTAATCTCAAACAAAAATTAGTTTGATACCTAACTTGAGTTTTAATTGTAATTGTTCTGGTACCTTTCACAACAAGTTGTTCTCTATTCCCAATTTTTACTTTAAAAATATTTGATTTGTGGAACTCCTTGAAAGTTATTCATCATGAGTCATGTGGTTTGTACAACCATTATTTATAATCTAATCTTTGGTAAACTTGTTTGTTGTAACACATGATGTTGTAAGAAGTAGTTCTTCCTTTGATTAGTCCTCTACAATCTTAACATCTTCTTGAGGATCTTGGGATTTGGCCTCCACATTGGATTGATGATTCTTTTTTCTTACAACAGGGACAAAGATGGAAAAACTTGTGTGTTGTTGTATTTATTCCTTTTGTTTGTTCTCAACTATGAAAGCATTCTCTTCTATATGAAGTAAAACACATTCACCTTGGTATGGTCTTCTATTATTAATCCTCTTATCAATTTTCGTTGTTATTGTGCTTGTAAGGTATGTATTATCTCTATCAAAATAATTGTAGACCAATCTTTTTGTATTTTCTAACGAAGCAATAAATGTTTTTTATCTTTGTGGTAGGACTTTGGTATATGGAAATTCCCTACCATTTTACTTTGTTAGCAAATACACAATTTATTTGAGTATTTCTTAATTGTTTCAAACTCTTTCATCTTTGCATCTTACCTTGTTAGCAAATACACAATTTATTATCTTACCTTGTTAGCAAATACACAATTTATTTGAGTATTCCTTAATTGTTTCAAACTTTTTCATCTTTGCATCTTGTATTTATATTTTAATACATCTCTTTTAGTAATAGTTATATACATAATTGTGTAAATAACATTTTGCGTGGCACCTTTCTTTTGTGATTTCATGATATATTAAAATAATTATTTTATTTAAGAATGTAGAATTATTGTTTTAATATGGTTCGGGTTGGTTATAATAATAATAATATTATATATATATATATATATATATATATATAGTATATAATATAAATTCATATTTATATGCCGTGATAATATATAAATAAATAATTGTATTCAGGATTGTTGTAGTGTTTAAATATTATTGTTAAATAATAACAATAAAATACATTTTTTTAAAATAAATGTTAGTTGTGAGTTTCTTTTATATATATATATATAATATGTATATATATATATATATATATAATTGTATTTTTTATATTATTTTATGATATAATTATTATAATTGTTACAAAAGTTAGCAAGGATGATAATTTAATTAGAAGATTTTGAATATTTTAAAAGAATATTATTAGATATTGTTGTTATATAGTTATAAATTAAAATATATCTTGAGATATTATTAGATATTATTGTTAGATAATAATAATAAGATATAATGCATTATTTAGGAATTTATTATAATCAATTGGAATAAAAATATTAAGATAGAATATATTATCTATCTACTTATCAGGATTAATTAAGTTAAAAATAAATTTATTTTATTTTATCTATATCTTTAATCTTATTTTATTTTAACATTTAAAATTATCTAATTAAACATTTAAAATTATTTTATTTGATTTTAAGATTTTCATATTTGATTCATGTTTTTTACTCCAAATTCTTTCTCAGATGTCGACATCCGACGTGTCCTCTATCGCATATCGAAATTTGATAAAGGAAAATCAAATTTTATTATAAATTCATGCACTTTTTTTGAAGCAAGAATCATAAAAAAACACTCCGCCAATGCCAATGCCAACCACCAACACCACCACCAACTCTAGTTGTCTCGAACCATCACCTCTAATTTCTCGAACCACCACCTCCAGCTGTCTCAAACCACCACTTCCAACTACCTCGAATCACCACCTTCAACTGCCTCAAACACGAACAACCTTAACAAAAATCTCTCTAAAAGACCACACTCAACAAAGGAAGGAGAATAAATGAAATGGGAGTGCAGTCACGAGTCTTTATGATTACTGAAGCATATATTTCACGCTTTCAACATTTCTCCAATCAATGCACTAAATTCCTAAAAAAAAAAATTTTAAGAGAAAAATATTTTGTTGCAAATTCAAATTCAGTAAAAATGAAGTCCGGGGATTAAGGTCGAGACCAGTTAAGGTTAGAGGGTTACTCCCTACACCACTCCACATTGCTCCCTGCACCATCACATTTTTTAAAAATTCCAAAACTATCTTTTATATTTTAAAAAATCCTACACCCCCACTTCTTTTCTTCAACGGATGTCGACATTCGTTGAAGAAAAAAAATTTCAACGGATATGCCACATTCGTTAACGGATGTGGCCACATCCGTTCAAGATTTATGTTTTTTTTTGTTTTTTTTTAGTTTTTAGTTTATTAATTTATTGTATTTTAAATTAATATATAAATATTATTTATTTTTTAAATTTTTTTTATTTAATTATATATAAATTAATTTTATTTTATTTAATGAAATAATTATTATTAATTGAATTAAATCGATTTTTGTTTTATGTATTATTATTTAATTGATTATTTAAATATTTTTTATTTAATTAGTTAAACAGATAGGGATGTGACCACATCTGCTAAGTTTTGTTTTTAGTTTTTAGTTTATTAAAATATTATATTTTAAATTAATTTAATTTAATTTAATTAATTAATTATTATTAATTTAATTTAATTAATTTTTTTTATGTATTATTATTTAATTTATTATTTAAATATCTTTTATCTAATTAGTTAAACGGATATACCACATTCGTTAACGGATGTGGTTACATGAGTTAAGTTTTTTTTTTAGAATTTTAGTTTATTAAAATATTATATTATAAATTAATTTATAGAGTATTTAATCTTTTGTTTTTTATAATATATTACGTAATTATATGTAAATTTATTTTATTTTATGTAATGAATTAATTATTATTAATTTAATTAAATTGATTTTTGTTTTATTTTAATTACGTATTATTATTTAATTGATTATTTAAATATTTTTTATTTAATTACTTAAACGGATATGTTACATCTGAATGTGGCCATATCAGTTCAATGTGTTTTTTAAAGTTTATTAATTTATTGTAGTTTAAATTAATTTATAGAGTATTTAATTTTTTTTTGTTTTGTTATATATACAAATAAAAAAATTATTAAAATAAAATCTAAAATAAAAATAATAAACTAAAATAACAAAAAAAATTGAAAGATGTAACCTTTTACGGATGTCAACATCTGTTCATGGATATCAACATCCACTAAAGGTGAAACAGATATTGACATTCATTGAAGGTGAAACAAATGTTGATATCTATTTTACTAAAAGGATAAATTAGGTATGGTGTGGTACAGAGAGTATTTGGTAGTAATGGAGGAAGCAAGATTCTTATGCGACTCGAGTTGGGTTTATGGGCTTGAAATGGTTAATCCAATTCCAAGCAAGGGGTTTCTTTCTGTACCGGCAGGCTTTAGTTATGCATAAAAGAAATACGAAAATACCAATTTCCCCTCATTAACATAATTTAGAACTTAATATTAATTTCAAATTATAAAATTTAGAATATAACATTAACTTCCAAATTTTATGATATAAAATACAATTTAAACTTTCAGATTATGTAACAAACAAATAAAATTATATTCTGAATTGGACCTTAACTTTCTGAATTATATGATATAAAACTGAAAACTAACTTCTCCATTACGCAGTTCATAATATTCTAGGATATTGCAGAACTCACAAAAACGAAAACGTGAATGTCGTATATTTCACTACAGAAATGATGACATAGTACGTGGACATTTCTTGTCGGCAACAATGATGGCAACGGTGCTAGTGGAGTGGTGGTGTCAGGGAAGAAACTATGGATAGTTTCGTCTTTTACAATCTCCAAGTGCAGAAGAAACTTACGCGAGTGCATAAAGCAATCCCCTCTTAGCAACTGCCAATAGAATGGATGGGCTTTTTATTCAGGGGTGATGAGACTAATTATTTTCTTTCTCCTTTTTTTTTCTGTGAATAGGACTAATTAATTTTATTCCTTTATTTGTGGAACTCAGACAAGAAGTTGGCGGTTAAAACCATTAGTTTGAAAAATGGGCCAGTTATTCCATAGTATTAAAAAAGTAGAGTGTTGCTTCCTATACCATCACGGATTGCTTTCAACACTTTCTCATTCCTATTTTACCTTTCAGTAAAACAGATGTGAGCATACGGATTGACATCTATTGAAGGTACAACGGATGTGGATATTCGACTTCCTATGCTGGTGTTGGTGGTATGACGAAGACAAGATTTACAAATAAGGAGAGCATAAAACTTGAACTTGGTCCTGAAGAGACCTTATATATCCCATAGCCTCGTGAAGCATCGATGTTGTATCTGTCTGCACATGCAGTTTCGATCAACACTCAAAATCTTAATTCAGTCAATCCCATTTTCAATAGACCTTGGCCACATAAAAATTTACAAAATTCCAATTTTAAAAACATTGCATCTCAGTCACCTTGCCGAAGGGAGAAACAAGCTGTTGTAACGCTGCAATTCTTTCCCAAGCTTCTCCTTCCTCTGATAATCCAAATAACCCGTCAAACCAAACGAAACTATGATAATAACAACCTTTCTAAAAACCATATGACATTCTTTTATTAGAAAACGACACACCATGTATCTATCACCGTGAAAAGTTAGAGTTCAAAGTGAAGATAGAGAAGAAAACGACATGCAAACAATCCACAGTCGATTATTATTAAGATCTCCCACATCCATTGAAGGTAAAACCAGTGAAGAAAACCAACCTGCAGACGAAAACAAACAGCAAAGGAATTGGATCCACGTTCCTCAACGCTCCTCCACAAAGAATCAACGACTATGGAAGCTTTGAAACCCAAAAATAAAATGGGGAAGAAACAAATGAAGGAAAAAGAAAGGAAAGGAAGAACAATGGAGGGGAAGTGAAACAGAAATGGGGGAAGAGAGATCCGTGAGATTGGGGGTGTAGCTGCACAAAGAGTAATTAAGGAGAAGTAAGGTTTCAAATAAATTAAATCCTAAATGGTAAAAGTAAAAAAAATTTAACCTAAGGATATAAATTGAATTAAAAGAATTTGGAGAGGTGTAAGAAGCATACTGTGGTGGTGGAGGGAGCAATGCTAAAAAAAATAATATTATATAGAGTGTTTCTTCCTACATCATCCCACATTTCTTCCTACACCCCATATTTTTAAAATATTCTAAAATCATCCTTTGTATTTCAAAAAATCCTAGACTTCAACTTCTTTTTTCAACGAATTTCGAAATTCATTGAAAAAAATCTTTCAATAAATTTTGAAATTCGTTGAAAATTTTTTCAAGTTTTTAACAAATTTTGAAATTTGTTGAAATTTTTGAAAAATCTTTCGATAGATTTCGAAATTCGTTGAAAATTTTTTTAACAGATTTCAAAATTTGTTGAATTTTTTTTAAAATCTTTAATGAATTTCAAAATCTTTTGAAATATTTTTGAAATATAAAAATACAAGAAAAAAGATGGAGAGGTGTAGGGGAATAACCCTCTATTATATATTAAATAATATTAGAAACAACATGATATTCATTTCATCATATAATCATATACTTACAGTTTTAAATAGGTATATATATTAACTTAAATCAGTTATTAAGTTAAACTAATCCTTTAGATAGAAATAAAAGGAATAGAAGTCATTAAGACCAACTATATAATATTGTATTATTTTTATTTCTTTAAACCAACATGTTAAAAATATTCATACAGTTTGTTATTATATATTTTATATGTAGTTTATTAGTTGTTTTAAGTTTATTATATAGTTCTTAAATATAGATTTTTATGCATAGTTTATAATATATGTTTGCTAGTTTATGCGATTTTGTTTGATCAATTTTATTGGTTTAGAGAGTGGTTTGATTCTAGAACAATTGTGGAGTCTTGTGGATCGAATGACAATTCTCGGTTTAACAACTTCAATAGATCGGTTTAATCTCTAATAATATAAATTACGTTAAAATAGACCCCAATTACTTTTTATTACATTATTATTAACCTAAAAAACAAATAGTTAAAAAGACAGAGAAAAAGGTTAATAACTTGACTTCATTTTAGAACCGTGTTGAAACGTGGAGTTAATCCTTTTGACTGATAATTTTTATGTGGAAGTGAATTATTTGGAAAATTAAACTAAAAATGAGATTATAAAAAGCAATGCAATAATTTATTTATCTGCATATCTCTGTTGATCTAAGTACTGACAAATTTTTAGAAAAAAGGTGGCAATCTTTGGATCCAGCTAATTCTCTTGCCTCAATTATAATGGGGCATCCATGTTTGGTTTGAGGTTGCTTAAACAGTAGCTATGGCACCACCAGTTACTTAAAAAAGTGTACTTTCACCCTTCCTGCGTCACCATAATTAACTTCTGCAAAAGGACTTTCACATTTTAAGTCTACCACTTCCTCATGTTTCCACAATAATACATGCCCGTCGACAACCTTCTGCAATATACTTTTTAATTTATGAAAAAATTAGTAATGTTATTTAACAGACCATGTAATAATTTATCCTGACTAAGTTGTTTCATTCTGTTTGGAGACATGTTCCTGGAAATTTCTTCATGCTATGATTTCAGAATTATTTGGTAGAATTATTTGCTACTCTTCGCCTTTATATATTTTTATTTCTTTTTTTCTGGCACGAACTGTGGACCGTGGTTAACCTCTTTCCCTTGTTTGAAAATCAATCGTAATTTTAAAAATTAATATATATCATAATCTGCACTACCTATGAGCAAAAATTAACAATATAATGTCGCAACTATCAAATCAAATGTAATGGTAAAACTATGGTTTTTAACTTTTGTACAACTTCAATAGAATAATCATATCACCTCTTGTTATTTTTTTTTCTATGGAAGAATGGAAAAGAGCAAAAGATACGTTGGGTATGAACCAGGATAAGTTGGATATGAACGAAGGGTTGAATTAGTAGTAGATTTCTGATAGAGAGAGAAAAAAAATTAAAGATAAGATTCTTTGGATTAACAACAATATAATTAAATTTGAATAGATTTGATATGAAGGTTATATATATATATATATATCACTACAAAAATTTTCAATTTTTCTAAGGTTATTTTTCTCATTTTCGACGGTTTTAACTTCTGGAAAGTGCATTACCCGCGGTTAGAAAAATCGTTGGGAAAAGCTGCGTCATTAAGTAATTACCGGCGGTTTTTAAAATCGTCGGTATTAGCGGAGGTTCTGGAAAACTGCCGGTATTAGCGGGAGTTTTGAAAAACCGCTGGTATTAGCGGGGGTTTTAGAGAACCGCTGATTTTTGGGGGGGTTTGAGAAAACTGCCGGTATTAGGGGGGGTTTTGGGATAACCGCCGGTATCAACGAGGGTTTTTAAAAAACCGTCGGAAATGTGTACAATTTTGTTTTTGTTTTTTATTGTAATAAAATGATATTTTCATAAAATTATTTTATTAACCAAATAGATAATGAAATAATATAAACTAAAACTGAATATTATATATAAAATAAACTATATTGTTCAATATATTAATATGTTCATATACAACTAATTGTTCAAACATTAAATAGAAAGATGTTCAATACTAAATTAAAATACTAAAAATATGACTGAGATGTTCATTACATTACTAAAAAAGAAACAATATCTAATTTTGATCTTCGTTATTTTCATTGTTTGGCATGCTCGCTTGATCAGATACCTATAATATAACATAATAGTTAGTCAGTAATATATTTAATAAAAAGAATCATACAAATAAATTTAACAATTATTATCGGTGATGGTTGAAACATAACAAACTATGAAGACAATGGAATCAATACAATGTATAAAGGAGATTTTATATCCAATACTAACAAAAAGATAAGATATAGGAATAAATAAAACTGTTTCTAATAATACATATATAATACAGATTTCTTTATTATACAATTTAGATAAAAATGTTCCCAACATCTAGTCGACACAGTTTTAAAAGAGGGTCTAGATATCATGTTATTAAGTTAAAAGAGTGTGCAGTTTAGGAAACACAGGTTTATTTATAATAACAGAACAAGAATAAAATAAATAAATAAAGGAGATTTCATATTCTCTAATGACAAAGATATGTTATGAGAATAAATAAAAATGATCCTAATATAATATATAGGTTCAGCTTCTTTTTTCTATAATTATAACAATAATACATATCCATGCACTTTTCCCTTTTATTTGGTTATCAAAATTCAAGTAATAATGGATTAACAATAATTTGAAAGAGAGATAGACCAATTGCCAAAAAAATAAACTAATTAAGTGCAAATTATATAGAACAACACACAGGTATGAAGAAAAACTACCTTCCACACCACATCTCTTTTTGCACTACCAACTAGACGTGGATGATGTGAGCAAAGTAATATTTTGACAAATGAATCTGGAGCATGTTTTAGAGTGGTGACATCATAAGTAGAGCCTTAACCAACACCTCAACAGATGGAACAGACGAAACTTGAGGGTTCAAAGAAATATTAGTATCACTACAAATTCAAATATTAAGAGTTTAAAAGCAGAGTGGCAAATATTGAGATTGACGATGGTAGAAATACAAGACTATGATTGAAATGCTATACAACACTAGGATTATGTTTGATATCTTCTATAATACTATGCTCCCCTAAATACTATGTTGAGGCCAAATGCATTATCGTTAATGCTATTTAAGAAACTTTATTGATCAGGATACGAAGAGCCTTATATGGATGGGTAATGGTGCCATTTTATAAAAATTGGCGTAAACTTGAGAAATAGTAAATAAGCATCATCGTATCTATTTGAAGAAAACGAGATATCTTGGAAGATGCTAATCATGAATGAATATGCATAAGCTCCCTACTCCAATGATCTCATTGTTAATATGAAGACATGTTGCGACAAGATAGAAAGCCAAAGAGTAAGTGTAACTGTTGTAGTAGTTGAGTCTTCCAAAACATGTAACTGAAGTCCTACCTGGATTCCTTCAGCTAGAATGTCGAGGCCATACAGTTTTGCTGCCCTTGAACTTGCAATAGCTCCATTTCCCTTCTTCTGTCTAAGGCCACAACCTGTTCACAATGTCCAAATCCTTATTAGGACATACAACTCTACAACCTAACTAGTGTTTGTTTTCAGTAAGCATAGTCTCACATTGAACAAGAGCCTGCATGTAAGGAGATTTTTTTAAGAGTTATATGTTGGTACACTACAAAAAAAAGATTATTTAGAGGAGGTTATTTAGAGGAGGTCATGAAAAACCCCCTCAAATTAACATATTTTATAATGTTTAATTTAAATTATGAAAGTGTCAATGATAGTGGGAGTTTTAATGGTTTTCAAGGGAGGTTTATAACCCCTTCAAATAAAACAATTTTATAATCCCTTCAAATAAAACTTTTAAACTAATTATTTTTTTAAATTATAAAATTTCATTCATCTAAATATCGAAACCCATCTCCCTCTGAAATATTTCGTCTAAAAATCCCGAAACCCATCTCCCTCTAAAAATTTCATTGATCTAAAATCGAAACCCTAAAATCCCTTTATTCATTTTTGCGTTTTCATTCCTTCGTCTCTTCCTCGCACACTGGTTCGTATCTCTCTCGCACTAATTAGCCTTCAGAATCGTAGTCGCGAAACCGTTGGTAGACGGAGCTGTAGCGGTGGTTGCGTGGACGGGTCGACGATGAAGCTTCCAGTCGTGCTACAACCTGAGGTAAATCGTTCTAACACCCTTCTTACTTCTCTTTGGTGTATAATTGTTTTTTTACCATACAACAGTAGCTATGCCACTGTATCTCGGTCTTGTTCTGTCAGTCTCAGGTGAAAGCCCTTATTCCATGGTCTTCCTCTTGTTATTGTTGGCTTGTTGTAGTGATTGTTTTTTTTGTTCTATTGTTGGTTGTGGACGTGACTCTGACTCTGGTTGAGGATCTTGCGGTTTTGGTGTTGTTCTCTTAGTCACATGTTTTTGACTTATTGGTGTTGCTTGAGTGAGTGAGTGTTTGAGTGAGGAGGTTCACATTGTTCTGTTTCTGTGTGAAAGTTAAGAGCTTGTGTTGATTCGCTGAATTTCTCATTGAAATGGGTTTTATTTGGTTTATATGGAAAATGAAGGGTGTACTGCTTATGGTTTCCTCAATTCTGGTTTTGTGAAAAGGTTCTTTTTATACTAATTTTCTCCTATTCAAAAGTTTTCATTTTTATTCAGTCATCTTTGTAGGGACTACAAGGGATTAAAAAAACAGAAGATATACGATTTAATGACATAATACGCATTACATGTTTGTTTTAAGCAAAGTGATATAAGATTGGAGGAATTTGACTGGTTAGAGTTGAAAGGAAGAAAAAGGGAGAAAAGGGAAGAATTACATGCTTTCTTTGTTTGGTTTGATAAATTTGAGAATGTTAAGCATGCATTTAACAGCTTGAGTTTTTCATTAAAATGATTGTCACCTTTGTGAAATTGGTTGATGACTTAAAATCTTGTTATTCTTGTTCTCATAAAGTAAATTAAACTTCTCACCAAATTATTCGTCCTACCTTGCGTAGATGCTTTCCTTAATAATTTGCTCATTTATCCTTTTCTTTCATTATAACTGTTTATAAATCCTTAATACCCAATATATGTGCAGAGTTTTCTAGAAATGTTTGATTTTATTTTCTTTTCTTGAACAGGTGACTCTGTGTTTGTGTAAAAGAGTATTGTTTTCTTTTAGCATTGATAATTTCAATGTTTTTCAACTTAAGTTTCCCGATATTTGTTTTCAGGTCAGTTGTGAGCCAAGTTATAACAGGATACCTTCCAAGTTTGATTCTTCAGCTGTTTCTGTCATTTGTTCCACCTATTATGATTATGCTTTCATCCATGCAAGGATACATTTCATGGAGTCAAATACAAAAGAGTGCATGCACTAAAGTATTATGGTTTACGATCTGGAACATTTTCTTTGCAAATGTACTATCAGGGTCAGCTCTCTATCGAGTGAACGTCTTTCTTGAGCCAAAAGAGATTCCTAGAATACTAGCGGAAGCTGTAGCATCCCAGGTGAGAATAGCTATTGTATCCCCATGAGACAAGCGCATGAACTTCCCAAAGCTATCCAATATTATATTAATTGAGATTGAATTATCAGTAGTTTTGTTTCTTATTTTTATTGAATTTTATGTTTTTATATTTGTCTATACCCAAAAGTGTAGCTTTAGGAATGATGTTTCATGTAATTTCTGTATGCATCGTGTACGATATAGATCCCATGAAAAGGTGTTGCAGATAAATCATTTTTATCATAATTTTCAAGTTTGATGGTTAAGACCTGCCATTTTTTTCTAAAGAAATGCAAATATGTGGTTTATATGCACCATGTAGTTTGTTGTCTCTGGCTGCTTAGTCTGGTTGTCTTGGAATTTTGATACTTTTTTAAAGCAGGTTTTCATAAGGTGTTTAAAAATGGAGGAATCCACTGGTGTTGAAGTTTTGGGGTTGATATGCTATTATTGAGATGGTTTCTCTTTTCTACGTGACTATGTACTTGTAATAGTTCACTAACATTGTATTAGCAGTGATAAAGCTGATAAAACAGTGAGACGAGCTTCCTTGTTGTTAGAGAAACTTATGAAAGAGAGAATATATTGTTCTATCGAAATCAATGATCAATTATAATCAATGCTCACTATCTAATATATAACTTTTGATTTCAAAAATACTTTTACGGGAAAGCACATATATTATGATATTTATTAGATATTATTCCACAAATTTAACAGATGTTGATAAGTTGTGCTTTTCCAATATTTTATTCATTATTCAAGTTCTGAGTATGATGGTTGCAGTAAGATTTATATGCATAGTGTGAGAATTAGGTAGTTGTTATCTATGTCTGTGTTGTAGTTAGCTTTATTGATTGTTGCAGTAAGATTTTTATGCAGTATATGTGTTGTAATTAGCTTTATTCATTGTTGCAGTAAGATTTATTATCTGTGTTGCAGTAAGATTTATATATGCATAGTTAACTTTATGTATTATAGGGTACTATAATATATATATATGTATTATAGGGTACTATAACACAAGTTTTTAAATTTTTCTTCCCACTATGATTATTGTTGTAGAGTTGTTGTTTCCGCTGTAGGAGTGTTGAGGTTCATTTCAGGTGGAAGTTTCTTTTTTGAGTGGTGGTCAGAGGCACGCATTAATTTATTTACCCTTTGATAGAAGATGTTTATTCTATTTGATTGATTTTTTATATATTATTTTCAAAATGTGAGCACATGTAATTGAGTTTATTTTATTAATATTTTTTATATTATTTCAGCAAGTTCGTGATGATACAAATGAGCCAGAGTCTCCTTTAGGAACAAGACAATCATATGATGGAAGTAACATTTAGGAAATTTATGATATTGTTTTAGGATAAAACTATATTTAGTTTATTATGAATTGGATAACATTTCTTTCTTTGTAACTATTTCTGCAATAGGATTACATTGATTTCTAGTCTATCCTGCTGTAACATACAATTGTTTATCAATTTATTTTTTTAAATTCCTTCTTACACAAGGGTTTTTGTTCTATCGTATCAATTTTTTATTCAGAGGAATTATATTTGTTTGGTATTTAATAATTTTAAAAAGAAATTAAATTTACTTAATTTTGAAATTAAAAAAAGAAGAAAGAAATTGGTGAAAATAGTTAGTTATTATATATTTTAATATAGGAAACTTTTGTGATCAAATAGTTGAAAATAAAGGAGGTTAAAAATCCCCACAAAATAACTGTCAGTAATAGAGGAGGTTTTTACCCTCCGCAGAAAAACCTCCACAAATTGAACGTGATACCGGGGGTCGTAAAAAACCTCCGCAGATAGTTTGTGGCGACTCAAACTGCGGCGGTTTGAAAAACCCCCGGAATTTATTTTGCGGAGGGCGAAAACCCCCGCAAATCGAAAAAAAAACCCCCTCTAAATAATCTTTTTTTTGTAGTGGTAGGCCATCAATAATAATGTTAATGAAAGACTTTTTAAAGAGACATAAAATAAACAAAGATTTAGTTGGCATAATAGTTTAAAATAAAAACAATAAAGAAAATACCTTCTATTTATTTGCCAAATGACAAGTAGCTTGAAGAAAGACTATTGGAATAAAAAACCTTAAAATAATAAAAAATCTAGACAGAGAAAACTGCAATAAAATAATTATTAACCAAACCCAAGATTCCAATACTAAACTAAATTTGATATCTTCTATATTTGAACTGCAACAGAACTAAATTATAAATATAGTAGAAAAGTTACAATTGTTCTTTTATTTTAAGAAGAGAAATCACATCAAATCCTATTTGAACATAAATGACAATAGGGGCCATCTCAAGCTCAAATAAAGAACATGCAACATCAGATATAAATATTTCTATATGAAAGAAAGAAATTAATAGTTTTATAAATCAAATTAACTTTATGTGTATTTTTTTTTAATTTATAAATCTTTTTTACATATTGAAACATCTAAAATATACTTAACTGAAACATGAGTGAGTCAAGTTCATGCACAAGATAAATTGAGAAGCAATTATAACAAATCAAAGGAGGCAGAGAATGATAAATGTAATTAATACTTTTACATTCTTGGACTGTAGAGGAGGCAGAGAATGATATAATGGACTTTGAGGCCAATTCCAAAATGGACCACTGAATGAACAATTGAAAACATAACACAATTCATTTTGAGGCAAATTTGTTTCAATAAGATATACAAATTGGACCTATACAACAAGTTCATCTGGGAACTAGTCTTATACTCATGCGGTTCAAGACATCCATCATCAAGATTTATGATTAACGTAAAATTATTTTATGCCCTGTTTATACATTAAAAGTGACATGATACATATCTTTTAAAATATAAACACATTTAAATCATTTTACTATCATCTTATTCTTGTCCTTATTTCTTCTGTGTATCTTTCAATACTATTATTATTCCTAATTTGCTAAACTCAAACTAAACGAATCCACCATTTCATTTTCCTGAATATGGTGTTGCTTACTAGCAGTTTAATTAGCTGGCTTGTGCTAGATAGATTTGAGTCATTGGAATATAATAAAGAGGTAAACATTTGATTATACTTTATCAGCACATGATGCATTACTTCACAACAAATGCTTGACAGAATATATTCGCTTATGCAGATTTTCTACAAGTGGCAAAACATTTCAAAGGAAAACTTTACCTCTGTTTGGAACTTTGATTTCTCTCTTCTCAACATGGTACCAAAAAGTACCCATCTTCCTTGAATTGTTTTGTACTAACATGTCTCTTAGAATTTACTACATTTTTAATATCTTTCTTATTTGATTAGATCTTTATTGTTACAGGAATACCTTATTAGAATATGATTTATAAGTATATCATATTTATTGTCATCTGAGTATAGAAGATGAAACTTTTTTTGTTTAGTAATACAAAATTTTCAACATCTCTTCCATCTATGTCTCTCTTTCAACAATGTTCACATGGGAAACTTCAATATTTAGGTTGCACTAACATTTTAGATGTTTTAGAAGTGTACCACTATTTTGGAAAAGGTATAAAATCAATGAAATGTTGTTGAAAGAGGAATGCTAGCAACAAACATATAATTGACTGAAACTTATTGAAAATCATAAAATTGTGTGCATATCACATTGTATTTTACGAAACCTCACTTATAGTTTTATAATTTCAAATAAATTTTCAACCAATACTAGTGAGTTAGAATGTGCTGCTAACACTTCTATTGTTGAAATCCTAGGATATAATCTTTTGAATTTTGGACTAATATGTTTGATATTGCATTCTTAAATACTTATTTAACATGACAGTATAATACAAGTTTTTTAAAAACATTTTGTGATATGAAAAATGCATGATCTCAGGTTTATATTACTGTCACTGCTCATTCAAAGATTAAAATTGTTGGCACAAGCTTATCTATCTATTTTAGAAAAAGGATAATGATATTGAAAAAGATGAGACACCTCTTGTGAAACGGATGAAGGTTTGAAACGCTTATTAAGAGGAGCATGCACTTCTTACAGCGGTTCTTCCACCTCCAACTTCAATGACACCGTTTCAAGGTAAGTCATGAAACTCGTTGGTAGAACCATGAAAAATTGAGTGAATCAAGAAAAGATAAGTCGCAAAAACCCTTAAAAAAGAAAAAGAAAACCCTTCCAACCTCTTTTCTTCAAGACAAAACTGTGTTTTCACAATTTGTGTGGCGCGATGTTGCTCGTGGTGAGGCTGTGAAAAAACATGATGGCGCGATTTTTCGGTTTTTGCAAGTGATGATTTGTGGTTGATTTGTTCGTAGATTGTGGTGGCGATTTAGGGCTTTGCGTTTTGATTCAACGAGGGAATAAAAATGGTGTTGTTGTAGATTATGATGACTGACTACGTGGTTGAAAGAAACTGGTCGAGGCTCACAATAATTGATACGGGCACGAGGTGGTGGCTGAAGGTGAAGAAGATGGAGATTGAACGTGGCACGGTCACTGAAAGCGTGAAGGAGATAGTGGCCGAGAAAGATGAAGGGTCGAAATAGGGTTGAAGAGATGAACTCAAAACAACAGTCAAGGAAAATAAAAACATGCTCTTAAATTAGGTTAACCAAAATATGGAAATAGTTTTTTTTTAATATTTATAATTTAACTGCGGTTTGAAGAAAACCGCCAAAACATACCAGAGGTTTCCAAAATCGCCGTAAATAAACCTCTGGTAGAATCTCACATTTTTGTAGTATATATATATATATATATATATATATATATATATATATTTTGATAAATTAGAAAAAGTATTCTAATCAATTATATTATTAGATTATTGTTTTATTCTTATTATTATTACGATAATAATTATTATTATTATTATTTATTTTTTTACTATTATATTATAATTATAATTATTATTATAATTATATCCTGATTACTTTATCTGCTTTCTTCACCTTCATCACTGATGAATCATTATTTTCTTCACTTCACTTAGTTTATTTTGCTAGATTTAATTAGGGAATTGTTCATAATTGTCCAATGTTTTCCCATTTTACTGAATTGAGCTTAATCTGGTCATAAATTCTTATTTTAATTAATTTGAATTATCTGAGACTAATAATTTGCATTATAAATTGCAGGGAAAATTTTGGAAATGTTTTGGGACTTCAAGATAGATGTAACATAAATTTTAAAGAAGAATTTGCATGGCTGCCACATTTTTAAGCCAATGTCACAGCCCACATGGAAGCTTTTGGAATTTAATTTGGTAAATGGAGTTTGAAGCTTTAGAAAAGCTCACGGCTATTTCAATTTGGCTAGCATCCAGCAGCTCACATACCACGTTGCTTTCACTTGCCATCCAACAATTAAATAAGTGAAGCTTGATTGAAAAGAGGGGGCCACACGTTGAAATCTCACATCCAAAAGAAGCTCCAAAGTTCTGAATTTCATTTACGGCCATATGCTTGCAAAACAAAAAAATAACATGCTTTTGGAATTAAAGTGGGAGCCACCACTCTTGGCAAAGCTCACGGCCACATGGAGGAGTGCCAATTGAAGTCTGCAGAATTTTCTCCCACTCCACACAAAGCACACGGACATTCTCAAAATAATGAGACACCATGTCCCCACCAGCACTCATTCAATTTGAAGAAGAGGCACATTTTATTGGGGCTGGACGTTTTGGAAGAAACACTTCTCGGTCCAGCAGTGAAGGAAGGAGGACGTCCAACTCACATCCAAGGGAAGTGGCTCACGGTTTTTACAACACCAGCAGCAACACAAGGTGCTAGAAGCATAGACACTCACGGAAATCCAGCTATCTCTGCATCCAGCAACGCTCCATGGCAGCACCACCAACACCATCATAACACAGCCACCTTCACGGTACCAGCAAAGGAAAAGAAAAAGAAGTGTGCTTGGCTTTGGAAAGGAAAACAACAAAACAACAGCTGCAATGTAATTGAAAGAAGAGAGGAGCTCATGGTTTTCACTTTGGCTTGGTGCAGAATTTTTAACATGATTTTCCACTCAAAGCTCACGGTTCTGAGGCATGGTGCAGCAGCTAGTCCAGTTGAGAAAGGTGCTCCACGGTCTTGGTCTTGGAGAAGGATGTGCGTGAAGCAACAAAATGAAGAAGAGCTGGAATGTGGAAGCAAAGAAGTGAAGCTCACGGCCATGGCAGTAGAGGAAGTCACAACTGCTGGAAGTGGAAGGGAAGCAGAGAAGGGTGTGCTACGACAAATTGGAAGAAGACAAGATTAGTTGGCAAATGGAGGGACCCATCCTAATTCTTTTGCAAACTTAGGAAGTGAAGGAAGTCAAATGCTACGGGGGACAAAAACAAAACGTGAAAGGAATTCAGGCTGCCAGACAAAAACAAAATGCTGAAATGAAGGAGAAGTCACGGGAGGATGTTCTGAGTTTTGGCTATAAATTGGCAGCAGCAGCAGAGAAGAACTAATTAGATTTTAGGAGTAGAATTAGGAGTAGGAGTAGAGTACGTAACAAGAGCTTTGCTTTCATTTTTCCCCCTCCCCTTTGGGGAGGTTTTGGGTTGTTTAATTTTCCAGTTTGGTTGAATCTTAATTTATAGTCTGTGTGTTTTTCAGTTGATGTTCTTGAACGTTATTTTCATCTTCGCATTACCGTTTGTTTACAATTCTGTTTTTGCATTTAAATATTTGATCAAATCACTGTCATTTTTCAATTCACTGCAAGAATCGTTTCTGCTCAAATCAATTTCATCTAAATTCATGGCTTATTTCAAATTGCGCATTTTAAATTCTGTCAGAAGTTTATTTGTTTTAATGTTTTCTGAATTTACCATTTTCTGCACATTTACTGTTTCTGCGATTTACCTTTTTCAGTTTTACTTTTATTGCACTGCTTGATTTACATTTTCATCAACTTTATTTTCACTGCATTTATTTAATTTTCTGCATCAAAACATTCACAACCCCCCCACTTCATGTTAAAATCTAAGACTTGAACCACCACAATATTGGTCCTTGAGAGACGACCTAGGAGTCACTTCCTAGTATTATACTGCATTATTTTCGTGCACATCAAATTTGACGGGTCGCGACGCCCTCATCAAATTTTGGCGCCGTTGCCGGGGACCAATTAATGACGGTTTGGTTTTAGATTTATGTTGTGTAAATTTTTGTTCTGTTAATATATGTGTTTTGCGTGTTTTGTGTTTTATGTTTTTGTAGGCGGCAACGACACCTTCAGCAAATTTTGACGGCGTTGTCAGGATTTTGTTTTAGATTTTTACTGTGTTAATATATGTTGTGTTAATATATGTTTAGTCCTTTATAATTTTATTGTGTTGTGTTTTGAATTATGTTTGTTAATTAAAAAAAAATTAAAAAAAAAAATTTATGTTCTGTTTTGTGTGTGCCTGTAGCATGTATAAATGTGTTGTGTTTTGTTTGTGTAGTAATTTTTAGTGTTTTATTTTTATTTTTATTTTTCGATGTCTACCAATTTTAATTTTGTGAATAGTGCTTATTCTGCGAGTACCTCTAATTATGAGTCTCCTTCTGCATGGTACTTTAATTATTCTGCTAATTTCTATAATGAGAACAATATTGCGCACCCTCTGGTGAGGGGCGTACATGATGTTGTTGCCCAGTCTTTATCAAATTTTGAAAGCAAGTTGGACGGCAAGATCGACTCTCTTGCGAAGTTGGTGACATAGTTGACTACCAACCGGAGATCTGCATCTCCATCTGCATCTGTTGCACGACTATGTGCTATTTGTCCTTCCAGTGACCACTATACAGATGCATGTCCTTCTTTACAGCACCATGTTGCCTCTGATGCGCCTCAGGATTATTCTACGAACAACAACAGGCAACAAAAACAGCAGCAACAACAGCAGATGAAATTCTATGATGTTCCTGCTCAAATAACTCCTCAGCCTTCAACTTCTGAGCCTACACTGAAGGAGTTAATGGAGCAGATGACCATACAGAACCTGCAGTTCAAGCAAGAGAGCATAGAGTTTCAACAGGAAACTCAAGCTGCCATTCAGAATCTGACTAATCAGAGAGGGCAGATGGCCACTCAACTTACTGAGGAACACTTTCAAGATGATAGTGGCATCAACATAGAAGATGGGGAGCACACTACAAGAAATTGGTGTTTTACCGAAGGGTATTTACAGACGGCCTCAAGGCCTTCGGTAAAAGTGTTTTACCGACGGTCATTTAGAGTATTACCGAAGGTCTTCGAGGCGCTCGGTAATTACGTGCTGATTTTAAATACCGAGGGTCTTAGGCCATCGATATGTATGAGGTTGAATTAAAAGCAAAACTTCTGTTTTCCCTCTCCCATTTCGAGCTCGTCGACCAAACCCTGTTTCCCTCTCCCTGCGAATCCTCTCCTCAGCTGCGTTGTGTGAGTGTGCTGACGGATGTTGTGAGGGCGTGCGTAACTGCGTCATCCTTCCTTCGGTCCTGTTAGTGAGGGTGGACACTGGTTGTCGTTGACGGTGTGAGGACGGTTGTGACTGAGGCGACTGCCGTGGAGTAGGGACGGTTGGGGACTGAGGCGTTCTGCTTCATTCGGTGCGGTTGGAGCTTTTGTTGAGTGATTCTCCGGGAAGGGTGTTCGTGGACGGTGATTGGGTCGGTGTTGTCGCTAGGATTGCATTAAGGTTAGTGTTCTGTTCATGTGAATTTTAGGTTTTGTGCTTGCTCCGTAATTGATTGATATTTGTTTTCGTGCTTCCAATTTCTTGCAAATCCTTGGAAGTCATTGTATATTGGATTGTGGTTGTGGCAGCAGGGGTCGTGGTTGGTGGATAGCGTGAGGAGGGCATTGCGGTGGTGACGTGTTGTGGGTTCTGCTTTAAGTGGTGGTCTACTTGTGCTGGGGTTGCCATTGCAGAGGGTGCTGTGGAGCTTTTTATCAGGTTTGCTAACTTCCACCGCTATATGTTAACTGCATTTACAAGTTCCTGTTTTAGTGCTGTGGATGCTTCTACTTCTTGATGATTTGATATGAAAATGTACATGACTATGTGAAAAGTATGTATTGCATTTTCTTGTTGTTTTATGTGAATCTGTACATTACAGCCAAGCAATCCAACCAATACTTATGATTCAATGACTTGTTTCTTGCACAGTTTGTAAGTCTAATTTACAATTCCTTATTCAGAACTAAACTAGTACTAAGTGAAGCAACAAATTAAGTTCGCAGACTTCATAACCAAATCAACATCAGCCTAGAGGTGTTATTCTCTTTAGGTTGAGTCCTCTTGTTCAATATAATATTATATTCATACAATGTACTCAGTGCACATCACCCTTCTTTTTTTGACCTTTAAACCAGTTAAGTGTGCCCTTTACCATGAGCAGAATTAACTTGACAGTTACCTTTTATTTACCCTCTCTTATTTACCATTTACACAATTTCATACTGGGCCAGTTGGGGTCCACTTTCTCAGTTTCCCAAACCAGGATCCTGACTCAAACACCATCATCATTTTATGAGTGCAATGAAAGAGTACAAAAATCAGCCTAAAATGTCACAGAAGTAGGAAAATTATAAAGGTTTTGTTTTGATATATGTCTGATTCTAATAATTGGTGCCTTGTCTGGCACCTTAGAATTTAGAAGGATACCAGTGCCTTTTTTAGTTGTCCTTGGCCCATATCTATGTGTCACCTATATAAAATTTTATCAACATTTATCATTCTGTGGTTCTGAATTTATGTATGTTTTAGTTATAAGGATTTAACTTTATGTTCTGTTAATGGACCTAGAACATGATTCTGAAATAGAGGAATTGAACAGTGAGGCATAATTAAAGATCCTGCCAAATGGTTAATTTCTTGAACTTAAAACACCACCCATTTCGTACTCTTGGAATGTTGTTTTTCCCTATGCAAAATTTCCCATCTTCCTATCTCATTATTAAATCCGAAAGAGAATAATACAATCCACAACATTTTCCTTCTCTCACTCCTTTAAACTCATGACCAATTTATTATCACACTGCCACTGACCTTACTTCTACTCCTATTTCACTTAGTTTATTCTTTCTCTTTTCTATTTGTCCATTGTATATGTTATTGTTATCCTTTGTTCATCTCTTATTTTCCCACACTCTATCTCCCCTGGAAGTTCCCTCTGTTAACACTAATTAAAAGACTTTGACTTCATCATTCACCTCTCACACCACAATACAACAACCACTCCTACTTTTCTTGAACACCAAACTTAACTACATTTTCCTTTGGTACCTCAAGTGTGCTCAAAACAATTGACAGTAACAAAAAAGTCCACAAGTTGTACAATGTAGCTTACACAAGTGGATCACACTAGAATCAAACAATTAGACAATTAGGGTCAAATGTCTGTGACTATAGAATGTGCCAGAATAGGTGCATGATGTTTGAACATATAAGCAAAGGACTCCATGATTTACTTGAACCGTAATTTACTTTCACAAATAATATATTAAGTAAAGGAAAAAATTCATGAATCATACTGAAATATGTAATATAAGAAACACAGCGAGTCAAGGAATCCGTGCAAGTGTGAAGGAAGGCGAAGGACACAGTACCTTGAGGAATGTGGTTGTTACCAAACCTCTGAGTAAAAAAGATAAACAGTTTTAATTTTGATGTCTACTTTTTTAATTTTTATTTCTTGTTAGAAATTTTATCTCAACGACTGTAATAGTCCTGAACAAAATCATTTTTAGTTCATAACATTGACTTAAAAATAACATTCCTTTTATAAATGTATATAAAGTTTACTATTGACATCGAAAATAAAACAAAAAATTTTGTACACTAATATAGTATTTAAAGGAGTTTTTAGAGGATCCGTTTCATGTGTTAGGGTCAGCTTTTAAAGGACTTTGGATTGTGGCCACAAAGGAAGGAGGAGAGTCTACGGATAACACTTAACTAGGAAAGGAAAGCAAAGGCAAAGGTATGGGGACCTAAACTTAAATTCGATGATTGTATCTATGTCATTTTATATTTGATTCTTATTTCATGAATTTGATGTTGTTCTTAGATGTTGTGAATGTTGAGTTTCAATGTTAAGTTATCCTGATTGAAGTTTTATGATATTGTAAACATTGAGGTTTGTGAAACTTTGTTGTGTATGGTTTGAAACTGATTGCCAAATATGTAAGAGGTTTGTTTTGGTACTTTAATTTGGGAATGATGAAATTGATAAAATGAAGCATGTACAATGGCCTCTTCCATTGGTTCTAATATCTCAGAATTAGCCATGACACATCTTACCATGTTTGTAAGATGATATAATGTGTAGGTTTAGATTATCCTCTTCAATTTAGTAATGTCTTCTACGTCAAGAGTTAAGATCTTTACTAGAATACAGAGGAATTGGCCTTCAACAACTGAAGTCAATTTTGTTCCACTTCCGAAGTGTGTTTTAAATTAAAAAAAGTTTACAATGTTTCCAAATTGGTTGTTTGAATACAAGACATAACAAGATTTAGGTTCAGATGTTTAAAGCAATAAAAAAGGGTGTAGAAATGAAGGAGGCACACAATTAGACCTTAGGAATGGATCCAGAACAAATTAGAAGACCAAAAAAATAGAAATGGAGATTGAAACCAAGTCTGCAGATTGAAATGCAGATTAAAATGGTTCTTAAACAATCAGTATCCTACATTAGTGATATCTACAGTCTAGTTTTGTTGTCACTAGACCAGAACCTATATGTATTTAAACATAACTACAGAAAACAACAAAGTTAATAGCTTCTGTTCTGTTTTTTGCTGACAAGCAAAGTTAAGAAATGCTTCTGGAATTCACTGTTCAAACTTTTTGATCTGAAAATTAATAGATGGTTATATAGATAATAAAACATATTATATAACCTTAGACTTTAACTAATGTAAAGTCAAGTAATATTTTCACATTCTTTAGCACATGACTCTTAGATTCCCCTAAAAAAATGAAGAAGAAGTCACTGGTTTCACATAAGAAGAAGTTCCTGTTATTAGATTATCCTCCAAACTAGTATTGCTAATTCCACCGTCCGTTCACACAATAAAAATCAGTTTCGTTTCATGTCTTTGAAGGAAATATTTTCTTTAAATATTTTACCTTATTGGTATCTAGTAATAAAATATAAATCTAATGTTATAAGTACGATCTTTATTTTTAGTTAACTTTATGTTGCTTGTTTATTATTGATTTTGGATATCAAAAGGTTTAATTATTTTATACAAACAAAAATTATTATTCAATTATATAAATAAAAGAGCTTTTCAAACTTTATTATTAAATTTAATGTATTTAGTTACTTGAAATTTATATATTTATAAAAAAAAGAAATCGGACATCCCAAAATATTTGTTGAACATCAAAATGATGACATCCGTAGGACACAGTGCTGGATCGACATCGTTGGTGGGAAGAAAAAGGGACGAGTGTATGGTGCGGGACAACTTGCTGCAAACTATACAGCATCCAGAGGAGGTACTCTGAAGCACCAGCCTTCTTCCACCAGTACTCCTGACGAGGTTCTTCAACTCAGGCAGGAACTCCATCAACGTGACCAGGAGATCACTGATCTCAGAGCAGAGTTTACAAATTTTAAGGCCATGGTCATGAAAGTCTTGCCTCAAACCTCACAAGACGAACAAAATATCCCTCCCACCCAGTCACGACCCTCCTCATCACCTGCTGCCACTCAGCAGCCCACATCAGTCCAACCCTCATCAGTCCAACCCACACCAGTCCAGCCATCAGTAGAGGAGCAGGATGATGAAGATCATTCTGATGATAGTTATGTACATTATTAGTTTCATTTTCTTCTTACTTTGTTAGACAAACATTTAGATATTAGAACATTTTAGACTTGATATCATTTCAGTGTTAGTTAGATCTACTTCCAGACTTTGGATGTTAGAACATCCTTTTGTTACATTGTTTTATATTTGAACTATAATTACATAATCTATACATTAATGGATGTTCTATGGATTAATTGATGTTCAATGGATATTGATAATTGATTGCATCTGCATCTTTGAGATGCACATTATGCATGTTTGTATGTGCTTGAAAACTGATATGCAGGTCTGTTTGTAATTGAGATTTGATATACAGGTGTGGGTTGCAAAGAAAAACCATTTCTCTGAAACCTGCTCCGCATTTTACCGAAGGCTTTTGATGTCCATTACCGAAGGCTTCTACCCTTCGGTAAATACCCTCGAATGGCCATTACCGAGGGCTTCTGCCCTTCGGTAATTACCGAGGGCTTTTACCCTTCGGTAAATACCGAGGGCTTTTGGCCCCCGGTAATTACCGAAGGCTTTTGGCCCTCGGTAATTACCGAAGGCCAGAAGCCCTCGGTAATTGTTAGCGACAACAGATTTACCGAAGGATTTTTGGCCGTCGATAAGCCTTCGGTAAACACCCATTATCGACGGCCTTTGGCATTTTCCGAGGGCTTCTGGCCTTCGGTAATACCCTACTTTTTTGTAGTGGCAGAGCTATGAGTTTACTACTACACCCACTTTCCTACCTTTCTATGACCCTACTCTTGCACTTGAGGAGACTGTTAATGACTATTTTGAGGACCAGGCAGGTACAAGCAGCTATTTCGAACCAGGTAGACCATTTTCATTTTCCACCAACATACCTCAATTTGATGATTATGCTGTTGAGAGGTATGTTGATAATCATAATGTTGATGAGCCTTTTCTTAATTTTCACTCTTTGCATGATGAGAAACCACTTTTGTCATCCTATCTGAATACTTCTTATCCATGCACTGAACATGAATCTGAGTCTGTGGTTGATGATGTTTCTGAAATTGAAATTGATTCATGTTTAGAGAGTATATCTAAGGTTCAGTACGATGAACTGGAATTGGGTGTTATACCCCTGCATGAAATTTATGTAGTGCCACATTGCACTAACCATGTTGCAGGAGGTACGTATAAACTTGATGAGTAGACACCCACAATTGAAGACAAAGGTGCGAGCACCCAGAACTGTTTCAACAACAATAGGCACCTGCTGAACCAGATCATCAACAATATCTGCTCAGATCCAGCTTTGGAAAACATTTCACTGCTCGATCAGATATGGAGGATGAAGCAGTTCGTCCTCAAAACTTCATGGCTGGATCGTAAAGAGGAAAACATCTCCCTACAAGTCCAAAATTGGCAGCTTCCGCCATAACCTACGGGAGTTTGCATTTTCTTTCTCTCCCTTTTTCCTACTTTATTGCACTTGTCCATGATATGTTTACTGTTTTGATTGCTCATGATATGTTTAGAACACATTGAGGACACTGTGTAGTTTAAGTGTGGTCTATTGGGAGAGAGTCTGATTTTTTCTGTTGTTTTGTGTGTGAAATTTTTTGTTTGAGTGTTAAATTTTTTCTGTTTTAAGTTATTTTTATCGAGTTTTGTGTGCAATAAATTTTACATTTTTCTCTTGATTTCTGGTATTTGTCTAAGTTGTAGATTTTTCCTTCACTTCATTAATACTTATGGTTTAAAATCCTTGCTTTTCTCTGCCTGGAAAGATGATTATGTGTTTAAGAGGTTGATTTGATTGTGACGAATACCCTGTGTGAGATTTGAGCCACTTAATTTTCTTTCTTGTGTGTGATATGTATCTTGATTGCTTGCACATATGCCTTGGCTTGATTCTTTTTGATATACTTGATTTATATGCATTTTTGGAAGTGATAAAGGCAATTTTATTCTTGAGCCTCTTGAGCCTCTTTAGCCAGATAAGCCTACCCTGTTATTATCCTTTGATAACCCCTTTGAGCCTATACTTTCTACATTTCTTTGTGTTGAAGCTCATACACTAATCTTAAGTGAAAAACAATGATTACCTTAACCTTAGGAAAGTCTGGAGCTATAGAAGTGTTTTGTGAAAAAGTGTGGTCTCCTTGGGGATTCTGATAAATTGGCTAGTTGGTTTCTCATCTTGATTTGTTTTAGAAAATATGATCCTGTTGTGTGATAAAGAAAAAAAAAAGAAAAGAGACAGTATGAAGAAAAAATATGATGAGAAAAAGAGATAAATATAAAAAAATAATTTTGTGAATAATGGAGTCGAGAAGAGGATTGAATTAGAGGTTTGGGCGTAATTTCACTGTATTTTCACTTGTTCCCCATAGCTCCTCTATTTTCTTCTGAATTGTAACTACTTATCCATATTTTATCCTCCCCTGTCCTTGGCCCCATTACAACCCAGTAAAGACCTTTTGATCTGAACATGCATATGTTTTAAGTATTGATAATTAGAGACTTGCCAAGTCTGCTTGTGTTTGCTTTCTTGAGTGCATTGAGTTGAAATTATTTACCCTAGACACTTGAGAGAAACACTATAATGCATCTGTGAGGTTTTGTTATTTTTGAATCACCTCTTGAGCAGATTAGTTATTTTGCCACGTATTGAATTGCTTGGATAATTTCTATAAGTATCTGCTTTTCTTGATTACGTGTTGGACATTTTCTACTTCTTTTATCTGTCTAAATTTCTTGAGAACTATGTAATTCTCTTTGTTTTCTTGCGAGTCTTTATTTCCTGTCTGTTGAGTTTGTGTCACCTCCTTAAAAGTTCGTTAAACCATTCCCTGATTTGCGTCTTGATTTTGCCCAGGAGTGCAAAAGACTAAGTGTGGTCTATTTTGATGAATCATTATTTTCTTCACTTCACTTAGTTTATTGTGCTAGATTTAATTAGGGAATTGTGCATAATTGTCCAATGTTTTCCCATTTTACTGAATTGAGCTTAATCCGGTCAGAAATTCTTATTTTAATTAATTTGAATTATCTAAGACTAATAATTTGCAGGGAAAATTTTGGAAATGTTTTGGGACTTCAAGATAGATGTAACATAAATTTTAAAGAAGAATTTGCATGGCTGCCACATTTTTAAGCCAATGTCACGGCCCACATGGAAGCTTTTGGAATTTAATTTGGTAAATGGAGTTTGAAGCTTTAGAAAAGCTCACGACTATTTCAATTTGGCAAGCATCCAGCAGCTCACATACCACGTTGCTTTCACTTGCCATCCAACAATTAAATAAGTGAAGCTTGATTGAAAAGAGGGGGCCACACGTTGAAATCTCACATCCAAAAGAAGCTCCAAAGTTCTGAATTTCATTTATGGCCATATGCTTGCAAAACAAAAAAATAACATGCTTTTGGAATTAAAGTGGGAGCCACCACTCTTGGCAAAGCTCACGGCCACATGGAGGAGTGCCAATTGAAGTCTGCAGAATTTTCTCCCACTCCACACAAAGCACACGGACATTCTCAAAATAATGAGACACCATGTCCCCACCAGCACTCATTCAATTTGAAGAAGAGGCACATTTTATTGGGGCTGGACGTTTTGGAAGAAACACTTCTCGGTCCAGCAGTGAAGGAAGGAGCACGTCCAACTCACATCCAAGGGAAGTGGCTCACGGTTTTTACAACACCAGCAGCAACACAAGGTGCTAGAAGCATAGACACTCACGGAAATCCAGCTATCTCTGCATCCAGCAACGCTCCATGGCAGCACCACCAACACCATCATCACACAGCCACCTTCACGGTACCAGCAAAGGAAAAGAAAAAGAAGTGTGCTTGGCTTTGGAAAGGAAAACAGCAAAACAACAGCTGTAATGTAATTGAAAGAAGAGAGGAGCTCATGGTTTTCACTTTGGCTTGGTGCAGAATTTTTAACATGATTTTCCACTCAAAGCTCACGGTTCTGAGGCATGGTGCAACAGCTAGTCCAGTTGAGAAAGGTGCTCCACGGTCTTGGTCTTGGAGAAGGATGTGCGTGAAGCAACAAAATGAAGAAGAGCTGGAATGTGGAAGCAAAGAAGTGAAGCTCACGGCCATGGCAGTAGAGGAAGTCACAGCTGCTGGAAGTGGAAGGGAAGCAGAGAAGGGTGTGCTACGGCAAATTGGAAGAAGACAAGATTAGTTGGCAAATGGAGGGACCCATCCTAATTCTTTTGCAAACTTAGGAAGTGAAGGAAGTCAAATGCTATGGGGGACAAAAACAAAACGTGAAAGGAATTCAGGCTGCCAAACAAAAACAAAATGCTGAAATGAAGGAGAAGTCACGGGAGGATGTTATGAGTTTTGGCTATAAATTAGCAGCAACAGCAGAGAAGAACTAATTAGATTTTAGGAGTAGAATTAGGAGTAGGAGTAGAGTACGTAACAAGAGCTTTGCTTTCATTTTTCCCCCTCCCCTTTGGGGAGGTTTTGGGTTGTTTAATTTTCCAGTTTGGTTGAATCTTAATTTACAGTCTGTGTGTTTTTCAGTTGATGTTCTTGAACGTTATTTTCATCTTCGCATTACCGTTCGTTTACAATTATGTTTTTGCATTTAAATCTTTGATCAAATCACTATCATTTTTCAATTCACTGCAAGAATCGTTTCTGCTCAAATCAATTTCATCTAAATTCATGGCTTATTTCAAATTGCGCATTTTAAATTCTGTCAGAAGTTTATTTGTTTTAATGTTTTCTGAATTTACCATTTTCTGCACATTTACTGTTTCTGCGATTTACCTTTTTCAGTTTTACTTTTATTGCACTGCTTGATTTACATTTTCATCAACTTTATTTTCACTGTATTTATTTAATTTTCTGCATCAAAACATTCACAACCCCCCCACTTCATGATAAAATCTAAGACTTGAACCACCACAATATTGGTCCTTGAGAGACGACCTAGGAGTCACTTCCTAGTATTATACTGCATTATTTTCGTGCACATCAAATTTGACGGGTCGCGACGCCCTCATCAATCACCTACTACCACCATATCCCATGGCAACATATACCACCTCAACATACATTACATCCTAGAGTATCCTATTCCAACAATAACCTTCACCAATATATCATTGTTCTAAGAAACACCACCCTTAAGGACCACCACGTCTCCACCATATCCCACACCTCACATCACCGTCGTACCACTATCAAACATTACTTCCATCATTATGATGAGATCACCAGTGTAACACATCACCTACAACAAAACACATTGGGGATTTTGTATAACAAACAAGATAGAATTGGTTTTTGAAGAAGGAATAGGTTATTTGGAAAAAAAAATAAGAGGAGAATTGATCTCCTTATGATAAATGATAATATTATATGGAGCCTGCACATTGCAGCCTAGCCCATATTTTTCCTTCCCCGCTTTTCCCCTTTTTATTTCCCTCTTTTGTTTGACTCTGGACACATTATTACACTTTTCAATACATTACAATTCTCTGGATACTTCTTTGATACGCATCATTCTTTTCTTTCATTTTTCTCTCTATTACTATTTCACTATGCTTTGGATTCTTTTGTTGTTTCTTCTTTTTAAGGGTTCTTTTGTTGCTTCTTCTCCTTAAGGGTTCCTTTGTTGCTTCTTCTCTTTAAGGTATGTTCTTCACGCTTCTTCCTCCCATGATTTGTATTGCCAATCTGTTGAATATTCTTTGCCGCATAGATTTCGTCCATTATCTTGTTATGGTATTAGAGCTCTTCTTTTGAAGAGCTCTGCTACGTAACTCTGCTTCCTCTTCTCCCTTTCTTGTTTTTCCTTTTTTTTCTTGTTCTTACTTCAGTCATTGCAGAAGACAGCTCCGTCCCCAATTATCTGTACCTTCATCTTGGCAAGAATCCAACCACTACCCTTGTTTCACCGGTTCTCGATGATATAAATTATCATTCTTGGAGTCGCTCCATATTAACTGTTCTCAGTGCCAAAAACAAGATCGAATTAATGAAAGAAGCATATAATAATTCAGAAAAAATTCCAATACATGAGAGTTTAGAGGTTACATCTTCCCCAACAACAATTGAGTTTAGTTCTCCTTAATCATGGAGAAACTAGGTGTACAATGGAATGAAAGTGATAGAAAAACCGTAGAAACTAAAGAGGAGAGCTCCCGCATCCAATTCTACCTCTAGAGAGTGAAAAAGTGTGTTTATGCGTCTCTACTGCCCAAAGATACAAACCCTAGGATGAATAAATCCTTAACTAGAGTAGAAATTAGAGTCTAAGCCCAACATGTTGGCGCTCGACGCCCCTACTTAGGGCAGCCAGACCCTGATACGAGAGGAGTGGCGGTGAAGGCCCTGAAAGAGGCAACCAGGCGATGTGCGACATAAGGAGGATGGCGCTCAACGCCCCAAAAAGGGCGCCCAAGCGTTGCTACGAGGCATCCTGCGCTGAGGGCTCCAGAAAAGGGCGGTCAGGTGCCTTCTTTTCTAGTGATTTTTATGTCCTTTCTGGATTCCAATTCCTTGGTACTTTAACTCCTATTCCAAATCATTCCAATTTCCTACAAAATCAAAGGAATTTAGTGACAAAAATCATAAGTTCTAACCTCAACTCTCTTTATTCACATTTTAACTAAAAACAAGAGTTCAAGCAAGTTTCTAAGTCAGAAAAAAAGGCTCATTTAGTATCAAAATTGAATCACAAATAATGGTGAAATCAACCGTTATCACTACTCTTCATCAAGGTGATCTTACTATTTCAGAGTATTTCACCAAACTACGCATTCTTTGGGATGGGATATACAATTTTCGCCTAAAACCTCTTTGTACCTGTAAACCCGATTGTGGTTGTGAAGTTTTTATTGTTGTGAAACAAAGAAGGCAAGAAGATCAAGTTATGCAATTTTTACGAGGATTAAATTATCAATTTACTAATGTTACATCGCATGTGCTTCTATTGGACCTTATTTCAGACATCACCAAAGTTTTTTCACTGGTGACACAACAAGAAAGATAATTGTGTTCTGGAAATTTGATTGCTACGACTTAGACTCAAGACACTAGTACTGCCACCGCCTGCACCGCTTCCACCTCCTCCACCATTTGCAATTATTGTGTTAAGAATGGGCACAGTGAAGTTGTCTGCTACTGCAAGAATGGCTTCCTTAATCAAGACAAAGATTTCAAAAGTGCACTCATTGCAACAAAAGCAGTCATACAGTGTAGGTTTGCTATAAAAAGCTGATAAGTGCAAAAAAGTAGTTAATTTTCATATGGAATTTTAGCACTTATGTTTTGAATTGAGTACATTTGTATCAATTTTCCGCAATCTAAGAAAGATGAAATGTAATCACATGTTTATGAGTTGTTGAGTAAAAGGAAATCATTTGATCCCTAGTTTGTATACATTTCAGGTAAACTAAGAGAGAAGAGCAAATCCTGCAACATTTCGCCCAAGCTAGAATGATTTCGCTTAAGCTAGACTTGTCCATAAGCCATTACCTTAAAAGTCATTCTCGCTTAAGCGCGAATATTTTAGCTTAAGCGAGAATGATTATCTTCTCCAAGAAGTTTCTTCTCGCTTAAGCGAGAATAATTTAGCTTAAGTGAGAATTCGGGCAGTTTATATACTTACGAAGCAGAAAGAAAGAAAAAGGGGGGGGGGGGGAAGCTGTGGAGAAAAGAAGACACAGAGCGACCCAAAGAGGTTTTCGTCCATTTTAGCTTTAGGATTCCCATCTTCATCTCTTAGAATGTCAATTGCCACCATGAGTGGTTGATCTCTTCTCTTGGGATTGAATGTAATCGATTCGAACTCGGATGTAATCTGGTGATATTTATATATAGCATTTCTATTTTTATTCAACATTGGTATTTTTGTTCTGCTCTTAATGCTTGATTCTACCTGAACAATAGTTTAATGAATGTGGATTTTAGACTTGACTGGAAAGTATTTCTAAAACTCTGATCTGAGCAAGAATACTTGATATTCTGTGATGCTAGGGATAGATTTCAGTTTATCAATTGCTTATAACACTTGAATATAATGCTGGACAGTTTGTTGGATATGTGAGGAATCAATATTCAAGGAACTGCTCTTATGAATTTTATATGCGAGGAATCGATATAACACTAGTGCAGAATTGGCTTTTAACGTCCCCCAATAGACCTCCGTCCACAAAAGCCCCAACGTATATAATTGACCGGTGGCATATTCGTAAATAAGTGGAACTTGAGACGTCCGTCCTTGGTCGAGCCGGACGTTTATAATATTATAGACGTCCAGCTTAGGGGGACGGACGTTTAATAGGCTGAACAAGTGAACCCATGTCAGCCCTTTGAACGTCCGTCCTTGGTCGAGACGGACGTTTATAATGTTATGAACGTCCGTCTTGGGGGACGGACGTTTAATAGGCTGAACAAGTGAACCCATGTCAGCCCTTTGCACGTCCGTCCTTGGTTGAGACAGACGTTTATAATGTTATGAACGTCTGTTTTGGGGGACGGACGTTTAATAGGCTGAACAAGTGAACCCATGTCAGCCCTTTGAACGTCCGTCCTTGGTCGAGACGGACGTTTATAATGTTATGAACGTCTGTCCTAGGGGGACGGACGTTTAATAGGCTGAACAAGTGAACCCATGTTAGCCCTTTGAACGTCCGTCCTTGGTCGAGACGAACATTTATAATGTTATGAACGTCCGTCTTGGGGGACGGACGTTTAATAGGCTGTGAACCCATGTCAACCCTTTGAACGTCCGTCCTTGGTCGAGATGGACGTTTATAATGTTATGAACGTCCGTCTTAGAGGACGGACGTTTAATAGGCTGAACAAGTGAACCCATGTCAGCCCTTTGAATGTCCGTCCTTGGTCGAGACGGACGTTTATAATGTTATGAACGTCCGTCTTAGGGGACGGACGTTTAATAGGCTGAACAAGTGAACCCATGTCAGCCCTTAAAACGTCCATCCTTGGTCGAGACAGACGTTTATAATGTTATGAACGTCCGTCCCCCTAGGACGGATGTTTAATAGGCTGAACAAGTGAACGTTTTCAAGTACCCATGCCAGCCCTTAAACGTCCGTGTTAGGGGGACGGACGTCTACGAGGCTGAACAACTGAACGTTTCAATTCCCTAAGTAGGGACTTTAAACGTCCGTCCTGGGAGGGCCCGGACGTCTATAATATTATAAACGTCCGGCCCCTCATATCGGACGTTTAATGTGCTGACAGGGTGGTTGGAGATTTAATTGTCTTCAGGCCCTTAAACGTCCAATCTGGGGGACCGGACGTTTATAATATTATAGACGTCCGGGCCCTCCCAGGACGGACGTTTAAGGGCTGGCATGGGGAGTTGAAACGTTCAGTTGTTTAGTGTAATAGACGTCTGTCCCCCTCAAAAGGACGTTTATAATATTATAGAAGTCCGGCGCGACCTAGGACGGACGTTTAAACCCACCCGCGAATATGATTTTTAAATCCTCAAAGACGTCATATTAGTGACAAACCGGACGTCTATAATATTATAGACGTCCGTGTCCCAGCGTACTGGACGTCTAAGTGTATTAATAGTGCTCCCGCGAACCCGTGACCAGTTAACTTTTGGAAACGCGAAAACACTGTTCATCGTCTTCCTCCGCAAACGCTGCTCATCGTCTTTCTCTTTTTTGGACCGTTTAAATTGATTTTCAATCCGATTACATTGCTCTGTGATGAAATACCTTTGATTTGAACCGATTAAAAATCGTTTTCGGTCCATTTTTTTCAGTCTCTTGCGTGTTCTTGGGCGGCTTCTTTGACTGTTTTTGGACTGCGTTTTAGGTCGTTCACTCCTCCATTTCCCTCCTTTTCATTTCGAATCTACTTTTCAGGTTAGCTTGTTGGTTGAAAATTTTTTGTATGCATGTAATTGGGTTTTGTGAATGCATGTTTTTTACTGTAAAATGTGACTATGTTATTGGCCTTTGAATATATGTGTATTAGTTGTGTTATTATAAGTATCAAATCATTTTGTGACACTTAGTTCCCGTTTGAAATTTAAGACAAACGATTAATCTTTTAATCATTTGTGTTAAATTTTGAATTGTCCGATTAGACAGTTTGAGAAAATTAATTTTCATAATTTGTAATACCATGTCAATTGGAGTTTAAGGATAAGATTGATAAAATTTCGGTTCAATACTTGTGTTGTTCTCCGGATGCATATTTGATTGTGGTCATCGTTGACTACTCTCATTTCGTGTATTTCGGAGACCAATGCGAAATGTTGCCGAAATCTTATCAATTTTATGATGTAGACTTCAATGCACGTGACTGAGCAAATTATGAAAATTAATTTTTTTGAATGGGTAGGGCCTAACCTTGTGAGAGTTAAAACACTTGAACTGATGATTTTACAAACATAGTATGGATCGAAGCTGGATGAACGAACGTCGAATCAGTGAAGAATATGAGAAGGGTGTTTCGAAGTTCTTGCAATACGTTGAACAAAATGCTAAGTCTGTCAACGAGACATATTTTTGTCCTTATGTGCGTTGTCTTAATCAAATACGGCAAGACTTAGGCAATGTGCGTGACCATCTATTCATATACGGCATAATGAGGACTTATACCGTTTGGACTTGGCATGGAGAAGTATTGGAGCAGCCTACCACGTCACGAGGAACGAATTATGTGGAAGAATGGATGAGTGACCATTTAGAGGACATGATACGTGATGTCGGTGAAGATAATTTTGGAAGGGCTAATTTGTATGATTCTCTTATTAATGATTCAGGGCAACCGTTGTTCCCAGGATGCTCGAACTTTACACGTCTGTCTTCAACTTTAAAGTTGTTTAGTTTAAAAGCAAGGAATGGATGGACCGATAAAAGTTTCACCGAGTTGTTGGAGTTGTTGAAGGAGATGCTTCCAGATCAGGTCATCCATCAGGGCCACATGCTGATAGGTTTAGGAGTTATCTGGGTAAGTTAGCAAAAAATCAAGTCTCTATCCTTCATGCATGTTGGGATGACGTCCCAGAGGTCGACAAGAACCTCTTATGGCAAGATATTCGGGTATGTTTATACTTCATGCAATTTGTGATACACTTATCTTTTATGTTTTCTTTTGGAATAACAAGTTTTTTGTTTTAAACAGCAACATTTTGATATTCCAAACACAATGCAAATTAGAAAGCAAGTGTTATCGCATATAGTGATAAGATGGAGGGATTTCAAGACTAGGCTAACACGACTATATGTCTTTGGAGACAGGCAACATGAAAATCCCTGTCAGCAATATACATTCACAGAGGAGGATTGGATGCAATTTCGTGCATCTAGAGAGTCTGAGGAATGGAAGGTATGTTTCTTAACATCGTCTTTCATTGAGTTTTTATCAATTTACACTTATTTATATAAATGGTTTCACAGGATAAAAGGTTAGCCGCCCAAGAAAGACAAAGGCTAAAGGACGCACCCCACGTGTTATCACGAGGTGGATATGCAAAACTGGAGAAGAAACTGAGAAAGTCTAGAGCGAATGCCTTGGGACTTGAGTCGCCGGAACTAGCACCTGCACCTGCTAGGTACGAGCTGTGGAAGGCTGCTCGGACTAAATCTGATGGGAACATGACATCTTCCTCCGCTGCCTTGATCTCACAGAGAATTGTAAGTTCAAATTATAAGCAGTTCTTTGATTGTGTATCTATCACAGCATGTCTTCTAACTTGGTTTTTTTATGTGCAGGATGAGTTGGTTGAGCAGCAGACTCAAGGCACATTTGTTGGCCAAGGTAGGGAGGACATTCTAACAACGGCCATTGGAAGGCCCGAGCACCCAGGATGTGTACGTGGAGTTCCTGGGGCGATTGGTCTTCGTGACTACTTTGGCCCTACACAGAAAACCCCCCAATCAATGAGTTAGGAGACACTGAGGCAGATGGATCTTCAGTGGGAGGAAAGACTCAACCAAGGCATGAGATCAATGGAGCAACGATTCATGGAGCAGCTACAAGAACTAAAACAAATACAAAGAGCGCTTGAAGAAAAGCTGCACTCCATGACGCAAGGCAACATGGGGGCCGATGACACTCTCACACCACCTCGTGTCAGCACTAAAGGATCATGCTCTGCTGTAGACCCCACTCAGTATAGCGGTCAATATGAGCTGTTGGTTGATGGGGATCCCCCACGCATTGTGGCTGTCAGACGAGTGCTTGAGGGAGGGCAGACCATTCATGGTGTTGCCATATTACCCCAGCACGTGCGTGTGACCATTGGCGAGGTTCGGGATCCCCAGGCTCAGGTGCCTGTACCCACTCCAGAAATTAACTTTGTGGGGAAGGCCATAGGATCATTTATTGCCTGGCCTAGAGCATTGATCATGTCCCACATCGCTACTCCACAGGTATAATTAACTTAGTATTTCTATGTTTATTCTACAAATAATTGTTGATAACGCTTTGACGTAAATTCTTATCTTCAGTTCACACGTCCTCAGAAGCAGCCGATTCATGATACAGTCATACATGAAGATGATGACATGGCTGAAGCGGAGGATGATCCTCTATCAAAGCTAATGACAAAATTACCCAGGTTGAAGAAAGCATCATTAGAACTATACTGGGATTTGAAAGTATTTGGTCTTCCCCCACATGTGCCAGTTTATATCACATTATCTGATGCATTGGAGATGATTGGGGGAGACCGGATGTTGAATATTTCCATCATTCAGCTGTGGTGCATGTAAGATAGTCAATTTGGTCTTTCATATTACTTTTATTTACATTGTTATAGTTTCTAACAACTTAACTTTGTTGTTTTAGGTACATGGACACAATCGTTGTAGACCATGGTCGGTCTTCCATGTACGGATTTGTTGAACCTCAGACCATTCAACCGTCTAGTAACACACGTCAAAACAGACAAGATTATTTGCAAACATGGATGGATGAGTCAAAAAGAGACGTATACCTTGTGCCATACATTGAGGGGTAGTTGTTGTTATATGTGGTCAGTTTATTATTATAGTTTCCTTAATTAGTTGAACAACTATTTGTCCTTCGTGATAGGTCGCACTGGCAGCTGATGGTCATCATTCCCAAACAATGTAAAATTATATGGTTTTGTTCGTTGCATAGGAGGATGAAAAATGACTTGAGAACCATGCTTCAAGGGTAAGTGTTTCTCCAAAAATGACTTTGAATTTGATGTTCACCTTCAACTTTTATGATAAATATAGTCATATTAATTATACTTGGTGTTTTCAATCTGTACAGAGTTATTGGTAAATCTCGTGGTCAACTTGTTCAAATTTTGTATCCAAAGGTTGTAAGTCATTTATAGTTTCTAATTCATTTTCTATGTTATTGAATGATTTAAATTCTTAACTATTTAGTTTGTGATTTTAGTGTAACCAGCAGCTAGATTCATGGGAATGTGGCTTCTATGTGATGTGTTGGATTAAGACCATCATTCGAGCTGTCATTACAGATGACTGGAATGAGGTAATGATGTATACTTTCAATACATTACAAATCAAATTCATCTTCAACATATATGAAACCATAATGAATCTTTCTTGAATTTTGCAGCGCTTCAAGAGTACATCGCCTATTCCAGAGGACACAATTAAACAGATAAGGCAGGAGTGGACCGCTTATCTTCTGCAAAGATGGAGTTAGGAATAGTTTTATTTCTTGTTGAACATTGTTTAGTTTTAGTTTAAGTTTTATGTTGATAGTTTTGGTAGTGGATTGAACTCCACATTATGTAGAACTTTGTTTAAATGAAACACATATTTATATTATTGCAAAATTGTTTTGGGACATTTTTCTGCTTTTCAGGTGTGGTTTTATTGAAAAAATAAATCAATTTTTTAAAAAAAAACGCCCAGTAGACGTCCGTTAGTGCACAGTCGGACGTCTATAGACGTCTGGCAGTGCACTAACGGACGTCCAACTCCCCAGACCCTACCACAACAATTCAGCCAAGTAGACGTCCGGGGGGCGAGGCGCCGGACGTCTATATGAACGTCCGAGGGTTCATAGTGGACGTCTATATAAACGTCCGGCCTGACATAGCGGACGTATATGTCCTGACATACCGGATGTCTATATAAACGTCCGGCCTGACATAGCGGACGTCTATATAAACGTCCGTCCTGACACAACGGACGTTTATATAAACGTCCGTCCTGGCACAACGGACGTCTACATAGACGTCACCCGCATAGACGTCCGACCTCCCCCGGACGTCAAAAGGCCCACAGAACGGACGTCTATAGCCCATTCTGCACTAGTGCTAGAAGAACACTTGGAGACTATGCTATGCAACAAGGGCCAAGATATTTTTCTAGCATAGTAATACCGCCCACCACCAAAACTTTGGAGATGAAGCCAGCTTTCCTTAGCCTAATCAGTTCTCATCAATTCACTGGAATGGATAATGAAGATCCATACATTCATCTCTCTACATTCTATGAACTGGTAGGAACTATGGGATTTGAAGAAGGAGATCTTGACCATGTATATATGCATTTGTTTCTTTTTTCTTTGACAGGTAGAGCAAAGGAATGGCCTAAATCACATCCCAACCAGAGTCTAAATAAGTGGAGTGATGTAGAAGATAAATTCTTGAACAAATTCTTTCCACCTTCTCGTTACATTAAGGCAAAAGCTGAGATTTCTACTTTTAGGCAAGGACAAGATGAACCATTCTGTGAAGCTTGGGAACGATTTAATTCTTTGTTGAGGAGATGCCCCAATCATGGTTTTGAAGATATTGCTCAACTGATTATTTTCTGCAATGGTCTGAGGCCAAACACCAAAATGATATTAGATGCAGCGGCTGGAGGAACAATGATGTCTGTAGATGCAGAACAAGCAACAAGAATCATTGAGGCACTGGCATCTACAGACCATCAAGCCCACCATAACAGACAAACAGTTCAGCGGAAAGGAATTCTTGATCTCAGCACTACAAATGCAATTTTAGCTCAGAATAAAATTCTGACTCAGCAGATGGAAGCATTAACCAAACAGATGGCTAACTTACTTGAGCAGTTAAAAGCAGTACAATCTTCTCCTAGTCAACAACCCATGAGATGTAACTTCTGTGGAGGTGACCATCCCAATGGTCATTGTTCATATCAAAGTAGCCCACAAGAAGGAGAAGATCAATATGTGAGTAATCAAGGAAGATCAGGGAATTTCTCTAACAACAATAACTTTTCACAAGGGTGGAGAAACAATCAAAGTCAGAATTTTGGATGGAAACAAGATGATGGTCCTTCAAATAGACAACCTCCTTATCAGCATCAACAACAAAATCCTTCTGTGTATGAAAGAACAACCAAATTAGAGGATACTTTAGAAAAATTCATGCAAGCTTCTATGACCAATCAGAAAAATACAAAAGCTTCAATCAGGAATCTTGAAACACAGGTGGGACAGTTGGCTAAACAACTATCAGATCAACAAGCAGGTCATTTTTCAGCCAACACCCAAACTAATCCCAAGGAGCATTGTAAATCAATTACTACCAAGAGTGGTAAAATTGTGGGAAGAGGGATCGGAGACAATCTTGTTGTGGAGGAGGAAGTTTTGAAGGAAAAGGAAAATGAAAAAGAAAAAAATGAGTGTGAGGAAGAGGAAGAGAAAAATAAAAGTGAGTATGTGAATAAAAGAAAAGAAAAAGAAGAAATAAAAAGAAATGAGGAGAAAAAGAGGGAGAAAGGTGAGAAACAGGTGTCGTAGTTGAAGAACCTACCTTACCCTCCAAATCCGTCCAAAAGAGATAAGGAAAGGCAGTTTGCAAGGTTCATGGATATTTTCAAGCAACTGCAGATTAATATTCCATTTGTGGAAGCTATGAAGCAGATGCCAACTTATGCAAAGTTCATGAAAGAGCTCCTGATAAAGAAAAGAAGATTTTCTGAAGAGATAGTGGAGCTTGAAGCAGGCTGCAGTGCTATAATCCAAAAATCATTACCTCAAAAATCCAAGGACCCTGGAAGTTTCACCATTCCAATCACAATTGGGACATTGCCAATAGGTAAAGCCTTACTTGATTTGGGTGCTAGTATAAGTTTGATGCCTTTGTCCATGCTAAGAAGGATAGGAGATTTGGTAGTAAGGCCTACACGGATGACATTACAATTAGCTGACAGATCCCTGAAATATCCTTATGGTGTGGCAGAGGATGTCTTAGTTAAAGTTGATAAATTCATGTTCCCAGTTGACTTTGTGGTAATGGATATTGAGGAGGATGTTGAAGTTCCTCTGATTCTGGGAAGACCTTTTATGAAGACTGCTAAGGTCATTATTGATGTTGATGATGGCAAACTAAAGGTCAGAGTGCAGGATGATGAAGTCAACTTTAATGTTTTTGAATCAATCCAGCATCCTAATGATAAACAACAATGTTTCAAAATGGATGTGGTAGATGAAATTTTTCTAGCAACCAGGAAGCAATTGGAAAAAGTAAGTCCATTGGAGAAAGCTTTAATCGGTGCTTGTGATGAGTTGGAAGAAGAAGATGAGAAGAAAGTTAATGAATATTTGATACACTTGACTTCAGCAGAAGAGCTTGCATTGAATGAAATACAATATGAAAAATTGCAGCAAGAAAAGAAAACTGAAAGTCAGAAGCTGGAATTGAAAGTGTTACCTCCCCATTTAAAATATGTTTTTCTTGCAGACGGAGGTAACAAACCAGTGGTGATTAGCAATGCCTTAACGATTTCTGAAGAAGAGAAGTTGATCTCAGTTCTCAAAGCCAATGAAGGTTCCATAGGTTGGACCTTATCTGATTTGAAAGGGATTAGTCCATCCTATTGTATGCACAAAATTCACATGGAGCAAGATTTTAAGCTTGTAGCCCAACCCGAAAGGCGATTGAATCCAACCATGAAAGAGGTGGTCAAGAAAGAAGTGATGAAGCTACTTGACGCAGGTATGATCTATCCCATTTCTGACAGTGCCTAGGTCAGTCCGGTCCAGGTAGTTCCAAAAAAAGGAGGTATGATTGTGGTTTGCAATGATAAAAATGAATTAATCCCCACTAGAACAGTCACAGGTTGGAAAATGTGCATAGACTATAGGAAATTAAATCAAGCCACTAGGAAGGATCATTTTCCTTTACCTTTCATGGACCAAATGTTAGAAAGGTTGGTAGGACAAGCTTTTTATTGTTTTCTTGATGGATATTCCGGTTACAATCAGATAGCTGTCGATCCAGAAGATCAGAAAAAAACTGCTTTTACTTGTCCTTTTGGTGTGTTTGCTTACAGAAAAATGCCATTCGGATTATGTAACGCACCAGCAACCTTTCAACGGTGCATGCTTGCAATTTTCTCTGACTTGATAGAGAAAAATATAGAAGTTTTTATGGATGACTTTTCCGTATTCGGTGCTTCATTTGATCAATGTTTGGAGAATTTGAATACTATATTGAAATGATGTGTTGATACAAATTTGGTATTGAATTGGGAAAAGTGTCATTTCATGGTCACTGAAGGTGTGGTGTTGGGTCACAAAATCTCTGCTAAGGGAATTGAAGTGGATAGGGCCAAAGTGGAGATCATAGAAAAACTTCCCCCACCAACCAATGTGAAGGGTATCAGGAGTTTTCTAGGCCATGCTGGCTTTTACAGGAGATTCATAAAGGATTTCTCCAGAGTTGCCAAACCACTCAGCAATCTACTCAATAAGGATAGACCTTTTAAATTTGATGCTGAATGCTTGCATGCGTTTGAATTGTTAAAACAAAAGTTAGTTTCAGCTCCTGTGATAATTTCTCCTGATTGGAATTTAGGCTTTGAATTAATGTGTGATGCTAGTGACTATGCCATAGGAGATGTTTTGGGGCAGAGAAAATCTTTTTCATGCTATACACTATGCTAGCAAAGTCCTTAATGAAGCTCAAATCAATTATGCAACAACTGAAAAGGAATTGTTAACTATTGTATATGCATTGGAAAAATTTAGAGCATATTTGATTGGTTCATTTATTACAGTATATACTTATCATGCTGCAATTAAGTACTTGTTAACCAAATCTGATTCAAAGCCACGACTAATTAGATGGATTTTATTGTTGCAAGAATTTGATTTGGTAATTAAGGACAAAAAGGGGAAAGAAAATTTTGTAGCTGATCATCTTTCCAGATTGGTAAATCATGAGGTGACCAATACTCAATCAGAAGTGCAGGAGGAATTTCCTGATGAAAAACTGATGATGATGCATGAAAGGCCATGGTTTGTTGACATGGCCAATTTCAAAGCTGCAGGAGTCATACCTGAAGATTTTAATTGGCACCAGAAGAAGAAATTCTTGAGAGATGCACAACAATATGTGTGGGATGATCCTCATTTATTCAAAATTGGAGTTGATCAACTGTTAAGAAGGTGTGTATCCAATGAAGAAGCTAAAAACATTTTGTGGCATTGTCACAGTTCCCCCTATGGTGGACATTTTAATGGCGAGAGGACAGCTGCAAAAATCCTCAAATCTGGTTTTTATTGGCCAACCTTGTTCAAGGATGCATACAAATATGTTCAGCAGTGCAACAGTTGTCAAAGAACAGGTGGAATCTCAAAAAGACATGAAATGCCTCTGAATATTATTTCTGAAGTAGAAGCTTTTGATTGTTGGGGAATTGATTTTGTAGGACCACTTCCATCTTCTTTCTCCAATGAATATATTTTGGTTGCAGTTGATTATGTGACAAAATGGGTTGAAGCAGTGGCAACTTCTAAGGCTGATGCTAAAATAGTGATCAAATTTCTCAAAAGAAATATATTTTGCAGGTTCGGCACCCCAAGAGTGTTGATAAGTGATGGAGGTTCACACTTTTGCAATGATCAACTTCAGAAATGTTTGGAGCATTATGGAGTTTGACATAAAATTGCATCACCTTATCATCCACAGACCCATGGACAAGCAGAGGTGTCAAACAGGGAAATCAAGTGTATCCTAGAGAAAACAGTGACATCTTCCAGGAAGGATTGGTCAATGAAGTTGGATGACGCACTATGGGCGTATAGAACTGCTTATAAGTCCCCTACTAGTTTATCCCCATTTCAGTTGGTATATGGGAAGTCATGTCACTTACCAGTTGAGTTGGAACATAAGGCATTTTGGGCACTGAAATTTCTAAATTTTGACTCAAAGGCAGCAAGAGAGAAAAGAAGATTACAGTTGCAGGAATTGGAAGAAATGGGACACAATGCTCATGAATCCTCTAAGCTCTACAAGGAAAGGATGAAGGCTTATCATGACAAGAAAATTTTCAAGAGAGAATTCTATCCAGGCCAATCAGTGTTACTGTTCAATTCCAGGTTACGGTTGTTTCCTGGAAAACTCAAATCAAAATGGTCAGGACCATTTCTTGTCAAGGTTGTCAAACCTTATGGAGCTATTGAGTTAGAGGATCCAAAATCTAAAAGAAGTTGGGTTGTGAATGGACAAAGATTAAAGCCCTACTTTGGTGGTGAGGTTGACACACTTGCCACAATCATCCAATTAGACGAACCATAATGATACAGGCGTCAGCTCGTGACGTTAAACAAGCGCTTCCTGGGAGGCAACCCATTGTTTAATTATGTCTTCGCATTTTAAATTCATCTTGTTTGTTAGTTGTGTTGTGTATATATTGTGTTTGCATGAAAAGGGTAAGTTTTAACATTTAAATGTCTCAATAGGGCAAACCATGCATGCTAAGTGTTTTATTTTGTACCAAAATGTTTGTGTCATGCATGAGAATAAGTTCTGGTGCCAAAGTTGAGTCCATTGAATGTTAAAAACTACCTTGTTTTGGCCAAATTGTGAAATTTGCACTTAAAAGTTTGATTTTGCATTTGATGATATGAAACTTTTAGGGATGGAAGATAATTGGTTGAGAAATAGATTGAATTGTGTCTCTGGAATAATTGGATTGAGTTCATCTTGATTAAGGGGAGTACAAGTTGAAAATTTTTCAAAAGGAAAAATATTGCACTATTTTTGCCTAGGCTAAAAATTTCTCGCCTAGGCTAAATATGCAGAAAACTGAAGAACAAGTTTTGCTGATATTTTAGTTTAAGCTAAAATTTTTCACTTAAGCTAAAAATGTCCTGCAACTTAAGTTGAGCTACTGGAGCTCTCTCGCGTGAGCGAAATCTGCTTCGTCTGGGCTAGATTTAGGCTAACACTTGGGGAGCTCACTAGAACCATCTCGCTTAAGCTAAAAATCAGCCGCCTAAGCGAAAGTGAAAAATCAAATTCCAGTACTTGGAACATTTTCGCTTGAGCTAAATCAAGTCGCTTGGGCGAGAATTCGGCTATAACTTGGGGTGCCCTCTATAACATTTTCGCTTGTGCGAAACCATACTCGCCTTAGCGAAAATGCCCTGCAAATAAGGATGGGCCACTGGAGTTTTTTTTTCGCTTTGGCGAAACTTGGCTCGCCTGGGCGAGATCTTTTAAAAACTAAACCTGTCGTTTTAGCTTAAGCGAAAAACTTTTACCTTAAGCGAGAACACGTAACCTTTTGTTAAAACTCAGAAAAGGAAGAGTTGTTCATAACTTTCTTCTTTGCAAAACCGTGCTTTCTCTCCTAAAAATTTAGGGCGCGACTTCTTGGTCCAGTAGCACACATTTCACTCATCAATCCCTTCCTCCCTTTGCTAATCTCCCTTGAAGGTAAGTTCTACTTCCTCATCTCCCATTTTCACCGAACAAATTTGGGATTTTTGCTCTTTATGTTTTTGTGGAACCCTAGGTTACTACCCATGCGGGTTGTTGTATTCCATGAACTATTGTGAGTGTTTAAATGTGAGTTGTTGGTATAACTGAACAATGTAGGTTGTTTGTGCACAAATTAATTCATGCAAAAATTGATTTTGAAGATGCACATGAACTGTTTGATGAAATGCTTAACTCAGTTGACGAAATGCACACACAAATTGATGAAATACACACATTGTGTTTGTACATGTCATTACTTGGATATTTAGAAATGGCTACTTCAATTTCAGCAACTAACTTGGGATACATGTAGTGGGTTATTTTGATCTTTGCAGGACAATGGCTAGAACAAAGACAACTGCTAGACTTCCCCCTACTAGATCCCACAAAGGAAAGAGGAGAAGAACCAGTCCCTCTCCTGAAAGACCAATTAGAAATTTGTTCAGAGATCCTAAAAGACAAGAGAGGTATGAACAGATAAAACATTGGTACTTCATCACAGAGAGAAAAGTGGTTTTGCTTCCAGAGGAATATGATCCCTTCTTGAATGGCCTTTTGAGAAGAAATTGGATGAGATTAGCTGACCCTTTACCTAAGTTTGATCTTGAAATTGTTAGAGAATTTTATGCTAATGCTTATCCTTTAGATGGTCTGGGAGAGAAGCGGTCCAAGGTTAGAGGTCGATGGGTTACTTATGACCGAGCCTCAATTAGTGAATTCCTGGGCCATCCGTTGCCACTAGCAGAAGGTCAATTATGTGATTATACAAGAAGGAGAAGAAGTCAAGAAGCTTTTGATGAAGAAGAAGTTGTCAACTTGATTTTCATTTCTAACAGGTCCTATCGGCTTGGATCCTCTGGCGATCCTCGCAGAATACTTCGAACAGATATGAAGACCTTGGCTCAGGTTTTTATGACTTTCTTACTGTCAAATATTGTACCCATTGGCCATGTGTCTGACTTGAATGTGCCAAGATGCCATCTTCTTTTTAATATAATGAGAGAGGATCTCACTGTGGATGTGGCCATCATTATCTTTGAGGAAATCCATAAATTTGTGCGGTATGAAGTCAACAAAAACAATGAGAAGAGAAAATGTGCTTTAGGATTTCCAACTTTGATCACAGCTCTTTGCCAAGCACAAGGGGTGGAGGTAGACTTAAGTGTTAAGATAAGACCTACCATTACCAAGAGATTTATTGAGAAATTTTGTACCAACCCCGCAGAAATTATGCCACAGTTGGAACAACCTGTAGCTGCAGAACAAACACCATGTCCTGAACAACAACCTCAACTCAACATACATCATGAATTACTTGAGCAAATGAGGTATTTGAGGTTGCAAATGGAGCACACTTGCCAGCAGAATATTTCCATTCATAGAGGACAACTCCACCTTCATGAGTACCTCTATAACAATGTCCGAGGACCGTATCCAGGCATGACTCCACAAGAATTCTTAGCATACTTGCAGTGGCCTGGGGACAGTCCAATTTTTTTCAGGGGGAGGAAGACCAACTGGGCCTGGCAACACTTTTGTAGCTGGATTCACACCAGGTGAGGGGCCATCAAGAGTTGCAGGTAGAGATGACTTTGCTGTGGGGGAAGAGGCAGTCGGAGTGGACCTTCAAGAGGAGGAGTTTTAGACTGATTTTGATAGAGTTATAAGGGGAGATTGACACACAGAACTATTCCAACCTCCAAAACTCAATGAAATACGGTGGTTTTTGTTTTACTGTAGAACTTTTATTTTAGTAATATTATGCTTTAGTTGTTTTGGTTAGAATGTACAGTTTCACTTACCTTTTGCTTACTTTACTTTTGCTTAATATTGCACATAACACATACACAGCTAAAATGAATTTTTTTTTGGGAATTATAAGAAAATATTTCTTGAGGAAATTGGTTAAAGAGAAATCAAGTTTCAAAAAGTGTCCTGAAAAAAAAAAGAGGGAAATTTTGGTTGAATCCATAGTTAAATGGGATTAGGATATCAGTGTTGGATAATTGGTTAAGATAATCAATTGTAACAACAAGTGATGTACCAAGGAAAGAAACCAAACACAAAACCCAGTGAGTGTGAATCCTTAAACAGTTTGAGAGTTTTCACTATTTGTTGTCAAGTTGATATTGCTTGAGTTTTCATTTGGATAACATCACACCTGAAGCATGGAAATGATCAAGGCAGTTTTGTTGAATGTAAATAACTCAGTGTCAAACATCCAACCTAGGAATAATTATCCTTTTGTGACAGCCCATTTGAGCCTAATTGTTTTGAATTATACACCTTAACCTTAACTTTAATTAATATTCCCTCCCTTTGCACACTCTAGGGATAGAGAGCATATGTGCATTTTATTCAACTTTAAAATGGGAATTGGTTGGTGGAATTGTACTTAGAAAAGAAAGGGGTTGAGAAATTTGTACCATAATTCACTCCTTAGTTTTGTATAGATATATATATATATATATATATATATATATATATATATATATATATATATATATATATATATATATATATATTAAAAAAAAACAAGAAAAGGGAAGAAGAAAAAAGAAGGAGTGAATAATGAATGAAAAAGAAACATTGGGTTTTAATTTATGAGATGGGATGAATTGAGAGTAGAATTGGAAGTGAGTTTAAAGTGTAGTTATGCTCTCTTTTCTAAAGTTGTGCTTTTGTTATCTTGAAAAACCATAATTCTTGGAAACCCAGCCTCATTACAACCCTTGAAAGACCTTGAGATTCATGCTGATTGTGTGTGTGGTTTGATTGAAAATGACTGGCAATTTTAACTTGTTCAATTTCAGTGGAAAATAAGAGAAACACATCCTTGTAAGATTTAAGAGAGAATTTCCTTGGTTAGAAACAATGGCTCTTACAATTGATTGTCTTGGAAAATTTGTTGCACTTTTATCTTGCTTTTATTTGATAATTGGATTCACCATTTTGAATCTATAGTTTGGAATGCAGAAGTTGTTTTGTAAGCACAATGAAATCGATTTCTCAAATAACCAATTTCAAAGTTTGAGTTTTGAAAAGCTGTTGGGATTTTATTACTTTGCTTGAGGACAAGCAAGATGCTAGGTTGGGGGGAGTTGATAAGTGCAAAAAAGTAGTTAATTTTCATATGGAATTTTAGCACTTATGTTTTGAATTGAGTACATTTGTATCAATTTTCCCCAATCTAAGAAAGATGAAATGTAATCACATGTTTCTGAGTTGTTGAGTAAAAGGAAATCATTTGATCCCTAGTTTGTATACATTTTAGGTAAACTAAGAGAGAAGAGCAAATCCTGCAACATTTCGCCCAAGCTAGAATGATTTCGCTTAAGCTCGACTTGTCCAGGAAGCCATTACCTTAAAAGTCATTCTCGCTTAAGCGAGAATATTTTAGCTTAAGCGAGAATGATTATCTTCTCCAAGAAGTTTCTTCTCGCTTAAGCGCGAATAATTTAGCTTAAGCGAGAATTCGGGTAGTTTATATACTTACGAAGCAGAAAGAAAGAAAAAAAAGGGGGGGGGGGGGGGGGGGGGGGAAGCTGCGGAGAAAAGAAGACACAGAGCGAACCAAAGAGGTTTTCGTCCATTTTAGCTTTAGGATTCTCATCTTCATCTCTTAGAATGTCAATCGCCACCATGAGTGGCTGATCTCTTCTCTTGGGATTGAATGTAATCGATTCGAACTCGGATGTAATCTGGTGATATTTATATATAGCATTTCTATTTTTATTCAACATTGGTATTTTTGTTCTGCTTTTAATGCTTGATTCTACCTGAACAATAGTTTTATGAATGTGGAATTTAGACTTGACTGGAAAGTATTTCTAAAACTCTGATCTGAGCAAGAATACTTGATATTCTGTGATGCTAGGGATAGATTTTAGTTTATCAATTGCTTATAACACTTGAATATAATGCTGGATAGTTTGTTGGATATGTGAGGAATCAATATTCAAGTAATTGCTCTTATGAATTTTATATGTGAGGAATTGATATAAATGACTTTGGTGTGTTGCATCAATGTTGGTAATTTCAGTTGCTATATGTTTGTATTCATCTAGATTGCAGACGAGTAAGATAGATGAATTCAATCCCAACTTCTCATATTAATCTTCGTTAAGTTATTTGTTGTTATTATTTTACTTTCACGCAACGTAGTTTTATTTATCAACATCCATCATGAATCAAATTGAACATCCTTGTATATATACTGTTTGAGATAACAATTTATCTATTTAATCGAAACTGTTCCTCATGGGTTCGACACTCTTACTTAAAAATCATTATACTACAGTTGACTATTGGTACGCTTGCCAAAAGTTTAACAAAAGCACGGTTATCCTCTAGGACATAAGTTCTATAATAAGCATACCCAGATTCATCATACCTCTATCCAAGAAGACAATGGGAATGTCAAAGATAGGAGTTCTAACAACACTGATCACATTCGCCTCACAACACAACAATTTCAAGTTCTTGTAAAGCTCTTCAAAGACCACAATTTGAATGATGCTTCGACTTCTGCTCAAATTCACCATATTGGATTTGCTTCGACAAACCAACATTATTTAGATAATATCCGCCCTACTCTTACTTCCAATTACCCTAAGATCAATTGGATTCTTGATTCTGGAGCCACTGACCATATAAGTATTTCTCTACGAAAATTTTCATCCTATAAAAGAATCAAACCTATTCAAATTGCTTTACCTAATGGTAGTATTGTTTACTCTAAGTATTTTGCCATTGTTATTCTTAACCGTAAGATCCATTTTTTAAACGTCCTTTATGTTCCGCAATTCTCTTTTAATCTTATCTCCATATCTTAGTTGATTTCTTTTAATAAATATGAACTAATTTTTTCTTTTCATGACTGCAATATATAGGACATTCAAACCAAAGAGAAAATTTTTATAGCTAAACTCATTGGTGGCTTGTACATCTTAGATTCATCTTTACTTACTTCTCCAGCAAATTTTGCCAGCAATGTTGTAAACAATACTAGCCTATGGCAGCTTAGATTAGGACATCCTTCTAATATTAGATTGAATAGTTTGAAACTCAAATACCCATTCATTGTGCATAATCCCACATACATCTGTGATGCTTGCCATCATGCTAAACAAAGAAAGTTGCCTTTCTCTAGTAGTATTTCCAAAACCAAACAAATCTTTGATCTTATTCACATTGATATATGGGGTCCCTGTAGTATTCTTTCCATGCATGGTTTTAAATATTTTCTCAGCATTGTGGATGATTTTTCTCATTATACTTGGCTTATACCTATGACTAACAAATCTGTTGTTAGAAAAATTATTACTGATTTTATAACAAACATAAAAAACCAGTTTTTTACCACTATCAAAACCATTCGTACTGACAATGACATTAAATTTTCTATGCATAACTTTATCTCTCTTAAAGGTATTAACCATCAAACCACATGCAATGAAACCCCTCAAAAAATGGCATAGTTGAGCACAAACACCAACATTTGTTAAATGTCACTCGCTCCATCTTGTTTCAATCTAATTTGCCCACTATTTTTTGGTGTTTTGCTGGTAAACATGCTACTTTACTAACAATTGCATGCCTACACCTTTACTTGATGATGCTACTCCATATGAAAAATTATATAGGAAACTGTATGATATTTCTGCTTTGCGTGTTTTTGGCTGTCTATGCTATATTAGCACTTTGACTACTCACAGGAAAAAATTTGATGCAAGGGTTTTTCCTGGCATTTTCCTTGGTTTCCAACAACACACCAAAGGTTATCAATTCCTAAACTTACAAAATCATAAGATTTAAATATCTCGCCATGTGTTGGTTCATGAAAATTACTTTCCATACACTTCTCATTCACACAATAACTCTGATTCTAATTCCTTTTCTTTGCCTACTCCTCACAATTATAGTCATAATTATTATGATATTCATTTTCTTAGTAAGAGTCTTTTTGTGCCTACTGCCACTGATACTGATACTGTTTTTGTTAGTGATATTGTTACCTGTACAGATGACACCACAAGCATCCCAAACACTATTGAACCTCCCCTAACTAACTCCTCTAATGATTATGTGCCCAATATAATTGAGCATGCTGAAACGATAAGGCGTTCTACTCGGCCCAAACGTCCTCCTACATTACTAGATATCCTATTACTAATTTTCTTTCTTATAACAGGCTTTCCTCTAATTTCAGGCACACCATCCTCTCCATTTCATCTACCACTGAACCTCGCATCTACAAGGAACCATCTAAAATACCTCAGTGGACTCAAGCTATGCAGGATGAGCTTCACGCCTTAGCATACTGATAATGCTAATTCTTACCATTATCTAAGCATCATTTTAATAGCAAAATGAACTCTTTTCTAGTTTGTAACTTGCTTAATCCTCTAATTTATCTTAGTTTTATGAATAATTGTGTTTTGGGCTACTTTGATGTAATTTCATCTATAATCCCTTATTTTGTAGCTAATAATGTGCTTGGAAGAATCTCCAACAATGTATAGAGCTGAACCAACCACAAGAAGCAAGCACATCTACAGAAAAAGAGCAAATGCAGTGCAAAAAAATCAGGCCGGGCCCCCCTGGTTCAGGGGGGCTGAGCGCCACCTGCATAGAAGCTGATTTCTGATGTGCTTAAGCCGGGCGCCCCAGGAACGGGGTCGGGCGCCAGTTTCCGCGCAATGCTCGCGCCTGGGCGCATCAGGAGGGGGGCCGAGCGCCATTTTTCGCGCAACGCTCGCGCCTGGGCACCCCAGGGGGGCCAGGCGCCAGTCTTGCTGATGTGGCAGATTGAGCTTATTTAACCATAAAAAGCGAAGGGGTTTGGGGTTTTTGTGGTTTGTAGGCGCGATTTCACTCAGAGGAGAGCTTGGAGGGCTGCTAGGGCTTGTGGGAACACTCTGTTCTTCCTCTTTGGGTTCTTCTTCTTCTTCCATGGCCATTTTGTAAGCTTAAAGGCTCTCCATGGAAATGGAGAGCCAAACTCATCTTGTTGGGGTTAGTTGTAGCCTTTGAATCTTGTGTAATTGTTGAATGATTTGAATATATATATATATATATATATATATGCCTTTTCTATCAATTGCTAGTATTTTTTTTTCAATCTTAAAGATTGCATGTAATGGGGACGTTCGTGACTTGATTTTTGGGGTTTCATGGGTTATGGGGACGTAAAATGGAACCCAGAACTGAAACAGGAGTCCTTGTGGTTCATTGATTCTAGGGATGGAAGATGATTTACATGTTGTCTTAGATCCTAGTTCTTAATGCGGGTTTTTCTTATTAATTAGTCAAGGGATTGATAGTTAATAGGTAAAAGTTAGGCTCTTTCACCTAGGGGATTAGGGCTAGAGTAATTTTGTGGATTAATTTAGTTAATTGATGGAAAGGAGATGAAATTGTGTATGCACAAGAGTAAATTGGTGAAACCTAACCTCAACAATGTCTTTTCATATCATTTTTAGTCTATTCCATTTCTAAGTGCCTTCAACACCAAAGTTTAACCATTGTAAATACTCTATGTTAAATTTCTTGCACACCAACTGTTTGATATAATACCAAAAAGAGTTTCTTGTGTTATTTTGTGCACTTTGATGTCTAATTGATTTATGAATGGAAGAATTATCATGTGTTGCACAAGTCCCTTGGGAGAGAACAATATTTATCACTTGCTACGCTGTGACTAGTGCATTTGCCATTGGTTTGGCAGCCAACACATACAACAACACCTGGACCATCACTAACCTCCCCCCGGGTAAAACAACTATTGGATGCCGCTGGATATACAAAATCAAACACAAGTCTGATGGATCTATTGACCTTTTTAAAGTCCATCTTGTAGCTAAGGGCTACACCCAACTTAAATGATTAGACTACCTGAAGACTTTTTCCCCTATTGCAAAGTTAACTACTCTCCGTCTTCTCCTCGCCATTGCTGCCTCTAACTACTGGATACTTAAACAGCTTGATGTCAACAACGCTTTTCTTTATGGTGACTTACATGAAGAAGTTTATATGCAACCATTACAACCCAAATCAAGTGTTCAAACTTCAAAGATCACTATATGGGCTCAAGCAAGCTGGACGACAATGGTATGATAAACTTTCCACTTTCTTCTATCTAATAATTATACTCGTTCTAATGTTGATCATTCCTTTTTCCTGAAACATGATACTTGCTACACCACTGCCATCTTAATCTACGTTGATGATATTGTTCTTGCGAGAAACAACGCCACTAAGATACAACATATCACTACCTCCCTTAATAGCCTTTTCTGCATCAAAAACTTGGGTGATCTCACCTACTTTCTTGGCTTGGAAGTTGCTCAGAACAACTTTGGAATCCACCTCAATCAACGTAAATACACTCTTGACCTCCTCAAAGAAGCTGGAATTCTCCATTGAGCCCTTATGCCTACTCCTATGGCACATTCTTCTCGTCTTACTAGTCAAGGTGACCTTCTCAACGAAATGAAGATGTCTCCTCCTACCAAAGACTCATTGACTTCCTCATATATCTCACAAATACCAGACCCGACATCACATTCTCTGTTAATAACCTCAGCCAATTTGTCTCCTCTCCTACCACCCTTCATCAATAAGTTGTTCACCGCATTCTCAGATATCTCAAGGGCAGTCCTAGTAATGGCATCCTCCTTCAAAGCAACAACCCCAACCAGCTCAAAGCGTATAGTGATTCTGATTGGGCCACTTGTCTCGAATCCAAAAAATCTATCACTGGTTACTCCATCCACTTCGGCAATTCCATCATTTCTTGGAAGTCCAAAAAGTAGCATATCGTTTCCAGAATTCAGAAGTTTAATATCGGGCTCTAGCCACTATCACCTGTGAACTACAATGGTTGACTTACGTTCTTCATGGCAATTGCTCCGCCATCCAGATTGCCTCTAATCAAGTTTTCCATGAACGCATCAAACACATTGAAATAGACTACCATATTGTAAGGGACAAGCTAACAAAGGCCTCCTCAAGCTGCTTTCTATTTCAACCATTGAACAAGCAACTGACCTCTTCACCAAACCTCTTGCTCATGTTGTTTTTAAGTATCTTTATTCCAAGCTGGGAATGACTAACATCTACTACCAGGTTGAGGGGGGAGGTGGGGATGATAATATTATATTGGGCTTGCACATTGCAGCCCAACCATATTTTTCCTTCCCCGCTTTTCCCCTTTTTATTTCCCTCTTTTGTTTGACTCTAGACACATTGTTACACTTTTCAACACATTACGATTCTTTGGATACTTCTTTGATATGCATCATTCTTTTCTCTCTGTTACTATTTCACTGTGCTTTGGGTTCTTTTGATGCTTCTTCTTCTTAAGGGTTCGTTTGTTGGATCTTCTCTTAAGGGTTCATTTACTACTTTTTCTCTTTAAGGTATGTTCTTCATGCTTCTTCTTTCCATGATTTGTATTTCCCATCTGTTGAATATTCTTTGCCCTATAGATTTCGTCCATTATCTTGTTAATAAAAGAATCAATTCCTTGCTCATCCACTAAAAAAAATAAAAATAAACAATGGAAAATTAAAAATTAATTTCTCCTCTCTAACAAAATCTCTTTCATAAATTATCTTAAATCCGCTAAAACAAATGAGTGGGGCACTCACCCTTTCATATGCAAAAACATTACATACATAGAAAACACGGTGTAAGAGGCCCTTATTTCATATTGAAGACTCAACCTTTAGAGAATAGAATTGGATATTTGTAAACATATTATGGATTCAATAAATCTTAATTAGATAGACATTGAATTTGTATTAAAAAGAAGAAAGGAAATAAGAAACGATGAAAGGAAAAAAGGAAAAAGAGAAAAGGATTATTTGATTGGTCTGAAAATGCATAGAAGAAAAAATTTGTATATATATGAAAGCAGTTTAGGTATCATGCATAGAGGAAAACAAAACAAACAAGTTGGGTGTAGATATCATGCATTCTCAACTTGGGACAAAGATGGTTGAAAGTTTGAGGCGACAAGGGCTTGGTGAAAAGATCAACAAGAAGTCAAGAATAAATATGAAAGCAGTTTAGGCATACTAGTGGAAACTTTCTCACAAATTACATGACAATCAATCTCAATGTGTTTGGTGCATTTGGAAGACTGGAATGGAAGTTACTTGAATTGTTTAGTGATTATTGTAGGTGAAGAAAGTAGAAAAGAGAAAAGAAATATGAAGATCTTTGAGAAGAAACGTTAACCATTGAAGCTCTTAAGTTGTTATAGCAAACGTTAATTAGGAAAGAATACAATCTTTTTCTTAATTTGAATTCTCAAGGGAGACAATAAAAATAAATCAGAGAAAAACACAAAATAAGACAGAGATGGGGACACCACAATCTAGAATATTGATAAGTCAAGTGAAGATTCACCACAAAAATGTTAATCTTTGATAAGAATTAAAGTTCTAATCCAAGAACCAAGAGAATTCTCTCTAAAAATCGAAAATGCATATATTGTGACTCAAAAGTGTATACATATGTATTTGGGGTCTCTATATATAGGCACAAATATTTAAGGTACCTAAGAAACCCAAAAACAAAGTCCAAAGACATTGAACCCAAAAATAATTCAAAATTAAAAAAAGAAAACTGAAACAAATTATTTGTCATTAAAAGAAAATTGCAAATATTTTTAATTGTCTAAATTAATATATAATTATGTTCCAAGTCATGATCTTCATGTCCCTTGAATTCCAAACTTCATGAAGCATCATGAGCCTAAAGGAGATTTGTTCTTCCAACTGTTTGCTCCTTAACCTTGTCATAGGTCCTCTGAATTGCAAAGGTTCTTCCTAAAGTTCGTCTTCTATAGGATCAAGGGATAGTCCATAATTTGCCTCTACAGTGATTATTTTGATATCTTCCTTCTCCCTTCTCCAGTGAGTTTGCCTTCTTCCTTTGCCTCCTTTCGCTCTCTAGTGAGTTTGTCATCTCCATTTGCCATATTCGCTCTCCTCATTCTCATTGTTGTCAAATTCCTTCTTGTTCTCGTCATTGTTCGTGTTTGTTGTCGTTGCAATCACAAGGGTCTTTGGGAATTCACAAAGGTTCTTCTCTAAGCATTGTTCATGAGGGTGTTTAGGCATTTTCGCATGTTGTAGTGTTATGGTGTTATCGTTACCGTCACATGGTAATTCGGTGCTGTCGTCGTTACATGGTCTTTTCATCTTAGTTGTCTTTATTATCCACCTCCTATGTATTTTAAAATTAATTTATAAAATAAAATTTACATATATTTATACACTATTATTTAACTTTATTTTTAGTCGATATATACAATATGCTTAGTTAGATTCATCTTATGAATTTAATTTAGTAATATAATAATTTTGCTCTTAAATGAAAATGTAATGAGTTGTTCATGAATTTATGTTAATCAAACAAGTTGAACTTTAGCCCAATATGTAGTGGATAAAATTTCACCGCAAGAATGTTTTTCCTAACACCTCCTTACATTTTTTCCTGCACCTCCACATTTTTTAAAATTCCAAAACTATCTCCTGCATTTCAAGAAACCATATACCCCACTTCTTTTCTTCGACAGATTTCGAAATTCGTTGAAGAAAAAAATCCTTCAATGAATTTCAAAATCCGTTGAAACTTTTGAAAAAATTTTAAACGGATTTTCCGTTGAAGAATTTTTTCTTCAACAAATTTTCGAAATGTGGAGTATAAAGAGAAATATGGGGAGGTGCATGGAGAAACACTCTCACCGCAAATATATAAAACTTTTGCAACGTAATCTCAACCTTCAATTATTAATATTGTGACACTTTTGAAGGTTTACCATAACATGCACTTCTTAGTTAGAACTCCAACTAATTTTGATAGGTTATATCCGGAATTAAGACTTTTTTTTATACATTTTAAGATCTTATTTTTTGTTTTTTTGGTATTTTTGTGTTGTATTTAATTATAAATCGATTTTTTTTAGAAAGTTGGTTTAGTGGTTAAGAGAAGAAGTGGTGATATTTTTTGTGTGGAGATTTATATTTATCATATGTTCTATATTAGTTAAAGAGAAACTTTTACAACACAAAACCCACTACACTCATAAAATTTTGAGTTTTTTTTTATCCCTTATATATCATTGTGTAACTCGACAATTTGAAATGACTAGTTAGAGAAAAATGAATTATTTTCTTATAATGAGATAAACCAATGTGATCAAGAATCATCATTACATAAGAAAAATATCTATTAGAGATATTGCAATTGCAAAAAGTCTTGTCTAGCATGGTAAAACAAAGCACAACAAAGTAAAATATCATTAAAGAAGCAGAAAAATCAAAGGAAATCAACCTAAAGTATTGTTGTACCATATAGACCGGTCGGTACATGTCACCTGATCGGTCAATTACGTAGAAAGTCAACCTTAGGAGTCCCACAACAATACAAACCAAACGGTCACCAATTGACCTCGTACCGTTCGATACCTAGCACACAAAAGAACTCGTAATTCCATTAACACATTACAAAACATGCTTAAAAGACATTGGACCATGATTGTGCTAACCTTAATCAAAAGTCCATTTTGAAATCTATAAATACAGATGTAAGGTAAAGAGGTGTGTGATTACATTTATTAAACATTTAAGACTTAATTGTGATAATCGATCGACTTAATTGTGATAATCAATCGGTAATTAATAACTAATTAGAGCATTGAAGTGCCTTTAGCAGGTACCATCCCTCGAATTTGAACTTTGCAAAAGGAAAAAATCGACAAGACCGTGAAAGAAATAAAATAAAGATAATTGGAGTAATTGATATAAAGCGTAAAGGTGAAGTTCTCAACCTTATATCTTAAAAGATAATAGTGTATAATATAACTGTTATGAACTAGAAAAACTATAATAGAAAAGATGATGTTGCACGGTGAAAGAAGGAAGAAAAATAAATAAAAAATAAAAAAATTTAATGTAGTAAGTTTTATCTTATAAAAGATTCCTGTTTAATTAATATACAATATAAAAAAAATTAGATTTTCACAAAATAAATATCATCACTCAATTTTACATAAATAATGATTATTTAAATAACTTTCTCACAAAAAATAAGATTATAATTAAATTCAATTTGAAAATAATCAGTAAATAAAAAAAATATGATCTTAAAAGTATTTAGAAAAATTGTTTGTTTCTAATACTCCACTTTGATATTTTTCTTGGTTACTTCAAGTTTTAATTTCAACAATTTAAACTTATCTTGAAAAGTTGTGATGTCTCCAATCGGATTATTTGAATTACAATTGTTTCAGGATATATGATCGAGAACTTCACCTTCACAATTTATACCAATTATTTAAATTATCTTCACTTTACTTCTTTTATAGTCTTGTTGATATTTTTCTCTTGCAAAGTCCAAATATGAATAGTGAGTACTTACTAAGGCACACTCCAACATTCAAGTCAGTTTTTAATTATCAATCGATTGTTATAATTAAGTCTTAAATGTTAAATAAATATAATTATTCACATCTTTACCTTGTCTCTTTATTATAGGTTTCGAAATTGTTTTTTTATTTAGATTGATACAATCACGACCAAATGTATTAGGTATGTTGTGTTTTTTGTTAATCAAATTACAAGTGTATCAGGTACGGAACGGTACAAGGTCAATTGGTGACTATTGGGTTTGTGTTGTCGTAGAACTCCTAAAATTGACTTTGTACGTAATTGATTGATGAGTGACATGTACCGATCGATCTATATGGTATAAATTTATGTTAATTTTTTAGTTCAGATATGAAAATAAAAGTGATTAAAGAACAAAGGTAAGTTGGGCTTTGTTGGTCCCATTCATACGCTGCTAACTTTTTTTAGGAGTGCAGTTGTTATTCTGACACACTCGAGCAGTGTAAAAGGTACAAAAAATGGACTATAACTTCAAAGTCACAAAAGGAGCTGAATAAACTGAGTTTACAGGCTCATCTTCACTTTTTTGACCATCTGTTTAACAGTCTTTGTTTCTCGTTCTTTCTACTTATGGAATCCATTAATATTCTATCGTCTTTTATCCATATAAACAATAGAAAAAGTACGTAGTTTTAGTAATGCAGCCTCGGTTAACAAAATGGAAAAATCAACTAATGGTTGAAGCACAACATTGCTTTTACAACCCAACTATGTAACAGCTTTATTCATTGGAAGATGCTAAAGAGATATATAAGATCACTTGGACGATGACAGAATTTCTTCTCCTCCTTGTTCGCTGCAGGTTTTCCATGTACTCTACCTGTCCAATGCAATCCCCACATATTTACTAAAGTTCATGTCACGTTAAAGCTTATGTCAAATTATTATCGTTTATCATTAAAAGTTTTTTGGTTTCCAGGTCTTTTCTATTTTTCAATTATAATTTTAATTTATTTTTCACGTTTAAGAGTTTATATCAGAGAACACTAGTAGATGTTTTCTAAAACAGAAAAAAAATAAAAATTCACCTTATTAGTTAGTTGATGGGAAACTTTAAACATTCTTTTCTCACATCATGTATATCCATGCAAGATATTAATAAGTGATTTAATAATAATATGAAAGATATTAATAAAATTCTTTTAGTGGAAGCCGATTTAAAGTTATTTTGCCACCAAGTTCATAATGATTCCTCTGCTTATGTGGCAATAGTATCACGTAACCATTAAGCAAATCAGTGCACTTTAACAAGACTTATTCTTACGAAGACCAGAATTTGAGGCATTTGAGAAATGTTCAAATGTCGCTTTCTTGTAGCATGAGCACCTACTCCCATGTTTTTCTGGGCCATAACACCCAAATAAATTTAATTAAGATGTCTTAATCTCTATTCTAAATCAGACACAGCTGAACTTGTGTCACCATAATTACTAACATATGATGTTCAAATCCTGAAAGAGGGTTGGTCAAATTTGAATTTAAAACAGGGCTTGGTCGATTTGTTCTATGAGTTGTAGCAATGATCTCCAATATGTGGTATAAATTTGACAGAGCAACATAAAGGCACTTAGAAAGTCTATTGTATGATTGCAGTACTGGATTTATGCATGTGTTTTCTTATCAGTAACGTAAAACACGGTAGCATGAGCAATTCAAAAGCTATGAGAGTGATACGATGTGGGAATCTTGTTATCGGAAAGGGACACAGTAAAAAGAAGCAAACTTAGAGGGACATAGGATTCCCAAACCATTCTCTTTTGCAAAGGGCATGATAAGTTCAAAAGAAAGCTAAAGTGAAAATCCACATCGCTTTCTAAACCTCTCACTGATATCAAAAATATGCTTACCAATTCCCACAACCACGTTGGAATCCCAAGCCCAAATCCTCATTTTCAAATTACTAGTAAATAAAAAATTATAAAATAAATTAAAACATATTTTGTAAAATTAAAGTTAATTGTGAATAATATTCGTGATCCAAAATAAAAATAAATAAATAAATCAGTAAGATTGACATGCAAGGATAGAATGTGAAAAGTAGAATCGAAAATTAAAAAGAAAAATACAAAGTAGAATCAAAGATTTATTTTTCTTATCCCCATTTCATCAAATTTAAGCATTGGGTATATAGTAGGAATATTGTCTCATGAAACTACCAAGTTCCGTTTGGGTATAATTATGGCCAAAGATTCACATATTGTAAAGCATGGTGTCTACAAACGTAGGTAGACATCTCTTACCAACCTTAGTTATTCTTACAACTTTTTCTTTCTCATTTATTTCAAAAAAATTGTCACCTTTTTATTATATTTCTTATTTCTCAACCTTCTTTACTTCTATTACATAAACTTTTCTTTCTTCTTTTTTAGAAATATTTATATATAATGAGTTAAAACCTATGAGTGGATCTTTCGTCAATATAAAATAGAGGTATTAAAATTGATTATTTTAGGCATTACTCTTTAATCTTAGGATCGATGTATATGTTACCCTTTAGTCCACATGGTAATCAACTAAAGGAAAGATAACATACTGCTTTGGTTATATCACTATGTAATATGATTTTAAAATATTCACTAGTAAAAAATTATTTATTACCGTGCACATTATGCATCGGTTCACTAGAACTCGAAGCATAATATTGTGCAGTGGCATTTTTGAAATTATATCGACAGTATAGGCCTCGGTTGCAAAAGAACCGCGGCAGTATATGTCTTTCGGCCTCGGTTCTAAGGAGAACCGAGGCCTATTGTTCCAGCAAAATTTTGACATTCTCGCCAAGTCACTCCTGAAATAAATTTGCAGGGGAATAGGCCTCGGTTCTGAGGGGAACTTGCCCCTACAAAATTCTGACATTCCTGCCAAGTCAATCTTGAAATAAATTTGTAGGGGAATAGGTCTCGGTTTTGAGGGGAACCGCGGCCTATTGTCCCTGCAAAATTCTGGACCGTCAGGGAATAGGCCTCGGTTCTTAGGGGAACCGCGGCCTATTCCCTGATCTGAACAAATTTTAAATATTTAAGAGAATAGGTCTCGGTTAGGCGGGGAACCGCGGCATAAAGGTTGAAAAAAATTTCAAAATTGTCATTTCAGATCAAGTTTAATTTTTTTTAGGAGAATAGGCCTCGGTTAAGTTGGAACTGAGGCTATATCCCCTCTATTACCCCGGTTTTCTAATGAACCGAGGTAGTAACATTTGATTAGGTTAAAAAAATATTACAAAGAGTGAACAGTTTCATCTTCCTCAAACGCGAACAGTTCTTCTTCTCTAGCGATTTCTCTCTGCAACTTCTTCTTCTTCTACGCCATCGCGATCTTTCTCCCTTCTTCCTTACGCCACTGTTGCGCCGCCGTCGTCATTGTAGAAGGACTTCCTTCCTCATTTTTCATCACCTATGTTTGTATCTGAACAAATTTGGCTTTGGTCGCCGGAGTCTTTTCGTTTTTTTTTAGTTTTTGGGTTGGTTTGATACGTTTTTTTTATTTATTCGGATTATCAAACTTAAGTTTTGTTGTATTTTTTTGTAGGTATTGTGTTTTTTCTTTTAAATTTGTTTCATTTCAGACCATGGGTTGTTCCATCTTCTCCATTATTGTGTGGTTTTTCACACTCCCAGATTCGTATTATTCTGTTTATTAATTTTCATTTTGTTAATTTTTAATTTTTTGTAGGTTGAATATGAATAATTATGTATGAATGAATGTTTGAATTGATAATTTGAATGCTTATTAATTGTTTGATTGTATGATTGTATTATTCGTTTTATTAATTTTCATTTTGTTAATTTTTAATTTGTTAATTTTTAATTTTTTTTTTGTGTTGAATATGAATAATCATGTATGATTGAATGTTTGAATTGATAATTTGAATGTTTATTAATTGTTTGATTATATGATTGAATTGATTGTATGTTGAATATATATTGTATAATTGTATGATTGTAATTTTGTAGAATAATTGTATGATTGTAAAAAAAAAAAAAAAAAAACAAGATTTTGGCCGCGGTTCAAGCAGGACCGCTGCCATATCCCTAGGTTATTACCTCGGTTGTGGTAAAACCGAGGTCAAAGGTTACACGAAAATTAAAAAAAAAATACAGGGTTTTGGCCACGGTTCAAGCAAGAATTGTTGTCATATCCCCAGGTTATTACCTCGGTTGGAACCGCGGCCTAAAGTGTCAGTATATGTCGTGGTTCTAAAATCGAAGCGTATATTCGAAACAACCGCTATCGTTTCCCTTCGTTGCACTAGTGATTGAAGATCTTTCTAAGTTGGTTTTGTTCCAAAGTACAAATACCACAATAGTCTCATTACGTACAATCGATTCAATATGTGTTAGTCTTTTTAAAAGAAACAGGTTATTTATATTTGCCACCACCATTAATTATAATGACATACATACAATGTGTGTATTTATTATTTATTTCTCGACTGAAAATGCAATGAAACATAATGCAGTGGAACAACAAAATTTATTATTAAATGATTTCATAATCTAAATTCATTTTATAAGGCTGGATGAACTTTATTAAAACACCTAATTTATGTTCACATTTTTAAGCTTCTCGTCCTTGGTCCTCAATCTTAAAAGTAGCTGAAAAGACATTTCTTAGTTATCTTAAAAGGGAGATGTTGCATCGGTTCTTCCAACAACCATTGTAATAACTACTCTCATAGACTAACCTTGATATTTATCAAGATATTTCTTAGTCAACTTCTCTCATAGACTAACCTTGAGTTTTTCACTTCTTTCAAAGTATTTTTATATTTATTTTTCATTTACCTATACTATTGTATGAAAGTCTATTAACAAGTAATAACGATAATCTTTTCATCTTCTAAATTAGGTGATTATGATAATTGATGTAAAGGTTAAGTGATTACTACAACGCTCAACACTTTAGAGGATGGGCTTTTTAATACCAAATTGTTAGTATAAAAGTAATAGAAAAAAGGTATTAGATTAATTTATTTTCAAAAAACTTTTACAATTAAAAACCATTTTCTTTATTTTTCAAATGAAAATAAAAACTATTTATAAAATAGGTTTAGACTAAAAAAATGCACCAAATATTGTTAGAGTGTGGCTTATCTCAACCATCATCATATTGTTCTCATTCTTTATAAAGAATACAAGTTCCATTAATCATAGAGAATTACAAGTAGTTTCTTTCAACTAGGCTTTTACACAAGTATTATTTTTTTTTGTTTCTCCAAAAAACAACTTCCCCAAGTAGAATTCACATGGTAACCTCTTTAGGATTTGTAAATACTCTCAAGTATTCTTTTACACAATAGCCTCTCTAGACTATATATAGACTATGTACAAATGACCAATTATGTATAAATGATTTTACTAAAACAAAATCCTTACAAAGAATGATATGAAATATAATACTAAATCAAAGTTTGTTATCCAAGATGCACTCTTAGGATATTATAGAAGCTTCATAAAGCATTTTCGTCACATGTGGGTAGTTCTTTCATTTACTTTGTTCTTCATGTTTGACATTGATTTATTTTGAGTCTTTACAAAATTATTTGTTGCAAGATGTTGATATTAATCTTCATGTGATATCCACTAGTAAAAAATAAGGATTTGAACTCGTCCATTTGACATTGGTTTTGTCGCAATCAAAGCATAAAATGACGCAGTGGCATTTTTGTAATTATCGCAAACGTATATGCCTCGGTTCAAAAAGAATCGATGCCTAAAGGGGTCTACGACTTCGGTTGTTTAGAGAACCGAGACATAAAATAACTAATTTTTGTTTTGTTTTTTGATAGACTTTAGGTAGCGGTTCTTTATAGAACCGAGGCGGTAGAGACTTATTGTCTCGGTTAAAAAAACAACCAAGGTAATAACATACGTTTATGTTTAAATTTCGCAAACAAAGGCATTTTTAGACAGAAGCCATCTTCTACGCCGCTCTCTCTCTCTCTCTCGTCTTCGATTTAATGACCACCATCTTCAACATTTCTTCTAATTTTTCTTTCATTTTTGGTTGATTAAGTGCTTAGAAATGGTTTTATTTTAATTTGACTGATTGATTTTTTGCACAGGTGCTCTTCGAATAAACGCTTTGGGATGTTCATTTTGTTTCGTTTCAACTCAACTCACCTTCAAGGTTAGATCTGTTTTAGGGTTTTCATGTTTTTGTTTGGTTGTTTGTAGGAAAACGTTTCTTGTGTAGTGTTTTCTGGACATTTCACATTTTTTTGTTTTCTCGATAAATATAAAACAACGTTTTCTGGACAGTGTTTTGTGTGCAGATTTGTTTATATGTGTTTGTTTTTGTGTTTCTGGACAGTGTTTTGCGTTTTATGTGTAGTGTTTCTAGACAATGTTTGTGTGTGAATCTGAAATGGTTACAAAAACGATCATTTTTTAAAAAAAAACATACTTTAGACAGTGGTTCTAGTAAAAACCGAGGAAAAAAACTGTTTATTTCCTCGGTTCTAGATCCAACCGAGGCAATAGACCTAGTTTTTTTTTTGCTTTACAGCTTCGGGTTTTTTGAACCAAGACAAAAGGTCTCAACTTTTTACCTCGCTTGAATATATCTCGGTTCTGTAACCGCTATTAAAAAACCAAAACAATCAAAGTAATATCATTGCATTAGTGATCATATATTTCATGACGAGGATAAATATCCTTATTATAGATTAATCTTTAATACTTTTTAGCATTTTACTCAGTTCTTTTCCTTGATAAGGTAACACAATTTAATTTTCTATATTTAATTAGTATGTTATCTCGAACTTGCAAATGAATTTGATTTATAGTATAAAAGATATATTTTTCTCCGTTTCTTCCCCTGTCGAACCTTTATGCATCACTTTGTATTTGATTTTTTTATAGATTATTTCTTCATATATGTTGAAAAAACAACACAAAAAAACTATGAAGAATAATATAGAATATAAATTATCATTATTAAGGAATTTTATTTTATTTAGACATTCATTACAAAAAAAAATTTAAATCACTAATGAAATTTTTTCAACGAAAATAATTTTTTTGGTAAATTCAATTTACTACTAAATTTAAAATTTTAATTATAGTTGAATTTTATTGACGAATGTGTCTTTGTCGATAAAATTCATCACTAAATCTATTAGTAATACAAATTTCAATTATTGTTTGAATTTTTCATTTACAAAAATTTATTGATAATTACAGTTTAAAATGAGTCAGCAAAATCTATCAATATAATGAATAATTTGTCTCTAGATAAAAAAAAATGACAAATTTTCCATCCACCTTCGACAAGAAATTTATTTATTCATTTATTAATATTTTTGTGATTTGCAAGCTAAAATCTTTCATTTTCAATTTCACCCTCTTTCTTCTTCTTTTTGTGAACTCAAATATGTACCCATCTAACGTCAAGTTTTGTTAACCTCAAATCATCACCTCATATTGGTTACTACTTTTTCATTCATACAAAATTTTCTCATTCAGTAAAATATAATTAATGTTCACGTTGTCAATTGATAGAACTTGTAGAGTAGTTTTAATTCGCTTCAATTTAAAATGTTCTTACACTCTATTTTTTGTCCAATTCACAAGTAAGAAAAGAAATGGGAAGAAAAGGAGGAAGAGTCAGAGGTATGATGGTAACATAACGGAGGCACAACGATGGTGCGGTGGTACACAGTGACATGGAGAAGGCATGACAACACCACCACCAAGGTGGGAGAGGAGAAAGCGAAAAGGAAGAGGAGATGTAACATGCATAAAAGGTCAAGGGCAGAAAGGAGATTGCACACATAATACAAGCAAGGATCAGGTGATGACAGAGAATCCTTGCACCAGAAAAATCGTTAGGAGGAGTACACGTCAGCGTAGGAGGAGTGGATATTTGGAGGATTAGGCTTGAGGGAGAGGGCCTGCCTGGTATGAATATTCTTTGACCTTCTAGTCTCTCTGGATTATTCTCTTTGATTTCTTTTCTCATTCTGGGTTCTTCTCTGCCCAGGTGGAATCATTATTCTGTTTGCTCTGAATCACCGCCACCAACCATTCCTACTATTTCATTCTTATCGCATTGTTTTTGTTGATTGTAATAGAATAGAAACCATAATGCTATATATATAAGAACTTTGTTATACAGTTCTGCAAATAAAACTTCATACGTTTCATTGGTTCTTTCATTGCTCTCCATGGCTGAAGCTACAAGATTGAAGGATATTCAAGCTGAGTTGAAACTCAAGGCAGTGAGATTCAACGGTTACTGGAACAATTTGAGATGCGAGACCGTTAATAGCGTGACTACAATGCACAAAAAGAAGCGGAAAATCAACATCGTTTTGATCAAATACAAGCAACACTAGAACACTTGTTATTGGAAAAATCAACGCACCAACAACATGAAGAGTCCACGGCGAACACTTCTCCAACACCGATTAATGCTTCGTTGCCCATGAGGAATATTTCTCTAGAGTTTCCTCACTTTGATGGAATGTCTTCAGTGCTTAGCTGGATTTTCAAGGCGGAGAAAATTTTCAACTATCACAGTACACCGGATATGCCGAGGGTGAAAATAACTGCTATACATTTTGAAAGTGAAGTGGTACCTTGGTTTCAGATGTTACAACGGTTAGCAGATATAAACACTTGGGTGGAATTAACCTGTGCTTTAGAATCTCAATTTGGACCTTCGCCCTTTGATTGTCCAATGGCTGAATTGTTCAAACTACAACAAACATGTTCGGTCTCTAATTATTACTTACATTTTATGTCTCTGGCAAATAAATCATCAGGGTTAAGTGATGAGGTCCTTTTGAACTGTTTTCTGAGTGGGTTAAATGTTGATATTGAAAGATATGTGATGGCCCTATCCCAAATTTCATTGTTGAGAGCGGTGACTTTGGCAAAATTATATGAAGATAAATATTGTCCTCTAATCAAATCATCTTTCAATAAATCAATGGTTTCTACATATGCAAACGAGAGAAAAAGATGAAGAAGGAGAATAATGTTAGTTAAATTTTACTCATCTTCTCATTTCATTTTGCAAATATTTTCATAAAATAATTATTAATGAAAGCAATGTTAAGAAAGAAATTATTAACTTAAAATCAATTGTTTCCATAACAAAGTAGTTTATAGAAACTAAAGCATAACAATAAATAAGGAATTTACTCCATAAAGACTTACAAAAGAAGAAAATGAAATAATATTTTTAAAAATTAAAATTAACTCATACACAAATTAAAAGAATAACAATTTAAAAAAACTTATATAAGATATATAGCTTCTTTAAATTAGTTTAAACATAAACTAAATTTATTTTCATTTTCTTTTTTCTAAAAGAATTTATGATTGTATATCATAATTTATTTTCATAAGTCAAGTTTAGAAGAGTTTGCAAACTATTCTAACTTTTGTTTTAAGTTGGACCATGATTTTTCAACCAATTTGACCCTGTGTTAGTTAGGCTCACGGGACAACAAACTGATATTTTTTTTTCTAATTGAAAATAAAAAATATTACAACATATCCATACAAAAAAGGAATCGTGATATATCATTATCCAAAAGTCTAAAGTTTAACATTCAACTAAATATGCATTATACAACATTCCCCAACATCATGCATCTTAGCCTGAGTATTTCTTAGAACAATTTATTAGTGTCTCCCACATCCATAACATGTATAACTAAAATAAGTAAAGATTAATTAAAGTAGACAAGAGTTCATATATAAGTGTGAAATTGGAAACCTAATTAAAAGCATAAGGTAATACTTCAACATGTTTACTCCAAAAAAATAATATCACCTAATTAATTGAATATCTATGTAATATACATAAAATTGTATCAACTTTTTATCGTGGACCTCTTGATGTATTATCTCATTGAGTTTTTTTTTTTCAGTAAATATGTGCATATTTTCTATTTCTTTTAAATTTTTAATTAATAATAAACAAAAGATTAGCAAATAGAAATTTCTATAATAAATACAAAAGAAGAAAAAAGAAACACGTTAGTATTTTTTTCTTTCTTGTAATAATATAAAAATTAAAATTAAAAACAAAAATATTTAACATAAAAGAATAAACATTTCAGTTCATTGTCAATCCAGTCTTAACTAATATTGTAATGGTCTGAAGATTTTATAAAACCATTGGGCTCTAATTTAACAAGTCAGGCCCATTGACCCAAGGACACTTGAACCTTGGGAGGGGCTCTTTCCTTGCAAGTCTGATTTCATTTCACAGATTCCTCTCTCTCTAGAACAGAAACCTTGCCCTAACTCAACTGCTCTGACTTCTCTCTAGATTTCCAGCCAGTTCCACCGATTGAATCCTAATTTGGTGGTGTTTTCTTGTTCCTGGAGTCAAGAGCTACGAAACCATCCGATTGGTTTTGCGTTCCAGTGAGTAAGTAGATTTTCCCTCTTTCCCTTCACTGTTCTTGTCCTAGGTTGTACCATTTTCTGATTTCCTGTGCCCTGTGTGATTTTGTCTTTCATTCTCGGTTTATTCCGACTCAAAGAGCTAACGTCTAGCACCTATTTGGTGATTTATAGGTTCTGTACAGTTTCGCACTGTGTAGGGGGCACTGTTAGAGCATCTGTGAACTGTGTTGAGCAACCCACCAAGTAAGGGGAGCTGGTTATGTTTATTTGATTTAATATTATATGCTCTGTATGTATGATAATTTGATTGGCATGTTGTTTGGAATTTTCTGTTATGATTAAGAAATATTGGGTGTTATGTGTTGAAATTATAAAACTGTGATTGATGGCTTGTGGAATGTTTGATGAAATGATTGCTATAATTGGAACTGTTTGATGTAAGGAGAGCTAATTATTTTGTGTAAATTTATTTTATAAAATATATGCATGTTAATTGATAAATGGATGCACTGTTGGGACTGTTTGTTGCTGTCTTATGTAATTGATCTTGGTATGAGCTTGATTGCGAAAAGGGAACCTGTGATTTATTTCCTGTGCATTGTTTGATGAATCTAATTGTTTCTCAATGAGTTATTGACTGTGATGGATGATGTTTTGGAAAGGCTTTGGGTGAGACTTTAATTAACATTGTTTGGGTAGTACTTGGATGCATGAGTATTATTTCAGAGTACTGTGAGAGGGGGGTAAAATATAAAAATTGGGCGTTTGAGGTTTAAAGCACAACAAACTAGTTTAGGTAACTTAAATAAATTAATTAAAATTGGTTGAGAGCCTTTCTTTGTTGGTAGGATAGAGGGGACTTAAAAACCTGAGTTGGCACATTCCTGATCATAGAGCAGCCCTGGCCTGGTCCAGTCAGTTGTGACTAGTCATATGTGCTAGCGCCGAAGGTGAGTCTGATGCGTTCAGACATCTGAACCCTCTCCGGTGACCAATTGGGTAGCGATGTGGAGTGGAGAACAAGTATTTTGTGGTAATGAAAAATTTAGCAAGCAGTTTCACAATTAAGGGAATATTGTAAGTTATTTAGAGACAATACTTATGATAATATATTATATTATTAATGTATAAATTATATATATATATATATATATATATATATTAGTTTAATATTATAAATATAATATTTATAGTAACGTAATATATATATATATATTATATTTTTATGAATTTATCAAAAGAATAAGATACAAGTTGTTTTCTTTTATTTATTTATTATTTCATTTAGTATATTAAATTTGCAGTGATAAAATTGTTTTAGTTCTTAGAGATTACGCTATATTTATTTTTACATATAATCCATCATTTTTATCTTACTGTTTGGTATATATTACTGTTTGGTAATAACATGACAATATATTACTGTGGAGCATGTTCTGTTATATATGATTTGATATTTAAGGCTTAAATATGTGGTTTGATTATAATTCAAAGGTGTGTGAATTGGGAAAGATAGAAACATGAGTTCATGGTTGTTTATGGTAGTTTCAAATGTAGAATATCTTGGTGAGATTCTTAGTGTTTTAAAATGAAAGTAGGGGCTCAGCCTTGGGAGTCATTCTGACGCTCCAATGGTCAATCATACTCACTTAGAGAGGTTGAACCATGTGGTAAGGAGTAGCAGGAGGTCCTTAGTCTTGGGGGCTCCCAGTATGCCTCAAGGCGCGGAATGGACTAACCTCGTGAGTGTGGCAGGGTGGGGAACCCAAGTTTCATAAGTCACCACGGGTGCAAGACTCGTCATAGCCCGACTATCATTTTAAAGTCCGGATGAGTCAAGTCTAGAAATTAACATGCTTAGGTTGTATTTCTGAAATTATTTGGTGTGTTATTTCTTGTATGTATATGCTTAAATTGAGTTGCATGATTTTATATAATTAGTTCACCCTTGCTTGTTTGTGGTTGTGTTTGTTGCATGCTTTTTCTTTTGCAATGATCATCCACTTGGATGTGAGCAGAGGAGAATGAGGCCTCAGTGGAGAATGTCCTGGAGGGGAATGAGGAAGCAGCTTCTTAGTCTCTCTAGGAATTCCATAGCTTTCCATGTATCTGAACAATTCCAGTTCTTGTATTTTGATGTACTTTAGTATTCCGCGTTTTAAAATTTCTTCTACATTCCGGATTACTGTAATCCTTAAATTTTAATTTCTTAAAACCTTATTTGCTATTTTATTATTCTAATTGTTTTCTATTATTATCTATGTTGACGTCTTAATTTGTATACCTGCATGAAGTATAATATTGGGATGTCACATTAGTGGTATCAGAGCAGTTTCTTTCTTAGAACCAACTCTTAGGTTCCGTGTGTGCCATGCTATTGCCCTCATACTCTTAGCGTGTCTAGCTCTTTTTGATTCGATTGATGTTCTGTTCTTTTTGTGTGAACCAGAATAATGGCGCCCAGGCTTCCACCTCCTCCACCTCCTCAAAATGAGCCCTCTGAGTCCAATGCAAAACTAGAGGCTGTACTTGAGGCTCTTCAGCAGCAAAACACTGCTCTGGTGCAACAAAACACGGTTGCCCTTCAAAACCTAGAAGCCGCTAGGATAGCCGCTGAAAATGCCAGGATATCTGCCGAGAATGCAAGGATGGAATTTGACCACACCCAGAGGCAACTGATGGATATGTTGGCCAGGGGTGTACCCACTCAGGGTGCTTCCTCATCTGTTGCTCCAACTCAGGAGTGGACCTTGGAGAGCTTTCTCCAGCACCATCCAGCCAGGTTCATTGGCAAGTGCAGCCCGGATGAAGCGGATCATTGGTTCCAAGACATGGAACGCATATTTGAGGCAAAAGGATGCCCGGATGACAGGAAGTTGGCCTACACTCCGTATCTATTGATAGGGGAAGCTGGCCACTGGTGGAACAGTGTGAAGATGATCCTAGAGAGGCGTGAGACTCCTATTACTTGGGAGTTATTCAGGACCAAGTTTTATACGGAGTACTTCCCTAATAGCGTCAGATTCGCTAAGGAGGTAGAATTCCTGGAGTTGGCTCAAGGAAACAAGTCGGTGTCAGAATATGCTGACCGTTTTAAACACCTTCTCCGCTTCAGCACCGTACAAGTAAGTGAGGAGTGGCAATGCCGCAAGTTCGAGAACGGCCTGAGGAAGGATGTGAAGCTGATGGTAAAAGGATTACGCATTCGAGAGTTCTCTGCTTTGGTAGAGATGGCCCGAGACATGGAGAAGACGAAGGCAGAGCCCGAAGTGTCACAAGGCCAGCGAGTCCAACCATTGAGGGTTGGCGGACCAGCAATATCTAGAGGGGGATCCAACTCTAGGACGACCCCTTTTTCTAGGCCCACATCTTCTGGGTCCAGGAGTTCCTCCTCTCAGCCTTCGGTGCAGCAGGGGCATCCTAGTTTTAGCAGCCCTGTTCGGTGTTATATGTGTGGAGGACCACACCTTCAGTCTGTGTGCCCTAAACTGATAGGGTACAAGAGGTGTAACCTCTGCAGGCGGGACGGCCACTATGCCAGAGATTGTCCTACTGTTAGGAGGACAGGACCACCACCACGTCCAGCGGGCAGAGCTATTCAGAGGGGTGGCGTCAGGCCACAGGCAGCAGGGAGAGTATACGCTCTGACAGGAGCTGAGGCAGTCAGTGCAGGTAACTTGATTGTCAGCACGTGCTTGTTATTTGGAGCTTCATGTGTAGCTTTATTTGATTCGGGGGCGACACATTCTTTTGTGTCTAAGTCTTGTGTGGAGAGGCTCGATCTAGTGGTCAGAGAGCTCCAGTGTGACCTGGTGGTTTCTACACCAGCAGCTGGGCTAGTCAGGACGTCTACAGTGTGTTCCAGATGTCCTATAGAAGTTGAGGGGCGAAGGTTCAGAGTGAACCTTATTTGTCTACCTTTACAGGGGCTAGAGGTTATTCTAGGAATGGATTGGTTAGCCGCCAATCGTATCCTTCTAGATTGCGGAGGAAAGAAGCTTATCTTTCCTTAGGAAGATGAATACATGTCCTTGTCTCTCAGCGTACTTGGGGAAGACATTTGGGAAGGCGCGAGTTGTTTCCTAATTATGACTCACCTAAATGCGACTCAAGACTTGAATTCCTCAGTTCCAGGGGACCAGAGAATGGATTTTCATGTGGTGAATGAGTTCTTAGACGTCTTCCCCGAGGAAGTCCCTGGTCTACCTCCTCCCCGTGAGGTAGAATTCTCTATAGACCTGGTGTCAGGTGTAGGACCAGTGTCTATAGCTCCTTACCGTATGGCTCCCATAGAGCTAGCAGAATTGAGGAAACAGATCGAAGATCTTCTTGAGAAACAATTTATCAGACCCAGTGTGTCTCCATGGGGTGCGCCAGCACTATTGGTGAAGAAGAAGGATGGCACTTCTAGATTGTGTGTTGACTACCGAAAATTAAATAAGCTGACAATTAAAAACAAGTACCCATTGCCGAGAATAGATGATCTGATGGACCAGCTGCATGGAGCTACAGTGTTCTCCAAAATAGATTTGAGATCAGGGTATCACCAAATCTTGGTGAAAGCAGATGATGTTCAGAAGACAGCTTTCAGGTCCAGATATGGTCACTACGAGTATATAGTTATGCCTTTTGGCGTAACCAATGCGCCTGCTATCTTCATGGACTACATGAACCGGATTTTCAGACCGTTCTTAGATAGATTTGTGATTGTATTCATTGATGACATCCTAATCTATTCTAAGACTCGGGAAGACCATGAAGGTCACTTAAGGACAGTGCTTGGGGTGTTGAGAGAGAGAAAGTTGTATGCCAGGCTGTCTAAGTGCGAGTTTTGGATGGAAGAGGTCCGCTTCCTAGGGCATGTTATATCGGCTAGTGGTATTGCTGTTGATCCAGCCAAAGTTCAAGCTGTAATGGATTGGGAGAGACCAAAGACAGTCACTAAGATAAGGAGTTTTGTGGGATTGGCGGGGTACTATCGCCGCTTCATTGAAAACTTCTCCTGGATAGTATCCCCATTGACTCAGTTGACCAGGAAGGATCAGCCCTTTGTATGGACTGAAAGATGTGAAGCAAGTTTTCAAGAGCTTAAGGAAAGGTTGACAAGCGCCCCAGTGCTAGTAATTCCAGACACTGGTAGACCTTTTGAGGTCTATTGCGATGCCTCTCACCAAGGTCTAGGTGCGTACTGATGCAAGAAAGAAGAGTGGTTGCCTATGCCTCAAGACAACTTAAAGTGCATGAGAAGAATTATCCCACTCACGACTTAGAGTTAGCTGCAGTCGTCTTTGCTTTGAAAATTTGGAGGCATTATCTATATGGGGCCCAATTCCAAGTGTTCAGCGACCACAAAAGTTTGAAGTACCTCTTTGATCAGAAAGAGCTTAACATGAGGCAAAGGAGATGGATGGAGTTCCTCAAGGACTATGATTTTGAACTCCTTTACCACCCTAGAAAGGCGAATGTGGTGGCAGATGCACTCAGCAGAAAAACGGTGCATATCTCATCATTGATGGTTAGAGAGCTTGAATTGGTGAAAAGCTTCAGCGATTTGAAGCTACAGGTTGAATTGGAGGTTGACAGCATCAGATGCAGTAAATTGGTTGTGTCTAGTAACTTGATAGAACGCATCAGAGAAGGGCAGTTGTTAGATCCTGAGCTTCAGACATCCACAGCCTTGATTGGTACAGAGAAGGGGAAGGATTTCAACACAGGGACGGATGGTCTCTTGCGATTCAAGGGAAGGACATGCGTCCCCAATGATGGGGAATTAAAGAGATTGATACTTGAAGAAGGACACCGAAGTCGTTTTAGTATACATCCAGGTATGACTAAGATGTACCAGGACCTTAAGAAGTCTTTCTGGTGGTCGGGTATGAAGAGAGATGTGGCCCAATTTGTTGCTTCTTGCCTTACTTGTCAAAAGGCCAAAGTAGAGCATCAGAGACCTGAAGGTTTATTGCAGCCTTTGGAGATTCCGGAGTGGAAATGGGATAGCATAGCTATGGACTTTGTTACCCATTTACCACGCACTTTCAGGAAACATGATGCCATATGGGTGATTGTGGATAGATTGACCAAGAGTGCTCACTTCTTGGCAATTGACTTAAGGATGTCCATGGCAAAACTGGCGCAACTGTATATTAAGGAGATAGTAAGATTGCATGGAGTGTCTTCTAGCATCATATCAGACAGGGATCCGCGGTTCACCTCTAGATTTTGGCAAACACTCCAGAGTGAGATGGGTAGCAGATTGTAGATGAGCTCAGCCTACCATCCTCAAACGGATGGCCAATCTGAGAGAACGATCCAGTCCTTAGAAGACTCCACTTGGGAATTGGAGGAAGAGATGCAGAGGTCTTATCCTCATCTAATTACCGGTAAGTCTTAATTTTCGAGGCCGAAAATTTTCTTGTTGGGGAGAATGTAATGGTCTGAAGATTTTATAAAACCATTGGGCTCTAATTTAACAAGCCAGGCCCATTGACCCAAGGACACTTGAACCTTGGGAGGGGCTCTTTCCTTGCAAGTCTGATTTCATTTCACAGATTCCTCTCTCTCTAGAACAGAAACCTTGCCCTAACTCAACTGCTCTGACTTCTCTCTAGATTTCCAGCCAGTTCCACCGATTGAATCCTAATTTGGTGGTGTTTTCTTGTTCCTGGAGTCAAGAGCTACGAAACCATCCGATTGGTTTTGCGTTCCAGTGAGTAAGTAGATTTTCCCTCTTTCCCCTCACTGTTCTTGTCCTAGGTTGTACCATTTTCTGATTTCCTGTGCCCTGTGTGATTTTGTCTTTCATTCTCGGTTTATTCCGACTCAAAGAGCTAAAGTCTAGCACCTATTTGGTGATTTATAGGTTCTGTACAGTTTCGCACGGTGTAAGGGGCACTGTTAGAGCATCTGTGAACTGTGTTGAGCAACCCACCAAGTAAGGGGAGCTGGTTATGTTTATTTGATTTAATATTATATGCTCTGTATGTATGATAATTTGATTGGCATGTTGTTTGGAATTTTCTGTTACGATTAAGAAATATTGGGTGTTATGTGTTGAAATTATAAAACTGTGATTGATGGCTTGTGGAATGTTTGATGAAATGATTGCTATAATTGGAACTGTTTGATGTAAGGAGAGCTAATTATTTTGCGTAAATTTATTTTATAAAATATATGCATGTTAATTGATAAATGGATGCACTGTTGGGACTGTTTGTTGCTGTCTTATGTAATTGATCTTGGTATGAGCTTGATTGCGAAAAGGGAACCTGTGATTTATTTCTTGTGCATTGTTTGATGAATCTAATTGTTTCTCAATGAGTTATTGACTGTGATGGATGATGTTTGGAAAGGCTTTGGGTGAGACTTTAATTAACATTGTTTGGGTAGTACTTGGATGCATGAGTATTATTTCAGAGTACTGTGAGAGGGGGGTAAAATATAAAAATTGGGCGTTTGAGGTTTAAAGCACAACAAACTAGTTTAGGTAACTTAAATAAATTAATTAAAATTGGTTGAGAGCCTTTCTTTGTTGGTAGGATAGAGGGGACTTAAAAACCTGAGTTGGCACATCCCTGATCATAGAGCAACCCTGGCCTGGTCCAGTCAGTTGTGACTAGTCATATGTGCTAGCGCCGGAGGTGAGTCTGATGCGTTCAGACATCTGAACCCTCTTCGGTGACCAATTGGGTAGCGATGTGGAGTGGAGAACAAGTATTTTATGGTAATGAAAAATTTAGCAAGCAGTTTCATAATTAAGGGAACATTGTAAGTTATTTAGAGACAATACTTATGATAATATATTATATTATTAATGTATAAATTATATATATATATATATATATATATATATATATATATTAGTTTAATATTATAAATATAATATTTATAGTAACGTAATATATATATATATATATAAAATATAGATAGGTAACGTTATATATATAATATATTATAATTAACGTATATATACGTAACCTAATATATATATATATATATTAGGTTACGTATATATACGTTAATTATAATATATTATATATATAACGTTACCTATCTATATTTTATATATATATATATATATATATATGTATATATATTATATTTTTATGAATTTATCAAAAGAATAAGATACAAGTTGTTTTCTTTTTTTTTTTTTTTATTATTTCATTTAGTATATTAAATTTGCAGTGATAAAATTGTTTTAGTTCTTAGAGATTATGCTATATTTATTTTTACATATAATCCATAATTTTTATTTTACTGTTTGATATATATTACTGTTTGGTAATAACATGACAATATATTACTGTGGAGCATGTTCTGTTATATATGATTTGATATTTAAGGCTTAAATATGTGGTTTGATTATAATTCAATGGTGTGTGAATTGGAAAAGACAGAAACATGAGTTCATGGTTGTTTATGGTAGTTTCAAATGTAGAATCTCTTGGTGAGATTCTTAGTGTTTTAAAATGAAAGTAGGGGCTCAGCCTTGGGAGTCATTCTGACGCTCCAATGGTCAATCATACTCACTTAGAGAGGTTGAACCATGTGGTGAGGAGTAGCAGGAGGTCCTTAGTCTTGGGGGCTCCCAGTATGCCTCAAGGCGCGGAATGAACTAACCTCGTGAGTGTGGCAGGGTGGGGAACCCAAGTTTCATAAGTCACCACGGGTGCAAGACTCGCCATAGCCCGACTATCATTTTAAAGTCCGGATGAGTCAAGTCTAGAAATTAACATGCTTAGGTTGTATTTCTGAAATTATTTGGTGTGTTATTTCTTGTATGTATATGCTTAAATTGAGTTGCATGATTTTATATAATTAGTTCACCCTTGCTTGTTTGTGGTTGTGTTTGTTGCATGTTTTTTCTTTTGCAATGATCATCCACTTGGATGTGAGCAGAGGAGAATGAGGCCTCAGTGGAGAATGTCCTGGAGGGGAATGAGGAAGCAGCTTCTTAGTCTCTCTAGGAATTCCATAGCTTTTCATGTATCTGAACAATTCCAGTTCTTGTATTTTGATGTACTTTAGTATTCCGCGTTTTAAAATTTCTTCTACATTCCGGATTACTGTAATCCTTAAATTTTAATTTCTTAAAACCTTATTTGCTATTTTATTATTCTAACTGTTTTCTATTATTATCTATGTTGACGTCTTAATTTTTATACCTGCATGAAGTATAATATTGGGATGTCACAAATATTATAAATTAATACTAATAATCAAGTATAAGTAAATAAAACGAATAAAAAAACAAATTTTAATTTATTAGATTGTGATGCTTAAAATTCACTTCTCAATAAGGTTTAAAACACATTGAATTTAAATAATATAAAAAAAAATTAATTAAATTCATAGTATATTTTTAATACCTAAAAACTCAAGCACGAACACCATCACATATTAATATGTACACAGAAAAAACTATTTAACGGAGTTAGTTGACAGAGAAGCCTTACGGAAAAGGTTGTACACTGTACAAAGCTGTCCTCAAACAATATTACTTTATTATGAGATGAGAATATGCATAGATTGGGATACTTGGTAGATAAAATGGGTTAAGATTTTTTTTTTCTTTGAATGCTCAGATAATTTATTGTGAAGATTAAAGCGCTTTGAAACTCTTCCACTTTCTATTTCTGCAAGTTCATTTCCCATTACTTTTTCTAGCTTTATTTTTGTTTTGCTCCCTTTTTTTCTATGCTTTTTGGTTTTGTTTTATCATCATAAAATTGAAGAAAGGGGATGATTGGTCACCATTTGTGAGAAGAAAGTACCTGTTTTTGGACATAATGAAAACGGACAAAGCCAAGCGGAAACCAACTTTAGACTGCATAATATATATTGCAATTTTCGCATGTTTTTAAATGTTACATTGTAAAGTTTACTTTCTTTTTTTATTATTAAAAATTTAAATGTGAGTGCCATATGACAAAAGTAAGAAAATAAAACATTTTATAAAATAAAAAACCTCATTCTCTTAAAGTTTTAAATTGAAAGTAATATTATTTTTCTAGGTAGAGTTTGATGATATTTCTGTTTTATCTTTTCAAGAAATTTTCTTTTAAAATCTCATTAGTCATAAAGCGATTAAAATCCATGAATTAAGGTAGTCCATTATCGATTTGAGTTGAGTTTGATTAAAAAAGTTACACATTTCAATACAAATAAAAAATAAATTTAGTTTATTTAAAACCCAATTTATCTAGATTGAATAAGGAGTCAAGTTGACTTGTTAATCCATTATACATTCTAAATATTAAATTATATAAAACGAAAACGGTAAAAGATTTAGTATCTCTAAATGTATTTGAGTTGTATTTTAATTTTGTGATTTTGAATTATATTTGAAGTTTACATTATTTTGGATTGTAATTGTCAGAACCCTTAAAACCTCAACTTAGTGGATTACATGTATGAGTGCAAGGGTGACTGAAATTCAGAAAGTGGAAGATAGGTGTGTGATGCAGATTGGACGATCGGTTTTGATGGTAGGAGTAAAACTTAAACTTTCAAATTTCGTGCCACTTTTCTGCATGCACCCTTCATCTTCAACCTTCTGAATCTCCTCCTTCTCTTTACCATCTCCACCTTCTCTATAAGGATTCTCATCCTTTTCTTCTTCCGATCACCACTCAGGCACCTTGAACTCTCCCGACGTTAAGGGCTTTCGTTTAAACCGATCAAGTTGTGGTTTCAAGCCGTTTCTTAAAGCGTGACTGTAGAACATGTTGTGGTTTCGTTAAGGGCTTTCGTTTAAACAGTTTAGTTAATGTATTCTATAATACGTAAAGTCGTAGATGTTATCGTTATTTTTCATTAAAAATAAGTGTGGCGTAATTGTGTGTGTGTGTGTGTATATATATATATATATATATATATATATATATATATATATATTCCTTCATTTTATTTAAGTTTAGTAGTGCTCGGTCTTGGACCAAGCGTTTGGTCTCAGTAGCGCTCGTTCTTGATAAGTGTTTGGTCTTGGACCAGCGCTCGTTCAATAGTGTTCGGTTTCTACAGTGCTCGGTCTTAAACCAAGCGCTCGATCTTGTCTTAGTAATCTATCATTACCGTTTTTAAAATAAGAGTGTTTGGTCAAACTCAATAGCGTTTGTTTTCTTCGTAGTACTTCGGTTTGTTAATAGTATTCGGTGTCAAACAATATCGGTCTCTAAATGGTGTTCGGCCTAGAGTCTTAGTACTCGGCCTAGGCTTCGTGGCGTTCGGTTTGAACTCTTAAGGGTCAGTTCATTGAAGCGGATCAATTTGTAAATAGCGTTTGGTCATGTTAGTTTCTAAGGAGTGTTATTCCATTCGGACTTGTGCTATGATAAGAAAGTGTGATCTTATTTCAGTTGAATATATTGATGATGAAGTATAAGGGAATTTGAAATGTGATACGAATGAAATAGTTTGGTTATGAAAGAGTATTCCAAGGAGGAATATCTCAGAAAGTGGTTATTGAATAGTGAAGTATGAATGTGGGCAAAGCTTAGTTGGCGTTTATCCTGATATTTTGTGATTACTCATTCTCACGTAGAGAGGAGTAAGTCATGTGTGGGAATGGCAGGTGGTCCTAGTCCATAAGGTTAACTTGGAAGAAACGGATTAACCTCGGGTGGCAGCTGTTGAGGGTATCCCAGTTACTACATCACCCGGGTGCACGAACGTCGTAGCTACACAAAATTCATACAGTCCGGACAATCAGAGTCAAGTGGTCGGTCTTTGCATGCCATGATGTATGAATTATGATTTGGTTGTTGTTTGATTTAATCACGAAAAATTGTATGTTTTATTGAATCAATTAAATTACATAAGATTACCCTATTTTTCCTGTCTTGTCTGTGATGTTCGTTCGGTCGTTTGTCCTGTTGCAATGATCATCCGTGTGGATGTGAGCAGAAGGAGAAGAGTTGTTGGAAGAAGCACTGGAAGAGGTGGAAGTGAAGACTGAACCTTAGGAACGTTCGGTCAGTTGTTGGCCTCTTCTTTTGTAGGACCGTTCGGTATAAGTTTATTTTGTAACCCGTTCGTTCTAGTTGTAGCCATTGTACAATTTTAACTCCCTGCTATTTTGTAAGGACGTTCGTCCATAACTGTATTTCCTATCTTTTGTAAGACTGATGTGTAATATTATTAATATGTGATTATTCTCTTATATGGTTTTATACTATATTTTTGGAATGTTACAGTAATTAAATTGAATTTTATTTAGATTTAAAAATTAAAAAATTTATAATTTGTTTTGACATTGAAAAGAGAGAAAAATTATAATTAAGTGAATTAATCTGTCTAACCCAGCACCAATAAGTGAGTTTGAATTTTTTGAGTTTATGAGTGACTAAGTAACCAATTCGTGATAAGTTACACATAATTAAGTGACTCAATTTAAAAAAAAAAATCTATTTATAATTAAACTCTATTATACAACATGCACAAGTAGACTAATTGAAAGATGGCTATACATAAAGATGATGCATAAATGATAAAAGGAAGGCATGGTGAAAACTAAAGGTAGAACTTAGATTAACGAAATCTAGTGCAAGCCATTGTGAGGCCTTGCTATGAGGACATAAATAAGTGTAAAGTGATGAAGTTGTGAATAAAATGAAAGGAAGCAAAGAGTAGGTTCTGGTAAAGTGAAGAAGAAAAAGATGTGTAGGCAAATAAGTGGTGTGGTATTTGATAACCTGATTGAATATTTTGTAGCTGATGATTAATTAATTTTTCTTTAATTTTGTTTTTCTTCCCTGATTTTTTGAAAAAGAAAAAGGGTGATAAATGATTGGTGAGTTTGCAAGGAATGTGAAAAGAAGATAACTCAAGTCCCACACTATCCCATCAAAATATGAATCTTTTTTGGAACTTGGGCCTCTCCAACACTCTCTTTTCTTATTCTTCGCCACCATCATTTGCATTTAACTTTGGATTCATTAGGGTCAATCAGACAAATTAATCTCATCATTCTAATACTTATTACCCGCTTAATCAAAGTTTGTGCCTCCACGTACCTTTTTTTCAATAGGTTAACTTGTATTGTTTACTTTTTACATATTTTTTATATTTAATTCGGTCTTTCAATTTCTATTTATTTTTAATTACATTTTTCTGTTTAATTGTGTCATGGGAAATTTATAGTAATTGTTGGATTAGAAAAAGACTGTTAAAACTCGAAAGAAGTGAACGTTTAAAAATCATAATATTTGAAGGGCCTGCTTTAAATCACAGAATTCAAAACTTGTAGGAATGAGAGTATTGGCCAATATTAATGAAGTAAGACTCTTTTGCTGCTTGCGAGTTTTTATGGGCATTCCTGGCTAGCAATTGATTCCCCATGTAGTTTTTTTTTTCTTAAAAGTATTTTCGTTTTATTTTATTAAATATATAGTTAATCTATTTAATGTTATTAAATAAATATTTACAATTAATATTAATGAAATAGTTAATGCATATTTTTTATTTGGTATCACTAAAAGTGGTTTTGATTAATTTTTTATTTAATTTAAATTTATTATTATCATCATTAAAAATTGTTATCAACTATATTTATGAGTACTAATAATCATTATCAAATGAAAACCAAATTTATTTACTTAATTAAAAATGTTTATTTTAAAATTCAAATTTAAAATGGTCATTTAAAAGAATATATAATGACGTAAAAAACGATTTTTAAAAACTTATAAGAAAATTTTTAAATATTTTTAAGAACTTTTATCTGATAAATGTTATATAAACTATTACTAAATTATTTAATATTAATGAAATAATTAATGCATATTTTTTATTGATAGTATATTGATGAATTAAAAAATTTTAACCTTATTGATTTAAATTATTATTATTAATTATGTTTACGAGATTTTAATTTAAAACAAATTTGATTAACGCTAATTTATATTAATTTTTCATTTATGATATTAAAATTAATTTATTTCGGCTTAACTGTTAGAGTGGTCCTCACTTTCAGTGTGTCTGCTTGATCTTTACTTTTAAAAAATATTAATTGCATCTTCAAATACATTAACGTGCATCAATTAAGTTCATTTCTAATTTTCAAAAAATAGTGTTAATTGTGTGATGATGTGGCAAAACAATGTGGTGATGTGGCAAAACACATTTGCAATGAGTAAAAATCTGTAAATGTAGTGTGCAATGGTGTTCTTCACGTGTCCTTTTAATGGAGAAGTTTGAAGCTTGTCCTAATTGAAGTTTGAACCCTAAGTGAAGTTTGAAGTTTGCCCTAGAAACAATTCTTGTTGGAGTGCCTTTCAATTGGGAGCATATCCTTGGAAGGCCGAAGAATTATGATGGATCTGAACACCAACCTCTTATACAGACTTCAATTGCCCTTGCCTCAGCCCCAACTCTTCCCCCTGGAAAGTCCATAAATCAGGCCAAACAACCATTGGAAAATGACACAGATGTTGCAAATAATTTTAAATCCTCAAGCACATCATATTTTTTTAGCGAGAAAATATACCGTGACAGAGAATGCAAAGATGTGAAAGCAGTAAAGGTGGAAGAGAATGATGACAATCAAGTTCAAGAGCTACAACACCAAACAAGAAAAAAAAGACTAGTGAATCAAGCAAGTATACTTTGGTGAAATGAAGCAGTTGGGTGGCTCCCTCCCTTTTGTCATTCAAGAGTTGCTACTATTGCTAGCATATCTCCTTTTCCGAGTAAATCTCAACCTCTCTTTCTTGGAGTGGAGTCGATTGGTGATTCCAAACAAGATGAGAATCATCTCTTTGACAAATTGAAATTTCCTAACAGAGGATCTGCAAGTATTGTAAAATCGTGTCTCTTCTTTACTATTGGAATCTCTAATTTGTAAATGTTCACTGATTAATTTTTATTCTAAACCCTAATCCCAAATTTCCACATCAGAAAGCCCTTATGGGTTACACGTCAAAAAACAAATGTCACGATGCCACAAAATTCCCACCACAGTATGTCCAATAAGTCAACGTTAACTATTTAAACGACGTGAAAAAAAATGGACATGATTGATGTGCATTAATACATTTGAGGATGAAATTGACACTTTTTAAAAAAAGGAGACCAAGTAGACATATTACCGTGAAAGTGGCGACCACCCAAACAATTAAGCCATTTATTTATTTTCTAGAAAATGAGATAAGAGGTTTGTTACACTTATCACGAATATGACCATGAGGCACATGACATGTAGTGTCTTAGGTGACACAAAATGAATCAATACATCAATTAGCCTAGATGTAATTTTCTTTTTTTTTCTTAGTGTAGGATGAGGGTCAATGTGATCAATCAAAATTCTAACCATGGGGCTTGGCATGATGTTCAACCTAAATGAATTTTGGCCTTTGTTTTTTTCCAAACACGCATTAATGTTTCATCTATAAATGGAAATCAACGGTGAAGGAGTGTTTCCAAGTAAAAAAAAAATACACATTTCACTTGTTCATATAATTAACAATATAGAGTAATTTGGCGTCACAAACACTCTTAATATTTCAAATTTTGTTTTTGATGTTACAAATTGTAATTGATGAAAATATTTTCATCTCGTTATCTAAGCAAAGCTTCAACGGTTGAGTAAGTTTGTTGTCGTTGGTCACGATCATCCTTTCCCAACTACATAGATTCCTTGTGCACATCATGGAGGCTTCAACCGTTAGTTGCGGTTTTGTTTTCGCAATCCATGGATTATTAGGTTGCTTTCATTGTTTTGGAGTTTTTGATCACCTATAAATAGTGCTCATTTTCACTTCCAAGAGATACAACAAGAAAAAATATATGGGTATAAACAAGTCACTTGTTAGTTCTAATAAAACTAAATTGATTTTAATCAATTTTGTCAATTCCTATGGTGTGAGAAAGTTTTAGAAATTGTATTATTGAGAAGATAAACTTTGTAATTATAATTATATGTGGTGTAAGAATTATGTTTAACCAAAGTTTTTAATGATTTTCATATCCTTATAATATACAGTATAAAACTTGATGAAATCACCTATATGAGTGTTAAATGAGACTGCTTGTATGAGATATTAACATGATCTTTAGAGAACTCATGAACACCAAGTACATGCATGACCTAGTAAACATAATACAACAATAACAACAAGAATTGTGTGATGTATTGTGATTGATAAACCACTAACACACACTTAATGTTTTGGTTCATATAACTTGTTACACTAACTATACTCTAGGTTAAGTTTCTTAGTTTAGGACTAGTTCATATAGCTTGTTATATATACCAACTTTGATGCCTTACATCCTATATGAGACCAATAATTTTCTTCTTTCATTTTTTCTATCTCAAACTTTTTTCTATATGTGGAGGATTGTTATAACATAAAGTATTGCAAAAATGATTTGCGATATCCTTTCCTCTTTTCTCAATGAAAATATTTGCATCCTTTTATCTAAGCAAAGCTTCAATGGTTGAGTAGATTTGTTGTCACTGGTCATAATCATCATTTCCCAATTGTAGATTCCTTATTCATATCATGGAGGTTTCAACTGCAATTTACGGTTTCGTTTCCACAATCCATGGATTGTTAAGTTGCTTTCGTTGTTTTGGAGTTTATGACCACCTATAAATAGGTGTTAATTCTCACATTTAAAAGACATAACGAGAAAAAGATCTCTCTCATCTTTTTAAAAAGTTTATCTTTCTAGATTCCGATTATCTTGAAATATCTAATAAATTCTTATTTTATATTAAGAGACTTGCATAATACATAACGAATAAATTCTTAAAAACAATAAATATATACACACCTAAGAAAATCTATCTAATTCATGTTTTTGTCAGTTTTTACATGTTTGTTGTACATTATACAAAAATAAACAATGTTGGGAATAGTACCAACAAAATTATAGAGTACTAGGAAAAATATTTATTTAAATATTTATATGTTTTTAAATATTGTTTTGAAAATTTAGTATAAGATATATTATATATACAATAGTGTATGTATGATTATATTATTTCTATCATTGACAAATACATTTTTTTTACTTGCAATATCAAATATATTGAAAAGAGACTATATAATTGTCCCAAACCTTAACCAAAATAGAAAAGAAAGAGGTGAAAAAAGAAAAGATTAAAAACAACACAGGTTCACCTGATGGAGATATCCCCTTACAAGACCAAAATAAAATTATTTGAAGCCAATGGATCAAATAAACCACAATAAATATAGATATAACCGTAACCAATATCAGACCCTACATTTCTAAGGGACCCTAAGATCGACAATTTACATGGTTAATCATATTCAAAATACAATCTTCACACCATATAACAGTACTAAGTGTTGTTTACTACCTGCCATTAGTCAAATCACTACCCCTAATTACTACTTCATCCCAAGAGATTAACTACTACACATCCTATATATATGCATATGAATTCAATATCGAAGAAGACAGGCACTTGAATAATATTTCTACGACGGTACAGTAGTGATTTGATACAAGCATCTGAATAATTCAATAAGTTTGAAATACTACATAGAAGCTTTTAAGTGGTGAAAAGACATAAAATATCAAGCCTGTCAATTAAGGTCCTTAATAATCTTCTATTCTCAAGATAAAAAGTCAATGAAATCACATCTATCACTCCCACATGGTTTCTAATACCAGGATTGGAAATGTGGAACCGTGAAAAGAGTGAAACTCATCATAAAATTAGCTTGACTTTCAAAAATACTAATCCATTATCATTTCGATATATTATCATTTCCATTATCATAAAAAAGAATTTCCCCTCTTACAAAAATCAATATAACCATAAAAATTCAACCCTTTACTACACTTAGTTTTTACACTCTATGTAGGTTAACACGTTGATTTAGAAAATAAAATTTCAACAGTTAAGTTAATAATCAATGTAGGAAATAGATATATTATATTAATTTATACACCTAATCAATAGGAAAAGACCATCTATTAGATAGCAAAACAATGTAAAAGAAAAATAATAAATTAATTAATAATTTTTTTAGCAAAGAGAAAACGTATTTTTAACAACGGTTAAATATAATAAAAACTGTCTATAGTACTAATTTTCTTTAGGTTGAATATACATATATGGTCCAAGAAATATGGACTAAATTCAAAATACAAATAAGAAATAATAACAAATTAACTAAAAATAAAAAGATAGATATAAAATAAAGATAATATATCTAACCATTTCTCTCAAGCTAGTGCATACAAATCATATGTATCAAACTTGTTACTAATATAATTAATAAAAACTTAGTAAAAATATCTCTTTCTGCACTCAAGTGACACCAAATTGCTAATGATAAAGACAACAAGAATTTTGTATTCAAAAGAACCAAGCTCAGATACTAGATTGAATATAGTAAAAACTATATATGATATTAATCTTCGTTGTATTGAATATATACATAGGATCCTCTGTTTATAATGAAGAAATATAAGAAGCTCAAAATATAAATAAATAATAATAACAAACAAACTAAGATAAATATAAAATAAAGATAATATATCTAACTATAACAAACTAATTGATTATGAGTATTGATTATGAGTTTCGAATTATAATATGATTAGTATGGTATTCATAATAATACGTAATACAAATAAAAAGTTATTGTTCTCTGGAGTCATAGTTTGACATGATCATATAAAATTATTCTGATACGAATAATGGCTACACATAAAAACAAAAATCAAACTTGTAGTTGGTTGTTAAGTAATTAAAGTGGTTCAAACTATTTATACATAGAACTATAATCAGCCATATGTGAATGCACAAGCTAATCCATTATACTTTCGATATATATATATTTTTCATAAAAAAGAATTTCCCCACTTACAAAAATCAATATAACCATAAAAACTCAACCCTTACTTCACTTAGTTTTTACACTCTATGTAGGTTAACACATTGATTTAGAAAATAAAATTTCAGCACAGTTAAGTTAATAATCAACGTAGGAAATAGATATATTATATTAATTTATACACCTAATAGTAAAACAATGTAAAAGAACACCTTAAAAAATAATAAAGTAATTAATATTTTTTTTAGCGAAGAGAAAACGCATTTTTAACAACAAACTAATTGATTATATATGAGAGGTTTCGAATCATAATCTGATTAGTATCTGTTTTCAGTCATGGTATTCATAATAATACGTAATACAGACAAAAGTTATTGTTATCTGGAGTAATAGTTTTACATGATCATAAAATTATTCTGTTAAGAGTAATGCTACACTACCAAAAAAATAAATAATAAAATTCAAATTTCAAAAGTAGGTGGTTGTTAAGTAATTAAAGTGGTTCAAACTATTTATACATACAAATATAATCAGACATATATGAATTCATTTGGAAAAAAAAAATATCTATAAGTTACTGGTAGTTCAGAAGATTAAGGACAGTGCCATATATCCCCCTTACCAGTGCCCATTCCATTCCCTTTATATTTTGGCCATTGTACTCTCTCATGGACAAACTCTTAAATGTCAATGGTACAGAACTAGGACCACGTACAAGAAAATTGTGAAACTATTTGGTCCCGTGAACGAACATTTTTTAAATAATTACTTTAGTATAGTTATTGTCAAAAACATGAAAACATCAACGTGTTTAATTATGATACGTATTACGTAGAAGAGGATTGTGTGTGAAAACTTGAATAGGGTCTGTCTATACGAGACAAGGAGAAACATTCAAGGGCTAAACGTTTATCTTCAATGAGTAGCCAAAACATGACAAATCATTGGACATAAGGAGATGCAAGGTTTCTCCCTTTTTGAAAGCAAATCATAGTTAAATATATGAAAGGTTTTTGAAAAGTTTTGAATGAAAAATATGCAGTGAAATAATGATAAAAAGAAAAGAAAAAGAGGGCCATGTTGTGTATTTGAAAGGATTTGCATAGGGTTCTTTGATGGGTTATTGTGGGACAGAATATATATCACCGACTCTTACACAAGTGATAGTGCCCATCATTTCCCCATTTCATCGTATACCTAACCTTTTTCTCTTCCTTTTATTGGACTTCCCAATAGATTCCCTCTTCTAAAAGCATCTTCATATGTCATTCACATTTGCTTTGCACCATATATATATCATCACAAATGCCTCTTTTTCAATCTTTCCTCCAATCTCTATCATTCTCACCCATAATAACACCAAGATGGAAAGACACATTTTCTCTTTCTCTATTTTCTTTCTACTATTCCTTTAATAAACCCACACTCAACTTCTTTTTCCTTTTATAAACTATTCATCAACTTATTATAAACGTATCATGACACAACATATATATATATATATATATATATATATATATATATATATATATATATATATATATAACCTTACTCGTTTGATTTTCTTTCTTTTTTTCTTTTTGATGTCCAATTATAGGCAACTTCTTTATGCTTAAACTAATTGTTTAGAGGAATAAGTAGGAATTAAAGACTTCATTGAATATATTGTAGGTAAATAAAAATATTTTTTAATTTAAATAAATTTTCTTTTTATAAGAGTTTATTGAATAAGTGTTTAATTAAATTGCTCATTTAAACAGGCCGTTTTTCATGTGTACCAAAATTCATGTGTGTACGTGTTTTCTTTTTTTAATGAAAAGCTTTAGGGTTGGAGCCTTTTATTTTCAATCTTTAAAGATATTAAACTTTTTATGCATATAATGTATATGTAATGATACAAACTGGTTTTTTTGTAGAGAAAAATTGAATACGGTGCTTGCAGAATACACAGAAAGCTTGAAGTCTGATTAAGTTTAGATCAAGAAACGATCTCTTAGCTTACGTAAAGGATCTAAATTTGTAGAGACATTTTACAATTTTATCAAAAAGCCAAATATTATTGTATGGTATAGGTCTAGGACCTATAGGTCAAGAACCGAACGGTCGCCGCTAGATACCGTTAGGTCCATCCGCTAAAACAATGTTGGATCATAGTTGGGTCAGCGTTTAAGGTATTATTATTATTGGGCTAGAAGTCCTACAGAAGTTTAAAATAATCAAACGGTTAAGATAACCAAAGATATTTCGTTAAAGATATTGATAAAGTCATTTATAGGTAACTGACCAAATTTTCGGGTAGGTTGGTTTTTATTTGATTATGTACTTATAAATACAACAGCGAGGCCAAAAGCCAGGTACATTCAACTCATATTCTACAAAACTCAAATACTCAACTGTGATAAACAGTTCAAAAAATACACGCCTAACTTGAGCGTCGGAGTACCTTTTGCAAGTACATCCCCCTCCGGTTCAAGGCAATAATAAGCAATCAAAAGTACAATCGATCGGCTCTGTTCGAAATCAGGCGGTCCCAAACTGAAGGGAGACGAGCAGCTTCGTCAATCAAGACATTCGGAGGTAAGGAAGACACGTAAGAAATGTTAGCTTCTCGGTCTTACAAAATCCATACCGAAACATTTGGCACCCACCGTGGGGTCGAGCGGCATCCCGCTGAAACCGCAAGGAACCAGACAAGGACGCAGTCTCAACATCATCATGTCGACCAGGCCCGTACATAATGATCCTGATTGAAGAAACTCTCACCATCAACATCAACAAGCTTTTACGGCTTTACAGGTCCAATGACGCATTCACCACTTAGCCAAATTTGGCATCAAGTGCTCAACCATTGAACTATTAGGCCATTCGGCGTCACAGGTATTCGGTCATTCGACCTTATAGGTATTCGGCCAGTCGACCATCAAGTATTCAAACCTTCCTTCTCAACTACTCGGCCTTTCATGGCCTCGAGTGTTCAAGCATTACGCCATTAGGCCATTCGGCCTCACGAGTATTCGGCTCTTCGGCCTCAACTATTAGGTCATTTGGTCTCATTGGTATTCGGTCGTTCGGCCTTACAAGAATTCGGCCATTCGACCTCACAAGTATTTGGCCATTCGGCCTCATAGGTGCTTGGCCATCTGGCCTCAAAGGTATTCGGCCTCACAGGTGATCAGTCATTCGGTCTCACAGGTATTCGGCCATTCGGTCTCACAGGTATTCGGCCATTCGACCTCACAGGTGCTCAGTCATCCGGCCTCAAAGGTATTCGGTCATTCGGCCTCACAGGCATTCGACCATTTGGCCTCACAAGTGCTCGGTCATTCGGCCTCACAAGCATTCAGCCATCTAGTATTCGGCCTTCGGCCTCAACTGCTCGACCTTTCATGGCCGATCGCTCTTATCCATATGACCGGAGAAAGTTTGCAGAAAATTATTATTTATAGGGTAGAGCCCGAGCAGACTTTGGTCTCTCTCGTTTGATCGAAAACCATAAAGAACCTAAAGCTCATCTGAGAGCGACTGGTCTTACTTGCTTGGCCATCTGTTCTTATAACCAATCAAATTAATATCAAAATTACTTTGTTGGAGGACAGTAAAACACCTACAAACTCATCCAAGGCACATCCTAATATGAATTTCAGTCTTGGTCTCAAAACATTCAAACTGAAGATCGAGTGGTCTTACTGGCTTGGTCGTCCGACCTTATTGCATAAGCTACTTTGAAATTAACTATCTCAACTTTCAACTTTTGATTGTGTACACTTTTTTCTAACAATTTCAATTCGAACTACTATTTTTCTTCAAGTACAGGTGATAGGATCCTGCAAACCACTTGGCCAAGAGGAGTACAAAAGCCGAAAGGTAAAGCCCTCTCACTAGGAAGTTCTCCGGGAACTCCTAGGGCAAAGCCGAACGGTAAAGTTCGTTCCCTAGGAAGAACTCCTAGGTCAAAGTCAATAATCCAAGAGGTAAAGCCCTCTCACTAGGAAGTTCTTCGAGAACTTCTAGTACAAAGCCGAACGGTAAAGCCCGTTCCCTAGGAAGAACTCCTAGGTCAAAGTCATAGCGCCAAGAGGTAAAGCCCTCTCACTAGGACGCTCTCCAGGAACTTCTAGTGCAAAGCCGAATGGTAAAGCACCTGTGAGGCCGAATACCTTTGAAGTCAGATGGCCAAGCACTTGTGAGGCTGAATGGCCAAATACTTGTGAGGCCGAACGACCGAATACCTATGAGGCTGAATGACCTAATAGTTGTGGCCGAAGGGCCGAATACTCGTGAGGTCGAATGGCTTTGCACTAGAAGTTCTTGGAGAGCGTCCTAGTGAGAGGACTTTACCTCTTGGCGCTATGACTTTGACCTAGGAGTTCTTCCTAGGGAACGGGCTTTACCGTTCGGCTTTGCACTAGAAGTTCCCATAGAACTTCCTAGTGAGAGGGCTTTACCTCTTGGATTATTGACTTTGACGTAGGAGTTCTTCCTAGGGAACGGACTTTACCGTTCGGCTTTGCCCTAGGAGTTCCCGGAGAACTTCCTAGTGAGAGGGCTTTACCTCTCGTCTTTTGTACTCCTCTTGGCCAAGTGGTTTGCAGGATCCTATCACCTATACTTGAAGAAAAATAGTAGTTTGAATTGGAATGGTTAGAAAAAAGTGTACACAATCAAAAGTTGAAAGTTTAAGAATCATCAGCAAAAGTATTTATAGAAGAAAGGTTAAAATATAAGCATTAAATTGAAACATCAAATGAAAAAAATAAATCACTATGCATTTTCTTATACGTTACATATACTTAAAAGATTTAGGTAAAATTTAAAATTATAAAGTAAAATGTATTAATTTTGTGGCTGTGTGGATTGGAGTTTTGTTTCTTTTTCTCTTATTGTGTTTATGTGTATGCATGTTGTGTCATTATCCTATAAATTATTTGTAACTTGTTGAGATCGGACGAACTTTATAAATAAGTAAAACGTTTATCAAATCCTAAGTTTTATTATAATCTCTAGTGGAAAAATATAGTTCATTATTAGGTTTAAATTGTCGGATGATCTTCATATTTGTTCAAGAATCTCATTTTGGTCCTCTTGTTTAAAAGTGTCTCAATTGGGTCTTAACTTTTGCAAATTAGTAACAATTAAGTTATTTTCGTTAAATGGTAAGAAACGACGTCAAAACCTGTTGATGTGGTGTATGTTAGACATGTTGATCTGGATGATTTTATTACGTGAAAATAACATTTAAATTATGACGTGTAATTCCCCACTCAAATTAGGGTTCTAATGTAGAGGGAGATTCTTGTGTCGCAAGGACATGGAGAAGGTTTTCTAGTAACTGTTGATTTTATCACGATTACGCATTGCATACGTGGTCTTTTCAATTTTGCAAGTTCAAGAAGCTAATGGAGGCAATTCATAAGGTTCCTTAAAGAAGATGAGGTTCACGTGAAGCTCGCAAGAACGCTATTTCTTGTTGGTTTCGATTTGTAGGTGATTCACCGTTGTGGCGCGATGGAGAGGCTATGGTGACGCAATTAAGCTTGCTAAGAAGGAGGATTATGAGAGGAATTCATACTAGGGTTTCGTATTCTCTGCAGGTTGAAGCGTAATTTGGGTTTTGTTGGTGATTAACGACGAGGTTGATAGCTTTACGGTGAGGAGCTTGCGAACTCACGATGTGTGGATCTAAATAGAGTTAAAGCTTATGTCATATTCCACTAAGAGGTATATGACAGGGAAAAATGTGTCATTAAGAAGAACATCAACATCTTTACCCTCAAGAATTACCTTATCAATAGAAAAAATAAGATAAATACAAGAATATAATGTGGAAACTCCAAAATCAGAGAAAAATCACAATTGTTGTCTTCCTTTTTGTCTCCATTGCTTAGACCAACAATCATAGTCAACCATAAAAGAGTATACACACTTGAAATTAAACTATTCCAAGATTTCCTTTCATTGCAAACCTACATCAATGCTAACTAATGCCCATGTATAATCATCACATGCCCTGCATCAATATTAGTCAATACTCATGCATAAACACCACACACCACACACCATGCATCAATGCTAACAAATGTTCGTGTATAATCACCATACATCCTGCATCATTATTAGCGAATGCCTATGTATAATTACTACACATCCTACATTAATGTTAATCAATACTCGTGCATAATCACAAAACACCCTACATCAACATTAGCCAATGCCCATGCATAATTATTGCTAGCAAAGACTCATCCTAATACATACAACCAACATCGATCCTCCTTGTAGCTGGCCAAAAATGCTGCAATCACTGGAGTAACACTAGACTTCCCTGTAGTTCACAAAAAGCACACTAGTCACCATCGCTCAACCACTAAACTTCAGCAAACACTGAGTGATTCATTGCAAGTTCCACCATGAAAAGCTCCACAAATCCACGCTTGCACCTTACCAGACCTCCACAAACCTGGTTGTAGATTCACTACACCAACACGATGACATCTTTGCCGACTATGATCCTTCCATCCATTTTTTCAGTCACATTTGACATCACTTGTAAATGTCATTGCAACATCAACAACTAATGATGACTCTCCAACAACAAAGAATTAATCTTTTCTAGTGAGAGATTTGACTAAGCTGCAACCATAGAGTATACTAAGAATACCTTACTGAATCATAAGTTCTTGATACCGCTTTGATTGGAACATCAACGTTTTTACTTCTAATAATTACTTCACCTTTTAATAAATAAGATTAACATAAAAATATAACGTGAAAACTCCAAAATTAGATAAAACTACGATATTTATCTAATGAAAAAAAAATAATACTATATAACAAATTATACAATACATAAACAACTTTCTTATGTTTTTTTACTCCAAATACACCCACACTAAGATTAAGAATTAAAAGAGGGTTTAGTTAAAAAAATATATATATGAAAGGTTAATTTCTTAAAATTTTCAAATCAAAAGTAAGAAAATAAAATAACCCATACTTTGATGAGGTGGTGCATTTAGCATGAACTAAGATCGATTGATAATAAGGCATACGAAACATTTAATTTCAATGCAAGCCTTATACTAACTTGTTATTAGGTCATGTACATTCTCATGTGTCCTTAAAATTCACAGTTTTCCTGTGGGGTCATGTATTCTGATGTATCCTTAAAATTCACAGTTTCCTACTCATTTCATTCATACAATACAGCTGTGTATGATGTCATATAAAATGTTTGTTTGACTAAACGGGTATAACTCATGAAACATAACCTTGAGTTGAATTTTGAAATGATACAATTTTCAATAAGAGTGAAGAGATTTAAATGTAATTAATTTCATTTCAGATTAAAAATTAATATCACAGTTATAAAGAAATATACATTTAGGTAATTTCAATGCTGTATTTAATAATTATATTGAATATTCAATATATATATATATATATATATATATATATATATATATATATATATATATATATATATATATATATATATATATATATATATATATATATGCAAAAGAAGATAGTTAAAATTGAGATTATGGTTAGGATAGTAAAAGTTTTACTTTCTACGATATAAATGATAAATTATTAAAATAAAATCAATTCAATTATTAATCTATCAATCATCAAACTTAAGTTTATACAATTAATCATTTTGTGAACTCCTTACTATCTTAACCATGATAGATTTTAAGATGTAACATAAAAGAGTGTTTTATTTTAATTGATTGAAATTCATTGAAGATGAGTGGTGTGGAAAAAAAACGCCCTTCATTTTTAATTGAATTTGAATTTTGTTTTAATTAAAGTTTCATTTATCAAATTTGATTGAATTTTATTTTAATTTAAATTTATTTAAGTAGATGAATATTTGATGTTGTTGAAAGTGATAATACCAAGACAAATTTTTAATTATATTAAATTTTAATTTGATTAAACATATAAGAGAGTTTTATTTGTATTTCTTTTTAGTTGAATGGTGTTAATACTCATAATACGTATAACAATCAATTTTTAATTGTTTAAATTTTAATTAAATTTAACTTTTATTTAGATGAACTACATTAATCTAATAATGTAAACAAATAATATAGAAAAAAATGACAATTTATATAATTTTACGATTTATTTGATAATCCTAATGATTTTACTATTCTTACTATATTATAACTAATAATGCGTGTGATTTTAATAAAAACTTGAGTAAAAAATATTGAAAGAACACAGATAAAAGTTAATGAAAGGAAGAATAAGCGTGTGATGTGTAGTGGCTAAGGGAGAAAGTATGCCAGAATAAGCCATGAGAGCATTAATAAAGACTGAAGAATGCACGTTAGGAGCAGCAGCACAGCACAAGTCTTCTCATGGAATTCAGCGTTTTATTCAAACTTCCTTCATACCCGCGCACTAACCCCAAGTATCCGTTTATTTAAAACTATTAAACAAATACATAAAATGTATTAATTAATCTTAGGTTTTGCATTCACTCACCACTCCAATTTTCTATTCTCTTTCTTTCTTGTAAGAAAAGAGAACCAACCAACTCAAGGGTGTGTGACCGTTTCAAAAAAGTAAGAGAGAGAAAGAACTGAAAAACAAAACAACCAAGTAACTCAGACACTCACAGATCAACATTAGTACTTTGGTCCAAAACACCCACTTCACTCTCCACACTGCTTCTCATACCACACTCTCTACTATCTCTGCTTCCTGCTATCAGTTTTCCTGTTTATCCCAGAATACGTATCACGAATCCAAACGTAGTTTATTCGAGGTATTTCTCAATTTCACCCTTTCTTTTACTCATTTGGGTATATTCCAAGTTCATCAATTTGTTTAGATCCCCCACCATTTCTGGGTTATTTCTTACATGCCACTACTCCATGAAATAAATAGGTAGTTGGTACTTTGTTGGGTTTGGATAAAAATAAGATTTTGATCCAATCCCATGTACCCCTTTTAAGTATTTTTCATTACCCATTATCTATCTATCTTTTTCGTGTAGCTCTGGCTCTCTAATTTTAACATTCGATTGTGTTTTCCTGTTTTGTTCTTCATTGATCACTGATGATAATATCAATTTTATTTTCCCTTTTTCAATTGAATACCTTTTGGTGAGGGCTTTTGGGAATGTGATTTTTGCTTATTAAGGTGTAAAGGTGGATGTGAAAGAGAAGGGAGAAGTGATGGTTTCGCTTTTTCTTTTCTTTTTCGATTTTTTTTGCAAAACATAAAAGCTTCTAATTATAAAGCTTTGGCAGCATGCAAGTTTGCCGGTTCAGGCAAAAGGAAGGAGCGTCAAGAAGAGAGGGACGCCGATAGAATAATAAGCACTCTCTGTGGTAAATGATGCCGCAAGATTTGAAGCAGCACCATAATGAAGAGTCCACGAAGAAGGAGCACAGTGAAGAATCTAAAAAGAAGGAACACAATGAAGAATCTAAAAAGAAGGAGCGTCACATTGTGACTTGGACTCAAGAGGTGTTTCTTTCTCTCTTTAGTTCTCTACGTTTATTTTAATTCTTCTGTTTACTTGCAAATATATATCATCTACTTAGTTCTAACAATGGATAAGAGATTTTTTCAGGAGGATGATATACTAAGGGAGCAGATTGGTATTCATGGAACTGAAAAGTACTCATTCTTCTTTTACTAATTCTTCTTTTTTGATAAACACGACTCTTTTCTTCGTTGACGAGTGGCATTAAAGGGCTTTGTATTGCAATTAATTATATGCAGTTGGGCAATTATTGCATCTAAGTTTAAAGATAAAACGACAAGACAGTGCAGAAGAAGGTGAGGTTTTTCCAATTGTCTACAATTTTTTAATTTTTATCTTCACTGATTCAAAAGATCTGTTGGGTTCTTTGTTACTACCATTCTGATCCTTCTATTACTAATCATATTTCAGATGGTACACATACTTGAATTCTGATTTCAAGAAAGGTGGATGGTCAGCCGAGGAAGACATGCTCTTATGTGAGGTAATGATGGTCTCTGTGTACAGAACCAACTTAACAAGCTTATTTTATGATGAAGCATATGGAACTTTAAAAGATTGGAGTTCATGTTGAATAGTAGTATGACTAAATTAAAAGGTACAAGTCAGAGACAATTCTTAACTTGCAAGTTAAATTTGTAGAGTTGAATTAGGCCTAAAGCCCAAATTTAAAATGATACCAGAGTTTATCCTGTCATTGTTGTTGAGTTTATCAGGCTACTTGCTATTGAGCTATTGTTGGACTATCCTCAAAGTCTTGCAAGCTTCACAGTCAAGATATGTAGTCTTCAATGTTAGGGAGTGTGGTGGAGGTTCACATTGACCAATAACATGATCAAGTTTTGTATATAACTTAGTAAATTTCCCTTTACAAGTTAGTTTTATAGGAATGAGTTGTGTCCAAAGCCACATTGTAAGACTTCTTTGTCTTCATTGGCCAGAAGACAATCTATTGACGAACTTATGCACTGAGAAGCAGCCTAGCCTACTGTCAGAAGTTGGTTACAACCAAATCACCAAGATCTCATGTATATATATGCATACTCTTCCAGATAACATCAACTAGACTTCAGTACACATGAATAAATGAGGCATTTGTGATTTTATTTCTTACCATTTTCTCTGTAGGCTCAAAAAATATTTGGTAACAGATGGACAGAAATAGCAAAGGTGGTTTCAGGCAGGTAACCAGAAATTGATTCTTTTCTTCTTGAGTGCATGTGAATATGTGATAGTCATTTTATTGATGCTTAATATTTAATGCATTGCTTTCTGTACAGAACGGATAATGCCGTGAAAAACCGTTTCTCCACACTCTGCAGAAAGAAAGAAAAATATGCAGCATTAGCAAAAGAGAACAGTACTTCTTACATCAATTCAAATAGCAAGAGAATTATGTTCCAACATTATAATAATATGGATACAACAGCTGAATCTGGAGTACCTATTAAAAGGATGAGGTACTGTATACTCTATGTATCAAAATACTCAAATTCTACTAAGAGAAGTGTTGACATTTTATCCTATGGCTATATAGGAGGTCCCATATCCCTGATGATGCAGAAAAGAGCGAATTTGGAGACCGATCACATTTACGAAATGGAACTCCAATAAATCAACAGCAAAGACCACCATTTGCAGTATTAGCTCAAAACTCTCATAACTCAAACAGCTTGCCAGACCATCAGCATGATTGCAGTCCCAAGTTCAATTCTGGTAGTTATCTTTGAATTGAACTTTAGTTTTGGAGCTTGATTCATGTATAGTAAAACTTGAAAAAGAAAACATGATATAATTAATATATTCAGCAAACAAAACTTCAGCCATCCTCTCATTGTAAGATGGTTTGTCATGCTTCTGCAGCCCAGGATGACCAGATTCAAGGAACATTTCTCAAAAGGGATGACCCAAAGAGAAGTGTATTGATGGAACAGGCAGAGTTATTAAGTTCACTAGCTCTAAAAGTTGATACCGAAAACGTGGACCAAAGTCTTGAACACACTTGGAAGGTGAGGCTTTATAACTTCTAAACTTACTTCAGTTTTGAATATTGACCACTTTTTCTTCTTTAAAAAATGAACTTACTACTTTTTGTGATGAGTAAAGCCCTAAAAGGGCCAGTTATATCCTTAGAAGTTAGCATCAACAACAAGCAACTTGTCGTGTTAGCCTATTTACATAAAAAATTGAAAGTCGTTTCACATGTATCTTTTTTTCGTCCTATAGCACCCTGGTAAGCATTAAAAGCTAATTGAAAAAGTTTAGGCATTGTTTGCTCCTAGTTTCTTTGCAATTTATGTCGTTATGAATCTGAAGCATTTATTTAAAGGAAAACATGAATCAAATGAGTTGTTAATCTTCCCAATGAGAACTCTGAAATAGTTTCATAGGTCACCTTGCTAGCGTGTATTCAAATGTTGAAAACTCCGCTTGATTTTATGATACCAATCACGAGCTGATATGTCTTTTTACTTGACCATATACATATGATAAGTGTTACTCATTACACTGTATGTTCATTTGAACTGATGGTAGGTTCTTCAAGAGTTTCTGAACCGAAACAAAGAATCAAACATTCCTGGTCACAAGATTTCAGATTTACGGCTTGTAGATAAAGATATCAATGAGGACTTGAAAAGCAGTAATGAGGAAGGCCAGGCTTGTTGGAGGTACATTAAGATCTTTAAAACTATTGTTTTGCCTGTGGCCTCTGCGAAATGTCTAATAGTTTCTGAATATGTTCTAGGCAAGTGGAACAATACGAAGATTCTCCAGCCAGTTCCGGATACAGTACAGAATCAACTTTCCTGGGTCAGTCAGCCGTTGATAAATCAGAGCACACATTGCATCAAGATATTGGAACTGAAATGAAGTCTGAACAGGTTGGAGATGAAAAAGGAGTAGACAAAGATGATAAAGAGGTTCTTTGTACTGCAAATGTAGATCAAGGTAAATAAATGGAAAGGATTTTTAATAAAATATCAGTTTAGTAACAATTAACCACATAAATAGTAAATTATGTTCAAAGGGTTGATGAATAACCAGATAATAACTTAACCTCTTAAGTGTTTAGTTATTCCTAAGCTGGAAATTATATGAAGGCTTAGTTTTATATATTTTCTAAAATAAAATGCTTTATCCAATATGCTAATACCGGAAATGGTAAGTGTTAATATTATGTGTATTCTTGCAGATGTACTGCCATATTGTGAGGAACAGATAAACAATGATGGAATTGTTTCTACCTCATCAAGATTGGAGTTCAACTCCCCTATTCAAGTAACCCCTCTGTTCAGATCCTTGGCAGCAGGAATTCCCAGCCCACAGTTTTCAGAAAGTGTAAGTCAGCCATGCACTTTGGCATTGAACAATTTTAAGGCCAACAGAAAGATTATATCATTAATAGAGATAACTAGCATGATTATATATTATTAGTAATATGACATTAAGTAGGCAAATGAGGTAGCTTTTTAACTTAATGGCACAGCTTGTTATACTAGGGATTTTTGGGGGAAAGCTTATCAATGCGCAGGTGATGTTAAAGCGGTGAACTTAAGTTGTTATCTTTAGAAACTTAACATGAATAGTTGTTGGATTAATAGAGTAGTGTCTTTTAATCTATCAATAATAAATTAAATAATTCTAGCTTTTTATTTTCCATCCTTGATGTCAATACTCAGAAGATGAAACCGTGGACACCTTAACTCAAGGGTTCTTAATATCATCTATTGCTACTTCTAAGTCCATTCAGGTATAGATGAGCTGGGATTTTGAAATACTTAGGCAATCCCTACATACAATTGTTGAAGCTGGTAAAAAAGTGGTAAATCAAGTATTTGAGTGGCATATAATGTGCTGGTAAAATTAATACAACATGTGTGTATATGGCATGAGGTTTTTCTAAGAGAAATTTGGATTTTTTGGCATACATATTTAGTTGGGAAAGATCTTACTAAAATTTGCAATACGCTGGAGCACATAGAGGTGTAACTGTAGGGTTTGTTTGGATAAAATTTTCCGTAAACACTTACAGGAGAAGGAAATAAGAAGGAAAGACATACCGTAAAAAGCAAAACTAGTTTATAGACTAGTTTATCCAATAAAACACATAGTAGTTTCTATTCGTGCTAGAAGATAGAAGCCATGTTCTTGCAAATAACATTGAATTATTTGGCAAGATTAGTGGAAGCTGTTGGGGTTTTTTTTCACACATACATAGATTTTTGTTGGTAATGACACTTCTATCTTTTTCGTCAAGTAATAGAATATATCGAAGCTTGACACAGAAGACTAACCTTTATTTTTAAATTTTGTTCTTTCAGGAAAGGAACTTCCTAAGGAAAACACTAGGAGTGGAATCTCCATCCATCAACCCAAGTGCTGACTCATCTCAACCACCACCCTGCAAAAGAGCCCTACTACCAAGTCTATGAATCATCTGAGATTCAAATATTGATCCGTTTTGAATCCTACTTTCTCATCTGGAGAAAATTTACAATTTCACTCTGCCTAAAGTTTTGGAAGGCATATGCTGCTCCCCAAGAATGTTATGATACATTCTTGCCGCCATCAACATATCTAACATCTCAAAAGTTACCTTTTTGAAACTTGCACATAAAATTGGATTGCTTAGTGTGTCATTCTTTGGTTTGTTTTGTTTTGATATTGTTCTGGGTTTGTTTTTCTCCAATCCAGCAATCAGCATTTTGTCCGAATTTTGTACAGAGCTTGCCGTGTAATCAGTAGCATCCTGATTCCTGAGTGTGTATGAATACATTAGCATAGATAGAAGAGAGAGAAGAAACGTGACAGTGGCAACTTGGATTCTAATTTGTTGTTTGGAGTGTGCATAGGTTATTTAATAAATATTTTTCCCTTTTGCTTCTGATGTACTGAAACATAATCATAAGTGAGTGGAAATGCATTTTGGTTTGGTGTGCAAATACTGTTTCTGTTAGAATTCTCCAAACTAAGAATCTAGCACATTGATTTTCCTACCATCATATTCCAGGTAAAATTAAAAGATAATGGTAAAGACAAATACCAGGAAGCATCATGAAACCAGAACAAGAAATGGACAAATAACAGGTCAGTTGTTCCCTGACCTGATAGAGGCAAAGCATACCTTTCTCTTTGATATGGTTTGTTTGGCATGAGCAATGGTCTTGTGCTGCTGTGTGGAAGAATAATTCTACATTCACTGCATTCTTATATTTAATTAGGATAACAAGTTAATGGATGGTGATGGTATACAGTACGCTGATAATGATGACAAGGCTAAAGCAGTTGGTAAAAAGAGAGAGGGAACGTCCTACAAAATAAAGTGCATACCTTTGTTGTTAACTTTGCCCACCAAAGACTCCCTTTGACTCATTTGGTTTGACCAACCAATTTCCACTCACTCAAATTCAATTCGCTTAAACAAATGAACTAGTAAACGCCTTAATTGATTTTAAAATTTATAATGTCACTTGCATAATTCTATTGGCTTCACTGCAGCTATGAGATGGAAAAATCTGAAGAAACAAGAATTTTCTCTCTACGTTGCATCATTTTAGATATTTTGGTCATCATTCATTTGAACTCTACTTTAGTCTTTTATACTTAGATGACATGCAGGACCCAAGAAATCTCAAGATGGGAAGATGAACTAAGAATTTTTCTGTAAACGTACTTCTGTAAGTAAGCTTAATTTAGAAGACAGTTTATGATAAACAATTCAATAATAATAGTGTACCCACCAAGATCCAGCAAGTTTATAATTTCTAACTCTTTTCCTTTTGTTCTTTACACCCCACTTAGCGCAGTAATCATTGCTATTGAAATTTGAGCTTCCAGATCTGAAAGAAGAGTAAATGACATTCAAACTAAAATCTTTATTTGAACAGTTCCAAACCTTGTATATTAGCCCGATAACAGATCTTACTAATTGAACAAAATCACGTTCAAATATTTAGCAAGGTTTCTTTCTTTAGCATTTTTGTGACACAAAAATGAGAGCATACAAATAAATAGTGTACGCAGAATACAGTTTTGGCTCTGCATGCTGTAAAACTAACTCTGTCAAATACAGAGTCACTTGATAATTATAATTCATAGTACCAATCAACAGAAATGAAGCATAAGCTTTTAGGACCTATCTATTTCTGTTTGTATTTTTTGGTTTTACTCTACATTTATAAAAGAACTAGCACAACTTTTCAATCTGTTCTCTCTTAAAAAAAGTAAAAGACAAAAAACGATAAAAAACAACTTTTGTTTTTCTTTAGTTCGTATGTAAATCGTTGGAAACAGGAAAGACATCTATGGAAAACATGTTTTCTATTTTTAAAATTCTGTACACCAACCTATGGAAACATTTTTTTTTGTTTGCTGTATAAATTTCTAACAACAGAACACTAGTTGAAAACAAGGTAGTAATTTTGTAAATTAAAAGAGTAACAGAAAGTTAAAGCAAAAAATGAAAACATAAATTGTTCTCACTGTTTTCTGTAGAAATCTATAAAATTAGAAATCAGACAAAAACCAAAGAACAGTAAATACAGAAGTCAACATCTCCTTAACTTCTAAAAAAAAAAGCATCTATCCAATTACATGGTTAAAATACCCTAGATGCAAATCTAAATATTGGTACAACTACGGTTGAACTTGAAGAATATAAGCTACAATGACATTTATATTCGAATTCAACACACTTATGTTCCTAAGGCTTATGCTTTCTGAATGAACCTGAAATTTCAATCAAAGCTTTAGGTTCATTACTTCAATTACTCTTGAAGTTATTGTTCTTGTCCTTGAAATGGTAGACACCAAGTTAAGTTTTGATTGAATATCCTAACCTACACTACTAGGAACTCTAAAAGTGGGAGACAACTTGAAATTCAATCAATTTGTTCTTAGAGTTAATGTTTTCTTGAGTGAACTTGAAATTTTTAATTGAAGTTGTAGGGTCTAATAAATCATTAACTTAATGCTTGAAATGTTAGAGAACAAGTTTTAATTGAATATTCCGAAATCCTGACAAAAAAAAACTTAAACCCTACTCTACATTTTTTAAAGTGTTGTTCAAGCTAATTAAAATTGCAATTAAAGTAGATTTCTTGATGTCAGTGTATATTTATTATTAATAAGGATTTATTAATAAGGGTTTATCTGTTGTACAAGTTCTTCAAGATATAACAAAAATTTTCTAAATTATTTTTTGAAGATTTTAAAACTAAAAAAAAATATTCTTATAAAACAAAATAACCTAGATTTAAGAAAAGAATAAAAAAAACATAAAAGGTGAGAAGAGAAAATGAGCCATGAACAAAACGAAGATATGTGAAAGGTGTGTTTCAAAGGAGCCTTGGCAGCTATTAAACTAACTTCATAAATAATCTAAAATTAATAACATTAAACTAATATTCTAACATTATAAACTAACAAAATTTAAACAGAGGGTAACCCTTCAATGTTGATATCCGTTGACGGATTTTCATATTCGTTAAAAGGTTTTCCATCTTGCTTTCGCACCTGAGATGACTTCCTCCTAATGCCACCACCACCATCACCAGACCACTTTCTTGCACCAACACCACTACCACTGGACCATCTTGTTGCACCACCAAACTCTTCTAAGAAACTATCACCTCCAAACAAACACAACACAATAACACACCACCACAAAGAAGCACCACCACGAGATGAAGGATAACACAGTGAAGGAGAAAGAAGAGGAAATGTGATTTCCGTGGTGTGGGGGTGCATATTTATATAGTAAGGATCGTTTTAAATGAGGTTGTTCAACGTTGGTGAAAAACAAATTTTTTTAACCATGAACTTTAAATTTTTGTCAAGGGTATATGGGGAATGGAGAGGTGCAGGGAGAAGGGTGTGGTGGTGCAGGGAGAAGCGCTTCAACGGATTAGCCCAAAAGTTGCATAGGAGATCTTGCAACGTTCACTCGAGTCCACTATTAGAGAAACTCACATCTTGCGAAACTTGGAGAACTATTGTCGAGAAAAACACGACACCAAATTTGCAACGTTTCAACGAAACGAGAAATCCACATCCAGTTGATATATATATATATATATATATATATATATATATATATATATATATATATATATATATATATATATATATATATATATATATATATATATATATATATATATATATATATATATATATATATATATATATATATATATATATATATATATATATATATATATATATATATATCATACAAGGGTGAAAAAAGGGTGAAAAACCTAGGTCTCATGTATGATGTAATGTATTGGTATAAAAAGATATATGAATCAATTCTAAATTGAAAAACTTAACACACAAAGTAGTTGGTATACTAAATTATATGAATCAAAATACTTTATGTGTATTAACCGTTTGTCAATCACAATACAATTCTTATTGTTATAGTTGTGTTGTATTTACTAAGCCGTGCGTATTTAATATTTATGAGTACTCTAAGAGCGTTGCTCCCTCCACCACCAGGCATGCTCCCTACACCTCATCAAATTTTTTTTATTTCCAATACTATCTTTAGGTTAAATGTTAAAATTTTTTTACTTTTACCACAAATTTTTAATTTATTTTCCAAACCCTAATTTTATCTCATTCATATTCCCTGAACAGCAGCAGCCGCACCCATATCAACTAAATCTTCTTCTACCTAGTTGTATCCACATCAGATATGGACTTTTAATTTTTTTTTGTTGATGAAATACATAAAACTATCATATATTTAATTATACCTAATAATTATTATTGAATTTTAGTTAATTAATATTTTAAATTTGAATGATGAAAATAAAATTAATTATTTCTATTTTTTTATATAGACCTATAAAATTGAATTTATTTTGTAAGAGATTAAATTTTTAGAATATATATTTTGTTGCAATTCATTTAAATTTAATTTCTAAAAGATTTAAATTTATTTGCACTTGAACTATATGAAGTATACCGATCGAGATTGATTGTCATTAAGCAGGTACATTGTCTTACGCTCTACAAATATATTGCATTAATGATTAATTATTGGGTTTGATTACCTAAAATATATTGCATTAATGGTTAATCAATGGACGTGGTTGTCACAAGCCTTATAAGTAGACAACTGATGTTCAGGTACAATCATCTTCTTCTATCCTAATAAAATATAGAACTCTTTATGAAACATACAGTTTTCATTATAATTTACAAATTATAATATATTTATTTAACTCATATTTTTTTGAGTAAAAATATCCTCCACAGGAAGGTATAGAGCTGCGTTCAACCTTGTCAGGTTCTACCAACTCTTAAATTATAACAGAATGGTTCAAAGCTGCATTCAACCTTGTCAGGTTCTACCAACTCTTAATTTTAAATTATAAAATATCCTGCACAGGAAGGTACAGAGCTGCGTTCAACCTTGTCAGGTTCTACCAACTCTTAATTTTAAATTATAAAATATCCTGCATAGGAAGGTACAGAGCTGCGTTCAAACTTGTCAAACTTGTCAGGTTCTACCAACTCTTAAATTATAAAATATTATACACAGGATGGTTCAAAGTTGCGTTCAACCTTTTCAGGTTCTACCGACTCTTAATTTTAAATTATAAATTATAAATTATAAAATATTATGCACAGGATGGTTCAGAAATGCGTTCAACCTTGTCAGGTTCGACCCGACTCTTAATTTTAAATTATAAAATATTATGCACAGGATGGTTCAGAGCTGCGTTCAACCTTGTCAGGTTCTACCGACTCTTAGTTTTAAATTATAAAATATTATGTGCAGGAAGGTTCAGACCTCCACTGGGTCAGGTTCTACCAACTCTTAATTTTAAATTACAAATTATAAAATATCATGTGCATAAAGGTTCAGACCTACCTTCAACTGTGTCAGGTTATAATGGTCGCTCGAGGGGAAGTCATAAAAATGACTTCAAAAATCCCCACTCAACGCAGGAAGTCAAAACAATGACTCCTGCCTCAAGCCGCTCGGAGATAGTCAGAAAAATGACCCCGCTCAACGCAGGAAGTCAGAAAAATGACTCATGCCTCAAGACTGCTCGGGGGGAAGTTAGAAAAATGACTTCAGAAATCCCCACTCAATGCAGGAAGTCAAAAAAATGACTCCTGCCTCAAGACCGCTCGGGGGGAAGTCAGAAAAATGACTTCAGAAATTCCCGCTCAACACAGGAACTTATAAAAATGACTCCTACCTCAGGACCGCTCGGGGGGAAGTCAGAAAAATGGCTTCAGAAATCCCCGCTCAACGCAGGCAGTCAGAAAAATGACTCCTGCCTCAGGACCGCTCGAGGGGAAGTAAGAAAAATGGCTTCAGAAATCCCCACTCAACGCAGGAAGTTAGAAAAATGACTCCTGCCTCAAGACCGCTCGGGGGAAAGTCAGAAAAATGGCTTCAGAAATCCCCGCTCAACGCAGGAAGTCAGAAAAATGACTCCTGCCTCAGGACCGCTCGGGGGAAGTCAGTAAAATGGCTTCAGAAATTCCCGCTCAACGCAAGAAGTCAGAAAAATGACTCATGCCTCAAGCCGCTCGGGGGAAAGTAAGAAAAATGGCTTCAGAAATCCCCGCTCAAAGCATGAAGTCAGAAAAATGTCTCCTTCCTCAAGCCGCTCGGGGGAAGTCAGAAAAATGGCTTCAGAAATCCCCGCTCAATGCAAGAAGTCAGAAAAATGACTCCTGCCTCAAGCCGCTCGGGGGAAAGTCAGAAAAATGGCTTCAGAAATCCCCCCTCAAAGCATGAAGTCAGAAAAATGACTCCTTCCTCAAGCCGCTTGGGGGAAAGTAAGAAAAATGGCTTCAGAAATCCCCGTTCAACGCAGAAAGTTCGAAAAAAAACTCTTATCAGTCAACTACTCAACAAGTTCAGCTTTGTTGGGTTCCAATGCCTTTTCATTATAAAAATAAATATTTAAGCGTTTACTTTATTTAAAAGCATATTTTTTGGAGTGAAAATCTCGTGCAAAGGAAAAAGTGTCAAAGAGAACTCTTAGCATTTTCTGTTCAGTCTAAAGAATAGATCCAAAGAGAACTCCTAGAGTTCGCCGCTTGGTACATAGATCAATGAAGACTTAAAGCATCGAAGATAGACTTCCTAAAGATCTCTTTTAAAGCTCATAATAATCCCTACGCACCTCTTTTAATAAAGAGCTTGCTCGGACTTGGGGGGCTTATGTACTATATGAAGTATACCGATCGGAATTGATTGTCATTAAGCAGGTACTAATAGGTCAGATTGCCTTACGCTCTACAAATATATTGCATTAATGATTAATTATTGGGTTTGATTACCTAAAATATATTGCACTAATGGTTAATCAATGGACGTGACTATCACAAGCCTTATAAGTAGACAACTGATGTCCAGGTACAATCATCTTCTTCTATCTTAATAAAATATAGACCTCTTTATGAAACATATCTAACTTGAGCGTCGGAGTGTCTTCTGCAGGTCAACCACTAATCAGGAAGGATTACATGAAGAGTTGGCCAATCGTAGCATAGCAAGGAAGGACGACCGACCCTCGGACAAATGTTACCGAAACAGCACTAATATTTCATATAATTTGATTTGAATTGTATTTAAGTTTTTTTAATCTAATCTAAGTTTATATTTTTCTAAATTAAAAAATATAAAATATATATGTGGATATTTAGTGATATAAAAAAATATACTACAATACTTTTTCAGGTACTAAACCGATAACATAGTGACTAATAAATTTTTCAAATTAGGTACAACTAGGTAGAAGATTGAGTTGACATGAGGTGGGGGTGCAGCTACTGCGTTCAGGGAAGATGAATGAGGTAAAATTAGGCACACAACAACGCTTCTCTGAAATCTATATCGTCTAACACATTGGTTATAAGAAGCGTCCGGTCAATAAGAAAAGTTTACATGAAAGCTGTAGAGATAACATACCTAAGGATTTGCACTCATGGAGAGACAAAAAGAAAAATATGTCATAAAGGAACTATCTTAGAAATATGTGCAAAATAGGAGGATTTGTTATCAAGCTCTAAAATATCTTTGATTAAGAATGGTAATAACACTAAAGCTTAAATGTCTTACATAAAAAAACAGTGTTGTAAGCAAAAGTATCCATAAAGAATATCATCTAATGTGATAAAACATACATAAAAAACAACTTTTCATAAGAGTCTAATGAATTATGTCGTCTACTGTCAAAAGTGTTATCCTCCAATCTTTCTTGAATGATATATTTGAACGATACATTAATTACTAATAAGTAGAATGACAAGATGTTTTGATCAAGCATTACAAGTTAACGATTATAAACGATCAAAACTTTTAATGCATGTATTGTAAAATACTATTTTCCTTACATACCTTGTCATTGTTATTTGTACTGAATAGGAATACACAAAGGATTAATCAGAACATCTACACACGATGGATAAAGATGTTGAGAGAAGCAAAGAACATTCTGGATTAAATCTCTTGAAGACTTCTACTCTGAAAAAGTTGTACAAGCCACTCTTCAATGAAAAATCTGATAAAGCACTGTACCTTTGATGAAAAGACATAAGTTTGACCTCTCACCTAGAAGTTGTCTGCTCTTTTGAAAAATCAACTCAATATCTAACGATCATCTTTAAAATGGACCTATATAAAGAAGATCAATTGTAGAGAAGAAAGTTGGTGCTCTTGAGAAAAATATAGAAGAATGGTTGAAGCAGAAATATAAGGAAAGAAGGAAGAGAAGAAAAAGAGAGAGAAAGAGAGAATGTGCTCAAGAAAAACCATCAGTCATTGACTCTACCTCATCTTACCTTCAAGCTTATAATGTTTGATGCTTCCAAGAAAGATTGAAGAAGAGAGATGAAGAAAAGAAAAACAAAGCATTAAAGTATTATGCCCGAGTTGGGATGAAGAAATGAAAAGAAGATATGAAATGAGGCTGAATCAGTTGAGGTTAAAATGAAATGAAAAATAAAGTTGAGAGCATAATGAAAAGAATAGAAGAAAAGAAAGAGAGTATGCATTGAACATTCATTCTATTGCCCATCAAGCTCATACACATTCTCTGAAGCTCTTCCATCCAGAGGGAATAGAGAAGAGAAGGAGCATCCAAATCAAAATCATTTGAATGATCAACAATGTTATTGTTCAAAGCCTACATCATATACATCTCTTCAATCAAAGGAAACAACTTCATTGAAGAAGAGAAGAGAAGATAAAAAGAGCAAGTATTCATCCTACTACTATTCACCCTTACATCGTCTAATGCTTCTCCAAACAAAGGAACAACCTCACTAAAGAGATGAGGAAAGGAGCAAGTACAAGCATGAAGATTGAAGATAAATGTTGTTGCTCATCAAGATTACATCGTCTGATGCTCTTTAGCAAAGGAAGCAACCTCCAAGCTATAAGACTATGCCTTAATACATTTATCTTCTCTTAGAGAGTTACTTTAGAATGTAAATTTAAAAATATTCTCTCATTGAGAGTTAAACATTTGTACCTTGTAGTGTATCCCGCAACAGATTTGTTGTATGTTCTGAAGAAAACTAAAACACTTGCAACCAGAAGTAGATGATACTCAACTAGACAGTGTATCTAAAGAATACCAGAATTGTCTAAGGTGTTAAGAGTGACTATAATACTCAACCAAGAGTGAGTGATACTCAACTAGACAGTAAGATACCAAAATTGTCTAGGGTGCAAGGAATGACTATAATACTCAACCACGAGTGCATGATACTCAACTAGGCAGCGTATTTAGAGGATACTAGAATTGTTTAGGATGCTAGAAGTGACTATAATACAAGTTATAACTAGTTAGTTTAATTGGTTTACAAAGTATAAATTAAATTTTATTATAACTAGTTTATAGTATATTAAAAAAATACTTCTTTGTAAATTTTTATATCTCACCAAATATATATGTAGAAGAAAAATTATACACACTTGTAATTTTATAAAATAAAAAGTAAAATCAAGAAGTCAACTAGGAAAGCCACCAACTCTCTATACTATAATAGATAAGTCTTTTTAGGTTAGAGTTGAAAAAGATAAAATGTATAGTAGGGAAATGACAGAATAACATAGGTTTAGCAAGGATAACAATATGCATATTAAGAAAAAAAAAGAATTGGAAATGCGTCATAATAAATAAGTCTTTTCACGATAGAGATAAAAAAGAGAAAATAGATAGTAAGGAAATGATAAAATAACCTCAAAATAGGATAGGTTTCGCAAAAAAAACAATGAACGTTGAGAAAAAAAACAAAAATGCGTCATAATAGATGAGCATGTTCAAGATAAAGTTAAAAAAAGAACAATAAACTTAAGAAAAAAAAACTGTAAATGACGAAAAAATCAATAAAAGAATAGAAATAAACAATTGAAAAATTTTCACAATATTTTCTTTATTTATATATAGTAAATAATTAAAATATAAATATAAATTACTAATTAAAATAATATTTTATTTAATTTTGAGCTATATGAAACATCGCTCATCTTCATCAACAAGGTGATTACCAATCTAGAAAGTGGTAGAAAATTCATAATTTTGTAGGATGTATATGTTTAACTTTGAATTTATAATTGTTTTTAACATATAGCTGAGTAATTTTATTTTGTTTTGAAATCACCGTTAAAGCAGTTTAAATATTTTTTTCTTTTCTCATGTAAGATATTTTTTAAAGATAAAATTCTTAAGAAAATTTTATGACAAAATATATTTCATATAAGGAGGAATTGATTATAATAATATTACTGATAAACTTAAAATGAGAACATTAATATTTATGGGGGAAATCAATAAAAATAATATCTAGAATAAGGAGTCTTATTATGTCATTGAATAGATTTTGAGATTAAAAAATAACTATTCAAAGTGGGATAAGTTTTACTATTTAATGGGAAAGCCTTATTAGGTAATGAAATGGTTAATAAAGAGATTTTTGAAGAGTCTTGTAAGTTACGTTTCAATTATTATTTTTGTGAGGAAATTTCGTCGGCTAATTTGGATGTTATATAGCAGTGGTGTTAGATTAGATTGGAGGGAAAGACAATGGAATTGGTTGTCATACGTGGTCAACTTGTCCTTGCTTAGTTGACTAAGTTGGCATCTTCCTCATGCACTCATTTCTTTAAACCTTTTATTCTTTTCTTTGACATTTTGCTCAAAACAATTCTATCCTCAATTCTCTCCTTAGGTTGCAGGCCACTCACTTTCTCCTCCTAACTTTTCTTATCTTGCTTTCAACATTACATCTCATACAATAAGGGTAGAGTGTTCAAGAGAGAACAAGAAAAAAATTAGCATAATGAAGAATAAGAAAAAACAATAATTTTTTGTGTTTATATAAATAATATTAATATAAAACAGTAAATAAAAAACTAATCATTTGGGTAAAATATAACACAAAAAAATTGATTAGATGTATTTGTTTCCTTATGAAACCTACTAAAATTTCTAAACGACTTGGTAAACACCTTTGGGGTTAAATACGTCTCTAGAAACATAAAACACACATATAAGGAAAATAAAGAAGGAGAGTAATTTTTTAAAATGAAAATATAATAAAATTTCATAATTAGATTGATAAATTTTATTCTGAATAAAATATATCTAGTGTTTCATTTAGAAAAGGGATTGATAGTATCACTTCACTAAATTTATTGTGTGTTCCCATTTTAGTTAAAAAATTATGTTGAGTGATACTTAAGTGAAGTTTTCAAAAAGATATTGAAGTTTTAAATAAACCGGAATTTAATAAAAAAAAAAAAACACATCTTTGAAATCTTCATTGGTGGAAGTCAAATCTCAAAATTATTTAATAAAAAAACATGGATTCGATTCACTCGAAATAAAAAATGATAAACTAAAAAAAAAGTAAATATTAAACAGTGCCACGGCCAACGAGAAGATCCCATTCACATTAAAAAGAGAAAGAGATTGGAAAAAGAGGGATAATATAGTAAATGCAGAATGTGAAGAGCCCGTAATGAGAGGGCAGTGTGTCCCCACGCGCTTCCCGTGTCTTCTTTAACACGACTTGGCTTCAATCAATCGCAATGTCTTATGTCATTCGTATGCACTTTCTCCTCTCTTTCCGTTCCCTCTGTTTTCTTGTCAAACACAAATTCATTTCTTTTTCTTCTACCATTTTTTCCATCAAAATGTGATACAAACCCACATAAGTAAAAGGAAAAAAGAGTCACCTTTTTGTATCTTTTAAGCAAACACAAGTTTAGTGTGCGAGTTGAGTTTGTGCCAGGGATAATGGGTAACTGTCTAGGTTCTTCGGCTAAAGTAGAAGCAGCTCACAGTTCCAGAACCCCTTCTGGTACTTTTTCTTTTTGCCTTTTCTTTTTCTGTCAGCAATTATTCATTCGCCGTGCAATGTTTTGCAAGTTTTTAAGTTGTGATTGCAGTTGCAGTTTCATTCGCACCCTTAACATAATTGGAAATTTTGAAAAAATACTGTAGATTTAGCTGCATGTGTTAGCGATGAGGGAAAAAATCTTAAGTATCATACTGAAATCGTCATTTCCAACCACTTTCTAGAACCTTGTTTTTTTCTATGTTTTGAAGGGGTGTATGTGATTTTCCTTTGTCATTTGTCAAAGTTGGTTTTTTAAGCTATGGCTTGCATAACTGTGGGTTTGATGGAGTTGTAGATTGTGAATTCTTTGCGGTTTTCTAGCTTTTTTTTGTCTACTTTCTGTTTTTGGGTGCTGCAAGCTGGGTTTGTTTGGGTTAGTATTTGCTAGGATTGGGATCACTTGAACTAGGATTGTAGAATGGATGCTTATTTGTTATTAAACATTTCCTTCTGGTTGCTTATCAAATAAAAAAAAAAACATTTCCTTGTAATGCGAAAGGTGTGAACATTATCTTACATGGGTGCAGTTGGTTGAATTTTAAGATTATTAGCAAAAGTGCCTGTTTTTGTTTGTGAAATGGAAGCATAAATGGACTAACTGTTTCCACTTCTGCTTGCATCAGGAATTTCAAAGACTAGTCCTTCATCTGTTCCTTCCAACTTATCTATTCAATCATACTGTGAAGCAAGTGATGTCTCAAGTCTTCCCACACCAAGGTCCGAGGGTGAAATCTTGTCTTCCCCAAATCTTAAGGCCTTTGCCTTTAATGAGCTAAAGAATGCCACCAGAAACTTTCGCCCCGACAGTCTTCTTGGGGAAGGAGGATTTGGTTGTGTTTACAAGGGGTGGATTGATGAACACACATTTACAGCTTCAAAACCTGGATCAGGAATGGTAGTTGCTGTTAAGAAACTCAAGCCTGAAGGGTTACAAGGTCATAAGGAGTGGTTGGTAGGTGTTTTATTTCCATTTCCATGCCCTAGCTTGCTTAAGCATACTTTATATTAGAACCCTACCCTTCCCCTTCCCCTTTCCCTAAGAAAGTTTATCTTATTTTGAATATTATTAATGGTCTAATTACTGGAGTTTTAATCATTTTCCAGACTGAAGTGGACTACCTTGGGCAACTTCACCATCAGAATCTTGTTAAATTGATTGGATACTGCGTGGAGGGAGAGAACCGGCTGTTGGTCTATGAGTTTATGTCCAAAGGGAGCTTAGAGAATCATCTATTTAGAAGTAAGTTATCACAACCATTACACTGTTTTCTTTTAAGTTTGGTTGATTAAGCTATTACCTTATTGGTTATGCAATCAAAGAAACTCACAGAAGGATGAAGATATCAACAATGATAGCTGGTTCCTTAATTTAAGAATGATCTTCTCCGCTATTATTATTTAAGTATGCTTTGATAAGCACTGACTTAGAAATGATCGATTAATCCATTAGTATTTTGCATTGTGATTGATGGGGCTCATTATATTTGACAGGGGGACCACAACCTCTATCTTGGTCAGTGAGAATGAAAGTGGCCATTGGCGCTGCCAGAGGACTCTCTTTTCTTCATAATGCCCAGTCTCAAGTCATATACCGTGATTTTAAAGCATCTAATATCCTACTTGACGCTGTAAGATTAATGAGGATACAAGTGATGCAATAATATCTTCATTCCTGTTATATCATGAAAAATAATTTCTTATCATTATTGAATTACAGGATTTCAATCCTAAACTCTCTGATTTTGGTTTAGCAAAGGCTGGCCCTACGGGTGATAGAACTCATGTATCTACTCAAGTTATGGGAACTCAAGGATATGCAGCACCTGAATATGTTGCAACAGGTAATTCCTTATTCCTTAGCTTTGTGTAAACTGTCGGTACGTTGCATTGCTTATAGGAATTGTTTGATGACCTATATAATCATTCGTGTCCATTTAAACATGCTGTTATTCATTTCAATTGTATGAGAATCTGCATTTTGAACTGATCAACAGTTCAATTTCTTCTGCATGGTAAACTATAAATATCTGATATAGCATACTCGTGTACTTGGAGTCAGTTGGGTTAATTATTATTCTCCTTCTGAATTCTAATCCATATGTTCTAGTCAAAACAGGCAAATTTTAGATCCATTGTTTGCTATAATGCACTGCTCCTTAGGATAGAACTCGGAAACTAACCACTTTCACATGTCTCATTTTCTGCAAATCATCAAACTAAAGCTCCAATATTTTAACAGGTCGGCTGACGGCTAAAAGTGATGTATACAGCTTTGGTGTTGTGTTGCTTGAGTTATTGTCTGGTAGACGTGCAGTTGACAGAACAAAAGCTGGTGTGGAACAGAATCTAGTAGAGTGGACAAAACCATATTTGGGTGACAAAAGAAAACTATTTCGGATTATGGACACCAAGTTGGGAGGCCAATACCCACAAAAAGGAGCTTACATGGCTGCTACTCTTGCGCTACAATGCCTAAATCGCGAAGCCAAGGCAAGACCTCCAATGACAGAGGTTTTAGAAACTCTTGAGCAGATTGCAGCCTCAAAAACTGTATGTAGAAACAACCAATCGGAACAGAAGAGAGTCCATATTCCTGCAAGAAAGTGTAAAGTGCAAATGGGTGCCCATTGAACCATACTCCTACTTCATTCATTGCCATCTCAGCCATTATCTGCTTGTGTGCATCAAATTTTGAACATCTGTATATACGTTCCTTTTTTTATGAGGTTATTTTTGAGAGGACATATTGTGCCATGAACTTCAATGAAATTTCATTTAATTATTAGCGCATGATTTCTTCGTGCAGTAGAAATTCCGCAAAGCAGTATTCTGCATGTTCAGTTATTGTTTGATTGTGGCTATTGAGATATTTGTTTGTAAAACTGTCATTGACACATTGCTGCTAGCCAAGAGTTACATCAAAACTATCCGCATCAGTTGTTTTTGCATGGACTAGTGTCGTAGGCAATCAATCATTAGCAATGGTGTGTGAAGCGTGTAAGAACATGATACACATAAAAGATTAAAGAAATAAATACACAATGTAAGGTTAGAAGAATGCAATTACTTGTTCTCATCGTATATTCTTATCTATTATTATTGTCGAAGTTAAGGGGCTAAACGATCGATATTAAATCATCAGATGCTACACGAATTAACTGATTTTGCAGTCCCAATTTTTACTCTAGTTTCTAAAAGCTAGGTACCAATTTGGCCATTGTTGGTTTCTTCTTGCCTTGGTACCACAACAGAGGCAGCTGAATATCATCATAGCTAGTTTGCAGACATTTTTTTTTTTCATTTTAACATTGTTTCCATTTCTCCGATCGATTTAGTGCAGAAGAAAGTTAATCTTTGATGATCATGTTATTAATTTTCTTTTGTCTTCGTTCAATTGAGTTAATTTTGCAATAAAAACGTATTGATCGAGGTGCTCATTATTTCTTTACTAAACTATGTCTCTTTACATATCCTAATTTTTACTTACCCAATATCAAACAAAGACTATGGAAAAAAAAGTGTAAAAATTGGAAGAATAGCATTCGAATAACAGCGGAGAGAGCGTGGTGACGCTTGGCTATGGCGGGACACGTGGCGAGGTGAGCTTGGGTACTGCCATTGGAGATTGTACAGGTGGCTGGGGAAGGCACAAAGAGGATGAAGTAGAAAACGCAGACATTCTTATAAAATGTTTAAAAATGAATAAAGGTTAAAGCTTTTATAAAGATGTAACATGATGAGATTCACATCAACTAAGACATCATTCTACCATTTCTGCATTAGAGACAACTTCGTCTTACAAATGTTATCATAAAGAGAAAAATATTAGAGATCTTCATAAATGGTTTTCTACCCAACCACATAACTAACACCTCGTTCAATTAAAAATTTGAACATATCAGATTTGTAGTTTTCATCGGTTATATAATATTGAATTTGTACATCTCTAACAAATTTTCAGACTCGCATTCTAACAAATAGTTTAGACAAAACCAGCCTGTACAAAAAGAAGATAAAGTGAAGTCAATACAAAGATGTTGAAATAAAGTCAGTTCACATCAAGAAACTGGAATAATAACAAAAAACACTACATTGTGCTATGAGATGAGAGTACATCAAGCAAATCTTTTAAAGATTACATTTTGATGAAAGGAACGAAAGATGTACGAGGATACAAAGGTGTAAGAACTGAAACAGAAGTAAACTGAGATCAAATGATGTAATGTAACAAAAGAAAAAGAGAAAGCAAAATTAATAGAATAACAAGGATAAAAGAAGTGGAAGAAAAGAGGGTGTAAAAACATCAGTAATCATTTGTTTTCAAATGCGAAATTGTTGGAAGTTTTACACAGTTGTTTTGAAGCATCAAGAGCCACCGGGAGCTCCCCCAAACACTTCAGTGAGGACCAGTGAAAGTGAACCTAATCAGTCCTCAATGAAGCGTTGAGGGGAACTCTAGGGGACACATGACAGGATAAGCCTTTTCAAGTGCTTCTTCAATGCTTCTATGGCTTCTTGGTTTGCAACATATGTGAACCTGTTATATTTATAGTGATGTTATTGTTGTAGAACCAAGCCAACGTCAACTCTATCTGAAACTGAACCTGGACTTACCTACAGTCTACATGAAACAAAACTTTGATCAACACGGAATCTATTCAGAGAAGTATCACAGTTTTCCTTTCTCTCGATGTCTATTTGATACATACGCAAGTGGCATGCAAATACTGTGGTCACAAGGGTGAAAATATATACCATGTAATATACTCTCACACGTTCACAAAATTAAAGATGCTTTTAGCTTTTATAATGTGCATAACTTTTGAAGTTATTCTTTTTAAAATTATTTTTTAATAGTCTCCAATATTTATATTTTTAGTGTTTATCTCTGCCGTTGCTTAATTTTAATTGTTAAGATGACTAAAAAGTTAGGCACTAAAATAGAATAGATTGTGTAAATTAAAAATGGTGTATAGTGAGTGTCATCTCAACACAAGTTGAAGAAACTGTTAACTTCTGCTGAAAGTTGAAGTGTCGATGTTAAAGAGTCAAGATGCTAGCAATATTTGCATAAAGTGATTAAGGTAAATTTGGATGAAGAGAGGAAACCACGTCTAAGAGGAAATGGGATAGCTTTAACTGATGAATTTGATTCCAGCATGAAACAAAAGGGGTATGATTCGCTTGGAAAAGTTTGAAGGAGATGGGTAAGAAAAACTCAAGACTAGTCATTTTCAATGTCATTCATGATGTTCTTTCTCCCAATTCTGACCAGATTCAAGCTGGTAAACTTGTATGTTTTTATGGGCTTCTCAAGGTTTTCCAATGCTCTAAATTCTTCATGAATAACATTAGTATGGAGAGTTTTATATAAATATTGTACCATGTTGCTCATTCCATTCCATCACAATTGAAACAGAATATGAAATGGCAACAATGATATATCACAGAAATAGGTCAGCTGTCCCTTATCTAAATGAATTCAAGATACACACATACTATTGAAATGTTTGCGAAAATTGTGTTCCATCTAACTCGAATAAGATATAGTTATTGTTCTTTAAGTTTATAAATAATTCATTCGGTTAAGAATTCAAGGTGAGTGTCTCACATATAAAAATAAATAAGACAAACAGTATATAAATAGAAGAATCATAATCTTAAAGTTATAGGTTGAAAATAATTTTTTGATCTCTTATATTAATATGTTCATAACTCATTTAGGAATTCAAGATTCAAGTTGAGCCTGTCCCAATCATGCACGTTTTTCACTGTTCTTCAAATTTATTAAGAAAATGCTCAACCCATCGATATAATTTAGCCTAAGAGCTTTAATTATTAGGATATACGAGGTCCGTTTTTGTGATTTCATCACTATCTTTTTTTCACATCTCCTCGGAGTTCTAGTTCAAATAAATGAACCACTAAATAATTAATTTAATATATTATTTATGAAGTTAAATTCAGTCTGATCATAGTCTTATATTCAAAAGTAATCTAGATAGTCTTTTTGTCATTAATTTCATAAATAATTTATGCAAATTAGCAGTTAAAAGCCATCACAAAATTGCTCGTTCGAATGAATTTTGAGCTCTTTCAATGCCAAAAACGTCTTCCTAAATGGTTAGAAAGATGAGAAAATTAATGTCTTATACCTCTTGATTTTAGTGATCATATATCACGTCTATAAGCTTAAAAAGGAAACTGGGTTTTGCTTACAAAATTGAAAGTGGTGTGGGGCAGTGGTTTCAGTTTCGTAGTAAGGATCATTATGCAGTAAATTTGCTATAAATGATAGTAGTTGCTTGATTTATGGGTTCTTAATCACAGATTACTAGTTATTTATTGATGCTGGGCAGGGAATCAAAGTGATGTAGACATGGGCACTGTGATGGGTAAGTTTTTGGTAGCCTGAGATGGTTTAAAGTGTTTTTTCTTTGCTATTGCTTTTGAGCTTTCTGTGGTGGCTTCTGTTGTGCAATGGGATGTAAAGTAACTGTGCATGGGAACCAGGTTTGTAGCTTTCGACTTGATGAGTCTGAATTAGTATGTATATAAAGATAACATTGCTGTGGGGTGGGTATTCAGAGATGCAAAAAATAATGCGGCAGTGTTAAGATATACAGTTAACCCTTGCACTAGCAGCTACTAATGATGTGCATGGGAGAACTTGTATGGTTTCTGCTACCCCAAACATTCGAAGAGTTTTACCAACACAGTATTTACCAGGTCCCTGAATTTCTTGATCCACACCTCATGAAGGGACCAGAAATGCAACATAACGTTAAAAACTACCATCCATAGCTGAACAGACACAAGTGAAAATTGAATAGGTTATTCCAACCAAAACCAAGTGCCTTTTCTATGAAGTGACTAACGGCTTATCCCATAAAACCATCAAACTTTAATAGCTTAAAGCAAGGGGAATTTGAGACCAACTGATTCAAAATGCAATTTGATGATTGCATTCATTTAAACAAGATCGCATTGGCAAGAAAAAGAGAGGAGATAATTCTACTTACAATAAAATACAGCAAGAACCCCAAAAGTTCACATTCACAGAATTACACACTTAAGGTGAAAAAGAACTACTTAAGGCTAGCTTAAGAATTATACTAAAATCTAAATCCTTCGGACATCACAATAGATCGCATCTCGTAAGCATGCAGCTCTGTTGCAATGAAACATTGAACTCGCCATCCAATATGGAATTCAATCCGATATTACCAGCATGCCTGCATCATGTTCACCTGATACCTGTAGACAACACATATGGTTTCTCAAATAAAATCTTTGCGCAGAGGATGATCATCCAAAATTCACACCTGGGTCCCAAGTAAGAATCCTGGAAAGACGGGAGCAGAATCATGGCTGAACCATTCAAATTAAAGTACAGTGGGTTCAAACAATATTCTCCATTTGCACCCTTCTTGCACTGGCAGTCCACTACCTTCTCTCCCACGTGCCATTAGCTTGGAAGGAAACTGTAGGAAATGGTAAAAGGGATAAAAAAAAAAGACAAATACGCTTACATATTACAGATTAGGCATACATACAATATTGGGGTAGCCATGTTGATAGCATGTATAGTTAATGAAAGAATCTCTTGCGACATCTAGCAGAACCAAGTTCCTCATACTCAGACTTCGTCACACACATTGCTTCAAAATCTGGACTTGATGCCAACAGTGACCCTCCACGCCAAACACCTAGAATGGGACTGTAGAAGAACCATAAATACTTTTGTAGAAAATATCAAATTAGAAGCAAAAAATATTCAGGGAAGATGCTTACTCTTCTTGAGTTGTTATCTCCACATTATAGTCATCAGGAACTAGAGGTCGAAGCTCCCTCTCTCTGACGCATGTAGAATCAATTAATTAAACATTTACACCATGATATACGGGGCAAAAAAGATACATCACCAACGACCAAAAACATTATGACATAATGGTACGAATTGCAGTGACCCCAACAAAAAACTTACAATCTCTCAGCAAACTGAGGAAATAAGGTGCTTCCACCAGTTAATATGATGCTGCAAAACACAATGCAAACACAGGATTGAAAAATGAGTGTGACAAATTAAGAAACATGCATATATCCCCACACAGGACCATCAAATCAAATGCTCTGAACTGCCTACCTTTCGTAGAGTACAGGATGGAGCTGCGGGTGGCACGCATTAACAGCCCGCACAATGCATTCTGCTAGCCCAGCTTGGTTCATTCCTGCAAAACATTTTGCTCAGCAATACGCAGAAAAAGAAAAGCCAACAAATAAAGAGAAACAACCAAATTGGACCAACATCATCATTTATAGTCTCTAGAGAAATCGTCAACAAAAAAATTAACAAAAATCAAGTTGTATCCACGGACCCAAATCAGCAGGACGGAAGATCATCTCTGGCACAAGAAACCGTTCATTGGTCAAGTCAAACTCCTAAAGATCACACGAAGTAAAACATAAAGTTAAAAACACTGACACAAAAAACAATGGCACACTGCAAGAAACACTGACTAATACATTTTTTGACAAATCAACTCTTTTTCTGTCCTCTGGTTGCTCGGCAATTTCCGAGGAATTCATAATCACGTCTGCCTCCACTGGCAGCGAAGAAGGAAGGCTGCTCTCCCTCAATGCAAGATACCGCCGTGCCTGGTCTGGGTACTTAACAAACCCCTTTGTATGTGTGACACCATCCGGAAGCACATAGGTGCACCTGAAGAGATTCTCTTTCCCACTCTTCCTATAAAATCACACGTGAAGTATTTTTCAGGCCATAGTATTATTCCAATGCAGTAACATACAATAGCATACAAAAAAGATGTATACCTAAGAGTTACTGTGTGTTTGGTTTCACATTGAATAATCTCGGATTTGTACAAACTTTCAGTAGTTATCTCTAAAAAAATGATTTTCAACTCATGCATAAGCTGTTGGAAACTTATTTCATCTTTCCTTCTTATTTTCTTCAGATGAGGTAGGTTACTTAAATCACACAACGGTAGACACACTGATGCAGTAACTCTAGCTCATCCCTCAAGTTTACAAACTCAAACTCAGTTTAAAATGAGTAAAAGGTAAAAGGTAAGAATTTGGTTGTTAAAAGTGAGCAGTGAGCATTGTGAAAACCTGGCGATGGAGAGATCGCGGTCGACGTCGAGGGAGACGAAGCAGAGCTTTTCCTTGACGTCGTCGATGATGAAGGTCTCTTCCATGACGTTGACAGAGCGGAAGGAGACGAGTTCCTTGAGGTAGTTGGTGAGGGCCTTGCCGCCCAAGTCAATCCTCCTCACGGCATAATTGAGTGGGAAGTTGTGGAAGACGGGGGAAGCGTGGGTGAAGGAGAACCCTGCGTCCACGACGAGGCTGCACTGGGCCCGGGACAGAAGCCCACTGGGCCGGCGGGTGGCCTCGTGAAGGTGGACTAGAGCGGGGGGATGGGCCACGTAGAGGGCCCGGAAGTTGAACTCCTCGAAGACAAGCTCGTCAACGGAGCGTTGGATGGAGGGGAGCGTGAAGAGGGGTTCCGTGAGGAGGAGCGAGGACTGCGAGGGCGTTATACGGAGGACGGAGGAGAAAAGGTGCGACCAGATTTCGCGCTGTAGCTCCGGGTTTATCAGGTATCCTCTGTCCATGGGGCGGCGCACAGCGGCGGAAGTGAGGTCCTCGTCGCCGGAGGTCAGGTGGAGCCATTTCTTAGAGGCTGGGGGACGGTAGAGACAGTTCGGGACCACAGCGGAGGGGTCGCGTTCGCCGCCCAGGCCCGCCTTGATTAACCCACCGCCGTTGTCTAGAACGACGACGTTGGTGGATGTGGACATCAGTAATGGCGGAAGTATTTATTCTTGTTTTCTTGAAAGGGCGTTTTTGAAATGGGTTCATTCAGCCGTCACACTTCCCTCCTGGGTTTTCAATTCAATACTTGAGGGCTTTTCTTCTATTTCTTTTTTATTAAATTAAATACACTTTCCATCTTTTATTTATTTTAATTTTCTTTTACCTTTTAGATAGTGTTTGAATTTGGGAATGGATGTAAAGGAAGCTCAATGGATTAATTTGAGGGAACTGAGGTGTTATTTGGATTAAGAAATTTGAATATATAAATAAAATAATTTGAATGAATTTATTTTTCAGAATTTATGAATGATATGATAAGTGTGATAAATTAATAAAAAATTCATTAATAAAATATATGATTATTTTTTATTTGTTTTAGAATTTTGATTCAAATTTAAATTTAAGTCGTGAAAATTATATTAAAAAAAGTTAAATTGTTATTAATAAAAAATATTAAAATTGTCAAAATAAAAGGAAAATGTATAAAATGGATTAGTAGGAATAAATTTCAAATATACTTTTTTAAATATAATTTGTTTATTATTAGTTCAATTATTGTTAGCGAAAAGTACATTAAATTTTACATAATAAATAAAAATTATCCATATTCATATTAAATTAAAATAAGTTTTGAATATAAAGTTCAATTTGTTAATACCAACCTAATAAATTAAAGATGGAAAATTATTTAATATAATTGATGGATATTTCAAATTTTGCAATCTTGTGTAAATGTTGTTGAATCTTTGCTTCAAAATCAATATCAAATTGAAAATACTATCTTGGATATTATCATTTATGCCCATAATTTATGTAAACTTATCATCTTTAATTAAGACTCGATCTGGTTGTATCGTTTGTTGTTGCATTTGGGGTTATGATCTAATGTTAGCAACATTTTTTGCAACATTTAGAGCATCTTCATCATCATCATCATGTGCATCCGCATGCTTTACCCTTCCATGTTGTCAAATGTTGTTGACATTAACAATATTCAATTTGGACATGTTTTTGTATCAAAATAGTTATTACATCCTGATTCAATAAGATTCTCATAATTCAGGTCCACCTCAAAGAGAACAGGTATTCTTGTAATCAACATTGCGAATGGAAGAGACATATGTTGTTCCTTCTTTTTACCATGTGTTGCATAATGTGATGTGGCCAGTTGATGGCAATGTTATATTTCAAACACCACAAGAAGAATATGTCCCCATGAGTTAGTTTAACTAAATTTGTATCTCGAGATGACAACATATGAACAAGAACATAATGCAAGAGTCTGACATAGATATTTAAACTTCCTGCATTCCTAACCATTCGACCATGTAGGTGAGGTTTGACCATGGAGTTTAAAGCTTCAGAACCGCCGTATTGTAGGTCCTCAAGTCTGGTTTGAAAGGATAAGTTGCAACCTTCATATCACAGATTGCATATAGTGATCCAGTCTACATGTTTGATTATAATCTTAGTCGATTTCACCTCACTAGAGATATGGTCAATACCACTAACTTTAAGGTTTGTGTAGAATACTTTAAATGAGTTCTTGCAAGGGATAAAACACAACTCAAAGTTGTTTAAATTAAGCAAATAATACTAAAAAGGTAAAAATACAGGGCTTCTATACTATTTTGTCTTAATCTAAAATTACATATAGTTTTTAACGAACTAACCAAACTTCATTAACATTTGAAACCCGGTTATTTTTTGTGGCTTGTTCAAGCTTGCAAGACATAATATACTATTTGACTAGTTCCTTCAGGCTAAGCACACTAGTGCAGTCAAGGGAAACGACAACGGCTATTTTCGCCCATAGGCAACAGTTCTTGAACCGAGGCATATACAGGCGAGACAAAAAGGGGTAGGCTTTTTGCTTCGGTTCACAACTGAGGCAAAAAGGGGTAGGATTTTTCCTCGGTTCATAGGTAACCGAAGCAATAGGATTTTTCCTTTTTTTTATTTTTTTTTCGAAGGACTTTTCGCCTTAGTTCTTTCTGAACTAAGGCAGTAGAGTGTTTTTTATGTTTTCTATTTGTTTTAGTCTATAAAAAGTTGTTTCTCACGCTGTTCGAGTTCTCCTATTGGGTCATTATTCTATTCTGTGAAGACGAACATTTCAAGATGTTCAAGCTTCAACGATCTTCACCAACAGTTCAAGATTAATACAGTTTTTGATACAAATAAGTCTATCAATTAAACTTTAAGGGATTAAACAAAAATGTCAAACTTTTTAAAATGAACACACCAGATTGTATTTTGGGCACATATCAATGACATTATTCAGAGAAGTAAGCAAGGAAGCACCTTTGGCATCTTCACTCTCGAGAAGTGATGGCAACTCCTTTAGGGACTTTCCATCCAAAGAAGTAACAACTTAAACTAAGACTAAAGAAAGGGAAGTGGAATAAGGATTTCTAAAGCTCTTTCCTTATCTATGTCTTAGATGGATTTGCTTTGCTAAATAAACTTTTGTATTATTTTGTTGGTCACAAATAAAGGTTGGAGACCATGGATAAATAACCAAGGAAGCTTGGTGAGCCAAAGGAAGCAAGGGAATCACTAAAGAGAAGAATTGAAGTGCTTTCTGGATTTGAACCATTAGCTTCCGGATTAGGATTACAAAGAGAAATGGCTTTCGGATTGTAAATTCTCTCAGCCATCGCACAGTGCGCCCAACCATTTTTGACAGCTTTTACACATTTTGCACGTTTTTAATGTGTGCTTGGCTGAACCTTGTGTCTCAAGCTCCTTAGCTTCTCCAACACATTTCACTTGTGATTCTTAGAAGCTTAGCAAAGTTAGAAAAGGAGTCCTCTCTTCACCTATAAAAGAGAGGCTCTTTTCCATGTAAATCTTAACTTTGAAATGATAAAGAAATGCTATTGAGTTTACTCCAGACTTATCTTCAGAGTTCAAATGATCTTGTGCTTATTCTACACTCTCTCCTCTAGCTTCCTTCCCTTTTGGAAGGCTTTCTGAGCTTGAGAAATCTCATACACTCACCAAACCTCCACTCAACCATTTCACAAACATTTGGCGTGCATCATAAACATCACTCGTTTCTCTATTCCGCTACGTCCATTTTGAGTTTGGGAGAGGTCTCACTTGAAGTATGGAGCTGCTTCCATCAAGAAGCTTGATAACAAGGTGCCCACAAATCTTCAACTCTCCATTCTCACATCGGACCACCACCCAACAACCGTGCCACCTTTACCGGACCAGCAGAGACCACCACGCGAAGTCTTCTTCTCCAACTCGTCACAACCATCATCTTCTAAAGTTCCGCAACAAACCTACTATCTCATGCCACCACCCAATTTTCTCCACCGCATCAGACCATACCGGAATGCCTCCATGGCCATTGCGATTCACAAATCTCCGAGAACGCATCCAAAATCTCTGCGAGCCAAATCACGAGTCTCTTCCATGTCATTCTCCAAAATCGCGCCGCTATCAATGGGAACCTGCAGGAAATAGAAACCAAGCCAAAGAACTAGGACGTCGTCGTGACTGTCGCCACCCATAATCACGCTTCTCCCGCACCATCAACAACCATATTGTGTCGCGTCGTGCTGCTGTCATCAGCAATCGTGCCACAACACCTCGCGAGCTCCATGAGGCCATCGTCATTACCATTGCAAGAGCTCTCTTTCTCCTTCGCACAACCTGCAATCAGAAAGGAAACCAACATATTGCGCCACCACCGCCTTCGAAGAAGCCACCGCTAATGTCCATGCAAATCATGACAACCTCCTTTCATCGTGCGCAGAGAACTCGCGACAGAGCATCATCTTTCCTTCGTGGCAGGAGCAAACAGTTTCCCCCAATCTTCACCGTTAATGTCGTCGTCATCAAACCCTAATTCGCACCACCACCATCAACATAGACCTACAATCAGAAAAACCCCAATCGCAAGTCTTCGCACTCATCTTCTTCACCAGAAACCTCCACTGACGCACCATCATGAAGCTCAGTTCATCACCACCTAGCGTCGCCGCCAACCTCCATGTTCGTCTGAATGGCGCAACCCCGTTCAACCTCCATGGCCGCTACGACGCAGACAGTGTTCGTCCAACCTCACTTCGCGCATCCACCACCTCATCGCGCCTCAATGTTATCATTGCTTTAACGCAAAAACCATTCATCCTCATCAGAAACGTCAACCTGCAAAATCAAACCAAACCAAAAAATAGATAAATCCTAAATCCCTAGGAGGTAAAAGATCAGGATTCAAAAAGTAATTTTTTCAGGGTGTTAGGCATCAGTTGGAATTTTAACTGGGGTCATATGGTGTATATGTCTCGAGTCCCTAGTGAACCGAGGTAGAAAAGTTCGACTAAACTACAAAAATATCACCGCGTTCTTATAGGCTTCAGTTGCTCTTAAACCGAAGCATATTGTGCGAGTTTAAATCCTCTTTTTTTACTAGTGGCATAAGAGTATTATACAGTAAAGTTCTTCAAACTTTTACACATTATATTATTTTATGTTGTATTTGTGTGTATTTAATTACTATTGATGCCACCAATACAAAATTACCTTTTTTTCAACTATATACTATTTTGATTTAATAAAAGACGATGTAGAAATAAAAAATGACGAAAATTTTGTAATAAAAAGAACATATATTTAATCGGTTCTTACTAGAACTGATGTAAAATCAAATTTGAGGTCCTTATTACTTTGGTTGTAACTTAAACCGATGTAAAATTGCATTGAGAATGAACAATTGCAATGGTTTCTATAACTAACCCATCTAATATTGAGTTAAAAAAACCACTTTCTTGCTTGCTGATAACGGTTTAAAATATCGTTATCTGTGATGTAATTTTGATACTAAAAGCAACCTTTTTCACTTAGAAATTTGCTTGGGCTCATGCTTTTTCATTAAATTGTGTGAATAAGAGAGTTGAGGTTGAATTTGATGATTTTATGACTAATTCCCTTTGTTTTGATAGACAAAGAGTTAATACAGGAAGTAGAGATGAAGTACTAAGGATATAGAGCTCAGAAAGACCTAGAAAAGCACCAGAAGAGGGAACCGCACGAAGCTTGGGCGAGCTGCAAGAGGCTTGGGCATGGAAAAATCGAAGACAGCCGCCCGGGCGCCCTCCCTAGGCGACGAACCCCGAAGCTTGGGCGAAACTGAAGGCTTAAGCCCTATGGAAGTCGACGTCCACCGCCCGGGCGCCCTAAATGGGGCGTCCAAGCGTCTCACGTTGCTGATCCGGCCCAATTTTTGATCTGTTTCAACTCTTTTGGACCGGGCTGTGTTTCTACTCTTTTCCAACTTTATTTAAAGGACCCAGGCACTCTAGGTTTTGTATCTCTGGCTGGAGCAACACAACAACACACTCTTCTACTCTCTAAAGGCAGATCTAGAGGCAAGAGCTTCCTCTTCTACTCTTAGGGTTTTACTATCTCATGTTTTTCCATTGTTCATATAGTTTCTCCATGTCTATGGGAAACTAAACTCTATTTGTTGTTGGGGAATGATGTAACCTTGTGAACTCTCATGTATTTGAATTGATTCTTAATTTATATGCTTTATTCATTATTTGTTAGGGAATTCATCTATTTCTAATGCTTGCTTTATTTAACTCATTTAGTGCATGACTTATGAATTGTATGAGTGTCGGGAGGTTCCTTACAATTCAGGTTCTTGTTGAATTCTCCCAAGGGTAATATTTCTCAGGGATGAGGGTATGAGTACTTGGTCGTCTTAAGCTCTTTATCTTCAGACTTAATTCTCTAGGAACGCTAGGAATTGCACGAACTAGGAATTAAGACAGGCTTATTGCGCCAAGGGCTTGGGTTCTAAGTACTTTAGTGAGTGACATTAACATTAATGCATAAAGAGAAATTCTTATATACATGAGAGGGAACTTGGTGAAATCTAACCCCAACAATATATTCATCTCATATTAAACAACATCCCTTCATCTTTGTGTTACTCTACTATTGATCAATTTGCATTCATATTTAATTTGTTGTCTTTGCATTTTAAACCAATGATCTCATTTATTTTAAGTCTTAATTAATTGAGTTATCACACAACTGTTTAGTGTCGAGAGTCTTCTGGGATACGATACTTGGTCTTACCATTTTATATTACTTGTGCGATTTGGTACGCTTGCCAATCCATCAACACTTGTACTTTATTCCAAACACAACTCTCACTTTTTTCCTTTATCTTTACCTATTTTCTGTCGCATGCTAACTCCTACATTGTTGCAATTCTTTCATCCTCAACTTCATTTTCCGATCTCGCGTTGCGTTACTCGTGAAATGCCAAAACACTACCTACTAATGGTCTCCTAGAACTTTGGAGCATCTTCATCATCATAAATCATAACGATGAATCGTTGATATTAGATAACATCGATGAATTTAGTGACGATGATGAGTTGGAAAACACACTTCATAACAAATAAAAGGATGACCACCATATGTTGTAGTTAACTGATCATGTTTAACGAGTACATGAATGTATGCAATTCCAATTAAAGGAGGAAACAATTTTTGCAATAAAACAATATCAAAACAACAATGGATATAAATTCAACATTGTTGAATCAAAGCCTAACATATACATAGTTCGATGCTTGGATTACTACAACGATTGTCAATGGTGTTTACGAGCAGGATATAGCAAAGTCCGCCAACATTATGAAATCAAGAACATTGAGGGACCTCATACCTCTTTTTCAAAAGTACTCTCTTTAAGATCATACAAATATTGACAGTAACCACAAAGCCTCGATCGAGTCCAATTTTGTTAGGAGAAATCCCTTAATTCCCATAAAAAGTTTAATTGCAGAGATTAAACCTCGTTTTGGATATATAGTGTCGTAATGAAAAGCTTGGATGATAAAACAAAAGGCTCTTGCAATGGACTTTGGTGACTAGGAAGAATCTTATAATCATTTTCCATGTGTTTAAAAGTTGTCCAAGATGCAAATCCAGGGACAATTGTCCAATGCACTAGTTCTCCCGTGAATGTCGATGGAGTATCAGACACCTCATGTTATGTTTTGGAAATAGTTTTTTGTTCATTCAGTCCATGGCTAAAAGGGTTCAAATATTGTAAACTCATTGTCCAAGTGGATGGAACATTACTAACAAGTAAATATCATGAAACTTTGCTCACCGCGATCGCTCAAGATGACAATAGAAACCTTTTTCCCATTGGCATTTGGTATTGTTGAAGGTGAGACAAAGAGGCATTGATATGATTTTTTCAATTACTTCGAGAGCATGTTACCCTTCAACAAAATCTTTGCATCATCATTGCAGAAGGAAGGACATATTATCGGCCTTAAGATAAGAATAAGTTGCTTGGGAAAAGGATGGTATAAACTCTGTTTATTACATACGACATCTAGCCTTGAACTTCAACAAAAAATTCAAAAATCAAGAACTCGGGCGACAATTCATAAACATGGGTACTAATTAACTAATCTTTGCTATCGAATTACTTTTTAAATTTCCTATACTAACTCTTATATATTTTTTATTATGTTCTTATAACTTACAAGGTGAAGCAACCCATTATAATAGAAAAATTTGCCGCAATGAGAGACTAATTCTCCCAACAAGTAGCTTAGATAGATAAAATTCCATTAAAAAAATGGTCTCAAGTTTTTTATGTAGGCAAAAGATATGGACATATGACCAAATATCTTGCTAAGTGCATGAACTTTATGCTAAAAGGAGCACATTCATCATCAATTTGTGCTCTAATCAAAACAACATTTGAGAAGACACAATTGTCGTTTGTTGAACAAGGCTTAAAAGCTCAATACATGTTACAAGTAGACCACCAATATCCAAAAGAAATTACTAACATTATATGGAAAAATCAATAATAATCGACATTTTGGTCATGTTCATCGTGATGATCGAGAAAATTTTAAATTTGACATTCAAGAAATCTCAACCCCTCACCAATATCGCTCACATCCAATTTAACGTTGGGCTAAATAAATGGTGGTGTGATTGTGGTCAATTTCAAGCTATTCGTCTCTCTTGTCATCATGTCATTGTCATTTGTGCATATTCACATATAGCACTAATGCAATATATCGATATGATTTACACAATTCACAATATTTACAAGGCATATGATGTACAATATCACCCCCTTTGAATTGAAGATTATTGGTTTACGTATACTGGTCCAAACTTCATACCAAATGCTCAAAGGCGACGTAAGGCATCAATAAGACCAACCACTACTAGAATCCACAAAATGAGATGGATTAGTTGATCTCGGATAAACCCAAAAAATATTCTTACTATTGCAACGAAGGTCATAATAGGAGGACATGTTCGTATTGTCAATAATTCTTACATCTTTATATTTATCCTTTTTTTAATATTAATAAATTACACTTATGCCTTATATTGTATCTTGTTTTCTATTTTATACATTTTATCCAAATTATGATGAGTATAAAGCAAACATCACAAGTTTTCTAACCAAATCCCTTTGGTAATCGATTGCCAACTCCCATAATCGATTACTTTCATGTGTTTTACCTATTTTTGCTTCTGACACTAGTGCAAGAAGTGGAAATAGCACCGGTTATAATTGGTTATAGGCACTGGTTGAAGAACCGGTGCATAATCAGACGAGGTAAAAAGGAGTAGATTTTATGCCTCGGTTATGAACTGAGATCAAAGTGATAAGATTATGTCTCGAATTTTTTTGTAACCGAGGCCGTAACACTTTTTTTTAATTTTTTTTTAATTTTAGGTAACACAGTTCAGGAGGATTTGGTGATTTGGTGATCGGAGATTCACAAAAATGCAGAGAGTTTCCTTAACAGTAACCCAGAAAGATGAAGAGCAACCCATGACCCAAAACAGCAACCCAGAACAACAACCCGCTACCCAAAACAGCAACCCAGAACCGAAATCGTGCCTCCATGATTCAATCTTCTCCACCCCAACCTGCACACAGAACCCAGAAACTCAAAAATCACAGAAACCAAACTCAAATTGCAGCAACCAAACTGAAATCGTAGAAAACAGAGATGAAATCACAGAAAACAGAGATGAAATCACAGAAAACAGAGATGGTGAGGGAGATCGAGGACTTCTCGCTGCCGCCGCGTCCTTGCCGTCGTCGCGTCCTCGCCGTCGCCTCATCCACCATCGTTTCTCTCTCGCCGCTCAAATTGCAGCAACCAAACTGAAATAGCAGAAAACAGAGATGAAATCGCAGAAAACAGAGATTGTGAGGGAGATCGAGGAATTCTCACTGCCGCCGCGTCCTCGCCGTCGCCGCGTCCACCATCGTTTCTCTCTCGCGGGAAACCACCGATCTCGCGGTTGTGTTGGCTGTGTGGGTGTCGTGACCGTCATCGTCGTGAGAGGATCTACACTCGAGGACGGTTGGGGTCGTTGTCGCCCGTCGGAGATCTCGTCCACAGAGTGGGACTCGAGGACGAGGCCGCACTCGGAGTAGAGGATGTCGCCGATGGAGTGGTCGGGGACGAGGCCGCAGTCAGAGCAGATGATGCCGCCGTGGAATGGTCGGGGACGAGGCTGCACACGCGAGAAAGAAGGCAGTCTCACTAGGTTTTATCAAATGAATTTGGGGGAAAGTTACCTCCTTTTGCATATAAGAAAGGCTTTTATGCCTCGGTCCTGCTTACCCCGAGGCGGTAAAGGCTCTTATGCCTCGGTCTTTCTGCCAACCGAGACAGTATCTCTGCCACCTCCAGAAAAAAGACTTAATTAATATAATATTTGTGGGGTTTATGCTTCGGTTCACCTTGATAACCGAGACAGTATTTTCTTTAGACCTCGGTTACGTGACAACCGAGGCATATAGTGCTCTAAATATTATGAAACTGCCACTGTGTTTTTATATGCTTCGGTTTTGCTAGAACCGAGGTGTAATATGCGAGTTAAAATTACGATTTTTTACTAGTGTGATAATCGATTAAAACATTACTGTAATTGATTACATTGACATGTAATTTAAATTACTATGTACCCCTAAATGATTTCAGTATTAATAATTGATTAAATTTATTGTAATCGATTACCAGAACCTAAAAACGGGTGAAAATGCACGACTTCACCTTTTACTATGATAACTAAAATCGTGCATCTCTTGCATGACTTTTATATCCGTAATTTTAAAACTTTTTGTTTTTATTTATAACATACAAAGCGTTTTTTCCTTAAAAACAAAAAAATCATATATTACTTTTAAATGTAGTAGTTAAGTGTAGTTAATTGAACATTAAATAAACTTAATAAAAGTAATAGATATGACAATGAAAAACTCTTAAAAAGTAATTTGAAAAGGGTTATAATTGTCCAGGGTGGAGTATTGTAAGGAATACTGACACCTGTTATGAATGTCCTTGCATGGGATAACCCCCCATTTAGAAAGGATTCTACTCTGTGCACTGAGCTGCAACTGTTGCTTTTGTTAATGGGAATAATATATGAAAGGTTTAAGCAAGTGAACCTGGACGCAACATTGGTCCTTATTAGAGGGTTGAATCATCCGATGAGAATATTGCATGGAAACAACCGATATCGAGTGGCCACATGCTATTCTGCATAAAGATATTCTTTCAGCTTTTCTCAACACACAATGCTTATAATGGAATCTATTAGTGAATGTGTGTATTCTAGCTACTGCGTCAAACTCTGTGATCTCAACTTTCAAGTCATCAAATGTTTCTTCAATCTCATGCACCCATGCATTTCTTCCTTCGTATGCTTTTGGCTCAATCATACTTTAAACTTTGATTGAATTTTTTTATTAAAAAACTATTGAATCAAACATTTGAATGTAATACTAATTAATCGGAAATAAACCAATCTGTTAAAGTATAGTCTTGGTGGATTTGGTTACCAACATAGTCTTATCACTATTTAACTTTCTAATTCTTTTATAAATGTTCTTTACTCATAACTGTATGAGTACACATAATTGATAAGTTTGTTAAAATGGACATAATACAAATTTGATTAAGCAATACAATACGAGGATACAATTCATCTACATTATGGTGTCTTAATTAATTTTATATATTTTTTAACTTTCCTAAAGTAAATTAAATGATGCTTTATTGCTTAAAATACTAACAAAAACAAAAAAAGAATCTTCACTAATAAAAATTATGTATATTTGTTATTGATTTTTAAATAACCTTTTACAAAAATTACTATCATTTACAAATATTTATATACTCATTATCAAAAGAATATTTTTTATATATTAAATATGTTTTTAATAAAACATGAATTATGAATAGTTGTTGAAATATATTTGTTGATAAGAAACACAGTAAATAAATATACAAAACCATAATACAATGAAGAAATGAACAATATAAGGGCTACACTAGCATGAGAATTGCCAGTAGTTTCTCACATAAAATGAAAAAGGTCGTGTGTGTGTATATATACATATATATTTTGATGTATGTATGTATTTTTGTTTAAATATTCCTTTCTAGGTTATTTTTTTTTATATATTTTACTCCCAGCCTTTACTATACTTAGTTTCTAAAAGCGATGATTTTATTAATAGAGGTCTTTTTTTTACGCTTTTTTTTTTCATGTAATTTCTTTGAGATTTTAATTAAGGAAAGGCACGAATTTGCAGTTAGTGGAGGTGTTTGCTTTTTGTGCATGCATGTACTCTTATTTAAAAAAATTCATGATAGTTTAAACACAGTTTACTTATTAAGTCGTAATTGAAAACTTAACCACCGTACCTAAACAACGATAAAAAAATTATTTCATATCATTAACAATAACCTATGTAATTTCTCAAAAAAAAATTCTCTTCGACACTGTTCGAAAAAATATATAATCAATTAAGAACATTATCCTCTTTATTTATGAAAATCAATTTATTAATAAATGAACAAGATAAAATCAAGAATACACAAGAATATACATAAAAACTCTAAATTCGAAGAAAAAGCAATGATAATTAATAATATGTAAAAATTTATACAATATATAAATAAATTTCTGCTGACCTTTGATCCTAACTATTTTCACACTCTTCAAAGCAATAATTTAAACAAAACTTCAGAACACTCAACTATAAAAGTATAAGAAAAGTCAAATACAAACTTAACATGTTTTTTATTGGGGCAAGAAACACCATAGACTTAGAGTTAATTATATAGTTACCAATATTTACTTCCTAACTTATCCTAGGCAATGTAGGACTTCTCAAGACGTATTATTTTCATAGCCCAACAATCATTTTTCTGATTAAAATAAACACATCTTCATTGTCTATACTAACAATCATACTTCACAATAGAGAGCATATTCGCTTAGAATTAAACAATTACAAATGTTTACATGCACCCTGCATAAATGCTAGCTAATGTCTGTGTATAATTCTCATACATCTTGTATCAATATTAGCCAAAGCTCGTGCATAAACACCATACACCCTCCATCAATGCTAAAAAATGCACATGCAAAATCTCACACACCTTACATCAATATTAGCCAATGTTCATGTTTACAATTAGAAAACTCATCCTAGCACTCACATTCTACCCAACCAAGAGCTACCATATGTCGCAGTCCTCCACTTTCAAGTCTAACCAACTAGGAGATGTCACATGTCACAATCTTTCACTCTCAAATTTGACTAACCAAGAGTTTCCACGCATCTCCTTCTTCCTCAAACATATTTGTAAACACAACCATCATTCTTCATCACCATGCCGCCACCACCGGACACTGTTTTCCACCGCAACTTAGCTTCAATATTATTCAATGTTCATCAAAGTAGCAAGACCTCACCACCACTACGTTGCATCCCTCAACGCAACATTGTTGTGCGAGCCTTGCGAAAAACCCAACACAAATCAAACGTTGTTGCCACTGCACTTCAAAAATCTTCACCAAAGAAGGGGACGTGCGAGCCACTCGAAATAGACCGCACACCACACGAACCTAGATCCATAATTTATACCGCACAAACAACCAAAAAAGACTTGTTAACCACATAACATTTCCTCCACAAACCTGTTGTAGATCGCGATTTACATATATAAGATCTCCATTGCGCAAAACTGATCTAAAACGCACCAACACAACACGATCCACCAGAGCGAACACCAATAACGACCTCCTTTGCAAAACAAGAAGCACACCCACCAGGAAACCTTAACTCCACTACAGATTTAGCACAACTAGAACTTGGCAACATGACGTTAACAATGATCCTTCCACCAAATTTCTTATTACAACTTTAGCAATTAAGGATGATTATTCAACAATAAGAAATTCATCTTTTTTCTTTCTGTAGAAGATTAGACTAAACTGCAACCACATAGCATATTAAGAAAAATTCTACCGAACCATAGCTCTAATAGCACTTGTTAGGAAAAACGCATAATTAATTAATAATATTACTATCTTTATCCCCAATAATGACCCTACTATCAGAAAAATAAGATAAAAAACAAGGATACACTACAAACAAAAAAATAAGATAGAAAAAATAAAGATACACAAGAATACATGTGGAAACTCAAAACGGGAGAAAAAAACCAAAACTTTTGTCAAATGACAACTAGATAATAATACTATGTGAAAATGTGACACTCTACTACAATGAGTATAAGAAAAGTTAAATACAAGCTTAAAGTGTTTTTGATTTACGCAAGAAATATTATTGACTTAGATTCCATTATATAGTCACCAACACCAACTTTCTAACTTTTCTTAGGCAATATGAGACTTTCCAAGACCTATTATTTTGACAAAACAAACAATTATGACATTATCATTAGTTCAATTAATTAGAAGATCCTAATCATGTGCATGATCTAGTGAGTTATGAAATCGACATAAAGCTATTGAGAATTGATTTTCTTGTGTTAGCTTTTGAAGGCTCCAACTTAGAATCACTTTATCAGCAATTTGTTCATTCAGAGGAACGAGGATCTCTCTCTACTCTTTCCTTAGCATACATTTGGACCAGGTTCAGTACTAGACCCAAATTCTTCTGTCAAATGTCCTCATTCTCTTAGACCATATATGCCCTATAAATAGGACTCTTTGTATGCTTTGCCTAGCCATGAAGCATGACTCAGATTCATCAAATGTTGGCTGTCTCTTGGAGTTCCTCTGAATACTTCACGCGTGGAGCTATATATTTATGTTCAAGGTGTTGCCCTTAACATAAAAAGAATAGTCTTCATCATCCAAGTGAAGTGTTTGGGGGAACTTTTGGGTACAACCAACACTGAAACAAACCTATCAACCAACAACAAACTGTATTTCATTTCATTGAAGTGTTAGGGGACTGCTAAACTCTGGTCCTCCATTGTCATTCTACATTTCACCATTGATTGTTGCATAGAGCAAACTCGTGTCTATTATTATCTATCGAAGTTATTGTTAGCTACAGTGACCTTATTACTTCTCCCCCTCATTCTTCATCATCTGATGAGGTTTTGGAGTTCATAACAAGATTCTGGCATCCCTTTATGTTTACTTAACTAAAGAATTAGCTTTTTGCTTCACATGTTTATGAATCTTCTGCTTTCTGAGTGATCCCCTTTTCCTCAAGGGCATGCCTCTTGTTACTACTTCCTTCTGATGATTATGCAGGTATGTAAGAGGCCAATCTCTTTTCCATAAATCTGCGATAAGTAGTTCTAACTTAGATGCAATTAACTAAAATAATTAATGAAGTCTGAGATGAGGCAATAACTCATTTTCTTTGTGTAGTTGAAACTTAGGGTTTCGAAGATTTTCCTTGTTTCCTCTAAGAGTACGCTGATTCATAACCCAAGGGAAATGTGAAATGTCACAGATGAGTTGTGTTCTTGACATTCAGAAGGTTCTGCAATGCATTTTACACTGTGATATAATTGTACCCAATGATATATATTAACTTTCCATAGGAACTTAAATATAATTGAGATTTCATTTTTTAATAATTCCTAGGGTGCTTTCATAAAAGAAAATTATTTTTAAATAATAGTATCAAACTTTACTAATCAATAAAAATATCTCTTTCTTACGTCTAATTCAAAAAGGAATATTACTCTAGATAGTATGAAGAGTCAATGTTTCAAATTAGAGAAATTGTGTGGTACCCAATAGAAACATGGGTCATGATATTTTCTTTTTTTTTTTATCAATAATTTAATGTGTTAATATTTAAGGGAAGTTTACTCATGACTTCTCATATATTAAGTTAAATGATATTTATATTCCTTTAAAGTTTTAAAAAAAAATTATCTCTTTTAAATTTTTTAATAAAATAATAATTATATCCTCTTTAATATTTCAAAGACAGACACCTTTTCATATTTGTAAAATTATAATTAATTTTTTATTCAAAATATATGAACTAAAACTTAAATAAAAAACTTTGAAAATTAAGTATGAAATATTTCAAATATAAAATTGAAAATTTAAAAAATTTAATTATTAATATCTAAAAAATTATATTACAACTTAATTATAGGGAAAAAATTGTTTTGATATGAAATAAAAAATAGTTATAAAATATATAATTAAATTTATTAACTTATTAATATTTAAATATGATTTTCATATAAGTATGAATATGTTGTAAAAGGTAAACATATAAATATAAATATAGTAAAGATTTAAAGGTCATTTTACTATTAGCATAGGATATGGAAATGATTTTTAAAATCTATACAAAAGTATAAATGTCATTTAAAAAACCCGGGCGGTATAATTTTTCGACAATTAGATCATTCAATTATATTTGTAAAACTATTTAATTTTTATATTTTAAAACTTTAATTTTAATTTTCATATTTTTTAATTAAATATTAGTCAACATATTATTTTTAAATTAAATAAAGGAAGTGAGCCACACTTATTATAAAGAGATATTTAAAACTTAGAAGCTGTGTAATGATCTAGGATGTCACTTATTCTAAAATGATATTTTAGAAGTGATCATAGTTTAAAAATAGTGAGACTCGATTATTTTAATATTAAATGGTTTAGTTATAAATAATTTTGTTATAAACGAGTTTCATTATTTTTAAAACATATTATCTCTCAAGAAACCACTTTTCTAGAGTTATCTTCGAAAGCCAAAAGTGAGTTTATGTATTGGGAGGTTGGATAAATCCTAGTTTGAGAGATGTTGTAAGGTGGATAAGTACTAATCAAGATAGTGATTTCAAGTTGAGGAAGTTATTGATTTAACTATGGTTCAGGTTTTGAAGAAGTGAAGATGAAATGCTCAAGTTAGTTTAGTAGTTATGAGAGTTCTATTTTGGTAATCTGATATCATATATGGAAACTATGTAGTTCAATAGTGGAAATTAATGATGCAATATGAAGTCATCAGAATGGTTGGGTTTAAGGGTGATCAAGAGTGTTAACGGTTGGTAATAAATCAGAGGGCAGGAGTGATAAAGTCAATTGTAGGATGTTTGTTAGAAGAATTAAATGAAGGTCAAGGGAGATAAGTCAAGGGTTGAATTGAAGTCAAGGCTAGCAGAAGTTTTAGAAGAGATTAACAAGAGGCAGTGAAAGACAGATGCGTGGTGTTTTCAGTCTGGAAAATCCAATTTCGTTGGTCGTGTGGAAGAATGGTTAAGAGTTGGGGTTTAGGTATTCAGAATTGTCTTGAGATCAATGGCTAGATCAATCTACACTATTTAACATTATAGCATTTTAGAACAAAGGCAAGATTTTTAATGTCAATAAATTTGTTGGGAGTAGTATTTTTGTGAAATAGGTGATTGTGATAGAGAGTAGGAGGACAATAGGTTGTTACTTCTATTCGATGAGTGAATTTTCGAGGAAGAAAACTTTTCTTGTTAGGGAGAATGTAGAACCCCAGAAAATGGTATTTTAAAAGTGATGATAGTTTAAAAATAGTGAGACTCGGTTATTTTAATATTAAATGGTTTAGTTATAAATAGTTTTGTTATAAACGAGTTTCATTATTTTTAAAACATATCATCTCTCTATAAACCACTTTTCTAGAGTTATCTACCTTCTCTCTAAGTGTTCTTGCTCCTAAGTCATTTGTTTTACTATCAGGAGGTGTCTTTACGTTTGGCGTCAAGGTCTACAAATGTAGTCGATCAATTTCACAAATAGAGCAGGTGAGTTTCGACTTATTTTTCTTCTCCCGTTCCCAAATTTGTTTTAGAATAACCTAGTATTGTTGCATGTGTAATCATGCTTCTTCTAGTCATTCTTGGTTAATCTAGAGTTCTAAAGACTCTGTCCACTTCCAATTTGGTGTTTCGTAGGTTCGTCTAGAGATTCCTTGCGTTTTAAGCAATCAACGGAACGTTCCTTGAGTAAGGCAGTTTATTGTGAGGTAAGGGAAGCTAATTTGCTTTTCATAATTATAGTAAGATGTTTGTAATCTGTCATTTGGTGTGCATGTGATTATATGATTGTTAGTGGTGTGAAATTTGGAAAAATATGAGTAATTGCACTTTTTGATGTGTTTTTGGAATAATTGTGAATGTATGATTGTTGTATAACTTATAGTGTGATGAAATGGAAATGTTGTTGAGATAAAAATGTGTTATCATTAATAGTTGAAAGAATTGGAGATTTTGAGTATAAATTGGATATTTAAAGTGATGGGTGTTAGCATGTCAATTTTTGGATTAGTGGATTTAAAGAGAATTCTGCAGTTTGGTAAAAGTCTTTGGGTCTATGATATTTGGTTTAAGTCCTAAAATAGTTATAATATGAAGTTGAAATTGAGAAGTAACACTTGAGTGCATTTTATACCATTTTAGAGTGAAATTTGGGGTTTTAAGAGGTGAATTTTAGAAGGAATAATGGTTTAATAGCAGTAGCAGTTTGGGGACTGTTTTTGAGCTATTTTGGACTTGTTGGAACTTTTAAAACAGTAAAATCTAATCTATATTGTAGTAAAGGTCTTGGGGGGGGGGGGGGTATTTGCATGGTTTTTGGTTAAAAAGAGGGGTTTTAGGTAGTGAATTTCTAAGGGAGTGATTCTGGGTGGAATTGATGAATCTAGAGTCCATTATTAAGTCAATCAAAACTTGGTTATGCAGATTTTTCATTGAAATGGTTGTTAGAAGAATTGGAAATGAGTTTGCATGGCTTAGAGAAGTTGTTTTGGTTTGGAATGGTCAACTTGAGTTAGAGGTGAGTTTTCTGAAGTTTCTTAGCATTTATAGGGTCCTAGGGAGTAGAAGAAGTGTGGAGAAGTGTCCAAGGTAAAAAAAAAAAAAAGAAGGATTGGATCTGTTATGGCGTTGAGCGCTAGCCTAGGCGCCACTTCTCGGGTAACAAGACATTGGGCATTAGCCTGGGTGACAACTCTTTGTCTTGTTGGCGCTGAGCGATAGTCAGTAGGGTTATTTTTGTTGTTGTTTTGGGTATTTCGGGGTACTGGTGTGGATTATTTTCTGTTCTTTCATAAATTTTGCATAGTTCCTTATGCTTGGATGAAATGTATGATGAAGATATCAAAGTGTTGTGTGAACTATTGTAAAAGTGAAAGGTTATATGTATATCGTTTCAAATGGATTCTTGTGTTGTATGCAATGTATATGTAAATATAAGGTTTATATGAGAATGAAAGTGGTGTTTAATGAGAATGAGAAAAGTGTGTTATGAGAAGAATCTCAAGGAGAGATTCTATTTTCTAGCAAGTTGTAGGAGAATGCTTGATAGAGAGACTACGGTACGCAGGTATCTTGATATTCTACCAACCATTTAAGTCATGTAGAGTGGATGGAGTGGCGGAGAGAATGGTAAGAGGTCTTCACCCAAGCCCTCTGGGTTTTAGTAGTAGAAGATTTACGTCATGGTTAGTAGGTCGAGTTACCCTTGTTTATAACTCTGTAGAGTATAAATACTACCATGAGTGCATGCCTGTAGTAGTCTATATCAGCATTATATCTAGATAAGTGAGCATAGTGGATGAAGCTTGGTCTTGTGGTTGTATGAATTGTTTGTTCTTGAATGTTGTTCATTGTTAAACTAAATTATTATCTGAGACTTTATTTGTACACTAGCTTACCCTTGCTTCTGTGTTGTGTCTTTGTGTATGTTTTCTCTTTTGCAATGATCACCTTAATGGTGTGAGCTTAGGGAGGATGCCTTTTCAGTCTTTTCAGCATGAGATTGACAGAATAGCAACAATCATAAATAGAGTTTGGTTTTCCAAAGTGTAAGCTCTCTTTCATTGGAAGTTTGTAATTCTTGATAATTTATCATCTATGTAATGTTTTATTTTAGTAGTTTTATACTACTAAAAAGGGATGTTACAACTAATAATTAACAAAATATTATTACTTAATTATGATATTATTGTCTTAACAATATAACTAAAATTTTATTCATTAATATAGCAAAACTTCAAAACTTAATATTTATAACCTGAAATCAATGTTTACAACAATAAGAAACTTATTTTCTAATTACAATTACTAAAATAATGGTGAACTTCTTCTAATTTAGTTTTCACTGTCATGCTTTTTCGTTTTTATCTATATTAATATTTGTTTGTGTATAAAAATACAACTATTATAGTCACTTACAAACCAAATAAGATGAACTAAAATAAAAACAATCGATCTTACCATCACAATTGAATAAAATAAAAATAATAAGATGAACTAAAATAAAAACAATCGATCTTACCATCACAATTCACAATTGAATAATATAAAAATAATTTTCAGACATGTTGTTGAAGACATTAAGAAGTGGAAAGAAATTATTTTAAAAGGCTGAAAGTCGTTATAGGTTTAAAGGTCAATAAGGTAATTTACATGCATACAATCAATAATTAGACTTTAGAATGATCGATTGATCAAAAGTCAAATGTTATGAAGATCAAGGAACGAAGTCTAATAGCGCATAAAATTATAGGGATGGTGTCAGTTAAGGTAGCCTTTAAGTCTTGTGCCTTCTAGGTTTGCTTGTAAACTAAAGAAACTTATGAGATGGACAGATGATAAATGTCTAGAATACATTAATTTCCACATATATTTGACAATTGTCATACTTCAAATGATGATATTTTGTAAGTAAACAACCTTTTTAGCTTATAATTATAGAATGAGGTACTAAGATTAAATAATGATGCAATTGAGCCCCAAAATTTGTCGTTAAATGCTAGTGTCAGCTAAGAAAAGATTTAGAATGTGATTTTTGCAGCTGAGCTACAAGATCATAACACTGAACGCTCGTAAGGCGATTATGAAAGATTTAGAATGTGACTTTTGCAACTAAGCCACAAGAAAATAGCGCTGAGAACTAAAGGTGGTTAATCAAAGGTGATGCTAAACATAAGCAATAAGAAAGTGGTACTGAGCACTTAAGGTGGCAAAGAAAGAAGAAAACAATCCGTAAAAGGAAATCTTTGTTTCTGAGCACGATAGGCTGGAGCTAAGTCCCGGTGAAAATTTCTATAAATAAGGACCTTATGTCTTGGTTTTAGGAATTGAGTGGAGAATTAAATATGTAGTAATAGAGTAAGAATATATGTTGGAGGCTCGAAAAAAGATGTTATTATTGTAAATTCTATATCTAGATCACTACTACAAATTCATTTATTACCGAAGGATTATTACCGAAGGTCTCTTACCCCTCGGTAAAAATGACATTACCGAAGGCTTTTGGCCGTCGGTATATGCATTCACATAATAAAATCTGAATTTGGGATTTCCCTCCTCCGTTTTCCTAAATGCTTTTTGGGAAAGCTTCTCCCAAATTTTCACTCCCGTCCCCGCGCCATCGCTGCCCTTCCTGGGATTTCCCTCTTCCATTCACTGGAACCGGACGTCCAGGGTCGCCGGACGCCTACCGCAGTCCGCACCGCCGCTCTTGGGAGCGCCCACCGCTCCTGCAGTCCGCACCGCCGCTCCTGGGATTTTTCTCCAGCGCCCACCGCTCCTGCAGTCCGCACCGCCGCTCCTGGGATTTTGCTCCAGCGCCCACTGCTCCTGCAGTCCGCACCGCCGCTCCTGCAGTCCATGGTCGCCGGACGCCTACCGTGATGAAGCCTGGCTCCGCCGCAAGGGAAACTGGAAGAACCCTCCCCAAGACCACGACCATCACGACCACGCCGTCTTCCTCTGCCGCATCTGACTGCGAAGACACTCCTTCCCCGCATGGCCCACTCTGCCATCTTCACCACAGGTACTTAATTAACACTTAGCTGATCTCTTGTTTGCTTTCTATAATAATTTGCTTGCATTATTAAGTTTGCATAAATAAACTCAGGTTATCAAATTCTTTGAGAAATATAGATAAGGACATTTAAATCTTGGTCTTTCTATGCTTAATTTGTGTTGACTGTGATTGAAGTAGATTAAGATGTGATGATGTTTTTTCTGAATTATTGGGTTGTTTGATGTGAATTAAGACGTCTTAGAGTTTCTGGAGGTGCCAACATTTGTTGGATCTTGGTCGTTGAGGATATTTGAATAAATAGATTGTTGGATGCTTAACTGGAAATTTCAAGCTGTTGTGTGCTTCTTCTTCATGTTGTTGTGGCTTCTTTTACTGCACCGTGAGTGCTTTTCCCATGTCTTTTCCTTACACCGTGCAGCTCCACTCCCTTCAACGTGGTGTGCCTCGTGAGCTCTTGTTGTAGCTAAATATCTTCACTTGTTAATTGAAATGAGTTGCAAGTGTTGAATGCAAGCCGTGGAGTATGAGCTGGATGCCACTTTAATTAAATTATGTGCAGCTCTTCATTTTGATGGCTTCAAGATTCACGTTCCAGCCAAGAGAATTTGGTGGTTCCCACCTTTATTCCATCTTTCTGAATGCTTTTCCAAAATGCTTCTTCATGGGCCCTAGGCCGTGGAGTGTATGTGTGTTTTTGCTTCTTTTCTTTTCTCTGGACTTGCTGATAAGAACCGTGACCTCCACCTCCTTAACAATACTAATTTAATAGATTTCAGCCACTTCATTTTGTAGCTTCTCTCATGGCCATAAGCTTCAACAAGTGTGGCCCCCTCCATTATTTCAAACCATGTGGTAGATACTTATCAAATTGAGTTGGCCGAGAGTTGTGGCCCATTGTTGTCTCCTACGTGATATGCTTCCAAGTCATCACTAAATAAAAAATTAAAGCCTTGGGAATAAAAGTGAGTGGTGGCCCATTGTTGTCTCCTTTATAAAATGACAAAATAAACAAAACCAATGCTGCACTTCTTTTCCCACATGGCCGTGAGCTACTCCTCTTGTTTCTCTTAGAAACCAAAATGAAAACAAAAGAATTTTGCTTGCATTATTCTTTCCATGACCGTGAGCAAAGTGGTTCCTCATTATAAAATTCACACTTCATTCTTTATTCTTCAACATGAAAGCTCTAAAACCGTGAGCTTCAATTCCTCCATGACTTGCAGGGGAAGGGAGCAGGACCTAAGCAAAGAAGAGCCTTGATTTCTTGTGCCAGTAAATACAAAGCAATGTTGATAGTTGATGTTCCACAAGCCACCGAGGCTCTGCAGAAAGGAGACCTCAAGTTTGCTGAAGATGGAGCCAATGATGCTGCTAATGAGGCTACCTTTTGTGAGAGTGATTTCTCTGGGAATTGAAAACTCACCAAACAGAACAATGCTATGCACGATGTTACTGCTATTACTGCTGCTATTGTTAGATTGCTGCTCTAGATTTTCAACTTCCTCGAACCAGTACTTAGTTGTATTCACTGATTGTTGCAGATGTCTTGGAACCTGCTCTTGCTTGTTATGTAAAAAAAAAAGCTGGTATCTATTTTAAAGCTCTAATAATAAGTTAATTTCATTTTGCTTTCTTTTTGTATATTTAGACATCATGTTCTGGAAGAATATGGTAGTGTACATTCTTTAATGCTTGCCCCTGTTCCTGGTATTTTTGTTTCTATGCAGTTTTGTGCTTAATAAGTGTGCAGTATATATGTATGTAATGGCTGAAACAGTACCAAAGATTTGAAATAAAAGGAGGAACGTACCGAAGGCTTACCGAAGGCTTTTGCCCTTCGGTAATTACCGAAGGCTTACCGAAGGCTTTTGCCCTTCGGTAATTACCGAAGGGCAAAAGCCCTCGGTAAATTTTAGCGACAAGGGATTTACCGAGGGCTTTTTGGCCGTCGATAAGCCTTCGGTAATTACCTTTTACCGACGGTTTTGGGCTTTTTCCGAGGGCTTCTGGCCTTCGGTAATGCCCTTCTTTTTTGTAGTGGATGTTGCTGGATTAATTGCAATATTTTATGAGTAGCTGAACTCTCTTATGTTGAGGTTAGATGTTATTGAATATAGTGAAAACTATGTATGGGATTAATCTCCCTTGTGTTGAATATACACATAAGGTCCTCTATTTATAATAGAAGAAATATAGGCTAAGTCCAAAATACAAATAAAAAATAATAACAGAGTAACTAAAGATAAAAGATAAAGATAAGATAAAGATAATATATCTAACAGATGTAGTCAATTATAATTCTCCGTACTCCTACTTCTTTGATATATTTATGCTTTCACTCAAATGTTTATAGTGTGATTTATGTTTTTTGCTTGGATGAGGTGACAACTCATATTATTTCATTGGTTTGGATTGAGTTAGAAGATGAGTCTTAAATTGTGATTCAATCAAATTATCTCATTCTTGTTAAAGGATTGTGCATGATCTAGAAGATGGGTTGGATATAAAGTCTTTAACTTAAAGTAAGAATTCATTCAACCAAGAGTGGAGGAATCACACTAGGTTTGAAGTTCTTAAGTTCTAGGTTGCAGGAATGGGTCTAGATCTACCTTGGAGTACTTTAAGAACATTGATTGATTTGCATATTAAATAGGCAAGATCAATGTGATTCAGTACAAGAAGATGAGATGAAATTCAATCATAGCTTCACTCCACTCAATCTATATAATATATATTTCTACCAATATTTCATACAAAAATCCCAAAAACAAACTACCAATATACTTGTTGATTATTGCAATTTGGGTCATCACTTTCATTGATTTATGCTACAAGTCTTTTTACCTTCTTTGGTAATTTATTTTTCTACAAGTTACTTTAATTTTTTCACCATTCTATCACATTTTCACCTATCATTCTATCCATCTTTTGCATTCGATTATCTTTATTTCTCACTTCATCTATTTTTGTTACATTTCATCTCCATATTCACCACAAACTCAAAATAAACAAAAAGATTGACTTGTTATGCATGTCCCTTTTGGAAGTCCACGTAAGAAAACAATCAAGTTCATTGAACATGTGAGTGCAATTGGTACATAGAGTTAATAATGTATACGTTAATTCTTTACATCCACATTAAGACTTGAAAATACTCTAGTTATGATTGAAAAACTAGTATTTGCTAGCTCTACGAAAAAGAACTTACATCGAAGTGGTTTAATTGTTCAAAAATATAGGAAATCAATTGAGACTAAAAGGGAAAAAAGAATCACTAGTACAAGAAATGGATATTGCATCAGTTTTTTAGCCTGTTACATTGATTTTTTAACCAATGTTGTATTAGGCGATGTAATAAGTGAATGACCTATTACATCGTGGTTAAAACCGATATAATATCATATAATATAACCCCAATTTAAAGGGAATCGCTTTAATAGAGAAAGAATTATCAAGTAGGGAGAAAGAGATATTTACATTGGTTGTTCGTGTGAACGAATGTAATATTTGTTGTATTAAAAAAGTAGTGCATATTACATCAATTAAGATCATAACTGATATAATATGTATTATTTTTTTAAACCATAATAACCTGCAAAAAAGACAAACACATTCCAAATTGTAAACAATTGAAATACTTAATGTTTTGTAATGATACTTAAACATCAATACTTGTCTTAAGATATAATGAAATATTAAAGCATATATATCAAAACTATTATGCTAAAAGTTAAAAACACAAAATACTCCAAATAAAATATTTTTAATGGCCATGAAAACTAATTTTGTGCCTAAAAAATATCTTACTCATTCCATACGAATTTCTTCTTTAAGTTTGTATTTTTTTTTAATGGTTCAACACCTCCGAAAACCTGAAATAGAGTATATATGTATTAATTATGTTATAATAACATATATGAAAATTAAATATTAATAGTTAAAAAACTTTTATATCTTTCTATGAATTAACAATGTTAACACGAGTTATGGTATACATCCATCTCATGAATTAACAAGATTAACACGAGCTAGCTATGATGCACATCCAATGCATAAATCTCTATCAAATCCAACACTTACTACAACCAAAATAAATAAAAATAAAACGAGCCATAATGACGTATATACAATAATAGAATCCGACACTTGCTAAAACCAAAATAAATAAAAACAAAACAAGCCACAATGACGTATATATATAATAATAAACAAAAGTGCAATTGTCAAAATCCTATTATTGAAATGTTTTTATCCAAAATCATAGCCACGATTATAATAATCCTTAATTTTACCCTTCAAACAAAAAACAAATTCTAGAACTAGCTCATCTTATATAAAAAGAAAAAAATCGAAATTTTCTTTTACTCATGTTATCATATCAAAAGTACTCTAACCAATAAACTATATAACTTATTTAGTCAATTTATTCGTTCTAAAATTTATAATTTAATTTTAATTAATCATTTTCATTATTCTAATAAATTAGAATTTTCTAGGATTTATGGTTTTTATTTTATTAAAAATTTAAAAGAAGGTTAGTATTTAATTTTAAAATTAGGTGGATGCTAGTGTTATTATCACTACAAAAATCTGCAATTTTTCTGAGGGTTATTTTTGAGGTTACCGGCAGTTTTAACTCTCGAAAAATACATTTTCCGCGGTTGGAAAAACCTGTGTCACTAAGTAATTACCGGCGGTTTTTTACTAAACCGCTGGAATTTTCGGGGTTTTTTTCAAAATCGTCGGTATTAGCGGGTTTCTGAAAACCATCGAAATTTCCAGGGGTTTTGTGAAAAACCGCCGGTATTAACAGGGATTTGCAAAAATCGTCGGAATTTTTAGGGGTTTTTTTGAAAATCATCGGTATTAGCGGGATTACTCAAAAACCGCCAGAACTAGTTGGGATTCTCTCAAAACCGTCCCTATTTTGCATGGTTTAGTTAACCGGGGTTTTAAAACCGCCAAAAATGTATACAACTCATTTTTTTTTCATCTTTGATTGTAATAAAATTGGATTATTGTAAAAGTGGTTTTATTGACAAAAGAAACAATAAATTAATATGAACTAAAATTGATTAATATTATATAAAATAAACTAAATTGTTCAACCTAATATCATTCATACAACTAATTGTTCATGTATAAAATTTAAAAAGAAAGATATTCATTATATATGTTCAATATAAATGTTCAATACATATATTCAATACAAATGTTCAATACTAAAAATATGACTCAAAGATATTCAATAAAAATATCTAATTTTCTTCTTCATTACATGGCACACTCTCTTAATCATATACCTACAATATACCATAATAGTTAGTTGATAATATATTTAATAAAAAAATCATACAAATAAATTTAAGAATTATTACATATGATCGTTGAAATACTGCAAACTGTGAAGGCAATGGGCCTTGATGATTTTGCAACAAAATTGTCATCATTGTCTTCATTTCATTGACTTGTGATGTCAACGAAGATACCTATAACAAAAAACTTTATGGCTTAATACCCCTGATGGTCCCTATTTTCGTCAAGTGCGTTCGATTTAGTCCCTGTTTTTTTTTGTTTAATGTTGTCCTAAAGAATGTAAAATCTGTTCAATTTGGTCCTTTTTACAAACACCGTTTAAATCGTTAACGACAGACAGTTCAAGTGTGCACAATAGTGTTGAGATGGCATTTAACTGCCCACATGGATTCCCTATAGGCAAAGTGAGGTGGATTTTATGTTTTCTGAAAGTGTATTTTTGATATTTAATGAAACTCATCACTCTCCTTCTCTACCTTATATTAACCAACCCCAATCCTCTGGTCTCTTCCGCTTCAGCTTCTCTAACTCGAGCCCACCACCTCAAACACCACCAAAATGCTCCCTCAGTCGCCACAACCCAAGTCTACCCCAAAAGCTATGGTGGCTACTCCATAGATCTCAACTTTGGAACCCCACTCCAAACCTCCCCCTTCATTCTTGACACAGGAAGTAGCCTCATCTGGTTCCCCTACACTCCCCGCTACATCTGCTCCCACTATCTCTTCCCAAACATTGACCCCATCAAAAAATTCCTCCACCGCCAAACTCCTCGGTTGCAGAACCCCAAAAGCTGAGATTAAAAGCATTCGAATGCACATTTTTTCAATGTTTTGATATCTGGGTCAACAACTCTGTCAAAGAAGGGGCTTGATAAGCGAAAGCAACATAATGACTGGGGGAAAAAATGTAAACAGAAGAACGTATGGTGATTATGAAGTATTAATAGATTAGATGTTAGGCTGAAGTTCAAAATGGAATATTGATTACGAAGGACATGTTATGGACATAAAATGGCATTCTAATTTGATGAATTGAGATTAAACATAAAAATTTAATCCTAATTTATCAAATTTAATCCTAATTTTGTTGGTTTCCTACATGATTTAGTTCTCTCTTATCAGCATTATCTATAAGTACATGTATTCATGTAGTCAAGGTTAAAAATTAAAAAGAAGCAAAAGTCAGAAATCACTGAATGGCTAATGAAAAGAATAAGCCATCCAAGCCTGAAATACCCAAAATACAAGTATATATATGTTATGATTTAAATCCCTTTCATAAAAAGTCAGACCCAATGCCTAGTGCTTAACCTGCAGAATCATATAACTGCTACCGGAATCCAATCTCTCCTCTTGTTATAAAGCAGTCAGCTAGTAACTTACCATGGCGTTAAAGCAAGCATGTCTACGGGCATACCAAATAATCATTTAATCACATTTATATGTCTAGATGCATGAACACACCAAACAAAATAGACTTATATATCTAGTTAGAGTTTTAGATGCGTGAAAGAGAAAGAACAAGGAAGGAAAAATTCATGCAAGGTTTCCTAGCCAAGTTAAGAACGTATATCTATATTGATAAATAAGCAATGGCAAGAATATCTCAATAGGCCCATTATACACTCCATTATCCCCACCATAAGGGACAGTAATATTGCAAGCTCTGTGTATAATTCACTGGACGAGTCAGCTATGCCACTTAGCACGTTAGATACCAAGAGGGAAACCAATGCCACTGGGCCTACTGCAAGCTGGCGAGAAGACCCAAATACGGCATACACAAATATAGGCAAAAAACCAAAGTCAAAAGTCAAAAGTTAAACTTCTAGCAATACAATGTGGGAAATTGCTTTACCCGAAAAGTCAAAAGTTAATCCAAATCATATCAGGAAAAAAAAGAAAGAAATATAACACTGCAAATTCACAAGACAATTAAACACGGAATTGTCCTTAACTATAAATAAACAATCCAAAAGATTCATCCAGAGCACGGAAGTTCAGTAATCTTAAAGAGTCCATATATCGGTTCAAGTCCAGCCAATTTTGCATACGACATCGACTGCATCAACAATTAACAAAAACAAACATTGATTATCTCAAACCTACACAACGAGCTAGCAATTCAAAATTCATTACACAGAAAACAAGCATTTATTGACTACCTGAGGAACGAGCATGACACCGACGGTGATTCCGGCCATTAGATCGACCTGGAAATACTCGCGCCATTTATAGATGTGAATCCAGCGTAGGCAAGGGAGGAAGAACTCAAGCCACTTGAGCCACGTCATCTGCCTGAGCTTCACGGTCCACCGCATGAAGGTGACGTTCGCCGACAGAGACGAGGACGAGGTAGCGGTCCACCGCGTCATTAAATAAAAGGCATTTCTTTTTAAATCCACCTGTGTTTGAAGGAATCCACGTCTCCAAGTTAAATTCCATCTGATTACTATTTTGCACGCCTGCACTATCTCTCATTAATGATTTAAACGTCATTTGCAAAAAGAACTAAATTGAACATAAATTACATTTTCTAAGACAATATTAAACAGAAAAAAAAAACTAAAACCAAATCGAATACACGTGATAAAAATAGGGACTATAAAAAATATTAAGTCAAAATTTATTTAAAAAGTGAAAAATATGATACTTAACATGTTAATATTAAAAGGAACAAACCAATTACGTATTTATTAAATATTCATTAAGTAACCAAGTCCTCTTTAAACCTATGATACAATACGAACCTCACATAGTTGAGTGCAAACCAACTACAAAAATTATGTAGAGCTGATGCAGTCTGACTACTTCTATCTCTAGTATTTTTGTTACTTTTGTTACTGGTTACTGCTGCTGGCATTAGCATTCCCTAGAGAAAAGAAATATTGATAACTCTAAAAGTTCAAAAGTTTATGATTCATACTTATTTTTATCTATTTATAATAAATAGTTTTAGTTTATGAACTATATTATAATTAAAATATATAAAAAGATGTTTTTAAGAATATATATTATATTTTGTATTTTATATTTCTAATTGATAATTTATATTATGATATAAAGTTACTTTTAAATTAAACTAAAATTGATAGTCAACAGAGAAATTATATATAATGACAGAGAAAATAGATAGACATAATAGATAGATAAATTATTATTGAATTAAATATTCACTAGATGAAAAATAAATTTTTAAACAAAATCATTGTGTAGAGAACTCTAAAAAAAACTGAAACTGTGAAATATTTTACTATAAGTAACCGTGTAACTGGAAATCTATCTAAATGGAACAATGTATATAAGTTCCGAAGCAAACCTTTATATAGACTGAAATGAAAAACTAAAATGGGTAAAAAATGGCTAGAACAAGTAACAAAAATAATCTGCATCCACATGAATATCAGCAGTATTAGAACTAAAATCCAAATCTGTAACATAATTTCAAATCTTTAACACTGAAGAGCTGTTATTCTTAAAAGTATAGAATCAACTTCATTATAAAAAAATGCATCTAAATATGAACAAGAATCAGCATTACTAACATCAGTTATATTAATAGAATCAATGACAAATGCTGAACCAAGAATATTAGAATGAGGAAAAATATCATTTAAATCAATAATAGCAACAATGTCAGCAATATTCTTCATAAAATCAAAATACATATGACCAACAACATAAAACTTATTATGAACACTTTCAAAATCATCTCAAAGTTTGACTTTATTTCAACCCCACCAAACAGAAGGGGCATTTTAAATCTATATAGTATTACCTCATGTAGTTCCCATCCAATCCTGAAATTATTACTGTTTTTCCATCACCAGCAGCAGCTTTACGGCAGAATTCATAAAGGTCATCGAAGAATTGTGCTTCATCAATACCAATCACATATATTCGTGACTAGAAAAATAAGGAACTTCCAATTATGTTTGTATAAGAAAAACAGGACAACCTTGAAATTCATTGTGAAAAGAAAATATTTTTTTTTAATAGATATACAAGTCGTGTTTCACAGATTTTGTCTGTTTTACCGTGCAAGAGCTTCCATACATGCAGTAACCTGCTGCTAGCATTTGGTTTCCAGGTTGCATTGCATCTTCAAGACTTACTTTAGCCTCATTCTTTACCATGTAAATTCCAAAGATCTATGTGCAACAGAAAATGCTGGCAGTTATTGTAATGTTTTCAGTTTTTAAATGCAGCAATTTTGTTTGACAATTTGAAGTTAAAATTCATACAGTTCCAATAGAAACTTCGCAGTCAATGTTTGAGGATCCATCCAAAGGATCAAACACAACAATGTATCTACAAAATTAAAAGGAACTTTGATCAGATAATGTATTTTATCTGATCAAACTTGTTAACAATTGGTGGAAATCAAATAATGAGGAAGAAGAAGGGGGCAACCTGGACTTCAGATGAGGGTTTGGTTTTGAGCATCCTTCAAAACACTGCGTACAGCGAAGCATCTGGGTTCACCTACAAAACCATTACTCAACTCAGAACATGAAACAAATAAAAAAAATCCACTAGCCACCTTATCATTAATAAAAAAAACATTTTATTATTCAACAAAAACAAAGAACTGTATGTGCCATCATGTTCAATTGAAAAAGGTAAAAATAAAAATGCACCTTAAGGCAGAATAACTTAAAAAGTAAGGTTCTAAATATAAACTTTGGACAGCTAGAAGTTCAACGAAAACTACAATGTAAAGAATTTTTCAATTTGTTTGAAATCTTGTACCATAAAAAAGAATGCACCAGAATACAGAAAAATATAGCCAAAGATTGCAATCTAAGCTCAGATATAAATTCGGAGAGTAAGACAAAATTAACTAGAGCCACAAAATACGTTTCCAAATTCAAAAGGCAACCGAAAAGATAAGGTTAAAATTTAGATATCCATTATTTAAATAAAAAAAAATCCTTCGTTGAATAATCCAACTAGAATATGTATCTTTAACATAAAGTCTCTAAGAAACAATGTTATTGGCATCAATTATGTCCAACAATGAAGAAACAGTCAGTCAATTCTTAAGCCAAAAAGATAATTTCTTCACTCATTGGATCTATGGTCAAGAAAAGTGTATTAGCATAACATAGAATATGAAAAAGATGGCAGCCAGTGTGAGGGATCTGAAAGCATGAGAAACAGCTCAACGTCTACCTTCTGCTTTTCAGCAGTTTAAAATTAAATGTCCAAAGGAAAAAAAGATTTTTGGTTGTGTATGTTCGTTGATGAGTACTGACCTTCTTTGATTCCAAGCAGCATTTCTTTGAGGAACATATATTTGTTCTAGCTTTTCTGGGGGCAAGCAGTAGAGAGCTGGGGAGCTAGAAAACAAAAAATAGCAATGTTTAGAGAAATTATTATGCGCACATTAAGTAAAAATAATAGCAATAAACTACATGTAAGAGGATAAATTTAAACCTTGATTCACAATCAAACATTCCAAGCAACACCACGGACAAATATGGAGGAGGAGGAGGAGCGAGTGCAACCAGCTCCAACACTGGTGCAGGTATTTTGGCTCCCCTTTCCTGCACCAGTAGTAGGAAGTATTTCATTGATTGCTATTCAGAGTCATATACGCCTCCATCATCAGAGAAATCATCAAATGTTCGCATATCAAGCTGGTAACGCGAGATTCCACCTATCCCACCAAAACCTCTGCAAAATTGTGAACCTTCTTGAGATTTATTGGTGACAAACTCAAGAGTGCAACCAAACCGTTTGTATTCATTTGCAAACCACTCCAAAAGAGACAACTTCTCCAGAGATGAAATGTTTTGAGTTACAACACAAAGATCGAACATCGGTAGATTGAACAAAGAACAAGAGAGCCAAAACCAGAGAGTCAAGATCAAACACAGTCTTACCTTGATGGTCAGTGCGGGAGCGTGCCAGAGCACCTCGAACTTGCTCAACCCACAAATACCTCGACGCCTCCAATTCGACGCTCAACCAAGCAGGAGAAGACAAACACGAAGCAGAGCAGGAAAAGACGAACACAAAACCAAACAGGAGAAGATTGTGATGTGGTGAAGGGTTTAGGGGACAATTTGACAAAGGCAGGGAGGAAAGTTAGGGTTTAGAGATAATTTCAGAGAATTAGATTAGATGGAATATTCCTGAAAATTAATGACCGAAAGCGAGGGGAGGGGATATGAGTTCGTAAGTATTCTAAAAATAAAAAAAATTATATTTTAAGGACGGTTTGTATTATTAACCGTCAGAAAGTTTAAAAAAATAATAAAAAAAAGGTTCTTACGGTTTTATACATAAACTGTCAGAAATTATTCGGACCTATTTGTAGTGTATCATTACCACAAGAAAGGTAAGTATAATTTCTCTTATATTGGATGAATATTTTTTCAATTCTATTCTACAACTAAAATCTAAAACTTTTATGGTGCGTAGAGAACTTTTAGAGGATAAATCGGGAGATTCTGTATAAAAAGTGTATTATTTGAATAAGGAACTTTAACATAAGTTAAAATTTCATAAATATGAGAATAATTTAACTATTTAAAATTATAAAATGTTAAATTTTGAAAATTTTATATTTATTTTCAATATCCTATTTTTTAGACTTTAAATTTAGTAAAAGTTTGCTTTTTTAGTATAAAATATTAAGTTCTTTGGTTAGAAAAAAAAAATTCAATCTAAAGAAAGTGAATCACATTTCAATAATCTATTCAAATTAACAGACATAAATGAATTATGAATCGAGTATATAAAATTTTCTAATTCAGTAAAATAAATTATTAAACACTAGACAAGACCCTTAATCATGGGGTTAAACTTAAAGTAGTCAAGGTAAATAGAGTTAAATTTTTCTTTAACCTTAGAGGCATTCCCAATGGCAAAAGCTCCATCGAAAGCCTTGTGTTTAGAGGAGGCTTTCAATAATTAAAAAAAAAATGATATTTGAATTATTTATAACTAATTTTTATTCTTTTTTTAGATCTTTTGTTTTGAGAGGATAATTAAAATATTTTACATTTCAATTTTTTTTAGACAAAGTAATTGAATTTATTATTTAAATAAAATTAAATTTACAAAAAATATTAGTCAAATTTAAATTTTCAAATAATATTTAGTAATATTTTTTTAATATATATGTGTATAATGTGTACAAAGAAGGATTATTAATTGTGAAATTTCAATTTTCTTTTTTTTTAATTTTAAATTCTATTATTTTAATTATTTGGATTTTTCTTAAAATTTTTAAATTCCATTTTTTTGTCATTTTCTCGTCCAAATAATTTATTTTATTTTAAAAAAATTTTAATTTACTAAATAATTGGATTACTCTTTTAGCTTGTCTCGTCCAAACATATTATAGACACTTTAGGCTAAGGGTAAGGAAAAAATAATTAATATCTTACTTTCCTTTGCACACCTCTCACTATTTCTCCTACTTCACTAAATTTGTTAGTTTACATATACTCTACAATTACTATTTTATTACCAACAAAATAAATAAATAAATTTTATAACAATTTATTATTTATTATTTATTATGGTAGATGTAATTCGTCTACAGTTACGTTTGATTAAAAATTTTGAAGAAAAAAAATTAGAAATAGAATTATGAAATATAGTGTGTGTGTGTGTGTGTGTGTATAACTATAGTCAGGTCTTCAATATTTCTTAACTAAAGTTGTGCATTCAAATATGACTACATACAATAATCTTCAATTCAGAAGTTACGGAATGAAACATGATTTTAGACTCTTTTATTCAGAAATATAAAAGACAAGAAATTTGTCCTTTGACATACACTTAACCAAATCAATTTTTGAAATGTAATGAAGATCAGTTTTAGTAATTGAGGAGGAGAAAATAGCCGAATGTGATTTGATCTCAGCTCGAGATTGATAATATTTTCAATCTACACTTAACGTAACGCATTATGAGTCTTGTTTTTAAAAAGCTAAAAGATGAACATTCATATTTTTCATGATGGTAAATAATATTGTAATTGTTAAGAATTTTATGAAATTCTTATAGGTCATTAATTTTCCTTGAGAGGATATATTATTTGAATGAAGTGTTGGAAGGAAGAGTGGGTGACAGCTGGTGCATGCATGGTTATGGCGATTAACCCTAATAATGAAGTATTAATAATCGGTAATTGTGGTCCTTGTAGAAGCTGCAAATAGGAATAATATGACAGTGAACCTGGACGCAACATTGGTCCAGAGAGAGTTGAATTGAGAAGGATAAGAGAATATTAGCAAGGACAGCCGAAATCGAGTGGCCACATGCAATTCTGCGGTGTTGTCTTCGCTGCGTCCTCTGACTAAAGCGGTTCATTTCTGAATGCGTAGTGTTAAATGGAATATAGTACGTGAAAGATTCTGAGTAACTGTTCTTGTTAGAATCACTTTTTTTAACAAGGATATTACTGAGATCTATTTAATTGACTTGACAATGACTTAGAGTTTTCATTCAGCAATTAGGATCATTGTTTCTTAGCAGACATCTGGACCAGGTTCAATCTTTTGTGTTAAATTTCTCCAATTTATGGCCTATATAAATAGGAATCCTATGTGCTTTCCCAAGCCATGCTGAGTTTTATGTGTTGGCTGTCTCTTGGAGTTCCTCTGAGCACTTCACGCTGGGGCTACTTCTATTGCCCTTAACATAGATAGAAGGCTCTTTGTGGTGAAGTGTTTGGGGGAACTTTTGGATACAACTATAACATTACCAACTATTCAACACATTATTTCATACCTCCCAAGGCTATTTGCGTACCATTTCAAACCAACGACGAAATGTATTTCATTTCATTCAAGTGTTTGGTCTTTTCAATTCAACTCCAAGGTGTTGCATTATCATTTTACATTTCAGGATTGATGATTTTATTATTATTTATTATAATTTTACAAAGCAATCGATAGTTAAAACAAATAATACTGCTAAGAGGCTATTTATGTTGGATATTAATTACTCTCATCTAATTATACTATTAATTTTTATTATTTTTGGTCTAATAGTTAAACATGAAGCTCTTCCATCAAAAGAAATAAGATTAGAATCCAAGGAAGTACAGAAAAAAGGTCAAAATTGAAAATTTCAAAGGATCACCTGTGTAGGACAGTTGAATCAAGTCCAACACTATGAAGGTGGAGAAAAAAATTTGCTTATGAGTGCACGCACCCAACATGGAGTGTCTAACGTTGGGAAGTACTTTTGTTGATGTATCATTTTTGACTTATTTCTCCTTGGTTCTTCAGTTGAGAGGGGGTCTTTGGTTTTGGAAAAGAAAAAAATGTACATTTTAAAGGTGAGGGGTTGCTAGGGTTCCACGAAGACCTCTATCCTTGGATTTCCATCTTCTTTTTGTTCATCTTTTTTTTGAGCTCTTCATGACCCATTTTTTTTTGTTGAGTTATAAATATAACCATCTAAACTCTCATGTAATTGGTATTATTTATATTTATATATGACTTTCCATTCAATGTCAGTATTTTATTTTTAACTTAATGTTTGTTGTGGTTTGATCTTCATATAGCTTTTTATTTTTTTATTGGATATTGAAAAATATCTTTTGTAATTTAGAAGTGAAACAAAAAACATAATGAAACTTTATCTAGGAATGAAACTTGATTTATTAACTATCTTAAACTCTTATGTGAAAACAAGTTTACTCATTGAGTGTTTAAGGAATTAACTCTTAATAAAGAGACATAGACTCGTTATACTAAAGAATTGAAGTTTGAATAAATGTGTAGATTGACTTTAGCATTAGTGGAAATAAAGTTGAGTAATTATAGACATGAGAGTGTTGTAAACCTAAAAGTTAAATTACAAAAACTTGTCAGAGAAAGTATTTTTAAGTTGTTTTGCACGTGGTCAAAAATCGCTCGGTCAGTAACGTTGTCATTCAAAACTGCTTTTTCCGCAAGCCAAGACACTTTTGCTCCAACGTTCTCTTTATTTGTTAAATCCGTTTTGATCAACTTTCTGTGTGGGATTCTTTCGCAAGTTTTGATCCTAGGGGTTGTCTCATACTTTATAAATAGAATACTTCATTCACTCCAAAATACATCATCACAAACCACTCTTCTCTCGGTTCTATTTGATCTTAGTTTCATTCTTTCTTATATTCTTCCATTTCTAAAAATATTTTGGGTTTATTTTTTACTTGTTTTAGAGATTCTTGCTAGTTCTAAGATCCTCAGAAATTTCTGAGAAGTTCTTGTTGTATTTTGTAGGGCTTGCGCAATAGTCTTTAAGGACAGTGATCTACGTGTCTCGGGAAATCCTTTGTTCATGACCTTTATTCTTTTATTGTCAGTTTTTCCAATAGAGAGTAAGGTCCACTGATAAACAACCAATCTTTGTTCTTTGTTTAATGTATATTACACCTTTGGCTTCACAATATTGTCATTCCTACTACTAGGTTTCACCTCTAAACCCTTGCATTTGAAATGTACACACCCATTCTAGATTTCAGTGTATTCTTTATATTTCCTTTGGTGTCCATTACTATATATAAAATATTCAATAACACACTTTCAATGTTCATGACATCCAAATCATGTAGTAGAAGAAAATCTTCCAATAGAATAACTCGCAAAATATAATGCTTTGTCTAGTTCTACGCTTGCTCATAACCCAAAAAATTGTGTTATGAGAATTGTTTGCCAAATCTCTTCACCACTCTTGATGCCACTCTTTCATACGTAAATACAACCTTGTTCTTTCAATATAGAGGGTTTTTGTGTCAAGAATTTCGATAATAATAGAACAATAATTTCTTTTTATTGTATATTAGTGGCTAAAATTTGTGCTAACATCAGCACCGTATGTGAATATGAGTTGCAAAGATTGGATATTAGAATGTGTGGAATGTGATTCCAAGTTGATAGTTGAAATTGTTCAAAATGAAGATATTATTCCTTGGAGATTTAGAATTAAATGGAAAAAGTATATGGACAAACACTCCCATTTAAGTTTGTTCCTATATTTTTAGAGAAAGAAATACATAAGTAGATAAATTAATTATTTTATTATTAATGTTATCCATAATACAATAAGGTTGTATAGTAAGATGATTTATCTTTATTTATAAGATATATATGACCTATTTAGAAATAAGAATGGTATGATCACTACAAAAATATGTGATTTTACTAGAAGTTTTTATTTACATTATTGATAGTTTTAACTCTTAATAAATACATTTCCTACGATTAGAAAAATCGTTAAAAAAATTATCGTTGATAAATATTTTTGATGATTTTGTGTATAATCACTATTACTTGAGAGGTTTTATTTATAATGCATGGTTATATAGGTATCTTCATTTCATTTATGATCACTTGCAGTAAAGGAAAATAACACCGGTTATTTTCGTCTATACGTAGTGGTTCATGAACCGAGATATATACAAGCAAGGCAAAAGGGGTAGCCTTTTTGTCTCGGTTCTGAACCGAGGCAGTATGTGGGGATCTTTTATCTCAGTTGGATTCAAACCAAGATGGTAGATGTCTTTTTTTTTATTATTTTTTCAAAAAATAGGGACTTTTGCCTATGCAGAAAAAGGACGACAAGACGGTGAAGTCGTGGTGGCCTTGGTAGGTGTCGGGGACGGCGGTGGGGAGGGAGATCTATTAGCTACGGTAGGAGGTGTGGATGTGGAGTGCATGTTAGTAGACACCGATGCGGGAGTTGGGGTTGTGGGCAAATAGGGTGACCTGCATGGTGAGAGAAAGGGTGTTGGGGATGGGGGAAGAGAGGTTGAAGGTGAGGATAGTGGTGTCTTGGAGGGTGAAGCGGGGCTTGGTGGGGTGGAGGATGACCTATATGAGGAAGACAAGGAAGAGGACTAGGAGAATGAAGGCGGTGACGCCGATGAGGATGAAGTAGAGGAGACGACAACTGGTGGTGGAGGCAACAACGATGGCCAGTGGGAGAGACAACAGTGACAACCAGTGGTGAAGGCATCGCCAGTGGAGCGACAAACTGTTCAGACGAGATGGAAAGCAGTAGTTCGCGTTCTTTGGCGGAAGAAGAAAAAGAAAGAGCAAAAATGTGCTTACTATTTTACGCTTCTAGAATTTAACTATCGAAGATGCTATTACCTCGGTTATAAAAACAACTGATGCGTAAACCTTCCGAAAAAAATTCAAAATAAAATTGTAAATGAAAAATTTAAAAATATCTACTAACTATAGGCCTCGGTTTGCGTTTAAATCAAGACATAAAGTGCCTATGACATAAGTTAAAATGGAACCGAGTAGTAGGGGTTGGTAAAATAGATTTGAAACGTTCAAAATCAACTGACACGACATATTATCTCAGCTCAGTTGGTAAGAGAAAACTAAATAATAAAACACTATTTTGGTGCAGGCTGTTTTAAAATATTATCAAAATAGTCAAATTTGAAAAAAAATTAAGAAAAATAATAAGTTATTGTTAAAATAACATAATTTTATTGTAAAGTTGTATTATAACTTTAAGTTAAAATATTTTAAAGTTGAAGTCTGTTTAAACAACACGACTTTAATTTAAAGCATTTTAAACTGAAGTTATTCATCCTTATATAATTTTTACCAACACTAAACTAAAATTGTGTTATTCTGAAATGGCTTTAACTTGCATTATACTAAAATTATACCATTTTAACATAATTTCAAACTTAAAAAAAAATTATGTAGTAAAGTCATGCCACTTAAAAATATTGTGTCGTGTCTAGTTAACTTATATATATATATATATATATATATATATATATATATATTATCTTTTTCATTACTACCTATTTTCAAAAATATTTTTAAAAAATTGAGCTGATGCTTTTGTCTTCAAAAGCTTCTTTATATTGGGAGGAGCACCAACGATGTCAAAATGAGGATCATGACGTCAGAGGTAGGTAAACGACACCAAAGGAAGTAATCATATATTTCTTATATTGAGGCATTAATTTTGATACCTGAACTTTTTCTTTTACATGTAAGTAAAATAATAAATAATATAATAATATTTAAGTAATTAATTTCATGAGTTCTATTGAAGTTGATTTCAAAGTATTAAAAACGAGCTGCCTGACTATGAAAAAATATCAAGATCAAGTAAAACGCTTTCAATTTAATTGGTTATCAATTTTTCGAATTGATACAATTTTGAATACTCTGAATTTCATATATGATGTGCTATTAAACGTAAAATATCTACAATTTTTCTAAAATAAATTTAAAAAAAAATTGAGTTTTCATACAAAATATATAATTTAAGGGAATAATATTTTTTTCATATATATAATCAACTTTGAAAAAAAAAACACGACGTGAAAAACGAGATCTACAAGTTTGAAAATTTTCAAAATTATTATTGCATTTTTATATATTTTGGTTTTCTAAAAACCAAAATATTTATATGTTTCGATTTTCTAAAAATCAAAGCATATAAAGCGATGTCATAGTAAAACTGCGATAGTGTATAAAATATTCTAGGATTAATGCTGTGAAAACAAATTACAAGATCATTCTAACTTAAAAATCATTTAGTTATTAAAGTAATGATAAAAACAGAGTAATATATTAGTAGGTGTGAAAAACAAGGTCAGAAAGTAGCAACGAAAGCAATTCACAAAGATCCCATATTCATAACGTTGAATGTGTGGGCTTTTGCATTAAACTAGAAATGGTGGTTATGTTCATGGGCATAATTTGAAAGGTGGAAGGAAGTGAACCTGGACGAAACATTGGTCCTTAGAGAGTCCGAGGATCTGACAAGAATATTGCATGGGAACAACCATCGAGTGGCCACATGCTATTCTGCGTTTTTTTTCTTGGCTACGTTCTCTTCTCTCATTAAAGTTAAAGTGATTGATTTCTGAATGCATGCTATTAAGTGGTAAACGGAATCTGATACATCAAAATGTGTGAAATCAACTTTGAAGTCACAGAATTCGTCTTCGTATCTGTGCATACTCACAATCTATAAAGCTTTCATATTCTTTTTCTTAGATATGTTTTTTTTGAATGCTTTTGGCTAGACAAAACCAAGTCACGTACATAACTGTTTGACCCTTACTTTTTTCTTAAAAATAATGAAACATAGTGTAGTAACAGGACAATGATACATTGACACGTCCATATGGCAAAAATATTTAATTAACACTTACTTTTCAATTATTTTTTTTAAATTATTCTTTTATTTTTAATAAATATTAAAAAAAGTGAGACTCACTATGTCATGTGAATATGAAAAGCAAACATATCTATCAAAGTATTATTTATAATAGTAATATGTTTCTAGTTTAAATAATTTCTGGCTCTTATACATAAATCTTTTCTTTATATATCTTATTTCGTGTTTTGGTTTATGTAAAACACTTTTATTTTTAAGTCTTTTATCATGATTTTAGTGACAAATTATCGATAACATTAAAAAAAATTAAGAATTTCAACGACAATTAAAAATATTGTTGTTTTTGTATGTAGGATTGGTCGGTCTTATACAAGTTTTTAATGTTTCATGTATTCAAACTCTAATGCTAAGGTTCTTGTTCGTCTCAACCGATCAGGGACACCTGGCAAATGCTCTCCGATACTATAGTCAATTCAAGTCTGAATAGAAGGACAATGAATGTTGTAATAAATACATTATTAACTTCCTTACTTGGACCTATATTTATAGTTTTCCTAATGGACTTTTGTTTAAGGTCAACCTATAGCAACCAAACCTACTAAAACATGATTATTGACCTATTTTGTGTTAAGTGATTATAATGTTGATTAGTTATGCCAAGTGTCCCTCTATTCAATTCAACGTAATGGCGCTTGATCGTGCTCGATCGATATGGGAAATCTGGAGTAAAACTAACATGATGAGGGATGTTTGATCGACCGGTTGATCAACATTTGATCGATCGGTCCATACTGTACACAAGTCCCCAAAGCATGGGCGTCAATGAAAGTTATAGGCGTAGGGGTTTATTTTGGCCGCTCACATTTGATCTTCTCTTGTTTAGTTTCATGGTTCTTGATTTTAAAAAAAGTGACCATTGTGGGGGAAAGGTTGTGATACTTCATGAACCATGCTCTTAGTCCTGACGAAGGATGTGAAGCATTGTGTCTTTTCAACCATTGGATGTAAGCATATCTAACGGTTCAGAAAATGTGACAGTTAGATTATCCTCTTCTATAAAGACTAGTGGTTTACACATCACTTTCACCATTTATCCTTTGTTGTCTCGCTTTTGTTGATCAACTTACACAAGGTAATTTTAATAATGTTTACCATTTGAGGAATCTTCTAGGTGGGTAGGTCAAGGGTATGTTGATGATACTTCGTTATCGTCGTTTGGGTCTCTATTTGATAGCTAGAGATCAACCGAGCGGAGTGTGACTTCAATCAACAGTAAAGCCACAAGTGTACATTTTTTAGATGAAAATAAGGGCAAAGATCCTGAGAAGGAACCTACCCAAGGTTGTATAGTTCATAGAGGTTGTGGTTGATGCCTCTAATGAGGAGGGTGCGCTAAATCTTTTGCTTATTCTAGGCTATGATTGAGCTCCTCATGAAGTTCGCGAATATGCGACTTGCTTCCGCTAGAGTGTATAACTGAGTGATTAGATAGAGTGGGTATATGTGCTTAGTGACGACATAGAGGATCACGTCGTCAATCTACGGGTTTACAAAGGGAATGAACAAGTGTGTCATGGTAAGGAAGGCTTCAAACTGGACATGTACGCCTCTCTAAATGGGGGTATTGCGAGCACTGAATCTTGCGCCTACCCAACTTCACTCGATTAATTGGGTTGTTATTCAAGCCTTTTGGGTGTTATGTATTGACCTGACCCCACTCTTTTTTAGTTTCTTCCTTATTTTTACACTTGCCTAAACGAGAAAAAAAGGGATAAGTTCTATAATAACTGAGTCAAATAAATGGCTTTACATGATATTTGTTGCCTCATATAAAGGGTTTAAGACAATACTTTTTAAGGTTACAATAAGGAGTGTCGGTCGAAAGTGCTTTTTTGACGTTGAGGACTGGTCAAAGTTTTTCCTGTATTAGACACGAGACATCTGTTTTGGTGATACTAAGCTCTACATAGGATTTGGAGATATCCTTAGATGTTATGGGTTTCCAAATTTCTGAGATGATGGTTGGTGAATTCTAGTGATAAAATTAACGTTCATTTCATTGATGAAATTACTAAAGGATTTAAAAAAAACACAATTACTAACATAAGTTCAAAATATAATTACAACATAATTGACAAATTAAAAAAAATATCAATATTAATGAGTTTTACTATGACATAATCAAATATAAAGTAAAAATTTTAATGATAATTTTGTCAATAAAATTTAGTGACAAAATTATTTGTCACTATTGATTAGGAATTACCAATAAATTTATTACCGACAAATATTTGTATAAGAAATTAAAATTATAAAACTTATCGGTAAAATCTATGAATAAAATTTATTTTATTGACAAATATTTTTCTATCAAAACAATTTATTAATAAATATTATTTTGTTGATAAAATTTTTTTAGCGGTAAAATTTTGTCCATAATATAATATTTTCTTGAAATGTTATAAAATGTGGATACAACATATTTGTTGAAAGGTTAATGTCTTGGCATACATAAATGCAGTGTTTGTAAAATTCCGTTTTACACCAACTTATCACATTGTCATGAATTCGGACATTGAAAAAGATCAGGCTTCTGATCAACTGTTCTGCCAAGTATAATCTGGAATATGTCCATATAAAGGAAGAATATATGTTACATTACAGTAGTTTTCTTTTTCCTAGCTAGAGCTCCTCGTGAGTCTGATGTGAGTTGTGAAAACCTCTGAAAGCGATTGAAAACTGATTTTCTTATGTTACTTTTGAAGCTTACAACTTAATTCACTTTAGCAGCAACTCCCCCATTTTGTGAATCAGAGCAATCAGGATCTTAGCAAAAATCCTGACCAGGTTCACTACTACACTTTTTAGCTGTTTCCACAGATCATATCTCTGCATTATAAATACAATCCTCTGTGTTCTTTGCATAGCATTCAAACATGACAAAGGTATAGAATGTTGGTTGTCTCTTGGAGTTCCTCTGAGCACTTCACACTTGGGGCTACTTCTATTCAGTCTCACTCTTTATATTGAATAGTCCTTATCACCTAAGTGAAGTGTTTGGGGGAACTTTTGGGTGCAACTAATACAAAACACCAACCATCAATCAAATTCATTTTATTACTGCCAACAAGGCTATTTTTGTGTACACTGAAAACCAACAAGGAACACTATTTCATTTCATTGAAGTGTTTGGGAAAACTCTCATCTGTTCTGCTGAACTCCAGCTCCAGCATTGTCACTTTGCACCTTACCACTGATATTGGATAGTGCATACTATTTAACTATAGATTACAAGTTTACATTATTGTTGTTATTATTATTATCATCATCTATGTTCCTTATTAGCTATATTATTCTTCCAAGTCTGGTGAGGCTTTTGCACATGACAAGATTCTTGCATCCCTTTTTGTTTACTTTATAAGCAATTCCACTGTTGAAGAATTAGCTTCCTGATTTAGATGTTTGTGAACCTTCTCCCTCCCCTTGTTGCTCCAATCCTCCAAAATATCTTCGTGACCCCATTTACCCTTGCCAAGGTAAACTTTTGCACTTGGGTCTATGGTCATCTTCTCCAGCACAGGTGCAATCCTCAGAAGATAAATTGCAATTTCAATTTCACTGGAGTGTCCTCTAACACCAGTTATTACCACTTCCTTCAGATGTTCATGTGAGAATTTCTCAGGCCAATCACTTTCGCTTACCTCATCTTCAATACAGCAATAATAAGTCCTTAACTGCATTAAATTATATCGTATCAGAAAAACTGTTAAATTCTGCTTATATTTCTCCCCCTTTTTATTTCATACAATCTATATTTGTTTTCATTATATTTTTCTATCTATACATGTTTGCTTCTTTAGTCACTTTTATCCCGTTTTTCTTAACAACTTATTTTCAAATTGCTTATCGTAATTTGCATTGTATTAATATCATCAATGCATGGTATAGTATAGCTAGATTATAACCATACAGGAACCATGTAGTTTGGTATCTTTGATGAATAGATATAAGTATTTTAAGAAATAGACTTTGTTCTTAATTTTAAGAAATCAGTGATAAACTTACGTGTAACTCTAGTCTTCGGAGTACAGGGCATGTCTTAAGAATTATGGCTACCCACCCCAGATCCTGTCGAACTGCAGTCGCTTTAATAACTTCAAGATGCCTCAGCCATGGAAATGTTAATGCAGACAATCTGTTTTCAATAACCTTACCCTGGAACACACATGTCAAACATTTCAGACAATTAACACTACTTCCATCCCAGAAATGATGCTACAATCTGTCTGAATTTTAAAAAACTTTCCAAGACATTTTTACCTATTTTATTACAACGTAACTACTCAAAATATAAACTCTCATTAATATTATATTTGATTGTTTGTCAAAGAATATACTTTCAAAATATAGAAAAATAATTTTTTATTTTTATGACTCAACATCTTACTTAGTATTGAATTTCATGACTCCTACAATAAAAACAACACAAATAAAAGATAGAGTGTTACAAAAAAAAAATTAACAGTAATAAAAATGCCGATGGAGTATTTGTAATTGTTTGTGTCAAAATTTAATACTCTCTTTAATTTTACACTTTCTCACTCTAATAATTATACAATTTTTTTCTTCTATCTAATTTTTATTTTTCTCCTTTTTATTGTTTCTTTTTTATTTATTTTCTAAGAGCATCAACTCATTTATTAAATACATTTTTTCTTATTAGAAAAAAATGATTAAAAATCATAAAATCGTGAAAAAGGTCCTTAATTATAAGTAAAAGATAATAGCCATAAAGTTTGATAGTTTTTAATAAATAAAAATATGTAAAAAAGTATATTCCCAGGTTTCCCCCTCGTTATCTCCCTGGTCCTTCCGTCTTCATATATGCAGTCCAAAATAGTTTGGTTAATTGCACTATTCCCCATCAACTTTTTATGTCAAAAAATAAATATTAACATAGAAAATGGAGTTTAAGAATAATGTAATGATAAAAGTCTGTTAAAGTATCATAGATGGAAAGGAAAGAAGGAAAAATCCAAACAAGTGCAGAAATGTACAAGAACATATACAAGATAAATTGATCTGCTGAAAACCACATACCATGAAACAACTGCACTGCAGGATCAAAGTTTCCATCTGGGGTAGAACAGTGGGAAGTTTGAGGATTGGCCAAAGCTTCTTATGACAAGCAGAAGTGTCACTCACAGGACTGTAGAAAGTTGTAAGTCTGGGCGCATCAAACACGAGTTCAACTTCTCTTCCCTTGTATTCCAAGGTCTCCAAACTGGTGTTGTGGAGCACAAGTTTCTTCAATTGTTGGCAAAGACTCACGTTCAGGTACTTCAATTTCTGGCAAAAAGGATTCTCTATTACCAGGTTTTCTATGTTGTAACACTCAAACAACCCCAACCATTCGAGGTTCCTTAAGCTAGACAACAAAAACCGGAGATGCACCTCAGATTTCAGATCCACTAGGAAGAGGTCCATTGTTGTGAGTGTGCTGAAACCATGGTTATATGACATGTGGGGGGCAAGAACACAATGCGCCAAGCGCAGACACTTGAGAGATGACTTGAAGCCACTTGCACCTTCACTTGCACCCTCTTTGTTGCCAACAATATCACAAGGAAAGACATGGAGGGAGGCATCATTTGGAGCAATGAGGTGATTCTCTTCTTCCAACAAGAAAAGATCAATCTCTTCCACTTTTTTCTTCATGGCAAAACGAATCCACTCATCAAGATCACTTGATCCATAGCTGTTGTTGCCAAATGGGAAGCAAACACTTAACATGTGAATCTTTTGAACCTGTTCGACATTTGACAAGTACTCGTTGACATTACTGACGAAGGCTAAGGTTCTGTCCGTGTTGAATTTGGACCTTTGCTCCTCGGTTTGATACCGCCAAACATTGCTAGCCAAGTGATCTCTCTTTAGTATATTGTCTCCATCCAAAATCAGGTTTGTTGGATTAGCGTAAATGTGCTCCCATTTGGATGAGAGAGTACTGGTCCTCACACCTTCCCTCACTTTGAGAGATGACAAAATGTTGCACAAAATGCTATTGGGAAGTTTGCTGATATAATCATCTTTGTTACACTCAACTTCCCTTCGTTTTTTCCTGTTTTGATTCTTCATAATTTTCTGCTCTTTCTCTATACTAGAGAAAATAGCAACGTTGGCGAAAAGGAAAGAACAACTATGACGAAGCCCTATTTATACGAGTTGGTACGGAGTTAACCAAGTGCATGTTTGTCTTCATTCAAATACTGATAATTTTGCAACCAATGAAGCTAAATGCATATCTTGCTGTACGATTCAAATCTAAAACAGTTTGATGGGAATTATACCCTTCTTGCCGGCATCTATATACCTTGGTATAATTTGAGAAATGAATAATCCGTAGGATTTGCAAATTTGTCACTTTGTGCCTATTGGCAACATCGATGTACGTGTGAAGGGATAAGATTCTATCTGGACTGTAAATCATCATAAATTAGTATTTTTTTAATGGTTCTTAGATATTTCAGAAATGCATATGCATTCCCTTAAAGAGTGCAATGATCAAACACTAATATGTAGAAGGACTTGCTAATATATTTGTGTAGAGTTTAGAACTGTAGGAGAAAACTAGAAAAAGGAAAACTATCTAGTCATTAACTTTGCTCTGCATTATTTGTCTCCTTAATTTTTCATGTTCAGTTTCTCTTGGCGTAAAGAGTATGCAAATCATCAATAGTAAATGTTCTTTGCTCCTTGTCCTGTTCCTTTCAGACTCGAACTAATATAAATATTTAGTGCAAAAAAACCTTTAACGCCACCCTTTATATACGTCTGACTCTCGAATATCCAAAGTAAAAAATGATTGTGACATTTTTCGTAAATAAAACAACTATTTAGACGTCGGTTATGGAGGGGCCCACGTCTAAATACTCATATATGTTGGCTCCTCCGAATAGACACCAAAACTATACGAAAAAGTTAAAAAAAAATAATTTTTTTTTCTATTTAGACGTCTGTTATGGGGGAACCGACTTCTAAAGCACTTTAGACGTCTGTTATTGGGGAAACTGACGTCTAAATACACAACCCAGAATTTTAAAAAGTCACTTTTTGACTCCATTTAGACGTCTGATCCCGCCACTCTGACTTCTAAAGCACTTTAGACGTCTGTTATTGGGAAACCGACGTCTAAATAAACGTCTGTTATTGGGGGAACCGACTCTAAATACACAACCCAGAAATTTAAGAAGTCACTTTTTGACTCCATTTAGACGTCCCCGCCACTCCGACTTCTAAAGCACTTTAGACGTCTGTTACTAGGGGAACCAGCGTTTAAATGTCGGCTTTTAAACACCGCGAACGCGAGACAGCATTTACGCGCACTCATTGTTCATCATCTTTGTCGCGTTTTCTCTCTACGGGTTACGCTTTTCAGGTTCGTTTTCTCACTTTTGCACCGTTTAAATTAATTTTACTCCGATTACATCACTCTTTGATGCATTATATTTAATTTGAACCGATTAAAATGCGTTTTCGTTGGGTTTTGGTGCAGTTATTCTCGTGTCCTTGGGCGGCGTTCTTCGGCGACAATTTCTTGCGTTTTGCACTCCTTCAATTCCTTCCACTATGTTTTTAAAACCATCCAATAAAAAAAATGTACAATACATTCTCTTCAACTAAAATATAAAGTTGTAAACTCGAATCACCATGAGTCAGAAGCAACCTCAGAGACGTCTGACCTATATAGGTCTGACATCTATAGAGACATCTTACCTATATAGGTCCAACGTCTATAAAGACGTCTGACCTAAAGGGTCTGACGTCTCATTAACGTCACCTATATAGACGTCGGACAAAGATCAGATGTTAAAAACCCAAAATAACATACATCTGAAATCCTTCATGCACTAGTTGTAAATGAACCATAACCACTTTCCAATTTTGCCGTCAAACCAACGTGATAAGGATGAAGCACTAGTTATTTATTTATTTATTTATATATATATATATATATGAGATGGCATAATTCATTCATATAGAAAATTGTTGTTTTTATTTTTTATATTGGTAAGCATGGTCAAGATCTTGGTAACGATGGATTTGGGGCTTTAAAAAGTATGAAAATTTAGCTTTTTCTAATTTATTATTTCTTTTTAGAAATTTAGAGAGATTAAATTTATATTTTATTTAAGTTTAAGCATCAATGCTTTTAGTATCAAAATATGGAGACTTTGTTACGTTTGACAAAAAATTATAAAAACAAATACACATTTTCCACATTACTTTTCATCTTGGTCAAGATAATAGGAAATAGGATATGTATTAAGGGTTTAAACAATTTTTTCGCTATTATCTGACTAGAAATAATTTCAAATGATAAGTTTCTTATTTATAATAATTATCATTTTAAAAATCATATTAATTCTATTTTTTGATTGATAATATGAAATTATTATACTATCAGTTAAAATAGAAATAAACTATTTTGATAATACGATATATGTTTTTATAATTTAAGTTTAAGCATCAATGCTTTTAGTATCAAAATATGGAGACTTTGTTACGTTTGACAAAAAATTATAAAAACAAATACACATTTTCCACATTACTTTTCATCTTGGTCAAGATAATAGGAAATAGGATATGTATTAAGGGTTTAAACAATTTTTTCGCTATTATCTGACTAGAAATAATTTCAAATGATAAGTTTCTTATTTATAATAATTATCATTTTAAAAATCATATTAATTCTATTTTTTGATTGATAATATGAAATTATTATACTATCAGTTAAAATCGAAATAAACTATTTTGATAATACGATATATGTTTTTATAATTAAATTATTAATAAAATATTTAATAATGAAATAATATTATAAGAGTTTAGAATTATATTTTCTTACAGTCATTCATATATGTTTTGGCACGTTATTTTTTTAGAAAATATTTTTTTAACAATTTTTTTTGATAATTTTTTTACAATCGTATGTGGTAATTCGTTTTAAATATACGAACTAACGAAATAATAATACATAATTTATTATTAAAAAATTATTAAAAAAAATTGTTAACATGTCTTAATTTTTTTTACTGAACTTCTTTTTATGGTGGTCATAATATTTTGGTAAGTTCAACCTCATCCTATTTTTTTTTAATTTATATGTAATGTAGTATTAAAAATAAACTTTTAATTACTTAAAATTATAATATTACAACTTTTAATTATAAACCTAACGAATTTATTTCATATTACTTTTTCTAATTGGCAAAAAAACAATGAAAAAGATTTTACAACACCAGAATGATCTAATAATCAAATATGTGTAGGGGCGGCCACGGCCGCATAGAGAGTGTGGGAAATATGTTTTGTCCAAACCAATCAAATAAAGTTAAGTTAGGTTAATTTTGAGAAATTTTGCTACTCATTATTTTCTTTGAAAATAATTTATTTTAAAAGGAAAACAGATTTTAAAAAATCAAAAAATAAAAATAAAAACAATGTGGACAAGCTAAATTTATTTCTATTTGGCTTAGTAATTTAATTATCTTTTTAAGTTAGGATCAATTTCATCGTGTTTATCGATCTATTCGGGTCCATGTAACATATGACAAATTGCAAAAAAGGAAAGATGAAGATATTATTTTTGCTCTAAGTTGAGGGTTTCTCCGAAAATTTCTATTTATAGTTAAACATATTTAGAATGCTTACATAGAAATTCAGTTAACAATTATTAGAACTTTGTCTACAACATTTCCCATGTGAGTTAGTTGCATCATTTCACTATGTTTTCTTCTCACGACATGTATAAAATATTTAACAAGTAAAATGATTATGGGTGAACTCATAGCATGACAAAATAATAAAAACCATAGTCATAAAATAAAGTAAACAAACCATAACAAGGATAAACACAAACATTAGGAAAATAAACATCCCTTGATATATAATACCAAAAACTCACATTCATACCTTTAAATGAGCTTGCCAAACCCATTCATCAATTATTAATTACAGCAACATAAGTATTAGCCTTATAATACAACTTTTGCTCGAGTATTGTATATTGATAGCTTAGTTCTTATAATTAATGGGTAACCACTTACTTATATTAGTATTAAATTTTCATATTAATTAAGTATAGAAAAGAGTGGTTAACCACCCTTTCTCATTTATAGTGATTTAGTCCAGGCATATATGACCTTTTAAGGATATTCAACTCTATACCATTATATCACAAATAAGTTCAATGACAATATAAATAAGTCTAATGACAATGTATAACATGTATTTTAGTAAGGGAACATCAATGCAATGAGCAACAAACATAACCAGTCTCATTTATCACATGCATAGTAAATTAATGACTTTTAGAAAAACTTCATAAACAGCATCAACATATGGAAATTAATCTCAAGCACTAATGAAAAAAATTATAATGACTAATATATATTGATCACTGTTAATGCACACATGATATTGATATATAATTTTTTATCAACAATAGTTGTTAGTATTTTATTATTGGAAAAGAGTTGAATCCACAATCTTTTCCACTCTCCTTTCCAAATTCACCTATCAAACCATGTAAAGTGAAAATAATGTTAAGTTCAGAAAAACTAAGACTTAAAAAGAAAGAGATGATATATAAGTTCTATTTTGCGAAAGAAAGTTAAGAACGTACCAACAACTTTACTTGTTTCTCCATATAATATAATAATAATAATATATATATATATATAATATATATATAATATATATATATATAATATATATATATATATATAATATATATATATATATATATATATATATATATAACTAGGAATATCATCAAACTGTTAAGTTAGATAAGACAAAAATCTTGTACAAAAATTGTTCAATTAAAGTTAATTTTACAATATCAAATGCTTTTTAATAGATAATTTGATGTGATCTTACTATCATAGTTTCAAATCCAAAACATCGTAAATATTTACATTGATTCCAAATCATGGAAAAACTTTTGAAACACCAACTTTCATCCTCAAACGAAAATTTAATTTGCTCTAAGTAATATTGGAATCTCAATCTTGGTAGAGACTTTGTAAACACATCTCCAATATTGTCTTTTGAAGTTATTGTTGGGAATCCAAATGTAAGTCTAAGTCTCACATTAGATAGAAATGAGAAAGTAGAGTACTATATAAAGATGAAAGACCCATTAACCTATTGTCTTACGGTTTTAGGTAGAGAGTGGTGTTAATCCCTTATATGGTTGGGCTCAGATGTCATTGGTGTTTGTCTCCCCGATGAACCTCATCCTCAATAGACCCAACAATGGTATCAGAGTCGATGGTTTGTTTTGGTGACCAGGGTGACCGGCTTAGACGAGTATAATGGTCCCAATACCGAAAGTCTTCTTGGCAAAGGGCATTCAGGTAACCAAGTCCCGTTAAGATGAACGACGGTTGGAAAGAGCTACTTGTGGTTGTGGTTGGTTGGGAATGCTTCCGCTGGAGGGGGAGTATACCTATGTGGAAGGGACTCACCCTTGAGGGAGAGATTTTTGGGAATCCAAGTGTGAGTTTAAGTCCCACAGTGGATAAAAATGAGAAAGTAGAGCACTATATAAAGATGAAAGACCCATTAACCCATTGTCTTAAGGTTTTGGGTAGAGAGTGATGTCAATCCCTTATATGGTTGGTCTCAGATGTCATTGGTGTTTGTGTCTCCCCAGTGAACCCCCTCCTTGATAGACCCAACAATTATCTTATTATAACCCTCCACCAGACAACCTTTAACAAAAGTGCAATCCATATAAATCTTTTTAGTTCTTTCATGATATATTTGATGATCAATTGGATGTATAGTACTTTGACTATTACAATGAATAGTCAAACAATTTTTCTTAAACCTTGACTCTCCTATTATCTTTTTCAAGCATAAAGCTTTCACTAGTACAACATATGTATATTAGATTGATTCTGGAATCAATCTAATATGCGCTAATGTAATATATTGAAGACATATTAGATCGATTGCACAACCGATTTAATTAGATCAATTGCATAACCGAAATGAATTAGATCAATTATTTTAAAACTGATCTAATACCTTAAAACCAATAATCAAACCCACATAGGTAGTTATTAAGCAAAAGGTCTCCCAAATCCAATATATGACAATAGAAGAAAAAAAGTACATAAAATAAAACAAATACTTTATCCAATCAAAATTCAACTCAGAAGAAATATCAAGTCGTGCATCATCGTTAGTCACATTTTTCGCATACAATCTATAACCCTATAGCCAATAATCTACCCTAACATTCTAACAACTGAACAAAAACCCTAATTAAAGGACAATAAATTGCGTAAGTAAAAACTCAAACATGTATGGAATGGACCACATTCAAGAAAATTAGGAAAAGAAATTTGGAAGTGGAACTTTACCTTCATAAAACTATCAAATCAAAATCGAGGTCGTGGAAGTTGATGACCAAAAAAAGAAAATTGTTCAAACACTTTTTATCAACAATTTTATAATGACTAATATTGATCACAGTTAATACACACATGATATTGATATATAACTTTTTATCAACAATTTTAGTGGTTAGTATTTTATTATTTGAAAAAGTTGAATCCACACTCTCTTTCCCTCTCCTTTCCAAATTCACCTATCAAATCATATAAAGTGAAAATAATGTTAAGTTCTTACTATTACAAGAAAAACTAAGATTTAAAAAGAAAGAGATGATATTATATAAGTTATATTTTGAGAAAGAAAGTTAACAACATACCAACAACTTTACTTGTTTCTCCGTATATATATATATATATATATATATATATATATATAACTAGGAATATCATAAAACTATTAAGTTAGATAAGACAAACTTGTACAAAAATTGTTCAATTAAAGTTAACTTTACAATATCAAATGCTATTTAATAGATAATTTGATGTGATCTTACTATCATAATTTCAAATTCAAAACATCATAAATATTTACATCGATTCCAAATCATGAAAAACTTTTGAAACACCAACTTTCATCTTTAAAGGAAAATTTAATTTGCTTTAAGTAATATTGAAATCTCAATCTTGGTAGAGACTTTGTAAACACATCTACAAAATTGTCTTTTGAAGTTATCTTATTCTAACCCTCCCACCAAACAAGACTTCTAACAAAATGCAATCCATATAAATCTTTTTAGTTCTTTCATAATATATTTCAATTAGATGTATAGTACTTTGACTATTACAATGAATAGTCAAACAATTTTGCTTAAACCCTAACTCTTCTATTATCTTTTTCAAGCATAAATCTTCCACTAGTACAACATATCTATATTAGATTGGTTCTAGAATCAATTTAATATGTGCTAATGTAATATATTAAAGACATATTAGATAGATTGCACAATCGATCTAATTAGATCGATTGTTTTAAAACTGATCTATTACCTTAAAACCAAGAATCACACCCACATAGGTAGTTATTAAAAGGTCTCCAAAATCCAATATATCATAATAGAAGAAAAAAAGTAAATAAATAAAACAAATACTTTATCCAATCAAAATTCAACTCAGAAGAAATACCAAGTCGTGCATCATCGTCACTTACGTTTTCCACACACAATATGTAACCCTATAGCCAATAATCCATCCTAACATTCTAACAACTGAACAAAAACCCTAATTAAAGAGAAAGCCACTTATATGAAAAATCAAACATGTGTGGAATCGACCACATTCAAGAAAATTGGGAAAAAGAAATTGGGAAATAGAACTTTACCTTCATAAATCTATCGAATCAAAATCAAGGTCGTGGAAGTTGATGACAAAAAAAAAAAAGAAAATTGAGAAATTGGAATTGGGTGAAAGAGAGAACAACCCTTTTGAAATTTTGGATTTAGTTTTCCAACCATCATTTACAAGAATACCCCAAATATCACTTTATACCTAAGACTAAAAAAAGAATTTGTGACGACTAGGTGGAGGAGTTGCTACAAAGAAGTTGTTCGCTTTTGCCATAAAAGGCGTGAGAGAGAAGAAAAAGCACGAAAAGTGAAAAGGGTTTCCGCACTTGATATTGGAAAAAGGCATATTACATCAGTTTACTCTATAATCGATCTAATATGTACTATGAGATTGCTTCCCTCTATAACCAATTTATAATACTTTCCAATATTTATAAAATTGTCATCACGTTTCAAATTAAATCTTTTGCTACAATTGATCTTATATCATGTTCTAATATCACCATTTTCTACTAGTGTTTCTTAACCCCTTCTATGTGTACAATGTATTATGCCTAAAAGATAAAGTCATCACTGATCGCAAGCCAACAAACTGCAACTCCAAACAACATAAAAATATACCATGAAATAGACTTTCTAATGTCCACATTTCTTACATAAGCTCTTCAATAACTTCTTTGCTATGGATAATCTGGTTATACACCCATATTGATAGTATTGTTCTATTCAAATATCTTAACACTCACTCCAAAGCTTCTTAATGAGCACATCTAGGATCTACCATGGAATTTCTAGCCACACTATAAGATTTTTCAAGTTATACACCATCTCGTACATGGATTTGTTTTCATCTCCTTTCATTCTTCTTTGAAATTAATAGTTTGGATAATTGGGAGCTTTATGATAACCCAAAGGTGTTCTGTAAATTTAGATTTATCATGCTAAACCTCTCAACAACTTTTGTTAAGTAACCTTCTAGAGATAGATGAAACACCCCAATTATTTGAAGCCTTATATGTCCATCTCAAGTATTTGCGTCAAGATCTATCATCTCAAACTTTGAGCTTAATATTTTTTAAGTTAATTTATACTATCTTCACATGGGATAATTATAAGGATACTATCAATATATAAGGGCAAGAATAACATACTTATTTCTTCTCTTTTCACGATGTAGGTCCATTTATCATAAGTATGATTTTGAAACCCCATTTTTCTTAGGAAATCATCAAACATTTTGTACCACTATTGTGGATTCAGTTTCAAACCATATAATGATTTTTGCAAAAGACACAATTTTCCTTTATTTTCAACAAAATCCTTAAATTATTTCATATAAATCATCTCTTCCAAGTTTTGATGCAAAAAAGTTGTTTAAATTTCCAATTTGTTCTAGTGCTATATTAAGATTTTACATCAATATCCTTATTGAATATTGTTTTACCACAAGTGAAAACAATTTGTTATAATTTATTCTTTTTACTTGTGTGAAAATTTTTATCACTAGTCTCACTTTGAATGTTTTTTTCTCCACATGTGGTATTCCTTCTTTTTGTTTTCTTGAATACACATTTGCATCCAACCATCTTCTGATTTTAGGTAGATCCACAAGCATCCATGTGTTATTCCTTTTAAGGATTCAATATCATCTTCCATAAGATACTACCATTGTTGACCTTCTACACTTTTTATTGCCTCTTTGAAATTTCCACATTTTGAACCTTCTATATCTCCTATTCTAGTAAAATCATATCAAATAAGATCAAAAAACTCAAAACCATTACGTTGGTGGATTGATCTTCCTTTTCTCATTATTATGTGTAAGGCTAGTTGGAGTAAAATGTGCACATTCTTACCTTCTCGAGTGATAAATAGAAGGTTAATTCTTATTGTTAGGTGCCTCATCATCTATCTTTTATAAACAATCTAATTCAATAGTCAAAGACTTCACTTTGACTTGAGCTTTCTTCTTGTCTTTCTCTAGATGACATCATGGCCACTAGACTCTCACCAAATATACTTATGAAGTATTTAACTTCCCTAGGTTTTACACTCCTTCTCTCCTTCAACATATCCAATAAAAATACACTTTTAGTTTGTGCTTCTAAGTTGTCTCTATTGTGCATGTGAAAATACCAACATGCCATACATCCTCAAATTAGCATAATATAACATTCAACTCTACACCTCAATGGAGTCTTAAAATTCATTCTTACAAGTGATTTCGTCTTGGAAGAACTTAGGAAAACAAGCTCCCAATAACATACACCTTACAAGCTCCAAAATGATTTTATCCATCTTTTAGCAAGACCATTTTTTTATGCATACTTGTAACCATCTTATACTTTTTTATACCTTATTTACTACAAAACTCGTTAAGTTGATCTTATACAAACCATAATCCATTTTCAATTCTTAGTACTTTAAGTTTGGTTACTTGTTTATTTCTAATCTTGATGTCACTCTTTAAATATTTGAAAAATATCAATCTTACTTTTCAATATATAAGTCCACACCATCCTTGAGTAATCATTTATAATAATAAGACCCTCCACCATGAGTTTGAGCTTGTGTTGGACCCTAAAAGTTTGTATGAGCATACTCAAATGGTCTACTATAGACATGCTTTACTAGTTTCAAACTTCCATCTATTAGACTTTTCTAGTATGCATTGATCACAAAATCCATTTCTTCTATATTATCCACCTCCTAACATATTCTTCTTACTATGCTCCACTAAAATTTTTTCATTCACATGTCTCAATCTTATGTTTCATAACTTCATGTTGTCTTACACATCATCTGACTAGTTGCAAACACATGTATTATAACTAAGAAACCTTTTAAGATATATAAATAGTTTAGTTTCACCTTTTTAACAACTATAAACATTTCCTTTAAAATCTTTATAGTATCATGTTCAATGTTGTCTTACACATCATCTGACTAGTTGCAAACACATGTATTATAACTAAGAAACCTTCTAAGATATATAAATAGTTTAGTTTCACCTTTTTAACAACTATAAACATTTCCTTTAAAATCTTTATAGTATCATGTTCAATGTTGGTGGTTAAAACCATGAGAGCAAAGATACTATCGACAACATATATGTCTTGAACTTTAGAACATACCTCAAGAACATATATCGATTCTTAAATATTTTCAATCTAATTGACCCTATGTCTTGCACCTTATAAGCTTTATTTTTCCCAAGAAGAACCACACCTCCTTCTTTTAGTTATAAGGTCTCAAAAAGCTTATTCCTTAGACATGTGGCATTAGTGCAACTTGAGTACATAAACTAGTTTCTATGTCTATCTAAAATCAATGCCACCAATACTCTAGTGAATTCATAACTATCAAATGCAACAACATTTGTAGATTGCATTTCAAAATGAGAATTTCTTCCCCTCTTATTTTTCTCTATTTTTAAGAAATTCTTTTGGTAGTGACCTTTCTTGTAGTAATTATTACATGTAGGCTTCTTCACCCTATTGTGTAAGGAATATTTTAAGTTATTCCATTTTACATCCCTTTCTTGTTCTTAGATTTCATTTCATTCAAACTTAGCACATTATTGTATACCTTAGACTATTCAAGCTTTTGAAAGTTCATTTCCAAATTGAAGTTTCAACCTTCTCTAGTATAATGGTATGTTCTTTCTAAACATCAATCTGTTTTAAAAAACATTCAAACATCTTAGATAAAACATTAAAAAGTAGTAAAATTTTATCTTCGTCTTTAAATTTCACCTTAATGTTTTCAAGATTGTTAGTTGTTAAATGTTTCAAGTTACTCGACAATTATTTTTAATTTTATCCGAACAAATGTAAATGTTGTTTTAACAGAGTCTATGTGCCAAAGATTTTGAATCAATTAATAAGTCTCATTCATATTGACATAAATTTCAATATAATGATAAACAACTCCATTGATCACTTACAAGTCGCTCGATCTCTAATCAATTCTTCAACCATCTCTTAAAATATTATCTTAAAAAGATGTATTATTATTGTGTAAATAAGGACAAAATATTAAAAAAATAATACATGAATATTACATAGCAAAAATTTAGAACATCCATCTCAATTTTTTTCTACATCCATCTCAAAATTCATCTCAATTTTCATTAAAAAAAAAAATTAGAACATCACATGGTTAAGAAAGCCCTAATTTGTGCTAAGCTTCTTTTTCATCAGAAACCAGCTGAAAGGAAGAAATATAAGGTATGACTATTTGCCAAAACACAGCAAAAGCAAGTAGTCTTATGTTGAACACGCCCTAAAACTAACCATAATAATTCTGAGAATCTCAAATGAAGAAAGAACTTAGCTATTAAAAATATAATAGTAAACAATAACATAATCATAAACTTAGCTTTTTCAGTGTTCACCAGTGATTCCGGGAGTTCCTCCAAACACTTCAATAGGAAGGAATTCATAGAGATTCTGAGTAAAAGAAGTGATGAAAATCCATATTGAAGTGGTCAGGGGAACTCTGGGAAACACTAGTTCCATTTTTGGCCCTTTTGCTCATTGCTTAGGAAACCTACGTCACGTGTTTTTATTGAATATATGCCAAGTGTTTGTAATTTTGTCGTTGACCAGTTCCAGCTATTATTTCGATAAATTTTAATTAGCCCAATTGTGAATTCTGTACCTAGACCACAAAATGGACTCTATTACTCTGCCGATCATTTTTTTTTCTATTTTTTTTATCATTTTGACTCTTCACTGTAAAAAGAAAATAATTCAACTTAAGTTCATATATTAAACACTCTTATTTAATTCCAAATCTTATGTTTGATATGTAAAAAAATTTTCCCGTGAGAAATAATATATATATATAGTCTCACTCTCTCACTAAAATATTGCACTTATTCTAATATTTTTTCTCCATGATAAAAATGAAAAAGGTTATTAAGATTAAGGTGATTTATGGAAGACAAATTCGAAAAATAATATTTTTTTTCATTGATAACAAAATCTAAATAATGAAACTTTTCTTCTATCCCCTCGATTAACGAATTCATCAAGAATATATGTTTCAAAAATATCAGGCGAATACTTTCGTTATTTTTTTTTTCAAATTTTCTTCCTGTCTCTAAATATATGATACAATATTTTGAATTTTTTTATTACTTTTTGTAAGACTATTAATTTTCCCCAGCATTAATACTAAAATATCTTTGATCATTTTAGCTCATAAATATTTTTTTTCTCTCGTATGAAGGTTTGAAAATTGAAGAGCTTAATTTTTAAAAAATGAAGCTTATTAGTAATGTTCTCTTAATACATTAAGTATTAAGACAATTTAAATATATATATATATATATATATATATATATATATATATATATATATATATATATATATATATTCAAACAAACAACTATTGCATACTATGATAAATAAGGTTGGCGATCTACAATGACTTGTGTGATGTGATTTAAATTTTGTATTTATTCCATATTTAATTTTTCTATATATTTATATAATAGTCATATTTGATTTAAGGTTTAATTGCTTCCTTTGTCCCCAGTTTGGTTGAATTGTGTCAAATTCATCCTCATTTTTAAAAAAGTTTCATTGTCGTTCTCACGTGGTGTAAAAGTTTCATTGTGGTCCTCACGTGGTGTAAAAGTGTCAATTGAATCCAAACATAGAAAAAATTTGTGTCAAAGTAGTCATTTTTCCTATATCTCTGTGTCTTCCTTTCATACAATCAAGTACAGATATTCATTTTACCTTATCCAATTTAAGGCTTTTCATAGCTCCAGAGAAGTGACATATGAAAGGAAGACACAGAGATATAGGAAAAATGACTACTTTGACACAAATTTTTTCTATGTTTGGATTCAATTGACACTTTTATACCACGTGAGGACGACAATGAAACTTTTTTAAAAATGAGGATGAATTTGACACAATTCAACCAAACTGGGGACAAAGGAAGCAATTAAACCTTGATTTAATAAAGGAATTGCCCCCTCTTTGCTTCATTTCAGCATAACACATAATTCGTTGAACAAATTTTCACTCTTTCTTTATATACTCCAAGCTCCACTTTTGTCCTTGTAAAATATTTTCAAAACAAATGAGATTTAGTGAAACAGTTTCTCTAATACTGAAACAGAATAAAAATCAACAACTGTGACAGCTCAGAAACAGGTATTAATGAAGTTACTACAATATCAACCTCATCCAATTGATTATGTAGTCAAATTATAATGTTATAATCAATCCACAATTTGTTTGGAAGAGAATCTCATCTTTCATACTAGAACAAAGCATGTTAGGTGCATTATCATTTTTATCAAAGAAAAGTGCTACAAGGTAAAATCGATATGAAATATGCCAACACTCAAGGTCAGGTTATACATGTATCTACTAAAAGTCTAAATAGTTCAAAGTTTGAAGAGTTCAAAAAAACAACTCAATATGCCGAGAAATGTTTTACTATATATGAAGAGAAAATAATCAAGGGAAGTGTTAAAATAGTAATGACAATTTCTCTTATTTATCTTAATTTAAGGAATAACAATGTTATATTTCTATTATGCTTTGTTATATTTTGTTTAGGGATAATATTTTCAATTTTAATATTTTTAGAAAATTTATTTATTACAAAAACTTACGACAATATTGTGTAAAATAATCAAATACAAAACATAAGAAACAGGAGTTGGACACCAAAAATTTATCTTCTATTTATTTGTTATTCAACACTTCCTTTCACTTAATAATCACGGCGTTGAAGAGTTGAGTAATAGAAAATTATATTAATAGGAGTAGACCAAACGTAGCTGAAAAGTTGAGAAATGCAACTGTCCCCTTAACAATTATTGAGGCATAGGATCAATCGGCGCTGCATTTTATCGGTTCACCATATTTAGATCTTATCTCTGCTGCTATAGCATTATACACATCAATACTGCTACTTCATCTATAACACGTACGCTTGATCCGAAAGTGTTCTCAGAATTTGAAATCATCTCCTTGAAACCCTTTTTTGAGGAGTACAATATGACAAATACAGCCCCACCAACATATTCATAGTATCATACATAAAATAAATTGATACAAAGACTCTTATTACAAGACATATCCATCAATATTTATGATCATAGATAAGAATTATGAGTAAAGAAGGGAAAAGTCAGCATATATTTCACTATCTGTTGGACCTCCTTGCAGCATCTTTGATCTGAAGGATAATGTAGCGTCACCTTCTCCACTGAGGTTGATTCAACTTATCTGAAATTGATAATATACACATAACACAGAAGAATGTCAAAAAGTAAGGCTTCAAGCAGAGTTCACTACAATTGTAAGCACTCCACATCATTCAGGGATAAAGAGAAAAATGAAAACAACTACTAATTTTCATCTATTTCAAGTATATACTATATAGAGAAAGGAAAGTGTATGACATGATGACACTTAATATGAAAAATGAGAACTATAGATGTATATCATAAGATTATATTGAAATGATCAAGACAAGATCATGTAAGTACAAATAACTTATGATTGTATGACTCAGATTTAAAACTCTCATTCTTAAATTTATAACTATTTTCACTTGGTGAAGTCTTGTATATATGGGTGTAATCAAGAACTATAAGTAATAATTTTAAAACAAGTTGTCCAAATCCTGAAAAGGACTTGAAAAATGAGCTTGCATAACAAAACCAACTTGAAGCATGTATATAGATATTGAGAATGTTTTCTGTAGATAAATGTGTGTCTGTGCAAGTCATTGTAACTGTATTTCCAAAATCTTTTGTTACAAATTCACTATCAATTGAAATGGTAAAAGAAAGTAAAACCAAAAATGATCTCATGAATAGGTGAAATCCTAAATTCTTACGAGTTCCATCCCTTGAAGATGATAGAGATCTGTCAGTCCTTATCTTGTTGGTCAAGGCAGCCAATCTATCTGATCGTGGAGAGAATGAACCTAGCTTGACACTAAGCGAAGATGAAAGCGAAAGCCGGCGAGTTATTCTGCTTACATCTGCCAGATCACTAACAGACCGTGGAGAGCACTGTCCTCTTAGCTTAGCTTTTGTAGATTCAGTGGGAGCCATGTAACTTGGAAGTCTTGGAGTGTTATCATGCAACACATTTTCAAGATCTGTAAAATTAGCAGGCAGGGAAGCTCTTCTCTGGAAATTCTTACTCTTCACATCATTCAACTCCTCAATCACTCCTCCATCTTTACTATTCATCAAACTAGGCTGCAAGGGAGAATTAGTACCATTACATGGCTCATTATTATCATGCTCTTGTGCTTGCTGTATAAGACTTTTCCCAAGATCACACTCTTCTGACTTTGACACTGCCAAATATTTCATCTTCTCTGATGAAGCACCAGCATCCTCCTCTGGAACATCATTGACTTTTGTATGATCTGAAACTTTTCTTACCATGAGTCTTCTCTTCTCATCAGAAGCCTCCGACTTATCAGAAACATTCTGAATTTGAGATTTTTTAGAACTCCTTTTCTCAAGTTCCTTTGGTGGATGTTCCTTAGCTGAATGCAATGCGGGGTTTGAATCCTTTTTTGGATACCGTTTATGTTTGTTGGAATCTGAGACTAAATCATGAGGAGTTCCTTTCCTGGCATTTTTTTTAACTTGTCCCTTATTAGTTTCTACAGTTTGAGAACTTCCATTTTTCTTATCAGACACTGAATCAGATCTCTGCGCTTCTTGAAGAGGTACCCAAAAGTGTGATTTCGTCCAACGGCCAAGCCATTCCCAAACCAAGTTAGGTTCACCAGTATTATATTTGAGACGTGGAGAAACAGCATAGGGTGATGAAGCCAGAAGCTGAAAGGCATATATCGTAAGTTATTATCTAAAACAATAAGAGAAAGGGACAAGAATAGGACAAACATCCTTATGTTCAATGTTATGCAATTCATAATTCATATCAGTAAAAGGGTTTAGCCATTAACCTGTGAAATACTAAGAGTTAACAACTAACTAACAATCAATCAGGCACCAATTCTTAAATTATTAAAATCAATATACTCGTTTCAATAAATCATATCAGTAAATGATTGTAAGATTTTAGTAATTTGACCTATTAAAAGCTGGGATATAAACTTAAAAGTTAAGACAGAACCTGAAGGTTTCCATTTCAATAAACTACTGATATGTATACTTACAAATACCAAGAAATTTTTTGCGCATATTATTTTCATGCTTCAAAGAGCATGTAAAAGGCATCTGAGAATATCCAATATGATAAGAGGAAGAAGAAAGACTTGTGTGAAGCAAATAATGAATGCAAAATGTACTGTGCGAAACATGATGACCGGATTCATATAACCCAAATGTGGTAGTAGATGAAAATCATATAGGACACTTTAACATGAGAGAAAAGAAAGACGAAACATAACTGACGCATACTATATCAGCAAACTAAACAAGAAAGAACGCAAGCACCAAGAACACCAACCTTAAACTTATTAGGGTAACATTCTTTTATGGACAGTAAAAGAATTAGTTGATAATGACATCTTGATTCTAGTTTGTAGTGAACTGAATAACCTTTATCATTTCAAGTGCGAACAAGAGCAAAGTTACACTTTGCATATGAGACATAAAAACTTCCTACCTTGTGAGCAAAGGTCTTATCTGAGAGCTTCACTGCCTGTGTAGATGTAACTACTCCAGTAGATTTCGAGAATTTAGTATCCTGAGCAGAAAGATATCGCAGAAGAAATTAATTGATGCATATAAGTAAAAGTGCAAGTAGCTGATGAAACTCATCTTGAAATCTAAGCTATGAAATGTGAAGCATAAATCACTAAAACTTTCTCATTGTATTATAACATCTTTCAATATTGATTAAATGAAAAACCTTTAAAATGTCTATCAAAGATAAACCACAGATGATTGTGCTGAAATCATTAGTTCAAGTATGTTTACCTTCAAAAGTTTCTGGACTGCAAGGCCAATATCAGAGTGCCTAACCTTGTAACCACGGGCCAATGCTTGAAATCTTACTATTGACTTCACACAATACAAAGCAGAAATAGCTTGTCTTCGAACCAACTGGCCACGAATATAAGCTTGCAGTGGAATGATATCTTTTACAGTTTTATATGTCCCTCGCGCCTTCAATTGAATAAGATATATGAATCACTCATGAACCATTCATATAAGAGGAGTTGGTGTTTATGAAATTTGCACCATCCAGTGATAGTTTATAAACCAGGGATCAAACCATATTGCAAATGCATGGCCAAATAATTTCAATTTTTGTTTGCACTATTTTTCTCCTAGAATATGCAGAAGCTCATACAAACAGATGCCATATAAAAATTTGATAGTGAACATACTTTCAAAGGATATTGTGTAAATGTAAGATGTGAATACCTGATATCCTCTAATTGCAGCCTGAATTGTTATTATTGCTGTTTTTATTAGCCTGCTTTTCTCATTACGGTCCTCAGAATAAAAATTATCATGAGATTGTCCATTGGCATGCTCATCTTCAGTTGTAAGAATGATCCCATCATTTGATGATACACTAATTACTTCCTTTTCTGATAGTTTTCCTTTAATAGCATTTGCACCAGATATGGAAGAAGACATGGATGTCTCCGAAGACACCGCCAGAACATCCTTGGTACTTGAAGGTTTCTTTACAACAACAGAATTCACAATTACAACTTGCAGGTTAGAAAGTCTAAGTGCTTACATTACAGTTACAGCTAATAAAAACCAGACTAGTAAATTAGAAATATTTCAGAAAAGACTTTGTACTTTTGGCATTCACACATGAGCAATAATTTGGATTAAATAATAAACGAACATTTTAATGCTGCAGGTAAATTTTCACCAGTTAAAGATTCCTGTCCTTCAGATACCCTTTTATTTTTATAATAATATAGACATTGAGAAGATTATCCATAAACAAAGATTGAGGCCAATCACAAATGCCAGAAAGAAAACTTACATAAATATCTTTCTCTCTTGAAGACTTAGACTTTGACGACGATTTCTTCCCCAGAAGCAAGTTTCTGATCCATTTTCCAGGACTCTGTCTTCCCATCACGGCAAAATCAATACTTCAGAAAGCACAGACTTCCAATATCAGAATCTGCAAGCATCACATATAACAGAACAGAGCCCTTTAATTAGGAAGCTTCAGTAAAACATCTAGAGCAAGACAATTTCTATTTTCTAATAGTTTCTTCCAACAATATCTTCGACCAAGTAAAGACCATGAACCATAAACAAAAACTCAGAACTAAAGGAAAAATAAAATCAACAATTACATCAGCTGCAGCACACTGTAATTCCTTCTCACATAGAACTAACACATTACTTTTATTATTACCATTATTACCAGAATTTAAACAGTGCTCACACAAAAATAGCCACGAGTAATTTAAAAAGAGAAAAAAAAAACTGCAGTGCCTATTTTCTGATAATAAGGACAATAAGTAAGAGTCAAAGAGAAGCAGGAATGGTTGTTCTGTACACAATGCCAAAGAAGAGTCACCTTCAAGGTGCACGCTTTCCCATAAGGAAACAGTGAAAGTAGGAAAACCACAAACGTTTGATGCCAACAACAACGAAAGGAACAGGTGGAGATAGCATTTGAAGAAACTGAGAAGAGAAGAAAACTTAGAAAGAAAACGTTACTAATTAATTTAAGAGACAGATAAATAAATAAATAGTCATTAAGGAGCCGACAGAAGTGACAGTGTCCTATGGAATTGAAGAGACTCTGTAATGCACACTGCAAGATACCTCCCTCGAGGTTTCATGTTTCATGTTTCAAATCTAACAAAATCACATCTTTGCTTTTTTTAGTCTAAATTTTATGCTATGTTTTTTGGTCCCTGATTATTATATATCTCCCCAAAGAAGATACTAATGATATTTTATGTTTACTATGCTTTAATATATATCTGATGTTAAATTAGAATATATAATTTTTGTACATTTTCTTTGTTTAAATTGTATTTATTATATTGCTTATAATAATTGAAATCCATCTAATAATTTGTCATTTTAAAACTGAGGTGTCTTTTGTCATGTTGCAATGATGATGCGATATTATGATCACTTTTTTGGATTGAGTATTTTTAACTGCTATAAATTTTAGTACTTTTTAATACATAACATTAATTTCTCAGTTTTTGTTCCCGTTTAATTCTTATCTAAAAATAAAAAATGAAGGTTTTTTTTTGTTTGTTGTTCAAATTTACGTATTACATGTATCAAAACCAAAATTTTACTATAAGCATATTTGTAAGTAATTGAACGAAGCCATAATCCAAACGATTCTAGTTTAATTATGTATTATCCTTGCGAGAGACGGGAAAAAAAAAAGAAAACTAGGATCATTTCACGTGCTCTTTTTTCCCGTACCTTACAAAAACTAAATATTACTAATAATACTCGACTAAAATATTACTTTAATGAATTTGGACTTCACGTTATTACTTCCGGAAGTGAAAAATCTATTAAACTTTAAATTCAACCTGAAAATTAGATAAACAAAAATCCAATAATCAAATTTAAAATTGATGAAATCATTAAGACTGTCATGATGATTACACTTTTGAAGAAGAAAGGGAAGGAAGAATTTGGGTGATGATCAGTGTTTGTTTGAGTAGATAATTTATGAGAATTTGTGACATATGGTCATATTCTATCATTCGCAAATTTGTTCGGATTTAGAGTGATTTTTTTAAAAAAGTCATTTTTGTCCTTTAATATATGGTAAAATACCACGTCCAAATGCAATTTATTCCATTCTAAATGTTTGATAATCGATTCCAACTTAATTAATAATAAATAAACAACACAGTTTCATGCATATATTATGGTGTAGTGCTTTATCTTTTGTATATTTTGATACACAGTGAAGTCAACCAAGACAACAGACGAAAGATTTCCGCCAATACAGTGTGAGCTTTGAATTTGAAAACGTTTGACCAGCGAAGACCCATTGTGTATTAACTTTGAGTGATTCATGTATTAATTTTGAGGCAGAAGGAGCTCATCTCATTGGTGCGGTGTGTTGTGCGAGTGTTTATGCCGAAGTCTTGTGTATTGAGTGCAGTGAAGACAAAGCTCAAATCATGATAGTAATTGTTTTTGTGAAGGTTTTTATTCTTTTGCAAGTTGAAGGAGTTGGTTAAAGATGAAGACCAAGAATGGAGGTTGATCTATGGTTGATGCGTCGAGGTTGATGGTTGATGCTGCCATACTAAAGATGAAGATGAAGAGTAGCGAGGTTGATGATGAAGAACAGAAAGGTTGTAGATGAAGAAGAGAGCTTGAAGGAGGTTGAAGAAGACTATGTATTCGGTTCTTCACATTCGGTTCGAGTTGTGAAGTATTCGATTCCATTCCATAGAACAAAGGAACACAATGTTGTATTCGATTTTGGTGTTGTTGTATTCGATTCCACCAAGAAGCAGATTTAGTTCCAGACCACGAATTCGTTTTCAAGCTTCCTAATGCATGCTTTGATCCATGAGGAAGATGGACAAGGATGCAGAGAGGTCCATGTGTAGGGAGAGACAACACACATAGATCTCTATAATGGTAAGATATTATCCGCTTTGAGCTAAGCCCTCACGAATTTACTTTAGTACCACTCCAAAAGGCCTCTTACCAAGAGAGATATCTTATGTGTATATAAACCCATATCCATCTCTTATTTTATTCTATGTGGGACTTTGTTTGTATCTGAACAATCCTCCCCTCAAATAAAGGATTATGGTTCTCCGCCTCCCCTACAGCGGAAGTCTTTTCTTATCCGAGTACATTGTAGACCCATGGTTATGCCACTGAGCATTTCTTGCTCTCCACCTCCCATGATTCATCTGATTATCTGCCACCAGCCACCTGTCAAGGCTTCACCTTACCATGGAGGACATACTCGTCTGAGCCCGGTCACCAGACTTGAACCATCGGCTCTGATATCAATTGTAGGGGGGACAACACACATAGATCTCCACAATGGTAAGATACTGTCTGCTTTGGGCTAAGCCTTCACAGATTTGATCTGATACCAATTGTAGGGAGGGAAAACACACATAGATCTCCATAATGGTAAGATATTGTCCGCTTTGGGCTAAATCCTCACGGATTTGCTTTGATACCAATTATAGGGAGGGACAACACACATGGATCTACACAATGGTAAGATATTGTTCGCTTTGGGCTAAGCCCTCACACATTTGCTTTTGGTACCACTCCAAAAGGTTTCTTACCAAGGGAGGTATCTTTTGTGTATATAAACCCATATTCATCTCTTGTTTTATTCTATGCAGGACTTTGTTTGTATCCTAACACCATGCACCAGCCCGAGAGTCCATGCAGTAGTGGGAGTCCATGGAGGTTGTTGTCATGGCAACACCTCTAACCCTTTCTTTGTGTTGAGGTGTTACGAAGGAGAATATGACTTTGGTTATACGTGAAGATGGTGGAATTATTGTGAAGGATAACTCATTGTGAAGGTGGTGGACCTTCATCATGTGATCGTGAATGAGTGTGTTGGTGTTTCATGTTGAAATGGAAGCCTTGCTAACAAGTTTTTGGTCTTATAAGTGTTAGCTGAAGGCGGTAGAGGTGTGCTAAGGAGGTTGTTTAGTTGGTTTACATGGGCACAATTCCTAGTTTGTGGTGCAACTATGAAAGGGAACCAATGTGCTTGAGGTTCATCTCAGCAGTTCGTTCAAGGTAGTTGATGTTTAACAAAGTTATCTCGAGTCTTTTCTTGAAGCATTCTTTCATATAACATTGTTAACAACGTTGGTTTGATATCGTAAGTCTTTTCTTCCAAAATTCACATTTGAAAATAGCCATGAAGAATTTGAACATAATTTCTTATAACTATGGAAGGTATATATGTACAAGATAAGGTACTAATTGTATCCTAAATTGCAATGTGTTTTGAGATGGTCTGATTCCACGAATGATTCAGCTTATTTTTGAAGAAATTTTCAAGAGGTATGTCCTATACTATGCTTCTTTTTTAATCACTATATGAATGCATGAATTTGGTAATAAGTGTATATTGAATGTATTATACATGACTTAATTATAATGTTTATGTTAATTGGACCTATGAAGTTGTTAAAATGTCAATTGAAGTTATTTATGACATTGTGATGTTGGTAATAGTATTTATATTTCTTTAAGTAAATATAGATGGAAGAAGAACTAAATCTCTCTTATTTGGAGCGTTAAGATATAGTAGATGATGTGGTTGGTGTAGACTTTAATATAGTCGCAAACCTACATTGAAAATTACAAATAACCACCGCAATGGCCGCACTAACAGTGTTATGCATTTTTGGACATGCCCTGAATATATGGAATATGTGTTTGAGTGCATCAAGTAGTATTAGCAATTTCGTACTATACAAAGACCGTCGCATGGACCAGCTAATATCCTACCTGTGTATACTTATCGGTGTCGCGACATTATTCAAATGGGTCTAGAGGCCTTTATTAATCTTTGTCAACGACTAAGAACTAGCCTAGTTAAGGACACAATTTGGTCGATAGTGGAGTGTTGAGATTGTTGATAGGGGGAGAACTAGTTTAGCTAAACCCACAATCTTAGTGATAACATATGTTTTATATGATGACAACACATAATTAATAATAACACACGTGTGTACTGTGTTATACATATCATATGCTTATGCTGACTTTATTATATCTGTAAAAGCATATATGTGAACATTATTGTGTTGATTATAGCATACCATTGTGTTTAATATGTAATTTTATCTTTGGATGCATAACGTATGTTTTCAGAAATAAAAAATCACAAGCACTATGGTTGAACTTTAAAGTGTGACAAAACAACAGTTTTAAGTCGATTACATTATTGGTGAAATCGATTAAAACTCGTATGTTTGCATAAATACTTTTCAAGTGTGCTGTGAGATATTTTGAGAAGAAAAGTTTTCAAAAATGTGCTAAGTGTTTCTACTTAATCGATTGCATGAAACTTGTATTCGACTAAGTTTATTATTGATTTGAAAACTAATTAAATGTTTGACATAACTGTCACAATGGTCATATTTTTAAATATGTTGACCAAACATTTATTATGAATCGATTATATTAAATGTGCATTCAATTAATGCATTTGACTGCTATCATTTTGTTACAACTATCAAATGTATTCGATTACATTAATAGTCAAATTGATTAAAAAGTGTCTGAATTGCTTTACACTATACATAGACGCATGATTTGAATTCTAAAAGAAGAATAATGATTTTACACTTTCATATCTTTCAAAAAATGTTGTGATATCTTATAGAGAAAAGAAAAGCTCCAAGAACCAAAGATCTACCATGGCGATTTAGAGTCTTGATGGTTTCTTGAGCAATAAGGTTTACTCTGTTTAAACGTCTGATCTCTCTGCACAACGAGGTGTATTTTGCTTGATCAGGAACTCTGCAATCGTGAAGATTGACTGGTATTCACTATGGTGATTACAGGAAGAAGAACTGTGTCCTTGACTTTAAGAGTGCCTCAAAGGGTTTGACAGTAGAAGAGGGTGTTCTTGTTGCGTGTCTTGTTTGTTGTATTGCCTTTATTAGATTAGTGGGTTAGAGAGGTGTTTTACATTTTGATGTGAGATCGCTGTAAAAACCTAGATCTGTATAATGCATTTGCTTCCTGTGGTTGGAAGGACAATAGATATAGGCAGGTTGGCCAAACTAGTATAAAAACCAGTGTTTGATTTCTCTGATCCCTACACTCTTTATTACAGTCGATTAACCTGTTTTTGTATTCGATTAAGTGAACTGCTACATTACATACCATTTTACTTGCGATTCAAGAAAAGTGTAAAGACATCCTATTTTGTGAAATAGTTTTTGAAAGTAATCATTTTTTACGTAACACCAATTCACCCATCCCCCCTCTTAGTGTGAGAAACAAAGCACTCCTTTTTTAACAATTGGCACCAGAGCTGGTTTTCATAAGACATTTGGAAAACCAATCGATTAAGATTTTTGTATAATCGATTTGATCCTGAAAAATGGCTTGTATTTCTCAAACTTTTTTTGAAGGTGCATAAGCAAATAGACCACCTCTATTTGTTGGTGAAAACTATGCATTTTTGAAAATTAGGATGCAAATTTTTCTTGAATCCGTGGACAAAGGTGTCTCGGATGCTACACTCAATGGTCCATTTGAACCCACTCATTATATTAATGGAAAAATTGTTTTGAAATTTTTTTTTGAGTGGATTCAAGATGAGAACCGGATAGCATAGTATGATGTGAAAGCTAGAAATGTGATTGTCTCTGCTTTAACAATGGATGAATTTTTTAGGGTCTTTCAATGCAAAACAACAAAAGAAACGTGGGAGGACCTTGAAGTTACACATGAAGGAACAAATGAGGTGAAGCGGGCTAGAAAGAATTCCTTGATACATGAATATGAGTTGTTTAGGATGAAGACCGGGGAGACCATCTATGATGTACAAAAGAGGTTTACACATATTGTCAACCATTTGAGAAAGAAGAGATTAACATCAAAATCCTAAAGAGTTTAAACAGAAGCTGACTGCCAAAGATAACTACTATTTCAGAATCTAAAGATTTAACTAACATGAATATGACAACCCTTTTTGGCAAGCTTAGGGAACATAAGTTAGAACTCGGAAGGTTGCGAGAGGAAGAAAAAATTGAGGAAAAGAAATCGATTGCCCTTAAAGCCACAAGCAAGAAATCCTCCAAGAAGGTTGAATCTGAAGCTGAATTAGATGCAGAAGTATAAGAAAAGGAAATCATGAATATGATGGTGAGAAAATTTAGTAGATTCATGAAGAATAGAAATTTTGCAACTGATAATGCAGGTTTTTCAAGAGGAAGAAAAAAGAGCTCTAGAAGCAACATTGTGCAATGCTATGAATGTGAAAGGATGGCCATATAAAGCCTGACTGTCCAGACTTGAAGAATAGGCACAAGATTAACACTAATTACCCTCAAGACAACAAGAGCAAGCAAAGAAAAGTTTATGTAGCCTGGGAAAACAGTGATGGTGATTCTTCAAGTGATGATGATTGCAATGTTGAAGAGAAGTCAAATTTATGTTTCATGGCAAGCTCTGCACACTCTGATGATGACAGTGATAGTGATTTCGAGAATGATCCTATCAAAGTGAAGTATCACATGCTACTGGATGCTTTTTAGGAAATACATGCAGAAGCTATAAAAGTACAGTACAAGCTAAATCAATTAAGCTTTGAAAGACGGGATTATGAATATAGAATTGATAACCTTGTAAAGGATAGTGAAAAACTAGAAAATGAATTAGAAGTTGCATTACAATCTGCTAAAACAAATGTTAAAACTGAAATACAGATTGTAGAAAAGAAATGTGATAATTGTCCAATACACTTAGAAAGGATAGATTACTTAACAAGCACTCTAGCAAAATTTAATCAAGGAAAAGAAAATCTAGATGTTGTGTTAAGATCATCTGGTAGAGCAATTAATAGGCAAGGCATTGGCTATAAAGCAAAGAGTAAAAAGATTAATTCTAAGAAGTTTATTGATCTTAGTAAACCTGTTACAAATGTTTGTTTTTACTGTAATACTATTGGCCATAATGTCAAAAATTGCTACTATAGAAAGGTTGGGGTTCCTAAAGGAAAATATAAGTGGATTCCTAAGGAACAACCCCCTACAACTAATAAAAAATGACCCAAGTTTGTATGGGTACCTGCTACAAAATCATTCAATTGTTTTGCAGGTAAATAAGTTGCTGCTAAAGTAGAAACAATGCTAAAGGATGAACTACAAATGGAACAAATCACAAGTTCTTGAGTATCTACATATGGTAACTGTAACAAATTATTTTCATACACTCATGCATCATAAGTGTTGATATGAATGATTGTTAAGTGCATAATTGATGAGTGTCTATGTGACTGATTTGTTTGTATGAAAATCTGATTGCATGACTTTCAATCGATTGTGTTATGTATAGAGTCGATTATGTTCTGTGTATATGTTTCTCTATTTTTGATAATACTCTATCAAACACAAGTCGACTATGGTTTTAATAAAATCTATTATTTCTCTATAATGGGCTTTGTATGTTTTGTTTTAAATATAAATGGGCTTGATTTCATAAAGTATCATTTCACGCCTTTATATATGTTTTGCTTGAAAAATTGTAGACTGTGAATGTGTTTTGTAAGTATAAAAACACTAAACCCTAGTATTGAGAAAGCTTGTCTGGAATCCAAAATCAAATGGCTTCTTCGTCTCATCCTTCAAGAGATAAAGGAAAGGTTGTCATGGCTGCAACAATTGTTGATCTCGCCAGATGGATTAGTGATGTGGAGACTCGTCAAGAGTTTCTGAGATGGACGAAGTTTAAATATGTCCCTTACAAATCACTTGAGTTATCTCTGTTCAGAAGTGAAGGATTTTTATTTCCAGAAAAACTCGCTCATCAATGTCTATCTACTTTTGTTTAGATGAAGGGTGACTACTATCCGGAATTAGTTGGTGTGTTCTATAACAATATCAAAGTTGTCAACGGTGATATCCATTCACATGTAAAAGGTGTGGACATCATAATCAATAATGATACATGGCTACAGATTGCTGGACTCAATGATGAAGGGCGCATGTCACACTTACCAAATTCTCTACATAATAGATGGACTACAAAAAGACAAGTGTATAACAATTGCATGAGGTATCCTGGAAGATACAAGAAAGAAAAAGGATTTATGCACAGAAGATTGGATAGGGAAGAAAAGATGATTGCATACATCCTTGATTGGATATTGTTACCGGGAAGATTTCACTATGACAAATTATCATCCGAAGATCTGTATTTATTGATTGCAATACAATTTAGAATACTAACAAACTAGGTAGCAGTATTCAAGAAACATATTATTGATACAGGTGTAAATGACTGGATCAACCTACCCTATGATGTGTTCATTAGTAAAATTTTGGTACTCAGCCAAGTAGTTCTTACTGGTGAGACTAAGCTCATATGTAACAGAACAAATGAAATTGGAAAGGCAATACTAACATGTATTGGTTTGAAGAAAACACCCTTAGGATGGGTATTCAATGACGAACAAACTCAAATCAAGGACGAAAGTGAAGTGTCTGATTCTGATAATGAATCGGTTTCCTTCTTTCCCAAATATGAGTTTGAGAGATTTGTAGTATATAGATTTGAGAAAACTTCTAAGAGGGCTAGCAAGATGAAGAAATCTATCATGCGTATGGAGAAGAAAATGGAAGAAATTATCAAGAATTATGTGGAAAGCTCTACAGGTCTTATTGTTATATTCACATCATTGCATATTCATACATACACTGTATTGATTATTGTACTGCATTGTTACTAAGTTGCTTGATCTAGTTTAGCCTAAAAAGGTTAAGGCAGGAACAATGCTTGCTGACTGAGCTAGAATGGAAAATCTACAATACTCTGCAGTAAAGAAATCGATTACGATAAAACTCTAATCGATTGGTCTTCGTAACTAGGTTTGAAGATTCCAAACTTCTATTACCTGATATCTTCTAACCTTGACTAACTATCTGTTAAATGTTTATGTATCTTATATCTCTGTGTTTATCCACTGTGAATATGTTTTGAGATATTAAGTGTTTTAAACTGTTTTGGTGATTCAAAATGTATCACTTATGTTCTGACATTACTGTTCTAATCTTGCTCTGATACATTGCTTGAATATGCTCTTATATGTTCTGATACATACTATGATATTATTGCATTGTGCATCTATGATTTGAAGTTGAAACATGCATAATAACAGGGGGAGCATTGCATATTGCTAAGTTGTTCACATGTTTCCATTAAGGGGGAGAAAATATTAAGACCATGTGAATATCATTGATAGGGGGAGCATCAAATTAATTATGTTATCTTAATGCATCTCTATATAATTGATTATATGTGTTTCAATTACAATATACTCTCTATACCTTTTTTGATAATGCCCAAAGGGGGAGAATTTGGTGTAATTGTTTGTAATTGTGGATAATCTATGATTGTGGTTGTTCAACATGGTTTTATTAATCATGGTTGTGCATCATCAAAAAAGGGGGAAATTGTTAATAGTGGCAGCACTGGTTTAGCTGAACCCACAATCTTAGTGATAACATATGTTTTTGATGATGACAACAAATAATTAATAATAACACATGTGTGTATTGTGTTATACATATCATATGCTTATGTGACTTTGTTATATCTATAAAAGCATATATGTGAACATTATTGTGTTGATTATAACATACCATTGTGTTTAATATGTGATTTTATCTATGGATGCATAATGTATGTTTTCGAAAATGAAAAACCACAAGCAGTATGGTTGAACTTTAAAGTGTGGCAAAACAACAATTTTAAGTCGATTACATTATTGGTGAAATCGATTAAAACACGTATGTTTGCACAAATACTTTTCAAGTGTGCTGTGAGATATTTTGAGAAGAAAAGTTTTCAAAAATGTGCTAAGTGTTTCTACTTAATCGATTGCATGAAAATTGTATTCTACTAAGTTTGTTATTGATTTGAAAACTGATTAAATGCTTGACATAACTATCACAACGGTCATATTTTTAAATATGTTGACCACACATTTGTTATGAATCGATTATATTAAATGTGAATTCAATTAATGCATTTGATTGTTATCATTCTGTTACAACTGTCAAATGTATTTGACTACATTAATAGTCAAATCGATTAAAAAGCGTCTGAACTGCTTTACACTATATATAGACGTATGATTTGAAATCCTAAAAAAGAATAACGATTTTACACTTTCTCATCTTTCAGAAAATGTTGTGATATCTTACAGGGAAAAGAAAAGCTCCAAGAACCAAAGATCTACCATGGTGATTTATAGTCTTGAAGGTTTCTTGAGCAACAAGGTTTACTGTGTTTGAACGTTTGATCTCTCTGCACAACGAGGTGTATTTTGCTTGATCAGGAACTCCGCAATCGTGAAGATTGGCTGGTATTCCCTGTGGTGATTACAGGAAGAAGAACTGTGTTCTTGACTTTGAGAATGTCTCAAAGGGTTTGACAGTAGAAGAGGGTGTTCTTGTTGCTTGTCTTGTTTGTTGTATTGCGTATATTAGATTAGTGGGTTAGAGAGGTGTTTTACATTTTAACTTGAGGTCGTTGTACAAGCCTTGGTGTAAAAACGTAGATCTTTATAGTGCTTTTGCTTCCTGTGGTTGGAAGGACACTGAATGTAGGCAGGTTGGCCGAACCAGTATAAAAATCAGTGTTTGATTTCTCGGATCCCTACACTCTTTATTACAGTCGATTAACCTGTTGTTGTATTCGATTAAGTGAATTGCTGCATTACATACCATTTTACTTGTGATTCAGGAAAAGTCTAAAGACATCATATTTTGCAAAAAAGTTTTTGAAAGTAATCATTTTTTACGTAACACCAATTGACCCCCCCCCCCCCCCTTCTTGGTGTGAGAAACGAAGTACTCATTTTTTAACATGCAGGAACCAGTAGCTCAATTTCTTCATATAATTGGCCATAACGTTAAGAATATAAGTGTGGCATTTTAACTCCATCGATTTGGGTCAACCGTTAGCAAAAAATTTTCGCAATGTGTTGGATGCTATTTTAAGTCTAGAATCTGAATTTTTAATTCAGTCCTCAAGAAATGAGTTTCATCCATTTGTCCTAAACAACAATCCATTTTACCCGTACTTTAAGCTCATGATTTCAACACTTATTAAGATGTAATTTTATCAAAGTCCACTAATGTTTTTTAGTTTTTTCATGAGTTCTTATTTTTATGTTTAGGATCGTTTAGGGACCATAGATGGAACTCATGTTTAAGTAAGGGTTCCAAAATCAAATGCTCCCAAATATCAAGGAAGAAAAGATTGGCCAATATGTGTTTGTTGCGTGTGAGTTCAGTATGAAATTCACATTCATTCTAGCTGATTGGGAAAACACATCATCTAATTCAAGAATTTTAAAGGATGTTTTTGTTCGAGATGATCTGTTGGTTATCCGCGAAGGTTAGTGTTCATTGCGGTCTTAATTTTTTGTTATTATTAGTGACTAAATACCACTATCTATACAATAGGAAAGTATTATCTTGGCGATGTTGGATTTATGTTGAAAAAAATAGTTATTACTCCATATAGTGGCGTCAAATTTCACCTTAAATAATTTACATGCAGAGGACCACAGAATCTATGCGAACTCTTTAACCATGGTCATTCATCCTTGAGAAATGTCATTGAAAATACATTTGGTGTGTTGAAAAAAAGGTTTCCTATCATAGCTTGTTGCACTGAACCACATTATGGGTTTGATACGATAGTAATTATATTAGCTTGTTATATCCTACACAACTTCCTTCGTGGCGTAGATAACGATGACTCATTACTTGATGAGGTTGATAATGAATTGAATGAAAGGGAAGACCACACAACATCATCTCAAGTTCGTGAAGAAGATTATAGGTTTGGTAGTAATATTAAGGATTCCATAACAAATGGGATGTTTTGAGATTATCAAAACTCGGAGTGCTTATAATTGATTGTGTTGTTTAACTATGTTATTTGCACCTTCACAACAACTTTTGAGCTCCATAGGAATTTAAAATCACTATTGTGTTCCATACGTAGACTACCTTGAAATATAGTATACGTCGACTGACGCCCCAAATATAGTATATTCAAACCACTATTCAAATTGTTAGTGTGGGAAGTCATGTTTGAGCACCCCATGTTGGACATAAGAAACAATTTTGTTGAGTTGAACAAGTTAGGTGAAATCCTGCAACTTCTGCACCAAGAAAAACATTTGTAATAAGTTACAACTCCTTGGTAAACGATTACACGAACAAAAAGTGAGATTTGTACAGAAACTTGTACTGCAGGAGTCAGTTGTGGGCACATAAGTAGCCAAAGACAATTTGAGTGAGATAACATGCTGTCAACTTTGACCTTTGATGACTATTTTAATCATAACTTTTCCCACAGACCTCCAAATGATGTGATTCTTTTTTTATTATAAAATAGACTCAAAAATATTTCCAAGGACTACTAATTTGTGATTTTTGGACATCTGAGTAGGTGCAGTTAATTCCTTAAAGTTAACGGTTTACACATTCCTACCACCTTTGACCTTTGCTAGTTGTTTTACTCATAACTTTCTTCACCGAACTTAACATGCTTTGATTCTTGTTTTGTTGAAATCTAGACTCAAATATCTTTAAAATGACTACCAACCCATAATTTTTAGACCATTGTAGTAGATGCAGTTAATTTCCCAAAAACAACGTTTTTCTAAGCTTCCTAAAGGAGTTTACTTTCAAGTTATTGTTTCATGTTTCTTATTTTAGATGGGAAAATTACAAATTAGTATTAATTGGAAAGCTTTTTGAGTCTATTTCTAATAAAAAAGTAATCAAATCATTTGGAGTTCGATGGAGAAAGTTAAAAGCAAAACAACCAGCAAAGGTTAGAGGTGGTAGGAATATATAAAATGGTAACTTTAAGGAATTAACTGTACCTACTCAAATGTCAAAAAATTACAAATTAGTAGTCATTGGAAAGCTTTTTGAGTCTATTTCCTAATAAAAAAAGAATCACATCATTTGGAGGTCTGTGAAAAAAGTTATGATTAAAATAGTCAGCAAACGTCAAAGCCCGTATATGTTTTTGAACCAAGGTAGGTGAAGTCTATGACCATTTTTGCCCAAGTTATGCCTTGGTAATCCAGTGCAGGCCATTTTGGCCATTGTAATCGATTACAAGGACCCTGTAAACGATTACACGAAAAAAAAAATCTGATTTTGTACAAAAAGTTGTGCTGCAGGAGCCAATTGTGGGCACATAAGTAACCAAAGACATTTTATGTAATTTTTTCATTCTTTTTTAATGGATGAGACTTCTTTTTAGTGTTTAAGTGTGAGAAGAGCCTGAAAGCTGAGGTTTGGACAACGCATGGTGGAGGAAAGACTCAAGCAATTTGAGTGAGATAATATGTTGTCAACTTTGACTTTTGCTGACTATTTTAATCATAACTTTTCCCACAGACCTCCAAATGATGTGATTCTTTTTTTATTATAAAATAGACTCAAAAATCTTTCCGAGGACTACTAATTTGTGATTTTTGGACATCTGAGTAGGTGCAATTAATTCCTTAAAGTTAACGTTTTACACATTCCTACCACCTTTGACCTTTGCTAGTTGTTTTTCTCATAACTTTCTTCACCGAACTCCAAATGAGTTGATTCTTGTTTTGTTGGAATATGGACCCAAAGAACTTTTAAATTACTATCAACCCATAATTTACTCGTGTAATCATTTACGAGTCTGTTGTAATTGATTACCTGTGTATTTTTTGCTGCACAACTTACCTAAGTTGGTAATATCAGAGACATTGTTTCTTTCGTCCATGATGGAGTGCCCAAACATCACTTCTCAGCCTCTACTCACACTTAAACATCAAGATCACGTGAAAAACATTGAATTTATGTCAAAAAGTTATAAATATTGACCATGGTCACCCAGGTTACCACAGTTGGCTCCTGTAGTACAAGTTTCTGTACAAAACCAAGATTTTCCACGTGTAATCGTTTACGAGCCAGTTGTAATTGATTACCAGTGTGTTTTCGGCTTCCACAAGTTTCAGGACTTCACCTAAGTTGGTAATCTCACAAACATTGTTTCTTTCCTTCATGATGGAGTTCCAAAACATGACTTCTCACACTCTACTCACACCTAAACACCAAAATCAATTTTAAATCATTGGATTAATGTCAAAAACTTATTAATATTGGGCGTTACTTTGTCATCAAAACACACACAACGTAAATTAAATGACATTACACATTAAGTAATCATGAAAGTTATCACCTTATTTGCAATAACAATTTGTACATAAATATCATTGTTTGTTATAAAGCAAAAAATCCATCTTCGTCTAAATACAAAAAAAATCTCTACAAATGAAACTAATCCTGTAACAATCCATATTCCGCTAGCGCTTCCATTCTTCTAATGTTCTTGTTGTCCAAGATCCACTCTCAATAATGCTACCAACCTTGGATAAAACTTCAATCCTGGGTGGCTTGCAACAAAAAGGCACAATGGAAAAATGGTGGACACGAAGGTTAGGGTTCGTCCAACACGAAAATGCCAATGCTCGAGAAGATGGTTAGGGTTCGCGCAACACACGAAAACCACAAAACAACACGACACCGAGAAGGCACAATACCAATGGTGAACAGGGACGTCCAAGACGACTTCAATGTTACACAACAAGGTGCTGGGTCGCGCTAAAAACAAAGAGTATAACAGAGGTGAGAGACCGACCAAGACGAATAGTGGAGACGAAGGTGGGCCAAGGCTTTAGGGTTCAACAGAAAGATGAGAGAGATGAGAGAACGAAAGAGCCAAACCGCGAATGAAAGAAGAATAGGGAAAGTGTAAAAAGAAATTTTGTATTTTTCCCTTCCCATAATACCCTCCCCTGATTAATTGAATATTAAATTTCTTTTTTCAAATTAAGCCAATGGACAACCGCCACGTGACGTTGTCAAAACTGTGTTAGAAAAACGTTGTTAAAGAAGCGTTTTCATTTTCTTTTATACAATATATATATATATATATATATATATATGATTTTACAATGCGTTATTCTCTTTCAAAACTTCTAATGATTTAATGAAAATCATTCCATTATTCTTCTGGTTCAAATTCGCAACTTAAAACAAATGATAACCTTGTGAAACTTGTGCATCCAAGGTAAAAAAAAGTGTCTTTTAATCAATCTACAATCTTCCATATATGAGAGCATGTGCTTTTGCGAAAACCCTTTTAACCCAACAATTCCTCTATTTGATCTTTCATACATATATTTCCTTCTCATACCTTTGGATTATCAAACATTTCACTTTTGGTATATTTTTTAAGAATTTGTTTCAAGTAAATGTTATTATATTGTATTTCTTCGAATTTGTCAATAATAATATCTTGATTATCGGATATTGGTTATTTTATAAAGGTTATAGTTGTCTATCAAAAATAAAAAATTATTCATCAATCCATTAAAAAAAGTAAATACAATATATTACATGTTGAGTATCGAATGTTGGACGCTAAGTGTCGGATGTCGAATACTAAGTATCCCAAATCAAAGGCTAAGCGTCATCTGTTGATATATGTCGCCTTAAGTCATGGGTTAAGTGTTACCGATTAGAATCTGATAATGCCTACCGACATTTAACTACACTTATCAAAGATATTGATGAACAACGTAACTTAACCAAAACTGACTATATATCATCATAGATAAAATGGTAATACCAATAGTTTCATATCGAAACCCATTCAAGTAAGGATGCACAATTATTAAAATATTTTTATAAATACAACCATAATCAAGTTTTTACTACTTTTTGTATTAACTATCATTTTGACTTCTTCAATCTTGAGAACTGATGTGAATGTTATAAAATCTTCTATAAACATAACATTAGTTTTTTATGTAGAAAACGAATATTGGAAAGATAAGAGAGAATTAATAGACAAAGACTAGATAAAAGTAATTCGTGAACATAGCAGTATTTATAAGATACCTCTTTAAGTACACTTATTATATTGTACCTATTGGTTATTCACACCATTAATGCAATGGCAATGAAATCTGTCATTGTTATTACATGGATTTTTTTTTATGTAAATTCCAAAAGTGTTCAACTTCCTCTTGGTACTTTTCAGACCCGCTACTTGAATTTATCCAACTATAAATTATTTTTCAAATACTCTATTGAAAGGCATCTTATCTTATATCATGAATTGTTTAAAAAAAATGGTCACCTTTTCTTTTCCGCAAAAAGGAAAAATTATATCTATACACATTAAAAAAAAGTTTCATTCATCATTTTTCACAAAAACTTCAGTAACCTTTTAGCATTTATATTTAAATATACAACATGAAAACAAACAAATTAAATTCATCATATAATCAAGTATGAACACAAAAATAAAATGAGATGCGTATATATATATATATACCGAAATTTCATAAAATTTTGAAAATGAGACTTAAAGTATATATAATAAATCTAATAAACAAGAAATAAATATTCTAACTTGTCTTACAATTCAAAATCATTAATCATTTTATTAAACTTCAAACAATAAACTAAAGAGTTCATTGATGAATTCAATATAAAAGAAAACTACAATAAGATATTTAGATTAAAAATCAAATTCTTATGTGTGCTATGGTTCCATGTCACACACAACTTTCAACTCTAATTTTGCAACCCTAAATCCTAAATTTATAAGTGAAGTACATAGCTTAGAGTAAGATCCATAACAGTGTAGTCTCAATAACAATCCTCAATAGTAAAAGAGTTTGAATCTGTGCTAAATTTTATAATGAGGTTCCTGTTTGAATTTGAGTTTTATTTAATGTAAAATTGCTTCATAGATTTGATTATATGGTTATATTTAATTTGTACAAAAGTAAGTTGATTATTTAACTTATTTGGTCTTTTATATTTATGATTGTAGTTTTTTTTTATATTGAATTCATCAATGAACTCTTTAGTTTCTTATTTGAAGTTTAATAAAATGAAATTTTATAATAAGGTTCACTTTTGAATTTGAGTTTATTTCATGTAAAATTGTTTTATAGATTTGATTATATTGTTATATTTAATTTGTACAAAAGTAAAATGATTATTTAACTTATCTGGTCTTCTTTATATTTATGATTTAAGGCAAGAAGTTTATGAATCTTTCATTTTATATGGTATATAATTTTGTCATTTCTACCTTATGTAAAATTTATACTTAGGTTATTTTCAATAATTTATTTTCAAAGGTAAATCTTTTTCATATGTTATTTTTCCCTTCAAATATATATTGTATTTTTTTTTGTTGTATTTTTTATTATAACTATCTAAGTGATCACTATAACGAATAGTCTTTCTGAATTTATTTTATATTTCATAAAAGAGGTGCATTAGGTATATATATATATACGAGTGATATGAAAGGACAATTGACACCACTTTTAAATATTTTAAGTTTTAAATATTTATGATATTATGCAATTTCGTAACAAATTTGTAAATATTTATAGCTTTGTCGTTTTGTATTTTTTTTTTTAATTGACGTAATTTCAACATAGACACCTTCTAAGATTCCTCTAACACGTCATCTTTATCAATGACAATCAAGCATTTTCACAAGATTACTACAATCTGAACACTTCCGTCGCTTTTTCAAGACCTTCTTTGGTAATGAGTACCAAACTTAGTAAAATAAATTGCAAGATTTTTCAAAATCTGAACACATGCATTATCTATTAATATTCATCCATCTCCATGCAAACTCTTCCATTCTCGGTTTCAATAAAATATCAACCCAATACTTCAAAGTCAAAACTCTTCTCTTCATTATTAGGAGTAAAATTGACTTCTCCATCACCATACACACACAAACTAAAATAGTGATTATACTTTTGATTTACCAGAATTATTATAATGATCAAATCGTGACAAAAACGACAATCCAAATGCTGCATACTACTTTTCTAATCCCTGGCTCAATACCAGCAACATGCATACAAGAGAAACCGATGCTAAAACTCTTCTTCAGATCTTGTCTTTACTTCCATTTTCTTTTTCATGACAGGTTGTCCACCACTTTTTTATGTGCACCAAACACCTATGATAATATATAATAAACAAGAAAAAGATTAGGTGAAAATAATTCTTGCAACTGGTTACTTCTAATTTAGTAGATTAATTAATTGTGATAATATCACTGTATTCACTGAACAAGTTTTGAGAGTAAAAATTAACAAAGATTTTGTGCAGAATGTATATTAAAGTATATGTCTTGTTGTCACGCATTTTACCGAGAATGTGTGGCAACCTCGGTCTTCTGTCTTCACTTCGCTCTCACTTCAGTGGAAACATCTCACCGACGGAGACCCCCACCACCACAAAGCTCCAAATTCCAAAGCTCACCTCACCCAACCATTGAGCAGTTATGGCATTATTATGGACAATGAAAGCTAAATTATTGTGGATAAAAAGAGCTTAATCATCATCCATTATTCAACATCAACTTTTTACGTTCTCACTTATAACGAAATGAAACGACTTAATATTGCTTTAACTGATCTGGAAACATATACCTATAGATGTAAAATAAAATTTTCAGATATTACAAAAAAGAAATAACAAGATAACTTCTAAGGGAGAATGTGAGTATTCTATACTGAGAGAATCATGTTTTTGAAAAACACTTTTGAAGACAATATTGTTCGTGTAAATATTAAACTTAATTACAGATAATCTCATGTAATATTATATGATTGATGAGTTCCCGTAATGGTTAGACATATTACATAGTGTACTTGCATACTATTCAGAAAATCTAACTAAATTATGTTAAAGTAGCCAACAATTTTCTTGTACTTTACAGTTCATAATTGGATAATGCAGAAGCTTTTAGTTAATTGGATGAAATAAAAGAGCCTATCTACCCTTCAGTGCGATCACGTGCCATGGCGCGTGGTTTATTACATGAATAATTCTTGACTAGAGGAAAGTAGTGCTAAGGTACATGCAGGTTCATAATAAAATGGTCAGCACTAAAGCTTCTGCACTTTGCAGCATTGATTTGAGCAGCATTGTGTTGACTTTGAGTTGAGAGGTTGGATTTCTTGGGGCATGTAGCAGCTAGCAAACCAAGTGGCTATTTAATGCTAGAATGCTTTGAACACCCTCTAATCAGAATTCCGTTTTAATGTCTTTGCACACTTCCATGTGACATCTCTCATAAAAGCTCCTTTACTAAACTAAACTAGTGGTACTTTCTTGGTGGCTTCACTCACAATTTTTGAAATCTCTTTCTTTTCAGATCTCAACTCAGATCCATTTCACAAACTTCAGTCCTCCCCCATTGTCCTACCACCTGCTCCACATTACTGAAATTCTTTATTCCCATAATTCCCATCAAAAAATCTTTTTTCCTGCAATCATTATCCCATGACAAATAGCTTTTCTGCTTAAAAGTCTTTCTTTGCAAATTATTAGATTCTGCACAGCTGGAAAGTGAGAAAAAACTAAAGACACAAAGCCATGAAAGACCATGGATTGTTCTGCTTTGTGTAGCTCTCTACTCATGGAAATTCATGCCAATACCATCTTTTGAGCAATTCCACTGTTGTATGTTAATCCAATATTTTCAACTCTGAACTCTGCAGTTGAGTATGCTGTGTGTGACTAACAAGACTCTATCTTAGTACAAATACTTTAGCCTCATAACATGAAGAACCTGAGGGTTTGTTTCACTTACTTTTTTCTTGCAATCGTTCTTGTTCTGCTTACTCCTTCCTCGGTTGCACAGCTATCAACAAGTGAGAATAGAATTCTATTCCAAGTTCAGAAGCTTCTTGAATATCCTCAAGCTCTTCAAGGGTGGACAAGATGGACCAACTTGTGCTTCCTCCCTCCCTCTTCTTCCCTCAAGATAGTTTGCTCAAATGGTCATTTGACAGAACTAACTATCATTGGAAACAAGACCTCCCCATCTTCACACAATCCCCAGGCAGGTTCCTGGACTTCCCTTCAAACACTTTCAGGAAAATTCTCCATCGATTCTTTCTTCACTGTCATGACAAAGCTTTCAAATTTGAAGGTGTTGTCCTTAGTGTCCTTGGGTTTGTGGGGTCCTTTACCATCCAAAATCAACAGGTTTTGGTCCCTGGAAGTGCTAAACATTAGCTCAAATTTCATTTATGGGGAAATTCCACCATCCATATCCTCAATGATGAATCTAAGGAGTCTCGTTTTGGTTAATAATCTCTTCAATGGAAGTGTCCCTGATCTCCAGAGATTAACTTCTCTTGAAGAGCTCAACTTGGGAGGTAACAAACTGGGTCCTGAATTCCCTTTAGTGGGAAAGAATCTTGTCACTATAATCTTGAGAAATAATTCACTGAGATCTCGTATTCCTCCAGAGATTGAACACTTCGACAAACTTCAGGTATTTGATGTATCTTCCAATGATGTTTTTGGAAACATCCCGTCCTTTCTTATGTCTATGCCTTCCCTTCATTCCCTAAACTTGGCTGCAAACCATCTAAGTGGTAACCTCTCAGTGAATAAGGCATGTAGTTCTTCACTAACATTTGTGGATATCTCACACAACCTTCTGGTTGGAAAATTGCCTGCGTGCCTTGGTTCAATGTCTTCAAAGGCCACAGTACTATATTCTGGAAATTGTTTCTCAACCAAAAGCTTAAATAATCAGCATCCATCTTCTTTTTGCAAGAGAGAGGGAGCTTTAGCTGTTAAGCCTCCAGCTAAAAAGCCGCGGAATGATTCAAATTCGGGTGCCAAACTAGGCGTAGTGATTGGAATAATTGGAGGAGCTGTAGTAATTGCTGGACTTCTGGTTTTTCTCATTGTGTTCATCTTTAGAAAGACCAATGGAGAAAGATCACATCATAAAATGGACAAATCTGTTGCTAATAAATATTCTGCCAGTGCATCTCCTGGACCAAACGGTACAAGTAAGGCCACTATTATATTCTTTTCTATCACTGTTAATTGATTCTATATGATATGATAAAAATCTCAAATCTTCTTTAAAGTTCATTTCCTTCTTTTAAGTGTGCATTAATCTGGTTTCTCCTGCGGGAGTAGGACATATTCCTCAGGCCATGAAGCAAGCTGCACTTGGACTTCCACCATACCGTATTTTCACATCAGAGGAAATTGAAGATGCAACAAATAACTTTGACCCATCAAATTTAATAGAAGAGGGATCACAAGGACAGGTAAAATATTTTTCTATAATGTTTATGGATTCGTAACTTGCGTTTTATAATGAGATGGAACCCACAAGTACAAGGGTTAGTGACAAGCATTTACTATCATATTCATACAGCTATATAAAGGTTGGCTTAGAGATGGTTCAGTGGTCCTAGTTAATTGTGTTAAAATAAGGCAGAAAGGTCTCCCCCACAGCATCATGCAGCAAATAGAGGTATTACCCAATTTGAGGCACAGGCACATGGTGAGTGTTCTAGGACACTGTATCATTACTGAACAGGAACATCCCCAAACAACAAGCACAGTCTTCATCGTATTTGAGCACATCTCAAATGTGTCGTTAAGGGATCAACTTGCAGGTAAACATTCAATAGAATGAAATGCTAATGAAAATAGAGGAATTCCTAAAAAGTGTAGCATAACTTGAGTCCTCATTCAACAGATGGGAGAAAGAGGGAAATGCTGAAATGGCCACAAAGAATGGCAATGAGCATAGGCATTGCAAGAGGAGTCCAGTTCTTACACACAGGAGTTGCTCCTGGCATATATGGCAACAATTTAAAGATTGAGAACATTCTGTTGGATGATAGTCTCAATGCAAAAGTTAGTAGATACAGTATTCCATTGCCATCCAAGGTTTGGACAGACTAAATAATTTGATCACTTTCTCATTAATATTTGTACAATAGAATTGAATCTATAAATCTAACTTGCATCGATCAATTTTCAGAGTGCACATAATGAACACATTGCCACCAATCATATGGGCAGGTATTTCTCATTTTAAAAAGAAAAATCTTCTCTTCTATTCCACTGTTATATGCCAATTATAAGTTGTTGTTAAACCCATATGCAGCACAAATAATGCAGAAAAGGAAGACATCTATCAGCTGGGCGTTATTCTTCTTGAAGTTATCACTGGCAAAGAAATTGCTTCCCCTAGTGAAATAGAGGAGATGAAGGATGAGGTATCCATTAAAACTTTTTGCCTATCGTTTTATTTGTCACTTTTGGAATGTTTTTTTGCCTCAAATTATGTCACTGTAATATGAAGAATCTACTGATTACTTTTTTCAATAATATCCTCGAGAAAATGATGTACTAATAATAGATGTGTAGGTGTAACTATACAATATAGTTAATAAGGTAACTTTGTCGTTGAAATTGATGTAATCCTAACGACAAATAGAATGCTCACAACCCACAAAGTTTGTTCCAAACCCCACCGAATACCAAAAGTTTATGGTAACCAAATCAAGTATACTATTATTTTTCTTATTTTTAATTGGGTCTATATTACGCTCAGCTGGAGAATGGTTCATCAGAAGCAACATCAGTACTTAAAAGTGTAATTGATCCTTCACTGCGAGGAACTTATGCTTATGAATCAATGAAGACTGCAATTCATATTACCATCAACTGTCTCTCCAAGGTCTCTAGCCAGCGTCCTTCAATAGAGGATGTTCTTTGGAATTTACAATACTCAATGCAAGTTCAAGAGTCATGGACCAGCAGTGGAAACCTCAGCACAAAGTTGTAAACCTCTTGTTAATAAAAATGTTTGCTTACATTTCATAAGTTCATTATCATAAGGAATAAATGGTAATGTACATATGTGAACTAAGGCCCAAAAACACAGTTTGGCCTGCATTTTTCCTTATTTGTATTGTTACTGAATTTCTTACAAATCTGAACTATGTCCATATCAAAATATCGTTTCCTTGCTCCTTTGACTTCGATAGCATTTACATCGCGAGTACAACTGTGATAGAAACCAGATCCTTACATATACACCCCAATAATTGACCTTTTCTGTCTTAATAGTAACAAATTCAAAAACAACTTACCACTTGTTGAAAAACAATAGATACTCCGATTAAAATCACTTAAATGTCACTACTTAATGATATATCACACAAAACCATTACTAATTTTTCAGAAAATTGCGCCATTAATCCTTTTAACCACTTTTATTTACACTGCCTTGTAATAATTCCTTATTTTATGCCTTCTACACTTAATCAGCTTAAGTGGTCAATTTTAAACTTTCATCGAACTTTCATATTTCCTCTAAACTTTTTAGTTATGAAGACACATAACTCGATCAAAAAGGAATCTTCACAGTATTAATCCATCTAAATAGAGGTCATATGTTATGAATGTTGCTCATATACGTCATGCAAATTATTTGCCTTATAAAACGATTCATTACCAAGTATTTTTCTAACAAATAGAATAACTTAAAGAAATTCATCCCTACAAAATAGTGGTCCTCAAATAATCGACTTTCCACCATACTTTTAACGGGACGTACAGATGGTTCCTTGGGTGTTCAAAGGGTAAAGACCATTATGCTTATTGGTATGGAAATCGCATGGTAGATCCGCCATCCTATTCTATAATGATAAAGTTGTCACCAAAGACATAAATGAACCACAGAATGGAGTAAATAAGGTGGAATATTAACTCATAGTTTGAGCAAACACATAGTCAACGACTGGAAAATCATAATGATCCTTTAAGTCTTGGTTATTCAACCATATCCTTTTTGACAACCTTTTGATTGCCACATAGGCCCTATCTTTATATATGATGATTTAATCGGCAGTCCAACTCTGCTCAACAATCTCACGGACTCTTCTGTTGTATTCACGCTTGTTCTCACTGAACATCCGGGCAGCTTCAGAATTCGCAGGAGAACTAGCATTCGGATCACATAGCAATGACTGCAACAACAAAACCCCTTTAGTGGAAAATACCAAGAATCGAGAGCAATACACAAATAATCTAACACAATGTATCTGGGTTCGAAAGTAACACTCTTTTAACTTCTTTCTCCCACTATATGAAATTTATATATGAATCCCACCGATTAGGGAATTCGACCTGGCACATTTAGTGGGGATCTACATGAATTTCACCCGGTAAGAGGAGTTTTAGAAACTAAAATTTCTCTCCCATCAAGATACATACAAATTCTTTAATGTTCTTAATTAGTTTGTTTTGTTTTTTACTTTATCTCAATTATTTAACATTGTAGGACCAAAAAGTATCAATAAAGTGGGGCTTACCTTTGATAATTAGTAATTGTTTTTAATTGGTAGTTTATTTGCAAGTATATTCACCACTGGTATGCCCCCCTCACCTACAAGAGTTTTGAACCTACTATGCAAGTGGTGATTGCTATATACCCCTTACTAAAAAAGATTATAAATATGGGGATCATTGAAATGGCTGACATTAACAACGACAATGCTGGCTAATGTATATAATTTTTATTTTTCCCATACCTCTTAGCATTTGGATTTAAGTCTTAAAACTCCACAAAATTGGCTTTGCCCCCATCCCACTTTATACATCCTATTTGGTCATATCTCCAATCAATGTGTGACTTAGGATTTTCCCAATACCAAATAAGAAATGAAATTCACGTGGCTATACTGATAAGAAGATGTTGTTCAAGTACATGGAGTACTATTGCGATAGATCTTGCAAATGCAGGTTCCTTTGGTATTTCCCTCCAATGTCTACCTCTATCCCTTTTCACATGGCTAGAAACTAGGCCTTCTACTCTCCTCACTAGTGCCTCTACTGCCTTATTTGCAGATGTCTAAACCACCTTAAACTTAAAAAGTTTTAATCATTTTTTCATAGATGCCACACACATATCTCCTCATATGCATCTGTATCATGCCTTTTCTTTTGGGGACAGCCATTTTAACATTCTCATTTTTGCTACCTGCACTTATTTTTGGTTTGGTTCCTTTAAATCCAACATTTACAACGATGTATAGTTGGTTGTATAACAGCACAATAACACTTTCCTTTGAACTCATTACATATTTTATGATCACAAATAACCCCGAAAGCCTTCCTTTATTTTAACCACTCAAATTGTATCCTATGTTCAACATCTTTATTAGTTTTCCCATCAATTCATTCATTCCAAATGCTTAAATTTCGAAACTTGTGATACCGGGATCTCTCATTTTACCTCCAAAGCATTTTCGTCTTTCCTTGTTAAAATTGCAGTTTCTTGCACCAATTCAAGCGAAAGGGCTTTGATTCTAAAGTTAATATCTACAACCCAACATGTCCATTTAGATCTCTTCCTATGAGTACCATTTCTTACGCAAGCACTTCTGATCCCTATTTGTGGAGGAGCCTTGAAGCAACCTTACCCAAAACTTTTCTTACACAGGCACTTCTGATCCCTATTTGTGGAGCATAAAATTTAATGATATTGATAGTTTGTTATATCTCCATTAATTTTAAAGAGTAGATTCAGAGATTCTTTTGCCAAACTTTTTTACACCCACCAAATTCTTTTTTTAATTCTACCCAATAATACCACACTTCTTTCTATCCTTTATCTTCCTATCTAGATCCTTGGCTCTTCAAAAAACCATTTGCTTTCTTAAAGACACATGATGTTAATTTTTTTTCAAATGATGGTGCCTACTACATTCAAATACCCCAATATTTGTCAAGAAAAATGTGAGGACCCTTGCTCAGTTAACACTACATTTGGGAGCCAATATAATGACTCACTCTAGCTCATGTGACACTGTATTTCAGTAACACAGTGCATTACTTCCAAATAATGGGCAAGTTTCAAATCATTGTGAGTATTACCTCAAAATACTTTCCTGTCCAAGTACAAATATTTAAAATACCCACATTTGTCAAGAAAAAAAATGAGAACCCTAGCTCATTTGGGAGCCAATGTAGTGACTCTAGCTCATTTAACACTGTCATTATCCAAATAATGGGCAAGCATTAGCACACACAATGCTTCATGATTGATACATGTTTGAGGTTTCAAAAAGTTTCATATTGGCTACAGAGGCAGAACACAACGCTTCTCCTCCTACACACTAATATCAAATGTATTTTAAATAAATCACAGAAAAGGTGCAATCAAATCAGTTTTGGCATGTATGGTCTCAACTCAACGCAAGTCTGAAATATTAAGTGAATCGCGATTACCTGGATTGAGGTAAGAATTGCAGCTACATCATAGATAGGACTCCACTGATTTTGCAAAATGTCCAAGCATATACTTCCATCCGCATAAACTAAAATTGCCAATTAAGATGGGCTTAGAAGTATATTGGAAGTTATTATCGTGCAAAGATAAAATTGGTGTTCTGATCCAATTTAACTTAAAATAGAAAATGTTTTAAAAACAAATGAAATATTCACCACTTATCACATTTCTGCAATCGTTGAAATTAATCATAAATTTGATCCGTAAGATCAACATGTTAAATTGTTAACAAGATACAATTCAATGTTTAGATCACTGGCAAAAATATGTATATGGAGTTATTATACAACATCAATGTTGGCAATAACAGATAATGGGCTATGACAGTAAGAAAAAAAATTACCATACAAATATGGCAGATGGCGCAGCAGCATATGGTGGAAATTCATGACAGACAAATTCTTATATAAATATCCACACAACAAAAACTACAAAAAATGACAATATATTAAAAATAGCATAATCAAAAACTAATTTCGTAACATTTATAAAATTCTCATGATTATCATCAGATAATGTCTTAAACATAACTTATAAAAACACTACTATTTCATTTAGTAGTTTTAGGATGCATTGCTTAGGTTTTGGACACTTGACATTATCTTATAAGTGGAAAAACTCGGGAACAATGTTCTCTAAGCAAACACAAGAACAATAAACAAATAATTGATTCTGAAATTTTGAAAAACAAAAACAGAGAACTATAAAACAGAGCAGAAACTAGATGAAAAAGAACATGTGAAAAGAGGAGAGAAAAAAGGAAGAAAGAAAAAATACAAGGAACAAGACAAAAAAAAAAACTGCTTGATTTCAAGATTTAGGTCATCAGGTAGCAGGTTCAAAATAGCAGATGGCAGATGACGATGAGGGGGCAAAACCTCCATATCATACCTTTATGGCACTGCCATAACTTCCATTTGATAACATTGCACGATATAAAATCCTTACAGAGGGAATTCAGAATATCCAGACAAATTAATACATACGTAAGAATTTTCAAGATTTATATTTTGATCATTTCTATACCAAAACCAGTTTGTGCATGAAAGAGACAGATATATGAGAAAACAGCTTCAGCCTCTAAAGAAAAATTTATGTTTTCTTTTCAATCAGCAATAGGGACAACACAGGATGCCATAACCGAAACAACAAACTATATTAAAGGGGGAAAATACATTCACTGTCCTTCAAAGAAAGAAAGTGTCAAACCTGAACTGAAGTATAAAATAATTGATACCTTATATTTTAGGCATATTTTTTGAAACAGCTTCCAGGTAGATAAAATCACCACAGAAGCTGTTTCAACAATCACTTCCAAAAGCACGTGAATGATGTTGATTTAAAAAAAAAAAATACTTCCCACTTCTGTCTGAAGCTTTTAGTTTAACAATAACACTACTGCATTCATTGTACAAATATTTCATAAGTCATTATAAGTTTCTAACACTAAAATGAAATTGCAGGGTAGTTTTCTACTCACTGTTTGGATGAAACATTCTAGAAACAAAGCGCACAGTTGGTGGCTTATTAGGATAATCCTCTGTAAACTGAAGTGTCAACTTAAACGTACCTGAAAGACAAGGATGTCAGTCATACAAACATCCAGAAATAAGAAGACTCTGTACCTAGGCACAACTAAGTTACCATTACACATGGCAATTTAAACCATTATCTTTATACACCTAAAATAGATCAAAAGCTAAGCCTTGTGTGACATGTGAACAAGTTGAAATTGTGTTTGTATGAGTCAAATAAAAGAGTAAAATCATATCAGGCACTTTCAATTGTAATTTGAATTATTCTACTTTCTAGTTTCTGAAACCAAATTGCACACAAAGCAGACACTCTTTAAAATCAAGAAGAACAAACTTTCTTGATTAAATAACATTGCAGCAACAAAACATACATATACACCATAGACAACTGGATGTGCAGTTCAATACTTCAACTTTCATTTCTAAAAAAAACATTAAAGTCAAGAAGAATAAACAATTTGATTAAATAGTATTGAAGCAACAAAACATATACATATACATAATAGAATTGGATGTGCAGTTCGATACTTCAACTTTAATCTCTATCAACTACTTTTTAATGCATATGCATATGTTTTGCTGATCATACACGACTGTATATTTTTTTAATGAAAGCCGGTTGATCCTCTGCATTTAATGTTGGTCATAACTAATCTTAGCAGGACAGATGCTATCTCCAAACAGTTAAAAGACAGACTAGAAACTCAGACACAATTATTATAACATGTGGAAACATTCAAATAAGATACAGAATCTCAGTTATATATATATATATATATATATATATATATATATATATATATATATATATATATATATATATATATATATATATATATATATATATATATATATATATGGTAGAAGATGACTGTACCTCCATCCCAAGGGGTGTCATCTGGTCTGAAAATAAAAGTAACAGAAGAGCACAATTAGATATTTACTATACATTAAATCATCCAAAACCACAAAGTAAAGAGAAACACAGTCAAGAAAAAAAAATCAGGATTAGTAATCTACTACACACCCAAAGATAACAGCATTCCAAAGCATAATATTATTGTCTTGGGGCGCCCCACTGATGCCAGCAGGAGGATCTTGCTGCAATCGTTTAAAATCCCTCATCAGTCTCTTCCTCGCCGGTGTCGACATCTTCACCTATATCTCAATCAAACACAATTCAGACAATAGCAATCAGCCATTGACATGTTCATATACAGAGGTAAAAAACAAATTGAGAGAAAGAAAGGGAGAGTGAGTGAGTGAACAAGATAGAAAAACACAATATTTAATAAAATTTCGGTAAAAGGAAAACATCAAGGGTTCAGAAAATGCAAACAAGGAGAACGCTAAAGCTAAACTTACATTCTCAGAAGTTACCAATTACAAAGCTACTGATGCTTTATTAGTAAAATCCAGAATTTTCAAAATGAAATCAAAATTGAACAACCTAATACCATGAGTTTATCTGAACTCATAAGACAGTCCTAAGGGCATGCATCAATGAGTTAAAAGAAAAAACCATTTCGCTCGCAAAGTGAACGACGAAGTCGGAATACGATCATTAAAGTCTTTAAAAATCCCAAAACAAAACAAGAGAAAGGAAAATCAAGGGTTTCTAAACACCCAAGAAACTTTATTTACAAAATTGCAAAAACGATATCCTTAGTAGATATCTCAGATCGATTTCTTCATTTCTACCACAACATACAGAAAAGGAAATTTTAACAAGCCAGAAGCTACCCACCAGACAAATGGTTCTTTGAAACAAATTCCAAAGCAATTATCAATCTGGGTATGAATTAATTTCAGGAAAAAAAAAACAACACACTAAAAAAACGAAAAACAGATTTTTAGGAAAAATCGGAAAAGGGAGAAAAGGAAAGGGTTCTGACTTGTGAGTGAAGAAGGGTGTGAGGGGAGGTGCAGGGGGCAGAGGAAGAGAAAAGATTGAAGCTTTGAATGGATTGAGGAGAACCCAGAAAAGGAAGAGAAAGAATAGGAATAGAGACTTTTGAGGAAAATGGTTCCAATGAGAGAGAGAGAATCTTTTGTTCCAATTATTTTGATTTTATAGAATGGTCAGGTCAGCTGAGCGGTCCCAATCCCAAATGCGCTCTCTTTCTCTCTCTTTGTGGTGATATCTGCTTTTCTTGGCAACTTGCTCCAAACTCCCAACAACCCATGAGACTTTATTATGCATACACACTTACTTACACTTACACTATTTTTAAAATATCACCATCTCTTCAAAACAAAAAAAACATTTTTATTTACCAATTTTCAATTTATAAAGATAAAAAAAATACATTTAAAGACAAATATTTATTATATTATGAATAATACGTAACATTATTATACTTCAAAAATTATTACTCTTATTATACTTTGAATGGTAGAATGAAAGTACTTTCACCTAATTAACTACATTTAAATATTTGTACTCTTGGAAAGATCATAATGAAACCTATACAGAAGAGACTCAATATAACTCAGTTAGACTGAACCAGTATAAAAATAATTGTACATATATCTCTTTTCCTACCTAAACACTTCTATTATAAAAACATGTAGTTGTGGTTTTATTTCCAAATACAAGAATCTTTTAAGCTAAACGATTACTCTTCAACTAAGAAGGTTCTTATAAAATTATGCAATGTACATTCTATTTAGCACGTAAAAAGCAAGAATAGTTTACAACTTTTATTAGGTCGAGTGTTTAAATTTCATAAGAAATTTTCAAAGCTCAATTACGTGTTATATCAGAAGGTTTGCGGAAAGAATTTTTCCATTTACACTATTCAACACCCCCTTCTAGTGTTTTTCAAGTACTTCAGGGGGTTGAATAGTGTTAATGGAAAAAAAGATTCATAACCCTTTTGGTATAGCACATTCGTCGACTTTTGGATTTATCACATAGACATTAAACGCTCGACCTAATAGATGATTGTAAAAGATAGTTGCTCTTAACGAGCTATCCAAAATTTACCTTGCAGTGTTTGTAAGAACTTCCTTAGTCGAAGAATAATCGTTTAGTGCGAAGGTTCTTGTAATTATAAATAAAAATGCAGCTACAAGTTTTTATAATAGAAGCGCTTAGACAAGAGAGAAATAATGTTTGCATAGATATTTTTATACTGGTTCACCTCAACTGAGTTACGTCCAATCTTCTCCATAGAGGGTTCCACTATAATCTTCAAGAAGATTACAATTGAGTATTCGCACCACTCCTGGTCTTCTCAGTCAGCGAATAACCTCCTGTTACCCTAGACTGAATGAGTATTCTCACCATTCCTGATCTTCTCAGTCATCGAATAACCTCCTGTTACCCTAGACTAGATGAATATTCGCACCATTCTTGGTCTTCTCAATCAGTGAATAACCTCATGTTACCCTAGACTAGATGAATATTCGCACCACTCCTGGAACTAAGCAACCTTTCGAAATTTCCTTAACTCAATTGAATTCAGCAAGTGTTTTTAATTCTCTTCAAAATTGTAATCTACGATTGCTTACAAGTCATTCATATTATTACTATCGTAAAGAGGATATGATTACAATACAATGCAGTCTAAACACTCGTAGGTGTTTATCTCTTTTCTTTTTCTCTCTTTCTTACAATTATTAAGCAAATATTACACTAAAGCTCGAGAGTATGCTTTTCTTCTTTTGTCTTCTTCTCTTTTTTTTGTTCAAATATTTTCTTTTTCTTGAGTTCTTTCTATGCTTTTCTTTTGAATACTTCTCAAAGGATGAATATTTTCGTTGTACGTTATCCTCTTGATTCTTCGTATACAACAGTCATTGGTTAAAGTCAACTTTTCAGAGCATGCATGTTTTTTCAGTACTTTGCTTGAAGTATGTTGTACTTTCTTTTAGACATCGCTTCAAGTGAAGAACATTTTGTGAATATCTCTTTTGTCTCTAACGTCCACTTATGATATTTTAATTTGAAGCTTGTGGAGGCGTGTATAATAGGTTATCTGCAAAGAATAGAGTAGATTATGCATGCAGTAGATATGTCTTTTCTCTTATCACTTTTGTTGTTTATGAACATTGAGCATTTAATGTCATTTAATGTTTGCTAGGAACAATAAAGTGCTTTTCAATTTTCTACCATTGAGGTAACATTTAACAATTAAGTTTTTCTTCTAAAGATACCAAGCTTTGAGTAAAGACTTCATCATTGAACGAAGTAATAGTTTAGCTCATGGTATCATTTAGACTGATGTAAACGTTTTTTGTGATATTTCATTTTAAAGAGAATTAGCGTTTAACATGTTATGTTTTCTTTGATGTTTTAAGTTTTAGCCTTTTAGAATGGTTTTTGTCAACGACATTGTCTTGACATTGTTTTGTTTTCGCGAGAGTTAAATTGAATACCCTTTGGGTATAATAATCTTTACGCGTTTAACTTCAACTCTCTTAGATGCTTCGACTTAATAGTCGTTTAGCATTACATATGGGTATTTTGACTTAGTTTCTTTTCTGTTTCCTAAAATCATAAGAGTTTTCCTAAGGTTTGTCTATGTTAGGGATTTTAAACCTAATTCTTATGTTTCTTCCTATGGTATCTTCATATTATTATTTCATTTAATGTTATTTGGTTAAACTTCAAAACATGAAAGTGTTTAGACATATCGACGATTTTGTCTTAACAACTAGGTACGACTAGTGTAACCAGGATTGGTGTGAATAATCATATGTACTTCATTGAAAATCTAGTAGAACCCTCTAAGATATCTTAGCTTAGAGGAGAACAAGATGTAGCTTAGTTGATTAGACCAGTATAAAATTTGTGTGTTCCTAGTATTTTAGTTTCACAAGCTTTCTATCGTCAACTGTAGCATATACTTGCAAAGCAAACATTTAACACACATGCGCTCATCATTAGACGCAATCTTCCTTAAGAGCTACTTCTCCTAGATGCTATAGAAGAATAGCTAAACAATTAAGCTATAAACGCCTCTGTCAAGACAACATCTTATGAGTCATAGGATTAACAACTCGTGAGGATCATCCAATCTTTATCAAAGGTTGTCAAATATCAGTGCTGAAGAAGATTTCCAAAAATACTATTCAACCCACCTTATAGTGTTTCTCACTACTTCAGAAAATAACTCAACTAGCAATTAAACAAGGTTTATAATAACTAAACCACTAAATTTGACCATTTCAAAACCTAAAACTCGGTATAAACACTTTGGCCACTAAACATTGGATTAGGAACCTTATAGCAACTGCAATGCTACTTTAAACATTGGACAACAACAATATATGTACTAATGAGATATGAAATTAACCTTTATAACTATTACCTATTGGAAATATACTCATTAGTACTAAAACACTATTTTTACACATTAACTAAGCTTACATCTATACTAATCCACCCAACAACCATTAATTACACAGAAAACAATACCTTAAACATTGACCTACATGAAAACTCCCCCTTAAACCAAGCCTTCCAAAAACCTGCCTATGACATTTAAAAGTAAGGTCCTACACAGATTGGACATTATAACTTATGGCAACATATTATTATAGAACCCAAAAACACTCAACCCCTTAGATAAAAGCTTGACAACGTATAAGACCAACTTGCACTCGAATAAATTTATGTCATTTTATAATTTTGATTAATTGACCCAAATTGGTTTATACCAGACAAATACAAAAAACCTAGCAAGTTCATACCCCTCAACCCAAACTAATGTGCTCACAAATTCGAAAATTCCAATTCAAGATAGTGATTACTACGTGTATTGATTTTACGTAACAAAAGATAAATTTCTAACCATATAAAACACTCAAAAAATGGATCATCATATGCAGGATCAGAACCAAGCCCAAAGTGCTACACTAAACAACTTTCAATTTATTAATTAGAGAATGTACAAACCTAGCGGTATCTATTGTACACGCAACCAAATCCAATCAAACAATAAAACAATTATCTAATTAAGTATACCATTGCAATTCAACCAAAAGTAAAATATAAACATGGCAGCAATCCAAATTCACCAAATCAATAAATTGCTCAACACAAATTGACGTGAACGTTAAAGAGAATGGAGCATCCAATAAATTCGTCGAGTGACATAAAGTAAATGATTTCAAAACATCATTACGCAAACACATATTGTAAACACAAGAGTTGTCTAGGTTAGCTTCCCCATACCTTGGCCAATTCTAATATCTTAACTACACACAATATCACAACGAACTAAATCCTCTTCTAGACTCACTTTTGTTGTCCAAAGTTTTGCGCTCACCCTTCTACAAATTTCTAGTCGTGCATTCATTTCTTCCCTCAAGGCTTTTACCTCTACACTCTCTTTTTTATTATTAAAACAATTGTGTTTCCCTTGCCATGGTATTATATTCTCTCCCCAAGCCCTCTCACGTTCACCCTTCAATTTGTCTCCAATCCCCCTCTTCCTCTTCTTTTTTCATTTTTTAAAACCAACCAAAATTTTTCCCTATTCTATCGCAATCAGTTTTTAAATTTTGAAACTGATAAAGGTTTTGCTTCCACGTTCAAATTTTCTTATTGCCATTTAACATAATTACGATTTATATTACTTATGTGGCCAAGGAACAATTTACTTAGTTTCTGAACCTAAAAAAGAAGACATTACAACCCCAAAAACATTCTTTTTGAGCCCCCCTAAGATTCAAAGTCTTATCCATTCATCCTAATCAATCATCTCCGTCAACAAGTCATCACATATCATTGAGTATAACACACACCATAAATATATTAAACATGCAATAGAATGTGTTGCACTATTTAGCATAAAATAGATATTTAACATAGAAAATAAGCTCTAATCAAGAATCAAATACATTACTAGTTAGCCCATCAAAAAGCTTTCACTAATTGAGCTACACAACACTTTGTGAACACATGAGAATTACATTAATAACATAGTTAAGTTTTATTACAATATCACTTCTAGTTCTACATTTTTCCTTGGGTCTTACAACCTTGGTCCATGCTTTCTTTGCCATTGAGACTCCTTCACGCGATGCATTCGTTCCATTAATTCCCGCAAATCCACTTCTTTTTTGGCCAAACTTTTCTTAGTTTCTTCCAGTTCATACAAGAAATAAGCCTTGTGAGGAGAATGGGGATTGAAGCCATGTTTGGATGATCTTCGAGACATGTTTCATAGCTACAAACAAAGAACAAACAAATTAGAAAACATAAAAAATATCAAAGTGAGTTGTTCTCAATGTATCACTCGGTCAGAGGTGTAGGGAAGGCACACTCAAAAATTGACTCAAACTAGAATGTCACTTAGTTTTTTTTTTCATTGTTGAACAAGCAACTCAAGTCATATAAGAGCAACTTTAAACCAATCTCTCGAAAGGACAAAACTACAAAACACAATAAAGACAAGCAAAAAAAGGCCAAACAGAAATTTTTTTTAACCAAAAATAACATAATGGCTTTAATATATAAATTACTCAAACACAAAAGAAATTGTCCCTACTAGAAGCTAACACAATTTGCCATGTCACAAAGAGCAAAATGTATGCAAGTCTTAAGCTAGTTGTGTTAATGTGTTTTTATAGAACTATTTGTTGATGCCATTGTAAAGAGAATTTCAACCTTAAGGAGGAATGAATGACCTTTTTTTTTTCTTAATTACTTTTATCACCAAATTGACTTTAGATCAGATTATGTTTTCATTTTTGCACTCTATTTGTAGTCATGAACGCCCGCACTTTTAATTTTAGGTCACACCTCAATTTTCTATGTACCATACACCTATTATAAATTGTTCATACATTCAAGTAACAATCACAAGAAAATTTCTATCCTAGAAACCTATAGACATATGACATCAAATAAGAAAAAGATGGACTTAAAAAAATTAAGTAATGGACTAATGATATGTACCACATGATAAAGTGCATACCCTCACTGTAACACCAAATAAAAGTGCATCTGATAATAATACAAGTTAATTACTAATGAATAGCAAGACAAGTGGCTAGATATGCCTAAGGCCTAGAATATATGCACACAGTATAAAATAAAATAGATGGTCAAAATATGTGAATAAATATAAACACACTAGTCAACTGATGCAAGCAATTAACTGCATAATGGAAAGTTTAACTACCAAAATTAAATTGAACCGAATAGAAATAGGATTCTTGCTAATTGTAATAGGATTATTTCAGACAAGATAGATAAGCTGAATGCAATTCTAACGTGAATGATAGTTTTGAAGAAAGTTAATAGCACTAGAATTAAAGGCACCAAATCAATTATAAGCACACATGTGAATGTGACTTAACAAAAGAAATGTGCACAAATTGGCTTCCTAATGCATTGCAATGCATTAACACTAAACAAAATTGCAGATACAAAAGACTACACTGCTTAAAAAGAATAGTGTTCAGTTTGATAGAACAATAAGTAACAAAGATGAAGGATTCAATCAACTCGAATCCATGTACATAGCATACCTAGACACATGAGACCACATGATGTAGACTAGAATTCTTAAGTTGATTATCAAATATGTGATGAAGGATATATGTTATTGATTGCTTGGTTAAAATTGATTTTAGATTACAAAATCAGTGAAATTCAATAGAGATTACAAAGAACACGAAAGAACTAAAGGAATTTCTAATTTAAGTCACTCGAGCAGATGGAATTGCATACGAACATAATATACTGAATGAACATAGACTGCAAATTTATGTCCAGGAAAGAAAACTTAAGTGACTGAAGATTAGCTTATATGTAGTGGAATGTGGAAAACGAGGCAGAGTGGATGATGATGTGTAGGAGCCCATGCCACTTGGAGATGAAAGATCTAAGATGAGTGGAAGCAGGAGTCACCACTCGAGTTACTTGTGTGTAAGCTTTGGGAACAAAAACGAGCTTTGAGGCGATCAATAGTTCCATTAGGACCAACTTTGATAGCCAAAACTCACCTGTAACCAACAACAAATTTACCAGACCGTAATGGGACAAGCTCCTAAGTTTCATTATTCTAAAGAGCATTTAGTTCATCTAGCATGGCCTCACGCTAACCAAGATGAGTTAAGGCATCACTAAAGTTTGGGATGGTCATAAAAGAAATAGATGAAACATAGGTATAAAAGAGGGTCACTAGTGCAAAAACAACGTATAACGTCACGCGTTCAACGTCCAACCACTAAATAGCCAACGTTAAAAATGACCGGTGGCATTCTTGTAAATAAATGAAATTGTAGAACGTCGAAGCCCCATTCAATTCGACGTTCTATGATGGTAATTTTTAAAACCAGCGCGTCATTCTCTTTCTTCTTTCTTTTAAACCACCAATAGTACGTTGAATCCTGTAGGGGTTCGACGTAATATTTGTCAGTCAGAACCCAAAGAGTCACCCTTTTTATTTCTTTTTTCTTTTTTCTTTTAAACAACAAATAATACGTCCAATTCTGTAAGGGCTTCGATGTATTATTTGTCAACCATAAGCCAAAAAAATAACCCCTTTTTAATTCTTTTTTTCTTTTTTCTTTTAAACCATATATAATACGTCGAATTTTGTAGGGGCTTCGACGTATTATTTGTCAGCCAAAAGTTTCCCCTTTTTAATTTGAGCGGGAGATTGAAAATTCATTTACTTTATCTTAGTGCGCGAGACTCTCTTCTCTTCTCAAACTTTTCTCGGACGAAGTTTGACGACCATCACATGTAATCTTTCTTTCATTTGATACAAATGCATGTTAATTAATTACTTTATGTATAATTTTCGTTTGTTTTGACTGATTATTTTCGTGTTTTTGTCCTTCATCAGTGCATTCTGCTTTCTCTCTCACTGGTGAAAACACTTTATTCCGACGAACCCACCTTTTGAAGGTTTGTTTTTGTTTTCGTTTTCGTTTTGAAGAACTTATTTGTTGAACTTGTTTGTTGTTGTTTTTTGTTGAACTTGTTTGTTATTGTTATTTGGTTGAACTTGTTTGTTGTTGTTGTTGTTGTTTGATTGAACTTGTTTCTTGTTTGTTGTTGATACTATACTTCACGTTCATAGTTCATGCTTTATAAAATACCAAAAATCGAAATTTGTTGTTTTTCTGCTTTTCAAGTCTAGTAGAGTTGTAAAAAATGATCACAATTAATTAAACAAAACAAAAAAATTGCTTAACGTCGAATATTAACAAAATTTGATGTCAATTTGATTAACGTCAAATTTTTTAAATTCGACGTCAATTTAACGTCTCCCGATATGATGTCGACCTCGAATTCGACGTGAAAGGCCAAAAAACAACGACATTATACAATATTTTTGTATTGGTGGGTGAACACGATCTATGATAACTTAAAGCAATATAATGTGGAAAGAGATTACGGGTAGAACGTATACCTTGTCAGATGGAAATTAGAAGGGTAAACTCTGTTGTTGGAGTTGGAGGAGACAAAGTAGTTGATACTTGAATTGAGTCGCTAACTAGTTGATGAAAAACACATAATGAACAAGGTACAATTGGAGGAACACAAATGACAGGAATATTGACTATATTAGGATTATTAATTGTAGTAGAGGGAGACATACTAGAGGAAGAATGATTGTTAAAATAAAAGGAAGACTCATTGAAGCTAACATCTGTAGAAACAAAGTAGTAGTTAAGAGAAAGAGAAAAATACTTGTATCTTTTTCTTGATTTAGTAAAGCCTAAAAAATACAATTGTATGATCAAGGAATTAACTTATCAAGACCAGGACTAATATTATGAACAAAACATATAGACCTTAAAACTTTTAAAGGTAAGAGGTCAATGGGTTCATAAGGAAATAAAATAGAATAAGGTATTTTATTATCTACAATAGAAGAGGGCATCCAATTAATGAGGTAACATGTAGTAAGAATAACATCACCCTAAAAATATTGAGCAATGTTACCTTGAATTAAAAGAGTGCAAGAAATAAGATGTCTATTTTTGCACTCAATCATCTCATTTTATTGAGTTGTATACGTTAAGACAAGATCGTCTAAAGAAAATAGATTGTCTAGTAACTTGAGTTTTGAAGTTTAACAAACAACATTTAATGAAATATCATTTAGAGAAGTATAACGTATGGACAATGTGCACATCAGAACATTTTTATTAAACGCTATCAAGACAAATCATGACGTGTCAAGTATAAAAGATTAAACAACATTAATCAAAAGTGCATCTAGAAAAATGAAGCCATAAACGATATATTGTATCTACTTGAAAAAGCTCAAAATTGCACTGAATTATTTATTATACGAAACATGCTTCAACACTCTATCTACGTATAAATCATTAAACACATGTACGTACTATACCTTTTTTGCTCGACTTTTTCTTTCTTTATCTATGCATAAATTGACAATACAATGATATACTCAAAAGCACTGCACGAAGATCAGAAAGACGCTGTAAATAGGAAGACATTCCTGGAATGTTTTCTAATTCCTGGAATGTTTTCTAATGTTTTACGTCCTACAATAGTCGTACAAACTCTAACTATGAAAGTAATGTTGCTCTTTGTACGAGAGACCACATACTCTTAACAAAGTAAACTATCCCTAATTAACGGTCATCTCTCAAAGAAAGCTTTAAAATGAGGACTTGATACGAAACAACATGCTTAGATATAAATAAAACTAAGAACTAAACAAGAACAATTATGAAATGGAATTAAAAGACTAAAGTTGTAAGAGCCAAATGAGAGGAAACTTATAAATTGGAAGGCATGCCACTTGAAAGGATCCATGATAAAATCCAAGGAGGATCGTCACTTGTTCTTCACAAGATAAGATTCAAATTTAGACTGAGACAAAATTCTATATCAAAGAAGTAATGCAATTGAATGCAAAACACTCTTTATATTCAAATTTGAAGATGTTCAAGGTGTATGTATAAAGAAGACCTTAGGTTGCTTTTATAGCATTAAGAGGTGAAGTAGGTGGAGAAAACTAAAGGATGTGGGACTTAGAGGCCTACAAGTATGGACAACAACTCTCAAGGGTGTTTTACGTCCCACATCTCTTAATTCTACAACCTTCTAAGAGTGTATAAGCTACCCAACTAGTATAAATATCAAAATTAAAATTATACATGAGATAACTTGCATTACAAGCAACTAAAAGGAGAAAAGACTTATTTATTCTTCTTTCTTTTAAGTACAAACTATGTGAAGTCCCACATGGTTTGCACCTTAAAGAAAATAAGAATATAAAAGCCTCTTTACAACCAAACTAAAAGAAAGAAACAAGAAAGGCAAAATACAAGCCTATGAACAACCTATTCTACTAAAGGCCAAAATACAAGCCATAAAGTTTATGCTATGTGTTGAAATGCCTTTTAGTCACCTCAAAGCCAACAAAACCTAGTCCCCACTAATGTTATATAGGGTTGACTAGGGATCAATCCAAGGACTTGGTACTTGTTAAGAATAGAATTGTAGAATTATAACCTATTTATTTATGTACTAAAAACTAAAACTAGGTGGGAAAAAATGTAAAAAGAAATCTGATATGAGAAACTAATTAATGATGCATGATTATATTTATCTAAATGATGTATAAATAAAGGAAACTAATACCTAGTGTTATGAACTAGATGCAATGAAGAAAGAATATGTAAACAAAACCTAATAAGCTAAAACCTAAAGTTACACTACTATTGTGTTATTGTAAAAAGAAGGAAAATCAGAACCTAACTAATTGAATCAATACCATATAACATACTAAAAGCTAAAATAAGAAAGTAAACTACTTATGAAAAACCGAAACAAGCAAATGATAAATCCTAATTCTACTAATGAAAATCTATAATGCAAAGTATGAAAAGAAATCTCAAATGGAAACAACAAGATAGAAAACTGAAATAGAATTGAAGTAACTGTCCTAAATCTACCATCTATCAAACCAATTAAGTAAAAAATCATACAAAGAATTTAGGTAAAAAAATTTCTAGATTGAACAAACATTGAATTGCTAAAGAGGGTCTCAATCACTCTTAGGAAGACATCCTGTAATATAAAACTCACTTTGGGGTCTTTGAGTTCATATTTCAGAACTTGAAATGGTGACTCTTACTCAATTCATCAACCCATTATTTTTATAATCCAAAAACATGTCATATCACTCATCAAAAGCATCATAAAACTACTCTAAAAGCAATAAGAAACAAAATCAAAATATGTACTCTGTAGTGTGAAAACATCATCAAACTCAAAAACGAATATCAAATGAATAGGATCAATGCAAGAAAGAGATATACTACAATCTAAAACGTAAGCAAAATCAATAATAGTGCAAGTACAAAAACGTAAATGGGATTAAAAAGGCAAAGTGACAATTAAATGTAAATTGTATCAAAGTTGAAACATAAAAGTGCTTTATTGAAAACTAAATTCAGAAATACAAGATACCAAAGTTCTCAAAGAGCCCTAATGCCTGTCACCCAATGGAAAAACTCCAAGAACTTTTGTGCAAGAATCAAAGTATCTCTACTTTACAAAAACTGAGAAACCTAAAACTTAAAAGCTGAATCGAAAATCTAATCTAAGTGTAGTGTCTATCACCCACCACACACCACTATACATTACAAGAGTTCCCTTTATATAGGGAAAGTCAAAAACAAAAAGAGAAAGAAAGAGAGGAAAGGGGAAAGAATCAGTTACAACTTAGAAGCTTCTCGAATCAATCTTCAACTGACTCGAACCTCTCTTCTCTTCAGTCGTTCCAGCTTCGCACACCTCCGATCATGATTTTGGTCGATTAGTTTCTAGGTCGACTTCCTTTTGGTTTTCTTCATCAGACCGATCATCCTCCAAGCCGATTAGTTTATGGGCCGACTTCTTTTTGGGCCACGAAGCTTCTAGTCTTCGTCCAAAGTCATCCATGGAGCTCACATTGTTGCTTCTCTTCTTCTGTGCTTGACAAATCCTAACTCGAGGGTTGAGAGAATTTGGGAAAATTCCAAATCGATTTGATCTCTTCTGCACAAATGGATGTGCTCGAGCCTTATCCTCAAAGGCAACTTCAACACACCGTTTCACCTATGCTCAGCCCATGCCATTGATCAGCACATCTCAACCCATCAAAAGCTGTCCAAAGTAAACTTCAGCCTAATCTCAGCAAAGGTGCGATGCTTTTATTTTCATTTCAGGTTGACCCAGTGCTTTTTATTCAGTTCAAAACAGCTAGCACATTGCTTCAGCCCAATTCGAGCTTTATAGACCCAAACAACCAAAGACTTGATCTACAAGAAAGAAATTAGGAGTTTAAATAGTAAAAAGAAGTTTGGTCGAGGTTGTACCAGAATCAAATTAATATGCAATTAAAGTGCAGTATAAAAAAGGAAGTGATTCTTAGGTCGTCTCTCAAGGACCAAATATGATTCATGAATTAGATCAAACACTTGGTGGGGGGTGTTTTTGGACAGATTTGTGTAGTGATATTAGATAAATTAAAGCACGAATTGAACATAGATTTAAAATGATTGGTCACCAACTCAATTACAATGCTTCCAATCACAGATTAACAACAAATACTCACTCCTCTAACCCCTAATCCAACATTAATTAACCAACTAAGCAAAGAGCAATTATGCTTTCATAAAAGCGAATTAAGCAAACATTTTCCTCATATTCAATCAACTCTGCACCACACAGTTTCATCAACTAAGCGAAGATTAAACGCCAATTAGGCAACTAAGTGTATACCCAATCGTAAACGCAAAACAGATTCAATATTAAGCCAAATCAAAGCAGCAAATCTACACTTTCAACTTAGAAATCTCATGGAAACTATGCAATTTTGCCAATGACCAATCAAGCACACTTAAGCTACCATTAAAACAGAATTCAAACAGCAAAACGAAATGGAATTAGAGCACAAAACGCAAACTAAAATGGGAAAACGAAATTGCATATAGAAACGAAATTGGAAACGTAAATGGAAGCAATAAACGAAAACGAAATTGTAATTAAAAACGTAAATCATTCATTACAAGGAAAGGAAAAGAGAACAAAACCTAAACCCTCAAAAGGGGGGGGGGGGGGGGGCGCAAGAAAACACAACTATGCTCCAAGACCTAAGGCGAAAACGTGAAATGGTGGAAAGAGGGGAAGTGAAATCTGATTTGGGGTTTATAGACCCCAAATTACAATTCTGCCCTTCTAATGGGCTTCTAAAAAATATTGACCAAAAGTAGGCCCAAAAGTCAAATCTGGTCAAAACTAAAATGATTAAAATTATAAAATGAAATTAATCCCAATTGTTGACGTGGTCACACTCTTGTTGTCCCAAAGTATGATTCCAAAATTGCCCTGCAAATAATAATCGGAATAATTAAGACCAAATAATTCAAATTAATTAAAATAAGAATTATTAGTCCACTTGAACCCAAATAGTGAAAATGAGACAATAATGAAGAATTAAACACAATTCACTAATACAATATGGTGCAGAAAGCTAAGTGAATAGTACCAAATAGTGATTCATCAACTTGATCTATAAGAAAGAAATTATGAATTTAAACAACAAAAAGAAAAGATAAAAGCCTACAAAAGCAATAAAAATATTGTTTATTTTTCTGAATATTTTTATCTAAGGAGGAAAAAAAACTTATTTATTTAACTAAGAAGGGAAAATTAACATTATTTTTATCAAACCCTAAAATTAAAGAAAAATCTATAAACTATCCTAATTCTGGAAAATGAGAAACTAAAAGAACCTAAAAATAACTTCCAATCTAAGAAAAATATGTAAAAATTGGGAGTTATCACTATGTTATTTTATGTTTCTTGTCACTCTTTTAATCTCTTCATCCTTGCTCTATATATGATCACATCATCCCTTCCAGGTTGGAGATGATTTGATCTTGAATCTTGAAAAACCTGCAAAAAGAGAGAGATTAATGACTTATTGTGGAAGCATGCCATTACGGATTGACTTTATTGCTTTTTGTAAGCCAAAGTAACTCCTCCTGGATCAAATGCCAATTTACAAAAAGCATCAAACATTTTATGAATGAATTTATGGTTGTTAAACAAATTATATAGACAAGTAATACTAGAAGAAAGTTTCCTTAGATTTTTATTGTATTTATTGGTAAAAACTATATGAGACCCTCTTTAGAAAAAAAATTATTTTTGTCTTGAGTGGAATGTAACTAAAGGGGTAACACTAATTCAAGATATGGTTCAGAAAAGGTTATTGAAAAGTTGGAAATAAGGGAAGAAGGAGGTGTAAGATTTGTACAAAATTCTTTTGGAACAAAGAAAGAAAACTTAGGAAATGGAGAAAAGTAGAAGGATTGAAAAACTCCCCTATCATGGCTTGGATCCATTTGAATGACGGAAGGGGAAGGTGCCTTTAGTAGCACTTTCTCAAAAACATGTGCCTTCTCCTTTCCTCTAACAAGTTTTTCTTTTTCTTTCTTTGCTCTCTCGTTTCTTTCATTTCTCTCATATTCTTCTTTTACTCTCTCCTCGCTTTTTTTTTCTCTTATTTTCTTCTTTTACTCTCTCTCCTATTTTCTATCTTGTAGGTACTCATTTAAACAATTAAGCATTACTTTCTCTTTTTCATCACTTGATGAGGAAGAAGAGCTATAAGTTGGTGAAGGTAAGGAAGAGGTAGACTCATTAGTGACAATTGCTTTACCTCTAATGCACATTGAATTTTGTTGGGGCAAGCAGAAGCTATATGACTATGTCTTAAGCATTTAAAACATTTAATATGACTTGGTCTAGAAGGGGCTTTAGGTTGGGAAGAAGGATGGTTAGAAGAAGAATGACGACAAGATTTATTAGTGGGCTCCTTAGATACATCCTTGGCTTTATCATTTAATTATGAGGATTTGTAGAAAGCATCTCTTGAGTATGAAAATTTGTTGTGATATACATCAAAATTCTCGTCTTTATGAAATTCAATTATATCATGTTGCTATTAAGTCCACTAATAAACCTTGTTCATTTTCAATGGTGTTAGTACGATGTATGTGCACTTTGAGCTTGCGTCCATACTCCTCCATACTTCGTCTACCTTGATTAAGCCTTTAGAGCTTAACCAAGAGGTCTCTAAAGTAGTGAGTAGGTACGAAGCACTGGATTATAATGTCCTTAAAAAGTTCCCATGTGCTTGCGGGTGAGCCCATAGTGGTTAAGTTTCTCCTATTTAGCCATTGTTTAGAGCATTCCTCTAAAGCTAAACAAGCTAACTTTACATGAAATGCTTCATCTACACTATATAAACCAAAATTTTGATCTACTTTAGCTATCAAATTTAAACAAATGGGAGGATCTTCTTCTCCTTTGAAAGGTGCAAGTTGAACCTTGGCAATTGAAAGAATTGGTCAAAAGCTCTATCTTCTAGATGCTCCTTGAAAGGGCCATGACCATGAGTAGAATGGTTGGACTCTTGATGTGCATATTCTTTCTTTCCTTTCCTCTTAAACTCTTTTTCCATTTTAAGGTTGAGAAGATCATTTTGCTTCTGGATTTTGATGGCATACTGCCTCATGAAATTACCTCATTGTTCTCTTGTATTTTGTTACATTTTATTGTATATGCATTACACTTCTCTTGGAGTACGGGTTACTATAAATACTCATCTTTACCATTGTATCATTCACTTTTAAACATAATGAATTGTGATTTTTGTAGAGAAAATCCAGACACAATTCTACATTGAAAGTCAGGCTAGAGAGTCTCAATGAACCGCCTCTAGCCACCTTCCAAGCACCTTCCTCATTCTTTCATTTCTCCATTTCTCCATTGTGCTTACTCTCTCATTTCCACGCTGACGCATCACCAGCCACTGTGTGTCCGCACATCAGCGCCACATCCTCCTTCAGCACACGTCAGCAACCACATCTTCATTTCTCCTTCACATCACAACCGCACCTCTCATTTCCTCCCTCGTGCATCCATCGTGCATCCCTCCACATTTTAGAGCGTCTCCTTCTCGCTCTCGAGATCTCATCGTCTCCAACCATCCTCCAACCACAGATCGGCCTTTCTCCTCCGTCTTCACCGATTGTAAGTCACTTTTCACCGATTAATCTTCTTTCCCTCCATTCATGCCCTTGTTCCATCGATTAATCGGTCAAAATAGAGTTCTTCGTCCTCCTAGGGTTTCTCACCGAACAAAGCATCATCATCCTCCTTACCTTTGACTTACACCGATTAAACCCTAGATCCTAGGATTTCTAGTGTTCGATATCAGTTTTCCCCTTCAATCTCGCGTTTCCTCTCCATTCCGCTGCGTCTTCACTCGTCGGAGAAGCTTCGAAGATCCGGATCGCCTTCTGCTGCCTCCGTCGGTACGAACTCCTCAGGCTCTTCCATCAGATTTTCTTGAAGGCTTTCTTCATGTCCAATTTGCTATATGTGCTTCCATGAGTGTTGTCTCCTTTGGAGGAAGAATGCCTTGAACCTGTACACATTTACTACAAAAAATAGTAGCAAAACTCATAACAAAAGAGGTTAGAACAACAACAAAAATCACTTAAAAACAACAACACTCTCCTTAGTGTTTGCTCTTGATTTTGGCCAAAATGAAGGTAAAGATCACTCCAACTCACTTGCAAACTTCACTCAAAATAACCAAACAACAAGCAAAACTACGAAGTATTGAATGAATTAACACCCAATGAACACAATAATCCATAGAATTAAAGTGAAACAAGGAATGAATATTATTCCTAACATGTAAACGAAACAATAGAAACAAATTTCACTCAAATCAGAGTTGCATTAGGCGCTAGCGGAAAGAAAACAAAGGCTTTTTCTATGTAACATGCACTTCTAAATTGATCAAACCTAAGGCTTTAGATACCACATAGAAATAAAACTAAGAACTAAATAAGAACAATTAAGAAATGAAATTAAAAGACTAAAAACGTAAGAGAGAAAAGAGAGGAAACTTATGAATTGGAAGGCATGCCACTTGAAAGGATTCAAGATAAATGCTAAGGAGGATCACCACATATTCTTCCCAAGATAAGATCCGAATTTAGACTAAGAGATATAATTCCATCTCAAAGAAGTAATGCAATTGAATGCATAAACACTCTTTATATTCAAATTTGAAGGTGTTCAAAGTGTATATACAAAGGAGACCTTATGTTTCTTATATAGCACTAGGAGGTGAAGTAGGTGGAGAAAATTAAAGGATGTGGGACTTGGAGGCCTAAATTCTAGACAATAACTTTAAAGGGTGTTTTAAGTCACAAATATCTTAATTCTACAACCTTCTAAGGGTATATAAGCTACTTAACTAGTCTAAAGATCAAAACTAAAACTATACATGAGATAACTTGCATTACAAGAAACTAAAAGGATAAGAGACTTATTTATTCTTCTTTCTTTTATGTCCAAATGTGAAGTCCCACATTACTTTCAGCTTAAAGAAAATAAGAATATATAAGCTTATTTATAATCAAACTAAAAGAAAGAAACAAGAAAGGCAAAATACAAGCCTATGAATAACGTATGCTACTAAAGGCCAAAATACAAGCCATAAAATCTATGCTATGACTTTTTATGCTTCTTGTCACTCTTTTAATCTCTTCATATGATCACATTGCTATTATTGTATCATTACACTGTTATTCTCTCAATAAGCTTACATCGTCTGAGTTTGTTCATAGAACAAAAGAAATAACTTCATAAGTTCTCAAATTTATTTGTATTATAATTATCCTCTCACTAAGAGTTATCAGAATTTGTACTTATAAACCAACGCTAATTGTGTTTGGATATTCTAAAGAGAATTAAAACACTTTTATTGTTTAGCTCAAGAGAGTTAAATGTTGGTATCGGAGGGGGTATTTTTCGAAGAGTATAGTGCAGCAGAAAACGTGTTCGATCACAATTAAAATTAATTTGGTCCTTTTAGTAAATATAATTTTCTTTCAGAAAATTAATCAAACAGTTGATATATGTAAAATAATATGAGTGTAGGGAATAGAAAAATCACACAGATATTTTTATCCTGGTTCGATTCAACAGAATCTACGTCTAGTCGTTAATCACTATAAATAGTGATTAACAGTTCCACTAAAAATGGTTTAACAGATTACAATCAAATGAACAGGAATAAAATGAAAAGAACCACTCTACCAACTTGAAGAGAACCGCTCCGGCAATCGACCAACGATTCGCAAGCTTCTCCTTTCACAAGAGCAGGCAGAGTACCTTGCTAACTTGAAGAGAGTCTGCTCCGACTATGGACACACGATACGCGAGCCTCTCCTTTCACAAGACCAAGCAAGGGAACAATGAACAAAAAGCTCTCTAAGAACGTTCCTCTGACACACAGTGTTCTAAGCTTTCTCAGTTCAAAAAACGTTTTTTTCTGAATTCTCCAAATCAAATTATATAGCCAAGTACACTGAATGCCAAAGGTCAACTCCTAACTGCCATGAATAATCGATTATTATAAGTGATAATCGATTATTCAAGTCCATTACAGAGTTTTCAAAAAAGGTGATAATTGATTATATGAAGTGATAATCGATTATTCAAGTATGACTTGTGATAATCGATTATTGCTTCATGATAATCGATTATTCTAGTACAAAAACATGTGATAATCGATTATTGCTTAACCATAATCGATTATACTAGTAAAAATTACAATGTTTAACATTTTCCTACTACATTCAAAATCTACAAGTTGCTTTTTTAAATATTTTCCTACTACATCCAAAATCTATAAGTTGCAGCATCATCAAAACACATCTTCAGGTTTTACCAATACTCCTTATTGGTAACAATCTCCCCCTTTTTGATGATGATCAAAAACTCTCTTTTTAAAAGCAACTCAGATTTACCTGCAACATATATAAACTAATGGACAACCACAGAGTTAGCAGTACCTGTACAATTAAAAACTATTTTTTTTTAATCCTCCCCTTATATTTCTTCTCCCCCTTTTTGATCATAAGCAAAAAGAATAATGTAATAACCTCCCCCTTAATATGAGCTCCCCCTCAAAAATGGAATATATGCACAAAATAAAAGCTCATTATATTAAGAACATAAAGGAATTACATGAAATTCATAAAGATTAAGAAACTAAATACCATAAAGAAAATAACATAACAATCAAACTTAGAGGCCTAAAACCTAGAATTCAGGACTAGGAGAACGTTCAGGAGGTGGGATATTAAGATGACCCTCGATGTTAGATAGGCGAACATCAAGATCAAGAAATTGATCAACCATGTACTCATCAACAGATCTCTGCTACTCATAAATCTCCTCAAAGTGAGTCTTTTGTGCAAGACTCATATCCTCCAACTGTTTAGATAACCTTGCAAAATGTTCTTCCATAGAAGTTGAGGAAGAGGAGGGTATGTTGGATGGTCCAGCATCAGACGGAGCAGCAACACTTACTGGATCAACCATATGAGTGTCCATGTCATCATCTTCATCTACATCAGGATGGTCATCATCTTTGTGAATAAGGACTCTGCCTCTAGTAATGAATCCCATTTGACGAAAGGTAGTATCTCCAATTTCTGATCTCACAGCTTCAATAGTTTGAACGAGTTCTCCTTCAACAAGTACACCTTTGAATTCTAAAATCCTAGAAATAAGAAGAGCATAAGGAAATTGATATGAATGGGATTTCTTGGCTTTTACCATTGTGTCAGCAATGAGAGCAGGCCAGTCGATGTGTATGTGATTTAGAATCCCATACAACAGAAGTAAATCCTGCTCAGAGCATTGAGCATGGTTGGTTGCTCTAGGACATAAAATCCAGACAATCAAGTAGTGGATCATCCTTTCTTCAACTTTAAAACCTCCAACCAGTAATTGCCTTCTATTGGTTTGCCGTTCAGGATGTCGCAGGAAGGATTGAAAAGTCATCATCCTATTGAAATCTTCAAGTCCTAAATGGACTTTGACAGCATCATCCCAGATGGGAAGTTGAGCAACATTGGTCCATACGTCATCATCTAAAATGATGTGTACTCCCTTGACCTTAGTAGATATTATCCCATCTCGATAGCGCAAGTTGAAGTAGAAGACTCTTATAAGATCAGGATAAATGCATCCTTTTTGTTCTAACAGATGCGTTAACCCCTGCTCAGCAAAAGTGTTTGGAAATTGAAAGCCATAGAAGCGAAAAAAATCAAGACGAATAAACTTTACCGCCATGATCTTCCTTTCTTGCCAAGAATTAACAAAGTCTGCATGTTTCCCTTGATCTGAAATCCATCCATCTATGTTTGCAAGACGTGGTTGAGAAGAAGAGGAGGCTCCAACTGTTCTGCGACGGTGCCTTCTTGAGTCAGCCATGGAGGAAGAATGGGAAAATGAGATGTTGAGAAGGTGAAGAGAAATGAAGAAGATTTGAGCTCTAGATTTGATTTCAGCAGTATTTGGGTACAAAGGAGTGTCTAATAATCGATTATGGGGGGCTATTTATAAGAAAAATGGAAAAACTAGCCATTTATGGCCGTTTATAGCCGTTATGGGATGCTCCAACGGCTCTATTTTTGAAACTGTCAGCGCGATAATCGATTATGGCTCGTGATAATCGATTATCAGTTCAATAATTACTGCCCAGAATTGCATGATAATCGATTATGCATAATGATAATCGATTATCTGCTCAAGATTTTCCAGAATTGAATTTTATGCATGAATAATCGATTATAACTTAGTGATAATCGATTATGAAGCGTTAAGTTTACGAAAAATGCAAAAATTTCATAGATTTTGATTCTAAGATATGTCTAACACTCCTAACTCTCTTCTAAGCTCAAAAAATCTATCTTTAGGTTGAGCCTTGGTAAAGATATCAACTAATTGATGTAAGGTATCAACATATTCAATTTGACAATCCCCCTTTTGAATATGATCTCTTAAGAAATGGTGCCTAATTTCTATATGCTTAGTTCTTGAATGCATTATGGGGTTCTTGGTCAAATTTATCGCACTAGTATTGTCACATTTTAGAGGAATTTTGTCAAGGAAGATATCAAAGTCTTCCAATTGTTGTTTCATCCACAAAATTTGGGCACAACAGTTTCCAGCTGCAATATATTCAGCTTCGTTGGTAGACAAAGCTACACATGCTTGTTTCTTTGAGTGTCATGACACTAAAGAACATCCCATGAAATGACAGGTTCCACTAGTACTTTTTCTATCAATTTTACAGCCACCATAATCTGCATCAGAGTATCCTATTAAACTAGGTGAGGCATCAGAGGGATACCAAAGTCCAAATGAAGTAGTTCCCTTTAGATATTTTAGAATTCTCTTAACTGCAGTCAAATGAGATTCTTTAGGATTGGCTTGGTATCTAGCACATACACAAATACTCTGCATAATATCTGGTCTACTAGCAGTTAAGTATAGCAAGGATCCTATCATGCCTCTAAACATGGTTTCATTCACTCCTTTTCCAATTTCATCCTTATCTAAATAACATGAAGTACCCATGGGTGTACTAGCTTCCTTGCAGCTATCCATACCAAATTTCCTAAGAATTTCTCTACAGTATTTAGTTTGGGAGATGAATGTTCCACCATTCATTTGTTTTATCTGTAGTCCTAAGAAAAAGTTTAACTCACCCATCATAGACATCTCAAATTCACCTTGCATTAATTTTGCAAACTCTTCACACAAAGAATCATCAGTTGACCCAAAAATGATATCATCTACATAAACTTGCACGATTAAAATCTGTTTTCCTACTTTCTTAATGAATAAGGTTGAATCAACCTTTCCTCTAGAAAATTCATTTTCAATTAAAAAGGTACTAAGTCTTTCATACCAAGACCTAGGTGCTTGTTTAAGACCATAAAGGGTCTTTTCCAACTTGTAAACATGATCAGGAAATTTAAAATCTTCAAAGCCAGGAGGTTGACTAACATACACTTCTTCTTTTATAAAACCATTTAAGAAAGCACTTTTTACATCCATTTGATATAGTTTAAATTTCATCAAAGATGCATATGCAAGTAATAATCTAATTGCTTCTAACCTGGCTACCGGTGCATACGTTTCATCATAATCTATACCTTCCTCTTGACAGTATCCTTTAGCAACTAGCCTTGCTTTATTCTTTGTGATGTTTCCATCCTCATCAAGCTTGTTCCTGAATACCCATTTTGTTCCTATGACTTGGAATTCTTCTTGTTTTGGAATAAGTTCCCAAACTTCATTCCTTTGAAATTGATTTAGCTCTTCTTGCATAGCAATGCACCACTTGTCATCTTGAAGAGCTTCCTTTATATTTTTAGGTTCTACCTGAGACACAAAAGCAACAGTTAGACAAAAATTATTTAAATTATGTCTAGTAGTTAACCCTTTTGATATATCTCCTATGATGTTGTCCAATGATAGTCCTCTTGGTTGTTGATAGCTTTTGGAATCAACGACTTGGGGTGTTTCTTGAAGCTCCGGAGGATAATTTTCATTTAGATACATCTCCTCAAGGGCTTCTCTTAAGTAATCCTCATCACCTGCAATGGGTCTATTTGACTCAAGAGGATTTACCTCAAGGTCTACAATCTCATCAAAGATAACATGCATTGATTCTTCAAAAAACACTCTATAAGCTTTTCTAGTCAAAGAATATCCTAGAAAAATTGCTTCATCAGATTTTGCATCAAATTTTCCAAGATTATCTTTTCCATTATTTAAGACAAAGCATTTGCATCCAAAAATTTTCAAATGAGATATATTTGGTTTTCTACCATTCAACAGTTCATATGGAGTTAATTTTAGAATTGGCCTAATAACAATCCTATTTAACACATAACAAGCAGTACTTACTGCATCAGCCCAAAAGTATTTTGGCACATTAGATTCATTCATAAGCGTTCTAGCTAATTCTTCTAATGATCTATTTTTCCTTTCAACAACACCATTCTGTTGCGGAGTTCTAGGTGCAGAAAAATTATGTGCAATGCCAAATTCTTCACAAAATTTTCCAAACGATTCATTTTCAAATTCACCACCATGATCACTTCTCAAAGTTTTGATTTTCAAATCTTTTTCATTTTGAATACGTTTAGCAAAAGTTTTAAATGCTTTGAAAGCTTCACTTTTCAGAGTTAAAAAGAAAGTCCAAGTAAATCTAGAGTAATCATCAACAATTACAAGAGCATAGTAGTTTCCACCAAAACTTTTAATTCTAGATGGACCAAACAAGTCCATATGCAAAAGTTCTAAAGGTTTTGATGTTGAAATCATGCTTTTAGATGAAAATGAAGATTTGGTTTGTTTACCCTTTTGACATGCAGAACAAAGTTTATCTTTCTCAAATTTTAGTTTAGGCAAACCAATCACAAGATCCTTAGAGATTAATTTATTTAAGTGTTGCATGTGAATATGTGCAGCTCTTTTGTGCCATAGCCATGGATTGTCTTCTTTAGCAACTAAGCATGTTATATTATGACTAGATGCACTCTCAATATCAATCAAATATATGTTATTATGCCTAACACCTTGCAAAGCAATTTCAGCAGAATTTTTAAAATAAACAGTACATTTGTCACTCTCAAAAGTTACCTTGAAATCTTTGTCGCATAGTTGGCTTATGCTTAGAAGATTATGTTTGAGGCCTTCAACGTATAAGACGTCTTTTATTGTCAAAGTGTTTCCTCCTCCAATGTTTCCAGTACCCATTATTCTTTTCTTTTGAAATTTTCTTTCCTTCTTGTCTTCACTTTTCTTGCTTTTTGGACACTCAAATTTTACGTGCCCTCTTTCTCCACAACCGAAGCACTTTACGTTTGATGGAGATTCTTGACTTTCTTTCCTATCTTTGTGAAACTTGTCCTTTCCCTTTGCTTTCATGAACTTTGCAAATTTCTTTATCATCAAGCTCATGTTTTCTTCATCATCAGAATCATCTTCTTCGATCCTCTTAGAGCTTTTTCCTTTAGATATTTCAGACTTGAAAGCTAGAGTTTTCCTTTTGCCTTGATCCTCTTCAGCAGTTAATCTCCTCAGCTCAAGTTCATGCTCACGGAGCTTTCCAAACAAGATTGCCATTGACATTTGAGTAAGATTTTGAGACTCCGAGATGGCAGTCACCTTTGGTTGCCAAGACTTGTCCAGAGATTTCAGAATTTTCACATTAAGTTCATCAGTATCAAAAGTCTTACCCAACCCTGTTAAATGATTCACAATATGAGTGAATCGTTTTTGAACGTCAGAGATCGTTTCTCCAGGTTGCATTCTGAACATCTCATATTCCTGAATGAGAGTGTTCTTCCTGGCGCGCTTCACGTCCTCTGTTCCTTCATGAGTGACTCTGAGGACTTCCCACATTTCATGTGCTGTCTTACACACTGAAATTCTATAAAATTCATCAAGTACAACAGCAGATGAAATTATATTGCGAGCTTTAATATCAAACTGAGCTCGTCTATTTTCTTCAACAGTCCAATTAAAATAAGGTTTTTCAGTCTCTACACCATCAAAAGTATTCATAGGAATATAAGGGCCATTTTGTACAGCTTCCCAGATACCTCTATCAACAGACCCCATAAAAATCTCCATTCTCACTTTCCAAAAAGCATAGTTATCACCAGTAAACGATGGAGGTCTGTTAATGGAAGCACCCTCAACATATACATGGTTTTGATTGTGACCAGCCATTTTCGCAAATTTTGAAAAACTATCAAAGATGGCTCTGATACCAATTGTTGGTATCGGAGGGGGTATTTTTCGAAGAGTATAGCGCAACGGAATTAAAACTCAGAGAGTAGAAAACGTGTTCGATCACAATTAAAATTAATTTGGTCCTTTTAGTAAAAATAATTTTCTTTCAGAAAATTAATCAAACAGTTGATATAAGTAAAATAATATGAGTGTAGGGAATAGAAAAATCACACAGATATATTTATCCTGGTTCGATTCAACAGAATCTACGTCCAGTCGTTAATCACTATAAATAGTGATTAACAGTTCCACTAAAAATGGTTTAACAGATTACAATCAAATGAACAGGAATAAAATGAAAAGAACCACTCTACCAACTTGAAGAGAACCGCTCCGGCAATCGACCAACGATTCGCAAGCTTCTCCTTTCACAAGACCAGGCAGAGTACCTTGCTAACTTGATGAGAGTCTGCTCCGACTAACGACACACGATACGCAAGCCTCTCCTTTCACAAGACCAAGCAAGGGAACAATGAACAAAAAGCTCTCTAAGAACGTTCCTCTAACACACAGTGTTCTAAGCTTTCTCAGTTCAAAAAATGTTTTTTTCTGATTTCTCCAAATCAAATTATATAGCCAAGTACACTGAATGCCAAAGGTCAGCTCCCAACTGCCATGAATAATCGATTATTATAAGTGATAATCGATTACTCAAGTCTATTACAGAGTTTTCAAAAAAGGTGATAATCGATTATATGAAGTGATAATCGATTATTCAAGTATGACTTGTGATAATCGATTATTGCTTCATGATAATCGATTATTCTAGTACAAAAACATGTGATAATCGATTATTGCTTAACCATAATCGATTATACTAGTAAAAATTACAATGTTTAACATTTTCCTAATACATTCAAAATCTACAAGTTGCTTTTTTAAATATTTTCCTACTACATCCAAAATCTATAAGTTGCAGCATCATCAAAACACATCTTCAGGTTTTACCAATACTCCTTATTGGTAACATTAAACATTTTGGACAACTGTCTAGGGTTGATACCTTGAGTGGTTAGAATAGTTGGACATCAAGAGTGGTTAAATCGGACGAGTCAGGATTGATTAAGGGGACCAGGAGTGGGTAAAATACTTGATTATAGAAGTATTTGTACTTGGTTGTAATATTGGATAAGATTATTGGAAACTCTTAAGAGTTCTTAAGGTAGACTAGATGTAGCTGGGAATTGAGTGAACTGGTATAAAATAATTGTCTTCTTGATTTTCCTACTTAAAACATTTTTCCTAGACGCTTTACTTAAAAACACATATCAAACAACTATTGCAGACCATCTAACCTCTACAATAGTTATTAAACAATGATTTGCGAAAAGTTTTGAAGCACTATTCAACACCCCCCCTCCTTTCTACTTTTTCATATTTCTCTTCTTTAGCCATGACGAAAAAATAACACAATAGAGAAAATGCACTACAGGAACAACAAGAATAAGAAAAAACTTAGAGTGAACCAGGCACGACAAAGATATTCAATTAAAGAGCTTTGGTACCATGTTAAAGATCATGACACTCCTTAGTAAAAGAACACTAAGTGGAGGAAATGCACTACAGGAAACAACAAAAGTAGAAGAGGCAAAACACAAAAGATTCAAGATGAGAGGATACAAAGAAAAAAATACATTATTGACGAAAAGTCTCAAAAGTTATTTTATAGAGTGGCACAAGGCTTTATATACAAGAGGCTAAATAAAATCTAACAAGCAAAGTAGTTAAAAATTGCATATAGAGAGAAAGACGTAGAAAAAGGGAAAAGAAGCAGTAATTTTAAGAGTCATTTTTTAATTAGAAAATATAACTATATTAATAGTGGTGCATTTGGGATGTTCCAATCCTTTTCCACTTATGTACATACATAATTAACCCTCTAAAGGAATGAGTCTATTGCTATAAGAGAAAGTCCTAATTGTTGAGATTGTTGATAGGGGGATCACTAGTTTAGCTGAACCCACAATCTCAGTAATATCTGAGTTTTTGATGATGACAATGCATAATTAATAACACATGTGTATTATGTGTTACATGTTCTATGCTTACATGTTATATGCGTATATGAGAACATGATTGTGTTGTTGCTGTGTTGTTCATTGCATTTCACTGTGATGTATATGTGATTTTATACATGAATGCATGACACATGTTTCTAGAAGAGAAAAACCACATGCACTAATGTTGAATTTTAATTGTGTGGAAAAATAACAGTTTTAAGTCGATTTCATTATGGGGTGAGTCGATTAAAACTTATGTCTTTGCACAAACCTTTTTCAAAGTGTGCTATGAGATTTTTCAAAGAGAAAGTTTTTCAAAACTATGATATACATTGTTACATAGTCGATTATATTGTTGCATTCAACTAAGTCTGTTATTGTTTTGAAATTCTGTTAATGCTTGATATAACGGTCTAACACTCATATTTTTAAATATGTTGACCAAGCATTAAATGTCATTCGACTGCAATAATTGCGAATTCAATTAATTGCTTTGACTACTGCTAACTGCTATAACATAATTGTTATATTCGACTACTTTAGTAGCTTAGTAAATTAAAATGCGTCAGAGATGTGTTATACTATAAATTGATGCGAATTTGATTTCTATAAGAACTTTTGTGAACCTAACAGTTTGTGTGATATTTTTCAGAAAGTGCTATCTTGCAGAAAGAGAAAAAGAGCTCCGAGAATCAAGAAGTGACCGTGGTGATCATCTCCTTATGATTTCTTGAAGAGCAAGTTTGTTATGTATTCAAATGGCTGATCAATTCTGCACACTTGGGTGTAATTGTGAGATCAGAGTCTACAATCTTGTGAAGATTGGATTAAGGTTCCCTGTTGTGACTACAGGAAGAAAAGCGTGCGATGTTCTTGACTTTGAGAGGTGTCTCAAAGGGTTTAGACAGTAGGATAGGAGATTCTTGTTGTTGGTTTAGTTATTGTATTGTTTATATTTGATTAGAGGGTTAGAGAGGTGTTTTATATTTTTGACGTGAGGTCTCTATAAAAACCTTGCTGTAAAAACCTTGATCATTATAGTGGATTTGCTTCCCGTGGTTGGAAGGACACTGGATGTAGGCAGGTTGGCCGAACCAGTATACAAAGCAGTGTTTGAATTTTCTGATCCCTACTCTTTTACTTTTAATTGACTTTACTTCGTACTTATTCAATTAAGTTTCTGTTGCATTAGAAAGTCTTTTACAAATAGATGGAGAAAAGTGCTTCGACTTTCAATTCTCAGACCTTTGGTGAAGGTGCTTCGACAAATAGACCACCACTATTTGCTGGAGAAAAGTATGCTTTTTGGAAAATAAGGATGCAAATCTTTCTTGAATCGGTGGATAAAGTACTTTGGGATGCAACTCTTAACGGTCCATATGAGCCCACTCATGTCTTAAATGGAAAAGTTGTTTTGAAATTTTTTTCTGAGTGGACTCTAGATGAGAACCGCAAAGCTTAATATGATGTTAAAGCTAGAAATGTGATTGCATCAGCACTAACACTTGATGAATTTTTTTAGGATATCACAATGCAAGACGACCAAAGAGATGTGGGAAGTTCTTGAAGTCACACATGAAGGAACGAATGAAGTAAAGAGAGCTAGAAAGAATTCCCTCATACAAGAATATGAGTTGTTCCGAATAAAAGTGGGAGAGACTATCTATGAAGTACAAAAGCGATTCACACACATAGTAAATCACCTCATGGCTCTTGGAAAAGTGTTTGACAAGGAGGAAATCAACATCAAAATATTGAAAAGCCTCAATAGAAGCTGGTAGCCGAAAGTCACTGCCATATCTGAATCAAGAGACTTGACCAGCATGAACATGGCCACCTTATTTGGAAAACTCAGAGAACATGAATTGGAGCTTGGAAGGCTAAAGGAGGAAGAAGAAATTGAAGAAAAGAAATCAATTGCTCTAATGGCCACAAACAAGAAAGCTGCAAAGAATCTTGAATCTGAAGCTGACTTAGAAACAAAATTGCATGACAAAGAGATAATGAACATGATAGTAGGGAAGTTTAATCGGTTTATGAAAAATAAAAGTTCCACCACTGACTATGCAGGTCATGCAAAAGGAACGAAAAGTTCAAGAAACAATGTTGTCCAATGCTACGAGTGTGGAAGAGAAGGACACATCAAACCAGATTGTCCAGACTTAAAGATCAAACAAAAGGGAAGCAGAAAGTTTCCACATGACAAGAGAAGGAAGCAAAAGAGTGCATACATTGCCTAGGAAAATAGTGATACTAATTCTTCAAGCGATAAGGACTGCAGCATTGAAGAAGAGTCAAATATTTGCTTCATGGTTGGATCTGCACGGACAAATTATGACAATGATGAGGAATTTGAAAATGAGCCGATAGAAGTAAAGTATGACATGTTGCTAGACGCGTTTTAGGAAATACATGTAGAGGCTATGCGACTCCAATATAAGTTAAATCAACTTACCTTTGACAGAAAGGATTATGAATATAGAATCAATAATCTGGTAGAGGAAAATCAAAAATTGAAAAAGGGGTTAAAAAATGCCTTAGAGTCTGCCACGATAGTTAGATAGTTGAAAAAGATTCTAAAAAATGTCCTGTTCATATTGAAAAAATTGATTACTTGTCTAGCACTCTAGCAAAATTCGCACAGGGAAAAGAAAACTTAGATATCGTTCTAAGAGCTTCTGGTAGAGCTGTCTACAGACAAGGAATTGGTTATAAGACTCAAAGTAATAGGTCTAATTCAAAGAAATTTGTTGAGCTCAGTAAACCTGTTACTCATGCATGCTTTTATTGTAACAATATTGGTCATAATGTTAGAAATTGTTACTATAGAAAAATTGGTGTTCCAAAAGGAAAGTACAGGTGGATCCTTAAGGAACAACTCTCTGAAACTAACAAGACATGATCCAAATTCAAATGGGTACCAGCGTCAAAAAATTTTAATTGCTTTGCAGGGTAGTAGTTGCTGCGGAAGTAGTATTCAACTCAAGGATGAACTACCATGATGAAATAAAAAATTCTTGAGATTCTGAAAGTGGTAACTGCTGTATTTTCATTGCATCATGCATAATAATTGTTTGTATGATTGATTGATGAATGCATGTTTCTTGAATGATTGATTGAGTGATAGTATTTTGCGAAAATCAACTCGCTCGAGTTTTAACCGATTATATTAAGTATCAAGTCGAATATGTTTGAAGTATGTATGTCTCTATTTCTTAATCACTGAAGACATGTAATCGACTTTGGACTTAATTAAACCGATTAAAAATATCTATTACAGACTTTCAGTTTTTGAAAATTTAAATTGGGCCTGATTGAATCATTGATTGTTCGCGCCCTTATATATGTGTTTGTATGATCTGAATCTGCTTCATAGTTGTGTCACACAAAACCCTTATCTGTATCAAAGTGTCTCTGCACATTCCACTACTTCTGCAATGGCCTCCTCATCTAAACGTATCAGAAAAGTTCCTCCATCCGAAAGAAATATAAGTACTTCAGGGTGGATTAGTGACAACACTACTAGAGAAAGGTTCATGGGTTGGAAAAGTGTAAAAGATGTTGCTCCACACAAATCAATTGAGTCATCTGTCTCACTAACTCTTCCAATGAAGGTTCAGACGAAGTGGAAGGTTGGGCAACTGGTTGGGCAGGTGCCTCTTGTTGCTGCTGTTGTTGTTGCCTCTGGTGTTGTTTCATAGGTGGAGGCACATATCTGTTAGGTGCTCCAGCATTCTGGAAAGGTGGTGCCTGTTGTTGATGTTGTGGCGCATTGTTCCATCTCAGATTAGGGTGATTCCTCCACCCTGGGTTGTACCTGTTGTTGGATAAGTCATGATTTTGCTGTTGTTGCTGCCTGTTGTTGTAGATGTTCGTAGCATAAGCCTGAGGCGCATCAGAGGCAGCAGAGTGCTGCAAAGAAGGACAAGCATCTGTATAATGGTCACTAGAAGGACAAATAGCACATAGTCGTGCAACAGATGCAGATGGAGCTGCAGATCTCTGGTTGGTAGTCAACTGTGTCACCATCTTCGTAAGAGAGTCAATCTTTCCTTCCAACTTGCTTTCAACAGCTGATAAAGACTGGGCAACAACATCATGTACGCCCCTCACCACACTGGCATCATTCCTGGTGCTAAACTGCTGGGAGTTGGAAGCCATTTTCTCAATCAATTGCCTGGCCTCAGCAGGTGTAGTGTCTCCAAGAGCTCCACCACTGGCAGCATCAATCATTCCACGGTCCATGTTGTTCAAACCCTCATAGAAATACTGGACAAGGAGATGCTTAGGTATCTGATGGTGGGGACAACTAGCACAAAGTGTCTTGAATCTCTCCCAATACTCATATAAGTTCTCTCCACCAAGCTGCCTAATCCCAGTTATGTCTTTTCTGATAGCTGTAGTCCGGGCTGCTGGAAAAAATTTATCTAAGAACAGCCTCTTCAGATCATCCCAGCTAGTGACGGATCTAGGCGCCAAACCATACAACCAATCCTTAGTAACATTTTCCAATGAATGAGGAAATGCCTTCAAGAAGATGTGCTCTTCAGGAACATCATGTGGTTTCATACTAGAACAGACAATGTGGAATTCCTTCAAATGCTTATGAGGACTCTCACCTGCAAGACCATGAAACTTGGGCAACAAATGGATCAGTCCAGTCTTAAGAACAAATGGAACGTCCTCATCAGGATATTGGATGCACAAGCTTTCGATATCAAAATCAGGTGCAGCCATCTCCCTAAAAGTCCTCTCGCGAGGTGGAGGTTGTGCCATATTGTTCTCAGTGCGAAAAACAACAGAATCAGAATCAGAATCACGTGCAGATGCAACAGATGCAGTAGATGCAGTATGCACAAAGTACTCAGCAGTGGGATGCACAGTATCCAATGGAATAAACTCAAAAACAGACTCTAAAGATAAATTTCTAGAATGTCTAGCTAACCTATGAAAAGTTCTATCAATCTCAGGATCAAAGGGTGGTATAGGCCCAGGATTTCCCCTAGTCATGCACTAAGTCACAACACCCTAAAATCATGAAACGATATCACAAAAATTTTGAACACATGTAAAAGGAGGAAACATTGTTATCAATAATGATACTTGGCTACAGGTTGCTAGACTCAAGGATGAAGGACGCATGTCACACCTACCTGACTGTCTACAAAATAGGTGGACTAAAAAGACACAAATGTTTAAAGACTGTATGAGGTATACAGGAAGGTACAAGAAGGAAAAAGGATTTCTACATAGGTGGTTAGATAAAGAAGAGAAAATCATCGCATACATCATTGATTAAGTTTTGTTACCCAGAAGCTTTCATTATGATAAGTTGACATCAGAGGATCTATATCTGCTAAATGCAATAATGTTCAAGATACCAATAAACTAGGTAGTTGTGTTCAAGAAACATATCATTGATGTTGGTAACAACGACTAATGTAATCTACCCTATGGTATGTTCATAAGCAAAATTTTGTCTCTTAGTGAATTTGCTCTTACTGGTGAAACCAAGTTCACATGCAACAGAACCAATCAAATTGGAAAGGTAACTCTAACATGCATTCGTTTGAAGAGAACTACTCTAGGATGGATATTCAATGATGTACAGAGATTCCAACCAAAGATCAAGATGAAGTACCTGATTCTGATAGTGAATAGATCTTACTATCTCTTATGTTTGAGTTTGAGAAATTTGTGGTAAACAAGTTTGGGAGAAAGTGATGAGAGGGTCGCACCTCACACAAAAGTTGTGCATAAAAGAATGCAGTACAGTGCTAGGAAATGACTCCTAGGTCGTCTCTCAAGGACCAAATTTAGTTCAAGTCTCAGGTCAAACACACAGTGGGGGGGGGGGGGGTTTGAAAATGTTTTTTTTGTGGATGCAATTGAACTAAAAAAAAATGAAAATTAAACACAACCGAATATAAATAAAAGCATTAAAATGAAACTACAACAGATAAATATCCAAACACAATTCAACCTGTAAAAATGCAACGGTTACACTAAAACATTAAATGCACAATATTGTCATCTATCCTACACATTCACCACCAAAAAGAAGAAAAGCATTTAAACATATAATATAAAATATTCCAAGGCAAAAGAAATAAAAAAAATAAAACTTTTCTACCATTAACCATGACCCACATTCTCTCCTCAAGCCAAAGGTAAATTGAATTGCTTCTACAATGGAATCCGTGCCTCCTTCAAGGTGTCACATGTGCATGCTCAAATGGAATAAGAATTAAAGGGAGACACTCTCTTTCTTCCAGCAACCAAGACGTGTACCAAGCAATGAATTAAACTTCTTCTCTCAAACTTAACCACCGTACATCTACACCTACCCCATCTAATCACCTCTTTATTCTCAACCAATTGCTGCAGCAACATGCTCATCATTCCAGCCGTGACACCACTCTTCCACCTAATCTACTTCTCATTCCATAAAATCAAAAGCAAAGCTACTTTTCTTCCAGCAATACGTGTGCTTCCAAAGAAAGGGAATTAAATGGCTTCTCGCTGTCCGTGCTTTCTAAAGAGAAATGAATGAGCTCCCTCCAAAGACAAATCACGCATGTGCCTCTGCTGCCATGAATCAGCGCCACACTTGCGCTTCTGCCTCCTATTCCAGCGTTATAAAATAAGCGTTGCTTTCTCCAAAGTAAGGAAAATGAAGATGAATCACGTGTGTGCTTTTATTCATTTTGCTAGCTTCCAGCAAAATGAATCAACTCTCCAATAATCACCGTTCAGCAGACGTGACAGCAGCCAGCTATAATGAATGCACACTTCTAATCACTTCTTCATTTCTCAAAGAAAAGAAATATCCAAAGCATCTAATCACAAAATGAAAGTAGCGTAGCCTTTCTCATCCCAACAGCCTTTCAAATCAACTTTCTCCTCCATTTGAATAATAAAAAAAAAATAAAATGAAATGTAGCCTTTCTCCCAACGCAAGAATCAACACAATAAAGGAAGGGTGCTTTTCTCATTCACAACTTGGCCCCGTTGACGTTTCTTCGTTCTCTTCCTCAAAAAGCATGAACATTTAAGCATGGAAACAATAAAAGGATTCAATCAAAAGTGCATAAAAAAAAACCAAACTGAAAAGGAAAGAGTGTTCTTCTTCCATTCTGCAAATCGTAACAGTGTGAATACACTGCCAAGTTCTTACATTCCCCAAAACGTTCAAAGCAAAAAAAACCTCAAAAACCAAAACCGAGAGAGTAAAATGTGTGGCAAGATGGCAAGTGGCGGCCGTGCACAAGGGCCGTGTGTCCCTCTTTTAATAAGGGTAGGGTCCACACACAAAATTACAAACCCTAATCTAAAAGGCATATGTCCTAAAAAAATATTTTTACAAAATTGCCCCTAAAAGGGTCCAAAACACCTAATTCTAATTAAGGGCTTCTAGAAAACGAAATTACAACTTTAATTAGAATCTAAATGACTAAATGTTGAGCCATTGAGTGTGTCACTCAATATCCTAATGCTCCAGATGATGTTTCCACAACTGCCCTGCAACCAGAAATGCACTTAATCAGCTCAGAAAACCCAAATTAGCACAATTACGAATTTCCGACCAAATTAAGCAGAATTCGGAAAACGGGGAAATAACAAACAATTAAACACAATTCCCTGGTTTATTTAAGTGCAATAAACTAAATATAATTCAAGAAATAACGACTCATCAAAATAGACCACACTTAGTCTTTTGCACTCTTGGGCAAAATTAAGACGAAAACCAGGGAACTACTCAAACATCAGGGAGCTGACACAGACTCGACAGACAGACAACAAAGACTCCAAAACAGAAACACAGTTGCACAATTCTCACAAAGTTTGGACGGTAAAAGGTATAGGCAGAATCCCACACAGAGTCAATGAAAGCAACTACTCAAAGAATCATCCAAACAGTTCAGTACAAGGGAAACAGTCAATCAGTTCAAGAGATGAATCAAAAGCAACAGAGCCTCACAGATGCACACAATCGGTGTTTCTCTCAAGTGTTTAAGGTAAATCAATGTCACTCAATGCACTCAAGAAAGCAAACACAAATAGACTTGGCAAGCCCCTAATATCAACACTCAAGCACATATGTATGTTCAAATCAAAAGGTCTTTTCATGGTTGTAATGGGCCAAGGACAAGGCAGGATATATCTGGATAAGAAGCTACAAACCATAAGGAACAGAGGAGCAATGGGGAACAAGTGTAAACACATTCAAACACACCCACAACCTCTAATTCCATCCTCTTCTTGACTCCATTATTCACAATTATTCACATTTTTTTTTCACTATTTATATTTTTTTTTTATCTCTTTTTTTTTTCATCCTGTCTCTTTTCTTTTCTCTCTTTTCAAAACAAAACTGTATTTACCAAAACAAAACAAGAAGAGGAACCAATTAGCCAACTCATCAGAAACCCCCAAGAGACCACACTTGTTCCCAAAACATTTCCAAAGCTCCAAAATTCCCTAAGGTTAAGGTAATCATGGTTTTTCACTTAGGGCTAGTGTATGAGCATTCAAAACAAAGAAATGGGGGAAAGTATAGGCTCAAAAAGGGTTTTCAAAGGATTAGAACAAGGTAAGCTTATTTGGCTAGAGAGGCTCAAGAACAAAACTGCCTTTATCACTTCCAAACATGCATATCAATCAAGAATTATCAACAAGAGTCAAGCCAAGGCATATGTGCAAGCAATCAAGAGACATATCACACACAAGAAAGAACATAAAGTGGCTCAAATTCTCACATAAGGCATTTGTGTCACAATCAATTCAACTCTCAAACATCATGATCATCTTCCAAGAAAAGAAAAGCAGGGAATCCAACATCTCAGAGTATCAATGAAGTGAAGGAAAACTGACAACCTAACCACAATCCAGAATTCACGAAAAGCATGCAAAATTGTACACAAGACACAACAAACTACATAAAAACCGAAACATGAACAAAGAAACATCCTCCCCTAATAGACCACACTTAAACGACACAATGTCCTCAATGTGTCACAATCAGCAGATCAAACAATCAGAACAATCATCAGATATCGACAAAGTGCAATAAAAGTGAGGAGGGAAGGAGAAAAGAAACTCCCTGAGTCAGATGGGAGGATAGGTGGGGTGGACCAAAGACGTCTCCTCCACCACTACATCCAATAAAGAAGGGTTGCTGAGGAAAGGCTTCAGTCTATGCCCGTTCACCTTGAAACTTTTAGCTGTAGATGGACCTTGGATCTCTACTGCACCATAAGGATAAACATTAGTCACAACAAAAGGTCCAGTCCATTTTGATCTCAACTTACCACCCATGAGGTCGAGTCTAGAGTTATACAACAAAACCTGTTGGCCAACCTCGAAGTCCTTTCTAATAATAGAACTATCATGGAACTTCTTTGTCCTTTCCTTGTAGAACTTCGAGCTCTCATATGCCTCCAATCGGATCTCATCCAATTCATTCAGTTGCAACTTCCTTTCCTCTCCAGCTTGGTCCATGGAGAAGTTGCAAATCTTCACAGCCCAATATGCTCGATGCTCAATCTCGACCGGTAGGTGACATGCTTTTCCGAAGACAACCCGGTAGGGAGACATCCCTATCGGTGCTTTGTAAGCTGTCCTATGAGCCAGAAGAGCATCGTCCAACCTATTGCTCCAATCTTTCCTGTTGGGCTGGACAATCTTCTCCAAAATCCTCTTAATCTCCCTGTTGGAGATCTCAGCCTGCCCATTTGTTTGGGGGTGGTAAGGTGTAGAAACTCTGTGCATCACCCCATATTTCTTGAGCAAAGCTTGCATGGATCTGTTGCAAAAATGGGTTCCTTGATCACTAACAATTGCTCTAGGCACTCCAAACCTGCAAAAGAGGTGAGATCTAACAAAATCTACAACAACCCGAGCATCATTAGTCCTGGTGGCTCTAGCTTCCACCCATTTTGAAACATAATCCACAGCAAGGAGAATATAACAGAAACCAAAAGAAACAGGAAAAGGACCCATGAAATCTATACCCCATACATCAAACACCTCACAGAACAACATAGGTTGTTGAGGCATCTCTTGTCTTTGTGAAATTGATCCTCCTGCTCTCTGACAAGGTTCACAAGTGCTGCAAATCTTCTCTGCATCTTTGAAGATGGAAGGCCAATAGAAACCACAGTCAAGCACTCTGCGAGCTGTTCTCTGTATCCCCAGATGACCACCAGGTGAGGAGGCATGACAGAACTGTAGGACCGAGTCAATCTCATGGTCCGGAATGCATCTCCTAGTAACCTGGTCACTGCACAACTTCCACAGATATGGGTCATCCCAAACATAATACTTAGCATCACTCTTAATTTTAGCAATCTGAGCACGTGATGCTAAGGGAGGAAAAACAGAAGCAACCAAATAATTTACAATGTGTGCAAACCAAGGAGTGGGGTGAGAGTAAGATATCATCAACAAACTCTCATCAGGAAAGGTATCCTGTATGGGCAACACATTAGCTTCATTCCCAGCTTTTTCAATCCGGCTTAGGTGGTCTGCAACCAAATTTCGTGCTCCACTCTGGTCTTCAATTTGCAAGTCAAACTCCTGGAGCAGTAGCATCCACCTGATCAATCTAGGCTTTGACTCCGCCTTTTTCAACAGAAACTTTAGAGCTGCATGGTCAGTATACACAATAACAGGTGATCCAAGCAAATATGACCTAAACTTATCAAGGGCAAAAACAATTGCCAACAACTCTTTTTCAGTGGTGGTATAATTTGCCTGGGCAACATCCAAAGTGCGCGAAGCATAGTAGATCACTCTCGACAGCTTGTCAATTTTCTGTGTCAAGACAGCCCCTAATGCATAATTAGATGCATCACACATGAGCTCAAATGGGGCTGCCCAATCCGGTGCCTGAATGATAGGGGCGGTGGTCAAAGCTTCCTTCAGGCAGTCAAACGCCTGCTTGCATCTGTCATCAAAAGAAAAGTCAATATCTTTCTGCAGCAGTCTGGACAAGGGAAGCGCCTTCTTGCTGAAATCTTTGATGAAGCGCCTGTAGAAACCTGCATGTCCAAGAAAAGATCGCACCTCTCGCACGCAAGAGGGGTAAGGCAACTGCGAAATCACAGATATCTTAGCAGGGTCTACCTCTATTCCCTTTTCAGAAATGATATGCCCTAGAACCAAACCTTGTCCAACCATGAAGTGACATTTCTCAAAATTGAGAACAAGGTTTGTTTCTATGCATCTTTTCAAAACTTTTTCCAGACTGTCTAAACATGCATCAAAGGAGGATCCATACACAGTAAAATCATCCATAAACACCTCTATGCAATTCTCAAGAAAGTCGCTAAAAATGCTAAGCATGCACCGCTGGAAGGTACCAGGGGCGTTGCATAGACCAAAGGGCATCCTCCTATAGGCAAAAGTGCCAAAGGGGCAGGTGAATGTGGTTTTTTCTTGATCCTCAGGCGCAATATTTATTTGAAAGTAACCAGAAAAACCATCAAGAAAACAATAATGAGATTTACCTGCCAGGCGCTCCAGCATCTGATCAATGAATGGCAGGGGGAAATGATCTTTCTTGGTTGCTTGGTTGAGCCTCCTATAGTCAATGCAGACTCTCCAACTGTTCTGCACTCTAGCTGGGATAAGCTCATCCCTCTCATTCTTCACCACAGTGAGGCCAGTTTTCTTGGGCACAACATGGATGGGGCTAACCCACTGACTGTCTGAAATAGGGTAGATGATCCCAGCTTGCAAAAGCTTGGTCACCTCCTTCTTGATGACGTCCATGATCACGGGGTTTTGCCTTCTTTGTGGCTGTCTCACTGGCCTTGCCCCATCTTCCAAAAGAATTCTATGCATGCATGTGGATGGGCTAATACCAGGTATGTCAGCCAAACTCCAACCAATGGCCTTCTTGTGCTTCCTCAGCACACCAAGCAACTTCTCCTCTTGAACAGAATCAAGGGAGGTGGAAATGATCACCGGTTTCTTCTCATCATCCTCCAAGTACACATACTTGAGGTTATCTGGGAGTTGTTTCAACTCAAGAGTAGGTGCCTGCAAGTCAGATTCATTTGTACTTCCTACAAAGTGGTTAGTGCATTCTGACTCCAAAGAATTCACAGGTAAAGGCGGAACACCTATCTCATCAAGCTCCAAATCCATATCCATGACAATTACATTATCAACATCATCCATATCAAAAACATCATCAACATCATGGATATCAAAATTCTCTTCAAAATCAACATCATTCTCAAATTCAGATTCAATGCATGTATGTAGAGAAGATAGAAAAGAATGCTCTTTCTTATGCATAGAATCAAAATCATCAACAACATATTTATCAATAATGTCATCCAATGCATCGATCCTAAACAGAGAATGGTCCTCAGCTGGAAATTTCATTGCATCAAGGATATTAAAATGAACAACAATATCAGCAAATTCCATAGACAAAGTTCCAGCATACACATCAATCTTAGTTCGGGCAGTTTTCAAGAATGGCCTGCCTAAGATAATGGGAGCGGATCCATGAGAGAATCCCTCCTCCATTTCCAAAACATAAAAGTCAGCAGGAAAAATCAATTCACCAACCCTAACCAAGACATCCTCTATGAAACCTGCTGGGTGGGTAACACTCCTATTGGCCAACTGAATGACCACACCCGTGGTTTGCAAAGGACCAAGAGACAAAGATGCATATATAGACAAAGGCATGACATTAACAGAAGCACCCAAATCAAGCATGGCATTTTCAAATTTATTGTTTCCAATCACACAAGGAATGCAAAATATACCTGGGTCCTTGCACTTTTCAGGGATGTGCGGGACCGACTTACCAATAAGCGCAGATACATTCCTTCCCATGCTAATCCTCTCATTTCCCTTCATCCTCCTCTTGTGTGTGCACAGCTCCTTCAAGAATTTGGCATACTTCGGTATCTGCTTGATGGCATCGAGTAGAGGTATGTTCACCTCTACTTTCCTGAAGGTCTCCAGAATTTCCCTATCCACCTCTTCCATCTTTTTGCTAGGAAGTGCCCGTGAAGGGAATGGTAGAGGGATAGGTCGGTCAACCAGTGGAGAAGGTGCGGCAGCGGTGGTGGTGGAAGAGGGAGAAGATCCACCTGAAGAAGAACCACCGGCTGGAGAAGAAGATTCACCCACCTCAAATGCCCTGCTTGGACCGTCATGGTCGTTCTTTCTAGGACAAGTGGCAGGCACGGGTGTAGGTGTAGAAGCGGGCTCTGAAGGCACAACAATCTGCTTCCCTGATCTGAGGGTTATGACACTCACATTCCTTGGGTTCTGCACAGTCTGGGATGGTAACTTATCCGAATTCTGAGACTGCGCCTGATTTATCTGAGTAGCCATCTGACCCATCTGGTTAGTGAGACTCTGTATGGAAGCTCTAGTCTCCTGTTGAAACTGTAGGTTTTGCATAGTCATCTGTCTCACTAACTCTTCCAATGAAGGTTCAGACGAAGTGGAAGGTTGGGCAACTGGTTGGGCAGGTGCCTCTTGTTGCTGCTGTTGTTGTTGCCTCTGGTGTTGTTTCATAGGTGGAGGCACATATCTGTTAGGTGCTCCAGCATTCTGGAAAGGTGGTGCCTGTTGTTGATGTTGTGGCGCATTGTTCCATCTCAGATTAGGGTGATTCCTCCACCCTGGGTTGTACCTGTTGTTGGATAAGTCATGATTTTGCTGTTGTTGCTGCCTGTTGTTGTAGATGTTCGTAGCATAAGCCTGAGGCGCATCAGAGGCAGCAGAGTGCTGCAAAGAAGGACAAGCATCTGTATAATGGTCACTAGAAGGACAAATAGCACATAGTCGTGCAACAGATGCAGATGGAGCTGCAGATCTCTGGTTGGTAGTCAACTGTGTCACCATCTTCGTAAGAGAGTCAATCTTTCCTTCCAACTTGCTTTCAACAGCTGATAAAGACTGGGCAACAACATCATGTACGCCCCTCACCACACTGGCATCATTCCTGGTGCTAAACTGCTGGGAGTTGGAAGCCATTTTCTCAATCAATTGCCTGGCCTCAGCAGGTGTAGTGTCTCCAAGAGCTCCACCACTGGCAGCATCAATCATTCCACGGTCCATGTTGTTCAAACCCTTATAGAAATACTGGACAAGGAGATGCTTAGGTATCTGATGGTGGGGACAACTAGCACAAAGTGTCTTGAATCTCTCCCAATACTCATATAAGTTCTCTCCACCAAGCTGCCTAATCCCAGTTATGTCTTTTCTGATAGCTGTAGTCCGGGCTGCTGGAAAAAATTTATCTAAGAACAGCCTCTTCAGATCATCCCAGCTAGTGACGGATCTAGGCGCCAAACCATACAACCAATCCTTAGTAACATTTTCCAATGAATGAGGAAATGCCTTCAAGAAGATGTGCTCTTCAGGAACATCATGTGGTTTCATACTAGAACAGACAATGTGGAATTCCTTCAAATGCTTATGAGGACTCTCACCTGCAAGACCATGAAACTTGGGCAACAAATGGATCAGTCCAGTCTTAAGAACAAATGGAACGTCCTCATCAGGATATTGGATGCACAAGCTTTCGATATCAAAATCAGGTGCAGCCATCTCCCTAAAAGTCCTCTCGCGAGGTGGAGGTTGTGCCATATTGTTCTCAGTGCGAAAAACAACAGAATCAGAATCAGAATCACGTGCAGATGCAACAGATGCAGTAGATGCAGTATGCACAAAGTACTCAGCAGTGGGATGCACAGTATCCAATGGAATAGACTCAAAAACAGACTCTAAAGATAAATTTCTAGAATGTCTAGCTAACCTATGAAAAGTTCTATCAATCTCAGGATCAAAGGGTGGTATAGGCCCAGGATTTCCCCTAGTCATGCACTAAGTCACAACACCCTAAAATCATGAAACGATATCACAAAAATTTTGAACACATGTAAAAGGAGGAAACATTGTTATCAATAATGATACTTGGCTACAGGTTGCTAGACTCAAGGATGAAGGACGCATGTCACACCTACCTGACTGTCTACAAAATAGGTGGACTAAAAAGACACAAATGTTTAAAGACTGTATGAGGTATACAGGAAGGTACAAGAAGGAAAAAGGATTTCTACATAGGTGGTTAGATAAAGAAGAGAAAATCATCGCATACATCATTGATTAAGTTTTGTTACCCAGAAGCTTTCATTATGATAAGTTGACATCAGAGGATCTATATCTGCTAAATGCAATAATGTTCAAGATACCAATAAACTAGGTAGTTGTGTTCAAGAAACATATCATTGATGTTGGTAACAACGACTAATGTAATCTACCCTATGGTATGTTCATAAGCAAAATTTTGTCTCTTAGTGAATTTGCTCTTACTGGTGAAACCAAGTTCACATGCAACAGAACCAATCAAATTGGAAAGGTAACTCTAACATGCATTCGTTTGAAGAGAACTACTCTAGGATGGATATTCAATGATGTACAGAGATTCCAACCAAAGATCAAGATGAAGTACCTGATTCTGATAGTGAATAGATCTTACTATCTCTTATGTTTGAGTTTGAGAAATTTGTGGTAAACAAGTTTGGGAGAAAGTGATGAGAGGGTCGCACCTCACACAAAAGTTGTGCATAAAAGAATGCAGTACAGTGCTAGGAAATGACTCCTAGGTCGTCTCTCAAGGACCAAATTTAGTTCAAGTCTCAGGTCAAACACACAGTGGGGGGGGGGGGGGGGTTTGAAAATGTTTTTTTTGTGGATGCAATTGAACTAAAAAAAATGAAAATTAAACACAACCGAATATAAATAAAAGCATTAAAATGAAACTACAACAGATAAATATCCAAACACAATTCAACCTGTAAAAATGCAACGGTTACACTAAAACATTAAATGCACAATATTGTCATCTATCCTACACATTCACCACCAAAAAGAAGAAAAGCATTTAAACATATAATATAAAATATTCCAAGGCAAAAGAAATAAAAAAAATAAAACTTTTCTACCATTAACCATGACCCACATTCTCTCCTCAAGCCAAAGGTAAATTGAATTGCTTCTACAATGGAATCCGTGCCTCCTTCAAGGTGTCACATGTGCATGCTCAAATGGAATAAGAATTAAAGGGAGACACTCTCTTTCTTCCAGCAACCAAGACGTGTACCAAGCAATGAATTAAACTTCTTCTCTCAAACTTAACCACCGTACATCTACACCTACCCCATCTAATCACCTCTTTATTCTCAACCAATTGCTGCAGCAACATGCTCATCATTCCAGCCGTGACACCACTCTTCCACCTAATCTACTTCTCATTCCATAAAATCAAAAGCAAAGCTACTTTTCTTCCAGCAATACGTGTGCTTCCAAAGAAAGGGAATTAAATGGCTTCTCGCTGTCCGTGCTTTCTAAAGAGAAATGAATGAGCTCCCTCCAAAGACAAATCACGCATGTGCCTCTGCTGCCATGAATCAGCGCCACACTTGCGCTTCTGCCTCCTATTCCAGCGTTATAAAATAAGCGTTGCTTTCTCCAAAGTAAGGAAAATGAAGATGAATCACGTGTGTGCTTTTATTCATTTTGCTAGCTTCCAGCAAAATGAATCAACTCTCCAATAATCACCGTTCAGCAGACGTGACAGCAGCCAGCTATAATGAATGCACACTTCTAATCACTTCTTCATTTCTCAAAGAAAAGAAATATCCAAAGCATCTAATCACAAAATGAAAGTAGCGTAGCCTTTCTCATCCCAGCAGCCTTTCAAATCAACTTTCTCCTCCATTTGAATAATAAAAAATAAATAAAATGAAATGTAGCCTTTCTCCCAACGCAAGAATCAACACAATAAAGGAAGGGTGCTTTTCTCATTCACAACTTGGCCCCGTTGACGTTTCTTCGTTCTCTTCCTCAAAAAGCATGAACATTTAAGCATGGAAACAATAAAAGGATTCAATCAAAAGTGCATAAAAAAAAACCAAACTGAAAAGGAAAGAGTGTTCTTCTTCCATTCTGCAAATCGTAACAGTGTGAATACACTGCCAAGTTCTTACATTCCCCAAAACGTTCAAAGCAAAAAAAACCTCAAAAACCAAAACCGAGAGAGTAAAATGTGTGGCAAGATGGCAAGTGGCGGCCGTGCACAAGGGCCGTGTGTCCCTCTTTTAATAAGGGTAGGGTCCACACACAAAATTACAAACCCTAATCTAAAAGGCATATGTCCTAAAAAAATATTTTTACAAAATTGCCCCTAAAAGGGTCCAAAACACCTAATTCTAATTAAGGGCTTCTAGAAAACGAAATTACAACTTTAATTAGAATCTAAATGACTAAATGTTGAGCCATTGAGTGTGTCACTCAATATCCTAATGCTCCAGATGATGTTTCCACAACTGCCCTGCAACCAGAAATGCACTTAATCAGCTCAGAAAACCCAAATTAGCACAATTACGAATTTCCGACCAAATTAAGCAGAATTCGGAAAACGGGGAAATAACAAACAATTAAACACAATTCCCTGGTTTATTTAAGTGCAATAAACTAAATATAATTCAAGAAATAACGACTCATCAAAATAGACCACACTTAGTCTTTTGCACTCTTGGGCAAAATTAAGACGAAAACCAGGGAACTACTCAAACATCAGGGAGCTGACACAGACTCGACAGACAGACAACAAAGACTCCAAAACAGAAACACAGTTGCACAATTCTCACAAAGTTTGGACGGTAAAAGGTATAGGCAGAATCCCACACAGAGTCAATGAAAGCAACTACTCAAAGAATCATCCAAACAGTTCAGTACAAGGGAAACAGTCAATCAGTTCAAGAGATGAATCAAAAGCAACAGAGCCTCACAGATGCACACAATCGGTGTTTCTCTCAAGTGTTTAAGGTAAATCAATGTCACTCAATGCACTCAAGAAAGCAAACACAAATAGACTTGGCAAGCCCCTAATATCAACACTCAAGCACATATGCATGTTCAAATCAAAAGGTCTTTTCATGGAACATTGCTTACTAGAAAGATCTTGAAAAGTTTTGCAGGAACATTGCTTACTGGATGGATAAAACTGGCAAATCAATTCACGGGGAAGCAATGAAGTCGATTATGACTGATGGCAAATCAACTGTATATCAACAAGGGTTAAAGATTCCAATATTTGAATATCTAATATCTTTAACTATTGATATATATGCTATTAACTTTTTTCTTTCAATATATCTCTTTGCTCTAGTTGACTTGAGATGATTAAGAGATTATATTGCTTTTGATGAATGATATTGTATCATTGTTGCATTAATGTTTTTGTACTATTTCTAATCTGATACAATTTTAACATATGTTGATATATGCTCTGATATATACTGTGAATATTATATTATGCATCTGTGTTTTAAGATTAAAACATGCATAATGGCAGGGGGAGCATTGCATATACTTTGAGATGTTTCACATGCCTACATTTAAGGGGGAGAGTATATATTATATCATGTGAATATCTTTAACAGGGGGAACACCATTATTTGTTTTTTATGATTATCTGATGCATCTCTGTATGCTTGATTATGTGTATATCAATACCATTGTGCTTACCTTTTTTGCTAATGTCCAAAGGGGAAGAATTATGTTGTTTGGTAATTGATTGGTATTGAGTTATGCAATATGGTTGATTATTAATCATGGTTGTGCATCATAAAAAAAGGGGAAGATTGTTGATAGGGGGAACACTGGTTTAGCTGAACCCACAATCTCAGTAATATATGAGTTTTTGATGATGACAATGCATAATTAATAACACATGTGTATTATGTGTTACATGTTCTATGCTTACATGATATGCGTATATGAGAACATGATTGTGTTATTGATGTGTTGTTCATTGCATTTCACCTATTTCAATGTGATGTATATGTGATTTTATACATGAATGCATGACACATGTTTCTGGACGAGAAAAACCACAAACACTAATGTTGAATTTTAATTGTGTGGCAAAACAACAGTTTTAAGTCGATTTCATTATGGGGTGAGTCGATTAAAACTCGTGTCTTTGCACAAACCTTTTTCAAAGTGTGCTGTGAGATTTCTCAAAGAGAAAGTTTTTCAAAACTATGATTTACACTGTTACATAGTTGATTATATGTGTGTTGCATTCGACTAAGTCTGTTACTGTTTTGAAATTCTGTTAATGCTTGATATAACTGTCAAACAGTCATATTTTTAAATATGTTGACCAAGCATTAAATGGCATTCGACTGCATTAATTGCGAATTCAATTAATTACTTTGAATGCTGCTAACTGCTATATCATAATTGTTATATTCGACTACATTAGTAGCTTAGTCGATTAAAATACGTCAGAGATGTGTTATACTATAAATTGACGTGAATTTGATTTCTTTAAGAACTTTTGTGAATCTAACAGTTTGTGTGATATTTTCCAGAAAGTGTTATCTTGCAGAAAGAGAAAAAGAGCTCCAAGAATCAAGAAGTGACCGTGATGATCATCTCCTTGTGATTTCGTGAAGAGCAAGTTTGCTGTGTACTCCAAGGGCTGGTCAATTCTGCACACTTTAGGTGTAACTATGAGATTAGAGTCTACAATCTTGTGAAGATTGGATTGAGGTTCCCTGTTGTGACTACAGGAAGAAGAGCGTGTGGCGTTCTTGACTTTGAGAGGTGTCTCAAAGGGTTTAGACAGTAGGAGAGGGGATTCTTGCTGCTGGTCTAGTTATTGTACTGCCTATATTTGATTAGAGGGTTAGAGAGGTGATAATGCTAAATTTTACCATATTTTAAGCATCATTTTAGTAGCAAAATCAACTCCTTTCTAACTTATAACTTGCTTAATCCTCTTGTTTTGTCTTGTTTTCTAAATAATTGTGTTTTTGGCTACTTTGATGTACTTTCATCAATAATCCCTTATTTTGTAGCTAAAAATGAGCTTGGAAGAGTCTCCAACCATGTATAGAACTGGACCAAGAAGCAAGCACATGCAGAAATGCCATCAGCAGCGCAAAAACGCTCGTCGTAGAGCGAACGCTCGTCCAGCTAGCAGAAGTGGACGTTTGTCCAGCTAGCAGAGTGGACGCTCGTCCTACAAGAGAGTGGACGCTCGTCCAGGAGTTAAGAGGACGCTCGTCCAGAGAGAGTTAAGAAGACGATCGTCCATGGAGGCGTCAGTGGACGCTCGGCAGCGAGAAGGGACGCTCGTCCAGATTTCAATGGACGCTCGTCCATGGAGGCGTCAGTGGACGCTCGGCAGCGAGAAGGGACGCTCGTCCACTTTCAATTTTTCCAGAGAGTCTCGCGCCCGGGCGCGAAAATGGGGCGCCCGGGCGTGACTTTCCAGTGAGTCTCGCGCCCGGGCGCGAAATAGAGGGACGCCGGGCGCGACTTTTACTGATGTGGCAGACAGCTTATTTAACCTAGAAACGCGAAGGGGAAACGGTTTTTGGTTCTTTGGAGGTGCGATTTCACTGCTGGAGCTCATGGAGGGCGTGAGGAGCTTGTGGGAACATCTCCTCCTCTTCCTTTGGGTCTCCTTCTTCTTCCATCTTCCATGTTTGTAAGCTTTAGGGTTCTCCATGGAAATGGAGAACCAAACCCATCTTGTTGGGGTTAGTTGTAGCCATTGAATTCTTGTGTAATTGTTGAATGATTTGAATATATATATGTCTTTTCTATCAATTGCTAGTATTCTTGTTTCCGATCTTAAAGCTTGCATGTAATGGGGACGTTCATGACTTGATTTTGGGGTTTTATGGATTATGGGGACGTAAGATGAAACCCAGAACTGAAATAGGAGTCCTTGTGGTTCATTGATTCTAGGGATGGAAGATGATTCACATGTTGTCTTAGATCCTAGTTCTTTAATGCGGGTTTGCTTGTTAGATTGTCCAAGGGATTGGAGTTTGATAAGGAAAACCTAGGCTCTTTCACCTAAGGGATTAGGGCTAGAGTGTTTTAGTGGATTGACTTTAGTAAATTGATAGAGAGGAGATGAAATTGGTTTTACACAAGAGTGCTTTGGTGAAAACTAACCTTAACAATGTCATTTCATACCATTTCTAGTGTTTTCCATTTCCAAGTACCTTCAATACCAAAGTCCAACCTTGTAATTATGTATGAATTTATGTTTCTGCACTTGTTTTGTAAATCGATGTTATGTTCTTGAGTCTATATGAGTTGTTAATCGCACAATTCTCTAGTATTACGAGTCTCTTGGGAAAACGATACCCGGTCTTACCGGTTTATTACTTGAACGATTCGGTATGCTTGCCGAAATCGAGCCCAACAAGTTTTTGGACTAACAAGTTTTTGGCGCCGTTGCCGGGGATTTGGGGATTGAACCCGAGTCCTAGCAACGGCTAACAAGTTTTGGGTCATCAAGTTTTTGGCGCCGCTGCCGGGGACTCGTGTCAGTGCTAGACTTTTGTGAGGTTTCTAACTTTTGTAGACTTGATTTTGTATATACAACTAACTCTTTTGTTGTAAATAGATTTTCACTTTTACTTGGGCTAATTTGTGGCTTTAGCCTAGTTGTGTCTATGTGTATGCAGGGGATGTTCACACAAGGAGGACTGTAGCCTCAAAAACATCATGAAGACCCTGAGATTGAAGGAATTATAGGACACAAGGAGACAACTATGTTGAGCACTACAAACTGCCCAAAATTCTCCCTTCATTGAAGATGCTCCAAGTGCTAACTGAAAGATGAAGAAGAAAGGGAGAAGGAAAAGAGAAAGTCTAGTCACCACCACCCTTTGATGAGAGACAATGAGCTCAAGCCTAGCAAGCCAAAGTTGATGAAGAGGATTGAGTGTTTGAAGATGTCAAGGTAGTGGAAGGGCTAAGATGAAGAATTCAAGCTATGAGAGTTGATTTGGTGGCTAGAATGTGATTCAAGAAGAGTTGGTGGAAGGAGCACACCAACATCAACATTTGCACTTCATTGAGTAATCCGTCAAGCTAATGACGGTAAACAAGCGCTTTTGGGAGGCAACCCAATTTTCTTACCTTTTCTTATGTGTGATTTTGTTGTTTGAATGTGATGTGATTGCTTGAATTTGCTTTAGAGTGTTTTAGCTTTATTTAGTTATTTTGGAGCATGTTAGTTTGGAATTCAACTTATGTGATGTTAATAATTACATTGGTGTAATGTTAAGTGTTTTGTTGAGTTAATGTGCTTTAAGAGTGTTTCAATCTATTTTCATTTGTTTTGGTGTGATTAAGTATGCTTTGTTATGTTATGATATGTTTAGGTGTGTTTCTGTGTAAAATTCTAGTTTTAAGGTGTAAGGTTTAGGTGTATTGAATATGGCATTCATGTTTTAGATTCATGCATTTCATTTGTTTCACTATGATTTCCATGTGTTTTTATTGAGTAGGAACATGAAAATCTAGTTTTGATTGAGTGTGAATGCATGAAAAATGTCAAAAGTCCAAGATTGAATGTCCAAACTGCTGAAAAATTGCATCTGCCAGACCACCGCTCAGCTGCACCTGCGCGGTACCTGCGCGCCACACCAATAGAGGGCTTTTTCTGCATTTTACTGATATGGCGCTCAGCTGCATAAACCCTGTGCCGCTCAGCGCCAGCAAGCCTGCACGAATGGGGCTCAGCTGCACAAAACCTGTGTCGCTCAGCTATGGCGCACCAGGACAGCACTCCTACTTTACTAGTGTTTGTGTGATTTTTGTGTTATTTGCATTAGTAACTTATGTTTTGCATGTTTGTGTAGTTTTGAATTGTTGTGATTTTTGAGTTGTAATGTTGTTTTTGTGGTTTGTATAAGTATATTATGTTATTTGTAGCTTGTTTGGTGTGTAAGTGCATTGAATGAAGGTCTAGAACCAAAAATCACATGGTGAGTGGCCAATTTCGCAGAAATCTGCATTATGCAGAAAACTGAAGTGGCGCCCAGCGCCCCCTGCACCAGGGGCGCCCAGCGCGAGCTGCACCAGGGGCGCCCAGCACCAAAAATTCTGGTTCTGCATTTTTGTTTTTCTTGATTTATGATGAGTTTCCCATTCTTTTGCACTCTTTCACACACTCCTTTTGATGTGTTTTTATACCTTTTTGTGTTGTTGTACCTTTGGGAAGCTTAATTCTAAGACTTCCCTCTTTGTTCATGTACTTTTGTCTTTGTTTGTTTTGGATTTCATTGTCTTGTTTCTTTGCTTTCTTGTGCATATTTCTTTTAGTATGTTTTATGGATCTTTCTATCCAGTTGTTGACTATGGGATACTAATTTTGCCTTGAGCTTTCTTTTTACAGTATAAGATCTTCCTTAGGACTTAACAAGTTTGAAACCACCACTGGCCAACCTTTGAGCCAAGTGTGAGCTGAGCACCCTGTGACTTGAAGATTTTGATGCTCATGTAGCATGGCCTGGGGGCCAGGCCCCTACTGATGGGGGAGGTGGAGCAGTTGCGGAGCATAAGCTACTGGGAGGAGGAAGATGTTTCTGATTAAAGTAAAGCTAGTGTCCTACACTGCTGGAGCTGCAAAGAGTCCAACTAGACCGGTTTTTCAATTTTAATTTCAAGCGTTATTTGCTTTAAGTTTTCATGTTTTGGATTTAGTTTTTTGACTTTCCTAGTGGATAGTTCTTGTGCAATTGGTCTGGTGATTTGAGTGATCATATGTTATGCTTGAATTGAATACAAATATGTTGTGTTTGCTCTTTATCCATGAGAATTGTTTTGAAAATCTGATTGAGATTATGTGGTTGAGCTTGTTGAATAGAGATTGTGGTTGCTTGTATCTGTTTAGATAGATGTTTGGTTTTAAATGTGATCAAATACTTGGCAGGATGTTTATCAAATTTTGGAACCCTGTGTAAACCTGTGAGATGTTGTGCCTCAGAGTTTATTGCTGAATGTTATTACTTTGGAATCACAGTTGATTTTGCCTAAGTTTCTCTATTTGAACTAGTTACTTGCATGTTACAAATGATCAAGGCCATCTTGCTCTTCCACCTCTTCTACATTTTGAGCCTAAAATCCAATGCTTAACCTTTGAACCTTAAAGAAAAACTTTCTCATTCCCGAAACCTTAAGACTATTGAAAAATTCCTAACCTCCTTACCTTCAGTAGAGATGAACATATATGTCAGAATGAGGAGAATGGTTTAAGTTTGGGGAGTTCTTGTCAAAAGGGGAGCATTGAGATAACAATAAGTTGAGTTAAAAAGAAAGAAAAAGAAGAAAGAGGAAGAAAAACCAAAAATGAATTCAATGAAAAAAAAAAAGAGTTGGGAAATAAGTTGAGAGTGGTTTATTCAATTTTGGAGCAAAAGAGAGACTATGATACATCATGAATCAAATTGTTTGATCTCTTGGCTCAAGGTACTTTGTTGTCCAGAAAATCCAAATTTTCTTCTTAGCCTAGCCACAATACAAGCTTCAAAAAGTCCTTGTGATGTAACTTGCTTGTTAATGTGTTTGATATTGTTGAAACGAAAGGCAAAATTGATTTGTGTAACACTGTAATAGTTGAGAGATAGACACACATCCTTATGCATCATTGTGCTTGAGTGAAACACTTTCCTTGGTGAGGATTGGTTCCATGCACTCATTGAAAACATCTTGCCATGTTTGTTGATCTATCATTTGCATCTATCATGTGATTTTGAACTGTTAGCACCATGGTTGAAGTTTAGCTTGCTAAGGCCATATTCTCTCTTGAATGTAATTTCTAAGATGAGCAAGCATGATTGATTTTGTTTATTTGATTGAAAGCGTGCTTAAAGATACTAGACCACTGTGATTGAATTATTTGCTAGGTGAGTACTTTTGCTTGAGGACAAGCAAAGTTGTAAGTTTGGGGGTATTTGATAATGCTAAATTTTACCATATTTTAAGCATCATTTTAGTAGCAAAATCAACTCCTTTCTAACTTATAACTTGCTTAATCCTCTTGTTTTGTCTTGTTTTCTAAATAATTGTGTTTTTGGCTACTTTGATGTACTTTCATCAATAATCCCTTATTTTGTAGCTAAAAATGAGCTTGGAAGAGTCTCCAACCATGTATAGAACTGGACCAAGAAGCAAGCACATGCAGAAATGCCATCAGCAGTGCAAGAACGCTCGTCGCAGAGCGAACGCTCGTCCAACTAGCAGAAGTGGACGTTCGTCCAGCTAGCAGAGAGAACGCTCGTCCTGCAAGAGAGTGGACGCTCGTCCAGGAGTTAAGAGGACGCTCGTCCAGAGAGAGTTAAGAAGACGATCGTCCATGGAGGCGTTAGTGGACGCTCGGCAGCGAGAAGGGACGCTCGTCCACTTTCAATTTTTCCAGAGAGTCTCGCGCCCGGCCGCGAAACAGAGGGGCGCCGGGCGCGACTTTTACTGATGTGGCAGACAGCTTATTTAACCCAGAAACGCGAAGGAGAAACGGTCTTTGGTTCTTTGGAGGTGCGATTTCACTGCTGGAGCTCATGGAGGGCGTGAGGAGCTTGTGGGAACATCTCCTCCTCTTCCTTTGGGTCTCCTTCTTCTTCCATCTTCCATGTTTGTAAGCTTTAGGGTTCTCCATGGAAATGGAGAACCAAACCCATCTTGTTGGGGTTAGTTGTAGCCATTGAATTCTTGTGTAATTATTGAATGATTTGAATATATATATATGCCTTTTCTATCAATTGCTAGTATTCTTGTTTCCGATCTTAAAGCTTGCACGTAATGGGGACGTTCATGACTTGATTTTGGGGTTTTATGGATTATGGGGACGTAAGATGAAACCCAGAACTGAAATAGGAGTCCTTGTGGTTCATTGATTCTAGGGATGGAAGATGATTCACATGTTTTCTTAGATCCTAGTTCTTTAATGTGGGTTTGCTTGTTAGATTGTCCAAGGGATTGGAGTTTGATAAGGAAAACCTAGGCTCTTTCACCTAAGGGATTAGGGCTAGAGTGTTTTAGTGGATTGACTTTAGTAAATTGATAGAGAGGAGATGAAATTGGTTTTACACAAGAGTGCTTTGGTGAAAACTAACCTTAACAATGTCATTTCATACCATTTCTAGTGTTTTCCATTTCCAAGTACCTTCAATACCAAAGTCCAACCTTGTAATTATGTATGAATTTATGTTTCTGCACTTGTTCTGTAAATCGATGTTATGTTCTTGAGTCTATATGAGTTGTTAATCACACAATTCTCTAGTATTACGAGTCTCTTGGGAAAACGATACCCGGTCTTACCGGTTTATTACTTGAACGATTCGGTACGCTTGCCGAAATCGAGCCCAACAACTTTTTGGACTAACAAGTTTTTGGCGCCGTTGCCGGGGATTTGGGGATTGAACCCGAGTCCTAGCAACGGCTAACAAGTTTTGGGTCATCAAGAGGTGTTTTATATTTTTGACCTGAGGTCTCTATTAAAACCTTGTTGTAAAACCCTTGATCATTATAGTGCATTTGCTTCCCGTGGTTGGAAGGACACTTGATGTAGGCAGGTTAGCCAAATCAGTATAAAAAGCAGTGTTTGAATTTTCTGATCACTACTCTTTTACTTTTAATCGAGTTTACTCGGTACTTATTCAATTAAGTTTCCACTGCATTAGAAAGTCTTTTACCTTGCGTTTCAAGAAAGGTTTAAAGGCATCACCTTTTGAGAAAAAGATTTTAAAAGACTTTGTTTTTAAGTTTCACCAATTCACCCCCTCTTAGTGTGAGAAATTAAGTCATTCTATTTTAACACTAATAATAACATAAATTGAAACAATCCTTTTAATAATAACATAAGATCTAAAGCAAAATGTTTATGTACATTTATATTAATCGCTCATCCAGTTGAGACGGTTCAAGGTTAAAGCCTTCCAGGAGTTGGGTGTCCTATAATCATTTCATGTCTAATTTTGTACTTGTGTTTATGAATTTCTCCTTCCAGCTTTGGTCCAAAGAGTGGCTTAACCATTGATACTTATGTCCTTATTTCTTGTGTCATGATGTGCCTTTTTTATCTTTTGCTCTATTGTTGGAGCTCTTTCATCTTCCCATGATTGTTTCCTCTACTTTCCGTTCCCCTATTTTTGCTCTTTCAAAACCTCGTATACTACTAGGTGAGTTATGATAAAATTTTAAAGGATATTTGTGCTCATAGTTTACTTTGTCCTGTTTCTGGCCCTACTCCATGTTTGATGGGCATAGATACCCTTTTAATATGTTCTTTCACTTAGAGTTAATTGGTTCATGATAGCTAGATTGTACTTATGATAGCCTTAGGTACCAAACTACTGTTTGCCCAACAAAATAGGTACAACATGCTCTAATGAAGATACTCATTTTCACATAGATTTTAAACTTTGAACCAAAATTAAGTACTAGTCAAAGTATGATAGTGTTACATTAGTTAATTTATACTTAATCCATAACCATGCATTTAGGTGTGCCAAACAAAAATTTCTTTTGTATCTACATTTTCTTTCTTAAATATAATCTTATTCTTATGATTCCAAATGGCCCAAGTAACTATTATTCATACTCCCTTCTAAATTTTATTATGTTTTTTATTTAATTCCATTAGGTGGAAGTGTTGGAAACGAGCTTTGGGTTGATTATGGTTCATCCATGTTACTCCTACCCATTTGTCACACAACTATCAGACTCTTTTGGCTTTCAACCATAAAATAAATGTGTAATGTTCTCATCTTTTTCTTTGCATAAGTCTCATAGTTTATCCATCAATACTCTCCATGCAAAGTGTTGAGCATTTCAGAGAGCCCTCATAAATATCCATCCTTGAATTGCACACATATAAGGATCAAACTAAAGGCCAATCTTAACCGCAAAAGTATGGACATTTTTCGCTTTTCCTAACCTCTTAAAATACAATGTGTATACCTAAGAGTCTATAGGAAAAGCCTTGAATTTTGTTGAGGGTGCATATCCCTATTTTGGCATGTCAATATATATCCCTATTATTGTCCAACACTACACCCTTATGTATTAAGTTCTCTTTTATTACGATCTTATAATACTCTCCATGCAAAGTGTTGAACATTTGGGGGAGAGCCCTCTTAATCCATCATTGAATTGCACACATGAAAGGATAACACTAAGGGCCAATCTTAACCACAAAAGTATGGACCTTTTTCCCTTTCCCTAACATCTTCAATGCAATGTGTCTATAGGAAAAACCTTGAGTTTTTTTTGAGGTTGCATATCCTTATTTTGGTATATGTCAATATACATCGCTATTATTGTCCAACGCTACCCCCTGTGTACTAAGTTCTCTTTTGTTAGGATCTTATCCATGAATACTCTCCATGCAAAGTATAGAACATTCGAGAAAGCCCTCATAAATATTCATCATTAAATTGCATAAATATAAGGATCAAACTAAAGGTTAATTTTAACAACAAAAGTATGGACCTTTTCTCTTTTCCTAACCTCTTCAATGAAATGTGTATAACTAAGAATCTATAGGAAAAATCTTCAGTTTTGTTGAGGTCACATTTCCTTATTTTGGCATGTTAATACATGTAGGCATGACTTTGTATCAACTAAGATGGAACAATAATAGGGATGTCAAAAATATTCGTGTATATCCATAGATAAAATCCAGAACAAACATTTGATACCTACAAATATTTTAATACCCATTTATAAACGGGTCGAATGCGAATATCATACTATATATACCGTGGGCATCCATTACCCAAAAAAAAAATTAAAATTTAATTTATATTTTATTAAGTTAAATTTAATTAAAATTAAAATTAATTTATACTTTATTAGGTTAAAATTAATTAAAATTAAATTTTAATTGATATTTAATTTAATTTATATTATAATTTATATATTTTTTTAATTTTATTTAGATTTTATTTTAAAATTTTTATAAAATATATTTTTTTAAACATTCGCAGATATCCATCGATAACCATAGATTTTAAAATATTCGCGAATATTTTTTAAATAAAAATCAAGTAATGAATAATTTTTTTTTAGGTTTAATCATTTTCGACATTCCTATTAGTGCAGGATTGTCTCAGATAGGTCCTCGTTTTCTAAAGTGTGTCAAAATGGTCCTTAATTTTGAAAATTGAAATCAATTAAGACCTTCCCATTAAGTTGGCTGGACGGCGTTAAAGAAATTGATGTGTGGGTTGCTGAGATTACCAAATGGTACTGACGTGGCACAGTACATTTGTTGACCTGGCTTAATGGTGAGTTTTTATATTTAAAAAAGTTAAATTTTTAAATCAAAACGCAAAGTTTTAATTTTTAACAGAATAAATGAACGTTTTAAATGAAGAAATCCCTAAGTTGAAGAAATCCCCAAATTGGTTGACGAGAGCGAGGTTCGTGTTGGAGGTTGTTGAGCTTGTTATTTGAGGGTATTTTGGTTCGACGCGGTGGGTTTAAGAACGTAGTTGTTCAAAGACGATGTTGAAGGAGCATTCTTGTTGTTCGTCGACATGCAATGTGTGGCGGAAGGAGAACCGTAATGTGTGTTCGTCGACCTGCACAAATAGGGATGTCGAAAAGGATTAAACCTATTGGTATATGCAGAAGCTTATTTTATTTTTCCTCCCCTTTTTTTTCTGCTAGAAGTGTTTCTGCAGAAGTTTGTTCAAACAGCCTCGTCTCCTAGCAACTTGGATGACATTATTAGATGAGATATTAGGCAAATATACATTACAATTAAAACAAACAAAAGACTGTATCAAGAACAAAACAAACCTTTGAAGACAATACTTTTGGGGATTTTAGTGGCACGATGCTGAACCGTATTTTGTTGGCACACAGGTTGGAAGTTGCACAGATCTAAGGAAGCATATAACGTTTTTCAAATAAGTCAAAGTTTACAATAAAGAAGTAGGAAAATTAGAGTAAATGGCAGGCAGAAAAATTCCTACTTGCAACATCAATGTGAACATCATCAGCCCCAGAAAAATTCCTGAGTCAAATAACATAATCATAAGATTGTTTTGTATAAACAGATATATGCCATAATATATTAATGGTGATCTTTAGAAGCATACAAATCATCAGGACATAATTGCATTTCAGCATCCGCAAAGCAATCTGCTAGCCACCCTTCAGCTGATTCAAAGTCCTCATAACTGGAAGCGGATGCACTTCCTAATGCATATTTCATTATAATTGGTTAAAGATATCAAATCCATGTAAAAAGGAAAAGAAAAAAAAAAGCAAAAAATTTGCAAAAGGTAAACCTGATGCCCTAGATACCCATTGCGAAAATTCTGAGAAAATTTCTTCATTTGGGTCCTCCTTCCCCTATATACATAATGTAACAGTTACACAATCTGGCAAAAGCCGCAACTCTAGCACAATTATTAACTCAAACAACATTTCATTGATATCCTTGAGTGATGGTTTCTGGTACCAACAATGTTCATTGCAAATCATGAAGCCTTGAAGGATAGAAACAGGATTGTTGATCAACTCAAAACAAGAACACCAGGTTAATACTCATCTCATTTTCACATTTTAGTAGTCATCACAGAAGCCTTCCACGTGCTTCACCGCCAACACCTTCCTGATTCTACCGAAATAGCACCGATAGATCACTCGCAAATCTAGAAACAATACCTATTTAGTCACCAACTATACCAAATAACATCGATATACCCTATTGTCCCCCAAATTCCAACCACAAAAGTCAACCCTCGACAAAACCCTATTCTCCCAATTATCCCAAATTCCCCAACATTGAAATTAAATAAAACTAACGTAACGTTCATTTATTCTGTTAAAAATTAAAACGTTGCGTTTTGATTTAAAAATTTAACTTTTTTAAATATAAAAACTCACCATTAAGCCAGGTCAACAACAGTATTGTGCCATGTTAGTACCATTTGGTCATCTCAGCAACCCACGCATCAATTTCTTTAACGTCGTCCAGCCAACTTAACGGGAAGGTCTCAATTGATTTCAATTTTCAAAATTAAGGACCATTTTGACACACTTTAGAAAACGAGTACCTATCTGAGACAATCCTGCACAAATAGAAATGTCGAAAATGATTAAACCTTTTTTTTATTATGGTCGGATAGTAGATAAGCACTGTCCCTTTATCCGAATGTGCAACTGCTTTTAAAAGAAAATTGTAGTTATATACTTATTCTAAATACACATACTACTAATAAATAAACATATATATATATATATAATTAGTTTTTAATCAATTTATTCATATACAAAATTTTATTAGTCTTTCTATTCTTAAAGAATTAAATTTGGTTTCTTAATGTTTCAAAAAATTTCATGTAACCCTTTTTTTCTCTAAATTATGCTGACGTACACCAGCATATATTCTTTGCCATAATTTATTTAGATAGAAAAGATGATACCTGGTTTTTTTAGAAAAATTAAAGAATCGAATTGAACGGTTTGAAAATAGAACGACCACATTCAACTTTCCAAATAAAGAAAGAAACTGAAAATAATTTAATCTAAATGTAAATTTACTATCAAACACATCAATATTATGAAGTTTTGAAATGCAAACAACAATAATCCTTTCAATTCCTTGCAGCACAAAAGAACAACTTGGAAAGCAATGATATGTAATGTAACTTTTGTGCCTCTATGCTATAAACATTGTGAAGCTCCCAATCTAGATAGGCTTCGATCATGATGTAATGTGTACATTATTGATTTCACTTCTATTGGTCTAACAATAGGTTACTTTTAGATGCATGTGATGGCTGAAATATGACCGAGTTTATTTTCGGAGCAGTAGGAGCAGAAAATGACATTCTCTTGTACCTTGATGCATTAGAATTTGGGTAAATTGTCTTGGTTGTGTATGGCATATCTCCACCTAGATTTAAGTCCAAACCGGCACTTTGGGCCTCATCATGATTTTCTCTTAGCCCATTACCAGCATAAGCTGTGAGGGCAGCTGCTAATATAGCAGATTGATATTTTGGGGTAGCAGTGATTGCTTTGGATGCAGCTACAATGGAATCAGGTAAAGATTGCTTAGAAACTGCATGGTTGGTAATGTTATTAGATCGACAAAGATGTCCCAGGAATGGTTGTTTTCCAGTGTTCATATGGGAACCGTTAAGGTTTCTATTTGGGGTGATCAATCCCTCATAGTTGAAGTAATCACCATAACAAGGTGAATGTAGCACACTAGATTGCAAAGGAGAGAAAGTACTCGAGGGAAAATCAACATTGGTTGATGAATATTTTGGTATGAAAGACAAGCTTGGGGTGAAATTTCCAATGTGAGGTGAAGTTTGAAGAGTGGCAAGGTCAAGAGTGACTGTGGGGTGAGAACTAGAGGTAGAAATAGAGGAGCTGTGGAAGAATAAGTGTGGTGATTTTGAAACATGGTGACAGCTTGATGTGAAATTTAGGGCATTAAGGTTATAAAGAACATTAGAATTGAGGAGAGGGACAGTATCTGAATTGAGTAGTCCTAGTTGTGTGGTCAATGAAGGAGATTGAAGCATGGAAGCAGCAGCAGAAGTTGTGTAGGCCATGGTAGTGGCTGAAGTAGGAAGAGGGTGGTTGTGAGTTCCTTCGTAAGTGCTAATCAAGATTGACATGTCTTCAGCACATCTTTGAACCTGAAAATTTGAAGCAAGTAATAAGGTTTAATCATTTAATCAATGAAAAAGGATAAAGTTGTTTATAGAAGTTATTGGGTAATGGTTGTGTGCAACAATTTCATTCTGACCTATTCTCTTTTGTTACCTTAGACAATCCACTAGAAAATTTTGTATACCTGTTTTTTCACAGGACAGGATGGAGAAACAGTGCATCGATAGTATGCTCGGGGACATGGATTCCCTTTTGCTATTTTCTGTCCATATTTTCTCCATTGGCAACCATCATTCATCTGTACAAAATTTCAACCAAGTAGGATTAAAAGAAAACATTGAAATTTATTAAATGGTATATTAGTAAGACAAAATCTGGATGCAATTTTTAGTATCTTTTATAATCCAAGTAAGAATCTATCTCAATACCTACAAATTATAGTTTGTATTAAATGTCAATAATGGTTACCAAGCTAAGCCTCTCACAACATGTTGACAAAGATGAAAATAGAAAGACAAAAAGAAGAAATCAATGTTTAATATTTTCAATACATTAAGTTTAATCTATTATTAATTAGGAGTGATAAGGTGACTTAGTGATAAAGTTAGATGGAAAGATGAGAGAAATAAAAAAACAAAACTAACCGTAAGATTATCACATCTTGCTCTGATACAAACCCTAGCCTTCTTGACTTCAGCATGTTGAGAAGCTTCACTTTTATCCCAAGTTCTCATTGTCTTGAGAACTTTACTGGGTGGCCATATCTCTCTGAGTTCCTCTTCCTTCATTTCCCCATCACACCTACTTTCAGTGCTTTGATTTTGTATAGCTGAAGGGTCAAATCGTATACCTAATCCAAGTGAAAGTCCTTCTTTCAAATCCTCATTTTCTCTACTATTTTCAGTTCTAATCTTCTTCTCATGTTTACCTGTAGATGAAATTCCAAGAGAGAGGGAAACAAGTTCACTTTCTTCATCACTAGTTGAATCATTTACCAGCCTTACCAATGAAAGTTCTCCAACCTCTCGCATTTCCCTTTCAAGCTTATGATCCTGCATGTTGTAACAGATCAAAGACCTAAGACAAGCTATAATTAGCAAGTGTGTGTGTGTATATATATCTCTTCCACACCTTTGCTGTGTGATGTGAAGTAGATGAAAAATTCAGTGTTATTATTGGTAGGATAACCAGGCACTTAAACTTAATACACAGCATGATGGAATGGTGCAATGAATTACGACATACACTAATATTGTACGTTGAAAGTTGAGGAACAAGTTATTATTATCAATCCATCCATTCGTGGCAACTGTGATTCTTGTGTCACTGAGATTATTAAATAAAGAGTTCATGATTATTACCTTTATTAGTCAACGTAAACATACTCATCAATATTTACAGTGAAACATAGCAAAGCCAAATAATTCTTCGTTTGTACTTACAAACCAGAATCAAAAAAGCACAAACCTACAGTTTTCTGCTTGAAAAAGTCCTAAATGTTCACTTTTTCAATGCAATTTTTCTTTATCTACTCAAGTATTAGTTCTCTTGTGGACACATGTAGGAGAAAAGGAAGGTGCTGAAGAATTTGGCCGAGATTTGGGCGTAAGTATAATCATTGAACTTGGAAAGACATGCTTTTCGTTTTTCACGTTGGATTGAGTAAGAATATAAGTACATTAACTCTGACCACTAACTTCATGGCACTAAATCATGATTAATTCAAATATATACCAGACTTACAGTATAATATTTTATCTGAAAATCATGGCTGCTGTTAAGTTTCTTTGTAAAATGGAAAAATTAGGAAGAAAATAAAGCTAATTAAGAAACATGTGCCAAACGTCCAACTAATTGCAATTTAAATTCATGATTTATATTAGTATAAATTATATTATTTTGTTTACAATTTTAAACTTTTTCGTGACTAAGGTTGTGCTTAATAAAAATGTGATGGGTAGCTATATGAAACAAAATAAACGACAAAAGAATTTGCTAGTGCGGAAGAAAAATTATAAGAAAATGATTTTTTTTCTCTTGAGTGTTTTTTATAATATCTAATTAGCTAATTCGTAACGATTAAAAAATTTGATTAGTTTAGTTTAGTTAATATAACTAAATATCTATCATTAAATTAGTCGTTTACAAATACTTAAAATTAACGTACTTATTTTTATAAAAAAAAAAATAGAGAAACATCTTAAATTAATTCTTGTCAAACAAAATCAATATCACTTTTCTTATATCTCAAAAGCTTCGAAATAATATATCTTTTAAAAACAAAACCAACTTCCGACGTCATGATTATTCCCTCTCAAAATAGATCATGAGTTCCACTAACATTTTTTTGTTGGACAAACAATATGAACCCATTTAAATTTTAATGTGGTTTATCGGAAACATAGCATTTGGAGAATTATTAGAGCTTCATCAGAGATTTCAAAAAGAAATCAAAATAGTTCTTCCTCTCCCTCAATGTAAAAGGAAAGAGAATGCACAGAAACATTTAAACAAGACAATACAGTATATTCTTAGAAAAAGAATTGTTGTTTCCTATACCTGTTCGCCATCCGAACATTTCGAACTTATCAGATATTAGAATAAATTTCCCAGTTAAGAGAAACCAGTATTGGTATAGCATTGTTAAAAATACCAGTGGTTTTTTCTTAAAAAGCTTATCAATTAATATACTCTTTCAAAATATGAAAGTTTAAGCGAAATATGTGCCAATTGATATTTTCTTATTTAGTCTAGTTTAACTCATCATTTTATAAATTTTGGCTGAAATCAAGAATCTTTATGACTCAACCTAGCTCTTTACCTTGTCATTCATGTTTGTGTTCAATGATCTTCTCAAGTATACTCAAATATGTCCTCTCACTAACACACCATCAGAAGCATGAGATAATTGACTCAAACATTGGGAAACTAGGCCAGTCCTTGTCAAAGTGAAATAAATGGACAACAACACAATCACTCAATTCACATTTATGATTATTAAACTTAACATTTAATTGATGCTTTTAAGAACTAAAGCTAGCATGCATGCACCATCTCAGAAATTCTATATTTATCATTGACTTCTACTTCATAACAGAGTCATAATGAAACTGGAAAAGTAACATTAACGAAAACTTCAAATTGCTAATCATAAACATCAGAAACACCACAAATGAATAAAGAAAAAATCACCTTATTGCTAACTTCATTGCTAACTTCCATGGAGTATTCTTGCCAAACAAAAAGGTACAAACTCTTAATGGATCAATGTTTTCTTCCTCTCAACACAATATAGGACTGGCTTTGTTATATACTGAAGCCAACAGTTTTGACTTCGATAATATAAGCTAAAATTTGAATGGTGTTGCCAGCCTCACGTCAAGAGCGTGTAAAGAACAAACAGTGATCTTTTTTTATATATATTTCTGTGTATTAGTTGATTTCTTATACATATGATTAAAAGAATGAACATTATATAATTCAGCATTTCAACTCTAATAACAATGGCTAATGGCTATGTAATTAGTATTTTAGACATCAAATAACAGTAGATTTGAAGATTAACGTCCCAAAAATGCCGACTTGAGTCAAAGTTCACCTGCCATGTTTCTCATCAACCTTGAATATGGTGATTTTGTGTGGGTCCTCAATTTCGGTGCCATTTTTATATTTACACCTTCCTTTCTTTTTACCACCATAAAGTCATATATTTCCGACAAATTCCCCATAGCAAGGTTGTATTTATACTTTTGTACTTTCTTTTAATAAAGAAAAGACACAAATGAAACTTTATATATATATATATGTCCACTATAAAAATTAAGAACCCTTCCTTTAAAATTGTTATTAGATATTATTCAAAGCATTCTTTATATACATAATTAAGAATAAATAATTCCTAATGTCATGCGTAACTGCTATCATGGCTGCATTTATATGCATGGCATAGTTTTTTGACTATATAATAGTTTATAAAACCTTAGATATGCAGCAGGAGAGCGTTTGGTTGGTGTTCATTGCGTTCCATTTCTTGCTCAAAGGGTCAGTTAAATTTAGATGCTTTCTTTATGGTTGGTTAACTACTCATTAAAGATGTGTCATTTCAAATGTTTAAACTCAGTCAAGAGGTCATATAACACTTGACACACCCCAATACGTTCATATATAAATAGATGCAGACTAATAATATCATTAAAACAATGTTTTAAAATTTCAGAAAAGTCAGCTAAAATATAACAACATTTATTAAAATAATGTCTCTCGCATCATTTTTAGTTTGCTTAAGAAGGTTGAATGTACCCAATATTAACATCATTTATTATGTATCTATCCTTATTATACATGTCTCAGTATATGAAGAATATGAGCTATGTCAGACCATTTGTATACTTTATCAGAATTCATTTAACACAAACAAAAAAACTTTAAAATGTTTCAGAAAAATTGCAATCAGATACAGTATTTCGAACCCTTTGAAAATCCTGTTTTGGTTTGTAAATGTCTTTTAAATTAGGATTGACCGAAAAATGGTTGTGTCTGCAGAATGTACATCCATTGTGTAGGTCTAATGACCCAAGTCATCCAACCTACATGTTACTGTTACTGTTCCTATTTATTAGTATTTGTTTGTTTTCTTCGAACTAATGACCAACGTTTTCATTGTATAGCAATTATATCATGGTCCACATGGCATGAGCAGCAAAACTAATACTTTATTTCAACGATCGAGGTCTTAGTTACAAGCACAAGTCCATTGAAAGCTATTCCTACCTTTGAAGGGTCATTTCTGCAGGCAGCAGCTATATGCTAAGCAGTGAAAATCCAGCTTTCAGTCACCAACTTGACACGTTTTGTGGGAATTTAAGGGCCGGCAAGGCAATTATACACACAATACATTAATCAATTATTGACTATATCTCATGGATTCTAATTGGTATTTCAGTGTGTTATCTGTGTTGTGTCTATTAACTTAACTTAAAGCTTGTTTGAAAATATTTTAGGTCTTGAAACTTCAAAGTATAGGTTGGGAAGTATAATATAGTTTTAACTGAAGGTTAATAGTCATGGACCAAAGCCCTGTTATTGTCCATAGGCATGACTCTAGTAGAAAAAACCTTGCCCGTTTAGTATTTTATTTAAGCCAAAATAAGTAGAATTTTATTTAAGTGATATTCACTCAGAAAAATCATTGAGTTACCAAAACCAAAGTTCTACTGTTTATATATAAATGAGAAATTTTGATGAGTTAAACAAGACACTCTCACAATATTTAAAACTCGCTACTATTTTTTATACAAGGGCTCGAGTTTTGTTCTTTATTATTTTAAAATTATTTTTCTGTCTTTTTACAAATTTTTACATCTGATTTGTTTATATTTTATTAATGTATTTGGTTTAATATTTAAAAAAGTTATCGATATGCTAAAACTTTAAATTTTTTAAGATATAAAAGAGAAAATTAATACAAATATATTAATTTACTAAACAAGTAAGTGTATAGTATTCAAAATCTTCACATAAAATGAGTTAAGATGAGGTTGAAAGTAGATTCACCTTTAATTAACCTTTAAATATTTTAAAATTGAATGAGTACTTAAAATATTCTAAATTACAAATTGATTCATACATATTTTACATTAATTATAAATTAGTGTTTAATTATTTTTTATTATAGGTTTAATATCACTGTTGGTCCCTATTTTCATCAACTTTGTTCGATGTGGGACTCATTTTTTTTAATGTTCAATGTAGTCCCTTATTTCGTAATTTATATTCAATTTGGTCATTTTCGCTGACGCGTTTAAATTACTAACGGTGCAAATTTCATGTAAAAAAAATGGAATGACCTGTCACTCATCTCGCCACATCATCACCATATTCTCCAAATCAGAAACCCCAATTTTCCTTCCATCAGCACGTCATTATGCACCAGACTCAGGCCATCATCTTCTCCACGTGAACTAAAGAATTCCAACTTCACAAGAACCTACAAAGTGAAATCCCAAAAATCACAAACCATTGAACCTGTAGAAAACCCAGAATTCTCAAATTTGCTTCGAACATTAACCCTAGTTTGCGCAACAATCCCAAATCTTTTTGAACCAAACCCTAACTCGCTCAAATCATGTTCAACTCCTAAATCGTAACAGAGTTTCTTCATCGCAATAGGTTGTGCAACATATATCATCTTTCTCGTGCATCATCATCAACACAAATCGCAAAAGCCCAATTCACGATGAACCCCTCATTCGCGAAATTGAACCTCTTCCGTGAAAACCTGTTTAAATCTCAAATTGCACCACCATTGAACTTGTTTAACCTCCATGGATGACGCAAAACCATCTGCAAGGAACAAAACCCTCAAATTGTTTTCCATTAAATCACAAAAACCTACAGAAATTAGGGTTTTTGATTTGGGGAAAATGATGATTACGGGGTGAGATAATGATGTGAGTCAGCCATTGATAGCATTATTGTGTGACAACTTTATTTTTCTTACGTAGAATCTACGTCGTTAATGATTTAAACGTCTTCAGCGAAAAGAACCAAATTGAACATAAATTACGAAATTAGAGACTACATTGAACATTCGAAAAAATATGAGTCCCACATCGAACAAAGTTTACAAAAAAAGGGACCAACAGTGATATTAAGCCTTTATTATATGCAACTTAATTGTAAGGGTGGGACTTAACTTGATCCAATTTGACTTGGGTTCAGTTTGACACCGGTCTAAGTAAATTTTGCATGAGTTGGCCCAACCCAACTAGATCTTTCTTGACATGGGCCCAAAAAACCTCATTTAACCTTAACCTAATCTCAGCTTAGACCAAACTTGGTTTAACCTTAATCCAACCTGACTTGAGCTCAACCTAATCAGACAAACTCTTCTTTAGGCTCCATTTTTTTTACTTGTCCTAACCTAGACTAGTCCCTACCAACCTCAAATAGGGGTTCGTCAAGACCATACCCAAATTGACCTAAGTTCAACCTAACTCAGTCTCATTTTGACATAAGACAAACCCACACTAGTTCAACTTAACTTAGGTCCTACTCAACCTAATTTAGGTATGACCCAACCCATCTTAATTAAGGTTAGCTCGACCCAGTCGAACAACCTTATCTAATTAAGCCTAATTTGACATAATATTTCATCACTAGGCCCCAATCTAACCTAGTCTTGATTTGGGTTAAGCTTAGACAAACTTGGCCTAGTAGTGGTCTTGCTTAACTCAACCTAACTAAGTGATAACTCTCAGTATTTGCATATTTTTCTAGGTTAAAATTATTTTCTTAAGTTTCTTTAGTCTTTAATTCTTTAGAAATATAATAGTTAAGTGTAAAATGGTAAAAATATCTTTTAAATAAAAATTTGGTTAAATTTCTCTTTTTAGGCAAATAAAATAGGTTTTTAAGTAATTAGATTCTTTTTAGAAAAATATTTTAGAAAACAAAGCAAAAATAATTTTTAGAATAGGTTATATTTTTTAGTAATTTTGGTTTTAGCTCTTTAATTCATTTTATTTTGTAGGTTTTTGGGCTGAAGTACATTGAGCCATTGGTTGAAATTGGGCTGGTCTGCCTGCACTAGAAATCTGTTGTGCTTCAACAATTTATTTGGCTGATTCTGATTGAGATGTGGAGATTGGGACGCTGCCTGGAGCTGATTGTATCAAAAGAGTTGGGGCGCTGAATTGGGCCTGTGTCTTAGTGTGACGACGCCGTTTTGGAGAATGTCTTACTGCCGCCTTAGGGGTCTTCGTATCACAACTCTCATTAGGAAGAAAACACTCTCGAGTGAGAAAAAAAAAGGAGAGGAAACACCCTTGATTTAGGGCTTCAAGTGAAGAGAGCTGAGGAAGAGGAGCTTCGGCATTTACCCAATGCTCCAAACGTCACTGACCGAAGATGACCCTGGACCGAGAATGAAGCACGCAACCCTGCAAAGAAGCTGACCGGTGGAGATGGAAGATGACCAGAGCTGCCACGTGGAGGACGAAGCTCAAAAGCGTAGTGAGAAAGTTTTTCCCTTTTCCCGCTCTCATTTTCTTTTTCTTTTCAGACCCTATATAAAGGGGCTTTTGCGATGTAAATAGACACTTAGACACTTTACTTTCAGTTTACAGTTCTCCATTCTTTAGATTAGGATTTTACTCGCTTTTCTTAGAGTAGAGATACTGTTCTTGATTCTGGATTTCACTGATGAGATTCATGGAACTGTGACAATCTGTGAGCTCCTCATTCGTTGATCTCTGGTATAGTGTTTGTAATTTTCCTTTTTCATATTAATAAAATTCGATTTCGTGTTTTCCTTTTATTCTTGTTTGTTGTGTTGAGATTGTTCTGTGATTTTGATGTCTCCAATGGTTTTGTTTAGAAAATGATTTGGATTCTGTATATCTGCAATTTTATGATTCCTTTTGGAATCAAATGACTCCGTAGTGAGCATTCTTTATCGAGATGTCGTCTCGAGCCAGAGATGAGTCCAATGCATAAAAATTGATTCAAATTTGTGTTTCTTGAATTTGTTTGTGAATTTTAGATTGATGAATAGGCTAATGAACCTTGATTGGAAAAATGAGTGGAAAGAGTCAATTTAAAGTTCTGAAATATGAACTAGAAATACCTTGGATTTGGATTCACAATATCATGATGTCTTCTTGAGAACTCTAAGCACTCTTTTATTCATATCAATGTACATTCACCTATGAAATCAATTTCGTCTTTGCTTTTGATAGTGATAGTTGAAGTTCAGTTTGAGTTTTGATGTTCCAGTTGTTTACGTTGAGTATTTTAGAATTTATGATCTGCTTTACTTCTGTTTCAGCCTTTACATTCTTGTTGATATAATGCTTTTCAATCTTGAGTTTTAAGTTCTTTTCAGTTTGGTTTTATTTTCTTTATCTTAGGTTTTATTTCTTTATTTTCTTTCTTCTTTTATTTTAAACAGATTATAGTTTTGCTTTTCTTAATTTTTTTTTAATTTCTTTTCCCCACCTTGTTTTTATAGTTAAGTAGTAAATAATTACAAGAATTAACTTTACACTCTGAAGCTTAATCATAGTTGAGTCCTTGGATTGATCCTTGGTTATCCCTCTACTACATTAGTGGGGAAACTGAGTTTGTTGGCTTTGATGCGACTAAAAGCGAGTTTAACACTAAGCTAACATAACTAAACTTAGGCTTAGATCGATTTGTCCTAATCAAGTCAGATCTAACATTGTCCAACAAGGGTTTGACCTAAGTTAGGCCTGTCTCACCCAATCTAACATGGCTTAATTTGAATTTGGCCCAATTCGCACTCTACTCATTTCAGCCAAATTTATTTTCAACTCAACTTAACATGAGGTAGGTTCAACCTAACTCAGTTTGACCTAGACCTAGCCCAACTTTCCCTAACCTAGACCCGACCTGACCTAGGCTCAATCTAACATGCTTTACATGGTCCTAGCTTGACCTGACCTGATCCATACTAACCTTAGCCTAACTAGATATGAATTGGGCTTTTCCCGACTTGAATTGACCTAGCCCAACCTAACTTGGCTTAAATGGGTTTAGCCCAAATTGGCTCAACATGAGTCATGCTCATCTTAACCTATCTTGACTTGGTTGAAAATGGATTCGTTCCGATTTAACCCTTTCCTAACCTGAGTCAGCACGAGTTGGATCAAGCTCAACTTGGACTAACATAAACTTAGTTCATTTTAAGCAAACTGGACTTGATCCTACTTATCCAAACCTGAGATTAACTTGGCATGGTCCTACTAGACTTAAAACTTGACATAAGCTTGACTTGACCTTATCCATACTGATCTAGGTTTGGATTTGCATTAAGTAAATGTCTTTCATATGCGAAAAGAAAAATTAAGTAAACATTTTTTTTTCATTTGTAAATAATACTTTTTACTTAAAAAATATTCATAGATTGGACCTAACCCAACATTTTTGTCATATGAACTTATCTAATGTGAACTTTTCGTTATTATGATTTTGTTTACCCTAACACGTGTAAGCTAAGATCAGATTTTATATAAAGTTAACCAAATTGACAAGTTTAACATTAGAATAATTATAACTAATGTATACTTCTTTTATATTAAGAAAACATTATTAGACTATAATTTTAAATTTATTTTAAAATACTCTTAAAATATAATATTTTAAAGGTTAAACCTTGAATATTACATCATGAATTATTAATATAAATACTTTCACTAACTAGTATGTGATTTTAATTAATATACTTAAACATTTTATTAATCTATATTAAATATAATAAATTTATTTTTCTCTTTTAAACTTGTGGAGAAATCAAAATCTTTCTTCAAATTCTTTAAAGAGTAAAAAAAGGATGATAAGTATGAAGATATGTTTCAAAATATATATAAAAAAATATTTATTTCCTGCCAAAACTTATAAGTTTGTCATCTCACTTCAACAATAGTGTCGTACTTAGCATTGTCCAACTTTGTTATAAGCTCGGTGCCTCACTATTTCACTAGACTCTACAATCGGAGTAAAGAGCAATATCACGTCATTAAGAAATTGGTCTAAGCACTTATCTTCGGGTTTGAGGCTCCAACAGTATTTCCAAACATGGTCTCTTGAGTTGCCTAAATTTAGATTAAAGTTTGAGAGAAAATGTTGAATTTGTTAGAAAATGACACTTATTTGTATATTTCTCAATATGTTTCTAGTGTGTATTTTCATTTCATTAAGCCTTACAATTTATAGGACTAACATTAGGTCTTTCATCTATAGACCATAATGTTTCCAATTATTACAAATCAAACATTATAATGACTATAAAATATAATAAAGATATTTCCTAACTCTTCTTCTCCCAATGCAATAATCATTGTTTATTTATCTAATAACACCTAAATTTAAGTTTATTTCTACAAAACTCACTCATAAACTTAAAGTTTTCCATCTTTCGTTCTGATCATCTTTTTGTATTCATGAAACATTATTGTAGGCAGTGGTTTCATGAACATATTAGCTATTTGCTCTTTCCTCCCTACATGTTCGAGTTCCACGCTTCCAATCTTTACCTTTTTCCGGATAAATTGAAATGGAATGTCTATGTGTTTGCTCCTTTCGTGGTTGGCTAGGTTCTTGGATGTTGAGATTGTTGATAGGGGAAAACTGGCTTAGCTAAACCTACAATCTCAGAGTTTTTGGTTTTTTATGATGACAACATAATTAATAACACATGTGTTGTTTATGTGTTACATGTTCTATTGCTTACATGCTATATGTTTTAATCATTGTGTAAATTTGTTTAAAGCATTGAGAACATGATTGTGTTGATACATTGCATTTCACTGTGCTATATAATTGATTTTATTAGTGAATGCATGTCTGATGTTTTATAAAAGGAAAACCACAAGCACTTATGTTGAACTTTTAATTGTGTGGCAAAACAGTTGTTTTAAGTCGACTTCATTATGAAGTGAGTCGATTAAAACTCGTGGCTTTGCACAAACCATTTTCAAAGTGTGCTGTGAGATTTTTCAAAGTGAAAGTTTTTCAAAACTTTGTTTAACTGTGTTACATAGTCAATTACATGCAACGTGCATTCTACTAAGTCTGTTACTGTTTTGAAATTCTGTTAATGTTTGTATTAAATGGTACAATGGCTATATTTTTAAATATTTTGACCAAGCATTAAATGAGATTCGACTGCATTAATTGTACATTCAATTAACTGCATTGATTGCTGCTAACTGCTTTAACTGAATTGCTATATTCGACTGCATTAGTAGCTTAGTCGATAAAATGCGTCAGAAGTGTGAAAATCTATAAATAGACGCAAATTGGAATTCTGTAAGAACTTTTGTGAATCTAAAAGTTTGTGATATCTTTTGCAGAAAGTGTATTCTTACAGAAAGAGAGAAAGAGCTCCAAGAAACAAGAAGTGATCGTGGTGATCATCTGCTTGTGGATTCTTGAAGAGCAAATTAACTGCACTTACAAAGGTTGATCATATCTGCACATTGGGTGTAACTGAGAGATCAGAGGCTACAATCTTGTGAAGATTGGATTGAGGTTCCTGTTGTGATTACAAGAAGAAAAGTGTGTTGCGTTCTTGACTTTGAGGGTGACTCAAAGGGTTTAGACTACAAGAGAGGGGATTATTGCTGCTTGTCTGTTTGTATATGCCTATATTTTTATTAGAGGGTTAGAGAGGTGTTTTATATTTTTGACGTGAGGTCGTTATAAAAGCCTTGTTGTAAAAACATTAATCATTATAATGCATTAGCTTCCTATGGTTGGAAAGACACTGGATGTAGGCTTGGCCGAATCAGTATAAAAACTTAGTGTTTGATCTTTCTATCCCTGCACTCTTTTATTCAGTCGACTTCCTACTGTATTCAATCGATTTAATTTTTGCTGCATAAACAAATCGTTTTCCTTGAGTTTCAAGAAAGCTTTTAAAGGCATTCCACTTTGCGAAAAAGATTTAAAGAAAACTTTGTTTTTACATTTCACCAATTCACCCTCCTCTTGGTGTGAGAAATTAAGTCATTATATTTTCAATAATTGGTATCAGAGCAGGTTTTCATAAGATATTTGAAAAATAAGTCAATTATCTTTTTCTTTAAATCGACAGATCCTGAAAAATGGCTTTTAATTTTCAAACCTTTGGTGAAGGTGCATCCACAAATAGACCACCACTATTTGCTGGAGAAAACTATGCTTTCTGGAAAATTGGGATGCAAATCTTTCTTGAATCTGTGGATAAAGAAGTGTGGGATGCAACTCTAAATGGTCCATTTGAGCCAACTCATGTTGTTAACGGAAAAACTATTTTTAAAAACTTTTCTGAGTGGACTCAAGATGAGAACTGAAGAGCTCAATATGATATTAAGGTTAGAAATGTTATTGCTTCTGCACTAACCATGGATGAATTTTTCAGGATACCACAATGCAAGACTGCCAAGAAAATGTGGGAGTTTCTTGAGGTGACACATGAAGGACCAGATGAAGTCTAAAGAGCCAGAAAGAATTCTCTTATACAAAAGTATGAATTATTCAGGATGAAGGTTGGTGAGACGACCTATGAGGTACAGAAACGATTCACACACATAGTCAATCACCTCATGGCTCTCGGGAAAATGTTTGATAAAGAAGAAATAGACATAAAGATCTTGAAAAGCCTCAATAGAAGCTGGCAACCGAAAGTCACTACTATATCTGAATCAAGTGATCTTACAAGCATGAATATGGAAACCTTGTTTGGCAAGTTGAGAGAACATGAATTGGAGCTTGGAAGGCTAAAGGAGGAAGAAGAAATTGAAGAGAAGAAATCGATTGCTCTAAAAGCCACAAGCAAGAAAGCTACAAAGATTCATGAACCTGAAACTATTCAGATGCAGATATACCAAAAAAAGAAATGATGAATATGATGGTAAGAAAATTTGGCAGATTCATGAAAAATAAAAATTCTGCAACTAACAATGCAGGTTTCTCAAGAGAAGGAAAGAAGAATTCAAGAAGCAACGTTGTTCAATGCTATGAATGTGGAAAGGATGTTCATATCACGCCTGACTGTCCAGACTTGAAGAACAAGCAGGAAGAATTCTCCAAGTATCCTTGGCATAAGAACAGGAAGCAGAGGAAAGCTTATATTGCTTGGGAAAATAGTGATACAGATTCTTCCAGTGATGAAGCTTGAGATCGTGAAGAAGAATCAAATTTATGCTTCACGGCTGGCTCGGCACAATCTAATGATGACAGTGATGATGGCTTTGAAAATGAACCAATAGAAGTCAAGTATCACATGCTACTAGATGCATTTCAGGAAATTCATGTAGAGGCCATGTGACTTCAGTACAAGGTCAATCGATTATCATCTGAGAGAAGAGATTATAAATACAGAATTGATAATCTTGTGTAGGATAATGAAAAGCTTGAAAAAGATCTAGAAGAAGCTCTCAAATCTACAAAGACAGTAGAGACTAAAGTACAAATTATTGAGAAAGAGTGTGAGAATTGTCCTCTACATGTTAGAAAATTGAGTACTTAACCAGCACATTGGCAAAATTCACTCAAGGCAAAGAAAATCTTGATGCTGTGTTGATATCATCTGGAAGAGCTATCTACAGACAAGGTATTGGTTATAAGTTTAAAAGTAATAGGATAAACTCAAAGAAATTTATTGATCTGAGTAAACCTCCTACTAATGCATGCTTTTATTGCAATACACTTGGTCACATAGTAAGAAACTGCTATTTTAGAAATGTTGGTGTTCCAAAGGGAAGATACAAATGGATTCCCAAAAAACAACTTTCTGCTACTAAATAGACAGGACCCAAATTCAAATGGGTACCAGCGTCAAAACCTTTTAATTGTTGTGCAGGAAAGGAGCAGTAGTTGCTATAGTAGTACAGAATTCAAGGATGAGCTAACTTGATTACATCTAGTTTCTTGAGTATCTACAAGCGGTAACAATCATTTTCACATTGCATTATGTATGATATGTATCTGAATGATTGTTTGATGATTAATTGTTTGTTGATTGATTGAGATTGCTTTATGTGAAAATCAATTTTTATGACTTTTAATCGATTGGATTAAGTGTGGAATCAATTATGTTACTGTATGTGTGTTTCTGTTTTTAAATATGTTGTAAAACATTGATTGCAAAAGACGTTTTAATGCAAAGTTGTATTTGGCAAAGTTAATGTGCTTTATTGCCAACAAGAAGAATTTTGAGCAACGATAAAAAATTCCTTAAGTGCTCCAACGTTCAAAATTTAATGTTTTATTTTCTTTTATTGGTTTTATTCTCTCCTAGCTGTATAAATAGAGAGCTCTTCCTCCTTTCCAAAACACACCTAAATCAGTCTTCTCTCTTTCTTCTTTTTCCTTTTCCTCTTCTAAAATTATTCTAGGTTATTTTTATACTCCTTTGAGAGATCCTTGCTAGTTCTGAGATCCTTAGAAATTCTGAGAAGTTCCTGTTGTATCCTGGGGGACTTGCGCAACACACCGCGAATAAGTCCTTAAGGACAGTGACCCTACACGCCTCAAGAAATACTATTTTGTCAGCTTTTTACAACAACCTTAAGGACTTATGGCTGACATCAACAACATGCATTCGAAGAGACAAACCTTTGATTCCGGAACCCAAACAGTCTTCGCATAATCACTTCCGAACGTGTCAAGAATCGAGGTCTTCTCTGGACAGAACTTCCGATGCTGGCAAGAACGCGTGTCCACCCTTTCAGTCATGTATGGAGTTGTTGATGCTCCCAAAAGGTACGTACACAAACCTGATCACAAAAAGAAAAATAATTTTCTTAAATCTCGTCCCAATGAATCTAAACCCACCTGGCGTAGAGTAAGAAACGACAATCCTCCTAGGACAAAAATAGCCGAAGGAGATGACATTTTTGTTGCGGTCGTTTCTCAAGTAGACTTTGGTACTACCATGCATATTTGTGCAAACAGAACTGCCTTTACCTCTTACACTAGTGTAGGGGATGGAGAAGAACACGTCTACCTCGGTGATTTCAGAACCACTCATGTTCTAGGAAAAGGAAAAGTTCTTCTCAAACTCACATCTGGAAAGACTCTGGCCTTGAGTGATGTGCTACATGTGCCATCAATCAGAGTTAATTTAATCTCTGTAGCACTATTGGGAAAGGTAGGGGTTAAAGTATCATTTGAGTCTAACAAGATCATTATGACAAAAAATAATGTTTTTATGGGGAAGGGATATTGTGATCAAGGACTCTTCATTCTAAATGTTTTTGAAAATATTAATGAATCAAGTTCTTCTGCTTATATTGTTGATTCGTATGATATATGGCATGCTAGATTAGGTCATGTGATTATGTTTTGAAATTACAGCAACTAGGATTAATTAATATGCATGATAAACAAAGTAGTAAATGTGATATATGTGTAGAATCTAAATTAACAAAGAAAACATGTTTTTCTATAGAACGCCAAACTGAGTTATTAGAGTTAATTCACACTAATGTAGCTGATATGAAACAAACCATGTCTAGAGGAGGTAAAAATTATTTTGTGACCTTTATAGATGATTATTCTAGATACACCAAAGTTTACTTAATCAAACATAAAGATGAAGCATTTGATGTATTTTTAACCTATAAGGCAAAAGTAGAAAATCAATTGAATAAGAAAATTAAAAAGATTAGATCAGATAGAGGTGGTGAGTATGTGCTATTTAATGACTATTGTGTTAAAGAAGGAATTATCCATGAAGTGACCCCACCATATTCACCTGAGTCTAATGGAGTAGCTGAGAGAAAAACCCTTAAGGAAATAATGAATGTTATGCTTGTTAGTTCTGGTGCACCTGATAAACTTTAGGGAGAAGCCTTACTTACTACATGGTTTTTACAAAATAGAATACCCCATAAGAAAACCGGTAAAACTCCTTATGAGTTGTGGAAAGGTTACCAACCTAACCTTAAATATCTAAGAGTGTGGGGGTGCTTAGCTAAGGTGATGTTACCCGATCCTAAGAAAAGGAAAATAGGATCTAAAACCTCTGATTGTATGTTCTTAGTGTATGCTAAACATAGTGCTGCTTATAGATTTCTAGTTGTTAAAAGTAACATACTTGAGAAAAATTCTATAATGGAGACTAAAAATGCCGAGTTTTTTCAACATGTGTTTCCCTTAAAGGTTAGTGAGATGTCTCAACCTGTTGATGATAATGATAATATTAATACCATAAATGAGGATTTGAGAAGAAGCAAAAGACAGAGAAAGGAAACTTTCTTTGGAGATGACTTTTATACTTATCTTGTTGATAATGATCCAATAAGCTTTATAGAAGCTACTAGTGCTCCTGAGGCAAACCAGTGGGATAAGGCAATTAGGACTGAAATTGAATCAATTTAGAAAAACAATACTTGGACTTTAGTAGATTTGCCTAAAGGAGCAAAACCCATTGGTTGTAAATGGATATTTAAGAAAAAGTATCACCCTGATGGATCCATAGAGAAGTATAAGACAAGATTAGTAGCAAAAGGTTTTACTCAAAAATCCAATATAGATTACTTTGATATTTTTGCTCCAGTGACTAGGATTTCCTCTATTCGAGTGTTGTTAGCTCTAGCAGCTATCCATAAACTAGTGATACATCATATGGATGTTAAAACAACCTTTTTGAATGGTGATTTAGAGGAGGAAATTTATATGACTCAACCTGAAGGGTGTGTTGTACCTGGTCAAGAGGATAAGGTATGTCAACTCTTAAAATCCTTATATGGGTTGAAACAAGCACCAAAACAATGGCATGACAATGGCATGAAAAACTTGATAATGTGTTACTTTGTGATGGTTTTTCACCTAATGATGCTGATAAATGTGTATACTATAAGTTTGAAAGTGGTGATTGTGTCATTATATGCTTGTATGTGGATGACATGTTAATCTTTGATACATGCAATGAGATTGTCGCTAGAACTAAATTTTTTCTAGGATCAAAATTTGAAATAAAAGACATGGGTGAAGCCAATGTGATTTTAGGTATTAGAATCATAAGGAAGGGAGATAGTATATTACTATCTCAAGAACAATACATTGAGAAACTTCTTAAGAAGTTTGGGTTTTATGACTTAAAACCAGTTAGTACCCCTTATGATGCTAATTCTAAATTAATGAAAAATAAAGGAGCATCATTATCTCAGCCTCAGTATGCCCAGATAATTGGGAGTTTACTGCACTTGATGAGCTTTTCTAGACCTGATATTGCTTATGCAGTAGGTAGATTGAGTAGGTACACTCAATGTCCAAATCAGGAACATTGGGATGCACTTGCTAGGCTTATGAGATACTTAAGAGGTTCAATGGATTATGCCATTGAATATAGTGGATTTCCCGCTGTACTAGAAGGGTACAGTGATGCTAACTGGATATATGATTCAAATGAGAAAAAATCCACTAGCGGTTATGTATTCACACTTGGGGGTGGTGCGATTACATGGAGATCAGCCAGACAAACAATTATTGCAAGATCAACAATGGAATCTGAGTTTGTCGCTCTTGAGATGGCTGGTAGTGAGGCTGAGTGGTTGAAAAACTTCTTAGCAATCGGCAATAGCTATAACTAAAAACAAGAATTACAATGGAAAGAACAGGCATATCCAATTTAGACACAATTTGGTCAAGCAGCTGCTAAAGAGTGGAACCATTTCCATTGACTATGTGAAGTCAGAACGAAATCTAGTGGATCCTCTGACAAAACCCTTGGGAAGACAAATGATATTAGAAACATCGAGGGGAATGGGACTTAAGCCACTTGCAAACAAACAAGTGATGGTAACCCAACCTTTATGATTGGAGATCCCATGAATAAGGTTCATATGGGTAAAAACAAGTCACTTGTTAGTTCTTATAGCACTAAATTGATTTTAATCAATTATGTCCCTTCCTATGGTGTGTGTGAAAGTGCTAGAGACTGCATTATTGAGAGGCTAAACTTTGTCATTAAAATTCTATAACATGTTAGAATTTTATCTTAAAACAAAGTTTTTAATTATTTTCATATCCCTTATTGGTGGTGTATGATTTGCAGCATACACTTGATGAAATCACCTATATGAGTGTCAAGTGGGGCCGCTTGCATGAGATCTTGGCATGATCTCTAGAGCACTCATGAATACCGGACACGTGCATGGCTTAGTTAGCGCAACACAACGATAACAACAAGGATTGTGGAGGTGTATTGTGATTGAGAAACCTCTAACACATGTCAAGTGTTTTGGTTCATATAGATTGTTATACCAACTACACTATGTGTTAAGTATTTTAGTCTAAGACTGGTTCATATAGCTTGCTATACCAGCTCTGATGCATTATTACATCCTATGACACCCAGAATAAAAGTTTTTCTTTCTTTTAATGTTTGAACTATTTAAGTCAAAGACTTTTCTTTCAACTTTCTTTTGCAATAAGTGGGGATTGTTGTAAAACATTGATTGCAAAAGACGTTTTATTGCAACGTTGTATTTGGCAAAGTTAATGTGCTTTATTGTCAACAGGAAGAATTTTGAGCAACGATAAAAAATTCCTTAAGTGCTCCAACGTTCAAAATGTAATATTTTATTTTCTTTTATTGGTTTTATTCTCTCCTAGCTCTATAAATAGAGAGTTCTTCCTCCTTTCCAAAACACACCTAAATCAGTCTTCTCTCTTTCTTCTTTTTCCTTTTCCTCTTCTAAAATTATTTTGGGTTATTTTTATACTCCTTTGAGAGATCCTTGTTAGTTATGAGATCCTCAGAAATTCTGAGAAGTTCCTGTTGTATCCTGGGAGACTTGCGCAACACACCGCGGATAAGTCCTTAAGGACAATGACTCTACACGCCTCAGGAAATACTATTTTGTCAGCTTTTTACAACAAAATATGTTGTCATACAAAAGTCGAGTGTGGACATAATGAAATCGATTTGATATCTCTGTTTTTGGGCTTTTTGTATTTGAAAATTTAAATAAGGGCCTATTGGTTATTTGTTCTTTTGCGCCTTTATATATGTATACCACGACTAGAGTTGTAACACACAAAACCTTAGAAAATTTTGTGAAAGGTGATTCGTGAATTCTGTGAAAATGGCATCATCTTCCTCGTCTAGGCGTACCAAGAACATTTCTCCATCCGAAAGAAATGCAAGTCCTTCAAGGTGGATCAGTGACAGCGAAGCTAGAGAAAGGTTTATGTATTGGATGAAAGTTAAAGATGTTGTTCCTCACAAGTCAATTGAGTTATCTCTGTTCAGGAATGAGGGATTCATATTTCCAAAAAAGCTTGGATATCAGGGTCTATCTACATGTGTGGATGTAAGTATGGGTGTGGAGGTGTGTGTGAGTGGGTGGGTGGTTTATGTGTATGTGTGGGTGTGGATGTATGTGGGTATGCGTGTGTGTGTGGATGTATGTGGGTGTGTGTGTGTTATTCTCTTACTCCTGATTATCATATAACCCTTTCTTTCTTTTTTCTTTCAGTACAAACCTTTTCCTTTTCTTTTATAATTGTTTGGCTTGTTTTGTATCTATAAAATCTACTTATGTCCCAAAGTTATTTTCCTTCTTTTCACGATCTTTGTGCAGTTATGATCAAATGGTGTATTATCAATTATATTGAATCAAATAGTTTTTTGTTTCAATTTTTTGTTTGACTCTCAATTTCAAGTATTCAATTATGAAAATTTTTCATTTAGTAGGTAATATAAAAAAACTAATTCTTTATTCTCTTGAATCTTACTTTTTATTTTGTTTGGAGAATTTTTATTTTGTTAAAATAATTTTCATTATCTTTTCACTAGTTTGATATTTGAATAGCTTTATTAGATCTCTAAAGTTATTTTTCATTTTGTCATACCCGTAATTATACATTTATTTTTCTTTCTGCAATTTTATTTAGTGGTGCACCAAATTGCTTTCAAGACATTTGATCATTTTTACTTTTTTTAGTATTTTTATATGTTATTTATTTTAATCATGTAAAATACTACTATTTTGATGACTTTTATATAATTATTTTTATATTTGGTTTATTCTCATAAATGTAATTTTATCATTATAATTGTGTAAATATTTTTAATAATTTAATGTCATGGTTACAAATTTTGATTATTACATCTAGATTAAAATACAGAAAATGAAATATTTATGTTAAATTTAAATTATTATTCGTTTATCTTTCTAGTTTCGGTTAAGTGTTTATTAAAATCTTTATTACTGTATAAAAAATAAATTTCATTTTAATTTTGAGAAAAGAAGTAAAGAGACATTAGAAATATTTTTAAACTTAAGTGTGTTTTCTTTTTATAAACTTTAAAAAATAATTTTTAACCATCAATTTTATTTCTTTAATGTTTGCAAAATTAATAAATGTTTTGTTAATATGAAATTTTTAATTTACGTATAATTATCTAAGATTTTATATAATTATTTCACTTTTATTAAATTTTTATTTGATATTCTAATTTAAAATTTATATTATTATAATTTTTTCTATAACTTTTTCTAGATATTTGACATTTAGAATGCAACCTTTTAATATTAAATATTTAATAATATTATATCTTTTTTGTTATAATTTTTAACTTTTATAAAATTTAATTAATTAATATTGATACGTTAAGAAAATAGATAGGAACATAGAAATGGGTATTCTCACTGCTCCTTGGAGATGAAAATGTATTGAATGTATTGAATGTGCAAACAAAATGGCTTGACGCATTACCTTATTAAAACCTTCATCATAACCTTCAAGATGGGCACTAGCAAGCTCAGCATTCTCCACTCCATATTTGTCTCATTTATATGCAGCTTTTCGATTTATTCTTAAAGAAGGAATGTGCTACCTTCAACTTCTTTCAAGATGCCCTTAGACCTCAAGTATAGGGCTTTTACCGGGACCTCCTATAGTATTCTTTAACCCTCTAAGTTCGAGCTAAGAAAATAATATCTTAAATATGATAATTATTTCAAGGGAGAGAAAAATGTTATTTCTATGAACTTGAAGTAAATATTGGTGTATAGAAATGGAAAAGTGATTTTAAAGACGAATTTGTTCCCTTAACCTTGGATTGAGAAGAATAAAAAAGTGATTTCAAAGGCTCCCTATTCTCCTTGGCTCTTGGCTCTCAACTATGAAGGATGGAAAAGTGATTCAGAAACTGAATCCTTATTCTCTTTATCCTCAATTAGAATTAAAAACTAGTTCTAAAGATCAATCCTTGTTCTCCTTATACCTAGGTTAGAATACTTGTTCCGATAGATTCAACAATCTCACATAACTTGAGAATTAAAATAAAGGATAATTTAAATACTCCTTTTACTCTTAACCAGAAGACTTTTAGAAAGAAAAAATAATGACAGTTCCAAAGTCTAGGACAAACAATTCATCATATATGATAATTAATCATATCAATATTATCTCAGAATTTAGGATCAAAACATTTGCATTATCTATAGAAATGAAAAAAGTGATTACAAAATCAAACTCTTAACTTTCTACTTGAGAAAATGATAGAGTGGTTTCAATGATAACTTTTATTCTCCTTTTACCTAATCAAATACCACCCTTTAATCACACTGCTCAAAACAATAGTCCCTTACGTTTAAAGAACTCATCCATCAAAGTTCCACCTTCCAATAATATTGATAGGTACCAGGTTTTATTACTTCCTCAAAGAACTCGAAAACAGGTTCTTAGATGATCTTGCAATGAAACCCAACAGCTTGGTCTGCACCAGAACATAGAACATACACAACACCAGATCTTTCGAGAGGACCTATCTCTCCCTTCCCTTTTCTAACAAAACTCCAAAAGACTAAAACAATAATCCCTTACGTTTAAAGAACTCATCCATAAAAGTTCCACCGTCCAGTAATATTGATAGGTACCCAAATTTTATTACTTCCACAAAGAACTCCAAGACAGGTTCTTGGATGATCTTACAATGACCAAACAACTTGGTCTGCACCAGAATGTAGAACACACAACACCAGATTTTCGAGAGGACCTGTCCCTCCCTTCCCTTTTCTATCAAAACTCCAAAAAACTAATGAAAACAACCCTCTACAGACTATATATAATGGTCTGTTTACAACAGCCCCACTCAGACTCCTATAACTGTCTGTCTCCCTTATTCTTCTTACTTAAACTTCCCCCATGAACCTATCAAATATATAGGTAACATTTAAAGAACTCATCCCTCAAAGTTCCACCTTCCAATAATATATACATACATACATATATATATATACATACATACATATATATATATATATACATACATACATATACATATATATACATACATATATACATATATATACATACATATATACACATATATATATATATATATATACATATATATATATACATATATATATATATACATATATATATACATACATATGGTATGAATGTTTAGTATTCTTTGGCTTTTTATTACTAAGAAGCTAAATATTGGGAGGAAATATACGATGTAACTGTTCAAATACTTCTACCAATACTATCGCATTTTCTATCAAAATCGAGCAATTTTGTCACCCAATTTCTGATCAGTTTGCTATACAAAAGGTTTCGTGTAAAATACAATCACTAAAATTATTGATCAACCAAAAACAAATTAGCACCCTGCCTCATTAATTAATACCAAAATAATTGGTATTGCATGATTGCTCCTACCAGCCAATTTTATAATTAATCAAATGTGTAAGGGTTTATACTTCCATAAATATCATTTTACGCACTTTAAATTCTCTAATGATTTCAACTTTTTCAACCGTAATATCATCCTCCGGCTAAATTCCACTAGCAAGAAGAAAAATAGAATAAAAACTCAAAATTAGGAATCACTAAAACAATTCTTAGCTAACAAAATGCAATGCTTTAGCATATTTCCAAGTTCAGAGGGTGATGGCGGTGAAATACAACTCTATCTGTTCCATTCATAATCACCTCCATATCTTGGGTTGGCATTATTCACTCCACTAGTGTCCTCTGGCTTTATCGAGTTTGCAAAGGTATGCCAACCAAGAAGGTATGGCATGATAAACTACAAAGAAAAAAATTAAAGTTTCAAAAGTACAGTCAATATAAACAAAATAGTAATTAGGTTGTATGCATAAAGGAAAGATTACATTTGCGAAGGCAGGAAATGTTCTCCATGCGAGAAAACAAAAATCTGTATTGACTTCATGACATCTTATACAGAAAGATATGTACTTCATTATACCTAACACTGAAAGATATGTTCCTAGTAGTGGCTAGGTAATAGAATTTTCATGACTAATGTTAGCCAACTATTACGGCAAACTTTACAATAGGCAGATTTTCATTGTTACTACTCAAATGATCAATCATTTCTGCTACAAAATATTTTAATAGAACTACAAGAGAATCATGGCAATGCAGATTTTGAAAATTGACATTATAAGGAAATGAGAGCGAGAGAGAGAGAGAGAGAGAGAGAGTTGTACATTGAAAGTTGAGCTCAAAACTGCTAACTCTGCTTTTGTAATAGGGATATAGATGTTTTCATCCACGTTTACAAGCTTGTTTTGAACACCTTCAGAAATGCCCAATAAAGTCAGAGTTGAAGCAAATACAGGCATTTAACTATCTTCATTTATATAGCAGGCATTTATAAAAAGTGGGTCAGGTAAATTATATTTGAAAATGACGACGTTAAGATTGATCAATTTTGGAATAATGCACCACAGTGGGAGCTTGATGTAGTTCTCACAATATGTCATGGACTCAATGAACCCAAAAACATTCCATAGTGTCCCAGCGACATAAATATGGCAAGGAAATAAAATAAGATAAAAATATAATAATATGAAGAAAGAGTATTTACTTAGGTTAAAGAAGTGCCCAGAACCATCTGGAAGAGGCTCCAACTTCAAAATTTTTCTCACTTTACCTTCATCACTGCATATTAAGATAATTTTAAATGTGAATAAGCATAGCAGCCAAAACTTATGACATAAAAATATGAGCCCCTTCCCCATAATCCACCCACATAGCAAAAGGTAAAATGGAAAAATATATTCAACAACATGCAATAACGTAAACAGTAAAGTATGAATCAGTCCACATGGTCATATAGATCAATTAATTCTATTCAAAGAGACTGAAATCCACTAAAGAAAATGTGATTCTTATTCAAAAGATAATCAAAGCATCAAGAAATTATCATTGATCAAGGATAATGTCAGTCCCATTACAAATTTACAAATTCCAATAATTAGAAGGGTATGGTGTACAAACTACCTTTTGCCCTTAAAAGGATCATGAAAAAATTCACAGGACTCCCTTGTACCAAGGCTTATTACACTTCCCATTTCACCCACTGATAAGGAAAACACCTGCATTCAAGTAAAAACAGTAGTACAGAAATTTACAATTCTAAACCACAAGAGAATATCAACAGACCGAATCCAAAAAAATTATACCAAAACTTCCAAACATATCAAAATAGCAAAGTCGGTTTTTGTCTAAAAATACTGTGAACTCTAAGTGCAATGCACTCTGCAGTTCATATCCTATCTAAACTGCAAAATATAATACTCTAACTCTAATCAAATGGCATATATGGTTTTATTGGGCAATGTCTTAATTGTGCTATATTATTTACGGACTGATAAAATACTCTAAGAGAACTTAACAACTTCGTGCATGTTTAGATTAGAGTTTGCAAACCTACGTTTGAGTGAACTCTTTTTTTGCAAACTTAAGTTTGAATGAAGTTCATTTTACCCGTAAGTGTGAATGAACTCCATTTTTCAAAAGTTGCCCTCTTTTTTCTTCCATTTTAAACTAAGATTCCAAACAAAATTGAGACCTCCCAACCGAAAACCAAGAAAGCCTTCTTGGTTTTGAAATATAACATCAGCGTAGATATCACCAGAAAATCATAACAACTCACCTGCTTCCTATTCCAATCATATTGGCGCGTACCAACCGCAGGTGCAAACTGAAGCAGCACATAACCTTCCTTGGATATTTTATATGCCCCTGACTACAAAAAATCCCCCATAGTTAAATGCTGAATTCACAAGTCCATAATGGCACATCCAACCAAAGCCAGGATCAAAACGAAAATAGACATACATCGAGCGGCACGAATTCCGGTGGCCTAGGAGTCAAAGTAAGCGCAGCCTTCCCTTTGTAAATGGAGTAACCAACATAAACCCTAGGCGGCAAAGCTCCAACTGAGCACACATTAAACCAGAAAACAAATAAGTGCATTTTACAATAACAGAACACAACACAAAATCTTTGCGTATTTCGTAACAACCCCACAATTCTATTGGGGATGTCCACAAAAGACATAGCACAAAAACACGTTTTATTCATCTCCCAAGTACTAAAAATAAGATTTTTAAATAGGAAAAATCAAGCCTCAATTAGGTTTCTGAGAAACCCAAATGTTTTTCTAGTTATTATTAATATCAGTTTTGTAGGAGCAATTAAGAAAGGAAAAAGAAAAATGGGGTTGTGGAAAAAGAGGTTGTACCTGAAGCAGTGGGTCTTGTGGGTCGTTGTGAGGAGGCTAAGGTGTTCTGGTCGAAGAGGTCAGAGTGGCGACATCTGAGGGAAAAGGGTTTAGGAGGGTTAAAAGGAAGAGAATTTGAGGAGAAAGAGTGGTTTGCTAATAGCTTAAGAGAAGAAGACGATAATGAAGACAAAGATGACAAGATTGATGGTTGAGAGTGCAGTTGAAACTGCAAGTTGGACATCTTCCTTCGTCTCCCTCTCACTCTCACTCTCACTCTATCTTTTCTGTTTCTGCCGCTTCTCTTGGCACCCTGTGCCTTCCCCGGTCTTTGTTAGTTTGCCTGTAGATTATTCTCCTCTTTTTTTTTTGGGAAAAATGTCTTCGTGTCTAGATTGATTGGGTTTGTTTTTCAATGTAATTTAGTTTTAAACGCACGCGTAAACGCGGAGGTTTATTTATATCTTTATTAAAAAAAATTAAAATTAAAGAAAATAATAAATATTTTTAAATTTATAATTAAATTTTGAGTAAAATTAATTTTATAAGTTTAGAAAGTTAATAAATTATAAAAATATAAATAAATAATTTATAAAAAAATAAAATACGTACAAAAATAGAGTAAATTCACCAAAAGTATAAAGGTTACATAAAAATATATAGTTGATTTGTTACATATCAATGTATGAACATATTATGTATGGTCAAATTTATCTAATTAATGCATTGACAAACTCGTTTAATATATGTTGTTAAACTCGTTTAATCAGTATATGAACACACTCATCTAATGTATATTGTTATGCTCGTCTAATTAGTATATAGACAAACTTGTATAATGTATATTGTAAGACGCATTTAATCATAAATTGGATAGAATCGTTTAATGTGTATTAATATATTCATTTAATATTTGCATGAACAGACTCGTGTATATTGTTAGACTAGTCTAATTAGTGTATGAACAAACTCGTCTAATGTATGTTGTAAGACTCATTTGATCATATCAATGTATGAATAGACTCGTCTAATGTGTATTTCAAGATTTATCTAATGAGTGAATGAACATATTTTTCTAATGTGTATTAATAGACTTGTCTAATTTATGTGTGGAAAGACTTGTTTAATGTATATTGTTAGAATTCTCTAATCAATATTTGAACGACTCGTCTAATGTGTATTATTAGACTCGTTTAATCAATACATTGACAAACTTGTCTAATATTTTTTTGCTTTGCGCATCTAATCAATGTATTTCTAAACTTGCCTAATAATTTTCTATACTCGTCTAATCAACGCATGAAATGAGTTGTCTAATATTTTTTGTTATAGTCGCCTAATTATTGTATAGACAATCTCATGCAAATTTTTTTCTATATTATTCTAATCAGTGTATGGAAAGAATCTCTAATGTGTATGATTAGACTCATCTAATCAATACATCGACAAACTCGCCTAATATATATTGCTAGACTTATTTAATTAGTATACAAATACATTCATATAATATGTATTGTTATACTCGTGTAATCAATATATATTTAGACTCATGTAATGTCTATTGTAAGACTCGTTTAATTAGTGAGTGGACAAACTCATCTAATGTGTATTAATAAACTCACTTAATTTATGTATAGACAAACTTATTTAATATATATTGCTAAACTTGTCTTATGAGTGTATAGACATATTCATCTAGTGTTTATTAATAAATTCATCTAATTAGTATATAGACATAGTCTTCTAATCAATATATCAATTAGATTTAAAGAAACCCATCATCATCCACTTGTAGTTCCAAGTTCACCACCACAAAGTTATTCAAGATAAAAGAACTTAAATAATGACCTTTAAACATAAACGACTTTGAACTAGTTAATTATATTTTCTTCATCTTAAAGAAGATTATATATATATATATATATATATAAAAGAATAAATAATTTAGTTTAGAGAAAGAAATGTTCTAGTGTAGAAAAGGTTGGAGTCCAAAGTGTAAAATCAAAAAGTAGTTTAATTAATTATAATTATAGATAAATTTGTCTTTTTCTCTTTCACAAATATATTTATAGAGATTTGATTCCTAGTAGGACCATCACTAATTATATCACAACCTTATAAGTTATATATTTTCTATAAAAAGATTTTTTCTAACAATAAAATACTCAAAATTATTTGAAATTATTGATTGAAATTTTTGCATGTACATTTTTTAAACATATGGTTTTAATGATTTTTTTTAACTTTTTTAAATTTATTAATTTTAAAATGTGTTAAAGTTTCAGTGTTTATTTTCATCCTTTTTCTTGGCTTGCCAAAGAAGTGTTAAGTAAAAATATTACTTGGTGTTTCGGTGTAGATGTTGTGGAACCAAGGTACTGACCTGTTTAATGTCCTTTCCTTGTTCCGAATGTCTGGTTGCTGGAGTCGCTCGGTTTCTCCTAGTTCTGACCGCTCGGCCACCTTCTTGACAGAGGGGTGGGAGGTACCTGCAAAGACACTCTAACGCTCAAGTTAGATGTTTGTTGAAGGAGCTTTTGCTCACTAACAAATATTATCGTAATCGAGTATTGTAAACTCAGTATAGCATGAGTATAACGTACTTGGCTTTTTGCCCTGGCTCTATATTTATAGGTTTTCATAAGCCCAATGAAATATAAACGAACTTACCTTAAAATCTGGTCAGTTGCTCACAAACAGCTTTATCAATATCTGATCAGTATCTTTAATCAGATATCTTTGATTACTTTATCCTCTGCTGGACTATTATCCCAATAATAGCTTAAGCTCTGACCCAATTACTTATTGGCTCATCAAAGCATTACTCTTAGTATAAGTCACGCAATCGCTAGCCCAACTGCGGCCCAATCCAACTAACCGACCGGCCAACTCTCTTAATCGCTCGGTCTTAATATCATACTATACACTTGGTAAGAAAAAATATTACTTAGTTTGAAAAGGATAGAAGGTTACAAGGAGTTGTCGCTCAAAATTTCAAATGTTTCCTACACATAGTTCATATGCTATGAGGAACTTATCTAATACCATGAAAGTGCTTAAGTATGGAAATGCATTTAGACAAATAATTAACTATATGTTAAATCAACTTTTTATGTAATAATTTCTCAAGACAAAGAATAAGCAAAATAAGTATTGGTTCGTGAGAAGCAAACAAGAATAAACAAAGATGAAGCAAGATGAAAAACAGAAAAAACAAAGAATAGAAAACTGAATGTGGGTATTGGTATTTACTACACTAAGAAGAAACAAAGAAGAGTCATATATATATAGTCAAGACACATGACTATACATGACAGAACAGAAAAAACAGTTACATAACCACCAAAAACATAAATGAAGTCTACAATATAACATTCTCCACCTAGACTCTATGTATGCATCAAACAAAATGATCAAGCAAAATCAATCATGGTTAAGCATCTCATGAATTTATCCTTTGGAAGAGATTAGTTAGCATGTTAGTTGGATTGTCTTCAGATGCAATCTTCACAATTTGAACAGCACCAAATTCTACTATATGTCTGACAAAATGCATTTTAACATCTATGTGCTTGGTTCTAGCATGATATATTTGATTATTGGCCAAATAAATGACATTTTGACTGTCACAGTGTATTTGAACAATTTCTTGCTCAATGCCCAATTCATGTAACATTCCTTTCAACCATAGGGCCTCCTTTACCCCTTCAACCAGTGCACAATACTCTACTTTAGTGGTAGATAAAGAAACAACTGATTAGAGGTTCATGTGTTGCCCAAAGGGAGTACCAACGGGTTTGGACTAAGACATCCTAAACCTTGTTACCACCTTCTACATATAGTTTTATTGAGATCAGAACAAAGTTCCCTTCAATCGATCTTTTTTTTATATCAACACCTAATATTCGACTGGCTTCACCTAGATCCTTCATCTCGAAAATTGTGTTCAATTTTTATTTGAGATCACTGATCATGCACTTATTACAACTGGCAACTAGATTGTCATCCATATGTAAAAGTAGATACAACTTGTCTTCTTGATTCAGGATATATACACAGTTGTCAAAACTACATCTCTTGAAGTTCATTTTTAGCAAGAAATTATCAAATTTCTTGTACCACTGTCTTGGGCTTTGCTTTAAGCCATATAGGGATTTCTGTAGAAGACATACCTTGTCATCCAAAGCAAAACCTTCTGGTTGACTCATGTAGATGGTTTCTTCCAGGTCTCCATTCAAAAAAGTAGTTTTAACATCCAATTGTTCCAGATGCAAACTAAACTGGGTTACAATTGATATTAAAATTCTCACAAAGCAATTGTTTACCATAGGAGCAAAGATTTCATTCTTATCAACACCTTCGACTTAGGTGAAGCCTTTAGCCACTATCCTTGCTTTACACCTTGCCTTTTGAATCTTGGGTATCTCTTCTTTCTTTTTGAAGATCCACTTGGAACCAACTACCTTCTTGCCCTTCGGTAGTTTCACAATTCTCTATGTGTTATTATTTCGCAAGGCCTCAAGTTCTTCCTCCATAACACCTTGCCAAAGTTGTCTCTCACTGATTTCATGTGCTTCCTTGAAATTTCTAGGTTCTTCTGAACCTTCAAGTTCTCTAACAACACTTAAGGCATAATAGATTAAGTTTACCTCCCTAAACCTCTTGGTTGGTTTAGAGACCCTTTAATCTCTATCTCGAACAAGCTGATAATTACTAATGTCATGATCAGAACTCCTTAAATGTCCAGTATCAACTGATATTCCATCTGGATCATCATCTAGATTTGAGGGAAGATCTCTTTGCAATTCACCAGTCGAGTGCTCCACCTTAATAAGAGACTTATTCCTTTCGCATTCTAAATTTTCAAAAATAGGTTGCCATCCTTGTCTCATCAAAAGTAACATCCCTACTGATGATCTATTTGGAAGGTTTGGTATCTAACCTCCACAGCCTATACCCTTTGATTCCTTCCTCATATCCAAGGAAGATGTTCTTCACAGCTCAAGCTTCTAATTTGTCCCTTTTGGCATAAGCAAAAGCCAAGGAACCAAACACCCTTAGATTAGAGTAATCAGCCAGCTTTCCACTTCAAACCTCCATTAGTGTTTTATAATTGAGAGTAGTTCAGGGGCTCTTATTGGTCAAATACATTGTTGTATTAGTAGCCCCTCCCCAAAATGATTTGGATAAACCTACTCCAAGAAGCATGCACCAAACTCTTTTAAGGATGGTTTTATTCATCCTTTCTGACAGACCATTCTGTTGAGAGATACCAACACTAGTCTTGTGCCTCTTGATTCCTTGGATCTTGCAGAAACTATTGATTTCTTTTGAGACAAACTCTAGCCCATTGTCTATTCTCAAACCCTTCAACTTGAATCCCTATAGATTTTCAATTTGGGTATGTCATTCCTTGAACTTCTGAAATGTCTCAGGTTTGTTCCTAAGAATGTAAATCATAACCCTTCTTGAAAAATCATCAATGATGCTCAGAAAATATGTCCCTCCACCATGAGTTTGTGTTCTAGATGACCCCCATAAATCAGCATAAGCATATTCAAAAGGTCGGGTTGAAGTATGCTTATCTATTTCAAACTTCATCTTGTGAGATTTCCCTAAGACACAATGATCATAGAAATCCATCTTCTGAAGTTTGTCTCTCATTAACATATTTTTCTTTTCCAATTCTTTCAAGTCTTTCTCACTAATGTGACTCATCCTCAAGTGCCATAGTCTAGTTTTGTCTTCTATTGTTTGACTTGCACCTGAAGCATGAGCAATGATTGTGGATCCTTCTAGGATGTATAATCCATTACTTCTTCTGCCCTTGGCTACGATAGAATCTCTAGTGGATACCTTCATTATTCCATTCTCAACCTTCATGGAATAACCCATAAGATTGAATGAGCTTATAGAAATCAAATTCCTCTTTGGTTTAGGAACATACCTCACACCCTGCAACACCATTTCATGTCTGTCAAACATTTTGAGCCTTATAGATCTCATACCCTACACTTTACAGGCCTTATTATTGCCAAGAAGTACAGTGCCATAATCCTTCTGTTCAAGATTCTCAAAATAATTCTTCACCGGACACATATGATATGTGCAACTTAAGTCCATGACCCAATTTCTCTAAGAATCTTCTGATGAAGCCATAACAACAACACTAGTTGATTCATATCCCTCGGAGGCCTCAACAACATCAGAGTTTTCTTGCATATGAGAACCTTTATCCTTCTTTGGGCAATACTTCTTGATATGACTAATCTTTTGGCACTTGAAACACCAAACTTGTTTCTTATCTTCTGGTTTTGTCTTCTTCTAGTTATCCTCATGTTTCCTCCCTTTTCCTTTCATGGTTATTAGACTCGATGAAACCTCCTCTGTTGCTTTCGAATCTTGGAGCTTCTAGAACTCCTTGGTTCGAATCGATGTCACAACTTCTTCAAAGGTAATCAACTGATCCTTTCCATAGAGTAAAACGTCTTTAAAATTCTCAAAGGTTTTGGGAAGACATTCAGAAGAATGGCAACCTTATCTTCATCTTCTAATGTTACACAAATATTCTCAAGATCATCGATGGTCTTGTTGAATTTCGAAAGTTCTTCTTCAATCGTTCTTGATTCTGCCATCTTGAATAAATAGATTTGTTGTTTGAGACACAACCTATCAGCCAAAGATCTCATCATATACAAAGATTCCAATTTCGCCCACATCCCAACAATGATTTTCTCCTTTGCAACCTCCCTTAGTGCCTTATCTCCAAGACACAAAATGATTGCACTCCTGACCTTATCGATAATTATTTTCTTCTCAGCTTGCGTCAAGGTTGAAGCCATGTTCGACTCTCCTTTCAATGCTTCATCACAACTTTGTTGAATCAAGATTAATCTATTGGATAAAAGTTGACAGAAATAGTAATAAAATTTCCTTAGGTGTGTAGATTCACTATCCTTAAAAACTTATTCGTGGTGTATTGTGCAAGTCCCCCAGATACAATAGGAACTTCCCATAATATTTCTGAGGATCTTAGAACTAGCAAAGATATCTAAAAAGAGTATAAAATAAACCCATAATATTTTTAGAAGAGGAAAAGAGCTAAAGAATGAAACTAAGAAGATAGGAGAATGAGAAAAACTGATTTTGGTGTCTTGGAATGGAGGAAGAACTCTCTATTTATAGAGCTAGGAAAGAATAAATAAATAAAAGAAATCAAAACCAATCAATGATTTTAACGTTGCAAAATTAATTGACATTGAAAAGTTTGAACGTTGGCAATTAAAAAATATTAATGTTGCCAAATACTAACGTTGCACTACAACGTTCTTTTGCAATCAATGTTTTACAACAATCCCCCACTTATTGCAAAATAAATTTTAAAGAAAAGTCTTTGACTCAAATAGTTCAAACATTAAAAAAGAGATAAGAAAATTGTATTTTGGGTCTCAAAGGATGTAATGCATCAGAGCTGGTATAGCAAGCTATATGAACCAGTCTTAGATTTAGAAACTTAACACACAGTGTAGTTGGTATAGCAAGCTATATGAACCAAAGACACTTGACGTGTGTTAGAGGTTTATCAATTACAATACACCCCCACAATCCTTGTTGTTATAACTATGTTGCGCTTACTAGGCCATGCGCGTGCCCAGTATTCATGAGTGCTTTAAAGATCATGCCAAGATCTCATGTAAGCGGCCTCACTCGACACTCATATAGGTGATTTTATCAAGTGTATGCTGAAAATCATACACCACCCATAAGGGATATGAAAATCATTAAAACCTTTGTTTAAGCAAAAATTCTTTCACCACATAGCACTTTCACACAGTTTAGCCTCTCAATAATGCAGTCTTTAGCATTTTCACACACACACACACACCATAGGATGAGACATAATTGATTAAAATCAATTTAGTGTTATTAGAACTAACAAGTGACTTGTTTTTACCCATATGAACCTTATTCATGGGATCTCCAATCACAAAGGTTGGGTTACCATCACTTGTTTGTTTGCAAGTGCCTTAAGTCTCATTCTCCTCGATGTTTCTAATATCATTTGTCTTCCCAAGGGTTTTGTCAGAGGATCTGCTAGATTCCATTCTGACTTCACATAATCAATGGAAATAGTTCCACTTTTTAGTAGCTACTTCACCAAATTGTGTCTCAATTGTATATGTCTATTCTTTCCATTGTAATTCTTGTTTTTAGCTATAGCTATTGCCGATTGGCAATCATAGTGTATTGACACCGATGGGGTTGGTTTCATTCCTAGTGGAATGTTTGCTAACAAGTTTTTCAACCACTCAGCCTCACTACAAGCCATCTCAAGAGCGACAAACTCAAATTCCATTGTTGATCTTGCAATAATTGTTTGTTTGGCTAATCTCCATGTAATCGCACCACCCCCAAGTGTGAATACATAACCACTAGTGGATTTTGTCTCATATGAATCAGAGATCCAATTAGCATCATTATACCCTTCTAGTACAACGTGAAATCCACTATATTCAATGGCATAATCCATTGGACCTCTTAAGTATCTCATAAGCTTGGAAAGTTCATCCCAATGTTCTTGATTTGGACATTGAATGTACCTACTCAGTCTACCTACTGCATAAGCAATATCAGGTCTAGAAAAGCTCATCAAGTGTAGTAAGCTCCCAATTATCTAGGCATACTAAGGCTGGGATAATGATTCTCCTTTATTTTTCATTAATTTAGAGTTAACATCATAAGGGGTACTCACGAGTTTAAAATCATAATATCCAAACTTCTTAAGAAGTTTCTCAATGTATTGTTCTTGGGATAGTAATATACTATCTCCCTTCCTTATGATTGTAACACTTAAAATTACATTGGCTTCACCCATGTCTTTCATTAAAAAATTTGATCGTAGAAACAATTTAGTTCTAGCGACAATCTCATTGCAAGAATCAGAAATTACCTATACCCCCACAATTTTAAAATATTTAAGATTGGTAAACGAGAAAATACCTAATTGTGCTTCTCTCATTTGTAGGTAAAGTATAGGAAAAATTATTCAAATACCTGATAATGGTCTGGTGCATCACTTACTACAGGAGATGTTGAAATTAATTTGGGGGTGCCCAAATTAAAAATCAGGAACTTAGCCTCATCTTCTTATTTCTTTTTCTTTCTCTAGAGAGAAAATCTTCTCCACCTTTCCTCAAACATTACAAAGGCATGACACATGAAAATTAGGGTTCATCATCCTAACTCCAACGAACTCTAAATTTTTGCCTCGTCTCCATTTTCTTCATCCTCATCTATGGTCCCTACAAATGCGATCAGAAGTCATCGCTATTGCGAGCATCTTGCTAGCCTCCAGAAGTTCTGTCCAGAGAAAACCTCGATTTTCGACACGTTCGGAAGTGATTTTGCGAAGATTGTTTAGGTTTCGGATACAAAGTTTTGATCCTCCAGGATTGAGTTGTTGATGTCAGCCATAAGTCCTTAAGATTGTTGGATAAAAGCTGACAAAACAGTAATAAAATTTCCTGAGGCGTGTAGATTCGCTGTCCTTAAGGACTTATGTGCGGTATATTGCACAAGTCCCCCAGGATACAACAAGAACTTCCCATAATAAATTGATTTTGGTGTCTTGGAATGGAGAAAGAATTCTCTATTTATAGAGATAGGAAAGAAAAAAATAAATAAAATAAATTAAAACCAATCAATGATTTTAACGTTGGAAAAAGTAATCGACATTGAAAAGTTTGAACATTGTCAATTAAAAAATATTAACTTTGTGAAATACTAATGTTGCACTACAACATTCTTTTGCAATCAATGTTTTACAACATAATCTTGATCTTCCATAATCCAAAGTCATTCAAACGTGTGAATTTCTCAATATCGAACTTTATTGGCATATCCTTGAATGATCTTGTTTATGTCCCATGGTGGGTACCACTTGTCGGTTCGTGAGAAGCAAACAAGAATAAACAAAGATGAAACAAGACAAAAAATAGAGAAAAGAAAGAATAGAGGACTGGATATTATATATATAGTCAAAATACATGACTATACATGACAGAACATAACCACCAAAAACATAAATGGAGTCTACAATATAACAATAAAAAATCTCATTAATTTTCTGTGAGGGAAGTTGCCATCTATCTTGGTATTATTACGTTTAAAGGAAAACTTAAAAAGGAAAACTTTCTATGAAAAGGATCTTTGCATTTTTATATGGAGAAACATTCTTATATGGAGAAAGTTATTGTGATAAAAGTTGATGTCCAAATGTGGTATTATAGTTTACCAAATTTATCGATGGTCTAAATAATTGCTTAAAATTATGAAAAATTGGTTTAAAAACTTCATTTAAACTAGCGCCATTACTAATGTTAAGAAAAACTTAAGATAAGCTCATTACATTATCCAAGGATGACCCTAGACTGAAATCAATAACATAGATAAATGAAACTTACATGTTTAAGCTTTGTTGGAGTACCAAGTCATAAAAATCCTTGCTGCTAGAGTTTTTTGAAAAATAGTTCTATGGTGAATTTGTTATGCTCAAGTATAAATAACATGTATTCATAAGTCAAGAAAAACTTTGTCTTGGCAGCATTAGGGTTGGGCACAGTTCACTTAAAAACCATAAACTATAGTTTATCTTTACTGTTTTGTACTTAAAAAAAACTTAAACTATTTTTACTAAATCCAATTATACTGTTTAATAATTCAGTTTAAAAATACTGAACTTATTATACAGTTAACTATTAACTAGGGTTAACTGGAGTTTAGGTCATTCACTGTAACAATTTTCTGCCCATCCCCTTACATTCCATTACATTCCTTTTTTCAACTCGCCCATTGGAAGCTTGTCGCTGTTGAAGGCTCGTTGCCGTCGAAAGTTCGTCGCCGCCGTTGAAGACTTTTTCGTACTCTGTCATCGCCGAACTGTCGAAGGCTCTACACGGTTCGCCGTCGTCGAAGACTCGTCGCCGTTGAAGGCTCACCGCCATCGAAGGTTTTTCCGCTCTCTGTCGTCACCTCCTAACTGTTGAAGGCTCTACCACCATTTCACTCTAAGGTACTAATGTTTTTTCATTTCTCTTTCAAAAGGGATAAATAAAATTGGAAAGCGATGCACTCATGAGGGTGTATTCATCTGGGATGATCCTAGTGGTGGTAACACTTGATTTTCTTCTGGATTTTGTGGGAGCTTTAATTATTTAGAAAATTTTGATTTTATTTGCTTTTTTTGGATAAGGATAGATTCTGTGAATGAATGGTGTATTTGGTTGAGATGCATGACATACCTTTGTACAGTTAACTAGAGAAAATTACTAAAAGATGTAGTTCCTCGTATATTTCGAGAATCTGGATTTGTGAATGATGAGTCGTATTCATCTGACAAGGATGAGTAATAATTTGCTGTGAGATGCAATTTGGTTCATTGTAAAGGAAGAGCAGAGTGGTATGCTACAGTTCAGTGGTAATACACAAAGAGGAAGAAAGATGGAATGGAATGGGAGTGAGTAGAAGTGATATTAAATAGCCAAAGGGAGAGCAAAATTATTTGTTTTTTGGTAAAGGGAGAGTAACATTGGCAGCATATTTTGTTCAATGGAGAGCAGTATACACAACATTTTTTATTTATAGAAGAGAGGCAGTCATGACTCAGTAGTTTTTAGGCTTAGATTTGTATGGGGTTACTTGATGGTTTTTAGGCAATGGAGTGAGTTGGGTTAAGTAATTAGGCTTTGAAGGAAAAAATGGGCTTAAATTATTGGATTATATTGTGACTGTCAAGCTTTTAAATTGGTATAAAACAAGTTGAAATAAATCTTATAGGAGAAAAGTTTCTTAAAGCACTGAGATTTGAATGTGCATTTGGTTTGGATTTTGTTGAAAGTTGAATTGAATAATGAAGGTAGGAGAGTTTGTTGAGCGTTATCTCATATATAATAGAGCAGATTATAATTAACACAGCTCTCTGCAGAATTAAATGAAGTTGCAGAATTAAATGAAGTCAAAGGGGAGTAATGAGATGGAACAATGATAATATGAAAATGGTGTGGGCTACATAGGATATAGAGAGATGTAGTGTAACAGATTGGAAGGTATATATAGTGTTAATGTGTATGTTTTCTCACCGTGATCCCAGGAAAAGCGGATATGCATATGTGTTCATTAAGAATCTTGATGTATTAGTAGATAACAAGACACTGTATGACACTTTTGTTGCCTTTGGAACTGTGCTATCTAGTAAGGTAGCGGTTGATGAGAATGGTCAATCAAAAGGGTATGGATTTGTGCACTTTGACAATGACGAGTCTGCTCAGAATGCTATCAAAAAATTTAACGGCATGTTAATAAATGTTGCAGTAGCTCGGCGAAAGGAAGAAAGGAAGTCTAATTTACAGGTGATTGTGTGCTTGTTTTTAAATTTTGAATTAATCTTGTTTTAAATTTGTATGAATCTTATTTTAGCCTTTTATAATATATATTCTTTTACTGTATTCAGGCCCAGTTTTCTCATATGCAAATTGCACCTTTCTCTGCTGGCATTACTGGATATCATCCAGCTTATTTTGGTCCAGGAACACGTGGGTTTGTCTCACCTCAGGCAACAGGCTATGGTTTTCAACCTCATGTCTTGCCATAAAGCATGTGTGGGGTTGCTCCAAATTTCTTGCCACAAAGCATGTCTTGCCACAAAGCATGTGTGGTTTAGAGTGGTTTTAATTGTCAGTGATAACTGTTAGAGTGATTTGTATTGTAGAAGTGTCCAATACTTTAATAGCAGTACCAAAACTGTTTTCACAAAACAGTTTACTGAACTGTATTGGAGTTAACTAAACTAAAAAATAGTTCAGTTCAGTTTTTTTAAACTATTTTTTAGTTCAGTTCAATTTTTTTGAACTATTTTATAGTTAATTGTAATGGGTTTATAATGCAGTGCAAATAGTGCAGTTTGCCCACCCCTAGGCAGCATAATGGCAAGATGATTAATTTTTTTTATCTTACCCATGTCTCACAAATTTGGTTGTTAACATGATGAATATTGACATAACTATACATGATATGCCAAAAACAAGTCAAATTATTATTCCTATTTTTTATAAGAAGGATGGAAGCATGCTAAAGTGATGATCTTACCTCAAGATGTGCTTATCTACTTGTACATCAGATTAAACGAAATCACACATATAGGGAAGTAGAATATAGAACAAAATCATATATTTTTCTATAATCTTTTTTATTTTTGGATATTTATGTATCAAAAGTTATCAATGCAAGATCATTTTAGAAAACATGGCCTAAGTTTGATATTCTATTACATTAGTCCTATCAAACTACTAATCATTAGTGAAAAAAATAGAAAATAATAACAATTTATTATGACAAATGTAAGTGACATAGTGACATTTTTATAATAAATATCAAACTTGTTAGGATGGATGTAACACACTTATCATAAAAATATGAAATAATGGAATTTTATAATAATAGTTAAATTTATTCTGTCAGTTAAAAATATAATTAATGTTTCAGATAAAAAAGTCATAGTAAATTATTTAGTATGTTTTTAGTTTTAATTTTAACTGATATAATAAGTCTATCCTAATTTTTTGCTTACAAAACTATTAAAATTCTATGCTCTGGTTTATTCTTCTTTTTGTGTTTCAATTTACTATTTAATTTGTGTTTTCATGCTGAGATTAGTGTTCTAATTCATGCTCTAATTAATAAACAAATTATTAATAATTTATTTATCTCCTATGCATTTGCAACTAAGCTTTGAAAATGACTTTAAAACATTAACTAGCATTATGCAGCTTAATGGGAATTACGACGATTTGGTGCTGATAATAATGTTTTATACTATTACACATATCATAACACAGATTCGACATAATAGGAAATATAATTAATTTTGAGCGACAACAAATTCAATACCAGCATATAAAATAGAATATTCATCTAGTTATTCTTTAGGAAAATCTTTTATGATAATTGTTTAATAGTATAGAAGATAAGTTATAAATAACTTAATGATTTAGAGTTCACAAGGAATATACGTTTAAGATTTTTTTTTTCTTATTGTTATGAAGAAAAATAAATGTGATGATGGTTTAACAACTTACGGTTGATATCTTTTTTTTTTGGAATAATGTATCTACTTGTATTACTTTTTGGTTTTGTTGAATAATGTGATTTTTAACCCTTTTATTTTTCTTAGTAAGTTTTAGTGACTCTTCGCTTTTGTATTTCTCTTCCCCTTCAATAATATTTCTATAAATATTAAATATTGATTAATAAAAGTTTACAGAGCTAACCTAGTTACATTTGCAACTTGTATCTTTATTTTACTTTTAAAAGCAAGAAACTAATAATAAAAAAGTAAACATCATTTATCACCATGAATTTCTAAATTGGTAATAATTTAATGTCTAAAATAATAAAAAATTATGATTTACTTTTTAATGTATAAAAAGTGTGAAAACGATTCAAAGATCAATTTTACACATCATATCAATTTGTCATTAAAAATTATATAAAGTTCAGAACCAAATTGTCATTAAGTTATACACATTCTAAACTAAATAAAAAAATATTCATTTTTTAAAGTCTACAGTGTCATCTGTTACATGCTTAAATTAAAATGATGCTTTATTTAAAAAAAAAACAGAATAATACCCTTTTCTATATAAAAATATATTATCATCATTATATAAAGTTACTCCATTATTAAAATGATGTTTCATTTTTACATTATATGAAAAGGGATTAATAATTATTAATCAGATAATTTGGGAGAATCCAACGAAAGATCACACGGTCTCATATGCGAGTTCCCACTTATCCATCCACCTCACCCTGTCTTTGTAGCCGCACGTTTCAAACGCACAATCGCAAAACACCAATTAACATCATTTCCATAAACACCACAGAGCACACTTCCAATAAGCAAACCAAATCAAACACACAACCAAACCTTCTTTATTCATGATTTCCAACCAAATCCACGCGTTTCGCTCTGCATTTCGCGTTCTCAGATATCCATGCACAAACTCACCAAACGCGCGTCCTTTGCTTTTGCTTCATCCTAACACACCAACCACCCTTTGTTCTTCACTCACTGACGACTCCTTTTCCACACCAAAACCAAACCAGGCACATTATCTTTTTCTTTTCTTACCTTAAAAAACATAAACAAAACCATTAACTGCCTTTTATTTTAATTATAGTTGGATAATAATATGTTATTGTTCTGTGGCAGTTGGGCTACAATCCTCCAGAGGAACTGTTCGAGCTGGAGGTGGAGCTCAAACCAAGGTCTCAGTTTTTTACTTTACTTTTATTTATTTATTGAAGTATTTTTTCTCTTGCATTGTCGGAAATAAAAATAAAAGTTTATTACATAACTTGATCGTTAACTTTTTGGGAATTTTTAATTTGGTTCGTAATCTTGAATGCTGTGCTGTCATTATATCATTGATCTTAGACAATTTTTGAATTGATTTTGTGAAGGTTTCAGACAAGAAGACAAATAATAATCTGTGACATTTTCACTAAATCCAGGGAACCCAGTTAAAGAACAGGGAAGATAAAAGATTCAATTATAATTCTTTTTTAGTCCCTTTGAAAAATATTTTATAGTGATGGATTTTATATATAGGAGTTTTCATTGGGCAAGGTTATATATGTATGTGATATCATTATATAAGACATTTGATATCATTTTTAATTAAAACCTTAAGACAATGAGTTTTTAACTCATAATCTTAAGACAGTGTGTTTGTGGGTTTTTGATCTTATATAGTGTTTAATTTTTTTTGTCATTTTTATACAATGTGGGTCTTTGATTCACATTTGGATTATTCTCAATAGAGAGTAAAAGCAAATGAAACACAAACAAATATTTAGAGGGTCTACAACAAAACAAAAAAGCCCAAAACTGAACAAAATTTTTACAAGACCAAGAATCAGGCAAAGTTTTTTTAGAGATGAAAAACAAAATATGACTATATTTTTAGGAGCCTTTATCTTTTGCTAGCATTGAATTTCTCTTTTATGAGTGAGTTCCTGGATTCTTGCCTGTCTAACTTTTGTTCTTTGTGTTTGTAGTTTCCTTGTAATGCACATATGATGTCTATTAAGGTTTATCTGTTTCTTATGTTCAGTTCACTCAGCATAGAAAATCTTTTGTACTTTTGGTCCTGGGGATTGTGTAAACAAGAGCTAGCTTTAAACAAACAAGGGTATTGAAGTTGTTACTGTTATTTTGTATTAGATTGTACAGGATCACATCAGCCATTATCTTGTACATCTGGAAGTTATTGCCGATGACACTGCTACAATCTGCTATTTCTATCCAATTCTCATCCACCCTTCAAAATGATCTATTTTTGTTCCTGGATTTAGATATTTAAGATGAAAGATTATGCTATGAGATGTAGCTAAGTTTTGAAAATTTGAATGTTGTTATGGTTAATCCACATTTAATATCTTATGAGAAGCTCTAGTGAGTGACCTTCAGCATTATTTTCCTCTTATTTCAGCAAGGGTAAGTCTCATGCACCAGAACCAAGGTCCTGGTTTGGTCCAAATGGACAGTATATCAGGGAGCTGCCTTGTCCGAGTTGCCGAGCAAGGGGTTATACACCTTGTACAGAGTGTGGAATAGAAAGATCAAGGCCAGACTGTCCAAAATGTTATGGAAAGGTAGCTTCTTTTAGAATTATTGTTGGTTTCTGAGGAAAACACAATTTAAACGTGGTTTTAGGAGAGTTTAATGGCTTGAATCATTTATTCCTTAAATATTCATATTGACTCTGAAAGGTTAGGATCATCAAGTTTCCATATCGTAATTCCATGAAACAACTTGAACTTAAGTCATTTCTGATTTTGAAAGAGAAATTCTTAAGTTGAAATTCACTTGAGGATGAGGCACATGAGCTTTTATTTCTCTTCTGTGTACTCACAATGGAAAAATTTAGACATACCTTGAGCCATATAAGTCTGATTTTGCTTATGATGCCATGATGACGAGACACTTATTAAACACACATGTTACTAGGTTAATTTGCATCTTATGTGTTTATAACTTTATTTTCCTAATATTCATAGAAGTTTTGAAACACTAAGATATTGAACATCATATCCGTGCAATGTGCACAATGGCTACTTTGTTTACTTCTTTTCCCATTTGTTCTTCTTGTACTCAGGGTATATTGACTTGCCACCAATGCTCTGGAGATCGTGTTATATGGGAGGAATCAATTGATGAAAAACCATGGGAGAGGGCCCATTCTATGTAATTGTTGAGAAATAAATTTGTCTTTCTTTACTAATCTCATCTTTTGTTAACTCTGACAATATTGATATGACATTTTTTCATGGTCATATTCAAATTAATATAAATAAGTTTTTTAACACTTATCACTAGCATGGACACAAAGAAAGGAGCTTTGTGTGTACAAATGACTAGTTTTATCAAACACGTACCAGACACTTGTTTGATGTAGCATGCATTTTGCATCCTAATGACACCATGAATTTTTTAGTCACAATATCCTTCTGCATGTCAATGTCCATGCTTAGCTTTAGTTTTCCACCCTCTTCCAAATCATATTGTATGATATAATGGTTCACAAAATACCAAATAGTTAGTTATGTGTAATATTCACATTCAATCTACCAAAAGAAATCAATTATTAGTCCTTAATATGTCGAGCATGAGTATAATCTTCTTGTCTGGATGTTTCTACATTACTTATTATTTTGATTTGCTTTCTTTTTTCCCGGTGTGATGTTTTTTTTCTTGATTTTTCATTTTTAATCTTTTGACCTTCCTTCTCGTAAATAGGAGATTATATCAAAATAGTGTAATCTGGCATTGCTACTCTCCTTCCCTGTACTAGTTCAGAAATTTGATGCTGCATTTTATTGATTATTGATGATAGTGATCTATCAATATAAAATATTATATATTCTTCTGAGTGATAAATATGCTCTTGCAGAAGGAAATTAGTTCAGCTTATATGTTTGGAGCATACTGTATCAGTTTGAGTTGTGGTACTCAGACTAATTTGTGGTTTTTATTTATAACTTTTTTTTTGTTGCACCTGAGTAGGAAGCTTCTGGTTTTTATTTATGTTGTTTTATTCTTGTCATTGTGTATAACTGACTCAACATCAAATCTATGTGAAATTCTAAGCAGTACGATTTCATGAGATTCCTATGATGGTGGTATATTTTGTAACATACTTGACTAACAAAAAAATTTAATTTTCTGTCTGTTTATATGCATTTAAATCTTTGAATTATGTAAATATGCTGTGTATGTTTTTGTTTTTTTTTTGGTCATACATAAATGTTTCTTTATGGGTTTCACTTTTTCAGTTCCCCACTCAAAGTGAAGGAAGATGATGAAGTTGACAGATTAGACATAAAGCTAGATGTGAAGAAAAAATCCAAGCGTGTTTACCAATCACCACCTCCAGAAGTTGGACTGAAGATTAGTCGTTCATTAAAAGTTAGTTGACTGCTTAACCTTTCTTAATATGCTTTGGATACAAATTGTTATTTATGATGCATACGTTTAACGTGAGATGTTGAACCATTAGCTTGTTCCCTTCATTATTTGACATTTAGTATTACATGCACACTTCAAACACCTACCTACACTCACAAGAGAGAACACATCTATACATAGAATTGAATGACAATAATTTTTGGGTCTTATATAATGAGAGCTAAGTTGATAGGAACATTTCTTATCATGTAGAAGCACCAACCTTCTTCTGGTTAAGAGACTTGAGCATTAACTTGTTCTATATGGACATGTAAGGCTCAAATACATTTAGGAAAGGAAGAAGTTACAATTGTGTAGTGATATAAATTCCATGCACGGTTTTTTCTTTCCTTTTGGTTACTGCTGTAATGATATGATAAATCAAGAAAGAGAATTTGTGGGTATTGTTATGGTTGCAAATTTAAATGTATTTGTTTAGTTGAATGATTGCAGAGTCTGAATGCCAAAACTGGTCTGTTTAGCAACCGAATGAAGATTATTCACCAGGATCCCAAGCTTCAGGCACAGCGTGTGGCTGCTATCAAGGTTTTAAATGTTAAGATTTGTATTTCATTTGAAGTCATTTTCTCTTGGTATCAAGGCCTATTCCGATGAGCTTCTCCATAAGCTCCTTCTAGAAGAGAAAAATAAAAGGAAAAAGTGAAATTAACTTCTCCATAGGCTAAAATTAACATGTACACGGGTTAAAAATAAATCTTCAGAATAGTTTATGCATCAGTGAATTTTAGTTTATGGAGAAATTAATCTGAATTTTTCTTCTTATTTTTCTCTCCTATAAAGAACTTATGGAGAAGTTTGTCCAAGTAAATCCATACTAAATGACTGCTTCGTCATATTAATTTTTGCTGCACTCTTGTTCAGAAGTTAATAATTGTTTGATGCATTGAAATTTAGGATTCACTTTATCTGATCTACTGGAATATCCCCAAAATAAAATATGGCTTCAATAAGAAATTTTCTGTGCTGTTTATTTTTGTAATATACGTAGTAATCACTCATTTTGATCGACCAACTATATGTGTGAAATCACATTAGTCTTCCATTTATAGGTCATATTAGTCCTCCAAAGATATCTGTAATCAAATATAGATTGGTCCCTAAAATGTTTTCAGAGTAGAACTTCAGACACGAAACTGCTGACCTTAGTCAGCATTGCTTTACGAAGGTTCTTTACTCCTAGCATAGTTAAATTCTCAGATGGTTTTCTAATGCTACCTTCTAATATTCTAAAGTCCTGTCATATACCCTCTGTTTGCATATGTTTTCTGAATTCTGAGTACAGGCACTGGTTGTCTGCATGTAAATTATGCAAGTATTTGAAGCATTAGAATTTTGGCACACTGAAAGTTCTGCACAATGAATATTGCTTCAATGGATGCAGAAAGCCAAGGGAACTGTTGCAGCAAGGAGACACACTTCCAAAACTATGAAAGCTTTCTTTAGTGATCCAATAAACCGACAGAAAAGGAGCATGGCCATGAAGGGTAATTTTCATACCCCTGCACCTGTGACTTCATTGCTGGTAGACATGGTAGAAATTCATACTCACTTGCTTTCTGATCCTCTTCAAATGCAGGAGTAAAATTCTACTGCCAAAACTGTGGACGTGAAGGGCATAGGAGATACTACTGTCCAGAACTCAAGGATACCTCTATTGATCGGCGATTCACGTGTAGGGTCTGTGGGGAAAAAGGTCACAACAGAAGAACATGTAGAATGATGGTAAGCCATAGCAATGAGAGACTGATAAAACAGCACCAGTGTAGGGTCTGTGGGGAAAAGGGCCACAACAGAAGAACGTGTAGGACGTTAAGGATAAGCCTTAGAAAGGGGAGAGTGATAAAACACCGAAAGTGTAAAGTATGTCACCAATTCGGCCATAACCGCAGAACCTGTCCTGAAGTTGTTCCTAGTAAAAGAAACACGGTCTCTCGAAGGCAATACAAGTGTAGGTTGTGCAAGAAAAAGGGTCATAACAGTAGGACATGTCCAAGTAAGACAGATGTTACTGAACAACCTCAAGATTAATAATCACACAAGCATCTCAAGCTGTCTTGTTGTGGACAATAATCAGAACAGGAAGAACTGTATATATTGTGCTTGCCCTTGTTATCTATCTGCAACAGGACTTTTTGAGTAACGGCAATTAGGCATAACTTTGACAAAAACTAAGCTAGGTGGTTCTAGGATGAGATAAAACAGTAGGACTCATTCACACATTCAAGATGCAGTGCAGGTAATTTTTTAGCTTAACTTTTTGGAGTTTGAAGATACTTAAAATTAAAATTAGAAACGAAAAATGAATTTAAAATTTGTGTTGATGTTATTTTTCATTCATATAAACCTTGTCAAAACTTGTTTTCAACTAATATTAACAAAACTTTTTAGATTGATTTGGTTCAGTTTGTATTCTTTTAATGTTAACAACAATTGTTTAAGTTAACATCAGTTGAGATTATTTTTACGAAGTTATTGGTTGAAATTTTGTTTTTGCTAATGTTTTTCATCGACTTAAAGAAATTCTTCTAGTTGACATTAGTATAAAAAGTTCTAGTTAATGTTGATTGAAACTTTTCCTAGTTAGCATTTGAAAAGTAATCATAACAAAACTATTGATAAAAAATAATATTTGTGCTAATAAGAAAAAAATCATGACAAAAATAAATAAAACAAAACAAGTATAGTTCATATTTGCTAAAAAATAATCTTCCCAACATTAGTTGAGAAAACTTCGTCTAATATCGAATGAAAAATAATAGTGGTCTACAATAACAGTAACAAAAAAAAATAATATTAATAATTAAAATAAATAAAAATAACTTCCTAAAATTAGTAAAAAAAAGTAATGACTTCAATGAAAGAGTAGATATCCCTATAATGTTTTCACATTGGTAAGTGAGTCATATCCAACTAAAATTGAGTTAATAAGAGAATATAAAAAAACACACATAAATTTGAGAATAAATTTTTAAAAAAATTTAAAATTATTTAATTCTTAATAATATAAGTAATATCAAATTATAAGATTTCAATTTCTTTTAAAATTTCTTACTCAACTAACATAGTTTATATAAAATTATTTTAAATTCTTTACATGGATATATATTATTATTATTACTATTATTGTTAAAGTTCTTTTCCTAGATTTTTTTTTTTAAGTTTTTGAAGTTATTGCTTTTAAAATCCCATATGGCATGTCCCTTTCTTGGAAGAAGAAGGAGTTCAGCACATGAAAAGGGTTTCAAAATGGTTTTCGAATATAACTTGTAAAAGACAACCATAAGCTAATAAAAATGTAATAGATGAGGTATTCAAACACTTTAACTACGTACGTTAGTTTGTAAACGGCTCTATCAATCAATAAATTATTACAAGTATTTTAATTACGACTTATATAAGTCGTAGTATTTTAGGTTATTTTAACTAAAGTATTTTAACTAAAGTGAGCATACAAAGTCACTTTAGGTTATACCCTTTTATCTCTTTGAGATAAAAAAACACCAATATTATTTTCCATGAAGCCAATTCTAGTTTTCTCAAATATTCTTTAACCACCTACTTATGACTACAACTTATAAGATTACAAGAGAATTTATGAGAAATACTTCATAGAGTGAAGGTTCTATAGAGAAATAACACTCTCTGTTACTTGTATGACGTTTATAAGATCTAACGCTTAAGTAAATTTGGAATGGATGCATACACAATATGTTTCATTTAGAATCATTAGTTGGTTGTACATAGAAAACCTTTTATTTATAGGCATCTTGTAAGTGTGCGATTTTCATTTGCATGCCAAAGTTATAGGATATATGTTATATCCAACTTGTGTTTTATAGTACCTTTAGTTTTTAACATATTTTCCTTCTAGTGACAATAATACTATTTTAAGCATAAAACTGCAATAGGTCTATTGTGTCAAAACCTGAGAATTTGTGAGTCAACGCTCTTATGGATTCACAAGCTAGTATGATAGATTAAAATATAATCTTCTTCTGGTTATAAAGTTTTGTCTTGTGTTTTATGTCTTCTCTTATACGAGCTTCGCAAAAACATCATTAACATTTAATAATATAGTATAGTCTAAGTTTTTTTAGAAAGACACTTTTCTAAATTTTTTTATTAAACATAGTTTGAAAAAATATATTGTGTAACTAAAAGTGTATATTGTTTATTATTAAAACTAACGATGATTTAGACTATATATATGGAGTCTATATTGACGTAGCATAGATGGTCACAATAAGATAGTTAGATCAAATAATCTCATGACTATTGATCATCTAGCTTTAACTATCTATTCTCGAGTACACAATCCTTTTTTCAAGTTTCAATCTCGGCTGATGCTTTGAGTTTCTTTGAATACTAGAGAAACATATGACTTCTTTTTTATTGGATAAATCCACAATCTCCTAGAGTAATTATTGATGAAAGATACAAAATATTTTCCCCCTTAATGATAATAGTGTTGATTTCGATGCATAATAGTTCAATTTTAGTGTGTTTTTTTTTGTGATAGCCATCTTGAAAAACATTTCATCATACGATGTTTTCTTATTTCATAATTTTCGCAAAAGAGTGAATTAACTTTCTTAAGCCTAATAAGAGATTATGTTTCACAAAGGTTTCCATTTGGTCAAATATCAATATTGTGTATAAATATCATGTTCTACCATATGGTCAAATCTATGATGTCATATCATCATTGTTCTTCAATCCCAAAAGCACATATATGAATTAATTGTGATTTTCACTAGATTCACTCTCATCCCTTTTAAGATCCCATATTCGATATGGATCTAGTATCGTAGACTGTCTAATTATTCAATGGAAAGTACATTCTTCAAGTCATTCATTAATTGTAATTGTTAAACTGTGTAAACAATATTGTCATATATTTTCAATTTGATAGTATATTTAAGGAAATGTTTCATACATGCTTTATGCCTGTTCTTTCCGCATATACAACAAAGTTGCTAAGATGCAATATAATTTCTGACTCTACCTTAAAGGCTACATCACTAAAAGAAAGTCAAAAGCTTTGAGTAAGAAATCTTTTCTAAAGACGTCTATATAAAAATGATTGCATGAAGAGAAGAAAAGAACTTTGTTATCAACAAACATATTATTACAATACGCTTAAGCTGCTTCTTTCTAAGCTCTTTCTCTTAAGACTCATCTTTTGAAAGTTCTTTACAAGTTTTCAGAATATTTTGTATTGACTCAAAATTCTCTCGAAGAGAGTTAAACATTCTACTCTTGTAATCTTTCGAAAACACTTTGTTGTTTTTAGATTTGAAAGTGAATTTAAACATTTGTTAGTTTAATTTTAAGGAGTTAAATGATCTAGTCAGGTAGACTAGTGGATACCATAAGTAGTTATACTCGTCTAACTAGTTGGTTAGTTTATAAACCAAAAGTGGTGAAATTCATATGTAATCTTCGTAACTAGTGGAACATCTTAAAATAATTTAAGAAAGAATTAGACGGAGTTCAGTTTGGTGCGATCTAGTATAAAAACAAAGTGTGCTTTATTGTTTTTCTTTTTGAAAACTTTCCATTCAATGCTTCTTTATAAACTTAAGTCTAACTATTATGGTAGATTGTCTAAGTTCTGCAAAATATAATCAAACACTATTTACGAAAAGTTTAAAATACTATTCAAACTTCTTTATAGTGTTTTTCCATGTTTCACTTCTAAAAATTCTTATTTTATATTATTTTGTGTTGTTCATGTTTCATTAATCCTATGAGTTAAATTCACGTAAAGTGATAAACATATTTGAGTTTGTTGGTTGTGTCCTAACATTCATTAAAAGATAAATAAATTTAAATACCAAAATTTAAATATCAAATTAGACTCTTATCAATTCTCCAAAAAGAAAGATGACTCGCTAATACAACATTTAAATACCAAAACTTTCGATACAAACAAATTTCGTGAGATGCATTTTTATACTACCACATTTTATATCAAGTAACAAGAGTAATTAATTTATTAAGTAACAAAATAATTCCTTTATGATGTGGAAAATCACATTAATGTACAACGCAGCAGAATGATATCTGCAACCAAGTGACTGAGATAGGTACCAGAATAACAAAATATTAACTCTTATCTAACAAAAAAAATGTGAACAAAAGAACAAAACAACTGACAAAAATGGAAGAATAATTTATGATTCTAGTATTTAGAATAATAAATTATCAACTTCATCTGAGTGAAACATCATAAAATGACACATTTTGAAAATAAAGGAAATGTTTAATCTATAATTGCTTAACCAAAGCTCTTAAAGACATAGGTCAGGAACAGCTTAAGAAAGAGTATGTCACATTCTCTTTCAAAGGCATTACAATAATGTTTATTTGACATTGATGATTTATGAACAGTCAAGGTCGAAGTGCCGGTATGCACATCTTGGCAATTATTTGACTGCCACTAGTATGCTAAGAAGGGAGAGGTTTTAACTCTACTTTTCTTGATAAAAAAAAAAAAAAAAACAAAAGCAATCAATTAGACATGTTTAAAGAACTATTCCATAGGGATTGCACAGTTCCATGATACATAGGCAATGAACTTTCTTCTGGTGACTCCAGGTTTGGTAATCTGTTGATATCAGAAGAGCAAAAGTAAGAGTTACTGGTGTTGTCACTGTAATAAGTCCCTCCATTTCCATCATTTCCTTCTTGTGGGTATTTCAATTCAACTTCTTCACCTTCCTCACTAGAGGAGTTCAGATTTCTCTGCATCAATTCTCTGAACACTGTTGATTTTAGGAGAAGTCCTAATGCTGTTGGGGAAGATGGCTTGTTGCAAGGGCTCAAAGGGTTCATATACTTGGAAAAGTCTTGCTTCTTGGTACTGTCTAATTCAGCTGAGGAGAATGAATGCATGTTAGAGTTGGATACCTCAATATTCCCTCTTGTTTGCATTGAGTTTGAGGTAGCAAAGGGTTGAGGGTCTGTGCCAGGCTTTTGATCATGTGAAGCAATAGGTTGTGTTCCTGGTCTTAGCCATCTGATGTAGGTGCTCAAGTCAAAGTTTGTCACAGCATTTATGCCTCTGTACTCAATTGCTGCAATGTCATATGCACGAGCTGCTTCTTCTTGTGTACCTTCACAGGAACACATGAGCACATGGATGAGTTGACAGCTCTTTATCGATCAAATATTTGGATCAATCAAGGTTTAAAATTGCTGTCACAGTACCAGTTTTATCACAATCTCTGATATTATGAGAACTTACTAACAAATGGGACAAATACAATTATATAACGTCCGCAAACCTTACATTAGAATCGAAATTTGGGTAACCATTTATTAAAACTTTGATATGGATAATGAATCTTCCTAGTTAGCGCATCATCTAAGTTGTAATCTTTTGACCCTTTGTAATAAAAATCTTCGTTAACTAGAAATAAAACAAATTTATAGTATATAAGTAGATCTAAATCTTATTTTTGTAAAATTGAATTAAATTTAACAAGATTCATTTTTTTAAGATTATCAAAGTCATCCAACCTTTATTCTAGTTATATTGTTATACATCTATAGTGTCATCTCCTATCCGTCATTATCAAATCATTATTGATGTCCAGTCCCTTCTTCAAGATATATATACCTCAATATGAATATATACCTTGGTATGAAGAGGTAGGCTGAGTTGAAAATCTCATTTTGTTTTCCAAAATTCTTCTTATTTTAGACATGCATGGTGAAGTAGCCAAGTGGTGTTCTTTGTGAGAAACATGGGATTATGTTAAGTTTGAAAACTCACTGTAAGTCCCAAGGTATAGGTACTTGTTGCCAAACACTCTCCCAATTCTTGCCTCCCATCTTCCATTGTGATGGTGCCTGTGTTTAGTTTTCATACATAAAACCTTAGCACCATGTATTTTGTTGGACAATAAGGTTTGATTACAAAATTTAGCAAATGTTTCACCTTGCTACTCCTCTATACTTTGATACACCTCTGGAAAAACCACTGCTCCTCCTACAATAAAAACACAAAAACAGGATATAGAGCTTCCCAAAACAAGCCAAAAGATTTAATTGCAGTATTTCTTGAAGAAATGGGAATACCTTCTCAGTGAAGCAAGATATTCTTCTTTGGTTACTGTTTTCATTATCTCAATTTCTTTCTCATAATCAGACACCTGCAAAAATATCAGTATGTGAGAAATTGATATCACTCAGATACAAAAACTTATGCTTTGTTATGTATGATAAACATACAGGAAAATTTGTGAAAGTTGATGTTCCCCAGTACTTGAGTGCAGCCAAATCATAAGCTCTAGCAGCCGCTTCTTCATCATTATAAGCTCCTGGTTGAAGCATAAATTTACCCAGAAGGTCAGTTTCTCTATGTATCCTTGAATTCAGAGAAAACACTGTTAAAATCATACAAGTGACCTACTTACCCAAATACACTGCTCCACATCAAGAAATCAACAAAGCCACATACAAAAACAGAACAACAATGCAATGAGCAATCAAAAATAAATATTAAAAACAACAAATAGCCAACGAAAGTGAAGTGGGGAATGAGTTCAACATCTACCTTGCTTTCCTTTCTTCTTCTGAGTGGGATTCCATGTCCCTTTATCCCATAGATGTGCTTCAAACCTTCCAGTCCACCTGTGTCTGCTCCCCAGAAAGACTATAGTTTTAGCTTGAAATCAGAAAACAATCACTAAAAGAATTGGAAATAGTTAAAAAAACTGAGAATAAGGACCTCTTTGATTCTCTTCTCATTTGTTCTATGTTTTAAAAACTACTTTCTAAAACATTTCCACACTACTCAATGATCAATTTTTCATCCAAAATCTACTGTTTCTAAAGTTGTTTCCAAAACAGATATTTTAAAAACCAAAACATAGAAGCACTTGGTGGCAGTACCAAGTTGTTTATGTTCTGCAATAAACTGCTTTTGAAAACAATAAACAAACAAGGTCTGAGATATGTTTACGAAGATCATGCCTGCTAACACCCCTGAACCTTGAACTTCTCTTCACAGTGGTGGCAGTACCAAGTTGTTTATGTTCTTCTAACTTTTCACCTTGTTGTTCATTGCCACCTAACACTGACATAGACGAACCTCTTCGCCTCCTTTTGACACACTTAGCAGCAATAACCTCACTACCATCTATAACAAGCAACCTATGGTTTCTAGGGCTCAGTTCACATTTCACAGGTGCAAGCTCCATTTCACTCTTCTCTTTTCTTTTTCACCAAACAACAATGCTATTACATGGAATGATTCAAGCACTGACTTCTCTGTATATATATATATACTTCAAAAGAAACTTGTCTCATTCTTAACTTGTCATTTTGTTGTTTAAAACTTGATTTTGGAACAAAGACAAAAAAATGTCGATGATAACATTACAATAAAACAAATTCAATTGCTCACAACCCACGAAACCAATAACTTGTAGCTATTTATGAGCATACTCTTATTAAGGTATAAACAAAATTACCCTGTTCAATGTAAGACAACGTTTGATTAGTTGATAACCATCTAAAAATGGTGCATTGATTTTATCAAAGTCTACAAGAGTTTATTATGTTATATCTTATCACTTCCATGTGTTACAGAACTGAAACCAAACGAGACTATGTAGGATCGTAGATGGTGAAATTCTTTTGCAAGAATGAGAAAAAAAGAAAATCACTAGAGTAACCATTATATATTTGTTTATGGATTGCACATAATTGGGAATGAACAAAATGGGAAGTGAATACTTGTATAATAATTCTAAATAAAATTAATTATACAAAGTTAACTTTGAACTGGTATAATTTTTGTCAAGCTAATAATTAAATTTAGTTTAAATTTTTTTATTTAATGAAAAATTATTTAGAGTTGTTTTAACTCAACCAATTATGAACTAGAATGAATTCTTAATATAAAGTTGTTTTAACTCAAACATAAATGTTTATTTAAAATCTATGAATGAGTATTTTTAATGTAATTCTAGATTATCTAATGTAAATTCAAACACGTCAATATGCACGAATTCAATAAAGTGAATTGAAATAAGTTGATGATTGGAAATGTTTTTTGAAATTTTATTTTAATTTTTAACTTGTTTCCTTGAAAATTACTTGGTTCAAAAATAAAACTTATACAGAAGTTAATGTACAGCTTAATCTTTAGTTTTGCTCTCCATAAGATTACATTAAAGATTAAGATTTTAGGAGAAAAGTAAATATAATGTTACAAAAATGAATAAAGTATTAAGTTATAAGAGAAATGGTTTTGGCATGTTTTGGATAATGAGTTAAAAGTGTGTTTAGTGCAGTTTTTGTTTTTTGGGAACAGCATGCAGGAGTTGTTCGTGTCGTGATATGATAAAATTTGTCAGTAATGATAGTGGTTTGAGTAAAGGCGTGGCAAATGTCGTCCACTGTGAAATTGTGCAAAAGTTCCGACTAACTTGGTCTCTTACCTAGTACCGGATAAATGACAGAAACAGTTTATTCTCTCTGCGGAGCTTTTCAAGTTGTGATTAATTCCTATGCAAAGCCTTACAACTATTAATTCCTTTTACTTTGACTCATCCAAAGCTTCACAGTTAACTCTCAAAACATATCCCACTAAAATTGTTGTGAATTTCTTATCACAATTTATTACAAGCCATTTCATGGATGAAATTTACCGAAATAGTGTACTTTCTTTGTTTTAGAATCACTAATAAGAATATATAGTAATAATTATTACTATATTATCATTTTATTAGGTTTAATTCAGTTTTTATAAATTTGATTACTTTTAAATAAATATCCTAACTTTTTGTATTTTTTTAATAAGTAATTATTGTTTAACTTTGTAGTTATTTGAGATAATCTGATTATTACTTTAGATTGTTATTGATTACATATGTCTTCACGTACGTAATTAAAAACTAATTCGTTCGGTATTCTAATTTAGAAATCAATTTACAAATTAATTATAACATTTTATTTATAATAGTGACTATTTTAGTAATGATTACATATAGGATAATGATACTTTGACAATATTTTTTTGACAACATTTTAACATCATCTACGTGTCATTCTGTGATTGGTCCAAAATTACTCTACAATCAATAATAATAATCATAAATACCAATATGGACCAATCACATAATAACACGTAAATGAAGTTAAAATGTTGTCAAAGTATCATTATCCTTACATATATTATCTTTATCTTTTTTTTTATTTTTTTATTTTTGGTTAATTTGTTATTATTTCTTATTTATATTTTAGGTTTAATTCATATTTATTTTATTATAAATAAAGGATCCAACGTATATATTCATCACAAAGGGAGATTAATCTTATACATAGTTTTTCATTATATTCAATATAGTATCTAGAGTCTGGTTCTTTTGAGGAAAAAACTTTATGTTGCCTTGTTACTACACTCGCTGCTGGCAGCGACGACGTCATCTACCATTACCTGCAAAGTTGTAGTATGTCACTATCACTACTAGAGTTTCAGTTTTAACTGACGATCACACAATTTGGACCACCAACGACATCTTTATTGGAGCTTCTACGTGCTCTTAACACCTTTTGAAGTTGTGGATATGGTCCCTTTTTCGCATGCTTGGTGGCATGTCTCGTCTTTTCTCAGTTAGCGATTTAGAACATCGAGGTCGATCTTTTTCCTCTTTGAGGTTCATCGTTTGTGGTCACACATCCAGTCTCTTCTCAGGTAGCTATTCAGAACATCGAGATTGCTCTTTCACCTCTTTCAGGTGCCTTCATGGGATAATCTTTGATTTTTAAGGTTCCTCTCTCCTGTTCATCCATGGTGTAGAAAGAGATTGGCCAAGTAACCAAGAGGGGGTGAATTGGTTCCCCTTGTAAAAATGTGTTCTTTAAAAATCTTTTCAAAATCTTTTAATCTTTCTTGGAATGCAAGGGATAAAGAATGAATAACAATGCAAGAGTAAAGGGATAGAGAAATTCACACAAAGATATATATTAGTTTGGCCAAGCCTACATCCAATCTTCTTTCAATCAACCTGAGATTGAAAAGATTCCACTATATAAATTGAGTTCTACAGCAAGACCCCTTTCAATGCACTCTCCTCTCTGACTCCAAATCTACTATAGCAAACAACCTAGAAAGAAAAATCCTCTTTTTGTCAACCCCTTTGAGATACCACACTCAAAGTTCTTCTTCCTGGCTAGCAGCAACAGGGAACCACAATCATCAAAAATAGCAAACAATTAAGATCTTCCAATAGAACACCTCATAGTGTAGATTGATCAGACTTTGAAAGTACAACAACTCTTAAAGAATCCTTGATAAGATTTCTTCCAAATGAAATTCTTCTTGATTCTTGGAGAACAGACGCTTCTGCAATTAAGAACTCAACAAACTTTATCAGATATAAAAGTTATGATTCAAAAAGTTTTTTAATGCAAAGAGCATGCGTCTATTTATAGATATAACAGTACTGACGAAATTTAATCGATTACGTTATTAATGTAATCAATTAAGCAATTAATACTTCCTTAACAGAATTACATTTTTCATATTTAACAGATTAAACAATGCATGTAATTGATTAACCAAAACATACATGCCACAGTATTTAAAAGTATGACCGTTGTGACAATTATGGTTATACTTGAAAACGGTTTTCATATAAAGCACAATTCACTAGTACAGAAAGGGAAAACAATAGCGGTTATTTTTGGCTATAGGCAGCGGTTTTCGAACCGAGGCATATCCAGGCGAAGCAAAAAATCAACTATTTTTTGCCTCGGGTGAGAACCGAGGCATAAAAGGAGAGGATTTGACCTCGGTTCAGCCTTAACCGAAGCAGTAGAATTTTTTATTTTTTTAAATTTTTTTCGTAGAACTTTATGCCTCAGTTGTAGCTTGAACCGAGGCAATAGAGTCCTTTCTTTTTTAAACAAGGTCTATACATCCAATTTCTTATCAGTGGTCAAGCCATCTATCCAATGGAGGGTTCAACCACCCTATCAACACCAAAATTAGCAGTATTGCCTTCGCCTTTTCCCAGACTCGAGGAGCCCCTGGGGACTTAATCGCACTCGAGGTTTCCTTAGAAGGGGAATCAAGGTTCACATTCATCTCATTACCTTCCCCTTCATCATGAACACTGTTCGTAACATTTCCTGTCATCTTCAACTCTTCCATGATATAAAAGCTCCTGTTACAATCATCATCAAACACGTGGTCCACAAAATCAACACCACCCACAAACAACCAGATCCAATCCAAACCAAGCAAACACACAACACATCACACAAAAGAAAAACAAGATCCTACGCTGCTACTCCTTAAATATTAAGCATTTAGTTACAAGACCCACAGGTCAGAAACGCAAAAATTTGTAATTCTATAACGGTTCATAGACGATAACTCAAAGGCAGAAAACACAGATTTCCAGAGACACAAATCCTGTAATGGTCCAAAGATCAAAATCAAAGAAACAATTATCAGCAAAGAAAGATAGAAACGCAGAAACATAGAAACGTAGAAACAATTATCAGCAAAGAAAGATAAAAGTAAAAAACTCACCACAAACGCAGAATCGCAGAAACGCTTGGACCATTGCTCGGACTCGATCTTGGATCCTTGTTGTCGCAGCTCTCTTCCTTCTGCTCGATCGAGGAGATGATGCGCCACGAGGGAGGAGCGGCGGAGGGAGCAGAAATGCAGAAACATCGTTGGAGGCAACGACAGAGGACGACAGAGAGCAGCAGCGAGATGCACCGGTACAGTCGTTAGAGGCAGCGGCAGAGTTGTTGGAGGCACCGAGGAGGCGCTACAGCGGGGATCTGATGCGGGGGTCTGCAAAGCACTTCCCGAAGCCCATGGCGGCGTCGGAGGTGAGCGGAGATTGAGGCAAAGTACGGAGGCCGGAGATGCGGTGAAGGTCGGCGGCGAGGATGTTGGAGACCTTGAAGAGTGTTGTTTGAAACGGTGACGAATCTGTAAGGGTGAGAATGGTGAAAAAAGAAGACCAATAAGAGGAAAGAGTGGAGTGAATGCATTGTGGAAGGAGAGAGAGAAAAAAGAAAGAGTGGAGTGAGCAGAAAATATCAAGCCAGACTAACCCGGTTATTTGGTTAACCAATGTCTAATTTAATGCGTGAAGGGCCCACGTGATGTTTGCAGGCTTTTATGCTTCGGTCTTATAGCAATCAAGGTAATAAACGCTTTTTTGACTCGATTCAAGGAGAACCGAGGCCTATAAGATCATTATAATCACAAAACTACCACCGCATTGTTTTATGCTTCGATTTTTTGAAAACCGAAGCACATTACCCGCGTTAGAATCTTGATTTTGTACTAGTGATTTAACCGATTAAGAAATCAATGTAATCGGTTAAGTCTCAAACTTAAGTAGTTTGAAAACTTTTTCCCTACAAAACACATCAATGCACATAGTAAGCAAGAGTAGGCATAACCACGAGTTTTTATAGATTATACTCATAATGTAATCGGTTAAAACATGTTGTTTTGCCACTATTAGGCATGTACTGATGTCTGATGAATTGTAACAGATTATATAAACTGTGTAATCGATTAATTCATACATATATGAAATGTGCAAAGAGTTTTCAACATAAATTCATTTGAAAACAATGAATGCATGTCACCGATAGTTCAGGCACATATACAGATATAAACAATCAACAATTTTGCTATGTGCGAGAAACTATAAAACATTTTTGTTGTCATCATCAAAAACTCATATGTGAGATATGGGTTTAGCTTTCCATATCTCCCCCTATCAACACATGGCTTTTTTCGTTGTTGTCTCTTCTGACCTCCCTTTTTCCACCATTGCGTTTGAACCGTCCATATATGTTTTTTCTCCCATGACAAAGATGATTTTTTGTTATTTTATTTATAGCCGTGGTGGCTCTTCAACAATGACATCTTTATCCATTGGATGTCAATCATTCATTCCTCAATGACGATTTGCAAGAAGAGATTTACATGGAGCAACTTCCTAGATTTGTTGCTTAGGAGGGGTCTTATGAGTTGGTATTTCATCTTTTATGTCATCTTCGCAAATCATTAACAATTTGATGTCACTCGATGCAGAAGCAAATATTTTCACTAAGTCTTTGATTATATTAGTAACAAGCTTGGTACATGTGATTTGTATGCACCCGCTTAAAGGGGAGTGTTGGATATATTATCTTTATCTTTTATCTTTAGTTACTTTGTTATTATTTCTTATTTGTATTTTGGGCTTAACTTATATTTCTTCTATTATAAATAGAGGACCATATGTGTATATTCAACATAAAGAGAGATTAATCTCATAGATAATTTTTCGCTATATTCACCAGTAACCAATAATTTTTAGTTTCGTAAATTGGTTACTACTGTAGTGACTAATTATTTTTTATCACTAAAATTGGTTACCATATAGAGATTTTCTTATAATGTTAAATATATGATTTATGTTTGTCAATATATTTTTTTATACTCAACTGAGTTCCTATCTTTTTTAAATGAAATAAAGTTGGTCTTATTTACAAACAACATTAGATTGGTTAATGGAAAAGTCGATTTTTTTTAGCGTTTTTTCCCTTATTTTCATCTTCTTCTTCTCTAGACATATCGTCGCCTTCATCCCTCCATTTTTTTCCCCATCCAATCATGAGATAGGTCAGAACCTTAACCATCCCATGAAGATTCAACAAACGTTGAAGCTCGCCATCAATAAGAAATGGTCATCATCATCCAAGAAAACACCAAAAGATTCAGAACCAATAACCACAACTATAACTCCAAAGTTGAAATGGAAGAAAATCTTCTTTCACATTAAAACCAACTTTAGTATGGTTATTATGACCATATATACTTCAATATACCAATGACAACATTCCAATGATCTGCATATAGGAAATTAAGAATTTGACTCATCACACTGACAAAAGATAAAAAGAATTTGACTCATCAAAATCCAGGAAGTCCATGTGGTAACTTGATAGTAGTTGTTAAAGGCACATGACATGGGATAAAAAGATATTTACAAACTTTTGGAAGAAGGAACAATGCTATGTTACATATGGTGATAACAACAAGGGAAAATTCCTTGGTATAGGAGAGATAGGAAGTGCAGACACCTTGATGATAAAGGATGTACTATTTGCACAAGGATTAAAGCATAATCTACTCAGTATAATCCAACTATGTGACAAAGTTCTCAAGGTAACCTTTGAACCCAATTATTGCAATATCCATGAAAAATATTCTTTTGAAATTGCTTTGAAAGGTATTAGGCATGCAAATATTTATTTAAATGATTTAGGAAATGAATCAAATAAAAATAATTCATGTTTACTAGTAAAAGAAGAAAATTCATGGTTGTGATATAAGGTAGTTGCTCATATTCATATGTAACAATTGAATAAGCTTATATCTAAAGACTTAGTAATTGGACTACCAAAACTAAAATTTGTAAAGGACAAATTATGTGTTACATGTCAAAAGGGTAAACAAATTAAATCATCTTTTAATTTGTAAAATAGTTTTTCTAGTGTAAAACCCCTAGAACTCTTGCACATAGATTTATTTGGTTCTTCAAGGATAAAATGTTTTGAGAGAAATTATTATGCTTTGATTATAGTTGATGATTATTCAAGATATACATGAACGTTATTTGACAACAATTTTCTTCTATCAATAAGTATAACGGCATTGTTTTTGTTTTAACTTGTCTTAAGGCATAATTTGAGAATAAAGAACATTGTAAACATAGATCGAATAGGAAAGATATAATTTTGAAAAGCATAGTACAAAATCATATTTAAAAAATCATAGTTGTCAATTCGTAGAGTGAGTAGCCATTTCAAAGCTTGCTATACTCAAAAGTAGCAAATAGTCTAATACAATGCAAATAATTAGAACTACACATGCATAATAACGCTTTAAAATCATTAGAAAAAATAAACTTCAAAATCTAAAGATTGACTGTAGAAAAGGTGGAAATATACACACAAAAAAACCATGAATACAATGCATATTATTTATATTATAGTAAGAGAAATACAATGATAACAACTTAAAGGCAAACAAAGACAATACCACAACTCACAAAAAGCCAAAGTAATCGCATTTTTTACATACAAATAATTGAATCAAATTTTTTCAACATAATCAACAAAGAAGAAACACCCAAAAATCAATAACAGCTTGGGAACGAGGTTCAATGGAAAGAAGAAAAACACAACAAAAAAGAAAAACAAAAAAAAATCAATAACCTTCGTCATCTTCAATTAAACCTGTGACTTCTAGTTAGGGATTTCTCTCTTAGGTTCACTTGAAAACGCTGACACATATTTATCGTCTTCTATTAACTTTGATTGCTAATAAGGATTTTTGGTTAGGGCATGAGTTAGGGTTAAGTAGAGCATGATGCGTAGGGGACGATGTTAGGGCACGAGCTTAGGAGTTAACTTGGTCGCGAGTCCGAGCCAATGTAGAGGAGGTGCAAGTGGTGGAGGATAGGGTTTTGACATCATCGATGGATTGATGTTCCTCTATGAGTGGCGGAGAATGAGCAGAGAGTGAGTGCGAGAAGAATGAAGATTAGGGTTTTGAGAAAGTTTCTTCTTCTCTTATATGTGAGCTTCTTCTTTTTGAGTGGTTTCTTCTTTTTTGAGTGAGTGAGCACAATACTAAAACTTTTAATAAATAATAGAGGTATTTTTTTAATTAAACATTGTTTATTGATATTACAATAAATAGTGTTTAAATCTAAAAACACTTTCTATTAATCTATCTAAAATTATTTTTTTAAAATATAAAACAAATAGCGTATATCTAAGTGTTGTGTATGTATAATATTTTTATAAAGTTTATTTGATAAAGCGTTATTTGGGATAAAACAAATATAGATAGCGTTATCTAATTAAATACTACAGGGCAAGTTGTCACCTAATTAATTTATTTAAAGATAAAATAAGAATAAAATAATTAATAATGCAATGAAAATTTAGAACTTCAATTATTTTCAATTTTTTTAAATAGAAAACAATAGTTACTTTGGGATGGGATAGTAGATATGGTTGCACAACAAAACAACAAACCAAAGGGATTGGTTACTGAGTGATTAATGTTATATCTCTCTTGGAACCTAAATTATGGTTCTAATTTAAAAGCTAGCTAATGAGATGAGACATATAATTTCTCTCTGCTTAAAACTTTATGATGATATAAAAAAAAACAGCTATTACAATATATTATTCACTTGGTTTTTCCTAATTGAATAGTTATATATTGATTTTTCATAATTACTTAAAATATGATTATATTATTATAAAAGTTGTCAATTGATTACATAAAAAAAATACAAAACCATTATTTTCTTTCCTTATTAAATTTTTCTATTTCTGCAATGCCTCTCAAAATTGAAGTTATGTTTGGATGAAAGAAAAATAGTCTTGTAAATTTTCAAGCACAGTTGTGATTTCCAGTGGCGCAAATGAAGAAAATATTCCTTTTATAAAATGAAAGGATGTTTAGAATCTCTCAAAGTTAAATACAGGAAAGCACGAAGTAAATGAAAAGAGACAGTATCCAAAGGTAAGTAGGGCAAAAATGAAATGAATAAATTATGATTTTTCAGCAAAATATATATGACATAAACGTGTTTATATATATATATATGCAGTGCTTTGTCTGATCAGTTGTTCATATTGGCATTGGAGTGGTGGGAAGCAGAGAAGTAGAAAGAATGGGAAAATGAATTAGCAAGGGAAACCCACTCTGCACTTAAGGCTTCCAGAATAGCGTGTAAGCCTTCCGACGTAACTTCCTGGCTTGGCTTTGATCATGTCTAGCCTTGAGAATGGTCTGTTAACAAGCTCAGGCCCAGATTGCACAAAAAATGCTCCGTTCATGTACTCATCGTTGATTGATCTCCACTGCCATTGTTTCCACACGTTCTCAGGAGAGTATTCTCTCTTTGTGATCTCCTTAGCATATATGTTGTCAGGGCCAATGAATCTGTTACCCTCGCTTATGATCGTGGGGTTCATGCTCCCTCCAATCGCATACATTTCCCAGTGAGTGTAATCGTTGTTGACCACATGGAAGAAACCATGTCTGCATCTGGGCATCCTTTGAATCAATCTCTTCCCAAAGTGGTTGAATGCCAGAGTGATTTGCATGATCTTATCTGCATCGTAGCTGTCGCTGGCACCGAACAGCATCGCCTCGTTGTGGTCTGTGAAATGGCTATTGGAAATCGTAATGGCAGTGGATCCCATGATGGCATCGATAAGTCCATCATAGCAATTTCTCATGGAAACATGATCGATCCAAATGTTGCTAGAACCAAAGATGGAAATGCCATCTCCATCACTCTGAGTCCTGAGCCCATAATGTGTCTCAGAATCTCTGATCAGCCCACCACCATGAACGGAAATGTCGTAGACCTTAATTCCATGAATGATCACGTTCTTGATGAACTGGATGGTGATGCCAGCACCATTGGAAATGTAGACATCAACGCCTCTTCCATCAATGGTCTTGTTGCTGGTCATGATGAGCTCCTGCTTCAGGTTGATGATCATGTTGCGTTCAAAGATGATCCACAACGGGCCATTACGTGTAACTGCATGGCGGAGAGTTCCTGGCTTTAGGTCAACCATGTTATCATCTGAAGGGTCTGTTACCACGTAGATCGGACCACCTTTTCCTCCAACAGTGTTTCTTCCAAAGCCCTGAACACAATCTGCAAGCTTCTGCCTGTTGTTGGCCCAGTTGGGGTCACACCTCCAGCACCTGTCAATGGGGTTCGTCGCCATGCATGGCCCCCCGTCACCGTTCTTTCCCTTCAAGTTCCTTCGCGTATCCTTCCCAACTATAAGTCTGTTTTGTCAAAAAAAAAACACAACGCAATTCAGCAACTGTTACATAAAAAATGCATTCTTGTTAAGAAAAAAAATGGAAGGTGTTAAGGTATGAGAAAGCTGACTCGCTGACAGAGGAAGTGAAGTTTCCTGAGACTGAATATGGATCTTCAAAGTATGCTGCTTTATTGTCCTCTGCAGCCTTTTGTGCCCGATCCTTCCAGTATGTATCAAACTCGTTTTCATGGTTCTTCCAATACTGATCATCCTCCAAGGGATTGCCATTCAGGGTAGGGATTAAGACTGCCAAATAAAACAGAACAAAAAAGTTCTTTCCGATTGCCATATATATATTTAGTTTTCTTTTTCCTCTTTTTTTTTTTTTTTTTCAATTACGCGGCCAAGGTTTGACTCCTGTGGTGTGGAAGCTAACCTCGGCCACCACAAAAGAAAATAAAGAACCCTTCTTATTTGGAACTGAGTAAAAGTGTTTGATGAAGGTTTCTCATGATATATGGAATGTAAAGGAGGGTATTTATATATATTGAAAACTGCGATTCAAAACCCAAATTAGGGTGTTGTTAGAGATTTACAATGCTGAAATAAAGACTAGCCGATTAATAAATTCTTAGGTGTATTTGACTTTCATTTCACTTGCGGCCATGCACAACCCTACTTTTGCAAATTCCTATTTTTCATAAAGAGAAAATCAATCATCCATCTTCGTTTGACTCTAAATTGGGCATGGAAATCAACCTCAATTAGACGTTTTATATTAAGCCTATATATTTCAGTAAATTATTATTTTTTTATTTTTTTTTAAATAATGTTCGAAATGCATTAACAAATCTTCTTAATTATATCATTTTTATTTTTTTTTATTAAAAAATGGTGTTTAATAAAGAAGTCAGAAATTGTATATTATAGTTAGATTTTCTTTTTATGGAATTAGTTAAGATTTAAGAAAACCATTTTCAGCCTGTGTTTAGTGAAAATTGATGGTCACATCATAAAAATTTGTTTTTCACTACTTGTTTTCCTGAGTGCTTTTATAAAATTCTCATTAACTATCACCTTTATATGCACATTTTATCGTTCAAACATTTTATGAATTTTATTTTTTAAATTTTTTTCCAAATATTTTAATAGTAAAAATTTTCACTACTTTGTAAATTTACCTATTTTTTAAATTTAATGTGGAAAGATGACATGTTATGAAAGAAAATAAAAACATCAAAATAACTTCATTTTGTAAAAACATTACCTTTTTCATATAATTATTTATTTATTTTGATCAACATGATCTCTTTATCAATAAAAAAAAATAATCAAACTTCTCAATTTTAAAAAATCAATAATAATTATTTTAAGGTTCATGCAAATCCTTCAAATTTTACAAAGACAGCAGTGTAACTTTTTCTACCTTGAAAGCTCATTGTTAATGTGATAAATTATTAATATGCAATGATTATAAATTCTATTCCGTGTAAATTAAAATGGTTAATATTTGTTTATTAGAGATTTTATTATTAATTATATTGTCGTGTTTTAAAATATTAAGGAATTTGAATGAATATTCTGATTGAGTGTGGTATTAAATTGAATAAAATTGTGAAATAAAAAATAATAATAATAATAATAATAATAGCTAAACGACATGTCGCCTTCTTTTGCAAATAATCATTTGGTTAAAAATTTAGCAATAGTATAACTTGTAAAAGTTATAAACTTATTAAAAATAATTCAAATAAAAAACATATTTAAAAAATACGATTGGTGAAATGATAAAAATTGTAATTAACTTAACTTATTTAACTTTACGTTTTTTCGAAGTATTTATTCTCTAAAAGAATTAAATTACTATACTATTTTATTTAACGTCAAACTTCGATTACAGTTTTTAAAACCAATAGAATTCCAACTTAAATTACACTTTTAAAAACAAATGACATACTCTAGTACGCATAAAGTTAACCTTCAACTTTTAAGTAGACACGAAATTTCAAATTGGAAAAATTTATATATACATCTTCCAACTTTCCTAAACCCTTCTAATACTTAATAAAAAAAATTAATATTTTTATTTTTCTAATTGATTAATCTAAAATTATTTTATATTTTAAAATAAAAATATTATTTGATTAGTGTTCGATAGATATTAAATAAAAAATGAAGTTTTTATATATCATCACTCTTTCAAATTTGCAATAGTGTATATAAATAAGATTAGTATTTAGCAGTTCGTTGCAAGATATTTATTCTATTAGTGTAATTAATTTGACTTAAAGTATTTATAAAAAAATATAGATCAAGACTATTAGATATGAAAATGGAAGAGATAGACACGCATACATTAAGAGTCAAATATGCATTCAAAATATTACAAAATAATACAAAATAATAAATATAAGAGGAGAAAAAGATGAAAATTTTCAATTACTATAGTGAACAAATGAAATCCATAATGTAAAACAGTTTATATGAAGAATGGGCATGAACAACATTGCAACCAGGGAAACATAAGGGAATGTGGTACTCAAATTACAAAATCAGTTACATGGTTTACATGGCTACATATGAAGAAATATTGTAGATATATGAGGAACAAATTTTGAACTGGTTGTTGTTGGTCTTTTAAACAATTGTATCATTTGGAACAACACACAAGAAAATAGGATAATAAGCAAGACCAATAGAATTAGAAAGAAGAGACAAAGACAATGTTTTAATTTCTAACTCAGTTTTGTGTTTGCTCAGTTTATAAGTACGTTTAATAACTTTGTCTTAGGTTGGCCATTTAGGACTATTTTGAATGAAATACCATCTCTATCTTTTGTAATATATGGTTTCTTTACACTAATTTTTTATTTATTTAGGTTGATGTCCCCAAGTACATATTCACATTTGTAAATTCATTTTTCTAATAAAAAAACATTATCATTAAAGTCATTATATTTTACTCATGAAATAAAACAATAAATGTGAAAGAAATAGTAAATGATTGTATTAACATCTAGTATCAGTTCATCGTCATTTATGTTTAGGCTGAACTAGTGGACTGAATTAGTGGAAGTTTTTTTAAAAAAAATACATAGGAATCACATTAAGTAAAAAAAATATTGAATTATAGCTATAAATATAGAAGCAAAAAACCACCTTTACTTGTGTTCAACTGAAACGCTGAGAAGTTATGGGATTATCCTGTGAATAAAGTCAGGTAAGTCCTTTTAAATTCAAACTACTAACATCGTAATTATATTCTTGTCAAGTTTGCATTGATTGAAAACTTACAATTTAAAACAATGTTAGCCTGATAGAAAAACGATCATATAACTTTCCCAAAAGTAACAATTCATTACATCATCTTCTGGTCGATATTTTGTAGTATTTAAGAAAATCTGACTTAAATAAAAGAAAAACCAAATTCATAAATATAGTTGTAATCTTAGGGCTGTTTGGAATAAAAGATTTTAAAGACAAGGGAAATTAAGGATAAAATTTTCATTTTGAGTAGATATTCTCTAATCCAAGAATTTTGAAATTAAATAAATAAATCGATAAGCTATCATGAAATTATCAACTTATTCATTCATATAAACATTCCCTTTCCTTTTTGTCCAATACATTGCCATCTTGATTCAGGAAGCTGCTCAAAGAATTATGTACCACATATGGCAGTTGCATACATTATTGTCAATAGTAAATATCTAAATATTGTACATTGTGTATAAACAAAGTAATGTATAATATTAAGGCTTTCTGATTCCAGAAGAGTCAGCAGTGGACTGAAATGAACCCTCTGCAATCTTTTCTATAATATTGCTTCTATACAGCAATTATGGCTTGTCACACCATCATCTATTCTTCTGTCTTTATACTTGCCACCTAAGAAACATGTACAAAGTGGTGATGATGATTTTCCAAAGGAACATACACTTGAAAGATAAAAAGAGTGATATTACGATGCCTCCCAAATCTTATAGTCCCTTCCCTCCAAAGCTGAGGACCATTTTTGGGATCCACTGGGTGGTTCAAATTGACCAGGTCCAATCTTCATAGCAACTTTTTCATCTATCAAAGCTGCATAAACATCCCTTTCTGCCTTGCAAATTTTAACCTTAAACATAAGAATTATCAAAGCTGCAAAGGTTAGTGTTCCAAAATAATGTCAACGTTTCTACGTTATCTAAAGAAAATATTCAAACTTTTTATTAAGATATAATATGTAAGGATGCTTGTGGGTTCCCGTATCAAACACCAAGAAAAGTAAATGTCACGCTTTTCAAGTTTTAAATCTCAGTAGTAAAGACATTGTTGCAGCGAAAGCTCAGATGCATTCTCAAGGAATGTTGCAAGCAGATATTTTCATTTACTTGTCCAACGTTATTGCAATTGTCATCTATATTACTATGAGTAATTAGTTCATTCTGCTAGCATAAGTTGATAACCAAAACATGTTTTGTGATATAACTCCATCACTGTAAATTAGGAAGTTTAGAAACTTCAGATAGTGAGGATGCTGTGAGAAAGAGGTGTGAAATGAGGATCTGGGCTGCAATAAACTACCTAAAGTGGCCAGCATGAGGGAAAAGTTAGGAGCAAAGCAATGAATTAAAGAAGGGATAGATGGGTAAGTGCTAGAGAGTTATTTTGAAATTAAGGTTTTGAAACAACAACTAACACCATAGAGATTATTGTCATTCTGTATTTTCCTTTTCCGGTTGAAAGAATTATGAATTACGTATTACTTTGCCACATTTTCTGATGCGTTAATTTCAGTGCAGTGGCTGTCAGTACATAATGCAGTGATAGATTTTCAGTTTCTATGACTTTGTTATGGCAAGGAAGAAGTTCCTCGTCATCCACCCCAGAAATTATCCATTTAAACAATTGTATGCAGCACATAATAGAATGTTCTGATACTCACTGTACTCCTGCAGTGGATCTTGTTCCGCTTTCTGATAGAGAGAAGTGTTGATATTTCAGTTTTATATTGAGAAAAAAGATGGTCATAGAATACTGATGGAGTTCCTGGGTGAGTAAGAGTGTAAGCATATCCTTGCATTTCTTTTCCACTGGGAAATCTCCAATGACCCTTCATACAAGAAAATATGAAAGAAAATTTACGATAGTTTATATTTTAGCATAACAAATAAGTATTAAGTATAACCATAATATGAAAGAAACTTTATGATAGTATATATATTCGAAAAGATTCAGAGTGAAATGCCTAATTTGAAACGTCCAATCTTACTAATGAAGTCATTCATAATAATAGGTGCGGTCAAAGATAATGAATTATTTCTATCAAAAATTAGCCTTGAAAGAATTTCTAAGAGTATCAGAATATTTTTGAAAGGGGAAGCTCAAACCTGGGTAGAACCAGTATCATGATTTTCTATAAAAGTAACAGCACGAGATGGCCACCATCCAAGAACACCAGGGGGCTTCCCCTTCTGATCTGACAAGCGCCAGTATTCACATCTTTCCAAAGCCTATATGTGCAAGAGAAAAGTATGCTAATTATTCATATTTACCATACAATACATTATAGTCAAGTCACAACATAATTCTCTCCCGTATGAACATCTATTAAATCTCTCCTATGGCAACAAGCAGCTTATTAGCAATGAGATTCGTTCACTAGAAGCAATAATTTAAAACAAAAAAGAAGTCAAAGAAACATAGTAGTTTACTGCCTTAACGAAAAAAAAAAGATTGCAAACAAATTCCAACAAGACAGAAACTAGTAATATTTCAAAACAGATAAATCACTTGGTAAAATTTTCAAGTCCTCCAAGAGCTATGTCCGGTAGATTCAGAAAATCTTACACATGAGATATTTAAAATAAATGAAGCTGAAAGTTGAAACAATCAACTTGAGTGCTTACAGAGTGAAGAATTCCTTTGGTTGTAACATCAAATGCGCCAGCAGTACCACCAGTAGCATTGATCCAGTCAACGATCCTTTGCCTATGTGCATCTTGATTATGATCCATTTCACCATATGTATAACTAAGAGAATCCCAATACTCTCCTACAGCAAAGTATGGCTCACTTGCTTCCAGGTAGTCCTTTACATAACCACCCCAAAATCCTCTGACAAAGTCAAGCCTCCACCCATCATACCCGATTTCTCTCCTGAAAAGTAACAGTATTAGAAGAAAAAAAACTACAATTATTGTAATACTTCAAAGCAAAGAAAGATGAGGGAGGGTGGAGGTAAAGAAGTCATTAACAAAGCATCGTAGAAAAACAGTATTTCTTGAAATTATAGGGAATAGGGATTAAGGTAGAGAGAGAGAAAATAAAACAAACAATGAATCACATTCTCTAACATTTACTAGAAGGATCAAAAAACACAAATTACTTACCCTTATTTATATTCATATACTAGACTCCTATGTCCAATTAAATTAGATATCAAATCATGAAATACGCATGTCACTCTATGAGATCATCTATTATACTTTAAATACTCTTAAATAGAACAATATTACTGTTAGATGTTAAGTTGTGTGTTTATGTTAACTGAGCTCAGCCCATTCTGTATTTAGGGTTTAACCCTTATCTTACATTATAAATAAACTACCCCGTGTGTATGCTAAACACATAAGGGAGATTTCTCCTAATCTTCTCTACTATTTCATATGGTATCTAGAGCTTAGGTTTTGTTCCAGCCAGTTCCACAGTCTCCGGTACCCATCGCCGCCGTCGCCGCCGCCAGAGTTCCATAATCGACCGACGACCATACCATCCGGATCTTCTCGACCGGGCGGCCACCGTGGTGCAAAGATCGCGGCGAACAGACCATCCACGCGCCTCCACGCGCCCCTGCAACAGTCACCATATCCGCCGCTTCCCGCCGTTCGTGCCGGCGCGTCACCGGCGAGATCCGCCGCCGACCAGGACCGTCGTGATCGCCTCCTTGTCCTCTTTCTGGATTTGTTGTCGTTGCGTCAATCGGAGCACTTTGGATTTTTAGGGTTTCTCCCTCTCCATAGCTGCCCAACGTGATGATCGGAGTCGGTCTTGTCAGCCAGGTAAAGGACGTCCAAAATGTGACCACTGTGGCAAGCTAGGCCACAAAATTGATAGATGTTATGCGCTTCATGGATGTCCTCCTCGACCTATAGCAATGGCTAATTCTGATCCACCTCCCCGATCACCGTTTGCAGACTATTCTACTTCATCAAATACCATAAACAACCCTGCATTCTTTCAAGAATTTCTCAGATGGTATGAGGACCGTCAGCACTCTAGTTCCACTACATCTGCTTCTGTTATACGCACAGGTACTCCTTTTGTTGGTCTGACTCACTCTCTCGGATCTTGGGTCCTTGACTCAGGCGCCACCGATCATATCACTGGTAACAAGTCCTTGTTTTCTTCCTTGTCATGTCCAAATGATTTACCCTCGGTAAAAATGGCTGATGGGTCTAGAGTCTCATCTCATGGTATTGGTACTGTTCATATTTTTTCGTCCATATCTATTGATAATGTACTTTATGTCCCTGGGTCTCCTTTTAACTTATTGTCCGTAAGTCGTTTACCGCGTTCCCTTAATTGTGTTATTTCATTTACCAAAGATTCTGTTTGGTTGCAGGACCAGAGTTCGAAACACATGATTGGCACAGGATGTGAGTATCATGGCCTATATCATCTCCGCCCTTCTCCACATGTTGGCGTAATCATGGAGTCACCATCCCTTCTTCATGCTCAGTTAGGTCATCCCAGTCTTGCCAAACTGCAACAACTTGTTCCGAGTTTGTCGAAATTATCAAGTTTGTCGTGTGAGTCTTGTCAGTTAGGTAAACATACTCGCAGTTCCTTTCCTCGTAATGTTTCACAAAGAGCGTCATCCCCCTTTTCATTGGTTCATTCCAATATTTGGGTACCTAGTCGTGTTAAGTCCACTTTAGGATTTCAGTATTTTGTTACCTTTATTGATGACTATTCCAGATGTACTTGGTTGTTTCTCATGAAGAATTGTTCTGAGTTGTTTTCTATTTTCCAATCATTTTTCAATGAAATAAAAACTCAGTTTGGGATTTCTATTCGCACTTTACGCAGTGATAATGGCCGTGAATACCTTTCTCAACCGTTTAAACATTTTATGGCTTCTCATGGCATTCTTCACCAAACCTCATGTGCTTATACCCCTCAACAAAATAGGGTGGCTGAGCGCAAGAATAGACACCTTATTGAAACAACTCGTATACTTCTAATTCATGGTCAAGTACCCTCACGTTTTTGGGGTGATGCAGTTCTCACGGCATGTTATCTTATCAACCGCATGCCATATTTCGTCCTAGATAACAAAATCCCTCATTCTATCTTATTTCCTCAAGACCCTCTGCATCCATTACCTCTTAGAGTTTTTGGGTCTACATGTTTTGTTCATGATTTTAGTCCTGGTCTTGATAAGTTATCTCCTAGGTCTCAAAAATGTGTCTTCTTAGGATTTCCACGGTCACAAAAGGGCTATAAGTGTTTTTCCCCTTCCCTCAATCCTCATTTTATCTCTGCTGATGTCACTTTTGATAAATCTTCTTTTTACTTTTCACATCTATCTTCTTTTTACTTTTCACATCTATCTTCTAGTTCTGTACCGCTACCTGCTACTGTTGATATTCCTATTATCTGTGATCCTCCTGGTGATGCTCCACCCATTTTGTCTCCTCTTTCTTTAGACTCTCATTCACCATAGGATCGTCCTTCACCATAACCCCTTCAGGTTTATAGTCACCGCAATTGTCTCCCTCATGACTCACTTCCAGTGCCGCCTCCTGTGTCTCCTCCGGCTCCAACAAATGAGTCTGACCTGCCTATTGCCCTCCGTAAAGGTATACGCTCTACCCGTAACCCTTCCCCCATTATATTGTTCTTAGTTACCACAAATTATCTCCATCTTTTTTTTACACTTGTCTCTCATCTATTTCTTCTGTGTCAATTCCCAAGTCTGTGGGTGATGCCTTAACTCATCCTGGCTGGCGTCAAGCTATGCTGGATGAATTAAGTGTTTTACAGAAAAGTGGAACTTGAGAGCTTGTCCAATTACCATCTGGAAAGTCTGTTGTTGGTTGCAGGTGGGTGTATGCTATCAAGGTTGGCCCTGATGGCACAATTGATCGTTTGAAAGCTCGACTGGTTGCCAAAGGCTACACACAGATTTTTGGTTTGGATTATGGTGATACTTTTTCTCCAGTGGCAAAAATGACCTCTGTTCGCCTATTCATTGCCATGGCCGCTATTCGACAATGGTCTATTTACCAACTTGATGTCAAAAATGCTTTCCTTAATGGTGATTTGCGTGAAGAAATTTATATGGAGCAACCGCCTGGCTTTGTTGCTCAGGGGGAGTCATCTGGATTGGTATGTCGTCTTCGCAAATCCTTATATGGCCTAAAACAGTCTCCTCGGGCATGGTTTGGTAAATTCAGCTGTGTTGTTCAACAATTTGGTATGTCTCGCAGTGAAGCGGATCATTCAGTGTTCTATCGCCACTCAATTGCTGGATGTATCTACTTAATAGTGTATGTCGATGATATTGTTCTCACAGGAAGCGACTATCTTGGCATCTCTCAGATGAAACAACACCTTTGTTATCATTTTCAAACCAAAGATCTTGGCAAACTCCGGTACTTTTTGGGTATTGAAGTAGCACAATCCAATGCTGGTATTGTCATATCTCAGAGGAAGTATGCGTTAGACATCTTGGAGGAAACAAGGTTAATGAACTGTAAATCTGTTGAGACACCTATGGACCCTAACATCAAACTCCTACCAAATCAGGGGAGCCTTTCTCAGATCCTGAACGGTACAGAAGATTAGTTGGTAAATTAAACTATCTTACTGTTACACGTCCTGGCATTTCCTTTGCAGTTAGTGTGGTGAGTCAATTTCTAAACTCCCCATGTGAAGACCATTGGGATGCAGTTGTTCGCATACTGAAGTATATTAAAGGATCACCTGGAAAAGGTTTGCTATATGGTCCTAACAACGATACAAAAATCGTTTGCTATTCAGATGCTGATTGGGCTGGTTCTCCTTCTGATAGGAGGTCTACTTCTGGATATTGTGTCTCTATTGGTGGCAACCTGATATCTTGGAAAAGTAAGAAGCAAAGTGTTGTGGCAAGGTCCAGCGCAGAAGCAGAAGCAGAATATAAAGCTATGGCATCTGCTACTTGCGAGCTTGTGTGGCTTAAACAATTACTTAGTGAATTGAAATTTGGAGATGTCACTCACATGACACTTATATGTGATAATCAAGCTGCTCTTCATATTAGCTCTAACCCTGTCTTCCATGAGAGAACCAAGCACATTGAAGTTGATTGTCATTTTATTAGAGAAAAAATCATATCTGGAGATATCAAGACTGAGTTCGTTAACTCAAGCAACCAGTTGGCAGACATATTCACCAAGTCCTTACGAGGACCTAGAATTGACTATCTTTGTAACAAGCTTGGAACATATGATTTATATGCTCTAGCTTGAGGGGGAGTGTTAGATGTTAAGTTGTGTGTTTATGTTAATTGAGCTCAGCTCATTCTGTATTTAGGGTTTAACCCTTATCTTACATAAATAAACTACCCCATGTGTATGCTAAACACATAAGGGAGATTTCTCCTAATGTTCTCTACTATTTCATAATTACAAAAGGCAAATAATTATGAACGTAGGAAGAAAGGAAAGAATCAACTGAGTGTTTGGATCGCAAGATAAAAAGGCCTGGTTATCAATCCCAACCTAAGTTGTGGTACATAGAGGCCTACCTGAAAACCGCTTTAGTGGTTGGCAGGATGGCCATTATATTGAAGATTATAGATACTAGATAAATAATCTATAATCTATAGTATGCACATGTAAATGGTGTAAAAAATATCCAAAATTGAAAATCTTTGCATAATATTTATTATTAATAATAAAAAAGGCATAACATACTTTCACCATTAACTTGAGCTGTAAGATCTAAGTTTTCTTTAGAGATAAATTTTAAAATAGATATAGAATAAAGGTTTATAAATGAGTTATCAATATTCATTCTTTATTTCGTTAGAAACTCTACCGCTTTAAAATCCCATCTAAACTCTAGAATTTTGAAGTTTGAAATAATCTGTTTTCTAAACAAATTATATGACCGAAGAAATGGCAGCTGGTGGACAAAGATAGACTAATCATAATATTGATCTAGGTAAGTTATTATTTCCTATCATTGGTTCAATACATTTTCTTCTTTTCTTGGGTTTGGAAAGGAAAGGTCATAGTGGTTTGATTAAAGGAAGATGCTGTCATTGTAGGGACTTATGTTTATGGAAGTACAGCCAGGTTTCCAAGAGGCATAAGAAAAAGTTTCCTTAGTAAGCACATTATCTTCAGGTAAATAGCATCTATTTAGTATGATATTTATTGAATTGTATAAGTTTTGAATGTATTATGTGTCTAATGCAGACCACACACTATATATTTGTTAAAACACTAAGACATTTTATTCATATATGAAAAGTGTAAGTTACAAGGTTATGGTATTCTATATATATATATATATAGAATACCATGACAGAACACAATTACACAATATAACCCACTTCTCAAGTTGGGTACACACACAAACAACATCAAACAACAACATAAACATAATACATTTTAACACTCCCCCTCAAGCTGGAGCATATAAATCATATGCACCAAGCTTGGAACATATAAACTGAATCCTAGGCCCTCTTAAAGACTTAGTAAAAATATCTGCAAATTGTTCATTAGAATTGACAAATTCTGTAATGAGATCCTTGGACAATAACTTCTCTCTGATGAAATGACAATCAATTTCTATATGTTTTGTTCTCTCATGGAACACTGGATTGGAGGCAATGTGAAGAGCTGCTTGGTTATCACAATACAACTTCATAGGCTTGTTTTCACAGAATTTTAATTCTTGAAGGAGTTGTTTGATCCATATAAGTTCACATGTAGCTATGGCCATAGATCGGTATTCAGCTTCTGCACTAGATCGAGCAACAACACTTTGTTTCTTGCTTTTCCATGATACAAGGTTCCCTCCAAGGAGTACACAATATCCTGTAGTAGATCTTCGATCATTCGGACAACCAGCCCAATCTGCATCACAATATCCTTCTAACTCAGTACTTCCCTTGTTCTCATACAATAGTCCATGACCTGGATTCCCTTTTACATATCTAAGGATGCGGACCACGGCATTCCAATGATCAATATGAGGATTTTGCATAAATTGGCTCACAACTCCCACTGGATAAGAAAGATCAGGTCTTGTTATGGTGAGATATATCAGTTTTCCAACCAACCTTCTGTATCTTTCTGGATCTGAGAAAGGTTCACCATGGTCTTTCATTAACTTTTTATTTGAGTCCATAGGACTATCAATGGGCTTGCAATCTGTCAGACCTGTTTCCTCCAAAATATCCAGGGCATATTTTCTTTGTGAAATGATGACTCCTTCTTTTGATTGTGCCACTTCAATACCAAGGAAATATTTCAACCGACCTAAGTCTTTAGTTTGAAAGTGGTTGAACAAATGATCCTTTAATTGAGCAATTCTTGCAACATCATTTCCTGTGATTACAATATCATCAACATAAACCATTAGATAAACACATTTATCAGGAGTAGAATGCCCATAAAACACTGAATGATCTGCTTCACATCGTTTTAATCCGAATTGTTGCACAACATGGCTAAATTTACCAAACCAAGCTCGAGGTGATTGTTTCAAACCGTAGAGTGAACGACGTAATTTACAAACTAACTTAGACTCCCCCTGAGCAACACAACTAAATCCAGGAGGTTGCTCCATGTATATCTCCTCTTCCAGATCACCATGAAGAAAGGCATTTTTAATATCCAACTGGTGAAGTGGCCATTGTCTAATGGCAGCCATGGCAAGAAATAGACGAACACTACTGATTTTGGCCACCGGAGAAAAAGTATCACAATAGTCGAGACCATAAACCTGAGTATATCCCTTTGCGACTAGACGAGCTTTAAGACGATCAATGGCACCAGTAGGACCAACTTTAATAGCATATACCCATCTGCATCCCACGGGTTTCTTATCAGGAGGAAGAGGTACAAGGTCCCAAGTGCCACTTTTGTCAAGTGCCTGCATTTCATCAATCATGGCTTGTCGCCATCCAGGGTGATCAAGTGCCTCACGAACATTATTAGGAACTTTGATGTTAGAAAGGGAGAAAACAAAGGAGAAATATGTAGGAGACAGACGATGGTAACTTAAAAAATTATAAACAGGATAAGGATTTCGAGTAGATCGAATACCTTTTCGAAGAGCAATAGGCCAAGCTTGATTTGAGTCAAGAGAGGACGAAGAGGATGAAGGATCCATGGTCTGAGAATCTGATGGAGAAGGAGCTGAGTCTCGAGGATCTTCAGGCACGGAGGAAGGTGGTTCAACAATATCTTGTGCATTCTGAGTTTGAGCTGAAGATGGAGAAGCGGGAATGACCAAGGGATCACATAATGGTATAGGAAGCATCTCTTCAACAGATGAAGGATACTCCTTGGAAGACAAGAAGAAGGGTGTATCCTCAAAAAAGGTGACATCAGAAGACATATAATACCTTCTTGTGGAGGGAGAATAACATCTATATCATTTCTGAATGCGAGAATATCCCAAAAAGACACATTTAATAGACTTGGGAGAAAGTTTATCAAGACCAGGAGAAACATTATGGACAAAACATGTACACCCAAATACACGTGGGGGAATATGATATAGGGCGTCATTTGGAAAAATAACAGAATAAGGAACTTTATTCTCAAGAGAGGAAGACGGCATCCTATTGATTTGAAAACAGGCAGTGAGGATTGCATCCCCCCAATGATGAACAGGAACATTAGTATTTAACATCAGAGAACGTGTTGTTTCAATAAGATGTCTATTCTTTCTCTCAGCTATGCCATTTTGTTGTGGAGTGTGAGGACATGTTGACTGATGTAAAATTCCTTTGGAAGATAAAAATGAAGAAAATGCAGTAGAAAAATATTCCTTAGCATTATCACTTCTGAGAATTTTAATTGTCTTTCCAAATTGATTTTGAATTTCATTAACAAAGGACATAAAAATGGCTAAAAGTTCAGATCTCTCTTTCATAAGATAAACCCACGTACATCGAGAAAATTCATCAATGAAGGTTACAAAATAGTTAAAACCAAAGGAAGTAACCCGACTCGGTCCCCAAATATCAGAGTGAATGGTAGAAAAAATAGACTTACATCGTGTCTCAGATTTCTTTGGATAAGAAGATCTAACATGTTTTCCTAACTGACAAGACTCACAATCTAAGACAGGAATGTGTTTAAGACTTGGAACCATCAACTTCAGCTTAGACAAATTTGGGTGACCCAAACGATCATGTAAAATTTTAGGAGATGAAGTTGAAATGTAAGAAACAAGAGAGGTAGGTTTTAGGAAATACAATCCTCCTGACTCATATCCTTCTCCAATTCGACGACCCGTACCATGTTCCTGTATGACAAAGGAAGTAGCAGTAAATGTTATAGAACAATTTAATGAACGTGTCAATTGACTCACGGACATTAAGTTATAAGGACAATGAGGAATATACAAAACAGAATTTAAGTTCAGTGAGGGAGATAAAGACACTTTGCCGATTCCTTGAGATGTCAATTTGGATCCATTGGCAATAGTAACTAACTGAGGAACTTTTTGAGAGGTAATGGAGGAAAACAAACGAGTGTTACCAGACAAATGATTTGAGGCACCTGAATCAAGAATCCATGAATCTTGACATTCCGCAGATTGTGAGATACGTGCACTTGACATACTTGGCACTAAAGGAAACTGACAATGGCCAGTGGATTTCTCAAACTTGTATCTCAAAAATTCTTGATACTCTTCATTTGAACATTGCACATACCCACTTCGACTACTATGGCATCCTCCATTAGCTCCGTTCCTTGAAGTGGCAGATAAGGAGAAATTAGTTTTAGTAGACGATGTCATTCTAGATTTGTGAGTAGGATCCAAAAAGAAACAAGGTCTTATGACTATGGGAAATCAGAATCCCTCTTCAACCATACTAAGAAATGAAGCTCTCCAATGTGAAATTTAAGAGAGAAAACCCTAGGTGCAAACAACAACTACCAAACCAGCGAAGCAAGGGGCCAAAACACGCTGAGGAAGCTACGAAAAACTGTCTGCAATGGCACAGTGTCGACCCAGCACAGAGAAGGCTGCGCGTGAGGAACACGCGCCGGAGAGTCGCCGGAAACAGGCGGCGCGTGAGGACCACGCGCCGGGAACTTGCTGGAGATAGGTGGCGCGTGGCGGCGCGTGAAGAGGAGTCTGCTCTTGACTCCGACGATGTTGGCCGTCGCTCGAGAAGACGGTCCAGATCCGCTGGTCACCGGTCAAAACCGTGACGGTGGCCGGACGGTGGCCGGCGTAGATCGGAGAGAAGCTGCGCGTGGAGGAGCGTGTGGAGGTTTCTGAGGAAGCGGCCACCAGGGTTGGGTCGCGCTTCACTAGGCGAACCTAACCCTCAACTTTGCCTGACAAACGGCGGCGGCGGACGGCGGCGGACGGCGGCGGCGGCGACGGTGATAGCATCGGCGGCGGCGGAAACTGGCGGCGACAGCAGTGGCACACTGGGTCTGGCTCTTGATACCATGTTAAAACACTAAGACATTTTATTCATATATGAAAAGTGTAAGTTACAAGGTTATGGTATTCTATATATATATATATATAGAATACCATGACAGAACACAATTACACAATATAACCCACTTCTCAAGTTGGGTACACACACAAACAACATCAAACAACAACATAAACATAATACATTTTAACAATATTTATAACATAACACATAATAAATTATAATAAAAACACCTAATAATTAGAAATCAATCGTCCTAATTTCTTTCTCGGATTATGTAACGCATAATTCCCTAGAAATCTGTAATAGATTATTACATTCTAACACTCCTCCAGAAGCTAGAGCATATATGTCATATGTACCAAGTTTGTTATAAATGATCTGAGGGCCTCTAAGGGACTTGATGAACATAAAACATGTCAGCCAGCTGATTGCTAGAGTTGACAAAATCAATACTAATTTCTCCAAAGAGCACCTTTTCTCTAACAAAGTGACAATCAATTTCAATGTGTTTAGTTCTTTCATGGAAAACCGGGTTTGATGTGATGTGAAATGCAGCTTGATTGTTACAAATAAGCTTTGTTTCATGGATGTCTCCTATTTTTAGTTGTAGTAGTTGCCTAAACCACGTAAGTGGACCAAGATAAGTATTTTTCTAGTTGAGCTTTGCAGTGGTAATAGTAGGAGTAATAGATAGAAAGGAAGTCATTCCAATAGGAGAAGCCATTCCGAAAAAGAAAACATGAAAGGAAAATCCTATCTTGAGGGAAAACCCTAAGTGTAAGTTACGGCCAACGAAACAGAAGGACATGGACAGCAATATGTTCAGGAGGCTTAAGCAAGACAAAAGGTAGCGGCATGGTGTGATTGTGACACCAGAAAGGCGACATATGACAAACACACGCCTGAAGCTAGCCAGAAAACAACAGTGCATGACAGCGCGTGTGGAGGTTCTTGAGGCGACAACCACCAGGGATGAGTCACACTTCTTGAGACGTACATAACCTTGACTTCGCCAAAGAAGATGCAACGGCGGACGGCGATAGCGAACGGCAAAAGTGAAAGTGCTGATGACAGACAATGAAGATGAAAGGTCTCACTCTTAATACCAAGTTGAAGAACTTGAATTAAGTAAAACAGTGTATTTTTCCTTAATAGATTGTTACAATTTACTACTGTATTTATAGAGTACAAAGGTGCAAAATACAAAAGGTCATGCACCTCCCAAAACCCTAACCTAACAGTTGGGTTCCCATACATAAATAATAATAATAAAGAAACATTACATTTCAACACTCACAAGTGGTTGTTGCCATAGCACGATATTCTAATTTTGCACTAGACCTAGCAACTATATTTTGCTCCTTGCTTCTCCGTGAGATAAGATTTCCTCCGATAAGAACACAGTTCTCAAAAGTGGATGTTCTATCTGATTGTGATCCTGCCCAATCCACATCAAAGTAACAAGTGATCTTAGTATTGCCTTTGTCTTCATACAATCATCCTCGTCCTAGAGCATTTTTTATGTATCAAAGGATACATGTCACAGCATCCCAATGGCTATCACAAGGAGCATTTAGAAATGACTTACCATACTAACCGCAAAAAGTAATGTCAAGTCTGGTGATAGTGAGATAGTTGAGTCTACCTACCAGGCGACGATATCTTTTCAGATCTTTCAATGTCTCCCCATGACACGGAAGAAGCTTGATATCAAGATCCATAAGAGTATCACAAGGACGACAGTCAACCATGGCAGTTTCAGTAAGAATGTGTAGGACATGCTTACATTGAGTAATGACAATTCCAAAAGCAAATTGAGCAACTTCAATTCCTAAGAAATATTTTAGAGGACCGAGATCTTTAGTATGAAATTGTTGTTAAAGGTGCTCTTTGAGTTGTCGAATCCCAGCCTCATCAATACTCATGATGACAATATCATCAACATAAACAACAAGGTAAATGCACTTGCCATATAAGGAAAGAAAAGAGAAGACAAAATGATCAACCTCACACCTAGTCATGCCAAGATGTGTCAAGACAGAACTGAAACGACCAAACCAAGCCCGGGCAGATTTCTTCAAACCATAGAGAGACTGTTGAAGCTTACAAATAAGACGAGAATCGCCGGGAGAAAGAAAGCCAAGGGGTTGATCCATATAAAATTTGTTATTCACCATGTAAGAATGCATTTTTAATATCTAGTTGATGAAGAGGCCAATGATGAATAGTAGCCATAGCTAGAAAGAGATACCCAAGAGCTATAGTTGCTTGTCCTAGTCAGTTGTTCACATGGAATCAATAGAACAGTGGTAAAACTAACGGCAGAGGAGGTACTTGAGTGTTAGCTTTCAAAAGCCATGGGAAAAGTACCTGAAATGGGCTAAAAAGGGGGTTGGGGTATAAGGGAGGATGCAGAAGGCCTGGTTAGTTGGGTAGAAGCTCGATCTGCCGATGAGAAGCTTAACCAACAGAGGAGAAGCGCGGTCTTCCAGGGAGAAGCTCAGCCAACAAAGGAGAAGCTCAATTTGTCGGTGAGAAGCTCGGCCAGTAGAGGAAAAGCTCGGTCAGCCGAGGAGAAGCTCAGCCAGCAGAGGAGAAGCTCAATTTGCTAGGGAGAAGCTCGGCCAACAAAGGAGAAGCTCGGTCAATTGGGTGAGACGTATGCGCCAAAAATAGGTGGCGCATGTTGGTGCGTGCAACGGTGGATCGAACCGGTGAATGAAGCGTAGTGGTCACCAAAGGAAGAGGATCTCAATCGCAGTGGTCACCGGAGGAAAAGGACACTCGGTGACAGAGAAAAGGGGCACATAATGGCTGCAGTTACTGTTCACCCAAAAAAACAAAGAGAAAAAAAAATAAACCAAGATCGAAACCCTAAACTACTGATACCATATAGAATTGTATAATGTCTCAGTGTATTGTGTGTCTAATGCAAACCACACATTATGTATTTATAGCATAATACATAATCAATTATAATTAAAACACCTAATAATTAGGAATCGATCATCCTAATTCCCAGATTATGCAACGCTTACTTCCCTAGAAATCTGTAACCGCTTATTACACTCTAAAAATATTGTTTAGATGTGTGGATTTTATGGTGATTAAAATGGGATGTAAGCTGAAAAGTGACATTATAAGCATGTGTATAATTGTAAGAATTTTCAAGTATGAGTATAAAAATAACCATACGACATAAACCTTAATTGAAGTTTAGTTGGTATTTTAAAAATTTGTTACACAGTATAATTGTTATAACAAATTTTGAAAATAATGTTAGTGAAATTTGTGTTTGTAGATTAATATTACTATAGTGGTGGACTGCTGCTCAAACAACACCTAAGTGGTGCGTCATCATTGCATGCACCACTTAATGTTGCTCAAGTGCCATCATGGACACTCAAGCAACAGAGCATATTGGTCAAGCTAGTTGATTAAGACATTCTGGTGCAGCTTCCAAGAGGAAAGATTATAAAAAGTCTAAAGAAGGTTAGATCTCCAGCATTGCTATTTCAGAAATTTAACTAAGAATGTATCAAGTAACAAACTGGCTGGCTATATTCTCATCTGACTAAACATTTTGTGGACATTACATGCAAAAGGCATTGAAAATTAGGATCTAGAATGCAAACCTCAACCACAGTAACCATTCTTTAAGATCCTTTCTCACAAATTCCTGCGAGTGATCAATGTTTGGAGCAGCATGAAAATTGTCTCCACTACTCTTGTTGCCCCTCCCCTGCATGGCAGAAAGATTATAATACACATCAGATTCGCCCAGAAAGCTAAATGCTTCATTGTACTACATACTGACAACAAAGGGAACTTTTAAATACGTCACTGTTGTCCAACATTGTTTATCATGAAATACTTGAAATATTAAACGGGTTTCCAAATAAAAAATGTGGCATGCGTGAAGATTAGATTCACGTGATGCACATGATCATTTGCTTCATATAGTTTAGTCCTTAAACTTATCAATTAACTCCTAAAAAACAAACGATTCTATTTATGCAAGGTACAAAAAGGATCCTGAATGTTTCAACTCAAATCATAGGGTAGAGGAAAGAAAAAGTAATACCATCATAACCAATTCTCCAAAATCTAGGTTACTAAATTGTAATAATCCATTCCATGGTTTCTTGCAAAGTGAACTTTCACTACACCAGAAGTACCAGTTTCATGACTTTACATAAAAGACAATTTCAGTGGCTGCAGACAGAAACATCAAAACTAATAACAATATAGAAATTACTGGAGTTTCGTATTTGTAAGAACACAAATATGAAATAAGCTATTCCCAAAGTGTCTCCTCTCGAAAAATTAATTGGTGTTAATGTCGTAGCAATTTCATAAATGTAAATAAAACAAACCATTTATTTTAGCAAGATCATTCACTCTACAAATGATTGATAATTCTTCTAATCTAGGCTTATGAATATAAAGTTATTTTGTTACCAATTAATGAAATATGCAAACAACAACAAATAATTATGAGATAATCAGAGTAATTTCGAATGAACAATATAATGAATGCTTACATACTTTGTTAGGAGTGAGAAGAGTTGGAGAGTTTATGAGAGAAGGAAGAGAAATACATAGTTAAGCAACCTAACTGCTTATTACAGTTAGGAAGGGCGGGAATAACGGTTGTATAAATAGTGGAGTGCTTAGTAGGTAAGCCCTTTTGGGAGTTTGTTTGTTAACAGGATTAAGCCTGTTGAAGGGGGTTAAGCCCTTGTTTCTGTAAGTGTACAGATAATTCTTTTGTGAATAATATCCAGTTCTGGTTCCATTCTTGTTTTCTTACTGTCCTTAAAGGTGTTTTAGAGGTTCTTGAATAGGTTTTGTGAGAAATAGAGAAGATTGGGAGAAAATATCTCTTGTGTATTTTGCATACACATAGGGTAGTTTATTTATATTGTAGGATATGGGCCAATGCCCTTAATACAGAATAGGCTGAGCCCAAATAACAGAAACACACATCTTAACATCTAACACTCCCCCTCAAGCTGGAGCATATAAATCATATGTTCCAAGCTTGTTACAAAGATAATCAATTCTAGGTCCTCGTAAGGACTTAGTGAATATGTCTGCCAACTGGTTGCTTGAGTTAACGAACTCAATCTTGATATTTCCAGATATGATTTTTTCTCGAATGAAATGACAATCAACTTCAATGTGCTTGGTTCTCTCATGGAAGATAGGGTTAGAGCTAATATGGAGAGCAGCTTGATTATCACATATAAGTGTCATGTGAGTGACATCTCCAAATTTCAATTCACTAAGCAATTGTTTAAGCCACACAAACTCACAAGTAGCTGATGCCATAGCTCTATATTCTGCTTCTGCACTGGACCTTGCCACAACACTTTGCTTCTTACTTTTCCAAGATATCAGGTTGCCACCAATAGAGACACAATATCCAGAAGTAGACCTCCTATTAGAAGGGGAACCAGCCCAATCAGCATCTGAATAGCAAACGATTTTTGTATCGTTGTTAGGACCATATAGCAAACCTTTTCCACGTGATCCTTTAATATACTTCAATATGTGAACAACTGCATCCCAATGGTCTTCACATGGAGAGTTTAGAAATTGACTCACCACACTAACTGCGAAAGAAATGTCAGGACGCGTAACAGTAAGATAGTTTAATTTACCAACTAATCTTCTGTACCGTTAGGATCTGAGAAAGGCTCCCCTTGATTTGGTAGGAGTTTGATGTTAGGGTCCATAGGTGTCTCAACAGATTTACAGTTCATTAACCCTGTTTCCTCCAAGATGTCTAACGCATACTTCCTCTGAGATATGACAATACCAGCATTGGATTGTGCTACTTCAATACCCAAAAAGTACCGCAGTTTGCCAAGATCTTTGGTTTGAAAATGATAACAAAGATGTTGTTTCATCTGAGAGATGCCAAGATAGTCGCTTCCTGTGAGAACAATGTCATCGACATACACTATTAAGTAGATACATCCAGCACTTGAGTGGCGATAGAACACTGAATGATCCGCTTCACTGCGATACATACCAAATTGTTGAACAACACAGCTGAATTTACCAAACCAGGCCTGAGGAGACTGTTTTAGGCCATATAAGGATTTGCGAAGACGACATACCAATCCAGATGACTCCCCCTGAGCAACAAAGCCAGGCGGTTGCTCCATATAAATTTCTTCATGCAAATCACCATTAAGGAAAGCATTTTTGACATCAAGTTGGTAAAGAGGCCATTGTCGAAGAGCGGCCATGGCAATGAATAGGCGAACAGAGGTCATTTTTGCCACTGGAGAAAAAGTATCACCATAATCCAAACCATAAATATGTGTGTAGCCTTTGGCAACCAGTCGAGCTTTCAGACGATCAATTGTGCCATCAGGGCCAACCTTGATAGCATACACCCACCTACAACCAACAACAGACTTTCCAGATGGTAATTGGACAAGCTCCCAAGTTCCACTTTATTGTAAAGCCCTTAATTCATCCAGCATAGCTTGACGCCAGCCAGGATTAGTTAAGGCATCACCTACAGACTTGGGAATTGACACAGAAGAAATGGATGAGAGACAAGTGTAAAAAGATGGAGATAATCTGTGGTAACTAAGAATAGTATAATGGGGGGAAGGGTTACGGGTAGAGCGTATACCTTTACAGAGGGCAATAGGCAGGTCAGACTCATTTGCTAGAGCCGGAGGAGACACAGGAGGCGGCACTGGAAGTGAGTCATGAGGGAGACAATTGCAGCGACTATAAACCTGAAGGGGTGGTGGTGAAGGACGATCCTGTGGTGAATGAGAGTCTAAAGAAGGAGGAGACAAAATGGGTGGAGCATCACCAGGAGGATCACAGATAATAGGAATATCAACAGTAGCAGTAGAGGTACAAACTAGAAGATAGATGTGAAAAATAAAAAGAAGATTCATCAAAAGTGACATCGGCAAAGATAAAATGACGATTGAGGGAAAGGGAAAAACACTTATAGCCCTTTTGTGACCGTGGAAATCCTAAGAAGACACGTTTGTGAGACCTAGGAGATAACTTATCAAGACCAGGACTAAAATCATGAACAAAACATGTAGACCCAAAAACTCTAAGAGGTAATGGATGTAGAGGGTCTTGAGGAAATAAGATAGAATGAGGGATTTTGTGATCTAGGACGGAAGATGGCATGCGGTTGATAAGATAACATGTCGTGAGAACTGCATCACCCCAAAAATGTGAAGGTACTTGACCATGAATTAGAAGGGTACGAGTTGTTTCAATAAGGTGTCTATTCTTGCGCTCAGCCACCCCATTTTGTTGAGGGGGTATAAGCACATGAGGTTTGGAGAAGAATGCCATGAGAAGCCATAAAATGTTTAAACTGTTGAGAAAGGTATTCACAGCCATTATCATTGCGTAAATTTCGAATAGAAACCCCAAACTGTGTTTTTATTTCATTGAAAAAAGATTGGGAAATAGAAAACAACTCAGAACGATTCTTCATTAAAAACAACCAAGTACATCTGGAATAGTCATCAATAAAGGTAACAAAATACTGAAAACCTAAAGTAGACTTAACACGACTAGGTCCCCAAATGTCAGAATGAACTAATGAAAAAGGGGACGACACCCGTTGTGAGACACTACGAGGAAAGGAACTACGAGTATGCTTCCCTAACTGACAAGACTTACACGACAAACTTGATAATTTTGACAACCTCGGGACAAGTTGTTGTAGTTTGGCAAGACTAGGATGACCTAACTGAGCATGAAGAAGGGATGGTAACTCCATGATTACGCCAACATGTGGAGAAGGGCGGAGATGATAAAGCCCATGAGACTCACATCCTATGCCAATCATGTGTTTCGAACTCCGGTCCTACAACCAAACAGAATCTTTAGTAAATGAAATAACACAATTAAGAGTACCAGTTAGACGACTAATGGACAATAAGTTGAAGGGAGACCCAGGGACATAAAGTACATGATCAATGGATATGGATGGAAAAATACTAACAGTACCAACACCATGAGATGAAACTCTAGACCCATCAGCCATTGTTACCGAGGGTAAATTATTCGGACATGACAAGGAAGAAAACAAGGACTTGTTACCAGTGATATGATCGGTGGCTCCTGAGTCAAGGACCCAAGGTCCGAGGGAGTGAGAGTGAGTCAGACCAACAAAAGGTGTACCTGTACGTGCAACAGATGCAGATGTAGTGGAACTAGAGTGCTGACGATTCTCGTACCATTTGAGAAATTTGTTAAAGATTGCAGGTTGTTCTACGGTATTAGATGGAGTAGGATGGTCTGCAGACGGTGATCGGGGAGGTGGATCAGAATTAGCCATTGCTCCTGGTCGAGGATTGATATGAAGAAAAAAGGGTAACCGAGTATGTCTCTGGGTGCTTGGTGTGTCAGCAGCACACTTACCTATCTTCTTCTCCTCAGGGACTGCAGCAACCATTGCCAATTCCGAATGCCATTTGGGAAGAGTTGAGCATGGATTTTATGGTAAGGCTTCCAAAATCACAGGGATATGATGCTATACCCGTGGTAGTAGATCGCTTGAGTAAATACGGTCATTTTCTACCACTCAAGCATCCTTATTCAGCCAGAATGGTAGCAGAGTTATTCATCAAGGAAATTGTTAGGCTGAATTGCATTCCGAAATCAATCGTGAGTGATCGAGACCCCCTCTTCCTAAGCATTTTTTGGCAGGAGCTATTTAAAGGGCAGGGTACACAGTTGAAAATGAGTACCGCATATCACCCAGAGACAGACGGGCAAACAGAGGTTCTAAACCGTGTTTTGGAGGGATATCTTCGGTGCTTTTGTTCAAAACAACCGAAAGGATGGATGACAGTCTTACCTTGGGCTGAGTATTGGTATAAACCAGCTATCAGGGAGCAATCCGGTGCACCCCGTTTGAAATGGTCTATGAACGGCCACCTCCATCCTTGCAACGATTTATACCGGGAGAGTCACTGGTAGAAGCAGTGAGTCAAGAGTTGCAAACCCGAGATGAGGCCTTAAAGCAGATGAAGTTCCACTTGGAGAAGGCATAAGAGTTAATGGTAAAACAAGCCAACAAGGGGAGGAGACCTACAAATGTTGAAGTGGGAGATTGGGTTTACTTGAAGATAAGACCCCATAGACAATCGTCCATGCCAACCAAACTTCACCCGAAGTTAGCAGCCAGATATTTTGGACCGTTTCAGGTGATTCAGAGAGTGGGAGCAGTGGCCTATAAGCTTCAGTTACCTGAGACAGCATGCATACACCCTGTCTTTCATGTTTCACAGTTAAAGAAGGCAATAGGGGAGCAGAGAGTGGAGAAGGAGTTGCCTCCAGACTTGCAGGCCGATGGACCCTCTTTTTGGCCGGTCAGAGTTCTGGGGAGGAGAGTCACGCAGAGAGGGGAAGAGGAAGTGCCACAGTTGTTAATTGAATGGCAGGAAGGAGGACAAGATGGGGCAACGTGGGAAGATGAAGTTGCTATCAAGGAACAGTATCCCGATTTCAACCTTGGGGACAAGGTTGAGCTTCAGGCAGAGGGCAATGTTAGGAATGAGAAGAGTTGGAGAGTTTATGAGAGAAGGAATAGAAATACACAGTTAAGCAACCTAACTGCTTATTACAGTTAGGAAGGGCGGGAATAACGATTGTATAAATAGTGGAGTGCTTAGTAGGTAAGCACTTTTGGTAGTTTGTTTGTTAACAGGATTAAGCCTGTTGAAAGGGGTTAAGCCCTTGCTTCTGTAAGTGTACAGATAATTCTTTTGTGAATAATATCCAGTTCTGGTTCCATTCTTGTTTTCTTACTGTCCTGAGAGGTGTTTTAGAGGTTCTTGAATAGGTTTCTTAATCAGAAACCTATCATAATTAGAAAAAGAAAATGAAAATCAATCATTTTCAAATGTACAGCACCATGGGAAATGGTAAACAAAGCACACAATACATCTTCCTTCCTGAAAGCATGTTATGAGTTTTGATATCAATTATTAATTGTTCTCTGTTAATCTCAGTGAGAGTGAGATTTTATTGAAACTGAACAGATTAAGTTCTGTACATGTATGTGTGTGTGTGAGAGAGAGAGAGAGTAGAGACATGTTTAACAAGACTGATTTTATTGAAACTGAACAGATTAAGTTCTGTACATGTATGTATTTATACTACAAGATGTAGTGTATAGCTGTCTAATATGGTCAACTATTGACTATAGTTGACCCTTGACCATAGTATAGTTAACCCCTAACTATTAGATACAAATCAACTATTTAACAGCCCCCCTCAAACTCAAGGTGAAGAGTTATCAACAGAGAAACTCTTGACATTGAGTTTGGCAAGTAGTAAAGCTAACCGAGTGGAGGAAAGGGGTTTAGTTAAAACATCTGCCCATTGATCAAGAGCAGGAATATGACAAATCTTTAGTTGTTTGGCCATGACTTTATCTCTAACAAAATAAAAATCAATCTCCAAATGCTTAGTATGCTTGTGCAAAATTAGATTGTGAGCAATGGAGACTGCACTCTGATCATCACACAACAGAACAGGAGATGAAATCTGAACATGCAACTCAGAAATTTAACTACCCTATAGTTTGGGGAGAAAGTATGACTGAAAGACATTTATCTACAACCCACAAAAGAAACTAGCTATGTTCTGAGAATATAGAAAAATGTCAAAAATAGATAAGATCTATCCAATTCTTTTAGGATGATATCCAATATTGAGTAAAGAGTAAAGAAAAAATAAATAAATATCCAAAATCCTCGTAAACCTGAAAATGTGGATCATCAGCTACAATTGCACGATCATCCCAGTTGAGACGACCTCCAAATAAGTTCCAAATACCATTCGGATTCTTATAGTGAGCACAGCGGTGATTTAAAACAACATCTCCAAGCACTTTGATTCCAACTTCATGAAAACATTTTACAACATCCTTCAGTTGATCAATAGTTCCATATCTGAAATATTAAAAACATAACTTTTCATGTCAAAGTTCCTTTTCTCAGATATCACACTTATTTTACATCCTGACACAGTCTTTTTTCTTTTCATGCAATGCATAAATCAGAGCATAGAATGTTTCCTTCTACTTGAGTCAAGCAGTAAGTATAATATTTGAAGGTGCAGCATACAGCATATGCTTTTGAGGGTAAACAACATGCTTAACAGTGGGCTCTCTGCATAAATATTTAAAGATAACAGCCGTCTAAAACTATGAAACGATTAGCCCTTTAAAAGGATTTTATTCTAGTACCTAGAATTTAAATTATATAAATCCTTTGGCATATATCCTTCAGGAGAAACAGATTCTGTGGGGGGTGGTAACCATATCACAGTAATGCCAAATGATGCCAGTTCTGCAGCTTTCTCTTTAAGCTCCATGTACCATCTTCCAGATTTATGAGATTCCCAATTAAACCCTTGGCATAGTATTTCATACCCTGTGCCTGTTCCGGAGGATATTTGTGGAGGCAATTCAGGAAATATTAGTGTCTTGGATTCGACAGCAGCCTCAGATTCCACAATAGTTTCCTCTGAGAAAGTTGGAACTGAACTTCTGAAGATGCTGTAGGCCTCAGCAGCTAGCTTTTCAATTTCTTGAAGAATGGATTCTTGTGCTTCTTTGGATTTTGTCTTTCGGTTCTTCTCAGAGGAAATATCTGTCACCAAATGCCTTATTTCATTGATTATTTCATCGGTAAATGTAGATGCAGATTCCTCTTGACCTGACTCTTCAGTGACTTCCGTCACTTCCCTCTGCACACCCTCAAATTGGTCATCCCTCTTGCCAATAGTTAAGCTACTAGATCTTGGGAGAGGGATATAAAAGTCATCTCCCATGTCATTTATCCAAGTACCGTCATTTAGCTTTAAAACAAAAAGAAATCCAGAAAATTCTTCTCCCAAAGAGTGCTGCAATGAACTTCCCACTCCATTGTCTCTTGACTGCAGAAGATGAGAAGTAAATATATCAAAAGACACAGAATGGCATGGACCTACAATACCGCATTCTGACGGGCATAAACCAAATTTCCAAGTTTTCTAAGAGAAAGAAGAAAAAAGGGGGAAAGGGAATAACTAAAATAAAACTTTAGAATAAAAGGATTATCACATATAACCTTGCATCAGTATTTAGAAGAACTTCAGTAAAATACGAGAATGGGATTGAGGGTAAAATGCACTGGGTTGCAAAAATTATTTAGAAACAAAACTTTGAAGATTAAGTGGATTAAATAGTCAGACAATTACTTATGAGTTAAGACAACTTAAAGAAAAGAGCATAGATTTGACTTATGAAAACATCCAACATAACTACATGTAGGACAAGAATACAATATTAATCCTTGAGATATTGACACGACATACAGTCTTAATTTTGGTTGTCCATTAAGAATAGATCACCATTATGAGATTTATTTACTAATTTGTTAAAATGATGGGAAAATTGGGCTTAAAATCCTATCAAATTACTTTAGTACAGAAACATCTTCCTTGAATATGTGAAAAAAAAAATGGAATAGCATCACCATAGGAGCAATAGTTTGGAAATATATTTCATAACCTAAACAAGTACAAAAGCATTTAAAAAAAAAAAAAAAAAAAAAAAAAAAAAAAAAAAAGACAACTAGCCAGAACTATACCTGTAATTTAGTTCTTAATGCTCTGTCCTTAAATGCTATTGTCTCTGGTGGATGAGGGGCAGGTGGAATTTCCCACCACCTCAAATCATCCCTACAAACCCCCCAATGAAGGAGAATATCTCCGGGTATATCTGTTTCTAAATATAAATTATTCTTAGCTGTTTCAGCACATTTCCTAATGGAGACATTGATAGAGTTATTGACGATAATTTCCTTGGTAATAGGCAGCTCTATATAGAAACCTTCTAGTTCACTATTTTCTACTTGTGTAGTTCGGGATCCAGTGTTGCCATCTTGAACTTTGTCATGCGTTGCATCTGACTTGAGGAGAATATTAGATATCTGCCCCAAGGCCCCTAGGAGAGAAAAAGGCATGAAATGTATCTCAGTTCAAACTTGCCAAAATAATTGTGTGAAGACACTGCTAAAAGGATTAAAAAATTAAAATGAAAGAACAAGAGCATCCCCAACACATTATAAGCTCAAATTATGATCATTTCAACATTAAGTAGATAACTGCCTCATTATTGCCAATTTTGTCCTCACAAATATTAGATGCAACGTGCCTTTAGGATCTAACCAAGTTTCATTCTTCAGACAAAATATATATATATATATATATGCATACATACATACATACATATATACATACATACATATATACATACATACATATATACATACATACATATATACATACATACATATATACATACATACATATATATACATACATATATATACATACATACATATATATATTCTTATTTTCCCCTACATTAATGTGGAATGCAAAATTGAAAAACATAGCAAATGGAAAAGATTTTCTATTTTCTTTGGTGCAACATTTTTAATGGCTGTACACTCTATTGTTCATTATATATAACCACCTTAAGAAAAATTTCCTCATTTCTAGAAGTTGAAGGCAACATTACACAAATAGGAACCAATTGGAACCATGGGCAATAATGTATCATAGAATTATGATTTATATAACACATTTTAAAAGCAATGAACTAGTACCAATTTCAGAAGAGAGAAAAAATAAAAGAAAATAACACAATATATACTATATCAAAATACCTGGCCACAAACTAAAACCTTTTTTGGGTCCAATTATATTAGCATCCTCCTTAAGGTAATTAACCAGAGGAACCTTGAAATCTCTTCCTTTGTGTTGATACCATGCACCAGTTTCCTCATCCTGCAATGCATTAACAAGAGCACCAAAATTGAAAAGAAAGAATTAGTACAGAAAGTAACTAAGGTAGTTCTATAAAAAGGTTCTTTAGGTCAACCACGTATTCAACATTAAGAACTAACATCTCCAACTGCTAGCAGTAAAAATACAAACCTTGAGAACAAAATTAATCGCTGAAATATCAGTGTTGGGTTTAATATCGATCTTGACTTCATGTAAAGCATCTCCTTCCGCAGACGACAATGATTTCAGCATGGGTGTTTCTATTGCATAGTCCTGAAATTTTTGCATCACACTCAGTTTCTGCATGGCAATAATAAACAAGGACCATATGAGAGATCATAAGGGGACATGAAGCCACGGTCTACCTTAATAGGAACAGATCCAGGTGGTATCATATCCCGAGGAGGTTGATCCCATTCACTGCAGAATTAAGGTTACACCATAGTCATATATCTTCACCGAGTCATTAGCATTAAGACTTAGCTCTTACCATGATGCAAAATACAAAGCACAATCACCCCATGTCTCAAAATAAAAATGAAAGCTAATTCAAACACCTTATTTGACATGCCGTACCTTCCAACATCATCCACATGAGAAACTCCCCAATGAAGAATCCATTTCCCTGTTAGATTGCAACCCACTGTAAGCTCCCAATTTCCCAAATCCTTCCCATGATCCAATCTTACATAGATCTTTCCCTCCACCTGCAAATTCCGTTATAATCAATCAACACAAAAATCCCATACATGCCAAACACCACACCACGTCTATTAAATGACAAACGAAAAAGGAAAAGGCCTTTTAAGTACTGGTGATTCTCCTTTTTTTCCTTGCAAATACAAGTAGGAAACTATTTGATACTTTTACAGTATTACCATTCTGTTTGATTGCTCAGAAAACAAGGGGAAAAAATCTCTGACAATCCCAAAAAATTAACATATCAACAAAAATCGAGCTGATCCAAACTTTTCCTGGCGGAACAATAAATGGTACCAAACAAAACTCTAACACCATTCAACTTCTCCACTAATTTCCTCAGAAAAAATTCACAATTTCTCTTCTGGGTATTCGACAAACTCTCTCTACAAATAAAACACCACTCCAAAAAAAGTGAGAGGACAAAAGAGAGACCAGCTCAGTTCGGTTGATGGGGAACGTCTGGTCGAACAAGACATCAAAAGACTGAAGGGACTCGAGGGTATCAGTGTTTGTAGCAAAAGCCTCAAACTTTGGAGTGTGGAACTTGTGGGGTTTCCAAGAGGCGAAGTTATAGGTACAGTTATTGCTGCTGGAGTTGAAGAGGGTGAGAGTGGAGGAGGAAGTACGAGAGAATAGCTTTGGCTTGGAACTGTGAATGGAGGGTTCTCTTTCTCTGTTGACACAATGATTGAAGCTGAAGAGAGGGTCAAAGGAAAGGGTGGTGGAGATGCTCATGGTAGGGTGGTTCCTTTTGCAAGGAAATGGGAATGAAGAAGAAGAGGTAGCAGAAGGTGATGAATTAAGCAACTTTGTCTGTGTTTGTTGGATTGCACCAAATTGGAGGTGTGGACAGAAATGTTTTTTCGAATTTAAGAATTATTATACAACACTATCTCACGTGTTCTGTGTTCTTTCAATAATTTCCCTCTTGGGATGGGTCAGATCAATTTCTTTTCTTCATTTCTGAGTAAAGGAAACAAATACACCACCGAAACGAGTTTTAGCGGATATACATTGTTACATTACATACGCATATAACTAATTAAATATAAAAGTGAATTTATTATCTATACTTATACAAATACAAAAACATTATATTCTTTAAATAATCGTTATTCTAAATTAAAATAAGTATACTTTTAATTTTATTTTTCAAATGATTATTAATTTAAAATTTTTATTTATAAATTAAAATTACTATTTTATATTTTTAATAACTTTTTAAAAATTTAAATAGTTGTTTATAATAATATTTTGTTTAATAATAAAAATTTATACAAATTGTTCTATAATTTAATAATTTTTTGGTAGAATAAAATATTCATACACATATGTTTCCAATAGTATTAAAAAAAAACTTATTTTATTTATTTTATTTTTCTTAGTTGTTTTTTTTAATTTAATATTTCATATTTAAAAAATAATATAATTCTTTATATTGTCAAAGCGAGTGAAAAATATTTTTTGTCCTGTTTATAACACACCTGGTTGCTGGTCTTCTTTTCTCCCAAGTTAAAAACTCAATTCCTATGGGTCCATTTTTTTCAACAATTTCTCATTTCTCTATTATCATTTAAGAGTTGCTTTATAATTAAATTTTTTTATATATTTTTAGTTTTCAATTATCATTTAAGAGTTGCTTTAATTAAATTTTTTTATATTTTTAGTTTTCAATTTTTCATTATTACCTTCACTCATGGTTCATCCTCTATCTAAACAAGGTTTAGGTTTTTACATTATCTTTTAAACTTTCACTTTTTAACACCTATTCAAGTACTAGTTTCAAACTAAACCTATATTTTTTTTTTTCAAGTGTTGAAGATTCCACATTTTATCCTTTACCTTTAAGCTGAGTCTCATTGTCACATGTCTCACCACTTGCTACCTACCTATATATGCTTTAAACAGTGTATTTTGAAATTTCATAAACCTAATTTTAATTTTTTAATAACATGTAATCAAATTGAAAAATGTTAGCAAATATACATTATAATAAAACCATTAAATAATAATAAATTTAATAAAAAAATAATTGATTAAAATTGAAATCATCTTATAAGTTAAAAATTATTGTTATCCAAGATAATTTCTATTATAACTAATTTATAAAAATGATGTACGTTTGGCAAGTGTACCAATCGTAATTGTAGTAGTTTTCCTTTTCCCTAACTTCCTCCAATTTTCCTTTAATTTAATCTCTTTAAATCAGTCATAAAAGAGATCAATAACTGCTCCTGGAAACTTTCACAGCCCATGGAAAACTCCCCAGCCTGTGTTCTTCTCTGCTTTAATTCTGTTTTCTTACGTGAATCCACAGATTACTCCACAGGTTGTGAAACTGTTCACAGCTTGGTTGTTGAACTCTCTGGTTTCATCTTGGTATCTTGTACATCAATTCTTCCCAAATTGTGATTTTGACACTTAGAATCATTAATCTACAATAAAAACACAAAATGCCAATGTATGATCCGAAACAAAGATAATCCATGACTAAATCCTTCAATGAATGCAATTATACATGCAAATGACCTAAACTAAGACATGAATGCAATTACATTTACTCACACATCAAAAAACATTTTAACATATTTATTATTGATTTAGAATCAATAATAAAAAGGAGCTAAAATATTAGTAATTAATATTAAAGAGTAATATTTATTTTAATTTACAAATTAATTATAAATTTATATTAGTAACAAAAACTATTTTAAATATTAATAATTTTTAATTTATAAAAATAATTTTTAATTTAATTAATATAATAATTAATTATTTTTTAAAATTTAGTTGTTATTTAATAATTATGAGAATTGATTATTTAAGTTTTAAGAAACTAAATTATAAATAAAAAATTATAAAAAGGTTTGTTATTTCTGGGTGTTATCTAGAGAGCACGTGAGCATAATTACAACATACACTTGCTTTGCTTCTATTAGTGTAGAAACATACTGCTCTTGACTTAGTTGTTTTGGGCAAAATTAAGAAACATTTTTCTTGTTTTGAAATGAACAAAGCAAGACTGCCAATTATTATTTGTTACTGTCTCTGTATATCTATAATTCGAGATCCATAAATAAAGATGATAAGTGCTTAGTATGGAATGAAATTTAATATGCTATTTTGCATTGATATAAATTATGTTACTTCGTTTTAATCTATTTCCTTTGTATAGTATTCTTGTAACTTTGTTATGGTATAAAGTATGTGTGTTTTTAATTTAATTTAGCATATATTAATTATGCAATACATTTTTCCTGGCGTTAACTTCCTATATTGTTTGGTTTGGTTTGTTTAGCTTCTAATTATTGACTAAATTTATAATTTTCGTCCAAATCTAAGTATTTTCCTGTGTAATTATAAGGGATACACATGGTGTCTTGTCATCTCTAGAAGAACTTATTATTCAAATGGTTTGAAAAAGAAAAGTTAAACCTTCATAAAGAGCATTTGTGCTAGTAATATTGTGTTATTTGCTTTTAGATATTCTTAAAAACAAGATACTACAATTATTGTTTCAATACATATACGTAAAGTAACCTTTTATTAAATCAATTGTTTCAAGTAAAGCTGATAATAATTGCTTGTTTGACTCACTTAAAACATTATCCCTTTTAATACTTGTGATTATCATTTGACACAAGCAAATTTCTAAGAGATAACTATCACAAGCCTTTCCTTTTAATATATGGTGTATTTGTTGAAAGTTTTAGGGAAGAGAAAACAAATGAAACAAAAATAGATTTGTTCTGTCCACAAGATGACTTTATTTAGGTGTAATGTTGGGATAAGGCCTACAGAATGTATTTAATAACAAAAAAATTTATTTTAAGTTTTATAATTAAGAATTGTTGAAAATGTTTGTTAAACATCTTTTATTTAAATTAAATTTTAGGAAAAAAATTTAAATATATTTTATTAAATTATAATGTTTGATATTCTATCACAATTGTTTTATATAAAAGTGTATGATTAAATTCAAATGACAAGTTATTTTCACATTACATATCTCTTATATTTTCAAAATATATTTTCATAACTCAAAATTCTCAAGAATCATTATACTTAGACAATTTGTAGAAGGGAAGAAGAAGAATTTTTTTTATAAATGATTATTTTTTATGATGAAAGTTAAGATTTATGGACGATAAGAATGTAAACATATCTAGAAGTATTATATTTATGAGAAATTGTTAAAGAAAATTGTATTTGATGGCTAAATCAATATGAATAGGATAAAAAAAAGACAAACAAGAATAAATCAAATGTTTGTTTTCCTGTGCTTTACAAATTATCCTAGTCAAAATTATGACTCTAAAGTCACACAAAGAATTGTGAGATTATTTAAAAGGAGAATATAAAGGAAATAAAAATATTAGAAGCATGAAAGTGTTAAATTTGGATATATGCATGTTTCTCTTTGGATATGTTTTTCTATTTCTTGTTGCTACTTTTATTCTTGCTTTAGTAAATTTTTGGATATTCAATATTGATGTGTCCTTATTTTCCACAAATGTAACATGTAAAATTAAAAGTGCTAGTTGATTCATTTCTTTTATAGTATACCTCTTTTGATTACCTTTGTTACCTCTTCTCTTGAGAAAATTTTTCAATCTTTTTGAATAAAAGATTTAAATTTTCATTGTCATTGATCATAACCACTTCTTCATTTGAATCATCATTCTTTCGAGTGCTTGATTTCAATGCAATGTTCTTTACTTTTTTCTCACAATTCTCTTGTTCATCTCGATTTCATGCTCCATAAGCTTTCCAAATAGAGAGCCACTGGTCATTGTTTACAAGTCCTTAGATTCAAAGATTGTTGTAACCTTAGGTTGCAACTTCTATCTAGACACTCTAAGACTTTGATGCTAAGCTTTTTTTTGTCAACATCTCCCAAGTCAATGAGATGATTCACAATATGTGTTAACCTCTTTCGAACTTCAGTTATGGTTTCTTTAGGTTGTGTTTTGAACAACTCATTCTCTTGGATCAATGCATGTTTTCTTGCTCTTCTCACATCATTGGTTCCTTTACGTGTGACTTCAAGCACGTACCACATGTCCTTTGCAAACCTACATTAAGATACACTGAAAAACTCATATGAGTTTAATGCAAATGTCAAGATATTTTTGGCAATACATTCATATTGTGCCTTCATTAGAGGTTTCATGACTTATCAACCCCGTTTATTATCAACATGTCAAGGAATGAATGATCCATTCATGACAACACCCTAAATCCCTTGATCAATAGATTCTACAAATATTTTCATACATATTTTTCAAAATTATAAGTTCATACCACGAAACATAGGATGCCTATGAATAAAGGAATTTTCAAGAAAAGAGAGTTTGGTTTCAACCATTTGAAAAATATTTTAAGGATAAAACTTTGTGTAATTTTAAAGAACCTGCTCTTGATACCAATTGTATGTTGTATTAAAGCTGACAAAATCACGAAAATATTTCTCGAGACATATATTTTCATTGTCCTTAAGAACTTATATGTGATGTATTGCGTAAGTCCTCTAGGATACAACCAAAAGTTCCCAAAAAATTTGTAGTATCTCAAAAATAACAAGGATCTCTAAAAAGAGTATAAAATAACCCAAAATATTTTTGAAAAAAAAAAGAGAAAATGAATGATACTAAGAAGAAAAGAGAATGAAAGAATTTTGATTTTGATGTGATTTTCGAAATGGAGAAAAACCTCTGTTTATAGAGCTAGAAACTTGGTCAAAAATAGTTGCCACAATAATGAATAATAAAAGATTTAATATCATTACTATAAAATTCATAATAGATAAAGAAGATGTGGTTAATAGAATAAAATATACAATAAACAATATCAAATTGAATGAAGATGTGATTTTGCTAAAGAGAAAAAAAAATTAGGTTTACAAGCAAGAAAAATGAAAGAAATTAAGTATTATAATCAAATTTGAAATTTCAAATTCAAATAAACATGTTAAAACAACGAAGACTGTTATTTTCTTGATATTCTTTATTTAAATTAATTTCTAGAACATCTTTCTAAATTTTAAAAATATATTTTACATAAAAATAAAAATATATTTATTTATTATTTATATTTAAAAATAATTTTTTTTAAAATATTTGATATTATGCTACATTTTACTATATATTTTCAATTTATCGTGATATAAAGTTCTCAATATAATTTCAATAAAAAATTTTAGTTGTGATTTTTTATTTTAAAAATAGTTCAAATTGAATATATATATATATATATATATATATATATTTTATTTTTTTTATTTTTTTTACAATTCATAACACAATCTAAATTAAATTATTAACATTATCATAGTTTAACTTCACTTAAGGTTTAAGGTTTACAAAACTCTTAAAATTACAAAGCTCTTAAAATTACAAAGAACAAATCTATATTTCTAAAAGAAAAACTATAAATTCAAGAATGGATACCAGTATCATGTTTTCATGTATTGGTTAACTATAAAAACCGAATAATAATATTATATAAATCTATACAAGTAAACATTGATAATATAATTGTGGAGAACTATAATATTTAGTTATTAAAATGTATTTTATGGTTAAAATGTTTTAGTTTATTAAAGAATAATTTTATTTATATTACCTCCTAGTCGTGCTTACACCATCCAATCAATTGTCTACACCTCCGGTTCATTAATATTTTTTTACATTTTAGAAATAATATTTTTTGTACATTTTAGAAATAATATTTTTAATATGGTTAAAAATTGAGTAAATTTGGAGAAAAAATTATAAATGAAAAAAATGACATTTTTTGAAACGAAATTTTAAAATGTTATTCATTCTTTATTTTTCTATTTTATAATGATTTTTATTGCAATATCATTTTTGTAACATCCCAAAAATTATACAGTCATCAACTATATACTTAGAATAATCACATATATTAATATGGAAAAACAGTTTTAAAGCAAAGGAAACGAAAATTTCGAAAGTGGCCGAACGGCCATTGATGTATATAATTCAACGAGCGTTCACAAAAATAAATGAGGACGAACGGTTTACAAAAACCATTACCAAACGTCCTAATATTTACACAATCAAAAAGAGCGCTCGCTCACAGCCGCTCAGTCTCCTAACTACACTAACTAAAACCGAACGCCTTTACGGTTCGGCCTTCACTTTCACTTCTACAAGATTTTCTTTAGTTAGGATGTCTTCCTCAAGCGCTTGCTCCAAAGAAGCATCTCCCTCTGCTCACATCCACACGGATGATCATTGCAAGGACATGACGGATATACATATACAGACAACACAAAGGAAATTGCAAGGGTAAGCTTATTGAATTTAATTCAAGTCAAAACATACATTTCATACATATCAAATATATCAAATGAATCATAACACATACATTCAATTCATCCATAACTCAATCAAAATCCTGATACTAGACTGACCGTCCGGACTGTATGAAGTCTGTGTAGCTACGACGTCCGTGCACCCAGGTGGGATAGCTGTAATACTCGTCAGCAGCCACCTGAGGTTAGTCCGTTCTGTCCAAGTTACAGTTATGGACTAAGACCTCCTGCCATTCCCACACATGACATACCTATCTCTACTTGAGAACGGGCACTCACGGAATATCAGGATGACCCGCCAGCTAAGCTTGCCACATTCATACTTTACAAATCTCAATTTCCATTCAAGAGTCGTTCCTCCCTGGAACGCTCGTTCAAATTCAAAAATCATAATTTCATCTCTTACACCATTCGCACATCTTAATCTTTCCTCTTATTCACACTTTCATTCTTAGTTCCATTTTCATAAAAAGACGAACGTCCAGCCCTCTTTGTAATAGAGGACGAACGTTAATAGATCTATTGGACGAACGCTATTTAAATTTATGGACGAACGATTATGGGAATTCAGGACGGACGCTATTTCAATTCAGGACGGACGCTATTTCAATTCAGGACGAACGCTATTATAGCTCGTTGCAATTTACGGAAAGGACGAGCGTTCGGTATAGGACCGAGCGCTACTTAGCATTTACACTTTTAGGACGAGCGTTCGGTCTAAGACCGAGCGCCACTTAGGACGTACGCTTTTAGGTCGAGGCTATCCGCTGATTCAAAATCATAGAAAATTTGGAATTTATATAAGATGAGATACTTAAAGTTTATGTTTTAATAATTTGACTAAGAGTTCAAAGAGATATTTTCAGGCTTCTCAAATTCTCACCCAACACTCAGGATGCCTACGTTTGGCCGAACGCTCAAACGTAAAACTATATTTAAGAGGGCGTTCGTCCTCAAGGATAATCCTTTCCAATTGAAAGGGTTTGACTGTTTCAAAGAATTTACTAGAAATACCGAACGGTAAAAGACCGTTTCGATAACGAACGTTCATTTTCATAAGATTTAGATATTCAAACTCACATTTCAGTATACAAATATTTTCCAGTATAGGCTTTCATACATCAATTTACTCCAAATCATAGTACCAATCCATACATTTTCATACATCATCTCATCATACAACTCATTTTTCAATTAAATCAAACCATAGAACATTACATCATTTTCATACATCATTTCGGAATCATTTTCATATACCAACAGTCCAATATCATGAATCGTAGTTCAAGCATCACACAAACGCACATGCAGTACAGAAATTCACATGAATTAAATCTAATAAACTTCCCTTACCCGGATTCAGTAGTGATCGTTCTAAATGAGTGGATCTTGATTTGTCTAAAAGAGGTTCTCTCAACGTTTCAATTAAGCTTCCAACTAAACTAACCAAAAGAAAATGAAAAGCTTAGTCTACACCGCTGCATGCAACTGAATACAGTTTACAGGACTCCAGAAACGAGCGTCCAAGTGAAACTTACCAGAACCAGAAGTTGTTCGGCTTAAAATGAAGCTCGCGGTGTAGGGAACGTTCCTACGGTGCTGAAACGTGAACGGAGCAAAAGATGGTAAGTTGCAGAAGAGAGAAGGATAATGGTTTTTAGAGAGAAGGTAGAGGATTTTGGAAGATCAGAAATTTTTAGGGAAGAAGATGAAGTGTGCAGAGAAAGGGGAAGAGTTTTCCAGAAATCAATTTTCTCTTCCCAGGCAGGACGTGCGTCCATTCCTCTGCTGCCACATGTCTTCCATTAACGTTTTGGAACGCTCCAAAAATGACATCTGGCCGTTGCATGCAAAGTGAGTACGTGTGTGTCTTTAATGGCACTGAACACGTGTCACGGGCATTAATGGAAACAGAGTGGTGATTCAGCAGTGAATTTAATGGACGTGACAATCCCCCTAACTACACAAATTTTCGTCCTCGAAAATTAAATCTTACCAGCAAATAGATGAAGGTATAATTCTCTCATGGCATCCTCAACTTCCCAAGTAGAATCGCCAGTCTTGTCGTCCCATATCACTTTCACCAACCGAACGTCCTTTCCTTTGTATAACTTAGTGCGAACGTCTTCAATGCGAACCGGCTTCATTTCCAGCGTTCGGTCTTGTCGAAGACGAACGTCCTCTAGCTCCAATATGTGTGAGGGATCCGATATGTATTTCCGGAGTTGAGAAACGTGAAACACCGGATGAAGGTTGGACAATTGTGGAGGTAAAGCCATTTCGTATGCAATTGGTCCAATCTTCCTTGTGATCTGGTACGACCCCACGAACTTGGGAGATAATTTCTTTGATCGTAACGCTCTGCCTACTCCAGTAGTTGGATTAATCCTTAGAAAAACGTGATCGCCAGCTTTGAACTCCAAGGGTCGTCTCCTCTTATCTGCGTATGACTTCTGCCTGCTTCTGGATGTCTTCAATCTCGCTTGAATTAACTTCACCTTTTCAGTCGTTTGTTGAATGAGCTCCGGTCCCGTTAATACATTCTCTCCTTCTTGAAACCAGCAAAGTGGTGTGCGGCATTTACGTCCGTAAAGAGCTTCGAAGGGAGTCATTCCAATGCTGGACTGGAAGCTGTTGTTGTAGGTGAACTCCACTAACGACAATACATCATCCCAAACGCCTATATGATCGAGTACGCACGTCCTCAATAAGTCCTCGAGCGTCTGAATCGTTCTCTTGGATTGACCGTCCGTCTGAGGATGGTACGCTGAACTCATTTGGAGTTTGCTGCCCAGTTCGCTTTGTAACGACTGCCAAAACCGAGAGGTGAATCTTGTGTCTCGGTTAGAGATGATGCTGGACGGCACTCCATGCAGACGAACGATCTCCTTGATGTAGAGCTTTGCCAAGTTGGTCAACGACATCTTCAGGTTGATGGCTAGGAAGTGAGCACTCTTTGTTAGACGATCCACTATCACCCAAATGGAATCGTGATTCTTGACCGTGCGAGGCATGTGAGTCACGAAGTCCATTGAAATGTTGTCCCACTTCCATTCGGGAATCTCCAAAGGTTGTAGTAGGCCGCCCGGTCTTTGGTATTCAGCTTTCGCTCGTTGACAAGTTAAACATGACGCCACGAAGCGAGCGACGTCACTCTTCATCCCAGGCCACCAAAACGACTTCCTGAGGTCTTGATACATCTTAGTCATGCCAGGGTGCATGCTAAGACGGCTGTGATGTCCTTCTTCCAGGATAATCCTCTTTAGCTCGCCATCATTCGGGACGCACGTCCTATCCATATAACGTAGAAGACCGTCCGTCCCGGTGTTGAAATGCTTAGCCTTATCTGTACCGAGCGCGTTTAAGATCAACACCAAATCTTCATCCTCCCTTTGCTTCATCCTGATTCGGTCGAATACGTTACTTGCTATTCTGAGGTTGCAGCATCTAATGTTGTTCGGCTCCAACTCGAACTGCAACCTTAGGTCTCTAAAATTCTCCACCAAGCTAAATTCTCTAACCATCATGGACGAGACATGCACCACTTTCCTGCTTAACGCATCTGCCACAACGTTCGCTTTTCCAGGGTGATACAGCAACTCGAAGTCATAATCCTTTAGGAATTCCAGCCACCTCCGCTGCCTCATATTCAATTCCTTTTGATCAAAGAGGTACTTGAGACTCTTATGATCACTGAAGACTTGGAAAACGGATCCATACAAGTAGTGCCTCCAAATCTTTAAAGCAAAAACGACCGCTGCCAGCTCCAGGTCGTGCGTTGGATAATTCCTCTCATGTATTTTCAATTGTCGAGAGGCGTACGCTACCACTCGTTTGCCTTGCATCAATACACAGCCCAAACCTTGTAGAGACGCATCACAGTATACTTCAAAAGATTTGGCCGTGTCCGAAATCACCAAAACTGGGGCGCTCGTCAACATCCGTTTCAACTCCTGAAAGTTGGATTCACACCGATCGGTCCAAGCGAACGGGTGATCTTTCCTGGTCAGCTGAGTTAACGGTGCTACTATCTTAGAAAATCCTTCTATGAAACGCCTATAGTAGCCCGCAAGTCCCACAAAGCTTCTAACTTCTATTACTGAACGTGGACTTTCCCATTCCAATATCGCTCGCACCTTGGCCGGATCAACTGAAATCCCCCCAGCGGACACAACGTGACCCAAGAATTGCACTTCCTCCATCCAGAATTCACATTTGGATAACTTAGCGTACATTTCTTTTTCTCTCAACACTCGAAGTACCAACCTTAAGTGCTCTTCATGTTCTTCGCAGCTCTTGGAGTAGATGAGAATATCGTCAATGAACACCACCACAAACTTGTCCAAGTACGACCTGAAGATCCTTTTCATATAGTCCATGAAGACTGCTGGAGCGTTCGTCACACCGAACGGCATGACCACGTACTCGTAATGTCCATAACGTGAACGGAATGCCGTCTTCTGAATGTCTCCTTCCTTAACCCGAATCTGGTGGTATCCCGATCTTAGATCAATCTTTGAGAAGACGCTCGCTCCATGTAATTGATCCAGTAGATCGTCAATGCGAGGCAGTGGGTATTTATTCTTGATGGTCAGCTTATTCAATTGACGATAGTCAATGCATAGTCGAGAGCTGCCATCCTTTTTCTTCACCAACAGCACGGGCGCTCCCCAAGGTGACACGCTTGGACGGATGAACCTCTTGTCCATTAAATCTTCTATTTGTTGTTTAAGTTCAACCAATTCAGCTGGTGCCATCCGGTAAGGTTGAACGGATATGGGAGCCGCGGTCGTTACCAGATCAATGGTAAACTCCACTTCACGAACGGGAGGAAATCCAGGCACCTCATCTGGGAAGACGTCCGGAAATTCATCTACTACCGAACGTGCTTCTCTCCACTTAGAATGCGTTCGTTCAGAACCTTCAGATTCATTATCCGCGTGAGTCATGATCAAAAAGCAACTGGCGCCTTCCATTATATCTTCCTTCAACTGACCGAGCGTCACACCCAAGTCTTCTTCATAATCTTCAGGAAAAATTAATTCCTTGGCTCCACAATCTATGAGAATGTGATTGGTAGTCAGCCAATCCATTCCCAGAATCACTTCTAAGTCCTTGAGAGGTAAACATATGAGGTTCACCTTGTATCTATGCCCTTCAACCTCTAGAGGACATCTAACACACACTGTAGACGTTCTCACTTCACCAGCCGCTGGGGTTGACACCACCAGGTCGAACTGCATTTCACTCTCTGCTAACCCTAGTTTTTCAACGCACGCCTTCGAGATGAAGGAGTGTGTTGCCCCCGAATCATATAACACGCAGCAATGAATTCCATGAACTAAGCAGGTACCAGTGACGAGCGTACCTGAGCTCGCTGCCTCTGCACCAGTGATCGCATACACACGCCCAACAGCTTGGGCTCGTCCACCTCTCCCTTGCTAATTCCTTCCAGCGTTCGGCGGCCTCATCACTGCACGTCCACCCATATTACACTCGTTCTCCAGGTGGTCATGTCTTCTACAACGAGTGCAATATTTTACTCCTACCAGTTGAGGACAAACTGATTTGTAATGGGGTCCTCCACATTGAAAACACCTTACTGCCCCTGATTGTCCTGACTGTCCAGCAACTACCACTGCTTGCGATCCACTTGACTGTCCTGGACGCGCATATGGAGTACTATTCCGAGTCAGATTTGGTCTTGTTAATATCGGTCCCCTGGAAGTCTGTTGCTTCTTACGCTGTTCGGCTTCAGCCATGTTCTTTTCCAACACCTTTGCTCTCTCAACCATTGCAGGAAATGAACGGATACACAGGCTGGAGATTAACACCTTTAGATCGCTCCTCAAACCATTCTCAAATTTCCTACACTGCCATTCCGCACTGGTTGCCATGGTATTAAAACGAACCAAGTGTTTAAACTTGTTCGTATACTCAGAAACAGTCATCCCTCCTTGTGTCAACTGTAGAAACTCCACCTCTTTGGCGAAACGGACGCTATCTGGAAAATATTCTTCATAGAATTTGCTCCTGAAAACTTCCCAAGTAATAGGACTGTGAGCGTCCGTTAATATGGCCCTCACGCTCGCCCACCAGTGGCTCGCTTCTCCAGTCAGAAGATATTCGGTGAATGCTAAGCGGTTCTCATCTGGGCACATCTTAGCGTTGTAAATTCTTTCCATGTCACGCAGCCATTGGTCTGCCTCATCAGGAAGGCACGTCCCACTGAACTTGACTGGTCGGTGTTGAAGGAAGCTTTCCAAACTCCACTCAACATGTGTCGTAGCATTAGAAGAGGATGCCCCCGGCGTGCCCCTGGTTGCAACAAGAATTTCCATCAATTGCCGCTGTGTAGTCTCAGAGCTGGCGCGAGCGGCCTCCAAGCTCTGCATGGCGTTCTGATTCTGCTGCATCAGCGTGGCATTCTGCTCCATTAAAGTAGTATTTTGCTGCTGCAGTCTATCAATCACAGTCTCCATCAACCTTGCGCTGTTAGACGTATCGGGCTCGTTAGGCTGAGGAGGAGGAGGAAGTCTAGGCGCCATGTATTCTCTGGACCAGAGAAAACGAACGTTAGTTATGTTCAAGAGTTAAAAATAATAACTCATTAAACACACAATAAGTACACAGCTGAAACGCAGTGCAATCATAACCTACAATGTCCTTTAATAGAACAAAACTGCTCTGATACCAATAATGTAACATCCCAAAAATTATACAGTCATCAACTATATACTTAGAATAATCACATATATTAATATGGCAAAACAGTTTTAAAGCAAAGGAAACGAAAATTTCGAAAGTGGCCGAACGACCATTCATGTATATAATTCAACGAGCGTTCACAAAAATAAATGAGGACGAACGGTTTACAAAAACCATTACCAAACGTCCTAATATTTACACAATCAAAAAGAGCGCTCGCTCACAGCCGCTCAGTCTCCTAACTACACTAACTAAAACCGAACGCCTTTACGGTTCGGCCTTCACTTCCACTTCTACAAGATTTTCTTTAGTTAGGATGTCTTCCTCAAGCGCTTGCTCCAAAGAAGCATCTCCCTCTGCTCACATCCACACGGATGATCATTGCAAGGACATGACAGATATACATATACAGACAACACAAAGGAAATTGCAAGGGTAAGCTTATTGAATTTAATTCAAGTCAAAACATACATTTCATACATATCAAATATATCAAATGAATCATAACACATACATTCAATTCATCCATAACTCAATCAAAATCCTGATACTAGACCGACCGTCCGGACTGTATGAAGTCTGTGTAGCTACGACGTCCGTGCACCCAGGTGGGATAGCTGTAATACTCGTCAGCAGCCACCTGAGGTTAGTCCGTTCTGTCCAAGTTACAGTTATGGACTAAGACCTCCTGCCATTCCCACACATGACATACCTATCTCTACTTGAGAACGGGCACTCACGGAATATCAGGATGACCCGCCAGCTAAGCTTGCCACATTCATACTTTACAAATCTCAATTTCCATTCAAGAGTCGTTCCTCCCTGGAACGCTCGTTCAAATTCAAAAATCATAATTTCATCTCTTACACCATTCGCACATCTTAATCTTTCCTCTTATTCACACTTTCATTCTTAGTTCCACTTTCATAAAAAGACGAACGTCCAGCCCTCTTTGTAATAGAGGACGAACGTTAATAGATCTATTGGACGAACGCTATTTAAATTTATGGACGAACGATTATGGGAATTCAGGACGGACGCTATTTCAATTCAGGACGGACGCTATTTCAAGTCAGGACGGACGCTATTTCAATTCAGGACGAACGCTATTATAGCTCGTTGCAATTTACGGAAAGGACGAGCGTTCGGTATAGGACCGAGCGCTACTTAGCATTTACACTTTTAGGACGAGCGTCCGGTCTAAGACCGAGCGCCACTTAGGACGTACTCTTTTAGGTCGAGGCTATCCGCTGATTCAAAATCATAGAAAATTTGGAATTTATATAAGATGAGATACTTAAAGTTTATGTTTTAATAATTTGACTAAGAGTTCAAAGAGATATTTTCAGGCTTCTCAAATTCTCACCCAACACTCAGGATGCCTACGTTTGGCCGAACGCTCAAACGTAAAACTATATTTAAGAGGGCGTTCGTCCTCAAGGATAATCCTTTCCAATTGAAAGGGTTCGACTGTTTCAAAGAATTTACTAGAAATACCGAACGGTAAAAGACCGTTTCGATAACGAACGTTCATTTTCATAAGATTTAGATATTCAAACTCACATTTCAGTATACAAATATTTTCCAGTATAGGCTTTCATACATCAATTTACTCCAAATCATAGTACAAATCCATACATTTTCATACATCATCTCATCATACAACTCATTTTTCAATTAAATCAAACCATAGAACATTACATCATTTTCATACATCATTTCAGAATCATTTTCATATACCAACAGTCCAATATCATGAATCGTAGTTCAAGCATCACACAAACGCACATGCAGTACAGAAATTCACATGAATTAAATCTAATAAATTTCCCTTACCCGGATTCAGTAGTGATCGTTCTAAATGAGTGGATCTTGATTTGTCTAAAAGAGGTTCTCTCAACGTTTCTCTTAAGCTTCCAACTAAACTAACCAAAAGAAAATGAAAAGCTTAGTCTACACCGCTGCATGCAACTGAATACAGTTTACAGGACTCCAGAAACGAGCGTCCAAGTGAAACTTACCAGAACCGGAAGTTGTTCGACTTAAAATGAAGCTCGCGGTGTAGGGAACGTTCCTACGGTGCTGAAACATGAACGGAGCAAAAGATGGTAAGTTGCAGAAGAGAGAAGGATAATGGTTTTTAGAGAGAAGGTAGAGGATTTTGGAAGATCAGAAATTTTTAGGGAAGAAGATGAAGTGTGCAGAGAAAGGGGAAGAGTTTTCCAGAAATCAATTTTCTCTTCCCAGGCAGGACGTGCGTCCATTCCTCTGCTGCCACATGTCTTCCATTAACGTTTTGGAACGCTCCAAAAATGACATCTGGCTGTTGCATGCAAAGTGAGTACGTGTGTGTCTTTAATGACACTGAACACGTGTCACGGGCATTAATGGAAACAGAGTGGTGATTCAGCAGTGAATTTAATGGACGTGACAATTTTAATTTAAAAATGTTATTAACCTTAATATGCTTTATCTTAATGTTTTAGGAATTACAGTTAATTCAATTCATTCACTGGATAGTTAAAAAAGAAAATAGTTTTAAAAGTGAATTAGAGGTGATGAGTGGGTTGTAAATAGATATAATTCATAATAGGAAGGTGTTGGAATTAATTATCAAGATGAGCTAACGAATTTAATTTTGAGCTTAAATTATCTAAGGAGAATTTGGGACAATTTTATTTATATTCAAGAGGAAATTATTAAATTGAAATTGAATCTTGTGTTTGACTTTAAACTTTATCAATTAAAAATAAATAATTAAACCAAAATAGACTTTATTTAATTTATCAAAACATGTTTTTGATAACAATAATCATTAATAAAGTTGATAAATATTGAAATATTTATTTAATAAAAAATATTATCTATTTTTCGAATTTTTATTTTTAAAAAGATATTATTATTCAGTAATAAAATATTTCCTTTTTATGATAAAAGAGTAAAAAATGGTAGAAAGAAAGATGCATGCTTGTTTCTGTAGTTTACACGTAGTACAAGCTGAACAACTCACGAATTGACACCAGAAAAAAGAATCACGAATATGCTCCCAGCTCAACTCTTGTCCCGATTCTCGTGGCAACTCTTCCTCTTCTTCTAAATCAACGATCACCGTTTCATCTTCCCATCCAACGGTTCTCCTTCATTCTCTCCCTCCCCAATATTAGGGTTTCGTTTTCTTCATCTTCGGACACTTCCCACATTTTCTCCTCTTCTCCCTCCTTCAGTTTTCTCGCAAAAATCATGGTGAAAGGTCCAGGTCTCTACACTGACATCGGCAAGAGAGCTCGAGGTAGCTGGTTTTTCCTTTCAAACCATTCAGTGAATTCAGTTTTCATTTATCTCTCTCTCCCTTTTTCCCCCATTTTCATGCACTAATCTGCGTGAATATCTCACTTATACTGATGATTGCTACTCAGATCTTCTGTTCAAGGATTATCAGAATGACCACAAGTTCACCATCACCACTCACACTTCTACTGGAGTGGTAATAATTGTTTGTCTTTGTGTAGTGATTTTATTGTTTAAACTTGATGGAAAACGTATTGTTTTTGTTTTCGTATATTGGTTACTCTTTAAGTTTCATTGCTTTTTCTACATTTTCATTGGAACCTTGTCTTGTTGGAGTTAGAAGTTTTGCATGTTGTTCTGTCTGATTATTTTGCAATAATTGGCAGTAATTTGAAAATGATTCAAGAAACTAGAGAAGCCTTTTCATTTGAGATTATGTTTTGTTAGCTTGAAATCTGGATTTAATACTCTGTTGTAATAGCTTAGGTCTCGTTGCACTGACTATTTCGCTGGCTTTATGTGTTCAGGAAATTACTTCAACTGGAGTCAGGAAGGGTGAGTTATATTTGGCCGATATCAGCACTAAGCTGAAGAACAAGAACATCACATCTGATATCAAAGTGGACACTAACTCAAGTGTAAGTTGAAATTTATTGGTGAAGTAGATTTGAATTAGAAAACTAGCCATTTCTTTCAGACCTGTTGGATGTAATAAAAAGGTTTTTTAATTGTAGATGGACAATATTTTTGCCTTGTGATTAATAACCGGTTATTCGCTTTATTTATTGTATTATGGGTTTGCAGATTTGTTATTTGCGTAGTTTGTATTACTGTGCTTGATCACTTTACAATTGAATTGACTATTGTACACTCAGAGTGTCATGAAAAAAAAAATCCGATGAGTAGCTGGTTAGAGACATATGATACATTGCTCATCTGACTGAATACTTTTCAGCTACGTACAACCATTACCGTGGATGAACCCGCTCCTGGACTCAAGGCAATTTTTAGCTTTATTTTTCCAGATCAGAAATCTGGCAAGGTAAAAGGCATTTTCCTTTGCTCTATCTTGCGAAGTATTTATGCAATATGGGTTTCTGTTTTCTTAAATTCACTTAATGCAGGCAATAATAATATTTCTAGTTATCCTGGATAATGATATCTGCTGAATTGTCCATGGTTTAACAGGTGGAACTCCAGTACCTGCACGAGTATGCTGGAATCAGCACCAGCATTGGATTGACAGCAAATCCCATTGTTAACTTCTCTGGTGTGGTTGGAAATAATTTGGTCGCTGTGGGGACAGATCTTTCATTTGATACTGCGTCCGGCAACTTTACTAAATACAATGCTGGGCTGAATATTACACATGCTGACCTCATTGCATCTCTAACTCTGTAAGGATCTAATCCCAAGGCCACCAATTTTAGAGAGGGTTATCGATATATTGTTTTCATCTTGAATTGATCTGATGATTCATCTGTTCCTTTTTCTTAATATAGAAATGATAAAGGTGATACCCTCAATGCCTCATATTACCACATTGTAAGCCCGTTGACTAACACTGCCGTTGGCGCGGAGCTTTCACATAACTTTTCCAGCAATGAGAATTCACTCACCATTGGTACACAACATGCTCTGGACCCGTTAACGCACTTGAAAGCTCGGGTGAACAACTATGGTCTGGCAAGTGCTCTGATTCAGCATGACTGGAATCCAAAAACTCGTTTCTCTCTTGTTGGGGAGGTGGATACTGGGGCCATCGGAAAGAGTGCAAAGGTTGGTCTTGCTGTGGCCTTGAAACCTTAGATTTAGGTTTCACTTGTGGAGGTAATAAGTAATTGTAGGGTTTCGATTTCCGAATGAACCTTTGGTCCTTCATTCTGGAGCTATATCAATTTCTTGATATATTGGTGGGCTCGAGTGTACAATCAATAAGCACAAACAAAACTTCAATTTGTACTTAACAGATCCACTCGAATTTTATTGATTTGGGGGCACCTTTGCGTAAGTTTTTTCGGCATGGAAGGTGATTAATTTCAATATAATTTGGGGTGTACATCAAAGGTTTGATTAGATGGCTGGCGCGTGTTTGGTAATATTTAGTTTTCTTGGTTTTATATTTGAAATCATCCAGATTTTTAATGTATCTATTAAGATGCTCATTACACAAAACGACCCGAATGAGAAACCGATTTAGACAAGGATTAATTAAAATTTATTCCAACTAGTTAAAGTCTTTAAAGAGATCTGAAGTTTGATTTTCTCCAACCTTTTAAGGGGGAAGATGTACTAAATCGAGCAAGAGAGCCTCTCATCTGTTGGAGTTGTGTGATGGTCTCGCGTCTATTAATTTTCTGTCCGGATTTGTTCCAGGAAACCTATATTGAAAACTAACCAGAGAATCTAAATTCTAATTACAGTCTTTAAACTACTAGTTCATCGAGTGGCTATTTCTTTCTCTAAAGACTTAATAACTAAACTTTACAGACTTTGTAAATTTGATGTTTTTACTAATTTTTGTTTGTTATTTTTTTTTTTTCATTTAGGAAAGCTGCAACTTAAATCAACAAAATTTAACCAAGCCAAAGGTAAAGTCAATATAAACTGGATTAATATAATGTATCTCAATAAATTGTTTCAATACGAGATTATTTTATTTTTATTCTTTAAATGTAAAATTAAAGTATTTGCTATATTCTATGTTCTAAATTTAAATTTGAGTTTATTGAAAGAATATTATTTTGTATTGTTTATAACATGTTATTTATAACTTTTAATATTATGCCCTGTTTTAATGAGCGTATAACGAAAGATACACATTTGAAGGTGAAAAAAATTCCTCATATATAGCAGGTGAAAAGTGAGGGGGTGATGATATCTAATAGCTGGTGTAGATGCTGATATCCTCAGCAGAGATGTTAGTCATTCATTAATTTGTATACATGTTTTTTGAAGTTTCTTAAAATTTGAATATTATAAATTAAAATACTTTCAATTCAGTTTTTATTAAATTTTTTAATTTAATAATTAATTAAAAATATTTCAATGTAATTTTTTCATTCACTCAACTAGTTTTAAACATGTGTTTTGATACGGGGTTGGTATTTGTTTGTATGAAAAAAAATAATAAATAATTTTAAATTTATAACTAAGTTTTCAATAAAATCAACTTTAAAAACAATTTATATATTCAGAAAGTTAATATGTTTATAAAAATATAAATAATAGATTTTGTTGAAATATAAAAAGTAAAACATGTGAAAAAAAAAAGAATAGATTCTCTCAAAAATATAAAGGATATAAATAAATATACACAGTAAACTTGCTAAAAATTTAAATCAGTGTATAAACAGTATCGTCTAATATGTGTTGTTAAACTTATTTAATTAATATGAACACACTTATCTAATATATATTGTTAAACTTCTCTAATCAATACATGAACAAACTTGTTTAATATACTAAGCTATTTGTCTAATCAGATAAATATATAAAGTAGTTGTTAATAGACTCATATAACACATTAATTAAAAATTAACTATATTTTAAATAATTTTTAGGGATGGATATCATGGATTAAATTAATTAAAAAAAATTACAACCTTGTACATGCTATTGGGAGATTGAGATTTTAAATTTGAGAAACTAATAATGTTATTTAAGAACTAAAATTGTAATTCATTAGATATTGCATGATATATTAAATAATCAGATAATTAAAAACCATAAAAACATAAAATAAAAAATGAAAAAAATAATATAGAAAATTAATACTTTATATATAGGTTATTCTTCAGTAATTCATTAAATGATCAATTAGTTATAAATTGTAAAATAATAAGATTAAAATGAAGAAAATAGTATAGAAATGTATTTCTATTTTTAGGAAAATGAGTTTCAAATTAAAATAAATGGTTAAAAAGGTAAAATAACTTCTATGCACATGTGACAGAAAAATAAATATAAATAAAAAGAAAATTAACATTGAAAAATAAAAAAAATCAAAATTTTTAACACTTGTTAACAAAATAAACATAGATAATAAATTAAACTTTTTAGGATCTTCTTTTCTTATATTACTAGTTTTAAACTTGTACCTATGCACAAGTGATTGATATTTGTTTGTGTGTTATTAAAAGAGAATTAGAAATGAGAACAAAAAATTTAATTTATGATTAAATTTTGAATAAAATCAACCTTAAAAGTAATTTATAGATTTAGAAAATTAATATGTTTATAAAAATATAAATAGTAGACTTTGTAAGAATATAAATGATAAAAACATGTGCAAAAATAAAGTAGACTTTCTAAAAGTATAAAGGATATGCGAAATATGTAGCATTGACTCGCTAAAAATGTAAATTAGTGTGTGAATAGGTTGATGTAATATGAAAGGTTAGACTCGTCTAATCAACGCATTGAGAAATTTGTTCAATGTATTGTTAAACTTGTCTAATCAGTGTATAAATATATTCGTTTAATATGTATTGTTAAAATTGTCTAATTAGTATATAGACAAACTTGTGTAATTTATGTTGAAAGACTCGTCTAATCATAAAATGGATAGAGTCATGTAATATTTATTAATAAATTCATCTAATATGTATATGAAGAAACTTGTCTAATGTATATTGTTAAACTGGTGTAATTAGTGTATGGACAAACTCATTTAACGTGTGCTACAAGACTTGACTAATCAGTGTATGAACATACTCATCTAATGTGTATTCTTTAACTCGTTTAATCAGTAGATGGAATGACTCGTCTAATATTTTTTGTTATACTCATTTGATCATTATATGGATAGACTCGTCTAATGTGTATTGCTAGACTTGTGTAATGTTTTTTGCTATACTCATCTAATTAATATATAAATAGACTCATCTAATGTATAATGTGAGATTCATCTAAGCAATAAATGAACAAACTTGCCTAATGTTTATTAATAGACTTGTCTAATTTGTGTGTATGGAAAGACTTGTCCATTATATATTGCTAGAGTCTAGTGTTGTCAAAATGTGTTAGAACCTGTGAGCTAACCTGGCCCACTATGGGTTTGGGCTGGGTTGGGCTGAAAATAAAATTGAAAGTTTGATACGAGCCAATTTTGAGATCGACCCACTAAGAATCCGACTCACTCGGATTGAACCCGTGGTGAGCTGGGTTAGCTCTCCAACCCTCCTAATTTTGTTTGTTGTGTTTACTTTTGGATTATATTCGAAGTTTAAGATGTATTTGGATTATATTAAATTTATTTATTTATTTTGAATTATCTTTAGAATTTAACATCATTTTATATTGAAATTTATTTAGATTTGAATTAGAATTTTTTTTTGGAATTGCAAAAAAAAAACTTGTAATTAGATGAGTTAGTGAGCCAACCCGTTTAACCCACCAACCCGTGGTGAGCTAGACCGGGTTTAAATTTTTTCGACTCACTAATAAGTGAGTCGGATTAGGTTGGTTCACTAAGTGATCAACTAGTGGTGGACCGGGCTAGGTTGGGTCGGGTGGCCCGTTTTAACAACACTACTAGAGTCATCTAATAATACATATATGAATGACTCGCCTAATGTGTATTGCTAGAGTCATTTAATCAATACATTGACAATCTCATCTAATTTTTTTCTTTGCTCATCTAATCAATGTATTCCCAAACTTGTCTAATAAATTTTTTATATATATTCTCCTAATTAGTGTATGGAAAGACTCGTCTGATGTGTATTGCTAGACTCATCTAATCAATACATCATTAAAATCACCTAATATGTATTGCTAGACTTGTTTAATCAGTATATTGACACACTCATATAATGTGTATTACTAGACTTGTCTACTAAGTGTATATTTAAACTTGTGGAATGTGTATTACAAGATTTGTCTAATTAGTGAATGAACAAACTTATCTAATATGTATTAAGAAACTCGTCTAATTTGTTATATACAAACTTGTCTAATATATACTACTGGACTTGTTTAATGAATTTATCAACATACTCATTTAGTGTTTGTTGTTAGAACTGTTTAATTAGTCATCTAATCAATGTATCTGTAGACTCATTTTATTGTATTGTAAGACTTGTTTAACTAGTGAATGAACGAACTTGTCTGATGCGTGTTAATAAACTCATATAATTCGATCTTACTAAAGTCGTAAACTCTACAGTTTCAAATTGAAAATAGTAAAAAGTGAATTCATAGAATATAAAACAAAATTTATAATATTAAAAAATGTGATTTTGTTATTACAAATATATAATTTAAATATTAAGGACACTATTTTAATTTATTCTATAACAAATATAATTATTTAAAATCTTATGTCAATTTCTATATATATACTTAAAATATGAAAAATATTCAACAATAAAAATATTTATATTATAAATTAAAATAAAAAAGATAAATATAACTTGTTTAACACAAAATTATTACGTTATAATTTATTTTATATTGTAGTATTACAATTTATTTAATAAAATTTTATTTTATTAAATAATCAAGTAATTAGAAATCACAAAAGAAAATGAAAAAATAATATGAAAAAAAAGTTTAATACTTCAAATATAAGTTTTTTTATTAATGTTTTTTTATACATGTTTAATGTTATATATATATATATATATATATATATATATATATATATATATATATATATACTCATCTAATAGCAATAGAAATACAATAGTAATATATTTAAATACAATTAATTTGTTAGTTTTAACTTTTTATTTGGGTCTTACTAAAGCCACAAGTTTTAATAATTTGAAATTGGAGTAAAAAATGAATTAATTGAATATAAAACAAAATTTATGTGTTGAATTTTTTTATTATTAAACCTTTTAAATGAATTATTATGTACAATCTTTTAAATTATTTTGTGACAAATATAATTATTTAAAGGTTTAAATATGTTTCTAGTATCCAAACGTTAATGCAAAATTAAAATTTGTTTTTGTCTACAACTTTGATAAAATTTGATTATCAAACTTTTAAAATGAATGGATATACTCCTTCTAACCCAATTGTATTAATTTTTTTTAAGTGTCAAGTGATGTTTCAGGTTATTTACACTGTTTGACACATTCTTGCTCAAATGTCAACTTGAAAGACCGCTTAACACTTAAAAAAATTAACTTTGGATTAAAAGGACTATATTTATTCATTTCTAAAGTTAGGAGATCAAAATGTATTAAAGTTTCAGACATGAACTAATTACAATTTCGCATTGAGCTTTACACACTAAAAACATATTTAATTCTTGTTTAAAACTTTTTACAAAGTTATATACATGTGATTTATAACATCCTATTTTAATAGCGTTCAACTACTAAAGAAATCATCACACATCCAATATAGGTGATAGTTAACTCAAGGAAACATATAATTTGTTATGACAGTTATCTAGATACAACTATAATAACAAAAATGTATGTTTACAAGATACATACTAATAAGAGTCACATTACACCAAAATTAAAAGCGTAGTAGAGTTTTAGAAAAACTAATATACGCTAAAACTAAACATCTTAGTCCATGCTTCAATACTACTCCTGTCTTACATTGATTAACTAGACATCTTCATCTGGATACATGTATTGACGTCGAACTCTTAGGGGACCTGCCCCATGTGTGGTGAAACAACTCGCCCACATCAAACTACCACACACCAAGGTTAATCCGTTAAACATCTATAGCCAAGAAACAACCACTAGGCTAAGGACATCCTATTACTCTCTACGACATACCCCACCCTTTTATAATTGAGATGGGATGGTTATTAAAAGTGTTAGAATCATCCCCTTACATCAATATATTATACTACTAAACGCTACTATAGAATCTCTCCAATAATTCATGGAATTACATCGAACACAAATATCATGCACATTCCTTATCACGAACTCAACATTGTTACTAGATCATAATTGAAAAAACACCATATCATGTGTGAATAAAAATAATACCTACTCATTTAAATCTTAACCCATGAAACATCACTAATATAATAATACACATGCATAGAATATCAAATGACTTAATTCAAACAAAGCAAAAATAAGAAAAACACAGAAAAATGCAATGGCTTAGGAGAAGGGAGCGTAGGGAGCGCTCAACACACGTTTCTGGCTCTCAAAACCAATGCTTACGCAACCATGCTCGCTCTACCTTTCGCCCAACAAACTAAAAAGGAAAGGTTACATATCTGTAGAGAAAAAATGGCGTTCAATATCCAAAAGTGTCGCTGAGTGCCACACAACACATGAGTTCTCTAACTTCCCAGCGGTCAGCATGATGCTCAACACCACACCAAAAACCAACAACTATGATTCTTGATCTGATTGCACTCAAGATTATCCAAATGACCAAATTGGTATTCTGGACGCTAAAATTGATTTAAAAACATGTTTAAACATAAGATTGAACACCAATTTACTCAATTGGTCAGTGACTCAGTCCATCAAATCAAACCAATATCCATCAGAGCCCCAAACAACAACTTAGCATATCAAAGACCAAATTTCAGCAAAACAAGAAGTTAACAAGTCTTAAATGCCACAAACACAAACTTCTAACATCAAGCTCCCTCAATAAGTAATTCGCATAGAATTTAACCTGTTAACCCACCAATTTTAGATCAATTTAAATCAACATTCTAACCCATTATCCAAAACAAAATTCAGCAACAATATCAATTAATGGTGACCTCAATTTCATCAATTCAGATAACTAAATCAAGTACCATTTAACAAGATTTCGCATAAAATTTTTTCTCATATTATAAAACAATATTTCATACCAAAATCAAACAACTATACCACAACACAACAAAATTTTAGCAAGCTCAAATACACAAATTCAATAACTCAATCCTTTTAATCTAACTCAAGCATACAAACTCAAATTATCATTGTACTTAAAAACTTGAAACAAGGTATTTAGCTTATCTTACTTGACATATGATCAAATCAGAAGTTTAAAACAACTCCAAACACATAAGAAGCTCTATTTGCTCATACAAACAACATAAACACGATCAGAGTATACCATTAGAACCACTTATCAACAAAGACGATGACTTAAAAGACATATGCAAGTTAAGTGGGGCTCACATGTAACAAATATAAGAAAAGACAAGAGAAAAAGGGTTGAAACTCAACTTAAACAAAGTTGGTCAGAGTTGTAGTGCTCACCATAAGGATCACTCATACAGTTTCGGTTTTTCAATCAAATGAACAAAGCTTGAAAACTCTTAGAGAGAAGTTAGAGAAATATAGAAAAGTGGTTTTTAAAGAGATTATGTGTTTTAAAACAATGAAACTCATTCCTAACAAAACTATTTATATTAAAACATTTTAATATTAAAATAGTCGAGTCTCAAATTTTAAACTACTACAATTTCTAAAATATCAATTTCTAGGTCATTACATTGTTTATGGTATTTCGAGATCCCATGCTTCTCCTTTTGAATCTCCATATCCCATAACGTGTTTTTTATAATAATAATTTCTATATATCTTTCATTTATGAACATTAAGCACATGTATTTTATAATAATAATTTCATTTGTCATTAAATTTTTTAATTTTTCAACACAAATCAAAATAACAAGCACAACACAAATGCTAACTTTAATATATATATATATATATATATATATATAATAATAATAATAATAATAATAATAATAATAAGAAGGTCATAAATAAGTAATAATGATAATCAATAATATAGTTATCATGATAATATTCACCAAACCTCTTTATTTAGAGGAAAAATATGGAAGTTAGCGTTCATATGAGAACAAAAGAGTTTTGACAAATAACTTTAATGTCATTTTTACTCGCTTAACTAATTTTTTGAAATATTTTCCTTTTCTTCTAAGGTAAATTTAATTACCAAATAAAAAAATTAAATAAATTAATAAAATAACTTATATATATATATATATATATATATATCAAATGATTAAAAGTTAATTTTTAAAATACTTGTTAAAAAATTAAAATAAATTTGTTAGTATGTTATTCTTTTTATATTATAATAAATAATATCAAGGTAAGGACTGAACTTAATAAATGGGTCCTTTACAAGTTAGTGCTCACCCGAAACAAAAGAGTTTTGACAAAATAACTTTAATGTCATTTTTACTCAAAGCTTAACCAATTTTTTGAAATATTTTCTTTTTCTTCTAAGATAAAATATTTTAATTACCAAATAGTTCTCTAATTAATATTTCGTTTGTTCTACTCAATTTTTTCTATTTGCTTTCAAAATATCCATTTTTATTCTGCTTGATTCCTTATTTTAGAGGAACTACAAAGAAAAATTAAGACAGTTAAAGGAATTAAGTGGAAAATTGTGATAGGTTGAAAAGACCAAATAATCAAGAAACAAATACTACATTTAACAAACTAATTACTAATGTGGGACTGTTTAGTAAAATAATGAGGGATTAATCTATAATTCTATGAAAACTGTTCAACCATCACCACTTGTCATGGATCTTTTAACAAGTCTGTCTTATTGGAATGATAATTTTTGCTGAAAATATTAACCAGACATCCCCAAATTGAATCAATAAGAGTCTTCAGTGGGGCATACAAAAGCTCAAGCCATAAGCTAAGCAAGTTTATTTTAGTATCAAAGGGAAAAAGCACAGTACAATGTTCGATTATTCACAACTCAAAAGAAATCATGGATACAGTGGATGTGGAAAGGCTTATTAAAACGTAGAGAACTAGTTCAGACTCAATAGTCATAGACAAAATTAAAATGTATATATGGATAGAGTTTGGAAGAGAGAAGGTTCCTATGGTTTCTAGTAATGTGATATTTGTGGCTTCATGACCTAGTCATACTTCCTTGTAGAAGACCATCTCTAAACTGTGAAGCAATATCTCTTACAGCACCTGGTCCGTGTGGAACAAAAACAGAATTGGATTTTGAGGACGCACCAATCTCCTTCAACGTGTCAAAGTATTGGGTCACCAAAACCATGTCCATTACATCCTTAGATGATGTCCCAGGAACATTCTCTGAGAAGGCTAGCACACTGTCCCTCAGACCATCTACTATGGCTTGACGCTGCCGAGCTATTCCAAGCCCTGCTAAATACTTTGATTCTGCCTCTCCTTCAGCCTTTTTAATCTGCAGAATCTTCTCTGCTTCAGCTTTCTCATTTGCAGCCACCCTCATTCTTGCAGCTATTATGGCCAGGGTAAATAAAACTGGTGAATTTGAGAGGACATTGATACTGATGCACTTTTATTCCAAAACTATAAATTTTGTTTAACCTAACCAGGTCAATGGCACTAATTTCCTGTAAATGAATGTTCCTTCTAATTGCATATATACTAAACAAACACATAATCATACCAGCATTTATCTCGTTCATGGCTCTCTTCACACGCACGTCTGGTTCAATATCCACAATAAGAGTCTGGACTATCTCATATCCGTAAGCAGACATAGCCTTCATATGCATACAGCAAGTTAAAAACCAATGGATGATAACTTCGTTGTCCTCACTCCTTAACATACACACACAAAAAACTAATCACCTTTTCAAGTTCTTCCTCAACAGCTCTTGCAATTTCTTTCTTCTGCTCAAATGAGGCATCCAGATCCATCTTAGGAACACATGCCCGAATGACTGAAATAGCATAATGGATTTGTCAGTTTTCTGCAATAAACCTAACTTTTATCAAGGAGTTTACTAAGATACAAAACGGGCACCGTCAAAGACATAGGCCTGAATCTGTTCCCTGGTATTGCTAAGCTTGTAAAAAGCATCAACTGCCTTCTCTGCCAGCGGTCGATATTGAATAGACGCAACAACAGTGACGAAAACATTGTCCTGGTATGTAATAAGTTCAGATAAGCAGAGAAAATTATGAAAAAAAAAGTACTTTGTTAAGCTATTCAATTGAGCAAGTATTACATAAGAGTTTCTCATTTATAACTTACTAATAACTTCTACTCAAAATAAGCAAAAGTAATTTATAGGAAGTCACAAAATCAAGAATCTTTAGACTTATACAATCAATCTTTTAAAACACTTACTATGAAAGGAGACAAATTATATGTAGTTTCATGAATATTGTTCTCTAATTGGAATTTTAGTTTGATAACACACATTCATATTTAAGAGAATATTTTATTATGAAAATTATTAAGGTAGAACATCAAATTTGATTAAAGAACAGTAATAACAAAATCTATAATACAGCTTCAATGTTTTCTCTATTATAAAATTCAACAAACTTACCAGACGTACGATGATGTATGATTAATCGACATTGTAAAAACCCTTTACATCGCAGGTGCATTTCCATTAAATTGGAAGACCAAACACCCCCTAAAGCTAATCAAGTTAATTGTGTTGGCTATACAATCTGGTGATCAAGAAGAAACCTTTGTTTTTGTTTCGCAACGAACATCCAGTTGTTGCACACGCAAAGAAAGGTAACCAGCTATTTGAGTGCCAAAGAACCAGGGCACACAGTGGAAACCAGGTTCAAGCACATCATCATATTTGCCAAAAACCTCTTTGATAGCTACCGTAGATTGTTCCACTTGAAGACATCCCAGAGCTAGACCCATCTATATTCTTTCGGAACCCTGAAAAACAAATTGTCAAAAAGAAAAAAAAAAGTAAGAGAACATGATTGTTATATTATCAAAAGTTTTCACAACAAGCAGAACATGGAAATTGAAGGGTACTAATAGCATGAAAATTTAAAAGGGGAAAGAGTGTAATGGAGTTAGATCTAATCGAAAGAGGAAGAATTCAAAGAAAATAACAATATAGAGAGAATTATAACATAGCATCCATATCCAAATTAGAAGAAAATTAGAACGAAACACCCAAGAAAAGAAGATTTTTTTGTTACCTGAGAGTTAGAGGGAAGGAAAAGGAGTGCCACAAACAGTTTTTTGTGTATGTCTATGTATCAACCCAACATTTGCGGGTTCATGATCCCCTGCTGTTAAGATATGAACAAAAGCACCTTCATTCTTTCTGTTCCCTTTTTTATGTTCAAAGTGAATTTTAAAATATTTTTATTGTATTTAAGTATAACTTTTAAAGTTTAGAGTAAAATTAATTATTTTTTCTATGGTGGGCAAAAGGGACGTCGGAATGGTCCTTCAATAAAAAAACAAGTAGATCGGATCATGATATTAAACACGTCAATCCGTATTATTGTCATTTTTTTTCTTTTTAAATTTTCACTTATTTTTATTTAGTTTATATTTGCATTTAATATTATGCAGAAATAAATAATAGTAAAATAGAAAGTGTTATAAATATTTCACTGGATCAAGAAAACTTATTATTTTTCTTAATATTTTCAAAAGAACCTTAATGATTCTGGTAGTAAAAAAAAGAAAGAAAAAATGCGAGAAAAAAAGAAGGACAAGAATTAAGTGAAAAGATAACTTGTTTGATAAAAATAAAATAAAAATATTTTTTATTCTTATATTATAACAAAAACTAAAAACAAAAAATACATTCAAAAGAGTGTTATATAATTTATTAATGGACATATAAAAGGGATTTATTTCTCTCTTATTTCAGTATCATAATAAATATGCATCTTATATTTATGTGTATCTTTTTACACTTTGGTGTGAAAATTTAGTTTTTCTCATAAATTTATTTAAATAGCCTTCGTTTTATTTTTTCATATATATATATATATATATATATATATATATATATATATATATATATATATATATATCATCCTCTTTTCTATTACCATGTTTCAATCTAATTGTTGAAATATTTTTAAACCTGTATTTTTATTTAACTTTGCCAGTGGAGTGAGTGGACTCACGCATCTTCCTTTTTTGTTTGAATAAGGTGCATTGAATTGATGCCAAGATATTTTTTTTGAAAAGTTTCTAAACTTTTAAAATTAAATAAAATAAGAAGGAATGTAAAGTTAAATAAAATGTATAATTTGTAATTTTCATTCTTCTGGTATATTTATATTTTTTGCCATTTTAGTTTTTCAATTTTATAAAAAATCATAATTTTAATTTAATCCTTAAATTTGTATATATTTCTAGAGTTTAATAATTAAATTATTTTTTAATGATATACGAATAAAGTATGCTATTCTCGTAAATATAAATGGAATATGTGTTATGTCTGAAAAAATATCTTCCTGTGATATTTAGGAATAAAGTTTCCTATACAAAATTATATTTATTAATTTTTTAAGTGGAAGGACGAATTTTAAGACATTTTAGCATTGGAATGGATTAATTGTTACATTATATAAATAAAGATATCTATAAATGAGTTATAAATTTTGTTTATATTAGAGTGACTCTCATTATTAGTGTAATTATTTAATAATTTGGAAATGAGAAAGTATAATAGATTATAAGATTTAATTGTGATTTTTTTTTTACCTTTCAAATTGAGATTTAGTAAATTCCATTGGAAATTGATATAAGAAATATAAATAATATTATTTTTTATTTTTTAGTACGAGATCTTTTCAATATTCAAATTAATAAAGATAGGATAATTTTATTTTATGGGAGTAATATGACAAATTATATTTCTAATTGGCTTAAGATGAATATTGATGATACAATTAGATATTGATGCAAATTTTTATTTATGCTAAATTTATGGGGTCATTTATGTTTTAAAGAATGTTTAGAAGGAGAGTTTTCAAAGACTTATAGTGAAGAGTGATTCTTCTTAAGTGTGTCATAATTTTTTGTTAATGATTTTGATTCATAAAAAACAATATAAGTGATTTAATAAATTTACCTCAATGTATTTATTTATATTTTTTAAAATAAATATAATTTATCAATAGTTTCTGAGATATAATTTTTATTATGGGTTTACTGTTGTCTCTCCTGTTTCATATTTTTTATTTCTTTTCAATAAGTTTTGGTGTGATGACAAATGATGAGTGAATTTTAAGATGTTATTATATCTCAATGGTTAAAGTTCACAATAATATATAATATGATCTTATTTAAAATTATGAAACAATAAAAAATAAAATACACATTTAAGGTCTCACTTAATTCATTTAAGAACAAATCTATCATTTTAAACAATTTCTTTTAAATATAATCTTATACCATAATCAATTTTTTAATTCTTCTAAATAGTAAAATATATTAATTTAACACAATTTGTAACTTTACTATAAATTTATATATTTTAAAAAATCATTTATACAAGTAAACATTTATCACATTTAACCATCAAGTCAAATAAAGTTATAATTTATAATTTAAGATTTATAAAATATGCTTTATAATAATTTTTTAAAATAAATATGCTATCCAAAATAAAATAGATAAATAATGAACTGGGCATCATAGAAATAAAAATAAATCTTTAGGCTTTTTTCCACTGCGAATTCAGGGTCAGGCCCATAGGCTTCTTATTTATATGAATCTGAATTTAACTTTGGATCTCTGAATTACCATTATCGGAACCAAATCATACACGCCTTAGGCACTTTCAGAGGTAGACCCATCATAGCTTATTCTGCAGCTTTCACACCTTCATCTCTTCAGGTATCATATGCTTTTTCTTCTTCTTTTATGTATGTATATATAATAAAGAGACAAACTCTTCTTTTTTGTTTTCTTGGAGAGGTTTAATTTTCCAAGCTACCTTTCGATGTAACATAGTTACGTAAGTAGGATGTTAAGCATGTCTGTGTTGGAAACTCCAATGGAATGGAAGAATTTGAGTTTTGACAAAGGGGTATTGTTTTCAAGGCTAAGCGCTAGGATTGAGCGATCTGGGTTTTCAAATTGACCCTGTTGGAGTCTTCCCTAGCCTGTGTTGGAGACACCCCACATGGGTTGATGGGATAAGATACTTTAAAGCTTCCACCTTGGGATGCTTTTTATCAGAAGTGAATAAGTTGAGAAGAAAAAAGTGAGGCAGTGTATTTGGGTCTATAGAAAGAACACTCAATGCTTGGTATGGGTAGACATCATATACTTCCTTCTAAGTTTTAATACTTAACTTTAAACCAAATTGATATTATTGCATTGCACACCGTTTTGGCCGGTCATTTGGTCATTCGTTGAAACCAGTATGATTTGGACTAAAGGGTTTGTGAAATTTTCATCGCATGCAAATTTTAACACTGATTGACTGATTGATTTTAATATATTATTCCAAATTTATAATGTTGGGATTTGTATTCCTTCATGCTTCAATGTACTTTCAAGGGCAAGCTGTGAAATGGGATGTAGTCTGGAAATTCTGTAACAAGTGCAGAAGGTTACTGTATTATTGTTTTATAAATTAAACCAATTTTGCATCCTCTCGTCATATATGATGAATTTCCATCTTTTGAGTTAAGATCATGGGAATATTTTAATTGTTATATGGCTTCTGCTATTTGGATAATATATGGTGGATTGTCGGCTTTTCAATGTTTATCACCATCAACTGTGCCCACCAAAATCATATTGTTAAATCATCATTTTTTTTCCAGATAGAACACAAGTATTGTAGATGTATTCATGTTCATATATTCTTGGAATTGCAGTCTAATCTGCTATCATTAGCCGATAGTTCATATTTTTTATTTACAGTAAGCTCTCAAGGATGAAGAGGACTTTTAAGTATGTATTTAGTTGTAAAGTCTTCTTCACGTAAGCAAGAATCCATAGATCTCATTTGTACTCTTGTTCATGTTAATCCAACTTATTTCTTTGTGTGCATGTTTCTTATCATTTTGATTTAATTTGAGTTGACATTCTGGTACTAATTCCTATATCTTTGAAAAATTGTTCTTGAATAATTGAATGGAGATTTACATTGTGTCCAGGGTTACCCTATTTATCATGATTATATTGTGTCTAAGGTTACCCTATTTATCATGATTATATTGTGTCTAGGGTTACTCTATTTATCATAATTATATTGTGTCTAGGTTATCCTACTTATCATGATTACATTGTGTCTAGGGTTACCTATTTATCATAATTATACTGTGTCTAGAATTACCCTAATTATCATGTACTCTCTATCTATTTATTCTTATAAATAGAAGATAGATTATGAGAGGGTTCAATTAATCCCTCTAAAATTATTTTACAGTTTAATTCTCAAGTCCTATGAACTGAATATAACATGTTTTGCTTGACGATTTAGGATTTTGATATTTTGAAAAGTTTGTGTCTGTTAATTGGAGATTTTATCCAAGATTAAGGTATCATGTCCAACTTTACTACAACATTTTCCTTCAGTTCATGTTGTTGATGATGGTATGATTTGCTAATGGTCTTATTCTTATATTAGAATAACCTTATGGCATGATTTTAGTATTTTAAATCTGTGCAGTAACACCATATGATTTACTTTTAAGAAAAATGCTTAATTATTTATTTTGGATCGAAGTTTTTTTTTATAAATATTTTGTTTATAGGAAAATACGCATGGATTCATTACAAAGCACAGCTCTGGGGGGAAATGGTGGGAGTGGTGGAAATGGGACATTGATTTCTCAAACTAATGATATGACAGCTTCTGCAGCAGGAGTTGATGATTCTATGCAGAAGCTGAACCAGGTCAGCAATTCAATTCAGAAAACCTTGGGCCTTATTCATCAGCTCTCCCTTACAGTTTCTACCTTCAATGCTGCCTTTCAAATGCCTCTACTCCAGCGCATGTATTTTATTCTGATCCTTTTCCTGTAATGCTTTTTTCTTTCTTTGTTTTGCTTTATGTTCAAAATTGATCATATTTTACTTTAAACATCCCAGTAATGGCCTTGTTGTAGAACTTGACAACATGGTCAAATTGGCAGAGAAATGCAACATTCAGGTTCCCATGGAGGTTGTTAAGTGAGTGATTTACCTTTGTATGTGCTCATATAGTTTTCTTTTGACCTAATATAAGTTATCTTTTTTAATTTTTTTCATGAGTTGAATTTTTGGCTATAGTCTAATTGATGATGGAAAGAATCCAGATGAATTTACTAAAGATGTTATAAACAGCTGTATTGCAAAGAATCAGATCACCAAAGGAAAAACGGATGCCTTAAAGGTCTATTCTTATTCTTTATTTTTGTTACATGTGAATTTCTTTCTTTCTACAGCTTTGTCTCCCTATGTATTTGATAAGCAGCTTTAGTCTGACCTAGCATTTCTGTTTGGACAGAGTTTGCGCAAACATCTTTTAGAGGAATTGGAGCAGAACTTTCCTGATGAGGTTGAAACTTTTAGAGAGAGTCGTGCTGCCGCAGCTGCTGTAAGTATTCCTTATTTGGTTTTGGTTTTTTATTTCATTGAGGAACAGAGATTTAAAATGACCTTGCTATGTCATTGGTGTGTTCTAAGTTCATTGTAGGATCTTAGGATATCTTGATTTCTTTATTTTAACTTTACTGCTCTTCTTTCTGTAACTGATAATGGAAATAAACTAGGTTATGTGTTTTATCTTTTCCTTGGCTTTACTAATCTTCTTTCCTTGAATTGCTTTTTGTATTTTAACTTTACTATTATTTTTTTTATGGCTGTTGTTCTACATGCTGGACAAGTTTACTTTTGATGCTCACCTTCTTCAAGTCAAGTATTGCCAAAAATAACAAATAATACAGTTTGAGAGAGATTTATTTAGTTTAGGAAGAACTTAATAATACACATTATTTCTGAATGCTTTCTACTCCAAGAAACCAGTTATTATGTTCTTTGACAGTTCTCATCTAATCTTTTTCTGTTCAATTATGATTCTTAAAACTAACCAATCCCACTAAATTTAAAGAATCTTGGGGTTGACTTTGCTGCACATTTTCCACTGTATATTACATGGTTAATTTTATAGGACTATAGTAAATAGAAGCATGAAGAGACTATTTATATTGCTAATTTTTGAAAGTGGTAAACAGGTTTAGTGAATTCAAGAATTATGTATCTTTGTTCGTTACATAAACCTTGGCCTTATTACATCATGCAGGAGTTGAAACGTCTGACACAAGCTCAAAGTGCACTGCCAAATGGAGATGTGAGGGTTAAATCAGAGCATTGAGTGATATGTTTCTTGCGCCTTTGCTTGTCTGTAAATGGAACTCAATATTTCTGTTTATTTTCCTATGTTATACAAATGCATTATATAGTGAAGTTCATCTCTGCTTTCCTTTTGTCTGCTCCTTTGTTAAATGTTGTAAATTTGATCATTTTTGCTTACTGTTAGTTAATTGAATATTATTGCTGTCTTTTAAGTTGGTGTATAAGTGCTTAAGGTCTATTTTTCACCAAGAAATTAATCAAACTTGTTTTTATCTGTTTGGAAAATACCTGTTAGTAATAATTCTTTGTAGATCATATGTGTAAATTTGTGTATTGACTATGTTGTTCATCTTCCTCTTTTCTAAGACCATGTGTTTGATTCTTAGCATGTCATTTTTGCATTCATGTGTTCATATCTAAACTGTATAGGCATGTCAAAATCTCCATTAAAAGTATTGAATTTAAAAAAAGAAGAAGTAGAGATTGAGAAACCATTAAACAAAAATATCAATTTTTTTCTATTATGTACCTTAAAATGTATGATACTGATGATTTTTGTGGGGACATATTTAACGAACTGATAAAAAAAACATGAACTATTCATACCTTCTATATGCTCTAAAAAGACATGTCACAGCATAATAGTTGGTCATATTATAATGATGGACTTGGTGAATTTGTTTTCTGCACAAAATGACCAGTTAGATGATGAAGTATCCAATGTCCTTAAAGATGGGGAGAGACTTTAAAGCTATCAAAACTTTACTCATTAAGGGACACTCATTTGGATCCCTGGTGTGGGTTTGAGCCAGCATGAGTGCATTTTTTTAGGTCTCTTTAGATCTTCCAATTAAATATTGACTTCCCTACAATTAAAACCAAAGTATTTCTACCAAAGTATTTTTGTGTTGATTTGATTGGATAAACATTCCACTAAGAATGAGTCATATAGTTGATATATCCTAGCTTTTTATGAACCTTAAATATAAATGATAACAAAAACACTATTAGAACAAAAATGAAAAGATAGACCAGAAAAGAAATAAAATATACCTTTGAGTTAATGAGTTGAGAAATGAATGAATAATGCATAAATTCTTAAGTACTGAAGATAACATTCAAGGACATAGAGTATTGCATTCTTCTAGTACCCCTCAGGGACTTTTTCAAAATTTAAAATAATTTAATTTAATGTCTAAAGTTGTCTTGTGAAAGTATAAATATTCTTAGTATAGACTTAAAGGTAAACATTAAGTGTTTATATAAAAAAAATCTATAATTTTCTCTAAATTGATATCCTAATTTTAAATTCAAATAAAGGAGACTTAAAATTTATCACTAATCCAATTTTTTGTTGCTAATTTCTTCAGAAGGTCCTAATAGCTTTTATATACTTTGATTGTGTGTATTTGATCCTTGTCTTGCAAGTTTGCAAAAGGTTCTAGACCTTTCCTTGAGTGTCAAAATAGTCTTATCATGTTTTTCGTGCCTTGCTTTGTAACATTCTCTTTGATGAAAAATGTCTGTCACAAAAATATAAATTTGATTATATAGGATTAAAATAATTGTAGTTAATATCGTGAGTATTATATAACTCGAATCATGATTCATTTAAAAAAAATTTCTCCGCGATATATATCATTTAATGATTTTTTATATTGTAATTCTAATGAAAAGAATATATGTTAAATTGAATGATTATCAATTCAACTCCATTGTTTGTAGTTGGTATATGCTTACGAAACATGTTGATTTAAACACACTATATATTGATAAAGGTATAAAGGATGAAAAACAGAAAGACAAATAAGAAATAAATAAAAAAAAGTATTCTATTAAACTCTCGGAGAAGAGAAACTTTACGGAATAAGTTTTGTGAAAAATAAATACAATAATTGAAGAATAATTGAAGAATTTTATGCTGGATAATTTAGAAGCTCGTGAGTTAGATGCTATGAGCGAAAAATAAGATTAATTAGTCAATATAACTCCTACACAAATAGTAAAACACCTGCATACATTGAACACTAATGTAATAAACACAATACCTATACTCTTTTCTAAGCAGACCTTTTGTATGTTATTTATATATTCTTTTGAATGTCTCAATTGTATTCCCTCCCATGCTCTCTGTTTTGTGCTTACACTTATTGTTTACTATTATATACATATTTGATAGTATATTTTCATGACTCATCTCTATTAACATGAATTGTGTGTATAATTTGAAAGAATTTTGTTACATGTTCTAGTTCTATTCAAACCATGTTCATCTCCATTTCAAATTTCCATTTCCATGTCAAAAATTGATGATGATGTAGCCAAACGGTCAGCACATCACAACGACAACTTTTACAACTATAAGAGAAATTTTAAGTATTACACCATGATGCTTTCAGGTATAATAAGGGTATTTCAGTTTCATTTTAATGTATGTATGGTTCAACGTGTGTCAATCTACTACTTTATAATCTATTTTCTCTTCATTTTTGCTTTTTACATCCATCTTTTAATTATTAAGGAAAACTTCTTTCACTTTCGTAGTAAATTACTAAACTTACTTCTATTAATATAACTAAAACTATACTTGTAATAATAATTTATACATATAATTTTATAATAAAAATAAATTTACTTTAATATTTTAAATCAATAATTAATAATGATACTAATAATAATAATAATAATAATAATAATAACAATATAATATTTTAATCAAAATCAATTTTGTTAATAACATTCAATTTGAACTTATATTGAACTATTATGAATATTTTAAATTATTACGCTAAAGTTTAAATTTAATAACATACGAATAAAATTTAATTAGTAAGACTAATTGTGAATATTAATAAAATTTAATTTGTTAATTTTTTTAAATTCATAAATTATTAGCAACAGTAATATCTATTAGTTAACCAAATATTTGAATAATGCTAACAATATATAATTTATATTTTCTTCCATAATCTTATTAATTAAAAATAAAATGATTTTATTTAATCAATAATTATAATTTTATGTAATTATTTTATATAATCAATTAATAGTTTAAATTAATATTTTAAACATACATTTCAAATTAAAATCTGAAAACGTAAAATAAAATTTAAAGACCAGTTTATATTTTGACATTGGGTAGGGAAATTTAGGTTTATTAGAGAGTGGACGTAGGGGATGATAAAGTGTATATAACATTACTTAGTCATGCATTACATTAAAAGGTGCCGTAATTCATTGGTCAAAAACCGAGTATGATAACCTTGCTTATTCATTTCAAAATGTACATTCACAACACTCTATCCACTATCCTTGCTTGCTCAACCGTTTACAAATTATACATGCCCTTTGCATTTAAAAATGTTCATCATCGACTTTAGCTTACTTAAAAATATTCAAATCTCACTTCCTAATTTATAAACCTAAAGGGTATTAAAAGACTACTGCTAACACTCCTCGTCATTTAATAAATTATAGATTACAGCATACCTTGAAATAAATTACAAGTTAGAAAAAGATTCATTAGCATGGAAGGAACTCTTAGTTATGGTTCACATCCTGAGAGACAAGATTTTTTGTCTATGTCCCGCAACAAAGAGAAAGAAGTGCTAGAGGTTATCCACAAAAAAACATATTTGGTAGTCCAGGAAATAATGTTAAAACATTCCCTATAAATACGCAACGCAATTTCAAAGGCCACTTGACACGATTTAGATGCAATCACATCAAACCATGTGTAATAATTTGTCAAAAATAATATAAAAATAAAAAAATAAAAAAGGTAAAGTCATGAATACAAGGCTTCCAGTGATGATAAACTGAAACGCACTGAATTGCAGCTGCCTACAGCCATGAATGCTTTCAGTCCGAAGAGTCAGAGATAAGTACATCTTCACAAAAAAATCGATCTATCTATAAAGATTACAATCTTCCCCTGAAAGGGGTATGTAACAATCTATTTTAAGCTCGTGGTTTTTACAATACAAAGTGAACCGCTATTTCTGGACAAATTAACACGCTAACTCCATCACAATGCTACGATAACGAAAGGAAGTTACCTTCGTGCCACTGAGAGTATGTTGGAAGAATAATTCTAAATCCAGGCAAACAAATTGTCCATATTTGCTTCCACTGCACTGGATAACATGAATAATGAAATATGCAACCAGCCGGAGTCCATCTTAACTAATCCCCTTGGAAATGCTGGATGTTGCATTTATCTTTAGAGACCGCTCAGGGATGTACGTAACACCTGTTCAGACCATAATGTAAACACGTAAGAACCTGAGCAATATCATAATTTGCATTTTGCATCTCTATTAACACTATATGGAGAACAGGGAAACTTTTTCTCATGAAGAATGAAACAATGCACAAAATCAACCAAACTTCATAACATATACTTGTAGAACATATCTTTGCATCAATAAATACCTAACATGATCATCGAGAAAACCAAGAAATTAATGACTAGTCCCAACCAGAACAAGCAACTTACAAAAAGGACCCAAATGAGCGTCTGGCACAAAAATATCATACCTAGGGGATGCCAAAACAAAATCTTATAAAATGAATGACTAAAATTGTTTGGCCTAAGTTAAAGTTTTTTGTTATGATATTGAGTGGTTCTTCAAAACAATCATGACAGTTAGAGAATTAGCAGACTTTTAGGCAGTTCATCTTCTCATAAATCTAATACATGGTAATTCTTGTTCTGAGTGAAGGATTAAGAAGGGAAAGTCTCGTGATCTGTACCTTTTTCCATGACATCAATTTGCAAAGAGTCAAGTGTAATTATGCCATCTGTCAACGGAAGCAGTTCAAGCTTAATGGTGGCTGTTGACTGAGATGGGATACATCTGAAGTAGCCAATACACGGTTTTATATTAATTAGTGTTAGCTTTAACAAAGTCATAAATAAAAATGAGAGCCGACATATTACCCAAGTGGAACTCTACTGTGCAGCCAAAGATGTGTACAACTTAGGCCAGAACTGGGGATGACATCATCATTCATTGAAACTGACTGAGGTCTGACATCATCTTGTTTGTCGTTTTCTTTTAAAGGAGAAGTAAAGCTCCCCCCCTGAGTGGTACCGACATGTCTTTCAACATTTATCCTTCCTAAAAACTCTGTGAAACCAATAAAAGGACTATTTGGACTAGTGGGTGAACTCAGAGAGACAACTGAAGGGGGTGAAGTGAATGAGGCTGGAGCGAGAACTGTCAACGTTAGATCTTCAGATGTCAAATTCGAAGCTTGAAGAGTTAAAACCTGATAAAAGAGAAACTAGGAAGCTAATCAAACTGTAATTTTAGTAGGATAAATATTCAAAACAAACTAAATACGAGCTCCAAATGCAAGTCCAAACTCAAAGACAGTCAATAGTTAAAACATATATTGACCTGCACAGGAAGTTGAGAATTTCTTTCATATGGTCCAGGAGACTCTCCTGAAATCTCGGATGCAACAGATATTATAATATCCCTTGATGTTCGAGGTCGCCAACTGGTTGCTTGCTTAAAGAATAATCTTGATGCTACGTTAAGCATTAAAACAAGGGGAAAACAACCAATTAACAACTCAGAAAATATTAGATAATAGTAGTACACCAACAAAACGAGAGGGCAAAAAAACTTACTTGTATAATTGCATCGACATGACACCATAATGGCATACTGATTGTCAGTTGACACGATCTTTGTTCTATCAGGACTCTTGGAGGAAAGACTTGATTTTGATTCCGAATTTGGAGATTGCAACTTTGGAAACTGAGAGCCTTCTTCTTGTGTCTTAACATTTTTCCACATAGAAGTTGCAGGTTTAAGGATGAAAGAATGCTCTTCACCTCTCCTATAATCAGAAACTTCTAGTTAGATGGTGATGATCGGAGTTAACTACATAAAGGATATAACAAATTCTGAATTTCTCTAACCATATTTTCTGTTAAGCACCTTCTTTTATTCTTTAACAGTTAATCAGATTGATTTATACTCAACAAGATACAAACTCATATATGTCAGAAGAGGGGAAGCAACGGTAATGAATTGGCAGGATCCAATCGTTTCCTTGTCCAAAAGTTAAAAAAACAGTTCCCCCAAATCTCCACGAGGGAAGGGAACTGTATTCTACGCATAAACATTAAAAGATTTCCCAATATTATCCTCCTCATAGCTCTTTTACTTTCTAACATATTATTTCCATGTCCTCCACTTCACCATTCAGTTGGTCAAATATGAAATAATAAATTCAACTATAGTAGTGGCATACACATTAGTATCAAAATAATAAATAGATATATTGCAGAATTGCTATTACACTTTTTAATAAAATTCAAAGGTCACAGATATGTCACCCTTACTTTCACCATACTGCCAAAAGCAAGATTCTACTTTCTTTCCAAAGCCAATATGGTACTGAAGAAAATTTAAGGCCTTTTCATCACTGTTGAATATAGTGAAAAACTATATATTAGATTGATCTCCCTTGTGTTAAATACACACATAGGGTTCTCTATTTATAATAGAAGAAATATGGGCTAAGCCCAAAATACAAATGAGAAATAATAACAAACTAACTAAAAGATAAAAGATATAATATATCTAACACTCCCCCTCAAGCTGGAGCATACAAATTGTATGAACTAAGCTTGGAATAGATGAACTCAGTGTTAAACTAGATGATTTGTCTTCAAGAGTGTGAGGCAAACATAGATGAACTAACAGCAGCTTGTGAAACTTCAACTTCAAAAGTGGATGAAGGAAAGCAGTGGTGGACAATGACAATCTGCAAGGATTGATTCCCAATCAATGATGGATGAGTGACGGGATCAACAGTGGTAGCTGAAAGCTAAGAGCTACAAAACTGCAGGGACTACACTAAATTCTCATCAATGATGGATGGGTGACGGGATCAACAGTAGTAGCTGAAATCTACAAAACTGCAGGGACTACACCCATATATATGTGACTTGACTTGCAGTGTCTTGGAAACGTACTCCCCTTCCGTGTGAACGGCGGAAATGTGGAATATCACAATTGCTGGACCACTAAAACAAAACAAAATATTAAGCTACAATGCTGAAACAAAGACATCAAAGATCCAAAGATACGTTGGAGGTCCAAAATTCTTTGCTGGACAACTCCCAAGTGTGATACTTAGCAGTGTATCACAAGAAGATTGGGCTAAACTCTAACCCAAGAAGAACTGACGCAGTTGCGTCTGTCTGAGGCGGTAGCGACTGCAGCGGCGGTTGACTGCTATAAAACTGTAGGGACTAAATTGCCATCACTGACTGATGGGGCCTGTAGTGGCTGGAAGCGACAAAACTATAGGGACTGCCATCACTAACTGACGAGGTGATGGGGGCCTACAGTTGTTGGAAGCATACGGCGCCTGGACAGCGGCAAACGGCGCGGGACAGCGGCAAACGGCACGGGACAGCGGCAAACGGCACGGGACAACGGCAAACAGCGCCAGACAGCGGCAAACGGTGCCTGTACAACGGAAAACGGTGCTGGAACGGCATCAGCAGCTGAGAAGAAGAGAAAATGGACTGCCGACTGAAACTGTAGGGGCTGCCGGCGGCCATGGCGGCCGGCCGCCGGCAGACAGCAGAGATCACTAGAAGAGGATCAGAGAACCTGCTCTGATACCATGTTGAATATAGTGAAAAACTATATATTAGATTGATCTCCCTTGTGTTAAATACACACATAGGGTTCTCTATTTATAATAGAAGAAATATGGGCTAAGCCCAAAATACAAATGAGAAATAATAACAAACTAACTAAAAGATAAAAGATATAATATATCTAACATGTTGGAAGTCCCACATCGACTAGAGATAAGGCCAATTTATAATATATAAGTGAGGTGCAAACCTCACCTTACAAGCCGGTTTTGTGGGGATGAGTTAGGCATAAACTCACTTTCTAATATGGTATCAGAGCCATGGTTAGAGCCTATCCTAGCGAGTTCTAAGTGGACATTCTATTCTTCTATTCCACCCGCAATCGGGCCGTTATCGGACCACCCAATTTCTACTATCACGCACGAGATGTCTATACCTCGACGTGAAGGGGGTGTGTTGGAAGTCCCACATCGACTAGAGATAATGCCAATTTATAATATATAAGTGAGGTGCAAACCTCACCTTACAAGCCGGTTTTGTGGGGATGAGTTAGGCATAAACTCACTTTCTAATAATCACCATTAACATCAGTGTTCTCAATTGCATATTGAACCCCCACACACAAGTACGGCCTTTTGAAATAACATCTCCCCACGGCCCTGCTCTTTAGCAGGTTGGATTGGGTCACTCAGCACAACCATATGTAATGTAAATTAATAACCAGGGGCACATTTAGCACGAGTTTCTACAGATTAAGATCTTTTAAATAAAACTCAGGTTACTATGAAATTTTGCATTTCTGCTCTTCAAAAGCAAGATTCTCCTCCCACTCCTAAACCTTCATAGGATTAAGAAAGTTTAAGGCCTTTTCCACATCAATAAGAAACATTCATGATACTAAGGAAAAAGTGGCACGTCTGGCTTCTCTGTATTTTATTAAAAATAAATGAAAATAAAAGGAGCGATAATGTAGTTAAACAATAGTGTGTGGTACATTTAGAAAGTGTAGTTATTGGCAAAGTAGAGCATGAGAGAGTAATTACTAAATAAAAAAATAAGATTTTTTGGGTAACAAATAATCACTGGGGTAATTATAGGGATAAAATAGGATATACAAAATGTGTACACTAAAACATCATATCCCCTTTAAATATAGTTATAGATTATAGATTAAACAACAAAACTGTAAATAATAAAATATCTTAGAGGAATCTAAATGGATATTGTACTCTTTATTTACTGATTATGGACAATTGGATTCAAGGTTTAAACTGAATCCCACAAAAACTGACTTCTAAGGTGAGATTAACACAACATTTTTATATGTTAAATATTTCAGCAATACCAGTAGCTAATGTGAGACTAAATCACAACCCTTGAGGTTGCAATAAGGCAACTTCCAAAGAGGTTGAAACTAAAACTGGCTAGGAATGATGTGATGAAGGTAACTTTCCAACACTGTACCTTACGTCCAAGACTTCCAGCCAAAGCAAGGCAAAAATGAAAGTGGCTGAACAATGGATATAGGAAATATTTTGATTCCATCTTAAGAGTTGTATCTAAGGTATAACTCAATCCTGCAAAATTATTGACTTGCAAAACAAGTTTTCTATTTCTCTTATATATATACTTTATTTTAATCATATTACTAGCTGATGTGGGACTAAACTACCACCATTCCAGATTGCAATTAAGACAATCTCTAAATAGGCTACAACTAGAGGCAATTTAGACGACTTTCACATGCTCATTGATGACTTATGCCACCTGAAATAAAAATATGCAACTGAATCTGGTTGTATACAGCATGTTAACAGATAAGTAACAATACAGAAAAGTAAGAAACTTAAGAAAAACCTGAGGGCTAAATTTGGTAAAGAATGGTCATTTCCAGCTTCAATACACGCAATTGGCAGTGATGATGGTGGTCCACTTTTTGTAGCCTCTTCGAAAACTATTGTTATGGCATCTATAAATATCACAATTTCTGGAACATGTGCAGGAGCAACATTCTGGAGAACAACTTATGAAATGTCAATAAAAACAGAAGCTGAAAATAGTCCATAGTATAAATGCCCCCAAAAAAGAATGAGGGAGTAATATTCAACAAAAATACGGGCAAATATGCCAGATAATTTGATTCAATGACATTATAGTTCAAACCTTTATCCGAACACACAGAAGATCCTCTGAATTGCAGTCAGCTGCAAAGGAATGAATCTCTACAGGTTGTATTATTTCAAATTTCCTTCTCCACCTTCTTCCAGGAGTGTAGATACCTTCTAATCCACAGCAAACTGAAAACCTTTCTCGCTCCAATGAGACACCTCTAAAAGATAAAAGTTCTTCAGCTCCACTTTTTTTCTTCAAAATTTTCTGAGATGAGAATTGATCCCAGTCTTCAATTTCAAAGTTTGGCTTAGAACTAGCTGCTTTTAAAGGAGCTGTTGGTGGAGTTATATTCTGGGGTATTGCTGACATGGACTGACTTCTAAAATGGCCACCAAAGGAAAATAATTGAGAGCCAGATGATGATGAAATAGTGGACCTCTGAGAGGCGCTACTAATTCCTGAACTTGAAGAAAACTGAGGAGATAACGGGTGGGAAGCAGGGGGGAGAGAGTTATCTAAAGGAAGTATCCATTTCAATAGAGCTCCACACGGATCCTGATGTGTGTGAACAGAATTGTCCTGGTTCTCAGAAGACAATATGTTCTCCTGATACTTTTCATATTGGAGAATTTCTATACAAGGGTCTTTAAGAAAGTCAACACCAACATTCACCTGTAAAATAACCTGGATCCTTCCAAACAGGAAAATGGAATCAGATCAGTAAGCTGGGTAAAAGAGAATGGCCAGGCATACTTAAGGAGGATAAATTTTCATAAAGATGAGGTACTATACAGGCAAGGCAAATGCCACTACAATATATCTGAAATTAAACATGCTTAAGTAAAATGAAGATGAGAAACAAAGGTTTTAGCCGGTAGTAGCTAATGAAAGAGTGAAACAATACCTCTACATCACAGAAGATATGTTTCAGAAATCTAAATAATGATGATAATTACACAGATCAATATACTCCGCAACAGCCCAAGTAACTTACACAAGGAAATATTTGTCTCCAAATACCCCATAGAAATAAAAAAAGCAGTTAAGAGAAGAATCATAGCAGATCATTCAACCAATTCAGCACAATACTATCAACATGCAGTAAGATTTTATACACTTTTACTAAATGATTTTTACAAATGATAAGCAATCAAGCACTCAAGAAACCCTCCCCCAAAAGCAAGTTGTTAGGGGGAAGGGGGTGTGGCGGAGAACCAAGTCCCTCTGAAACACTCTGCCAGGCATGCACACTAGATGTGAGACTTAAGCAAACTATAATACCCAAATCCTTATCAACACAAACAAAATAAAATGAATTGGATGGTACCCATAAACTCATAGCTCGACATCGTCCAAATGCGGTAAGATTTAATACATTTTAAAAAATGATGTTACGTGAGTTTACAAACAACATGAACAAATGAATTAGATGCCAAATACATTGTCTTTGTTGCATGCAAGGGAAATGAAAATTGAAGCAATCAAAAGACTATATAAGGCTCAAACCCCAAATTGAACTGAAATGTAGCACTCTTCTGAATGTCAAACTTTATGATCCATAAACAAATTTTAGATAAAAAGAATGAATAATCATATTTATAACCACTGAAATTTTATGACACGTACCACTATATCTCCATTTGGTAGCGCACAACGCTTGACTGAATTTCTTGCCACTCCACTGGAAATAGTTGCATCAAAATTTGCTCTATCAATAACTGCACTAATAGAAGATGCCTTTTTTGCAGTCTCTTTAATATGAAATGATGAGATCCTTTGCCCATTTAGTTCAATGGAGTTGGACTTTTCTGAAGAGCCTCGTTTAGACCAAAGCGGCTCATCAGCCTCAGCAATCCTGGCAAAGAAATGAGAATTCTCAAATTTCTGTAGCAACAATGCAGTTTGTCTTTTGTGAACCTCCATCCTTAAAAGGGATTCACCAGCATAAGCATCCCCCTGGTGATTCGTGTTCACATGTTCCAGGTCTTTCTGCTCTTCTCTAGTAGGGTTCAGTTGCTCTTCTCTAGACACTAAGTCATCTCTGTTTTCAATATTTCCATTTTCTTTGTCATGACTGTGAGACATGCCACTTTTACTCATCACAGCGGCAACTTTAAATGGAGTAATAATCTCCATGTCCTGCTTACAAGCAGACAGGCATGCTATAATCTGAACTTGTTCACCTGAATTCAAAACATCAATTAGATCCTATCAGCTTCCCATGTCAACTGGCAGACCAAATCAGGCATTTAAACACTCTGATTCATGTACCAAAGAAGTAAAGAATCTTACCCGGAAAGAGAAAGGAACGATCTAGGGAGCGAAAGAACTGCATATCTGACACATGATTCCAATCTTCAGGAAGTTCCTCTATAAAAACAAATTCAAAATCAGACGAACCACATTTCATCACATAAGCAGAACAATCCTACCCATAACATAATCAATTATCATAGACAAAAAAAAAAACATGTCCTCCTAACACTTTAAACCGAGTGCTAACAAAAACCATGTTGGGTCGAATTTCACTCATGTCCAAATCTGAGTTGCCACTACGTTAATAACAAAGTGATGATCAATGCAGAAGGAAGTATGTCTAAACAAATATTTTCATAATTTAGTCTAGCTAATGCATAAATGATAAATAACTTTGGATAAGCTAAACGAGGGAATTTCTATAAAAGTCGAAATACAAAGTTGATTTTAACATGTTGGAAAATTCAACACATTTTACTTGTAGTTTTCTTCGCTTAAAAATTTATCCAAACAAGACTTAATCAGTTAAGTTCTACACTACATTCTCCTTGATCTCACTCTTTGAGTAGAACTCAAACACACTCCTTGATCTCACTCTAATTTCCTGTTTCATTAAAATAATGAATCAAACTCTGGCTTAAGTAAGGAAGAAAAAAAGAGGAGTTTGTAGGAGCATTGAAAGACATACTGTAAGGAATAGTGATCCATCCTTCCTCTTCAGAAACATCCAAGTGCTTAGCCAAAACGGAGGCGTCGTTTTTGGAAGTGAAACGGAGAGCACCGTTTTCGCCATCGACCTCTCCGTCGAAGCGGCCGACTTGGAGATAGGGGTCCTCGGCTATGAGACTCTCCAAAGACGACACGCTGTCTGCGCGGGGCTCTGGAGTCGACGGAGTCGGAGTCGGAGTCGGAGTCTTCGTGGGACTTGGGGCTGTGGTGGACGAAGGCTTTTCCCTATCGGAGTAGACGTGCGTGGTGGTACGCATCAGGAAATTCATCGTGTGAGTTTGTCTGGAAATCGGAATCCGAGGGTTTAGGGGTGATTGGTGAATTTGAGAAAGTGAATGAGGGTGGTGGTTGGTTGGTTCAGTGAATCAGTGATGGTAGTGAGAATGGAGTAAGGGAATGAGTGAGTGAAGAAGGAATTGAAGGATCGAAGAAAAGGAGAATTGGTACCTCTGATGAAGGATCCAACAGAGAGAGAGAGAGAATTAGAGCTCTCTGAGTAGTGCCAACTGCAATCTCGATCTGTTTCCGTTTCTGTTTATGCTACACTCCTCTTCCACCCTGCCGCAACACAATTTCATTCTTAATAAACCACCCCCTCAAACGCATCGTTTAGATCATGCCATACTCTACCTGTCTAATCCTCCTCACTTGGGGGTAATTACGTCAGCTTAGACTTTAATTACGATTTAAGGAAAATTACTGTGTTTTTCTTTTTCTGTTTTTCTTGTTCTTATTGTGATTTTAGTGAGATAGTTTTCTGTTCAAAACTCTATTAATTATTATTTTCCTTGCTAAAGACTTCAGAACTAAGATATTTTCAGAAAATTGAATCCAGTTTCACTCGTATCAATAATATTATAAAAAGTCTTTAATGTCTTTTAATAATTTTAGTCCAACTAAACTAATGAGAAAAAAATGTTTTTTTACTGATTAATCGGTAATTAGTAAAGGAATGACGAAGAAATGCATAGAGGGTAAATTTTTGACATAATGATATGTTTTGTAATTATTCTCCCGCAAAATGAGAAAATGCTTTAGGATTTTGTAGGATCCGAATAATATCTGTAGTTTTAAAAATATTGAAAACATAAATTAAATATAATACTTTTAGTTGCATATCAAACATATTTTTCTAACATATATTTTAATTAAACAAAAGTGAATCAAATAACATCTAACCAATGAGACAAGGTTGTTTGAGCAATGGTAATGTCACTTAAGAAAAACATATATAACTTAGTGAAAAATATACATAGCTTGAGCAGTGTTGAATCTTTTGAAAATATTATGAAGTACCAATAGATATATACAAATTTTGGATTGTCAAATACATAAAATATACAAAAATTAAAAAAATATTTATAACTAATTTATATATAAATAATTGAGGGATGAAAGCTACCCGCAACTTCTAACCTTCGTCATTGAGCTTGAGTGATAAGATCGTTCCATTAGTTTTGTGGCATATCATTTGATACTCATTTCAATGTTTTAGTAATATCTTGAAGCTAATAGAGTGAAAGCTTAAAGGGAGGAAAGGGAACTAATTTGTCTCTTCCTTTCTTGAGTCTTATCCGACTAACAAAATATTGTGAACTAAGTCTATAAAACTATTAGACCCCTAAAACATATAAGAAAAACTAATTGAGAAAAGTTATTCAAAAGGTAGTAAGAACTTTATTTAGATTTTCTTTTTAGAACTAATGTCACTAGTCTGAGACATTTTCAGGCGAGGCAAAAAGAGGTAACTTTTTTATCTCGGTTCAGAATCAAGGCATAAAATGGTACGATTTTGTCTCGGTTCGAACCTAACCAAAACAGTATGTTATTTGATTTTTTTTATTTTTTTCGCAGGCATTTATGCCTCGATTCAGTATGAACTGAGGCCGTATGGCCGCCTCTACTACCTCGGTTTGAGCTATAACTGAGGTAGTAGGGTCTTTTTTTTTATTTTTTTGATACTTCTGCCAGTCTTTACGTCTCGGTTGTGGCTTAAACCGATGCTATAGGGGTTTTCTGCTTCGGTTATGGTCACAACCGAGACATATTCCCCTGTTTTTTTTAAAGAACATGTTTGTTTCTGCAACATTCCCAACTGCAGAAACAGACCTGCATATAATTTCACAGCCAGAACCGTCCAGAAAAATTCAGAAGCATATATTTTGAATAAAAATTATATTAAAACTTAAATACATTCAATGTAATTATAAATCAACTTCTTAGAAGCATAAATCAATCAAATGTAATCATAAAACAACTTCGAAGCATAAATCAATCCAATGTACAAAGTTAAATTAATAATAATGTACAAAAGCATAAAACAACTCAGAAGCATAAACTTAGAACTTACTATATCCTAAAATCTACTACATACTATTATATAATTGAATTACATATTTAGTCAATGCTTTCCTCACGAGTTTAAGTGATTTCTCTGGAATTGGAGCAGTCATATTGAATTTTTGCATAAAACACAATGATTTCAATTAGTGTATATGAAATCTAAACTATATAGAAAATAAAATTCAAACCTAAATATTATCCTTTGTTATCCACTGGTGTAATGTGCACGAATAATGGTCATCATCCAAAACATGACGTAGTAACCACATTCATATGACCCCGTTTGTCTATTACACTACAATATATCGTCATAATTATAAAATGTTAAGTAACATCATTGGAATAGAACATAATGTAACAAAGTATGGACTAAAATACCAAACCTTAAGCTGTAGCAGTAGCTCTCCCAGATAACATCATATGTGTTGCAAGGGAACTATTAAAAAAAATTGCTTTAGCATACATTTATATGACAAAGAAAGTTGAAACATTGAGGTTCTTACCAATCTATTACATGTCTAAGAGGGTTGGGAAGAGACTTGTGCAATAATGAACAAAACCAAACAATAGTGTTCTCTGGTATGGAGATCACAAGTAGCTGCCAATGACGCATGAAATTGGTAATAACTTAATTGTCATATACCAAAATTAATAAATGAAACTTTAAAGTTAGCAAACTTCACTTACCCAAGTATATAAGGGAGAAAATATATCTCTTTCCCTATTGCAAAACAGTTGGTGATGTATGTTTGGATATCATCAAATTTATTTATTTCATGAGTCATAAAGGGGTCAATGAACCCATATACATCAATAGGGCTACCATCCCTTACAAATACCCCATTCCGGTTATTAAGAGTTTCACTTGAAAATTTTTCAAGTACTAACTCTGATTCTCACTTGATGCTTTTTTCTTAAGCAATTTTGAGTCATACCATGTACTAAATAAAAATTACAATGTTTTATAATCACACCTTAGAAAATTACAAGTCATGCGATATAATCAATCATTCAAGTTATATAGATTAATTAAAATGAACAAAAGAAAATAGAGTAAATGGCGAGAAACTCTAAAAAAACCTTTTAAAGTTTATCTTTAACATAAAAAGAACTACTATTAAGTCACAATTCGGTCAAAGAAAGAAGAATTGGCTAACTTAACAGACAAAAACAAAACGATGACACAAAAAAACACTACCCAATTCGTGTATCAAAGTAAGATTAAGCTGAATAATAAATTTGAGTGTTAAACAAGATAAATTTATTTCTTGTAAACAAGACAATTAGTTTTTAAAAATAAAAAATTAACATAACAAATTTAAGGAATAATATTTTAAATTGAGAGGAGAATTATATTTTTCTAACTATATTATGTTTATTATTATTCTTATTATTATTTGAATTATTTTTATTATTATTATTATTTGTATTATTACTATTACTATTGTTATATTAATTAGAATTTAATATGTATTAATATATTTAAGATAGGTTATACACTTTTGTTTAAGTCTAAAATAGTTTATAATCCAATTTAGGAGTGTTAGAAGTTGGTAAAAGTGGTTAAAAAAGGTTATGGGTGGTCTAAAAGTGTTAATTTTTGCAGAATTATGGAGTACAACTAGGCAAGCAGAATTGGCTAGTTGGGCGAGCCAACTCACTTAACTTAAGTAGTTTGATGTTTTGACTCTAGCTGGGCGAGCAAAATTTGCTGTGTATGGTTTTAAAGGATATACTGATTTGTTGTATGATCTATGGAAATGTGAAGAACTTATGTTTAAATGGAAATAAGATTATGTCTATATCATTATGTATGATATGATGAAGATGATGAGCATGTTATTGATAAAGTAAAATGGTTTCATGTGGGTTATGTTATGATACATAAAGTTGTATGTGTATGTATTTTTATTGAATGGAAAGTTATGTAAATGAGTTCCAAGGAGGAACTTCTAGGTGGTGGTTTTCAAGTATTGTTAGTATAGATGGTCAGAGTTAAGTTGGTGTTTATCCTGACATTCCAATGATCATTCATGTCCAATTAAAGAATAATGAGTCATGTCGTGAGAATAGCAGGAGGTCCTAGCTTGGGGCCTATCTCTAGTTGGCAAAGACATTTAAATGATCAACCTCGTGTGGTAGCTTGGGGTAGTACAGTTGTTCCATAGGTGCAGGAACATCTATAACTCGACATTTCATACAATATCCAGATAGCAATCTAGGTCCTTGCATGTTAAGATGTTTGGGTTGATGTATATTATATAAATTATTCATGTATGCTATGTTATAAATGTTATATGACTTGTCTTGTATCTAGCTTACCATTGCTTTTGTGATGTCTGCCATTGTGTATGTTTGTCATTTGTGATGATTACTTTGGTGGGGCGTTAGGGAAGAGATATCTCTTTAGTCATTTCAGCGTGGGGAGAAAGATAAAGTATAGATAGGTTCGTTCTTCAAGCGTATAATCTTTTCCTCTAGAAATCTTTTTTAAGTTTTAACTATGTAGCATTTTATTTCAGTAGTTTATACAATTAAAATGGAATGTTACACAAATAATAATAATAATAAATAATTAAAATAATAATGATAATAATAATAATAAATAATAATAATCAAATTCTGATGTATCTGGTGATAAAAATATATGAAAAACAAAATTAAAATTCAGTTTTGACATATTTTCGTAAAAAGCAATCATAAAAAAAAGACAATTCGGTATTTTGAAAATCGAATTTCAGCCTTTATAAAACGGTGTTACGCATGTAAATATAATCTACATTATGGTTAATCAGAAGGAAAGTAATTTATCATCGTAAATAAAAAAAGTAACTGTGTTACAGCAGAAAAAAAAATAACTCCACGTCGTTAATAATTGGTGGTGCTGTGATAAGTCATCAAATAAAAAACAGTGATATATTGAATATGTATTTTGATTTATCAGTATCTAAAAAAATTTGTTGGAATTTCATATTATTAGAGTTTAATATATTGAATTTTAACATCGTTTTTTTATTCTTTCTCACTTTTAGTTAATTGGGCGTACACTAATATCAGTTAGTTTTATATCTTAATTTTTATTTGAGTACAACCTTAGAATTTTATCATCTGTGAATACAACTTAAATCATATATAAAAAATAAGATTAAATATGTTTTTAGATTGTTTATGTTTTAAATTTTAAACCAGTGTGATTTTAAATTTTTGAAATAAATAAATATAGTTCATATATCATTTAAAGATGACTTTTGAATTGTATACATTATTTTGATAAATTTTAATTTAAATATCAATACAGTATATTGTTAAAAAAATTATATTTGTTCATTCTTAAAATTTAAAAACTAAAATATATGAAAATTTGAAACAAAATAAATTTCAATAAAGTAAATTTTAATTTCACATCCAAAATTTAAAGACTAAAAACGTATTTGACCTGTAATATTATAATTGACATCATCTTTAAAGAAATTCCTATGTAATGAAACAGAAACACCAACTTTCAGAAAATTCAGAAAACAACACAAAGCCCTTAATCAGGAACAGGTTGCGATGAAGAATAACATTAAAAGGTTAAGAAACCTACATCTTACCCTTCTTATCCTTTTCCTTCTTATCCTTTTCCTTCTTCTTCTTTTCCGCTTCAAGAGTCAAGGCATAAATCCAAATCAGTATTCCTATGCATGATATTGTAAGATCATATTTGATTTTTTTTCCCATTTGCTGTTACAACTTTCCTGCAAAACATGTGATTGTACTATAAAATCATAACGAAACAAAAGACAACAATAGTTTCATCATGACGAGTCACTAAAAGGTATAAAAACCATATCTCAACTCACAATGGACGTCCTCTGTAACATTCCTAAGCTCTCCCGGATGGTCCTGAATAAGTTTTTGAACATATTGCAGCATTTGAAAACAATGTTTTCACTGTTTCATATCCTCCAAACAACTCCACAAAATTTAAGGCAGTAAAATAGGATGCCGGCAATGAATATAACAACTCCACAAAATCCTTTCTTCAACCCTACCATGTTAACTACGAGTAGAAGCAGGCCCTAATCCACATACCTATGAGTTGTGCACCTCTGATTTAAACCTGCACCCGCACCTATTGCATTCTTGTATCATCTCAGTCTTAAAAAGAAAAATCAAACCAAAAAATCAAACCTTTATGCAAAAAATCAAACCTTAGCTTGTTTCCAGAAAAACTGTAAATTCCGTTGGATTTCACATAATCTCTTATCCCGGAAACAGGAGATGGATGGAATAGTACTCTTTCGAACCACGACCACATTTTGAATTTGGAAACCCTAAAAGCTGCGATCCATATAACTGCCATACCCACTTACGAAACGAGGCCATTTCCGATTCCACAGCAAACTCCAAAAGCAGCACAACAATCACTTTTGCTTTCCACTGATATGAAAATAAACTTTTAACATATATTATTTTAGGTTTTTAACATATATGAAGTTATAATATTATAGTTAATGGTAACGTTAAATTGATATTCATTATTTCTAAATCGACTTCAATTAATATAATTTCAATTTATAATGAATCTTAAATAAAAATATGTTAGAGGAACTGTGAGGACTCAAAAAAAAAAAAAAAAAAAAAAAAAAAAAAACGTGCGTCCACGTGGCGGCAGGAGAGCGAGCCACCTCAGCAGTCTGCATGGCCGACAACAGTGCCCGACAGCCACTGACGGACGCCAGCTGCCGCACGTCCAGGTGAGTCAGCAGCGTCAGTGGAGCGCCGACTGCCAGCCTGTGAACGAGCGTCCGGCGTAGTGGAGTACACGTGGCGATCGCAGAGTGGACGTCCGGTAGTGGGGAAGAGTTTGTCGGCCAGACTGAACGTGCGTCGGCGATGGTGGAAAACGCGTGGCAACAGTGCAGTGGTCGACCGTCCGTTGTGGGCTGCTGAGGCGTAGTGGAGTGCGCTGGTGGGTGCGGAAGTGCGCTGGTGGGTGCGGGACGTGCGCTGGCAGGATGGAAAGCAAATCTGAGAATTTCTGAAATACTCTCCACCCTCTGCACGCACCCCTCTTTCCTTCATTTCTGAAACTCAAATTCTCTCCTCCTTCTCTCTACATTCTCTCTCTAAGGAACCACCATTCACCTCCTCCGTTCTATACTCCGGCAGCGTGGAAGGACGAACGTCAGGCAGGATTTCAGAGAGAACGTTCGGCCAGTAAAGCCTGGTAAGCCCTTCCTTTATCTTTAACGTTCGTCTTCTACGTACGCAAACTCATTTCTGAGTTGTGCGTTCGTTATTTTAGAATGGGGTAAGTCTGAGTTTTGGTATTTGGGGTTCGTTCGCATAGTTGGAGCGACGAGCGTTGACAGTAGGACAACCAGTCTTTGAGAGGTCGTGTCTTTGGGGTTGTGGACGTTCGTCATTTCCAGGTAAGGGAAGCTTATTTAATTTAACTGTTTGGATGTATGTGTGTGTGAACGTCCGTTAATTCCCTGCATGATGTTGAGATATGCTGAATGATGTGAATGATTTCATGAACGTTCGTTGTTAACAGTATGAATATAATGCATGACGTTGTTGTGATTTTGACTACATGAACGTTCTTATTGTTGGGTGAAGTGAGATATATGAATTTGCATGAGTTTGGCCTGTATGAAATATGGAAGTTGATATTAATATGAACGTATGAAATTATGAGATTTGGATGAAAAATGAACTGGAAAATATATGGTATGAAATGAGAAAAATTTCCCCTCTGATAGTATGCGTTCGCTACTGAACGGTCATTGACCGTTCGGTTTTGTTGGCAAAAATCATGGAAATGGGATTCTGTCATCTGGGTAGAATCCTGGTCGAGGACGAGCGTCCTCACACTAAAATTCTTTGCTTGAGCGTTCGTCCAAATAGTGCTCGGTTTTGAAAGAGCGTTCGTCAAAATAGTGCTCGGTTTTGACTGAGCGTTCGTCCAAATAGTGCTCGGCTTTGAGAAGAGCGTTCGTCCAAATAGTGCTCGGTTTTGACTGAGCGTTCGTCCAAATAGTGCTCGGTTTTGACTGAGCGTTTGTCCAAATAGTGCTCGGCTTTGAGAAGAGCGTTCGTCCAATTGTGCTCGGTCTTGAATGAGCGTTCGTCCAAATAGTGCTCGGTATTGAAATGAGCGTTCGTCCTAATAGTGCTCGGTTTTGAAATGAGCGTTCGTCCTAATAGTGCTCGGTATTATTTTGAGCGCTCGTTCTCTTTTTCCCACTAAATAGCGTTCGTCCAATGAACAGTGTTAGACTTGACATTTCTGAACTTAAACCGTTCGTTCTTTGATTCGAATGAGCGTCCTTTTGGTCTCACTTACAACGTTCGTCCTCTGTCTTTGGGGACAGAACGTTCGGCTTTGGTGATTTTCTTATGAACGATGAAAATGATTATGGAATGATGAATAGTGAATGATGAACAGTAAATGAGAGGAAATGAAAGTATGAATGTTTGATGAATAGTGAATGATGAACAATATATGAGATGAAATGAAAGTATGAATGTTGAATGAGAGTTCCAGGGATGATCATGAGAATTTGTAAAGTGTGACCGTGGCTAGACTTAGCAGGCGATTCGATCCTGATATTCCGTGACTACTCGTCTTCACATAGAAGGGGTATGTCATGCGTGGGAATGGCAGGAGGTCCCCGTCACATAACTGTAATTTGGACGGAACCGTCACATAATTGTAATTTGGACGGAATGGGCTAACCTCGGGTGGCAGCTGATGAGAATGCCAGTTACCACACCACCCGGGTGCGCGATCGTCGTAGCTACACGGGGAAATCTTATAATCCGGACAGTTGTGTTGAGTTTTATTTCGGATGTGCGTTAAAATATATTGATATGTGATGAATGCGTACGTTGATATGTATGTGTGAAAAGACTGTTTGCTGGAATTTATATGTTGATGCATGAGTTAAATTTCATAAGCTTACCCTTTCGTTTTCCTTGTGTTGTCCTTTGTTCTTGTACGTCCGTCTTGTCATTGCGATGATCGTCCGTGTGGATGTGAGCAGAGGGAGACGAGCGTTTGGATGAGGCGCTGAATGATGAGAACCTGATAGAAGTCGAAGTGAAGACAGAAGAGTGAGACGCTCGGCTTTTAGTTGTTGGCATGAGTGGTCGTTCGATCACCTCTGGTTTTCGTTTAAGTTGAATTTGGTCGTTCGGTATTCGTCCTGTGTAAACCATTCGGTCAGATTTTCTTGTACGTTCGATCTCAAATTGTAAACTCTTGTATGGACGTGCAGTTGTGTACGCTCGTCCCTTAATGTTGTACTGTACTCAAGGACGTTCGTCCTTGATCATTCGTTCGTTTTTAATTTTAGTGGAAAACTGTTTGAGATTATTATTAAATGTGATTTTTCTGAATTTATAGTTATGACTGTATTTTTGGGATGTCAAATTAGTGGTATCAGAGCAGTTTTGTTCTTTTAAGGACATTGTAGGTTGTGAGTACACCATGCTTGTTTTGCTGTGTGCTCAACGTTCGTTTATTGAGTAATTTAAACTCTTTGAACTTAACTAACGATCGTTTTCTCTGCTTATCAGAGAGAACGAATGGCACCAAGGCCATTTCCTCCACCTATCGATCGTGAGGCGACGGACCATACCAGATTACTGGAATCAGTAATAGAGGCGCTTCAACAGCAGAACGCTGCTTTGGTATATCTGAACACAGTCACATTGCAAAGTTTGGAGGTCGCACGGGCAAACTTTGAAGCTACCGAAAGACAGCTGATGGAGATCATAGGAATCACTAGGGACATTATCAGAACGTTTATTTCCTCTAGAAATCAATGAACCGAGTTGAGTTTAGAGTGTTTCCGCCAACATCATCCAGCTAAGTTCACTGAGAGGTGTCCCCCTCAGGAGGTGGAAAGGACTCAAGTATTAGAAAAGAATGTGACGGAATTGGAACAGCACAAGGGGCAATAATAACAGACAAAAAGAGGAGCCATATCTTTAAGGAACAATGATAATCTAAGAAGGACACCTTATGATCGTTCAGTACTACCTTCTGTTCTGGTAGGTGTCAACCAAAATTTTTGGTGACTGTCGGTCGGTCTAGACAGAAAGAGACCGTAAAATGTTTTGAGTGTGGGGGACAACACTTTTGATCAACGTGTTCCCAGTTGTTAGGAGTAAAGTCAGGTATTCATTGTGGGAGGAACGGAGACTTAAAACGTAAGTGTAATATGGGAGAATGAACGGCCAGACGGATAGGACAACTCGAAAGCATGAAGGCATGGATGTCATGCTGGGAATGGATTGGTTGACTATCAACCGTATTCTTTTTGACTATGGTCAAAAGTAGTTGGTGTTTCCCGACCTGCAGGGTTTAGAGCTAATCGCGAACAAGGAAGTCTTGACGGATGTTAGTAATGGAGCCGTGTGTTTTGTAGTATTAATTCAACAGAAATTGTGATATACGAGTTCGGGTATCTCAAATTCAATTATGCTGCTTTATTGGTTATATTCTCTAACGCGGTTAGTGGTATAATGTGTGTAGATACTTGAAGGATATAATTTTACGCACTCTTGTTTCATATTTGGAACATTATAAGAATGTGTTAGCTTAAGAGTATAAAGAGGAGAGTTATATTCGAAGAAAGTAAATCTTATTTTCGGAAATAAGACAAATACCATATAATTCATTAATTTAGGCCTTTAAGGCCATGGAGACTACACATATTTTTCAAACCTCATAAGTTATAACCAGATACCATAATGTTCGTGTGAAAATGGTACCACACACGTTAAACGGGCAAACATAAAAAGTAAAGCAGATAAATATTACAGTCCATAAAAGACGCAAATAAGCAAATAAACAAAAGCAAATAAAAGATGTTCAGGGTTCGATCAATGCTGATCGTTAATATTACAGACCATTAAATAATAATATTTAGTGAAAAAATTCTCGAGCTGGTTGTGGTGGCCTAAGGGAGAGCTCCGTCGAAGGAGCTCTGGTTCGGAATGTGAGAAGCATGGGTGGAGGGATTTGTCGTACGTCTCTGTCGTCGTCAATGATGATCGGAACTGGGAACAAATTCAGCAACCTCGGCGCCCTCATAATTACCCAGTCATATTCTTCCAACAAAGAAATTGTGTCAATAATGGAGAAGGAAGAGTAAAATTCAAACCAAAAATAGTGGTAATTAGGGTTCTTACCATACATGTACAGCGGCAGCTGAGAAAATCGGATGCCAGTGGGGTCTAAGTCGGCTTGCCAGCGCCTGACTCGGTTACCATGATTGTTGAACCAGCAGTGTACATTATATTCACTGACTTCTCCAAAGGCCCTTAGTCGAGACGCAATCTCGACAACTTGGGCTCTGCTGGGATGTGTGACCCCGTAGCTGAAGATATTGGGCATCATTTTGACCTGATCATCAGTAGGTCTCCACCGCTGACTGGTGTACCTCTCCATCTCCATCTCATTCATCTTCCTCTCAAAGTATTTCTAAAGCATAACGAAATAATAAAATAAAATAAAAAGGGCAAAAACAGAACAAAAATATTCAGTGTTTTCTTTATTTGTTTTGTTCCCTTTTAGGTTCTTTTGTCCAGCCAATCATTGTTGTTTAGTGTCCAGTCTCAGATCTGTTTCACGGTCCTCGCAAAGGTTCCTAAACGGATCTATGTCAATTTGTCCATGTCCGGTTCATACAAATAAATTTCTCTTTTTAAAGTTTTCTGTTTTTATGGGGTACGTGGCGTTGTTCTACCCGATTGTCTCTGCCATACCTTCAAACGAAGGGAGATTAACGTCTGGTTTCCAGCCGATATACCCCTTATCTTTGTTAAGACAGTGTGTTCTTAGTTTTAGTTAATAAAAGGAAAATAGAAGAAGAAGAAAGCAAATGCAGGAGCAGAAGTAAAAATAACAAAACGGAAAGTAAAGAAGAAAGCAGAATAAAATTGCGGGAAATAAAAGCTCAGAAAAGAAAAAGAAAAAAAAAAGAAAAGTACATGAAAGGAAGCAGAAAGAAGAAAGGGAAGAAAAGAAGCGAGAAGTAAAGAAAAAGAAGAGATAAGAGAAAGGAAATACTTACTCGAGGCGGAGCAAAGCCCAGGAACTTGTAGATTGAGGCTTGCCGGAAGACTCTCCGATCTCCAGCACTCAGGCGTTCAGATCTCGCAAAGTTTTCACTCTCAGAACTCTCGGTGCTCAGATCTCACTCTCTCTCACGCGCTCTAGAATCTTAACGTTTCGAAATGTCGCCCAACGCGGCTAGCACTTTGTTTTATAGCCAAGGAACCTCACTGTGCCCACAGTTCCGGTCATGTATACCGGAGTCTTCAACAGTATCGGTTATATATATATGTATATATAGTAGTATGCGATTTTTTACTACATTTTTGGGAGTGTGAATTATTCAAATTAGAGAGGACCTCTTGCTATAGGAGTGAGTGTAAATGTGTCATGATTTTAGTGTGAGAAATATGATATGTATGTTGAGCCAGAAGTATCTCTTTTTATGAGTGGTGAGAGTTGCCCCGATAAGCTCTTTGAACGGTGGAACTGCCCGGATAAGTTTGTTGTACGAGTTGTGGGAGGCAACTCAACACATCATGGAAGATGTGCATCGACCTTGGCAATCTTTTATGGAGTGATGAGAATAACGCTGGAGATGCAACCCGTTAGAGTTGAAGATAGCAACACCAAGCACTACGAGGGTAAAGCAGCCAGATTGGTGAAAGTCATCTGGGACGAGAAGACGGGTGACTCTACGTGGGAGGTGGAAGATGCCATGAAGGACTTATATCCCCATCTGTTCGGTCCTCCGTCCTAATTTTCGAGGACGAAAATTTTTGTAGTTGGGGGGAATGTGAGGACTCTAAAAAAAAAAAAAAAAAAAAAAAAAAAAACGTGCGTCCACGTGGCGGCAGGAGAGCGAGCCACCTCAGCAGTCTGCATGGCCGACAACAGTGCCCGACAGCCACTGACGGACGACAGCTGCCGCACGTCCAGGTGAGTCAGCAGCGTCAGTGGAGCGCCGACTGCCAGCCTGTGAACGAGCGTCCGGCGTAGTGGAGTACACGTGGCGATCGCAGAGTGGACGTCCGGTAGTGGGGAAGAGTTTGTCGGCCAGACTGAACGTGCGTCGGCGATGGTGGAAAACGCGTGGCAACAGTGCAGTGGTCGACCGTCCGTTGTGGGCTGCTGAGGCGTAGTGGAGTGCGCTGGTGGGTGCGGAAGTGCGCTGGTGGGTGCGGGACGTGCGCTGGCAGGATGGAAAGCAAATCTGAGAATTTCTGAAATACTCTCCACCCTCTGCACGCACCCCTCTTTCCTTCATTTCTGAAACTCAAATTCTCTCCTCCTTCTCTCTACATTCTCTCTCTAAGGAACCACCATTCACCTCCTCCGTTCTATACTCCGGCAGCGTGGAAGGACGAACGTCAGGCAGGATTTCAGAGAGAACGTTCGGCCAGTAAAGCCTGGTAAGCCCTTCCTTTATCTTTAACGTTCGTCTTCTACGTACGTAAACTCATTTCTGAGTTGTGCGTTCGTTATTTTAGAATGGGGTAAGTCTGAGTTTTGGTATTTGGGGTTCGTTCGCATAGTTGGAGCGACGAGCGTTGACAGTAGGACAACCAGTCTTTGAGAGGTCGTGTCTTTGGGGTTGTGGACGTTCGTCATTTCCAGGTAAGGGAAGCTTATTTAATTTAACTGTTTGGATGTATGTGTGTGTGAACGTCCGTTAATTCCCTGCATGATGTTGAGATATGCTGAATGATGTGAATGATTTCATGAACGTTCGTTGTTAACAGTATGAATATAATGCATGACGTTGTTGTGATTTTGACTACATGAACGTTCTTATTGTTGGGTGAAGTGAGATATATGAATTTGCATGAGTTTGGCCTGTATGAAATATGGAAGTTGATATTAATATGAACGTATGAAATTATGAGATTTGGATGAAAAATGAACTGGAAAATATATGGTATGAAATGAGAAAAATTTCCCCTCTGATAGTATGCGTTCGCTACTGAACGGTCATTGACCGTTCGGTTTTGTTGGCAAAAATCATGGAAATGGGATTCTGTCATCTGGGTAGAATCCTGGTCGAGGACGAGCGTCCTCACACTAAAATTCTTTGCTTGAGCGTTCGTCCAAATAGTGCTCGGTTTTGAAAGAGCGTTCGTCAAAATAGTGCTCGGTTTTGACTGAGCGTTCGTCCAAATAGTGCTCGGCTTTGAGAAGAGCGTTCGTCCAAATAGTGCTCGGTTTTGACTGAGCGTTCGTCCAAATAGTGCTCGGCTTTGAGAAGAGCGTTCGTCCAAATAGTGCTCGGTTTTGACTGAGCGTTTGTCCAAATAGTGCTCGGCTTTGAGAAGAGCGTTCGTCCAATTGTGCTCGGTCTTGAATGAGCGTTCGTCCAAATAGTGCTCGGTATTGAAATGAGCGTTCGTCCTAATAGTGCTCGGTTTTGAAATGAGCGTTCGTCCTAATAGTGCTCGGTATTATTTTGAGCGCTCGTTCTCTTTTTCCCACTAAATAGCGTTCGTCCAATGAACAGTGTTAGACTTGACATTTCTGAACTTAAACCGTTCGTTCTTTGATTCGAATGAGCGTCCTTTTGGTCTCACTTACAACGTTCGTCCTCTGTCTTTGGGGACAGAACGTTCGGCTTTGGTGATTTTCTTATGAACGATGAAAATGATTATGGAATGATGAATAGTGAATGATGAACAGTAAATGAGAGGAAATGAAAGTATGAATGTTTGATGAATAGTGAATGATGAACAGTATATGAGATGAAATGAAAGTATGAATGTTGAATGAGAGTTCCAGGGATGATCATGAGAATTTGTAAAGTGTGACCGTGGCTAGACTTAGCAGGCGATTCGATCCTGATATTCCGTGACTACTCGTCTTCACATAGAAGGGGTATGTCATGCATGGGAATGGCAGGAGGTCCCCGTCACATAACTGTAATTTGGACGGAACCGTCACATAATTGTAATTTGGACGGAATGGGCTAACCTCGGGTGGCAGCTGATGAGAATGCCAGTTACCACACCACCCGGGTGCGCGATCGTCGTAGCTACACGGGGAAATCTTATAATCCGGACAGTTGTGTTGAGTTTTATTTCGGATGTGCGTTAAAATATATTGATATGTGATGAATGCATACGTTGATATGTATGTGTGAAAAGACTGTTTGCTGGAATTTATATGTTGATGCATGAGTTAAATTTCATAAGCTTACCCTTTCGTTTTCCTTGTGTTGTCCTTTGTTCTTGTACGTCCGTCTTGTCATTGCGATGATCGTCCGTGTGGATGTGAGCAGAGGGAGACGAGCGTTTGGATGAGGCGCTGAATGATGAGAACCTGATAGAAGTCGAAGTGAAGACAGAAGAGTGAGACGCTCGGCTTTTAGTTGTTGGCATGAGTGGTCGTTCGATCACCTCTGGTTTTCGTTTAAGTTGAATTTGGTCGTTCGGTATTCGTCCTGTGTAAACCATTCGGTCAGATTTTCTTGTACGTTCGATCTCAAATTGTAAACTCTTGTATGGACGTGCAGTTGTGTACGCTCGTCCCTTAATGTTGTACTGTACTCAAGGACGTTCGTCCTTGATCATTCGTTCGTTTTTAATTTTAGTGGAAAACTGTTTGAGATTATTATTAAATGTGATTTTTCTGAATTTATAGTTATGACTGTATTTTTGGGATGTCACAGGAACAACAATTAAAATTTTCTCGTCAATATTTTACTTCGTTAAACCTATAAAAAATTAATATATAATACCAGATACACTCATAAAAAATTTCAAAATTTTCTATGTATTCAAGATATCTCAAATAAATATGTAAAGTATGAAAAAAGTCATAAAAAATAATACAAAAATAAAAAAAATACTTTTAACATACTAAAAATATAAATATGTGTACCCCTACAAAATAATCCTCTTTATGTATAAGTATTTATATACAAGTATAGATGAAAACATCATGTCTAAAAATTTGACTAATTTTTCGGTAACAACTAATATTAAATAAGTAAATTTTATTATTTTAATTTTGAGAGGAAATATTTCCCAAGATACTTTCACACAATGTTACATGGAGCACTCTTATAACAAAAACTTTAAAAGTTATATTAAAACGAAATGTAAATTAGCTAAAGAATGTTTCCTCATAATTTCTTAGCAGTTTTGCTAGGATTCCGAAAGATTCAAATTCAAAAGTATTTATATTATTATTATTATTATTATTATTATTATTATTATTATAATATACTGATATAATGTATATAATACTTAATATAATGAACTTATTTTCACTTGCTTTTTAAGATGGTAAGAATACAATTCTAAATAGTATAATTAATTAAATTACTTTTTTAAATATTTATGTAATGTAAATAGTACTTACATTATGACGTCCAGAAATAATAATAATAATAATACTAATAATAATAATAATAATAATAATTATTATTATTATTATTATTATATTACTGAAAATGTCAATTTATTAGACGAGTGTAAGGACCTTGTTTTCTTAAAGGGGTGGGGAAGCGTTTAATGCTGGGGGACACTAGCTGCCATAGGGGGAGGTGGGGTTTTGTTTTATTTGGAAAAATTGGGGAGACACACGTCTGGGTTTTTCTCTCATGATGGGCACTGTATCGTATAAAATATTAACCGAGTGGTTACAAACAACCAACCGGATATTCAGGTAATCTGTTTATATCTTATTCTGTTTATATTTTATTGGGCTTATATCAGTTTAAGATCCATGAGGTAAATTATAAATACAAAGCTAGGGCCAAAGGCCAGGTACGTTCCACTTACGCATCATTTACTCTACATTACTCTCCAATACTCAATAGTGATAATCATTCACAAAACATTCAACTAAGAGCCGAGGCTCCTCAAAATCACACGCCTAACTTGAGCGTCGGAGTACCTTTTGCAGGTACATCCACCCCCGTCCAAAAGGAGACCGATCGGCTTGCGCCAACACCGATCGGCCAACAACTGGAGTTTGGAGGCGAGCGAGCGGCCCAGACACATCAACAGGTTAGTTTCTCGGTCCCAAAACTTTCCACCGAAACATTTTGGCGCCCACCGTGGGGCCGAGCGTCAAACCCAATGATGACCACAAGAAACCAAGACGAGCGTTCAGTCTCGACATCACTATTTCAGATCAACACCAGAAACTTTCGACAAAGTAAAAACTACAGTAGATGAATCATCATCTCTACGTGCGACGTCGTCAACAAGATAAGTATTTTTTGAAATATGAATATTTCATAAAATATCTAATTGATAATAGATATTATAACAACTATTTTTATGTTAAATATATAGTATAATCCATAATATATTATATGATATATGATATATAATATATAATATAGTACATAACTATAAATATAGTTATCTAATTATTATAACCGAAACATTCTTTGGCATGATTAAAATAGTCAAAGAAATTGTTGTGTTAGAGATAATTATCAACAACAATATTATAAAATCTCAAGACGGTTTAGATACCTTGTTGATTATATATGTTATTTATTCGGTGCAATTCATAATATCTGGTAACCGAATCATTTATTATACGGTTATATACCATAATATATATCATCATGAGAATTTTAACAAGACAACATCTTGAAAAAATATATATCAAAATCCACGCCATCAACTATGCGAGTGCAGACTAAGATCTAGTCATAAACGGACTTCATGCTTAAAGTATCATGGAATTCAATTAACGAAGGAGAGGTCTCCTATTGCAAACACTGATTGCCAATTTCGTCAGCAAAGTTCATAATTAACGATCAAGTCCAAGACCGAGCGGTAAATCCCCCTCGGGAGAGAGGTAAAGCCCTCTCAACGACGAACGGTAAATCCCGTTCACTAGGAAATACTCCTAGCTCAAAGCAGAGGTAAAACCCTCTCAAAGCCGAACGGTAAAGCCCGTTCCCTAGGAAGCACTCCTAGGTCGAAGACCGAGCAGTAAATCCCCCTCGGGCAAGAGGTAAAGCCCTCTCAACGACGAACGGTAAATCCCGTTCACTAGGAAACACTCCTAGCTCAAAGCAGAGGTAAAACCCTCTCAAAGTCGAACGGTAAAGCCCGTTCCCTAGGAAGCACTCCTAGGTCGAAGACCGAGCGGTAAATCCCCCTCGGGAGAGAGGTAAAGCCCTCTCAACGACGAACGGTAAATCCCGTTCACTAGGAAACACTCCTAGCTCAAAGCAGAGGTAAAACCCTCTCAAAGTCGAACGGTAAAGCCCGTTCCCTAGGAAGCACTCCTAGGTCGAAGACCGAGCGGTAAATCCCCCTCGGGAGAGAGGTAAAGCCCTCTCAACGACGAACGGTAAATCCCGTTCACTAGGAAACACTCCTAGCTCAAAGCAGAGGTAAAACCCTCTCAAAGTCGAACGGTAAAGCCCGTTCCCTAGGAAGCACTCCTAGGTCGAAGACCGAGCGGTAAATCCCCCTCGGGCGAGAGGTAAAGCCCTCTCAACGACGAACGGTAAATCCCGTTCACTAGGAAACGCTCCTAGCTCAAAGCAGAGGTAAAGCCCTCTCGGTAAATGTCGAAGGTCGAGAGGTAAATCCCTCTCGGTTAAAGTCGAGGGCCGAGAGGTAAATCCCTCTCGGTTAATGTAGAAGGTCGAGAGGTAAATCCCTCTCGGTAAATGTCGAAGGTCGAGAGGTAAAGCCCTCTCGGTAAATGTCGAAGGTCGAGAGGTAAATCCCTCTCGGTTAAAGTTGATTGTCGAGAGGTAAAGCTCTCTCAGTAAATGTCGAAGGTCGAGAGGTAAATCCCTCTCGGTTAAAGTCGAGGGCCGAGAGGTAAATCCCTCTCGGTTAATGTCGAAGGTTGAGAGGTAAATCCCTCTCGGTTAAAGTCGAGGGCCGAGAGGTAAATCCCTCTCGGTTAATGTAGAAGGTCGAGAGGTAAATCCCTCTCGGTAAATGTCGAAGGTCGAGAGGTAAAGCCCTCTCGGTAAATGTCGAAGGTCGAGAGGTAAATCCCTCTCGGTTAAAGTCGAGGGCCGAGAGGTAAATCCCTCTCGGTTAATGTAGAAGGTCGAGAGGTAAATCCCTCTCGGTTAATGTCGAAGGTCGAGAGGTAAATCCCTCTCGGTTAAAGTTGATTGTCGAGAGGTAAAGCTCTCTCGGTAAATATCGAAGGTCGAGAGGTAAATCCCTCTCGGTTAAAGTCGAGGGCCGAGAGGTAAATCCCTCTCGGTTAATGTAGAAGGTCGAGAGGTAAATCCCTCTTGGTTAAAGGAGAAGGTCGAGAGGTAAATCCCTCTCGGTTAATGTAGAAGGTCGAGAGGTAAATCCCTCTCGGTAAATGTCGAAGGTCGAGAGGTAAAGCCCTCTCGGTAAATGTCGAAGACCGAGAGGTAAATTCCTCTCGGTTCCGGTTGAAGGACGAGCGGTAAATCCTGCTCGGTTAATGTCGAAGGTCGAGAGGTAAAACCCTCTCGACAAATGTCGAAGACCGTGAGGTAAATTCCTCTCGGTTCCTATTGAAGGACGAGCGGTAAATCCCGCTCGGTTAAATGTCGAAGGTCGAGAGGTAAAACACTCTCGACAAATGTCAAAGACCGAGCGGTAAATTCCGCTCGGTTACTATTGAAGGTCGAGCGACAAAACGCTTTCGGTTTCGCCAACGCAGCCTCCCTCAAACTCATCAGTCCTATAGTTAACCACGGCTAAAGCCGACCGCTTAACTCGGACTTGGGGGGCATGTATCGTATAAAATATTAACCGAGTGGTTACAAACAACCAACCGGATATTCAGGTAATCAGTTTATATCTTATTCTGTTTATATTTTATTGGGCTTATATCAGCTTAAGATCCATGAGGTAAATTATAAATACAAAGCTAGGGCCAAAGGCCAGGTACGTTCCACTTACGCATCATTTACTCTACATTACTCTCCAATACTCAATAGTGATAATCATTCACAAAACATTCAACTAAGAGCCGAGGCTCCTCAAAATCACACGCCTAACTTGAGCGTCGGAGTACCTTTTGCAGGTACATCCACCCCCGTCCAAAAGGAGACCGATCGGCTTGCGCCAACACCGATCGGCCAACAACTGGAGTTTGGAGGCGAGCGAGCGGCCCAGACACATCAACAGGTTAGTTTCTCGGTCCCAAAACTTTCCACCGAAACAGGCACCATTCAACAAAACTGTAGACGTAGGAGATAAAAAGGGGTGCTGGGTGCTTAATTGGCTCTTGCTGCAAATTGAAGGAGGTGAAGTTCAGAGGTGCTGGAGTTGCAACGAGGCTTTAGATTACAAGTCTTGGAGGAGATTGAAAGGTGTTCGGTACTGCATCTGGATGAGTGCAAGGCTTGCTGGGAGAGGAGAAGTGAAGAACTGTTGGAGTTGGAAGGAGATCCAGACACTGCAAATCTTTTGGAGAAAGATTCAAGATTCGTAAAGGAAGTCTTCAAGAGGTAAGGGGAGCTAGATTTTTCGTTTTGATTGTTGAATTATGCTGTGTTTGATGCAAATCTGGGAAATTTGGGGATGAATTTGGGTTTCTGGTTTCTGGGTTTCTGGATTTCGCGATTCTGCAGAATTCTGCAGAAACGCGCGTACGTTCAAATTTTAGGATTGAAAATGGGACGTTCGTCCCATTGTTAATAGCGTTCGGTCTTTCTAAAAAGTTATATTGAACGTTCGGTATCTTTTCTGAACGTTCGCACACAAATAGCCAAATCTGAACGTTCGGTATTTTTCTGAACGTTCGTCCAAAGCCAAATTCTGAACGTTCGGTTTTTGTTCTGAGCGTTCGCCCGAATCGGCCAAATTAGTACGTTCGTCCACGTAGCTCGGCCATAATATGCTGAGCGTTCTTTTCAGTTGACGAGCGTTCTCGTTCGTTCTGAGTGTAGCGTTCGTCCGTCAACTTGAGCGTAGCGTTCATCCAGTTCGGCCTGTTGTTGAGCGTTCGTCCTGTAGTGTTCGTCCAAATCATCAAGTGAGCGTTCGTCCAAATCTTCCATTGAACGTTCGTTCATTCGCTGGTTAGTAGTGTTCGGTCAGTTGATGGTTAAGTGAGCGTTCGGTCTTCATAGGCGTTGAGCGCTCGTTCAAATATTGAATTCAAAATGGTGTTCGGTTTTGAGCGTTCGGCAGAATCTTTGATCTCACAGTGTTCGTCCATGAAGAGCTAGCATTAATAACGCTCGTCCCAATAGTGCTCGACTAAGAGTAACAGCGTTCGTCCAAACAGTGTCCGTCCAATAGCTTATGACGTTCGTCCAAATAGTTGACACGCACCTACACATTGGAGAATTTGTTTTCGATAGTTTTGGGGGTTCTGGATGTCCGTTTTGGACGTTCTCTAGGTCGTTTTGGGGGCTCTTGACCCTTTCGGAACTGTTGGTGATGGTTTCAAAGCTGTTTGAGTTATATTTATGTGAGTAATAAAGTGTTATAAAGAAAATGTGTTATGTGTACATTGTTTTGAGTTGTTAGATATATCTATTTGATATAGAAATATTGTGTGATTGGTTTGACATTGCAAATTGATATGAGAATGATGTTTGGATGGTTAAGTACTGTTGAAATCATGGTTGTATATGATTTGATTATGAGTTTCATGTTAAATGAAGAATTGAGGTTATTAATGATATGGTATTGTGATAATCTCACTTATGCATTTGAATATATTGAATATATGCTAAGTTCATGGTTGGCGAATATGTGATGATGATATGATATGGGCGTTATGGTATGGTTGGATTGGTATTGTAAGGATTATTGTATATGGGTATTTTGGTCAGATGATGTTATTAAACGAGTGGTGGATAGTAAGCGTTGTGCGTGTTGGCCCGGGGAATCTCTTTAGGTGAGTGATGGGAGGTATACTTGCACTTGTCCGGGGAAGCTCTTGTTCAGAGTGATGGAAGGTGACATTGTGTACTTGCCCGGGGAATCTCCCTATAGAGTGATGGGAAGGAACACTACACATTGGGGTAATGTGGAACCGCCCAGGGAATCTCTTACATTTATGTAAGAGTGGTGAGGGTGACGTGGGGTACTAGTCCGGTGAAGCTCGAGATAATTAAATTGGCGTTGTGCTTGCGGGCCGGGGAATCTCTTTAGGCGAGTGATGAGGGGTATACTTGCACTTGTCCGGGGAAGCTCTTGATTAGAGTGATGGAGGGTGACTTGTGTACTTGCTCGGGGAATCTCCCTATAGAGTGATGGGAAGCAGCACTACACATTAGGGTAATGTGTAACGGCCCGGGTAAGCTCTGAAAAGAGTGATGGGAGTGACGCTAGTACATATTGGTGTATGTATTTTGATTGATCTGTAATATTGGTGGATGTAGTCTGATTTATTTTGTAATGCATATTGGTGTATGCATTCTAATTTGATATTTTGATACATATTGGTATATGCATAAGGTTGAAGCATAATTAGTACTTGGGTATATAGTTTGATGTGGTTAAGGTGTGGATGATAGTATGTTATTATGAGTATATTTATGATGTATATAAATTGTATTTTTTGTTAGCTCACCCTTGCATTGTTTGTGTTGTGTGCTGTTTGGGTATGTTTCTCTGGCGATGATCATCCACTTGGATGGGAGCAGACGTTGTTGAGGAAATCCCTTTGGAGCAAGAGCTGGAGGATACTAAGGTTGCAGAGTAGTTTTCTTAGGGGTTTCCCATCTGAACACATGTAGTGTTCGAATCTATAAACTGTTGAAGTTTAGATTTTAGTTTCTTTTATTTCTGGATGACTGTAATTTCACATTTAATTACACGTCATGCTCCGATTGTTCTCTTTATTGGGATGTTGACGTCTTTATTATGTAATAATTGTTATTATATAAGCGGGATGTTACAACGAGCACAAGTATTTAGTATTTTTCTTTAAAGGAATTATTTAATAGTTAGAATTGTAGGGGCACGTGGGTTGTGATTTCACAGAATATTTAACAGGTAATTGCATTTGAAGAAGGAAAGAATTTGTTTTTCATATATATATTGAATAATGGTTCCTATTGTAAAATCATGACAGGGATAAATAGTGTGGGCATGTGGTTTTTTTTATATATGAATTAATAATAAACATTAAAATAAAAATATTAAAAGCACTAGTGAAGATATATCAATAATTAAAAATAATATTACATTGCAATATAAATTATTTATCACAACTTTAAGACATAACGTATATATCCTATGAAATCTTTGTACTTTGTTGTGTTATAAAAAAAAAGGTTTAATTGATTCGGAGTTTCATATATGTGCAGATTTGCTTCAATTCTTTGTATTTTAAAGTAGCTCAATTGGGTCCCTAGGTCTCTATTTATAAAAAATTGAATCAATAAAGTCTGTGTTTCTGTGGACGACGTTAAAAGTGTTGTCTGGTGGCTAAGTAAGGTTGCATTTGATAGGGACATGGTACATAAAGACGTATGTCAGGCTTCGAAAAACGTGCGTCCACGTGGCGTCCACGTGGCAGCAGGAGAGCGCGCCACATCAGCCGTGCACATGGCCGACAAACAGTGCCCGACACCACTGTCGAACGCCAGCTGTCGCACGCCCAACTGAATCAGAGCACAGTGGGAACGTGCGTCCGGCGTAGTGGAGAACAGTGTGTCAGTCAGGAAGAACGTGCGTCCGCGGTGGTGGAAGACGCGTGGCAACAGTGCAGTGGTCGACCGTCCGTTATGGGCTGTCAGAGAAGCGGCGGAGTGCGATGCCAGCGCAACTGCCAGAGTGAACGTGCGTCCGGCAGCAAGTGGGAACTCTGAACTTATTCTCCACTCACCCTGCACGCACCTCTCTTCTGCATTTTTCTGAGAAACCTAAGTTCTCTCCTCCTTCTCTCTACACTCTCTGCACCCTTCCCTCTCTAAGGAACCACCACTGCACCTCCTCCGATCAGTATCTTCGGCGCAGCTGAAGGACGCTCGACGTGGTACTCCAGAAGGACGTTCGGTTCGTGAAAACTGAACCGGTAAGTCCTTTCCTTCCTCTCTGACGTTCGTTTTCATGCATGCATGTTGTACGTTCGTCTTTTCCTCAAAATGGGTAGTTCTGATTTTAGTTTTTGGCGTTCGTTCGTATAGTGAATAAACGAGCGTTGGCGAGTTGAGTCTCTGTGGAGAGCGTCTGTGTGCGTCTGTGAACGTTTGTTCATTTTCCAGGTAAGGGAAGCTTATTTAATTTAACTGGTTTGATGTATGCTATGTGAACGTTCGTTATTTGGCTGTATGAAAGAAATGCATGATGTATGAAATGATGGTATGAACGTTCGTTATTTTACTGTATGATGTTTCTAGGGTGACTTGCATGAACGTTCGTTATTTTGATTATATGAAGCTGTTATGCTTGATTTATGTTGAACGTTCGTTTTTATGGAATGAGAATGATATATGACTGAGTTACATATTATGCATGAGATGGTGGATAAAATGAAATATATGAAATTGAGAGTTTGGGTTGATATGAACGAATGAGATGATTTGATTTTATGAGAAATGAACCTTCCATGAGATGTTGTGCGTTCGTTCTGAACGATCATTGACCGTTCGGTTTTGTTGGCAAAAATCATTGAAATGGGATTCTGTCATCTGGGTAGAATCCTGGTCGAATCATGTACGTTTGATAAACTTCTTTCTTTTTGTGTACTTGTATATATATATGTAACAGTGCATTTTTCCCGTTCGTACTACTTCTCCAAACTTCTCTTAGTTTATTTTCAAGATTTATCAATCTGAGTCACTGGACGTTCGGTCTTACACCAGACGTTCGCCCAGAATAGCGTTCGGTCTTACACTGGACGATCGTACTGGAAGGCGTTCGGTCTTACACTGAACGTACGCTCAAAGTGTCGTTCGGTTTCATACCGAGCGTTCGTCATAAATAGTGCTCGGCCTCGAGCGTTCGTTCAAATAGTGCTCGGACTCGAGCGTTCGTCCTAATAGTGCTCAGTTTTCAATTGAGCGTTCGTCCAAATAGTGCTCGGTCTCCAACTGAGCGTTCGTCCTAATAGTGCTCGGTTTCGAATTGAGCGTTCTTCCAAATAGTGCTCGGTCTCCAACTGAGCGTTCGTCCAAATAGTGCTCGGTCTCCAACTGAGCGTTCGTTCAAATAGTGCTCGGTTTTGAATTGAGCGTTCGTCCGAATAGTGCTCGGTATCATTTGAGCGCTCGTTCTCTTTTCCCACCAAATAGCGTTCGTCCAATGAACAGTACATGAGATTAATGAACAGTACATGATGAATAGTAAATGATGATGAATAGTAAGTGATGAAGAGATGAATGGAAAATTGTGACGTTTGAAAGAGCGTTCCGAGGAGGAACGACTCAAAACTTGATTATTAAGAGTTATAATGTATGAATGTGGTAAGCTTATCCGGTTGTTCATCCTGATGTTCCGTGAGTACTCGTCCTCACGTAGAGGGGGGTACGTCATGTGTGGGAACGGCAGGAGGTCCTAGTCCTGGTGATTATTTGGACAGATAGGACTAACCTCGGGTGGCAGCTGATGAGAGTTCCAGTTACTACATCACCCGGGTGCATGAACACCGAAGCTACACAGAGTTCATACAGTCCGGACAATCAGTCGTGTTGAGTTTCATTTAATGAGTACGTTAAAGTGGGCTGTTATGTAATGAATGTGTATGTTGAGATAGGCATGTATGTTGAATTATTTACCTGAAATTGTATGTTGATGCATGAGTTAAATTACGTAAGCTTACCCTTTCGTTTTCCTTGTGTTGTCCTTTGTTCTTGTACGTCCGTCTTGTCATTGCAATGATCATCCGTGTGGATGTGAGCAGAGAGAGATGAGCGTTTGGAAGAGTTACTGGAAGAAGAGAATCTGGTAGATGTGGAAGTGAAGACCGAGCAGTGAGACCGCCCTGCCAGTAGTGTATTTTGTTGAACTGAGTGGTCGTTCGACCACATCTTGCTTCCGTTTAAGTTTAAATTCGACCGTTCGGTAATTGTTTCTGTAAACCGTTCGGTCAGCTTTCTTGTACGTCCGGTTTATTCACTTGTAACTCTTGTGGAGACGTGCGGTTTTAAGCGCTCGTCATTATTGTTGAAGTTGCACTCAAGGACGTTCGTCCTTGAGCGTTCGTTTGTTTCAAAATTTTAAACTTTTAGTGTAAAACTGTTTGAGATTATTATTAAATGTGATTTTTCTAAATTTATAGTTATGACTGTATTTTTGGGATGTCACATTAGTGGTATCAGAGCAGTTTTGTTCTTTTAAGGACATTGTAGGTTGTGAGTGCACCATGCATGTTTTGCTGTGTGCTCGACATTCGTCTATTGAGTAATATAGACTCTTTGAACTTATCTAACGATCATTTCCTCTACTTTCCAGAGAACCAATGGCACCTAGACTTCCTCCTCCTCCACCACAGACCAATGAACATGATGTGCCCAATAACACGAGGCTGTTGGAATCTGTGATCGAGAAGCTACAAGAGCAGAATGCTGTTCTGATGCAGCAGAACGCGACTAATTCACAAAATCTCGAAGCTGCTCGCGCCAATTCTGAAATGACTCAGAGGCAACTAATGGAGATTCTTGCAGCTACTAGGGGTACGCCGGGAGCATCTACTTCGAATGCTACTCATCAGGTTGAGTGGACTTTGGAGAGCTTTTTGCAGCATCGCCCTGCAAGGTTCGATGGGAAGTGCCTTCCTGACGGAGTTGATCAATGGATAAGGGACATGGAACAGATCTATGATGCCAAGGATTGTCCAAACGATCGAAGACTGGCATTCACTGAATATTTATTGACTGGAGAGGCCAGTCATTGGTGGTCGACTGCGAAGATGTTGCTAACGGAATCTCACAGCCCTATTTCCTGGAAAGTCTTCAAGGAGAAGTTTTATGAGGAGTATTTTCCAGATAGTGTTCGTTTCGGCAAAGAAGTGGAATTTCTCCAGTTGGTGCAAGGTAATATGTCTGTTTCTGAGTACACCAACAGGTTCAAACATCTGGTCCGTTTTCATACCCTTGCCACCAGTGAAGTGTGGCAGTGCAGGAAGTTTGAAAATGGACTGAGAAGTGATCTTAAGGTATTGATATCCAGCCTCTGCATTAAGTCTTTTCCTGCCATGATTGAGAGAGCAAAAGTGTTAGAGAAAAATGTGGCTGAAGCAGAACGATTGAAGAAGCAACAACCACCAGCTAGAGGGCCGATCATGTCCAGGCCGAATATGAATCGGAACAGGTTGCCGTATGCTCGTCCAGCACAACCATCAAATTCTCAAGCTATGGTTGTTGCCGGACAGTCTGGACAGCATGGATCAGTCAGATGTTTTAAGTGTGGAGGACCACACTACCGATCGTCGTGTCCTCTGTTGGAGGGAGCAAAATACTGCACTCGCTGTAGAAGAAACGGTCACATGGAGCACGAGTGTAATATGGGCGGGCGTGCAGTAATGAGGCCGCCAAATGTCGGAAGGATGCAACAGAATCGGGGTGGAAGAGCACAAGCGGTTGGTCGTGTTTATGCTATAACAGGCGCCGAAGCTGCCAGTTCAGGTACGCTCGTCACTGGTACTTGCTTATTGCATGGAATGCCTGTTTGTGTGTTGTATGATTCGGGGGCAACACACTCCTTCATTTCGAAGGCGTGTGTTAAGAAATTGGGATTAGCCGAACGCGAGATGCAGTTCGACTTGGTAGTATCAACCCCAGCAGCGGGTGAGGTTAGGACGTCTACTGTATGTGTTAAATGTCCTATAGAGGTTGAAGGACGTAATTATAAGGTAAACCTCATCTGCCTACCCCTAAAGGATTTGGAAGTGATCCTAGGAATGGATTGGTTGGCTGCCAATCGCATTCTCATTGACTGTGGTGCTAAGGAATTGGTGTTTCCGGACGAGTACGAAGTAGAGCTATCAGTAACGCTCGGTCAGCTAAAGGAAGACATCGTGGATGGTGCTAGTTGTTTTCTGATCATGACGCATACGGACGAACGACTTGAAGGTTTGAATCATGAGCAATCGTCCAGTAAGTCGAGTGGAGAACGATCAGTCGTGGATGAATTCCCTGATGTATTTCCTGATGAAGTGCCTGGATTACCTCCTCCGCGCGAGGTGGAATTTACTATCGACCTAGTGTCGAATGCTGGACCTATCTCTATTGCACCCTATCGGATGTCGCCAGCAGAGTTAGCTGAACTCAAGGAACAGATTGAGGAGCTAATGGACAAGCAGTTTATCAGACCAAGCGCATCACCTTGGGGAGCGCCAGTACTCTTAGTGAAGAAGAAGGATGGCAGTTCTCGTCTCTACATTGATTACAGGCAGTTAAACAAGCTGACTATCAAGAATAAGTATCCTTTGCCTCGGATAGACGACCTACTGGATCAATTACATGGCGCGACCATATTTTCGAAGATTGATTTACGGTCGGGATACCATCAGATTCGGGTGAAGGAAGAAGACATCCAGAAGACAGCCTTCCGATCTCGTTATGGACACTACGAGTATGTAGTAATGCCATTCGGTGTGACAAACGCCCCAGCAATATTTATGGATTACATGAATTGTATCTTCAGGCCGTATCTAGACAAGTTCGTGGTTGTATTCATTGATGATATTTTGGTCTACTCCAAGAGCTATGAAGAACATGAGGATCATTTGAGGACTGTTCTGGGCATACTAAGAGAAAAGGAGTTGTACGCCAAGTTCTCTAAATGTGAATTTCTGATGAAGGAAGTGCAGTTCTTGGGACACATAGTTTCAGCTGGAGGAATATCAGTGGATCCGGCAAAAGTAAGAGCAGTATTGGAATGGGAGAGTCCACGTTCAGTAACTGAAGTTCGTAGCTTTGTGGGACTCGCGGGCTACTATAGACGGTTCATTGAAGGGTTTTCCAAGATAGTAGCTCCGTTGACTCAGCTGACAAGAAAAGATCAACCGTTCGCTTGGACCGATCGGTGTGAAGGAAGTTTCCAGGAATTGAAGAATAAGTTAACGAGCGCCCCGGTATTGGTCATTCCTGACGCGGCCAAACCATTCGTTGTGTATTGTGACGCGTCTCATCAGGGTTTGGGTTGTGTACTCATGCAAGAGAAACGGGTGGTTGCGTACGCTTCTCGGCAACTGAAGATTCACGAGAAGAATTATCCAACTCACGACCTGGAATTAGCAGCAGTCGTCTTTGCTTTGAAGATCTGGAGACACTACTTGTATGGTTCAACGTTCCAAGTATTCAGTGATCACAAGAGCCTCAAGTACCTGTTTGATCAGAAGGAGCTGAATATGAGACAGAGACGTTGGCTGGAGTTCTTGAAGGACTACGACTTTGAACTACTCTACCATCCGGGAAAAGCAAATGTGGTAGCAGATGCCTTAAGCAGAAAGGTAGTTCACGTCTCCTCCATGATGGTCCGAGAGTTAAGTTTGGTAGAAAGCTTTAGAGATCTAAGGTTACAGTTCGACTTGGAACCGAATGTTATTAAATGCTGTACTTGTAGAATCTCCAGTGATGTATTCGACCGAATCAGAGTGAAGCAGCGAGAGGATGAAGAGTTGGTGAAGATTTTGAGCGTACTCGGTACAGATCAAGCAAAACATTTTAACACTGGAACTGATGGTCTTCTACGCTACATGGATAGAACGTGCATTCCGAATGATGGCGAGTTGAAAAGAATCATTCTTGAGGAAGGACATCACAGTCGTCTTAGCATACACCCTGGCATGACTAAGATGTATCAAGACCTCAGGAACTCATTCTGGTGGCCAGGAATGAAGAGTGATGTTGCACGTTTTGTGGCATCCTGTTTAACGTGCCAATGAGCCAAGGCTGAACATCAGAGGCCTGGCGGTCTACTTCAGCAGTTAGAGATTCCAGAATGGAAGTGGGACAGCATTGCGATGGATTTCGTAACTCACTTACCTCGCACGGTCAGGAATCATGATTCTGTATGGGTAATTGTGGATCGACTGACGAAGAGTGCTCATTTCCTAGCAGTCAACCTGAAGATGTCTATGACGAACCTGGCTAAGCTTTATATCCAAGAAATTGTTCGCCTGCATGGAGTTCCATCCAGCATTGTTTCAGACCGAGACACGAGGTTTACTTCTCGGTTCTGGCGATCATTACAAAGTGAGCTCGGTAGTAAACTTCAAATGAGTTCGGCCTATCATCCTCAGACAGACGGTTAGTCCGAGAGAACCATTCAGACGCTTGAAGACTTATTGAGGACGTGTGTTCTAGATCACATGGGCGTCTGGGATGAAGTCTTGCCTTTAGTGGAGTTCACGTACAACAACAGTTTTCAAGCCAGTATAGGAATGGCTCCTTTTGAAGCTCTATATGGAAGGAAATGCCGAACGCCCTTGTGTTGGTTTCAGGAAGGGGAAAAGGTGTTAACCGGACAAGAACTCATTCAGCAGACGACTGAGAAGGTGAAGCTGATTCAAGAGAGGTTGAAAACGTCCAGGAGTCGACAGAAATCTTATGCTGACAAGAGGAGAAGACCCTTGGAGTTCGATGCAGGAGATCATGTCTTCCTTAGACTACATCCGACCACTGGTGTAGGGAGAGCCATCCGACCAAAGAAGTTGTCTCCCTAGTTCATCGGACCTTATCAAATCTTGAGAAAGATTGGGCCAGTTGCGTACGAGTTGTCTTTGCCGCCTCAGTTATCAAACTTGCATCCAGTCTTTCACGTTTCTCAACTCTGGAGGTACGTATCTGATCCTTCTCATGTATTGGAGTTGGAGAATATTCGTCTTCGTCAAGATTGTACGTTGGAAATGCAGCCGGTACGCATTGAAGATAGCGACACCAAGTACTACAAGAGGAAAGCAGTCAGATTGGTAAAAGTCGTCTGGGACGAGAAGACAGGCGACTCTACATGGGAAGTTGAAGATGCCATTAAGGATTTGTATCCCCATCTGTTCGAGACTCAGTCCTAATTTTCGAGGACGAAAATTTTTGTAGTTGGGGGGAATGTCAGGCCTCGAAAAACGTGCGTCCACGAGGCGTCCACGTGGCAGCAGGAGAGCGCGCCACATCAGCCGTGCACATGGCCGACAAACAGTGCCCGACACCACTGCCGAACGCCAGCTGTCGCACGCCCAACTGAATCAGAGCACAGTGGGAACGTGCGTTCGGCGTAGTGGAGAACAGTGTGTTAGTCAGGAAGAACGTGCGTCCGCGGTGGTGGAAGACGCGTGGCAACAGTGCAGTGGTCGACCGTCCGTTATGGGCTGTCAGAGAAGCGGCGGAGTGCGATGCCAGCGCAACTGCCAGAGTGAACGTGCGTCCGGCAGCAAGTGGGAACTCTAAACTTATTCTCCACTCACCCTGCACGCACCTCTCTTTTGCATTTTTCTGAGAAACCTAAGTTCTCTCCTCCTTCTCTCTACACTCTCTGCACCCTTCCCTCTCTAAGGAACCACCACTGCACCTCCTCCGATCAATATCTTCGGCGCAGCTGAAGGACGCTCGACGTGGTACTCCAGAAGGACGTTCGGTTCGTGAAAACTGAACCGGTAAGTCCTTTCCTTCCTCTCTGACGTTCGTTTTCATGCATGCATGTTGTACGTTCGTCTTTTCCTCAAAATGGGTAGTTCTGATTTTAGTTTTTGGCGTTCGTTCGTATAGTGAATAAACGAGCGTTGGCGAGTTGAGTCTCTGTGGAGAGCGTCTGTGTGCGTCTGTGAACGTTCGTTCATTTTCCAGGTAAGGGAAGCTTATTTAATTTAACTGGTTTGATGTATGCTATGTGAACGTTCGTTATTTGGCTGTATGAAAGAAATGCATGATGTATGAAATGATGGTATGAACGTTTGTTATTTTACTGTATGATGTTTCTAGGGTGACTTGCATGAACGTTCGTTATTTTGATTATATGAAGCTGTTATGCTTGATTTATGTTGAACGTTCGTTTTTATGGAATGAGAATGATATATGACTGAGTTACATATTATGCATGAGATGGTGGATAAAATGAAATATATGAAATTGAGAGTTTGGGTTGATATGAACGAATGAGATGATTTGATTTTATGAGAAATGAACCTTCCATGAGATGTTGTGCGTTCGTTCTGAACGATCATTGACCGTTCGGTTTTGTTGGCAAAAATCATTGAAATGGGATTCTGTCATCTGGGTAGAATCCTGGTCGAGGACGAACGTCCTCACTGTTTGAGCGTTCGGTTTGGCACTGTTGAATCATGTACGTTTGATAAACTTCTTTCTTTTTGTGTACTTGTATATATATATGTAACAGTGCATTTTTCCCGTTCGTACTACTTCTCCAAACTTCTCTTAGTTTATTTTCAAGATTTATCAATCTGAGTCACTGGACGTTCGGTCTTACACCAGACGTTCGCCCAGAATAGCGTTCGGTCTTACACTGGACGATCGTACTGGAAGGCGTTCGGTCTTACACTGAACATACGCTCAAAGTGTCGTTCGGTTTCATACCGAGCGTTCGTCATAAATAGTGCTCGGCCTCGAGCGTTCGTTCAAATAGTGCTCGGACTCGAGCGTTCGTCCTAATAGTGCTCAGTTTTCAATTGAGCGTTCGTCCAAATAGTGCTCGGTCTCCAACTGAGCGTTCGTCCTAATAGTGCTCGGTTTCGAATTGAGCGTTCGTCCAAATAGTGCTCGGTCTCCAACTGAGCGTTCGTCCAAATAGTGCTCGGTCTCCAACTGAGCGTTCGTTCAAATAGTGCTCGGTTTTGAATTGAGCGTTCGTCCGAATAGTGCTCGGTATCATTTGAGCGCTCGTTCTCTTTTCCCACCAAATAGCGTTCGTCCAATGAACAGTACATGAGATTAATGAACAGTACATGATGAATAGTAAATGATGATGAATAGTAAGTGATGAAGAGATGAATGGAAAATTGTGACGTTTGAAAGAGCGTTCCGAGGAGGAACGACTCAGAACTTGATTATTAAGAGTTATAATGTATGAATGTGGTAAGCTTATCCGGTTGTTCATCCTGATGTTCCGTGAGTACTCGTCCTCACGTAGAGGGGGGTACGTCATGTGTGGGAACGGCAGGAGGTCCTAGTCCTGGTGATTATTTGGACAGATAGGACTAACCTCGGGTGGCAGCTGATGAGAGTTCCAGTTACTACATCACCCGGGTGCATGAACACCGAAGCTACACAGAGTTCATACAGTCCGGACAATCAGTCGTGTTGAGTTTCATTTAATGAGTACGTTAAAGTGGGCTGTTATGTAATGAATGTGTATGTTGAGATAGGCATGTATGTTGAATTATTTACCTGAAATTGTATGTTGATGCATGAGTTAAATTACGTAAGCTTACCCTTTCGTTTTCCTTGTGTTGTCCTTTGTTCTTGTACGTCCGTCTTGTCATTGCAATGATCATCCGTGTGGATGTGAGCAGAGAGAGATGAGCGTTTGGAAGAGTTACTGGAAGAAGAGAATCTGGTAGATGTGGAAGTGAAGACCGAGCAGTGAGACCGCCCTGCCAGTAGTGTATTTTGTTGAACTGAGTGGTCGTTCGACCACATCTTGCTTCCGTTTAAGTTTAAATTCGACCGTTCGGTAATTGTTTCTATAAACCGTTCGGTCAGCTTTCTTGTACGTCCGGTTTATTCACTTGTAACTTTTGTGGAGACGTGCGGTTTTAAGCGCTCGTCATTATTGTTGAAGTTGCACTCAAGGATGTTCGTCCTTGAGCGTTCGTTTGTTTCAAAATTTTAAACTTTTAGTGTAAAACTGTTTGAGATTATTATTAAATGTGATTTTTCTAAATTTATAGTTATGACTGTATTTTTGGGATGTCACAACGTACTTAAATGATTTTTAATTTAAAGAAAGAGTGCGAATAAAGCAATTACTCTTGAAAATTAGATTGGAAAAGACGATGGAAAAGAAAACAGATAGACAAATCGGAAGGGTAGCGTAGAAGAAGGGGATTGTGCAGTTTTGGTTAGGGTTCTGAGGAAAATTTGGAAAAGGAATGAACAGAGAGTTGAAAAGGAGGGAATGAGGTTTATAGTTGGGTTAAGAAACAACATGCATTGCAGACACCATACAACCATTGCGTTTTCTTTCCCTTTCTTTATTTTTTCTTGTTGGTTGGGTTGGTGCAGTAGTACAAAAATTTATCATAAAACCAATTTCTTCTTCTTTTTCTTCTTTTCTGTTTACAAGGCAGAACACTTTTCTATTATCTATCAAAACCTTCAAATCCATTAGATTCAACCTCTGAATTCATCATTCCAATTCCCTAATTTCCTTTTGGTCATGCAAGTCTTGACCCCGCCATCAGAACCTTGGTAGCCACCGCGTAGCACCTCCACCAAAACCTGGAAAACAGAAAAATCAAACCGGCCCCAATCCATTGCAACCATGGCAGAACACGAACCCTAATCGTAGACAATCCCACATCGCCATCTTCCACCATCACCATTCATCTTCAGGGAAGTAACCATCATCCACGAACCAATTGTCGTCGCTCACCACCATCAACAACCATCACCGTCGTTGTTGGCCGAGGGGTTCTTTTCGGTGCGACACGCCATAGCTTCAAGCCTTGAATTTTCCAACCTGGTCATCCAATGAACCATCTTCTGCTTGGATCTTGTTCGGTGCAAATGAGTGGTTGATAGGAGTTGTTTTTAACCCACAAACCCTATTTCCCCCAATTTCGCACACACCCAATATCTTATCCTAATATCTTTTAATTTGATTTCCAGAAATAACATTAATGTTATGTGTTTTTATTATATTTATCATATTTTAAACTTTTTTTAAAATTAAAAATCAATTAAGTCCACATAATGACGTCTTTATATGCCACGTGGTTATGAAATTTAACGCTGTTCACAGAATTTAACGGTATGGATTTTATTGATTCAATTTTACGTAAAAAGAGACTCAATTGAACTCTTTCAAAATACGGAGACTTAATGACGCAAGACCTCCGAATCAATTAAACCTAAAAGAAAAGTAATTCAAAGGTTGTCTGTTTCAGGCCTCGAAAATGACAAACATAGTGGAGTCCACGTGGCAGCAGGAGAGCACGCCACCTCAGACCGTGCACAGGGGCGACAACAGACTCTGACGCGCCACCAACGGACGCCAACTGTCGCACGTGGAGCTGAGTCAGGAATCGGAAGTGGAAACCACGTGGCGACCGCTGAGTGGACGTCTAGCATGGCTGCCAGGGTGTGAACGTGCGTTTTCGGTAATGGATTACATGTGTGCGCCTGGGAGAGGATAACCGTCCGGTATGGGCTGTCAGGAGCGTAGTAGAGTGCGCTGGCATAGTGGGGACGTGCGCTGGAGGAGTGGAAAGCAGAAGCTGAGAACTTATTCTCCTCCCTCGGCACGTGCGTCCCAGTGTTTCATTTCTGAGAATTCAATTCTCTCCACCTTCTCTCTTCATTTTTTCTGCACCCTCTCTCTAAGAGCCACCGTTTAATCTCCTCCGTTCTGTATTTACTGCACCGTTGAAGGACGCTCGGCGTAAAGGACTCCAAAAGAACCGTTTGGTTGGTGAAGCTTGGCTGTTTGGATTAATGAGCGTTGACGAGTGGAGGATTTTGTAGTGGAAAGGAGAAATTGTATGCGTCTGTGGACGTTCGGTCATTTCCAGGTAAGGGGAGCTTATTTAATTTAATTCATGTGGTATGCTTTGTATGAACGTTCGTTAATTTACTGCCTGAAATTAATGCATGATGTATGATATGTATGAATTGTATGAACGTTCGTTTTCTTGGTGAAATGAGATATATGAGTTTACATGATATGGATTGTATAAAATGTGGAAGTTGATGTTGATATGAACGTATGGAACTATGAGAATTGCATGTTGAGATTGAACTGGAATGTAAATAAATTGAAAAAGAGTTTCCCTTCATATTGAACGTTCGTGCTGAACGGTCTTTGACCGTTCGGTCTCCCTTTTTAATAGTCAGAATGGGATTCGCTCATTTGGAATGATCCCTGGTCGAGGACGAGCGTCCTCAAGTTCCACTGCCTTGTTGAGCGTTCGGCCAAGCTTTGTTGTATCTAGTATGTTTGAAAAGTTTATTTCCGTTCGTAAAATCTATTATTTTAAGGTTATAAACGTTCGGTCTCACACCTGACGTTCGTACTTAGGAGTGTTCGGTCTTATATCGAACGCTCGTTCTAAATGGTGTTCGGTCTTATACCGAACGCTCGATCTAATTGGTGCTCGGTCTCACACCGAGCGTTCGTCCAAAATGGTACTCGGTTTTGAGCTGAGCAATCGTCCTTTAGGGTGCTCGGTTTTATGCTGAGCGCTCGTTCTAATTGATGTTCGGTCTTTAACCGAACGTTCGTTCAAATTAGTGTTCGGTCTTACACCGAACGTTCGTTCAAATTGGTGTTCGGTCTTACACCGAACGTTCGTTCAAATTGGTGTTCGGTCTTACACCGAACGTTCGTTCAAATTGGTGTTCGGTCTTACACCGAACGTTCGTTCTAATTGATGTTCGGTCTTATACCGAACGTTCGTTCTAAAGGGTGTTCGGTTTTATTCTGAACGCTCGCTCAAAATGGTGCTCGGTCTTAGATTGAGCATTCGTTTTCTGATTCTTAACGAGCGTCCTTTCGTCCCAGTTTGCAGGGTTCGTCCTCGTTCTCTCTGTAACTCTACCATTCGTACTCTGATTCGAACAAGCGTCTTTGGGTCTCGCTCACAGCGTTCGTCCTCGGCCTTATTGGGGACAGAACGTTCGGTTTTTGATGATTTTCCTATTAGTGATGAAAACGGTTATGAAATGATGAAAAATAAATGATGACTGTTATTTGAGAATGAAATGAAATTTTGAATGTTGAACGAGCGTCCCGGGGAGGAACGACTCATGGATGATTATGAGAATTTGTAAAGTATGACTGTGGATAGTTAATGCTGGCTGTTCGATCCTGAAGTTCCGTGAGTGCTCGTCCTCACATAGAGGGGGTACGTCATGCGTGGGAACGACAGGAGGTCCTCGTCACATAAACGTAATTTGGACGGAACGGACTAACCTCGGGTGGCAGCTGATGAGGATGCCAGTTACCACACCACCCGGGTGCGTGAACGCCTGTAACTACGCAGAATTCATATAGTCCGGACGGTCAGTCGTGTGTTGAGTTTTATGTTAAGCGTCCGTTGAAATGAGCATGTATGTTGAATTATTTACTTGAATTTGTATGTTGATGCATGAATTAAATTACATAAGCTTACCCTGCGTTTTTCCTTGTGTTGTCTCGTTTGTACGTCCGTCTTGTCATTGCAATGATCATCCGTGTGGATGTGAGCAGAGGGAGACGAGCATTTGGAAGATGCGTTGAGCAAAGGGAATCTGGTTGAAGTTGAAGTGAAGACCGAGCAGTGAGACGCTCGGCCAGTAGTGTAGCTTGTGTAGAGTGGTTGTTTGACCATCTCATCTTTTCGCTTTAGTTCTGTTAAGACCTTCGGTATTGTCCCATGTAAACCGTTCGGTCAAGCTTCGTGTACGTTCGACTTTAAATTGTAACTCTTGTTGTAAGACGTGCGGCTTTGCGCGTTCGTTCGTTATGTTGTAACTGTACTCAAGGACGTTCGTTCGTTTCTTTACCTTTGTTTTTAGTTGAAAAACTGTTTTGGATTATTATTAAAAGTGATTTTCTAATTATATGGTTTATGACTGTATTTTTGGGATGTCACATTAGTGGTATCAGAGCAGTTTTATTCCTTAAGGAACACTGTAGGTTATGAGCATACTACGCTTGTGCTGTGTGCTCAATATTTGTTTGATGAGTTATTCTAAACTCTTTGAGATTTGCTAACGTTCGTTTTCTCCGCTTCTCAGAGAGAACTAATGGCATCGAGACAACATCCTCAACCTACTGAGCATAATGCGTCTGACCACATTAGACTGCTGGAATCCGTAATAGAGGCGCTTCAACAGCAGAACGCTACTCTGGCACATCAGAACATGGTCGCCTTGCAGAGTTTGGAAGTTGTAAGGGCACACTCTGAAGCTACCCAAAGACAGCTGATGGAGATCATAGAAATCACTAGGAACATTATGGGAACGTCCACTTCCTCTGGGGATCACAAGACCGAGTTGAATTTGGAGTGTTTCCGCCAACATCATCCAGTTAAGTTCACTGAGAAGTGTCTCCCTGATGAGGTAGAGAGGACTCAAGTATTTGAGAAGAATGTGACGGAATTGGAACAGCACAAGGAGCAACAACAACAGACAATAAGAGGAGCCATATCTTCAAGGAACAATGATAATCCAAGGAGGACACCCTACGCTCGTCCAGTATTGCCATCTACTTCTGGTGGATGTCAGTCACAACCTTTGGTGACTGTCGGTCGGTCTGAACAGAAAAAGACCGTAAAATGTTTTAAGTGTGGAGGACCACACTTTCGATCATCGTGTCCTCAGTTATTAGGGGTAAAGACCTGTATTCGTTGTGGGAGAAACGGACATCTAAAACGTGAGTGTAATATGGGAGGACGAATGGTAATGAAGCCATCAAATGCTGGAAGGAATCAACCAAGAGGTGGTGGCCAAGCACAAGCAATCGGTCGGGTCATGCCATAACGAGCGCTGGAACAGCAAGCTCAGGTACACTCATCACCCGCACTTACTTGTTGTATGAAACTACCTTTATGTGCGTCGTTTAATTGTTGGGTTAAGGAAGCTATTTGGTATGACGGTGTAAACATCAGCGATTGGATTAGTGTAGATATCTGACCAATGAGATAGATGTTTATTACCATGCTAGTGAGAGTGTTATTTTCTAGAATTGACTAACCTAGGAAATGCGTAACGTGAATAGGATGTTGGCGTTCGGTATCCATTAAGTTAGACCGTTCAGTAACAAGAGAGTAACCGAACGGTAACAGGTAAACGTTCAAATTGCTGAGTACTCTTGAAGGGGCGTCGGGACTGTTTACTCAGAGTAAAGTTTAGTCTCTTCTGCACTAAATTCAGGTGTTAGATTAATATCATAAATTTTTACAAAGTAGCATTACCAGAATAGATGGAACCCAAGAATCAGTTAAGGGAGTTGAATGTTTCTTTATGTAGTACGCTCGTTTAGCTAGCATACAAGAAGGATGAATCCAATTGAAACCTTTGAGAGCATTGCTAGGAGTGTTAAGAATAAGAAGAGTGGTGTGTAGAATTATTCGAGGTGTAAATTACTGGATGAGCAAAATGCAAATACTGGGGCGTGTGTAAGTAGTGATAAACTGAGAATTTGGTTTAGTTGAGAGTTTCAGGAACTTAGTATCATAAGTAAGGATACGAACGTTACGAAGGGCCTCAGTGGAGGAAGATTTGAGTTAGGGATGGACAATACCTTGAGGATTCAGCTAAACGATTGTGTCTTTTATAGTGATTTGGGAATTTTTATTTTGAAAGGTCATCAATCGATTTAATAGTTGGGTTATAAGCAAAGTAGATCGGTTTATGTGTTTTAGTGTAGCGTGTCAAAAGGTAAAGGTAGAACTTTTGAAATCACACGACAACAAGATAGGGTTACCTAGAACTTAAACCAATTATCTTTATTGACCGGTCATATGGCTAAGATACTGTTAGAATTACTGAGAGTAGATTAACCAGGAATTTTCACTTTATAGTCATCGGTTTGAGAAGTTAATGATAAGAATTGATTCGACTCTACAGCAGGAGAATGGTTTGATTGTTTAGTATACAATCTTATAGTAGTTCAGGTAGAAATCTATCTCTTGGATCTGTGCAATCATCTAACAGTAAGCTGGGCAACCAGTTGAGAATTTGTTCAACTTATTACTCCTGAACGAACGGCCAGACAAATAGCACAACTCGAAAACACGAAGACTTGGACGAACGCGCTATGAGTCGGTTCGGGATCAGAGGTGAAGTCTCGTTTTCTCCAATGACTAAGACAGTCCAGTCTCTGCCTAAACCTAAGATATTCGGTATTCCCTTTTCAATCACTCGGGAACTACCTATATCATTCACTTCGTTCCCTACGATTAATCGTTCGTTTTCAAACATTTTCTTTTTCTTAAGCGTTCGGTCATGAACGAACGATCAGATTTTTTGCTGCTCGGCCTCGGTCGTTCTAAAACGTTCGTTATTTATGTTTCTTATTTGAATTAATTATATATATATATATATATATATATATATATATATATATATATATCTATATATTAGTTGTCTTGAATTTCAGTAATAATTCTATTCCGTGATACTCATATTATTCGTTTTGCGTTTTCTCTTCTCTATTTCTCTGGTTTCTTCTGTTTCTCTGTTTCACCCTCAAATCCAATAGTAAGAAACTTCCATATTAATTATTTTCCTCTTGGAAGATTTGTGACTCTTCCTAATAGTAATTTCTCCAGTTCGGTATTTATGAAACCGATCGGTTAACCCTTCAAAGCTATTCTCTCTTTACTTAAAAGTTATCAATTGTTTCCTTACTTCAGAATTTTCCTGTAAATTACTCTCTTCCCACGAACCTTTAGTGCTTACCTAAGCATAACCGTTCGTTATAAGTTGAAGCCGGTCAACATCGAAGAGTTGCTAAGGACGTTGCTAAGGACTTGTGCGAAGGCAGAGTCGTTCGCCCTAGGAAGTTGTCCCTTAAATTCATTAGACTATACCAGATTCCGAGACGCATTTGGACCGGAAGCGTACGAGATATCATTGCCTCCTCAACTACCAAGAAGAGGACTGAAATAGAAGTTTAGGTAATCTGACTGTGTTTTCACTTGTTCCCTGCTCCTCTATTTCTTTGTGAACTACTTATCCATATTCATCCTCCCCTGTCCTTGGCCCCATTACAACCCTGAAAAGACCTTCTGATTTAAACATGCATGTTTCTGAGAATTAATTTTAGAGGCTTGCCAAGTCTAATTGTGTTTGTTTTCTTGAGAATATCGAGTTGACATTTCTTACCCCATACACTTGAGAGAAACACTGATAAGTGCATCTGTGAGGTTCTGTCATTTTTTATTCACCTCTTTAATCTGATTAATCGTTTTACCATGTTTGAACTACTTGAATAATTCAATGAGTATCTGTTTTCTTTGACTCTGTGTTAGATATTGTCTACTACTTTTAACTTGTCCAGATTTCTCGAGAACTGTGTAAGATAATGTGTTTCTTTGTGAATTTTTGGTTTTCTGTGTGTTGAGTTTGTGTCATTTCCTTCTAGGCTTTTGAACTATTCCCTGATCAGTGTTTTGATTTTGCCCAGGAGTGCAAAAGACTAAGTGTGGTCTATTTTGATGAATGAATATTATATTCACTACACTTATTTTATTGTACTAGAAATAATCAGGGAATTATGTTTAACTGTCCAATATTTTCCTGTTTTTCATAATTATGTTTAATTTAACCAGTAATTTTTATTTTAAGTAATTTGAATTATTTTTAGTTAATTATTGGTATTAGGGAATTATTGGATAAAAATTTGTAGATTAATTTCTTTTGGGAAGTCCAACAGTGTCCAACTAATGTTTCAATCAAGAGAAATTAATTTCGGAAGTCCAAATTGTTTTGAGTTGAACAAAATTTTACATCCAGAAAATTACGTCCAAGATGTGTAATGTTGATTTACAATTTTATGGTGAAAAATGAAGTGCAGCTGCCACGGCCTACACCTCCAATTGCCAATTGTTATGTTAATTCATTTTCTTTTCTTTTGGCTTGGAAGAAGTTGTGCCACGGATGGGTTCCCCACTTTTAGTGATTGAAGCAATTGCTAAGGACAAAACATACCACACATTCTCGGCCAGTTTGGACAACATCAGAACAAAGAATCAAAGAGAAGGGGCCACCACTTTGAAAAATCCTTTAACCAATACAGCAGCTCACGGTTTTGGTTGTTGATGGCTTGGCAAAAATTCATGACAATTAACATACAAATCCAATTAATCTGGAAAGAAGCATGAGACAAAAGTATGGGCTCCACTAAAGAATATTATCACAAGAGGTGAAGGATTGCCTGCACAAGCCAGCAAGAATTCTCGGTGCAGCATTTGTAACAAAACATACACACATCTAAGAGCATTCAGCAAAGAAGGTGGAAGTCACGGTCTTGGCTGGGACATGGCAGTAGCTGTCTTCACCAACATCCAACTCTAGTACTCAGCACGGTCCAGCACCTTGCAGTAACGTCTAGCAGCTCTTCACATCCAGCTTGGGAGATTTCATGGCTGGAAACAACTCCATCAATCCAGTCCAGCAAGCATTGCTTCCACAATCCAGCAGCTGTCACACCTTGAAAGAGAAGCATCCAGCAAGCCTTCATCCAGCATTCCACGTTTTCCAGCAACAGCTGCCACCGTCCAGCAGCTCCAACACGTCCAACTCCACCACTTCTCACGCATCCAGCACACCTTCATGTTGCAGCTGCTATGGAGTTTTTTACAGCCTCATTTGGCAGCATTCCAGCAACCACCGAGAGGGAGAGAAAGTCATGGCCAGATCATGGAAGCAGCTCCATGCACGTGGAACACCAAGCAGCTGCCACCGTCAAGCAAGACTTCCGCATCCAGTAGGAGTTCATCTCCAAGCAGCAACGGTGATGGTCGTTGAAGAGAAGAAGGAATTGTGATCAAGCACTCCCTCGGTCCAGCAACTCCACCCATCCGACAGCAGCAGCAAAGGCACATGGGTGTAAGTGGATGCAGTATTTTGATCAGCACATAGAAGATTAATTGGTGCTACCACGTGAAGAAACATACATAATGGAAGAAGTGGGCTGTCCAGACACTTACTAAGTTAAAGCACTAAGAGCATGGTAAACTAAAGTTTCACGTGGGAGTGCAAGGGAAGTATGGTCAGCAAGTCAAAAGGGATTAGCTTTCTTTTAAAAAATAAGGTTAAGCAATTGGAGAAAGGGACACGTTCAAACCAAAATAAATGCTGACAAATTACAAAAAGGGAGTATGTAAGTGGACATTATTAAAAGAAAGATACACATGTCCTAGCACACCAAAAGTTGTTTGTCATTGGAGTAAAGTCAGTAAAAGGCTATTGGAAGCAGCTCACGGATTCATTCTTCACCACCTTCTCACCAACCAGCAAGCATCCATCCAATAATCTAGCAAGAATTTCCATCACCTTGTTGAGCTGGAAAGAAGAAGCAGTCACGGTAAAGCATCATTCAGAAAAACACCAAAAATGGAGGACCCTTCTTTTCTTGTTGGGATTGAAGAAGAATGGAAGAAGTTGGGCACACGAGCAGAATAATGCAGACAGCAAAAAGAAGAAGGAGAAATCACACACGGAGTAATGACAAAACTTCAATCATCTTTTGGAGGTGAAGGGGGGAATATATGTGTCACGGACGTCCAGGGAGAGTAGTTCGGTTCTGGAGTTGGGTTCTTGGGGTTTCATTTGGGTTTTTTCATTTTTTTTGTACTGATTTTGGAGAATGATTTTGGGTTTCGGTGTTTGCAGAGTTGGATTTTGTTTGTGGAAAGTTATTGAGTTGAAGTTGTAGTTCAAATTTAGAGTTGAGCTTTTGTTTGAGTGCAAGTTCTTGAGTGGTTTTCTGTTCGGTTCCTTTGGGTTTTGCTTGGTTTTCCTTTTGTAAATTTCTTTTGTACTGAGTTGGAAGAGAGGGGAAAGGCCGAGAGTTTGGAAGAGGTTCTGAGTTTGGAGATGAGCCGTGAACAACTGCTGCTGACGGAAGAAACCACACTGCTGGAAGGAATGGAGGATGAGAGCTCTTGTTGATTTCCAATCTGGTTTTGTTTATCTTTTTCTTAAGTTTATGTTAATATTTTTACACTCTTGAATGTATTTTATAAACTGTAAGTTGGACTTTGTTTGTTTAAGTAATCTCATTATGGAAATATTTTCTTTGTTTTGATTTGTGTTGTGAAAACTCACGGTTGTTTAAAGTCTAGTTTATTTTCTTTCATTTAGTTTTGTTTGTTGAAGATTTTAAATTTTGTTTGTGTTTTGTTTGTTGAAGCTTTTAAATATTGTTTGTGTTTTACTTGTCACGGTTATTTAAGGTAAGGAATTGTTCCTTGAGTATGTTTTCATAACCTTAAAATAAAAAAAAAAAAGATTAAAAGGAAAATGATTAAAATTGGTAGGAGAAGAAATTGAATTGTATTTTTGGACGTGTAACAAGTGAAGTTTCGGTTGTTTTCAATCCATTTCCAGTGTCAAACTTTTTAGTTTTTCTTGTTTAAATTAATTGTTGAAAACTTACGTAAATCACTTTCTTTTTCTTGTAAGAAATTCAACTATCTTTCTTCTTAAAATTTCATTAGCATTTTGTCCATGTGTGTCATTTTCTTGTATTAATCTTGTCTTTCAATTGTTGTTTTAAGAAAGAATACCTTGGCCGGAATTGTGTTCATTTGGATAATTTATTTTTCTTTCCAAAATTGGTAAGAAGTGTGTAGGAGTGTTACCACTTAATTTCTTTGCAAAATGAATTTGATATGATGTTTGAATGCCACGGTTTTTGATGTATGAGTTCTAAATGTTATTTTCAATCAAACCAAAGTAAATCAGTCATGGCACATGAGATTATTTTTGGAAGCATTTGCACTGTAAAAATTGAATTTCAATGAATGTATGCTTTCTGTGCGTATATTGTTTTTGGTATTTTAATTCAAATCTTGGTTTATTGCGTTTTCTGTAATGTTTTGCTATTGTTAAAAATTTCACCGTGTAAATCTATTTGAATTTTTATCCGTCACCGTAATCACTTTACCGTTTTATGTCGTTTACTGTTCTGCATTCTATTTTCACTGTGATTTTGGTTTTATTGTTTAATTTCGTTTTTACTATTCACTGTGTTATTTTTACTGTTTGTGAATTTACGACTTTCATCATTTAATTTTTCTGCGAATAAAAAAACACAAAAACAATCAAAACCCCCAATTCGTAATTGACTGAAAACCCGAACCAACAGTTTGGTCTTTGAGAGACGACCTAGGAGTCAAATCCTAGATTATACTACATTTTTAATCTGTATAAAATTTGTATGACCGCGACAGTCGTATCAAATTTTGGCGCCGCTGCCGGGGACCAATGGTTCGGTTTGAGGTCTTTTGTGTAAATATGTGGTTTGTCATCTATGTTTGAGTCTGTGGATATTTTGTCTGTTTGAATTTTTTTTTTTTTTTTCTTTTTCTTCTGCTATCGTTTCTTGACTATAGGGTGCTGTAACTTAGTTCATGACTAGGAGCAATCCTGGAACCATACAACCCTTTGATCCTGAGATTGATAGAACGTTTCGTAGGTTGACCAGTAATTCTCGGAATTTATCTTTAGAGTCAATTATTGAGCCAATTGCAGTAGATACGGAACATCCCACTACTGATTCTGATTCTATTATTTTTCACACTGAGAACGATATGGCACAACCTCCGCCTCGCGGGAGAACTCTTAGAGAGATGGCTGCACCTGATTTCACCTACGAAAGTTTGTGCATCCAGTATCCAGATGAAGATGTTCCATATGTTCTAAAAACTGGACTAATCCATTTGTTACCAAAGTTTCATGGCCTTGCAGGTGAAAGCCCGCATAAACATTTGAAGGAATTCCATATTGTTTGTTCATCAATGAAACCTCATGATGTTCCTGAAGACAATATCTTTCTGAAGGCATTCCCGCATTCGCTAGAAGGTGTAGCGAAGGATTGGTTATACTGTTTGGCGCCTAGATCCATCACCAGTTGGGGCGATCTGAAGAGGTTATTCTTGGAGAAATTTTTTCCAGCATCCCGAACCACTGCGATCAGGAAAGATATATCTGGGATTAGACAGTTTGGGGAGGAGAGCTTATATGAGTACTGGGAAAGATTCAAGAAACTTTGTGCAAGCTGCCCTCATCATCAGATAAGCGAGCAACTACTTCTCCAGTATTTCTATGAAGGACTGAATAACATGGAGAGGAGTATGATTGATGCTGCCAGTGCTGGAGCGCCTGGCAGGTAAGTCTCATTATTGCTTTCTTGATGGGTTTTCTGGCTATTTTCAAATCAATATCGCTCCTGAGGACCAAGAGAAAACAACATTCACCTGTCCCTTTGGCACTTTTGCCTATAGGAGGATGCCATTTGGTCTATGCAACGCTCCTGGTACTTTCCAGCGATGCATGCTTAGCATCTTCAGCGATTATCTTGAAAGTTGTATAGAAGTATTCATGGATGATTTCACTGTTTATGGATCCTCATTTGATACATGCTTAGATAGTTTGGAGAAAGTTCTTAAAAGATGCATAGAAACAAACCTTGTCCTCAATTTTGAGAAATGTCATTTTATGGTAGAACAAGGTTTAGTTCTAGGGCATATCATTTCTAGTAAGGGAATAGAGGTAGATCCTGCAAAAATATCTGTGATTTCAAATTTGCCTTATCCCTCTTGCGTGCGAGAGATTCGATCTTTTCTTGGGCATGCAGGTTTCTATAGACGCTTCATCAAGAACTTCAGTCAGAAAGCACTTCCCTTGTCCAAACTACTGCAGAAAGACATTGATTTTGATTTTGATGACAAATGCAAACAGGCTTTTGATCGCCTGAAGGAAGCTTTGACCACCACTCCGATCATCCAGGCACCAGATTGGACAGCCCCATTTGTTCTTATGTGTGATGCATCCAATTATGCATTGGGGGCCGTCTTGATGCAAAAGATTGATAAGCTGCCTCGAGTGATCTACTACGCTTCCAAGACTTTGGATGCTGCTCAAGCAAACTACACCACCACTGAGAAAGAGCTCTTAGCCATTGTGTTTGCTCTTGATAAATTTAGATCATATTTGCTTGGGTCGCCTGTTATTGTATTCACTGACCATGCAGCTCTGAAGTTTCTTTTGAAAAAGGCTGAGTCAAAGCCAAGACTGATAAGGTGGGTGCTGCTACTCCAAGAATTTGACTTAAGAATCCTAGACCGGAGTGGAGCACATAATTTGGTTGCAGACCATCTCAGCAGGATTGAAGGAGCTGAGGATGAAGCTGATGTTTTGCCTATTTCAGATAACTTTCCTAATGAAAGTTTGTTGATGGTTTCACTTTCCCACCCTACTCCTTGGTTTGCAAATATTGTGAATTATTTGGTTGCTCATGTTTTTCCTCCATTAGCATCTCGAGCTCAAATTGCTAAAATTAAAAGCGATGCTAAATATTACATTTGGGATGACCCATACTTGTGGAAGTTGTGTAGTGATCAGGTTACTAGGAGATGTATTCCAGACAATGAGATTGACTCGGTCCTGAAATTCTGCCATGCTTCCTCACCCGGTGGTCATCAAGGAATTCAAAGAACTGCTCGCAGGGTGCTTGACTGTGGGTTCTATTGGCCTTCCATCTTCAAGGATGCGGAGAGGATCTGCAGCACCTGTGAGCCTTGTCAGAGAGCAGGAGGATCGATTTCACAAAGACAAGAGATGCCTCAACAACCTATGCTGTTCTGTGAGGTATTTGATGTTTGGGGAATAGATTTTATGGGTCCTTTTCCTGTTTCTTTTGGTTTCTCTTATATTCTCCTCGCTGTTGATTATGTTTCAAAATGGGTGGAAGCTAGAGCCACCAGAACTAACGATGCTCGGGTTGTTGTAGATTTTGTTAGATCCCACCTCTTTTGCAGGTTTGGAGTGCCTCGAGCAATTGTTAGTGATCAAGGAACCCATTTTTGTAATAGATCAATGCAAGCCTTGCTAAAGAAGTATGGGGTGACGCATAGAGTTTCTACACCGTACCATCCCCAAACAAATGGGCAAGCAGAGATCTCAAACAGGGAGATTAAAAGGATTTTGGAGAAGATTGTACAGCCCAATAGGAAAGATTGGAGCAAAAGGTTGGACGATGCTCTTTGGGCCCACAGGACTGCGTACAAAGCACCGATAGGGATGTCTTCCTACCGGGTTGTCTTTGGAAAGACGTGTCATCTGCCAGTTGAGATTGAGCATCGAGCATACTGGGCTGTAAAGACTTGCAACTTTTCCATGGAACAAGCTGGAGAGGAAAGAAAGCTGCAACTGAATGAATTGGATGAGATCCGATTGGAGGCCTATGAAAACTCGAAGTTCTACAAAGAAAGAACAAAGAAATTCCATGATAGTTCAATTGTTAGAAAGGACTTCAAGATTGGCCAACAGGTTTTATTGTATAACTCTAGGCTCGGACTCATGGGGGGTAAGTTGAGATCAAAGTGGACTGGACCTTTCATTGTGACTAATGTTTTTCCTTATGGTGCAGTAGAGATCCGAGGACCATCCACAGCAGAAAGCTTCAAGGTTAATGGGCACAGACTGAAACCCTTCCTCAACAATCCTTCTTTGGTGAACGCAGTGGTGGAGGAGACTTCTCTAGTCGATCCCACCTCTTTTTCCCTCTGACTCAGGGAGTTCTCTTTTCTCCTTCCTTCCTCACTTTTATTTCACTTGTCTTTATCATTTGAATGTCTAATTGATTATCGGATGATTGTAACACACTGAGGACATTGTGTAATTTAAGTGTGGTCTATTTGGGGGGAGATTCTGATTACTTGTTAGTTTTAATCTGTGTTTATGTTTGGTGTGTTTTCTGTTTTGGAAAAAAAAAAAAAAAAAAAAACTGTTTCGTCTTGTATATTTTTACATGTTTCTCTCGATTTCTGGACATTGCTTAGATTGTAGATACATCTTTCACTTAAGTGATACTTGGTTTGAAATTCTTGTTTTTCTTTGTGTGGGAAAATGATTATGATGTTTAACAAGCTGAATCAATTGTGACAAAAATACCCTGTGAGAGAATTGAGCCACTTTATGATTTTTTCTTGGGTGATATTACTCTTGATTGCTTGTACATATGGTTTGTCTTGACTCTTAAAAATTCTTGATTAATATGCATGTTTGAAAATGATAAGGCATTTTTTTTTTCTTGTTCTTGAGCCTCTTTAGCCAAATGAGCCTACCTTGTTTTTAATCCTTTGATACCCACTTTTGAGCCTACACTTCCCTAATTTCTTCATTTTCAAGCCATATACTGTCCCTAAAAAAAAAAAAAAAAAAAAAAAAAAAACCATAATTACCTTAACCTTGAGGAATTTGGGAGCTAAAGAAATATTTTTCGAACAAGTGTGGTCTTCCTGGGGTTTCTGGAAATTGGCTAAAAAGAAGGTTTTACAATCTTGTCTCTTACACTTGTGTATTGAAAAGAAAGAAAAGAAAAGAGACACAAAAAAAAAAAAGAGAGAATTAAATAAACAATGGAGTCAAGAAGAGGACTGAAATAGAAGTTTAGGTAATCTGACTGTGTTTTCACTTGTTCCCTGCTCCTCTATTTCTTTGTGAACTACTTATCCATATTCATCCTCCCCTGTCCTTGGCCCCATTACAACCCTGAAAAGACCTTCTGATTTAAACATGCATGTTTCTGAGAATTAATTTTAGAGGCTTGCCAAGTCTAATTGTGTTTGTTTTCTTGAGAATATCGAGTTGACATTTCTTACCCCATACACTTGAGAGAAACACTGATAAGTGCATCTGTGAGGTTCTGTCATTTTTTATTCACCTCTTTAATCTGATTAATCGTTTTACCATGTTTGAACTACTTGAATAATTCAATGAGTATCTGTTTTCTTTGACTCTGTGTTAGATATTGTCTACTACTTTTAACTTGTCCAGATTTCTCGAGAACTGTGTAAGATAATGTGTTTCTTTGTGAATTTTTGGTTTTCTGTGTGTTGAGTTTGTGTCATTTCCTTCTAGGCTTTTGAACTATTCCCTGATCAGTGTTTTGATTTTGCCCAGGAGTGCAAAAGACTAAGTGTGGTCTATTTTGATGAATGAATATTATATTCACTACACTTATTTTATTGTACTAGAAATAATCAGGGAATTATGTTTAACTGTCCAATATTTTCCTGTTTTTCATAATTATGTTTAATTTAACCAGTAATTTTTATTTTAAGTAATTTGAATTATTTTTAGTTAATTATTGGTATTAGGGAATTATTGGATAAAAATTTGTAGATTAATTTCTTTTGGGAAGTCCAACAGTGTCCAACTAATGTTTCAATCAAGAGAAATTAATTTCGGAAGTCCAAATTGTTTTGAGTTGAACAAAATTTTACATCCAGAAAATTACGTCCAAGATGTGTAATGTTGATTTACAATTTTATGGTGAAAAATGAAGTGCAGCTGCCACGGCCTACACCTCCAATTGCCAATTGTTATGTTAATTCATTTTCTTTTCTTTTGGCTTGGAAGAAGTTGTGCCACGGATGGGTTCCCCACTTTTAGTGATTGAAGCAATTGCTAAGGACAAAACATACCACACATTCTCGGCCAGTTTGGACAACATCAGAACAAAGAATCAAAGAGAAGGGGCCACCACTTTGAAAAATCCTTTAACCAATACAGCAGCTCACGGTTTTGGTTGTTGATGGCTTGGCAAAAATTCATGACAATTAACATACAAATCCAATTAATCTGGAAAGAAGCATGAGACAAAAGTATGGGCTCCACTAAAGAATATTATCACAAGAGGTGAAGGATTGCCTGCACAAGCCAGCAAGAATTCTCGGTGCAGCATTTGTAACAAAACATACACACATCTAAGAGCATTCAGCAAAGAAGGTGGAAGTCACGGTCTTGGCTGGGACATGGCAGTAGCTGTCTTCACCAACATCCAACTCTAGTACTCAGCACGGTCCAGCACCTTGCAGTAACGTCTAGCAGCTCTTCACATCCAGCTTGGGAGATTTCATGGCTGGAAACAACTCCATCAATCCAGTCCAGCAAGCATTGCTTCCACAATCCAGCAGCTGTCACACCTTGAAAGAGAAGCATCCAGCAAGCCTTCATCCAGCATTCCACGTTTTCCAGCAACAGCTGCCACCGTCCAGCAGCTCCAACACGTCCAACTCCACCACTTCTCACGCATCCAGCACACCTTCATGTTGCAGCTGCTATGGAGTTTTTTACAGCCTCATTTGGCAGCATTCCAGCAACCACCGAGAGGGAGAGAAAGTCATGGCCAGATCATGGAAGCAGCTCCATGCACGTGGAACACCAAGCAGCTGCCACCGTCAAGCAAGACTTCCGCATCCAGTAGGAGTTCATCTCCAAGCAGCAACGGTGATGGTCGTTGAAGAGAAGAAGGAATTGTGATCAAGCACTCCCTCGGTCCAGCAACTCCACCCATCCGACAGCAGCAGCAAAGGCACATGGGTGTAAGTGGATGCAGTATTTTGATCAGCACATAGAAGATTAATTGGTGCTACCACGTGAAGAAACATACATAATGGAAGAAGTGGGCTGTCCAGACACTTACTAAGTTAAAGCACTAAGAGCATGGTAAACTAAAGTTTCACGTGGGAGTGCAAGGGAAGTATGGTCAGCAAGTCAAAAGGGATTAGCTTTCTTTTAAAAAATAAGGTTAAGCAATTGGAGAAAGGGACACGTTCAAACCAAAATAAATGCTGACAAATTACAAAAAGGGAGTATGTAAGTGGACATTATTAAAAGAAAGATACACATGTCCTAGCACACCAAAAGTTGTTTGTCATTGGAGTAAAGTCAGCAAAAGGCTATTGGAAGCAGCTCACGGATTCATTCTTCACCACCTTCTCACCAACCAGCAAGCATCCATCCAATAATCTAGCAAGAATTTCCATCACCTTGTTGAGCTGGAAAGAAGAAGCAGTCACGGTAAAGCATCATTCAGAAAAACACCAAAAATGGAGGACCCTTCTTTTCTTGTTGGGATTGAAGAAGAATGGAAGAAGTTGGGCACACGAGCAGAATAATGCAGACAGCAAAAAGAAGAAGGAGAAATCACACACGGAGTAATGACAAAACTTCAATCATCTTTTGGAGGTGAAGGGGGGAATATATGTGTCACGGACGTCCAGGGAGAGTAGTTCGGTTCTGGAGTTGGGTTCTTGGGGTTTCATTTGGGTTTTTTCATTTTTTTGTACTGATTTTGGAGAATGATTTTGGGTTTCGGTGTTTGCAGAGTTGGATTTTGTTTGTGGAAAGTTATTGAGTTGAAGTTGTAGTTCAAATTTAGAGTTGAGCTTTTGTTTGAGTGCAAGTTCTTGAGTGGTTTTCTGTTCGGTTCCTTTGGGTTTTGCTTGGTTTTCCTTTTGTAAATTTCTTTTGTACTGAGTTGGAAGAGAGGGGAAAGGCCGAGAGTTTGGAAGAGGTTCTGAGTTTGGAGATGAGCCGTGAACAACTGCTGCTGACGGAAGAAACCACACTGCTGGAAGGAATGGAGGATGAGAGCTCTTGTTGATTTCCAATCTGGTTTTGTTTATCTTTTTCTTAAGTTTATGTTAATATTTTTACACTCTTGAATGTATTTTATAAACTGTAAGTTGGACTTTGTTTGTTTAAGTAATCTCATTATGGAAATATTTTCTTTGTTTTGATTTGTGTTGTGAAAACTCACGGTTGTTTAAAGTCTAGTTTATTTTCTTTCATTTAGTTTTGTTTGTTGAAGATTTTAAATTTTGTTTGTGTTTTGTTTGTTGAAGCTTTTAAATATTGTTTGTGTTTTACTTGTCACGGTTATTTAAGGTAAGGAATTGTTCCTTGAGTATGTTTTCATAACCTTAAAATAAAAAAAAAAAGATTAAAAGGAAAATGATTAAAATTGGTAGGAGAAGAAATTGAATTGTATTTTTGGACGTGTAACAAGTGAAGTTTCGGTTGTTTTCAATCCATTTCCAGTGTCAAACTTTTTAGTTTTTCTTGTTTAAATTAATTGTTGAAAACTTACGTAAATCACTTTCTTTTTCTTGTAAGAAATTCAACTATCTTTCTTCTTAAAATTTCATTAGCATTTTGTCCATGTGTGTCATTTTCTTGTATTAATCTTGTCTTTCAATTGTTGTTTTAAGAAAGAATACCTTGGCCGGAATTGTGTTCATTTGGATAATTTATTTTTCTTTCCAAAATTGGTAAGAAGTGTGTAGGAGTGTTACCACTTAATTTCTTTGCAAAATGAATTTGATATGATGTTTGAATGCCACGGTTTTTGATGTATGACTTCTAAATGTTATTTTCAATCAAACCAAAGTAAATCAGTCATGGCACATGAGATTATTTTTGGAAGCATTTGCACTGTAAAAATTGAATTTCAATGAATGTATGCTTTCTGTGCGTATATTGTTTTTGGTATTTTAATTCAAATCTTGGTTTATTGCGTTTTCTGTAATGTTTTGCTATTGTTAAAAATTTCACCGTGTAAATCTATTTGAATTTTTATCCGTCACCGTAATCACTTTACCGTTTTATGTCGTTTACTGTTCTGCATTCTATTTTCACTGTGATTTTGGTTTTATTGTTTAATTTCGTTTTTACTATTCACTGTGTTATTTTTACTGTTTGTGAATTTACGACTTTCATCATTTAATTTTTCTGCGAATAAAAAAACACAAAAACAATCAAAACCCCCAATTCGTAATTGACTGAAAACCCGAACCAACAGTTTGGTCTTTGAGAGACGACCTAGGAGTCAAATCCTAGATTATACTACATTTTTAATCTGTATAAAATTTGTATGACCGCGACAGTCGTATCAATTTCCTGCACCGTTGAAGGACGCTCGGCGTAAAGGACCCCAGAAGAACCGTTCGGTTGGCGAAGCTTGGCTGTTTGGATTAATGAGCGTTGACAAGTGGAGGATTTTGTAGTGGAAAGGAGAAATTGTATGCGTCTGTGGACGTTCGGTCATTTCCAGGTAAGGGGAGCTTATTTAATTTAATTCATGTGGTGTGCTTTGTATGAACGTTCGTTAATTTACTGCCTGAAATTAATGCATGATGTATGATATGTATGAATTGTATGAACGTTCGTTTTCTTGGTGAAATGAGATATATGAGTTTACATGATATGGATTGTATAAAATGTGGAAGTTGATGTTGATATGAACGTATGGAACTATGAGAATTGCATGTTGAGATTGAACTGGAATGTAAATAAATTGAAAAAGAGTTTCCCTTCATATTGAACGTTCGTGCTGAACGGTCTTTGACCGTTCGGTCTCCCTTTTTAATAGTCAGAATGGGATTCGCTCATTTGGAATGATCCCTGGTCGAGGACGAGCGTCCTCAAGTTCCACTGCCTTGTTGAGCGTTCGGCCAAGCTTTGTTGTATCTAGTATGTTTGAAAAGTTTATTTCCGTTCGTAAAATCTATTATTTTAAGGTTATAAACGTTCGGTCTCACACCTGACGTTCGTACTTAGGAGTGTTCGGTCTTATATCGAACGCTCGTTCTAAATGGTGTTCGGTCTTATACCGAACGCTCGATCTAATTGGTGCTCGGTCTCACACCGAGCGTTCGTCCAAAATGGTACTCGGTTTTGAGCTGAGCAATCGTCCTTTAGGGTGCTCGGTTTTATGCTGAGCGCTCGTTCTAATTGATGTTCGGTCTTTAACCGAACGTTCGTTCAAATTAGTGTTCGGTCTTACACCGAACGTTCGTTCAAATTGGTGTTCGGTCTTACACCGAACGTTCGTTCAAATTGGTGTTCGGTCTTACACCGAACGTTCGTTCAAATTGGTGTTCGGTCTTACACCGAACGTTCGTTCAAATTGGTGTTCGGTCTTACACCGAACGTTCGTTCAAATTGGTGTTCGGTCTTACACCGAACGTTCGTTCTAATTGATGTTCGGTCTTATACCGAACGTTCGTTCTAAAGGGTGTTCGGTTTTATTCTGAACGCTCGCTCAAAATGGTGCTCGGTCTTAGATTGAGCATTCGTTTTCTGATTCTTAACGAGCGTCCTTTCGTCCCAGTTTGCAGGGTTCGTCCTCGTTCTCTCTGTAACTCTACCGTTCGTACTCTGATTCGAACAAGCGTCTTTGGGTCTCGCTCACAGCGTTCGTCCTCGGCCTTATTGGGGACAGAACGTTCGGTTTTTGATGATTTTCCTATTAGTGATGAAAACGGTTATGAAATGATGAAAAATAAATGATGACTGTTATTTGAGAATGAAATGAAATTTTGAATGTTGAACGAGCGTCCCGGGGAGGAACGACTCATGGATGATTATGAGAATTTGTAAAGTATGACTGTGGATAGTTAATGCTGGCTGTTCGATCCTGAAGTTCCGTGAGTGCTCGTCCTCACATAGAGGGGGTACGTCATGCGTGGGAACGACAGGAGGTCCTCGTCACATAAACGTAATTTGGACGGAACGGACTAACCTCGGGTGGCAGCTGATGAGGATGCCAGTTACCACACCACCCGGGTGCGTGAACGCCTGTAACTACGCAGAATTCATACAGTCCGGACGGTCAGTCGTGTGTTGAGTTTTATGTTAAGCGTGCGTTGAAATGAGCATGTATGTTGAATTATTTACTTGAATTTGTATGTTGATGCATGAATTAAATTACATAAGCTTACCCTGCGTTTTTCCTTGTGTTGTCTCGTTTGTACGTCCGTCTTGTCATTGCAATGATCATCCGTGTGGATGTGAGTAGAGGGAGACGAGCATTTGGAAGATGCATTGAGCAAAGGGAATCTGGTTGAAGTTGAAGTGAAGACCGAGCAGTGAGACGCTCGGCCAGTAGTGTAGCTTGTGTAGAGTGGTTGTTCGACCATCTCATCTTTCTGCTTTAGTTCTGTTAAGACCTTCGGTATTGTCCCATGTAAACCGTTCGGTCAAGCTTCGTGTACGTTCGACTTTAAATTGTAACTCTTGTTGTAAGACGTGCGGCTTTGCGCGTTCGTTCGTTATGTTGTAACTGTACTCAATCGTCCTTGAGCGTTCGTTCGTTTCTTTACCTTTGTTTTTAGTTGAAAAACTGTTTTGGATTATTATTAAAAGTGATTTTCTAATTATATGGTTTATGACTGTATTTTTGGGATGTCACAGTCTGGTTTAACAAAGTTCCATTCCAATGTATAAAATTGCACCGGTTATACTAATTTTATAAGAAAAATATACTTTGACACATCTAAGTTTTTTTACTTGGCACTACCTTCTTTACTTTTTTCCTTTATTCTTTCTCGAAAAATTAAAAAAGTTAACTTTTTTTAAGACCATTTTATCTTGTGTCAATGTGAGATGTACCTTAACCCATCATCTAGTTGAAAATTGAAATTAGAGATCAATTTAAAGTATGTCGAGAATTGAAACCAAAAGTTCTCAGCCGTTCGTTCTCATATGTCTACACCTTCAGCCTCACAGACGTTCGACCTAATTGACGTTCGGCTACTTGGACTCAAACCATTCAACCCCAAAGACATTCGGTCGCTCATCCTCTATTGTTCCGCCATTCATTCTCAATAACGTTTGAACGCTCGTCCTCAATTGTTCAAATATTCGGCCGCTCGCCCTCAGCCGTTCGGCCTTTATTGGCGTTCGTTCAGATGTGCCTACACTTTCTCCTTATGGCCGTTCGACCTTTTGTTTTTGGTCCTTTGACTTTAGCCGCTCGGTCATCGATGATCAGCTTTCAACCATTCGACCTCAATGACGTTCGGTCTCTTGCCTTCAAACGTTCGGCTATTTATCCTCATTAACGTTCGGCCACTCTCAGAATCTACTGTTCGCCATCAACTGTGCATGCAACCGTTCGTCCTTTAACTTTGACAAACGTTCGTCCTCCACCATTCGTACTTTGCCGTATTACAACGTTCGTCCATACTGACCTTTGGCACGTTCGGCGATTTTCAGCTTCAACCGTTTGGTCGTTCTCAAGAGTCCACTATTCGACCGTTCGGCCATTCAGATCTTTAGGACGTTCGGTCATACAAAGACTCAACCGTTCGGTCATCATGTTTCAGTGAACGTTCGGTCTTCATGTGAACGTCCAGTCATGTTATGTGAACGTTCGGTCAAGTTATATGTGAACGTTCGGTAATTTTTTGCATAAGTGAACGTTCGGTGTTGAAATTATTGATTCTCAGTTGAACGTTCGGTCGTGTAATGTGTTAGTGAGCGTTCGGTTATATTGTTTAATAAGCGTTCGGTCTTTATTTGAACGCTCGGTCTCAATGACCTTTGTCTTCACCATTCGTACTAGTGCTTAATTTCGTCCAGTGTTCGGTTTTAAGCGTTCGGCCCGGAAGCAAATAGCGTTCGGCAAAGAGTGTGTTGAGGCGTTCGTCCTAATCACTCCCGTCTTATGCCGCTCGTCCATGTCAAGCCTTCCAACCGTTCGACCGTTCGCACTCAGACGTTCAGATCACTCCTCATTGTCTACCGCTCGTCCAGATCACTTCCACTCTTCAACCGCTTGTCCTCTACACTGTACATCCGTTCGTACTGTACTTTGTTCAACCGTTCGTCCTTTACCTCCACGACTGTTCTTCCTTTACCTTCGAAACTGTTCGGCCGCTCGTCCTCAGACGTTCGGCCATTTAGTCTCATTGATGTTCGGTGTCGCAACCGGAATCACGACGGGACGACGATCCAAAAATAAAAAGAAAAAATGAAACGAAACGGGTTTTGAAAAGAGATTTTGGAGTCACCACCATAGTTTATTATGGAAAACTACGGAAAAATCATAAAACAATAAGACACAGTCCACGAAAACCATATTCTGGGTTCGGGAGTCGGTTACATGTAGGGAAGGTGTTAGCACCCTACAACGTCTGCCCTAAGGCAGTACCTTTAACTAAATGCACGAATATGATGTGGTTTTCAGAATGTTTCACTATCCCTTAAAATAAAATTCTAAATAAACAAAATATTATTTTTTAGTTTTTTGGGCCCGACAAGGATTAACCTTGCTCCTACGTATTCTCATTCAGAATGAGAAATCAGGGTTACGTAGTTCTTTTTAGGAAGATTATTTGTTTAAAATGGATGTTTTTAGTTTTTTTGAAGATTTTATATTTTTTGGTATTTTTTATAAATAACAAAATAGATATTTAGCACAAGGACGATGCGAGCGATCACACGTGTGCTTAACCTTTAAAACATATTCTTGCAAATTTTTATTTAAGAAAGAGAAAAGGTTTTAGCACAAGGACGATGGGAGCGATCACACTTGTGCTTAAACATTAAAACATATTTTTGCAATTTTTATTTAAGAAAGAGAAAAGGATTTTATAGCACAAGGACGATGCGAACGATCACACGTGTGTTTAATCCTTAAAACATATTTTTTTGCAATTTTTAATAAAGGAAATAGAAAAGGTTTTTAGCACAAGTCTAATAGATATAAATAAAAACAAGTCTAATAGATATAAATAAAAACAATAAATAGAAAAGGTTTTTATCTTTTTCTTATTTTTTGTAATTTTTATGTAAAAACAATAAAAACAAGTCTAATAGATATAAATAAAGCAAAAGGGGTGGGGGTTATCATAATAAAAACCAACTAATAAAAACAAAAGCATGAAAATAAGAGAAAAGCCCAATAGGAGTAGGGGTACATAGATAAAAACCAGGGGTGCGTGCGGAGTAAGATTGGGGCTCCTTTAGTTTGGGCCGAAACCCTCTCGATCTGTCAGGGGTATAAGAATGAAAATGGAGGTGCAATCTGAAATGTGTGTGGGGTCCAATTCTTTTCTTTTTACTGGTAGAAAAACTTAAGCACAAACGAAAAGGAGGTGCACGCATGAAAATCGGGGTGCGCAAAGGAGAAAAATGTTTTTATATCATTTATAATTTTGATTCAATTTTTAAAATTCTCACTGTAATATTTATTTATTTATTTTATTTTATTTATGTTTAGTTAAAATTATCAAGACATTGTGAATCCACTGGTTCATCATGAGTTTACTTGGATTGAGTTAGAAAAATTTATATTCTAAGATTAAACTAAAACTGATTTACTTAATTATATTTAACGAGTTAAAACCAAAGGTAAATTGACCTTTAACCTATCAATAACAATTTATTTATTTTTTTACCATTTTTTAATAAGTTTTATGTTGTTATTAACTACTTCTAATATTATAGATTCACAACTTGATTTTTTTAAATACTAGAATAGAATACTTTAAATGTTTACTTTATATATATATATATATATATATATATATATATATATATATATATATATATATATATATATATATATATATATATATATATATATATATTAATACATTAATCATTAATTAGCATCTTTATAATAATATTTAGAAAATTAGATGAACAATTTGATTCCGATGATATAAATATATTAAGAAAATAAATATTATAAAAATAAGTGAACTACCTCACCCATCTATTAACTCGTGATTAGTCAAACTAAATTACAAAACTTTTTACTTACCAAAAAGTGAATTAGATGAAACTGACTTTTTTTTTAACTAAATCCATGGTGAACCAACTCATATGATTCAAGTTAGCTCACTTTAACATCTATCCATTACACACTAATTTTGTTTATTTATTTCTTTTCATTTATTTTAAGGTCCTTCATGCTAATTTATACTTTTATTATTATATTCATTTATAATATTATAATCCGTATAAAATTATTTTTTTAAAATTCTACTTTGATTCTTACTTTATTTTTGTATTGTTTTAAAACATTATCATTTTATAATTCAAATTAGAATTGAGGTTATCTAAGGTGTAAACAGAAAGTGCTCCTAAAAGATTAAATCCTCAACATGCAACCCTTTTTCACGTCAAGATCAAGACCATAGTAAAGAATTCAAACTTTTAACTAGGACAAGAAAATTCAAAACCCTAAATGCATATTGAACGGATCCGCTGTCAAATGCGTATGGGCAATCACGAAAAATGACACGAAAAAGCTAAAAATTATGATGATAAAGAAGAAATACAGTTAAAGGGAATACACTTCATAGGTTTTTCAACCGAGATGCAGTTAAAAGGCACGTTACAGTCCAATACACGTCACCCAATACACGACACGAAAAAGCCTTAGATCGTTCAGTAGTATTAGATGTTATTTGAGTTGTAATTGAACGTTCGGTATTAAATTTTGTAACTCTTTTTCATTTCTCTTATATTGTACGTAAAGTTGTACTTAATGTCGTTCGGCTTTTGAGCGTAGTATTAATGTAAAGACTGCACTGATTTATTATGAAATGTAATTAATTCTATGATACAGTGATTACTATATTTTGGGATGTTACAAAATCTAAAAAAAAACGGTTGATATTGGAATTTAAAATATAAAAATTTAAAAAAAAAAAGCCTTTTTTCAATAGACCCTTTTTAATGTGTAATAAATTTTCACATATTTGTAATCTATAAGAAGAGTTCATATTATAGGAACAAAATTTGAAGAATGAAGAATTCAACAAATTTAATAGTTTTTAAAAATTAATAATTTATCATAACATGTGTGACATCCAAAAAATACAGTATTAAACCATAAAATCAGAAAATCACATTTAATAATAATTTAATACAGTTTTCCAACTAAAAACAAAAAAAGAAATGAACGAGCGCTCAAGGACGAACGTCCTTGATACAGTCTTACATAAAAGAACGGACGCGCAACACCGCACGTCTTCAACAAGAAATACTAGATAAAGCCGAACGTAAACAGAAATTTGACCGAACGGTTTACACACAAAAATACCGAACGGTCGAACATACAGAAACTAAAGGAAAGAGGTGGTCGAACGACCACTTCAATAAACACTTAAACTTCTGGTCGAGCATCTCACTGCTCGGTCTTCACTTCAACTTCAATCAGGTTCTCTTCGTTCAGCACCTCTTCCAAACGCTCGTCTCCATCTGCTCACATCCACACGGATGATCATTGCAATGACAAGACGGACGTACAAGGACAATGGACAACACAAGGAAAACGAAAGGGTAAGCTTATGTAATTTAACTCACGCATCAACATACAAATTCATGTAAACAATACATCACAAATTAACGTACGTTCAAGATAAGACTCAACACTAGACCGACCGTCCGGACTGTAAGAATTCTGCGTATTTACAAGCGTTCGCGCACCCGGGTGGTGTGGTAACTGGCATCCTCATCAGCTGCCACCCGAGGTTAGTACGTTCGTCCAAAGTACCTCTAAGGACGACGACCTCTTACCGTTCCCACGCATGACGTGCATCCTCTACTTGAGGACGAGCACTCACAGAACATCAGGATCGAACAGCCAGCATTAACTTCCCACAGTCATACTTGACAAAATCCAACCTTTTCCAAGAGTCGTTCCTACCTGGAACGCTCGTTCAATAATCATAATTATCATTTCAACATTCACTATTTCTCTAAATCGTCCCTACCTGGAACGTTCGTTCAAAGTCACAATTTGTTTTCCATCTCAAATATTCCTCAACCTTTATCACTTATCATTTTATACTCATTTTCATCATTTATTGAGAGACCATCAAAAACCGAACGTTCTGTCCCCAATAAGACCGAGGAACGAACGTTCGGTATGAGACCGAACACCAAATTCGAACGAACGTTCGGTATGAGACCGAACACCAATTTGAACGAACGTTCGGTATGAGACCGAACACCAATTTGAACGAACGTTCGGTATGAGACCGAACACCAAATTCGAATGAACGCTCAACATAAAACCGAGCACACTAAAGGACGAACGCTCAGTTCGGAACCGAGCACCAGTAGGACGAACGCTCAGTGTGAAACCGAGCGCTAGTAGCCTTAAAATAATAGACTTTGATTTCGAAGAAGTGTTTACGAACGGTAAAATACACTATTACATATATGCATACAACAGAAGGGAGTTTATCAAAGAATACCAAACACAGTACTTGACCGAACGCTCAAGCAAAGAATTTTAGTGTGAGGACGCTCGTCCTCGACCAGGATTCTACCCAGATGACAGAATTCCATTTCCATGATTTTTGCCAACAAAACCGAACGGTCAATGACCGTTCAGTAGCGAACGCATACTATCAAAGGGGTAATTTTCTCATTTCATACCATATATCTTCCAGTTCATTTTTCATCCAAATCTCATAATTTCATACGTTCATATTAACGTCAACTTCCATATTTCATACAGGCCAATCTCATGCAAATTCATATATTTCACTTCACCCAAAAATAACGAACGTTCATGTAATCAAAATCACAACAACGTCATGCATTATATTCATACTGTTAACAACGAACGTTCATGAAATCATTCACATCATTCAGCATATCTCAACATCATGCAGGGAATTAACGGACGTTCACACATACAACATCAAACCAAGTTAAATTAATTAAGCTCCCCTTACCTGGAAATGACCGAACGTCTACTGACGCACCACCGTCTTCTCCAGTACGTTTCCCTTTCCCACGCTCGTAAACGCTCGTTAACCAACTACAATGAACGAGCCCCAACCAAATCAGATCTAATCAATCCTACGAAGGGTAACGTACGTACACAAAACTGGTTTCGTATACCAGTAAGACGAACGACCGAGAGGGAGAACGAACTTACCAGTTCAGTTTCTCCAGACGAACGTTTCCTCTGGAATCTTTGACGCCGAGCGTCCTTCAACGGTGCAGGAATGCTAAACGGAGGAGGATAGCGGTGGTTCTTAGAGAAAAGGTGCAGAGGAAATGAAGAGAGAATGTTCAGAGGTCCAGGAAAGAGGGTGAAGAGGGAGATCACTCAGAATTAAAACTGAGAGGCGCGTGTAAAGGGGGTGGGAATATTCCGCCCCACTCAGCAGGACGCACGTCTCCACTCCACCAGTGCATTCCACTTCAGCCCATACCGGACGGTCGCTCATTCTGAGCCGGACACGTGTATTCCATTTCTGAAATCTGACTCGTGGTGAACGGACGTCCATTCGCAGGCGGACACGTGTATCTCACTAACGCTTTCCACTACCGGTTCTGACTCAGCTCCACGTTCGACAGTCGGCGTCCGTTAGTGGATGTCGGGCGCCGCTGTCGTCCATGTGCGCTCTGAGGTGGCGCGCTCGCCGCTTGCCACGTGGACTCCACCGACGCTCGTCAATTAATTAATTTTTTTTTTTTGAAACCTTACAACATGTAATAATAATATAATGACATAATAATACTAATATAATACTAATAAAAATTAAATAATGATATAAAACAATAAATAAATAATTGATGTAATTAGGTCTTTCTATTAATATTGCACTAAACTGTTAAAGATATGTTACATGTTAGTTAATTTTTTTTTTGTTTTTTAAATAATTTTTAATTATTTTTATTTTAATTTTTTTAAATAAAATTTTGCATATGTCAAACTAATGTCAATATCATATGGTAGTGATAATGTGATGTGGCAGTGACAGTGTCATGTGTCACTGTCATATTAAGTGAATTTAATTTTAAATATAATTCAATGTAAAATATAAATATAAATGAATTTAATTTTGTTAAAAATATATAATAAAAATTGATAAGTGTAAGGACCTTGTTTTCTTAAAGGGGTGGGGAAGCGTTTAATGCTGGGGGACACTAGCTGCCATAGGGGGAGGTGGGGTTTTGTTTTATTTGGAAAAATTGGGGAGACACACGTCTGGGTTTTTCTCTCATGATGGGCACCATTCAACAAAACTGCAGACGTAGGAGATAAAAAGGGGTGCTGGGTGCTTAATTGGGAGAGAAAACTCTTGCTGCAAATTGAAGGAGGTGAAGTTCAGAGGTGCTGGAGTTGCAACGAGGCTTTAGATTACAAGTCTTGGAGGAGATTGAAAGGTGTTCGGTACTGCATCTGGATGAGTGCAAGGCTTGCTGGGAGAGGAGAAGTGAAGAACTGTTGGAGTTGGAAGGAGATCCAGACACTGCAAATCTTTTGGAGAAAGATTCAAGATTCGTAAAGGAAGTCTTCAAGAGGTAAGGGGAGCTAGATTTTTCGTTTTGATTGTTGAATTATGTGAGATCTCGGAAATTTAAAATCATAATTACTGTCTAATCTGTCATTAATTACACTGCTGAGTCACCTGGCTGCTTCCATAAATGCACCGCGACACACGTGCAATGCATTAAAAACGCACTAAACGCTGCATGCACGAGCCCCACTTGTCACGTTGGAAGTTTCTGAAGTCAGAGTGGGTGTGCAGGTGTCGGCCTGGGAGACGTTCGTCCGCACGAACGTGGATTGAACAAAATGATTTTTTTCAAAAAACCCTTCCACTCACCTGCACCATTCATCTTCTTCCTCAGAACCCAACTCTTCATTTTCTCTAACTTCTCTCTAGAACCCGTTCACCTTCTTTCTTCTGTAACTCACCATTCCCTTCTCTGATCACGTTTCAGAACCGTAGAAACGTTCCTGGAGACTTGAGCATCATTCTGGACCGAACAGAATTTGGATCGGTACTGGTAAGTTCTCATTTCTAAACGTTCGTCCTTTAGTTTCGTGCGAACCCTAGTTCTGGTTGCATGGATGAGTTTTAGGTCTGAGTCGTTTATGATTTTTGGTGTTGAGCGAAACCTGAGGGTAGGACGCTGTTAGAGGTCGCACAAAATCTTGCTCTTTTGAAGTACACTGCTATCCAGGTAAGGGAAGCTTAATAATTTAGTTTATACGTATATGATTGTGTGCGAGCATGATAAAAATAGAATGTATGAGATGTATGCTGTGGTTGAATATGCCTGAACGATCGCTGTTATGCTTGAGTGAATATGGTATGTGTGGATTGATATGTATGAATTAGATACTGGTTGATTATAGTATAGTATGAGTGATTAATATGAATTCTATAAAGTATGTGAATTAAAGGATGAATCGGAAATTATAAGATCATGAATTGAATGAGAAATGTTGAGTTAGAATAGATGAAAAATCTGAATCTGATAAGTCTGTCTATGATAAAATACGTTTGTCATCGTACGGTCTTATACCGTTCGGTTTCTGGTCAATTACTTAAAAAGGAATTCTTTTATTTGAAAAGAGTTCTGAAATTTAACGAGCGTCCCGTGAAACACCAAGTTGAGCGTTCGGCTCAGCCTAGTGGCAATCTAGTAAATTAAATTAAGTCAGTATCCCTTATATTTATAAAATGGTAGCGCTCGGTCTTACACTGAGCGTTCGTCCTAAATAGCGCTCGGTTTTACACCAAGCGTTCGTCTTAAGTAGCGCTCGGTCTTACACTGAGCGTTCGTCCTAAATAGCGCTCGGTTTTATACCAAGCGTTCGTCCTAAATAGTGCTCGGTCTTATACTTAGCGTTCGTCCTGAGAAGTGTACGGTCTTATACCGAACGCTCGTCCATACATATGAATTTCAGAACGTACGTAAATAGCGTTCGTCTCAAATTATCAGTAAATGAATATTTGCTTTCGGTCATTGACTGGCGGTCGATCCTGTTAAACAATTGTCCTCAGAGTACTAAACAAATCGTCTTGTTGTATCTGTCGCAACCGGAATCGCGACGGGACGACGATCCAATAAAAAGAAGAGAATAAATATTGAAAAGAGATTTTGGAGTCGCCACCATAGTTTATTCTGGAAAACTACGGAAAAACCATAAAATGATAAGGCATGGTCAAATAGAACCAGATTCTTGGCTCGGGAGTCGGTTACGTGTAGGGAAGGTATTAGCACCCTACAACGCCTGCCCTAAGGCAGTACCTTTAACTAAATGCGCGAATGTAGATGTGGTTTTCAAAATGTTTAACTTTCCCTTAAAATAAAACTCAAAAGAAACCAACAATATTTTTTAGCTTTTTGGGGCCCGACAAGGACTGACCTTGCTCCTACGTATTCTCATGTGAGAAATCAGGGTTACGTAGTTCTTTTAGAAAACTGTTTGAGAAAATTGTTTGGAAAATCGTATGAGAAATTGTTACGGATAACTTGATTTGGATTTTTGGGAGAGTGAGCCTGACAAGGACTGGCCTTGCTCCTACGTATCTCCACTTTTGATGGAGAATCAAGGATCACGTAGTTCTGGCGATATTGTTTGAGTTTGAAAATGTTGATGTTTTTGGTTTTTGAGGATTTTTATATTTTTTGGTATTTTTTATTTAGGAAAAAAAAAAGAAAGGGAAAAGGTTTTTGGCACAAGGACGATGCGTGCGATCACACATGTGCCTAAACCTTTAAAACATATTTTTTGGTATTTTGATGTAAGAAAGAGAAAAGGTTTTTGGCACAAGGACGATGCGTGCGATCACACATGTGCCTAAACCTTTAAAACATATTTTTTGGTATTTTGATGTAAGAAAGAGAAAAGGTTTTTGGCACAAGGACGATGCGTGCGATCACACATGTGCCTAAACCTTTAAAACGTATTTTTGGGATTTTGTCAAATTCATTATTTATTTTATTTATTTATTTTTGTAATTTTTATTCATTATATATAAAAAAAGTGAGCGTGCGTAGTGTTTAGCAAATAAACAAGACAAATACAGTACAGAGGGATGGGGGTTACTTTACAAGGGGATTACACGATATAAATTAATGACTAAACAAATAATAATAACATAGAAACTAAAGCGTAAAAAACGAAACAAGAGAAAATTAACAAAATTAAGGGTACAGAGATAAAACCAGGATTGTCGTGTGAAATTGAAGCTCCTTTGCAACTGCCAGGGGTGTAAAGATGAAATCTGGAGGTGCTCCATTGAATATTTACTTGTCAGGCCCAGTTCTTTTTATTTTTATTTGCAGAAATGGATGGGTTTAAACCCAAATGAAATGAGCTGTGCGGATGAAAAACCGGGGGTGCAGGAAGTAGAAGCTTATTTTATTTTATTTGATTTTGTTTTTGGCTTATTAGTGAGAGCTGCAGGCCCCAGGCCTTCCCATTTTTCGGTTCATGAGACCCTTAGGGTTCCTTCCATTTTTTACCATTTCACTCAAGAACCCAAAACTCAGTCGTTCAAACGGCCATGGACTCCTCTGTTCTTCCTCTCGCTTTAAGGACGACGACCCATGGAAGGGTCTCCCTCCGCCGTTCACGCCGCCACTCTCTGGCAGTCTCCTCGTCGCTGCGTCGTTGAGCCCAGCTGCTTCCTCCGACACCGGCAGGCCAGGGAGGGGTTCGTTTCCACCACACGCACCGACGCTACCCCCCCCCCCCCCCCCCCCCCCCGTTCGCGGCCACCGCTGCCTCCTCCTTCTCTCCTTCGAAGATGGTGACCCAGGGAAGGGTTCGCTTCTGCCACCAGATCCAGGCCCCTCCTCCCTTCTCTTCTTCACATCTTTATCATTTAGATTAATTTAGTATTGATTGACTCGTGCTCCATCAATGTCTGATCTACAGGGATTAGGAACAGCGGGTACGTGTTGTGTTTGAATGAGTACGAGTATATTGGTTGGCGGATTTGGGTTCCACAAAGAGAGCACTGGTCTCTAATTGTTGAAGGCCGTGAGGTATGGTTTTTGGGTTTCTGGTGGTTGGGGTGTATGATGAATGAAGATTAAGATGGTCGTGAGGTCCGGATAAAATAATGATAAATGATGATGGGTCTTGGCCCTGTTGAGATGAAAAATGAAGAAGAAAGGAATGAAGATAGGGTGAGGGGGTCAGGATGAATGAAGAGTAAGATGATGGGTGCTGGAGATCTATGGTGTTGAAGATGAAAATTGATGAAGATGGTGGTACTGTGATGGTTGTGGTAAGGTGAAGATAATGATGTTGGCCGGGAGGAAAAGATGAAGAAGGGGTGATAGCAGAGAGGGGTTAGTGATGGCTGGGAAGATGAAGGTTGTTGAAAGGTGGATGGGCGGATGATGAGAGTGAGAAGTATAAGGGTGATAGCTGGCTGTAGTGTATGGATGTTGGCCGTAAGGTGCTAACAGTGGTCGTGGGTGTCAAAAATGGTTTTTGGTAGTGAGCGAATATGGAGGATGGGTAGGTGAGGATAGGTGGTGGCCGTGAGGTAAGGGTGAAGATTGATGATTAGGTGTGAAGGTGGAGAAAATGCTCAGAGGTGTTGACTACAGTCATTAACACTTGATGATCAAAATGCAGAAAAACAAGGTGATGATAGAGGTTGGCCGTGAGGTAAGGTTGATCGTGGCATTGGGTTTGGGATGTTGGGGTTGAAAATGAAGAAGAAAGGGATGTTGGAATGGATGGATGAAGATCAAGTGTTGGAGGTATCCCAGTAGCCGTGGGGTATTTTGGGTTATTCGGAATGGATCCTCCTTCTAGCTCTCTTTCAGTAGATGTTGAAAGTGGAATTGTTGGTGGGAATCAAGTGGGAATCATTAGTGGGAAGTTGAGTGGAGCATCCATTGAAGTGGGAGGTTTGGTGATGTCGGCCAGGGTTGGGGGAAATGGGAGAAGGTAGAAGTGGAGATTGATATGGTGGGGAATAGTGGGAAACAGTAGTGGAAGATTGGATGGTGGTGGAGCACTCATTCGTGTGAGGTTGGTGATGGTGGGGAATAGTGGGAAACAGTTGGTGAGTGCAGCACTGGAGGTTGGATGATTGGAGCACTCAAGAATGACTGACCCTACCACCCACCAGATGTCTCATCTTGCTTCTCTTTTCTCTACTGTTGCCTCTTTGTTGAATCTTAGTAGCTCTGTGGTGCAGGCCGTGAGCTTCACAGCTGCTGGATGGTGGACCGAAAATGCTTCCCAAACTGCTGGAAGCGTGAGCTGCTGTTGCCATTTTGGAGATGCGCTTCTGCTGAACGTAGAACACCAAAGTGAAGACGTGAAGGCTTGCTCATTCTCCCATGCTGGATTGGACCGTGATGTAGATGAGTCGATTGAAGCTGGAGCTGCTGTCCGTGTGTGCTAGACGAGCGGCAGACCGGGAGTGATAAGGACGAGCGTCAGAAAAGCAGGACGAGCGTAGATGAGGGGGAACGAATTCGGCGAGCGATTGTGCAAAGGACGAGCGCTCAAAACCGAATGGAGGGAAAACGAGCGCTGGAGGAGACCGAATGTTCAAATGAGACCGAGCGTTCAAGTGAAGACCGAACGCTCAGTAAGCAAAATAACCGAACGCTCAAAATCAAACGTACACCAATAACGAGCGCCCAAAACCGAACGCTAATAATCAAACACACACCAAAAACGAACGTTCAAATGAGTGTAAATAACTTCAAAACCGAACGTTCACTAACACAAAACCGAACGTACGTTCACTAACCCAATACCGAACGGTTGAAGATGAAGACAAACACAACGCAAAGCCGAACGATAGAACAGTGCAAAAGGATGAAACCGAACGTTCGCAGTGGAGTAGGACGAACGCTTTAAACAACAGTGGGTAAGGACGAACGCTTACTGTTTGGACGAACGGTTTCAGCAACAATTAGGAAGGACGAACGGTTGAACAGTGAGGGAGGACGAACGGTTGAAGGACGAACGGTTGAACAAAGAGGAAGGACGAACGGTTGAACAATTTGGACGAACGGCCTCAGCAACAGTGGAGAAGGACGAACGCTTACTGTGTGGACGAGCAGCAACAGTGGGAAAGGACGAACGTCACAACAGTGGGGAGAACCGAACGGTCACTGTTTGGACGAACGTTTTCATCCCTTTTTTTTATTTTATTTTATATATATTTTTTTTATTTTTACATATACACATATTTTTTTAATTTTTTTTCTTTTATGAGGATAAAATAATAAAACAAATTATTTAGTCAATCCGGACGAAATTGAGTGTTGACAGCTGCCCCTCTTTACTTAGATTTTACTAGATCATATGATAAACAAAGTTTTCATATTATCAGAGTAAAAGATAAGTAAAGATAGAAATACTAATTTCGTCTGGATTTCGAGATGAACAAGAAACAAACAGAGAACGAAACAAACAAACAAAACTGAGAATTGAAGTTTGCCAGCCTCGCGGAGGGTGTACCAACGCTACAGATGAAATGGACGAGGAAATATTTATTTTTTTATTTTTTGATGAAAGTAAATTTGTTAATCAATCCGGACGAAATTGAGTGATGCCCCTCTTTACTTAGATTTTACTAGATCATATGATAAACAAAGTTTTCATATTATCAAAGTAAAAGATAAGTAAAGATAGAAATATTAATTTCGTTCGGATTTCCATGAAAAGGAACCAGGATCAAACATGGAATTTTTTCATTTTTTTTTTTTGTTTTTTTTTTTTTTGTTTTTTTTTTTTGTTTTTTTTTTGTTTTTTTTTTTTGTTTTTTATGAAATGAACAAGATTAAATGAATGAGAAATTTGAATTTGATTGGGTTTCGACCATTGCCATGCAGAGGATCGTTTTGAAAAAGTTAAAAATATGTACTGACCATTGCCATGCAGAAGGTCGTTTGAAAAAAATAAAATCTGGATTTGACCATTGCCATGCAGAGGGTCGCTTGAGAAAGTAAAAATGGGCTCGACCATTGTCTTACAGAGGGCCGAGATACCAATGGCAAAAAGCAAAATTGGGCTTGACCATTGTCTTACAGAGGGCCAAGATACCAATGATAGAAAGTAAAATTGGGCTCGACCATTGTCTTACAGAGGGCCGAGACACCAATGATAGAAAGTAAAATTGGGCTCGACCATTGTCTTACAGAGGGCCGAGACACCAATGACAGAAAACAAAATTGGGCTCGACCATTGTCTTACAGAGGGCCGAGATACCATTGACAGAAAGCAAAATTGGGCTCGACCATTGTCTTACAGAGGGCCGAGATACCAATGACAGAAATTAAAATTGGGCTCGACCATTGTCTTACAGAGGGCCGAGATACCAATGACAAAAGTAAAAATTGGGCTCGACCATTGTCTTACAGAGGGCCGAGATACCATTGACAGAAAGTAAAAATTGGGCTCGACCATTGTCTTACAGAGGGCCGAGATACCAATGACAGAAAGCAAAATTGGGCTCGACCATTGTCTTACAGAGGGCCGAGATACCATTGACAGAAAGTAAAAATTGGGCTCGACCATTGTCTTACAGAGGGCCGAGATACCAATGACAGAAAGCAAAATTGGGCTCGACCATTGTCTTACAGAGGGCCGAGATACCAATGACAGAAAACAAAATTGGGCTCGACCATTGTCTTACAGAGGGCCGAGATACCATTGACAGAAAGCAAAATTGGGCTCGACCATTGTCTTACAGAGGGCCGAGATACCAATGACAGAAAACAAAATTGGGCTCGACCATTGTCTTACAGAGGGCCGAGATACCATTGACAGAAAGCAAAATTGGGCTCGACCATTGTCTTACAGAGGGCCGAGATACCAATGACAGAAATTAAAATTGGGCTCGACCATTGTCTTACAGAGGGCCGAGATACCAATGACAAAAGTAAAAATTGGGCTCGACCATTGTCTTACAGAGGGCCGAGATACCAATGACAGAAAGCAAAATTGGTTGATTGTTTTGAAAAGATGAAATTTTGAATTTGTTGAAATTTTGAGAACCTTTTTTTGATTTTGATTTTGATTTTGAAATTAAGAAACAAGGTGTTGCATCTTTGTACAAGGATTTGGAATCTTGATATGCAAGAGAAACTTGGTTGATGAAAAATTTTGAAATTTGGAGAAGAAAACTTTGATGAATGTTGATTTTTTTTGTCTTTTTGAAAAAAAGAAAAATTGATGTAATTTTTGAAATTAGAGAGGAAAACTTTGATGCATTTTTTTTTGTCTTTTTTTTTTTTTTGAAGAAGAAAATTTGATGTAATGTACATGGAGGGGAAAACTTTGATGCATTTTTTGTCTTTTTGAAGGAAGAAAAATTTGATGAATATACATGGAGGCAAATTCAAAGTTGATGAAAAATATGTACATGATGTATTGGAAGATTATGAACCTATGACATTTTTTTTTTTGAGTCAAATTGTTTCCTTTGAAATCATCCAATTTATGACGATCTAGACTTCCAATTTCCTTTCAATGGATGTCCAATTCTAAAGTCAACTGTTCAAAATGAAGCTTCTGTGCGACACATTTCTTGACGAGATACTAGTGTGTACATGCTTGATATCAGGGGTTGGAAAAATATGGGGAGGATGATTGGAAGGATTTGGAGAGTACCGGGTTGGCTACTTGAGCCTTCTACTCCTTAAAACGGCTACAAAGGCCAATGTGAGGTAGTAGATATCCAGAAGCTGCTCTGGAACATGGTAAAAGTATTGGTATGGACAAATGTATCTGTGAATTGTGAGGGAATAGGTCAGGAATCAGGGAGTGAGAATATCATGTGGGATTTGCAAATTGCCCCAAATTTGGTTGTGATGGATTTTTGAAGTTCGGGGCGAACCAAGATCATGCAAGGCCCAACAAGGGATGCCCCAATCTTTGTATGAACTTTGAATGTTCAGATGAAAAAATTTGAGATTTAACAAAATTGCTCAATACTCTGAATGGGCTGAGGCATATGAAAGTCACGCCTTGGTTTTGGGCATGAGTCAATTAAGCGAGGTTCCACAAGAAGTTGCCCCCCACTTTGGGTTTACGAATGATAAGATGGACTCAAATCATACAAAGCCCCAAAATGTCTGCCCCTGTTTTGAGGGTGGATCCATGAATTTCAGTACGGACAAATCTGAGAGGCCCAACGAGGGATGCCCCGGTCTTGGTACGAACTGAATATACAGATGTAACAAATCTGAAACAAACAAAGTTGCCCCAAGTTTGGGATCCGAGGGAAGAGTTTGAATGGGATTTGAATGTGTTCAGGAATTTGTGATGGATATGGAAAGGGTTGGCTTGAAAAGATTGCCCCAATTGGCTTGATTTTCCTTTGTATAATTTTGATCAAAAAGGAGTTCCCTTCATCCTTGGACAATTATTTTTCATCATCATTTTTTTTTTTGACTGCATTGTTAGTCATTTTTGTCTTGTCTCAAAAATTAAGCTTTATGAAAATTTAAGCAACCATTATTCAATCTGTGTGGACTTTTATTGGGCTAGCAATGTGGCTTGGGCTAAAGGGTGTTGAAAGAAAGGATATAAAGGCTCAAATAAATTTTTGTGGGTATTTTTTTTTGAAAAACAAGGGTTACCATCTGCGCTTGCATGAGTTATTTGTCAAATCTGTTTTGACTACTTTGCCCTTTCTCAAATTTCATTCTTTGCTTGCCATCACTTTGTGATTCTTTGTATTTTTGCTTTACTTTTGAGGAATTCTCTTTATTTGATCACTAAGTGTGTTCTTTTGCAATCTGAGTCGACTTCTACTGTGATGGTAACCCTTGTTTGGGTAAAATTTGAAAAGAAATTTCTTATTGGCTCAAATTTGGTATCAAAGGATATATTTTTTTTGGATGAAGAAAGATGGCCACACATCATTTCAAATTTTGGTTGTTTTATTTTCAAAAGATTAATTAAGAGACAAAGACTAAATGATCTCAACAGAGTCATTTTTCATTTTTTTTCATTTTTTTTTTAAACGGATTCCAGGATCTCCCAAATGAAAGCAGTGGAGATAACGGAAAATCTGCCCCAGTGTAAAACTTGGTGTTTATCAATTGGGCTCGAGAACATGATTGGGCCAATCCATTGGTATAGCGAAGGCTGAAGGATGATGTTTTCAAGCAATGCACACACAGATATCTCTTAAGAATATGTGATTTGATCATTTGACTCCAGGAGATTATGACATCCATTATATTTTTTGAAATCTCATAAAATGGATGATTTGCATCGAAAACAAATGACTCAACTTTTGCGTATTTTTTGGTTTTATGCATGAAGAAAAGTAAAATGAAATGAAAATGATGATACTAGTTGAAAAGCATATTTTTTTTGTTTTAAAAGAAAATTACGTATGGTGGCTAGTATGAAAACTGGGCTTGGGGGCCAGTGTGAGAACTGGGCTTACGGGCCAGTGTGAGCTGGGCTTAGAGGGCCAGTGTGAGCTGGGCTTAGGGGGCCAGTGTGAGCTGGGCTTAGGGGGCCAGTGTGAGCTGGGCTTAGGGGGGCCAGTGTAGGCTGGGCTTAGGGGGCCAGTGTGAGCTGGGCTTAGGGGGCCAGTGTGAGCTGGGCTTAGGGGGGCCAGTGTAGGAACTGGGCTTTTGGGCCAGTGTAGGAACTGGCTTTTATGGGCCAGTGTGAGCTGGGCTTAGGGGGCCAGTGTGAGCTGGGCTTTTGAATTTTGAGAATTTTTGAAACTTGTGATTTGAAAAATATTCGCCAGTGTGAAAACTGGGCTTAATGGGCCAGTATGGAAACTGGGCTTGGGGGCCAGTGTGAAAACTGGGCTTTTGGGGCCAGTGAGAGCTGGGCTTAAGGGGCCAGTGTGAAAACTGGGCTTGGGGGCCAGTGTGAGCTGGGCTTTTGAATTTTGAGAATTTTTGAAACTTGTGATTTGAAAAAATATTCGCCAGTGTGAAAACTGGGCTTAATGGGCCAGTATGGAAACTGGGCTTGGGGGCCAGTGTGAAAACTGGGCTTTTGGGGCCAGTGAGAGCTGGGCTTAAGGGGCCAGTGAGAGAACTGGGCTTTTGGGGCCAGTGTAGGAACTGGGCTTTTATGGGCCAGTGTAGGAACTGGGCTTTTGGGGCCAGTGTAGGAACTGGGCTTAGTGAGCAATGCCAAAATTGATATAAGAAAACTTGATTTAGAGAAAAAAAAACGTTTGAATAAAATAAAAGTGTTTTTTTTTACTTTCTGAAACGGGAAAATCCAGATCGGATCGGACCCAAGGAGAAGTAAAATAGAAAGAAGTTGGACTTACCAGGCACAATGACCCAAATGGATCAGATGACCTGAGCTGTGTGAACTTGTCACAAGAAGATGACAAAGAAAACATTTTTTTTTGTATTTTTCAAAGTTTATGGAACAAGCTAAAAGAAAATCATCATTTTTTGTTATGAGAAGATTTCACAAGATTGAACTAAAGAAAATTTTGCAACACCACCAGACTCAATGAGTCCAACACTATTCTTGTTACAACCATGACAAAATCTTCAGACAAGGATCTGAATTCCTTAACTTTATTTTTATTGCACAAATACTTATCCTCACAAATGAAAAGGGAAAAATTTGAATTGAAAACACAAAATCTACATAAACATGCATTTTTTATTTTTCAGAAATTCAGATGCACTGGTTCAAGAGAAACCACATATGCCGAAAGGGCCTAATGGGCTCAAAAACTGTTCATCTTTCATTCTCAGATTTTTTCCTTTTTTTCTTTTACTACAAATTCAACGAAAATCACACAAGACAATTTGAACAAATGTACAAAACATCATTCAACAGCAAAAATGTGAAAACAAAATATTTTTGACATATTTTCAAAAGAAGTATACTCGAGAGAAAACCATGAAGGCCATTGGGCCTAATGGGCTCGAGCACTGTTCTTTTTTTTTTAATATTTTTGATTTATTCAAAATGTAGAAGAAGAAGGAATAAAAAAATCAAATAAAATGGTGTGATGTAAAATTACAAACATGCCAAAATAATTCTTCACTCAAATTTATATTTCAGAAAGAAATGGGTTCAAAGAAGGCTAACATGGTAATGAGGCCCAATGCACCTGAAAAATGTCCTTTGTCATGGAACTGAAAAAACAATTTTGAACACTTCAAATTTTACATCACTCCAATTATATATTTTTTTTGGAAAAATTTCCATTTATCATATTTTTGATTTTTTTGTTTTAATATTTTTTTGGTGTGAAATCGGGTCATCCAAGAAGTCTTGAATTGGGCCGGATCGACCCAACAAAACCCTACCCGTTTTCAGATTTTCAAAATTTTTTTTTTTTTTTAACTCAGAAAGATCAGACCGACACCAGACGGTTGCAGCGACCGGAACTGTAGCCACAGTGGATTTGCTCAGCTATAAAGCGGGTATCCCTTCGGGGTCGAGCGATATTTTCCCGATCTCGCTCTCTCTCTATCCTTCTCTTTCTCCCTCTTCTCTCTTCTCTGAGCGTCTGGATTTCTGCGAGGAGCCTCTGCCCCCGCGTGCCTTCGAAGGCGTCTGAGTCTTCCGAGGAGCTTCTGTGTGTGTTCCACTTCCAGGTAAGTCTTCTGAGCTCTAAATCCTCTTTCCTTTCCTGCTCTTCCGATCTTTCCTTCTTTCCTCTCTCTGCTTTTCTTTCTCTTTACGCTTTCTGGTTTATTTTTTTTTTACTCTCTAGCTTTCTGCATCTGCCTTCCTTTCTTGCTTTCGCTTTCCATTTTTGCTTTACTTCCCCTCTCCCCTTTATGTTTTTCTTTTCTGCTTTCCTTTCCCGCAAGCTCTTCTTTTTCTTCTGCTTTCCGCTTTGTCTGCTTTTATTTCTGTCTCGCCTTTCTCTGCCTTTCTTTCTGAGTCCTCTTTTCTCTTTTCTCTTTTTTTTTTAATTAAAAAAAAACTTAAAACACTTAAAAACACAACTGTCTTAACTTAAGGGGTATATAGGCTGGAAACCAGACGTTAATCTCCCTTCGATTGAAGGTATGGCAGAGACAATCGGGTAGAACAACGCCACGTACCCCATAAAATCAGAAAACTTAAAAAGAGAATTTTATTTGTATGAATCGAACATGGACAAATGGACAAGGACAAAAGGACATAGATCCGTTTAGGACCCTCTTGCAAGGACCGTGAAACAGATCCGAGACCGGACATTGAAATAACAAAGACTAACTGGACAAAATAAACTTAAAAGGAAACAAAAACACACAAAGAAAACACTGAAAAAACTTTTTGTTTTATGCTTTTGTTATATTTTTGTTCTTTTTATTTTTATATTTTTTTTTTGTTTTAGAAAACTTAGAGAAAAAGATGAGCGAGATGGAGATGGAGAGATATACCGGTCAGCGGTGGAGACCTACTGACGATCAGGTCAAAATGATGACCCATATCTACAATTACGGGGTCACACATCCCAGCAGAGCCCAAGTTGTCGAGATTGCGTCTCGACTAAGGGTTTTCGCAGATGCCACTGAATACAATGTGCACTGCTGGTTTAACAACCACGGCAATCGGGTCAGGCGCTGGCAAGCGGAGATAGACCCCACTGGCACTCAGTTTTCACAACTGCCGCTATACATGTATGGTAAGTATCCTGATCACCTCCATCTTTTTTTTTTTTTATTATTGACACGAATTTTCTTGTTTTTTTTTGGAAAGAATACGACTGGGTGATCATGAGGGCGCCGAGGCTGCTGAACTTGTTCCCCGTTCCGATCATCATTGACGACGATAGGGACACACGACAAATCCCTCCACCCACGCTTCTCACATTCCGCACCAGAGCTCCCTCGACGGAGCTCTCCCTTAGACCACCGCAACCAGCCCGGGAATACTTTCGCTAAATTTCATTTTGATTTTATTTTTTTCATGGTCTGTAACTTAACGATCACCAGTGATCGAACCCTGAACACGATTTATTTGCTTTTGTTATCTTCTTTATTTTTTTGTTTTTTATTTGAATTTGTGACCTTGCACTTCTTTTTTTTTGTTATTTATGCTTCTTTCTTTTTCATGCATTTTTATTTTAATGTTAAGATCGTATGAGTGTATTCAAAATGATACCTTGTTCAAAATCATCTTTCCGACCTTACTGTAAATCTTGCCTGAATGATGAAATAAAATGGATTTTTATGGTTTTTCTTTGATTTCAGTCTAAACAAAATTTCTAATTTAAACAAAATGATGGAAAACTGGGTTCAAAAGAAAATAAAATTATTTACAAAGAAAATACGAAAAAAAAGAAAAAAAAAAGACTTCGAATGAAATGAACGCCATGAGCATGAAGAACACAATTTTGAAACCATTATGCATATGAGACAAAGAAATGGGAAGAGAAGAACAAAGAACTCGTAAACAAATTTGCACAATTCGAATTTCGACAAACCCCCTGTTTTTTTTTTATTTTATTTATTTATCATTATTTTTTTTTATTGGTGACACCCTATTAGGACATGATTTCCAGTAAACCTTGGAGATACCAAGTAATGAAAGTTCACATTAAAAATTCATGGATGAAAGCGTGATATCAATGAGCGTAAACCTCATAGTGAGACAAATTAAAGCTCGAGCAAAACAACATCAGTTCCAACTTTTACAATAACTTATGCTTTCCAAATAATCCGAGAGTCCTCTTCACTCGTCCATGGCATTTGTAGAGGTGAACTCACGCCTTGCCGGAGTGCTAGATTACATTTCTTCAAACTTTAAACATCCTGAATCGATCAAAAATTGCACTTTATGCTTTAGAGCCTTGCATGCCTCAGTTGAATGTCCACACGCTCCTGCATGATAATCACACCTGGCATTTACGTCATAGTTCTTTGGGTACGGAGGTCGTATAGGCCTAGTTGGACAAATCTTCATGAGGTTTCTATGGAGAAGATCTGGTAGTAACTCCGTATAGGTCATGGGGATAGGAGTGAAATTGGCGACCCTCTCATCACGATTGTAATTTCTTCGTTCAGTGGCTCGACTAGACCCATAGGAATGTGACATTTGAGGATAGGCAGTAAAATGGGAATTAGCTCTTCGCTTCTTACCTTTCTCATGTCTAAGACCATACCCGTTTAGACTGGCTACTAGCTCTGGGCCTAGTGCAATTTTTCCACTTCTTATGCCACTCTCAACCCTCTCTCCAATTACTACTATGTCAGTAAAACTTAAGGAAATGCTGCCTATCATGTGTTCATAAAATGGGGTTTGCAGAGTATTCAAAAATATGATAGTCATCTCCTTGTCGCTCAGAGGCGGTTCTACTTGAGCAGCAATTTCTCTCCACCTTTGGGCATATTCTCTGAATGATTCAGACTCTTTCTTCACTACGTTTTGCAGTTGTAATCTGTCAGGTGTTAGATATTTATTATATTCATACTGCTTTAGAAATGCGTTAACCAGATCTTTCCATGAGTAGATGTGAGTCGATTCCAAACGCATGTACCAAGTTAGAGCCATGCCAGTTAAACTTTCTTGGAAGAAATGAATCAAGAGTTTTTCATCGTGGACATAAGCTGCCATTTTCCTGCAGTACATAGTTATATGGCCCCTCGGGCAAGTATTTCCCCGATATTTCTCAAATTCTGGCATCCTGAACCTTGGAGGTATCACCACATCATGAACTAAACACAGTTTTTTAGCATCTTCAAATTCAAAACTTCCTTCACCCTCTATGGCTCTCAACCTCTTCTCAAGGACTTCTAATCTGCTCTTATCATCTTTAAAATCTCCTGGTGTAATGACACAAGATGGAGACTTCGTCTTAGGTTGTTTTTTCATCATCATGCTTTCAATATCTGGTCGGATAATCTGCCCAGGAATTGTGAAAGTGGTGGCCCCAGGCTCGTCTTCTACTTCAACTGCATTATCTTCGGCCTTTTGAGTGCCAAGATGGCCCAAGTCTACTCCTAAAGGTGGAGTATAATTCGGGGGAAGACGATGGGAAGGGAAAGTTTGTGCTTCCGGAACTTCTTGTTGTAGTCTTTGTGCGGATGGATCTCCGGGGATTTGTAAGGCATTCAGGGCTTCTAAGATTCGACTGATTTGTCCTTTCAGCTGTTGGATATCGGCTTCTATTCCCTCTTGAACTTCTACTTGGTTCTCCATGATTTTGCCACTGGTTCGTGTCCTTTAGGGTGTCTTAGACGTTTAGCTGTATATTTTTTGTGAAACAAATTAAGAAAAAGAAAAAAAAAAAAAAAAAAAAAGGAAAAGAAAAGAAAACAAAGTTCAAATTCTCTAGTCAGAAACTATAAAGCTGTGAAAATATTTGCCCCGGTATAATTTTGGAAATTAACACGAAACAGAGTCAATAAGGTGGTTCATCATTCTGAAATCCCCAAAATGCTAGACATAGAAATTCTTGGTCAACCATCGCAGGCTTTAGTCATCACATTCTTCATTTGTCTGATCAGTTTCTCGCAGCAATTAAGGAATGTTTCAATCCCCTTAGGCGGGTTGATGATTGACATTACAGACCCAGCATCAGCTAATAGCTTAGGAACATTTTCAATGATTTCATTGATGAAGAAAGCTAATTGTGAGTGACTTGTCCTTCTTCAACGACATATTCCTTCATCTGACTCATCAATCTTTATATCCCCTTTTAGCTAAATGGCAACATTCCTTCTAGTTTTGTCACTGCTGCTTCTATCCACTGCTCATTATTTTGAAATTTCTTTTTGCAATTTGGGTAAGGGAAATTAATTACAACTTGATTGTCTTAACCCTTTCTGTGATTCATTGGCTAAGGGAAACTTCCACTAACAGTCCATGATCTTGGACCTTTCTTTGAAGCGAACAACATTTCCCCGAGTGTCTTTAACTTGATGAAACATTTCAGCAAAAGATTCATGCCTCATATGATCTGCAATGTGGCGAGAGATGCAGGTGTTAGCGATCCTCTCAGGATACTCAAATTATTTTTTTTTTTTGCGCTAACATAGGATTGCAATTAATACACCACCTAATACCCATGAGGGGTACATTAGGATACCTCCTGCAATGATATGTAATCTGATCTATGCTGCCAAGGGACACACCATTTATCTTGTTCTTCGTTTAAACTTGCACAAAGTTGCGCCCATTCATTTGCTCTTTTCACATGTGGTTCACAAGGAACAGCCTAATACAAGTGCAAAAGTTCCTAAAAATCACTTCTTTTTCCAATGGTGACCCCTATTCACCTGACTGAGTACCTGTGATGGACTTTCTGTACAAAATCCAATTTTATCTCGGGTAATCGTTTACAGTGTCCTTGTAATCGATTATATACTGCAATAACTCGTCCATGGGGTATAGGGAATTTTAGGCGTCTCCAGTCTCACGGGAAATGAACCACATATACACACTGGTAGACAACATAACATCTTTCCCCTTTTAAGTTCATAACAACGATTAAGGGTCCCATAAACTTCAGCCAGGATGGCACTGACTAGATTCTCACAGCGCTCTTTGTCTCCCACAAATGCATTCATAGCGGCATAATCGGCGAGGTTCTTGATATTTAGGAGAAAGCATGTCACCATAGAGGAGAAGAGCTAATACATCCGTAAACATTTCCCAATTTTCCTCTTAAGCCAAATGATGTAGGTATTCCTATAAGTATCTTTGAGGAAGGCCCCTCACTTTGCCCTTGATTGTGAACTCACTTTCCAATTTCATTGGGAGTACTTTCCTGATCCTCGCTAACTGCAAGACAGGGATATACTGCTCAAGGCAGTTGTATGTAGCTTTTTCCACATTTAAGGCTTGCTCGAATTCTTCCACTGGTGGCGCTAGTTGGAAATCTTGGAAAGTGAAGCACCTTAGTGGTGGATCATAGTACTGGGCTAAAGTAGTAATTGCTGATGTTTGGACCTCCACCTCTAACAGACTCAACAAATTCTTATGCCCCACCAATATTATCCTCCTTTATTCGACGTGCATCTTTTCGTCAGAATGTATGAACTCGAATACCTCTTGACTCAAAATTCCATGTTAATTCCCTTTTTTAGCTTAAGGCCTTAATCACAACTTTATAATTTTTTACTAGAATCCACAAAATGTGACAAGACTATAAAAAAAAACATGAGCTAAGAAAGAAGGAAAAAAAAAAAAAAAAAAAAAAGATAAAGAGGTATGTACAAGGTGCGTGATTTTTATTAAGCGAACATGAGGGTTATAAGAATACACATTTCTCCCTTTTGTGCCTTATCAAAGGTTGGATGACTTAAGTTCTAAGGCCAAATATATGCACTCACAAGGATAGCTCCCTAATGCTTAAATCAGGCCACCAGAGCTATGGCTCTTTTCACTGTTTCTCCACAACAGTCAGAGTAATCAACTAGATGTGGAGACACAAATGAAGAGAACAGACTCTGGCTGGGGTTCTCACGATAGCCAAACAGGAAGTATGTCCCAAATGACACCGCTACACAACCCCTCTATTTCTAAGTTGCGCTCAGACCCGGGTATAGGGCCCCACTCATGATATGCATATTGTGTGTGTATGAAGGGAGAATGCAATCGTACACCCCAAACCCTCACCTGCAAAACAACCAGAAAAATCCCAGGCAGATATAACATGTTTTCTACCCTAGGGTTCAATATAATCAAAACAAACACACATACAATTATGACAAAAATCAAACAAAGATAAAGAAAAAAGAAAAGGAAGAAAAACACAAAGAAAAACCACATTGAATTCGCACATCTAATTAAATGGCCTGACTCTCTGACGCTTCCCCAGTGGAGTCGCCATCTGTCGCAACCGGAATCGCGACGGGACGACGATCCAATAAAAAGAAGAGAATAAATATTGAAAAGAGATTTTGGAGTCGCCACCATAGTTTATTCTGGAAAACTACGGAAAAACCATAAAATGATAAGGCATGGTCAAATAGAACCAGATTCTTGGCTCGGGAGTCGGTTACGTGTAGGGAAGGTATTAGCACCCTACAACGCCTGCCCTAAGGCAGTACCTTTAACTAAATGCGCGAATGTAGATGTGGTTTTCAAAATGTTTAACTTTCCCTTAAAATAAAACTCAAAAGAAACCAACAATATTTTTTAGCTTTTTGGGGCCCGACAAGGACTGACCTTGCTCCTACGTATTCTCATGTGAGAAATCAGGGTTACGTAGTTCTTTTAGAAAACTGTTTGAGAAAATTGTTTGGAAAATCGTATGAGAAATTGTTACGGATAACTTGATTTGGATTTTTGGGAGAGTGAGCCTGACAAGGACTGGCCTTGCTCCTACGTATCTCCACTTTTGATGGAGAATCAAGGATCACGTAGTTCTGGCGATATTGTTTGAGTTTGAAAATGTTGATGTTTTTGGTTTTTGAGGATTTTTATATTTTTTGGTATTTTTTATTTAGGAAAAAAAAAAGAAAGGGAAAAGGTTTTTGGCACAAGGACGATGCGTGCGATCACACATGTGCCTAAACCTTTAAAACATATTTTTTGGTATTTTGATGTAAGAAAGAGAAAAGGTTTTTGGCACAAGGACGATGCGTGCGATCACACATGTGCCTAAACCTTTAAAACATATTTTTTGGTATTTTGATGTAAGAAAGAGAAAAGGTTTTTGGCACAAGGACGATGCGTGCGATCACACATGTGCCTAAACCTTTAAAACGTATTTTTGGGATTTTGTCAAATTCATTATTTATTTTATTTATTTATTTTTGTAATTTTTATTCATTATATATAAAAAAAGTGAGCGTGCGTAGTGTTTAGCAAATAAACAAGACAAATACAGTACAGAGGGATGGGGGTTACTTTACAAGGGGATTACACGATATAAATTAATGACTAAACAAATAATAATAACATAGAAACTAAAGCGTAAAAAACGAAACAAGAGAAAATTAACAAAATTAAGGGTACAGAGATAAAACCAGGATTGTCGTGTGAAATTGAAGCTCCTTTGCAACTGCCAGGGGTGTAAAGATGAAATCTGGAGGTGCTCCATTGAATATTTACTTGTCAGGCCCAGTTCTTTTTATTTTTATTTGCAGAAATGGATGGGTTTAAACCCAAATGAAATGAGCTGTGCGGATGAAAAACCGGGGGTGCAGGAAGTAGAAGCTTATTTTATTTTATTTGATTTTGTTTTTGGCTTATTAGTGAGAGCTGCAGGCCCCAGGCCTTCCCATTTTTCGGTTCATGAGACCCTTAGGGTTCCTTCCATTTTTTACCATTTCACTCAAGAACCCAAAACTCAGTCGTTCAAACGGCCATGGACTCCTCTGTTCTTCCTCTCGCTTTAAGGACGACGACCCATGGAAGGGTCTCCCTCCGCCGTTCACGCCGCCACTCTCTGGCAGTCTCCTCGTCGCTGCGTCGTTGAGCCCAGCTGCTTCCTCCGACACCGGCAGGCCAGGGAGGGGTTCGTTTCCACCACACGCACCGACGCTACCCCCCCCCCCCCCCCGTTCGCGGCCACCGCTGCCTCCTCCTTCTCTCCTTCGAAGATGGTGACCCAGGGAAGGGTTCGCTTCTGCCACCAGATCCAGGCCCCTCCTCCCTTCTCTTCTTCACATCTTTATCATTTAGATTAATTTAGTATTGATTGACTCGTGCTCCATCAATGTCTGATCTACAGGGATTAGGAACAGCGGGTACGTGTTGTGTTTGAATGAGTACGAGTATATTGGTTGGCGGATTTGGGTTCCACAAAGAGAGCACTGGTCTCTAATTGTTGAAGGCCGTGAGGTATGGTTTTTGGGTTTCTGGTGGTTGGGGTGTATGATGAATGAAGATTAAGATGGTCGTGAGGTCCGGATAAGATAATGATAAATGATGATGGGTCTTGGCCCTGTTGAGATGAAAAATGAAGAAGAAAGGAATGAAGATAGGGTGAGGGGGTCAGGATGAATGAAGAGTAAGATGATGGGTGCTGGAGATCTATGGTGTTGAAGATGAAAATTGATGAAGATGGTGGTACTGTGATGGTTGTGGTAAGGTGAAGATAATGATGTTGGCCGGGAGGAAAAGATGAAGAAGGGGTGATAGCAGAGAGGGGTTAGTGATGGCTGGGAAGATGAAGGTTGTTGAAAGGTGGATGGGCGGATGATGAGAGTGAGAAGTATAAGGGTGATAGCTGGCTGTAGTGTATGGATGTTGGCCGTAAGGTGCTAACAGTGGTCGTGGGTGTCAAAAATGGTTTTTGGTAGTGAGCGAATATGGAGGATGGGTAGGTGAGGATAGGTGGTGGCCGTGAGGTAAGGGTGAAGATTGATGATTAGGTGTGAAGGTGGAGAAAATGCTCAGAGGTGTTGACTACAGTCATTAACACTTGATGATCAAAATGCAGAAAAACAAGGTGATGATAGAGGTTGGCCGTGAGGTAAGGTTGATCGTGGCATTGGGTTTGGGATGTTGGGGTTGAAAATGAAGAAGAAAGGGATGTTGGAATGGATGGATGAAGATCAAGTGTTGGAGGTATCCCAGTAGCCGTGGGGTATTTTGGGTTATTCGGAATGGATCCTCCTTCTAGCTCTCTTTCAGTAGATGTTGAAAGTGGAATTGTTGGTGGGAATCAAGTGGGAATCATTAGTGGGAAGTTGAGTGGAGCATCCATTGAAGTGGGAGGTTTGGTGATGTCGGCCAGGGTTGGGGGAAATGGGAGAAGGTAGAAGTGGAGATTGATATGGTGGGGAATAGTGGGAAACAGTAGTGGAAGATTGGATGGTGGTGGAGCACTCATTCGTGTGAGGTTGGTGATGGTGGGGAATAGTGGGAAACAGTTGGTGAGTGCAGCACTGGAGGTTGGATGATTGGAGCACTCAAGAATGACTGACCCTACCACCCACCAGATGTCTCATCTTGCTTCTCTTTTCTCTACTGTTGCCTCTTTGTTGAATCTTAGTAGCTCTGTGGTGCAGGCCGTGAGCTTCACAGCTGCTGGATGGTGGACCGAAAATGCTTCCCAAACTGCTGGAAGCGTGAGCTGCTGTTGCCATTTTGGAGATGCGCTTCTGCTGAACGTAGAACACCAAAGTGAAGACGTGAAGGCTTGCTCATTCTCCCATGCTGGATTGGACCGTGATGTAGATGAGTCGATTGAAGCTGGAGCTGCTGTCCGTGTGTGCTAGACGAGCGGCAGACCGGGAGTGATAAGGACGAGCGTCAGAAAAGCAGGACGAGCGTAGATGAGGGGGAACGAATTCGGCGAACGATTGTGCAAAGGACGAGCGCTCAAAACCGAATGGAGGGAAAACGAGCGCTGGAGGAGACCGAATGTTCAAATGAGACCGAGCGTTCAAGTGAAGACCGAACGCTCAGTAAGCAAAATAACCGAACGCTCAAAATCAAACGTACACCAATAACGAGCGCCCAAAACCGAACGCTAATAATCAAACACACACCAAAAACGAACGTTCAAATGAGTGTAAATAACTTCAAAACCGAACGTTCACTAACACAAAACCGAACGTACGTTCACTAACCCAATACCGAACGGTTGAAGATGAAGACAAACACAACGCAAAGTCGAACGATAGAACAGTGCAAAAGGATGAAACCGAACGTTCGCAGTGGAGCAGGACGAACGTTTTAAACAACAGTGGGTAAGGACGAACGCTTACTGTTTGGACGAACGGTTTCAGCAACAATTAGGAAGGACGAACGGTTGAACAGTGAGGGAGGACGAACGGTTGAAGGACGAACGGTTGAACAAAGAGGAAGGACGAACGGTTGAACAATTTGGACGAACGGCCTCAGCAACAGTGGAGAAGGACGAACGCTTACTGTGTGGACGAGCAGCAACAGTGGGAAAGGACGAACGTCACAACAGTGGGGAGAACCGAACGGTCACTGTTTGGACGAACGTTTTCATCCCTTTTTTTTATTTTATTTTAATATATTTTTTTTATTTTTACATATACACATATTTTTTTAATTTTTTTTCTTTTATGAGGATAAAATAATAAAACAAATTATTTAGTCAATCCGGACGAAATTGAGTGTTGACAGTATCGTTACTCTTTTGAATTAAGTCTAAAATCTTTAAATCTAAATTATTCTGAAACACTTATATTATCGCTAAGAGTCGGTTCATTCAACTGATTCTAGCAAAAGTAACGTTCGTCATGTTCAAAGCTTCAAACTAATTATTTTGAAAAGAAATCTCAGTCTCACTCTTGACGTTCGTCCTCGTTGTGTAGAGGATTGAACGCTCGTCTTTTTATGGAAGTGGAACATAGAATGAAAATGTAAATAAAAGGATGTATTAAGGTGTGCGAACACTATAAGAAGTGAAATTATGATTTTGGTATTTGAACGAGCGTTCCATGGAGGGACGACTCATATATATATTGGATATTAAATTTGGTAAAGTATGACTGTGGATAAGTTAAGACTCGCTGTCCATCCTGATGTTCCGTGAATACTATCTTCATGTAGAGGAAGTATGTCATGCGTGGGAACGGCAGGAGGTCCTTAGTCCATAAGTTAACATGGGCGACGTAAGAACAGACTGACCTCGAGTGGCAGCTGTTTGGTGTATCCCAGTTACTACACCACTCGGGTGCAAGGACGCTTGTAACTACACAGATTCATACAGTCCGGACGGTCGGTCTAGTATTTATATATATATATATATATATATATATATATATATATATATATTGGATGATGTTATATATTGAAGTTATGTATTTGTTTGATTTGAAATGTTGATGAATATGTTGAAGTATGAATTAAATTACTTAAGCTTACCCTTTCGTTTTTCCTTGTGTTGTCGTATTGTCTATGTACGTTCGTCCTGTCAATGCAATGATCATCCGTGTGGATGTGAGCAGATGGAGGCGCGTCACTTGAAGAGGTACTGGAAGAGGAAAATTTGGAAGACGCGAATCTGGTGGATGTAGAAGTTAAAGCCGAGCCTTAGAGCGCTCGCGGGTTTCTGTAGTTAGCTTTATTAATGTTATTTTGAACGTTCGGTTATAGTTTTGTAAGACCGTTCGTCCCTGAACTCTTGCTTGTATAAGCGTTCGTTATTTCTGTATGCTAAGTCGTTCGACTTTTAACGCTCGTTCGGTTTTTTGTAAGACTACACTGTTTTATTAGCTTAATGTAATTAATTATGATTATGGTGATTACTATATTTTGGGATGTTACATTAGTGGTATCAGAGCAGTTTTGTTCTCTTAAAGGACACTGTAGGTTATGAGTGCACTGTGTTTTGCTGTGTGCTTAATACGTGTTTAAAATGAGTTATTTTCTCAACTTTTTGCATGTAACTAACGTTCGTTTTTCTCTGTGTCCAGAGAACGAATGGCACCTAGACTCCCTCCTCCACCTCAACCTACTGAACCAGATGCGTCCAACAACGCTAGGTTGTTGGAGACGGTGATTGACCGATTGCAACAACAGAACACGACCTTGATGGAACAAAACGCCACCCTGATGCAGCAAAATCAGAGTGCCATGCAGAGTTTGGAGGCCTCGCGTGCTAACTCTGAAACGACGCAAAGACAGCTGATGGAAATTTTAGAAGCAACCAGGCACACTTCAGGGGCGTCTTCTTCCAACGCTGCCCCGCCTGCCGCTGAATGGAGCTTGGAGAGTTTCCTCCAACATCATCCGGCTAAATTCAGTGGAAAATGCCTTCCTGATGAGGCGGACCAGTGGCTGAGAGATATGGAGCGTATTTACAATGCTAAGAGGTGTCCAGATGAAAGCCGCTTGGCTTTTACAGAGTACTTGCTGACTGGGGAAGCTAGCCACTGGTGGACGAGTATAAAAGCCATCTTAACGGACGCTCAGAATCCCATCACCTGGGCAGTTTTCAGAGGAAAATTTTATGAGGAGTACTTCCTAGACAGCGTTACGCTAAGGAAGTTGAGTTTCTTCAACTGGCGCAAGGGGCAAAGTCAGTGTTGGAGTATACCAACACTTTTAAACATCTTCTGAGGTTCAATACGATGGCCACCAGTGAGGAGTGGCAGTGCAGGAAATTTGAGAATGGGCTGAGGAGTGACCTGAAATTATTGATCTCAAGTTTGTGTATCCGGTCGTTTCCTGCTATGGTTGAGCGAGCCAAAGTTTTGGAGAAGAATATGGCAGAGGCGGAACGGTTAAAGAGGCAGCAACTAGTGAGTAGGGGACCGATCGTGTCCAGGGGAGGAGCTGTTCAGAGGAGACCTCCTTATGCTCGTCCAAACCAGCCTTCTCAGGCGAGCGGATCTCAAGCAGTAGTCCCAGTCGGACAGTCTGGACAGGGAAGTGTAGTTTGCTTCCGGTGTGGAGGACCGCATTATAGGTCTTCATGCCCTCAGTTGGTGGGAGGAAAGCACTGCAACCGTTGCGGAAGGAACGGGCACTTGGATCACGAGTGCAATATGAGTGGGCGTGCAGTGATGAGGCCGCCGAATGCTGGGAGGAATCAGCCAAGAGGAGGACGAGCCCAAGCGAGTGGGCGAGTGTATGCTATAACGAGCGCTGAGGCAGCGAGCTCAGGTAATCTTATAATTGGTGAATGCATGCTGTTTGGTAGATCGTGTTGTGCCTTGTATGATTCGGGGGCAACGCACTCCTTCATCTCGAAGGCGTGCGTTGAAAAGCTGGGATTAGAAGTGAGCGAGATGCAGTTTGATCTGGTGGTGTCTACCCCAGCAGCTGGTGAGGTTAGGACGTCCACTATGTGCGTCAAGTGTCCTATAGAAGTGGAAGGGCGTAAGTTTAAGGTTAGCCTCATCTGCTTACCTCTTCAAGGTTTGAAGGTGATTTTAGGAATGGATTGGTTGGCTGCCGCATTCTTATTGATTGTGGAGCGAAGGAATTGATCTTCCCTGGTGAAGAAGAAGAAGTTCTATCAGTGACGCTCGGCCAGCTGAAAGAAGACATTATGGAGGGCGCCAGCTGTTTTCTCATTATGACGCATGAAGACGGAGAAGTTAGGAATGCGAATTTGGGACGATCGTCCACTAGTGGCAGCAATGGACGATCGGTTGTGGATGAGTTTGCGGACGTCTTCCCGGAAGAGATACCTGGACTTCCCCCTCATCGTGAAGTGGAGTTCACCATTGATTTGGTGACGACAGCGGCTCCTATCTCGGTTCAGCTATATCGGATGTCGCCTGCTGAGTTAGCTGAACTCAAGGAGCAAATTGAAGAGTTGATAGAGAAGAAATTCATTAGGCCGAGCGTATCACCCTGGGGAGCGCCCGTGCTGTTAGTAAGGAAGAAGGATGGCAGCTCTCGGTTATGTATAGACTACAGGCAATTGAATAAGCTGACCATCAAGAACAAATACCCATTGCCAAGGATCGATGACCTGTTGGATCAGTTGCATGGGGCTGCAGTGTTCTCAAAGATTGATTTAAGATCCGGGTATCATCAAATCAGGGTTAAGGAGGACGACATCCAGAAGACAGCATTCAGGTCTCGCTATGGGCATTATGAATACGTGGTGATGCCTTTTGGAGTAACGAACGCTCCAGCAGTGTTCATGGAGTATATGAACCGCATCTTCAGACCTTATTTGGATAAGTTTGTGGTCGTCTTCATAGATGATATTCTCATCTATTCCAAGACCGAAAACGAGCATGAAGAGCACCTTAGACTTGTACTTGGAGTGTTGCGGGAGAAGGAGTTATATGCCAAGTTGTCTAAGTGTGAATTCTGGATGAAGGAGATTCAGTTTTTGGGACATGTGGTATCGGCTGGAGGCATCTCGGTAGATCTAGCGAAAGTGCGAGCGGTACTAGAATGGGAGAGTCCACGTTCGGTCACTGAGGTGCGTAGTTTTGTTGGACTGGCGGGCTACTACAGACGTTTCATTGAAGGTTTTGCTAAGATAGTAGCACCACTAACTCAGTTGACTCGTAAAGATCAGCCGTTCGCTTGGACCGATCGTTGTGAGGCCAGTTTCCAGGAGTTGAAAGTGAAATTGACGAGCGCTCCAGTGTTAGTTATTCCAGACGCGTCTAAACCTTTCGAAGTATATTGCGACGCTTCTCACCAAGGTTTGGGTTGTGTTTTGATGCAAGAGAAGCGAGCGGTAGCTTATGCGTCTCGTCAGTTGAGGATTCACGAAAGGAATTACCCAACGCACGACCTGGTGAAGAAGAAGAAGTTCTATCAGTGACGCTCGGCCAGCTGAAAGAAGACATTATGGAGGGCGCCAGCTGTTTTCTCATTATGACGCATGAAGACGGAGAAGTTAGGAATGCGAATTTGGGACGATCGTCCACTAGTGGCAGCAATGGACGATCGGTTGTGGATGAGTTTGCGGACGTCTTCCCGGAAGAGATACCTGGACTTCCCCCTCATCGTGAAGTGGAGTTCACTATTGATTTGGTGACGACAGCGGCTCCTATCTCGGTTCAGCCATATCGGATGTCGCCTGCTGAGTTAGCTGAACTCAAGGAGCAAATTGAAGAGTTGATAGAGAAGAAATTCATTAGGCCGAGCGTATCACCCTGGGGAGCGCCCGTGCTGTTAGTAAGGAAGAAGGATGGCAGCTCTCGGTTATGTATAGACTACAAGCAATTGAATAAGCTGACCATCAAGAACAAATACCCATTGCCAAGGATCGATGACCTGTTGGATCAGTTGCATGGGGCTGCAGTGTTCTCAAATATTGATTTGAGATCCGGGTATCATCAAATCAGGGTTAAGGAGGACGACATCCAGAAGACAACATTCAGGTCTCGCTATGGGCATTATGAATACGTGGTGATGCCTTTTGGAGTAACGAACGCTCCAGCAGTGTTCATGGAGTATATGAACCGCATCTTCAGACCTTATTTGGATAAGTTTGTGGTCGTCTTCATAGATGATATTCTCATCTATTCCAAGACCGAAAACGAGCATGAAGAGCACCTTAGACTTGTACTTGGAGTGTTGCGGGAGAAGGAGTTATATGCCAAGTTGTCTAAGTGTGAATTCTGGATGAAGGAGATTCAGTTTTTGGGACATGTGGTATCGGCTGGAGGCATCTCGGTAGATCCAGCGAAAGTGCGAGCGGTACTAGAATGAGAGAGTCCACGTTCGGTCACTGAGGTGCGTAGTTTTGTTGGACTGGCGGGCTACTACAGACGTTTCATTGAAGGTTTTGCTAAGATAGTAGCACCACTAACTCAGTTGACTCGTAAAGATCAGCCGTTCGCTTGGACCGATCGTTGTGAGGCCAGTTTCCAGGAGTTGAAAGTGAAATTGACGAGCGCTCCAGTGTTAGTTATTCCAGACGCGTCTAAACCTTTCGAAGTATATTGCGACGCTTCTCACCAAGGTTTGGGTTGTATTTTGATGCAAGAGAAGCGAGCGGTAGCTTATGCGTCTCGTCAGTTGAGGATTCACGAAAGGAATTACCCAATGCACGACCTGGAGTTGGCAACGGTCGTTTTTGCGCTGAAGATTTGGAGGCATTTCTTGTACGGATCCACGTTCCAAGTTTTCAGTGATCACAAGAGTCTCAAGTACCTCTTTGATCAGAAGGAGTTGAATATGAGGCAGAGGAGGTGGCTTGAGTTCTTGAAGGATTATGATTTCGAGCTACTCTATCATCCAGGAAAGGCGAACGTGGTAGCGGACGCTCTAAGAAGAAAAGTGGTGCATGTGTCGTCCATGATGGTGCGCGAGCTGAGTTTAGTGGAGAGTTTCAGAGATTTAAGGTTACAGTTTGAGTTAGAGACGAGCAGCATCAAGTGCTGTAACCTTAGAATATCTAGCGATGTGTTTGATCGGATTAGAATGAAGCAACGTGAGGATGAAGAGCTGGTGAAGATTTTGAGCGCACTAGGTTCGGATCAAGCTAAGGAATTCAATACGGGAACGGACGACATATTGCGTTACCTGGGTAGGACGTGCGTTCCGAATGATGGCGAGCTGAAGAGAATTATTCTGGAGGAAGGTCATCACAGCCGTCTTAGCATGCACCCTGGCATGACTAAGATGTATCAAGACCTCCGGAAATCATTCTGGTGGCCTGGAATGAAGAGTGATGTCGCTCGTTTTGTGGCATCATGTCTAACCTGTCAACGAACGAAGGCGGAGTACCAAAGACCTGGCGGATTACTTCAACAGTTGGAAATTCCCGAATGGAAGTGGGATAGCATATCCATGGACTTCGTGACTCATCTACCACGCACGGTCAGGAATCATGATTCAATCTGGGTGATCGTGGATAGGCTAACGAAGAGCGCCCACTTCCTGGCCGTAAACTTGAAGATGTCGATGACCAACTTGGCTAAGTTGTATATCCAGGAGATCGTTCGCTTACATGGAGTACCTTCGAGCATCATTTCCGACCGAGACACAAGGTTCACTTCACGGTTTTGGCAGTCACTTCAAAGCGAGCTCGGTAGTAAGTTGCAAATGAGTTCAGCCTATCACCCTCAGACGGACGGCCAATCTGAAAGAACAATCCAGACGCTTGAAGACTTGTTGAGGACGTGCGTCCTAGATCACTTAGGCGCCTGGGATGAAGTCCTGCCGCTAGTCGAGTTCACGTATAACAATAGTTTCCAGGCGAGCATTGGAATGGCACCGTTTGAAGCACTTTATGGGAGGAAATGCCGAACGCCACTTTGTTGGTTCAAGGAAGGAGAGAACGTGCTAACTGGACCTGAGCTTATCCAGCAAACGACCGAGAAAGTCAAGCAAATTCAGGAGAGGTTGAAGACGTCTTTGAGCAGGCAGAAATCTTATGCTGATAAGAGGAGAAGACCGTTAGAGTTCGCTGCTGGAGATCATGTGTTCCTTCGACTCAACCCAATCACTGGTGTAGGCCGAGCCGTTCGTCCAAAGAAGTTGTCTCCCAAGTTCATTGGACCATATCAGATTCTAAGAAAGATCGGACCAGTAGCGTACGAGCTTGCATTGCCGCCTCAGCTATCAAACCTTCACCCCGTCTTCCACGTTTCTCAACTTCGGAAGTATATGGCGAATCCATCACATGTACTGGAGTTGGAAGACGTTCAGCTTCGTCCAGACCGAACGTTGGAACTGCATCCAGTCCGTATAGAAGATAGCCGCACCAAGTACTATAAAGGCAAGGACGTTCGTTTGGTGAAGATGGTGTGGGACGCTAAGACTGGTGATTCAACGTGGGAAGTTGAGAGCGCCATGAAGGACTTGTACCCTAATCTATTTCCGGGTGAGTCTTTAATTTTCGAGGTTGAAAATTTTTGTAGATAGGTGGAATGTGAGATCTCGGAAATTTAAAATCATAATTACTGTCTAATCTGTCATTAATTACACTGCTGAGTCACCTGGCTGCTTCCATAAATGCACCGCGACACACGTGCAGTGCATTAAAAACGCACTAAACGCTGCATGCACGAGCGCCACTTGTCACGTTGGAAGTTTCTGAAGTCAGAGTGGGTGTGCAGGTGTCGGCCTGGGAGACGTTCGTCCGCACGAACGTGGATTGAACAAAATGATTTTTTTCGAAAAACCCTTCCACTCACCTGCACCATTCATCTTCTTCCTCAGAACCCAACTCTTCATTTTCTCTAACTTCTCTCTAGAACCCGTTCACCTTCTTTCTTATGTAACTCACCATTCCCTTCTCCGATCACGTTTCAGAACCGTAGAAACGTTCCTGGAGACTTGAGCATCATTCTGGACCGAACAGAATTTGGATCGGTACTGGTAAGTTCTCATTTCTAAACGTTCGTCCTTTAGTTTCGTGCGAACCCTAGTTCTGGTTGCATGGATGAGTTTTAGGTCTGAGTCGTTTATGATTTTTGGTGTTTTAGATTAAGTGAAAGTTGTTGAGCGAAACCTGAGGGTAGGACGCTGTTAGAGGTCGCACAAAATCTTGCTCTTTTGAAGTACACTGCTATCCAGGTAAGGGAAGCTTAATAATTTAGTTTATACGTATATGATTGTGTGCGAGCATGATAAAAATAGAATGTATGAGATGTATGATGTGGTTGAATATGCCTGAACGATCGCTGTTATGCTTGAGTGAATATGGTATGTGTGGATTGATATGTACGAATTAGATACTGGTTGATTATAGTATAGTATGAGTGATTAATATGAATTCTATAAAGTATGTGAATTAAAGGATGAATCGGAAATTATAAGATCATGAATTGAATGAGAAATGTTGAGTTAGAATAGATGAAAAATCTGAATCTGATAAGTTTGTCTATGATAAAATACGTTTGTCATCGTACGGTCTTATACCGTTCGGTTTCTGGTCAATTACTTAAAAAGGAATTCTTTTATTTGAAAAGAGTTCTGAAATTTAACGAGCGTCCCGTGAAACACCAAGTTGAGCGTTCGGCTCAGCCTAGTGGCAATCTAGTAAATTAAATTAAGTCAGTATCCCTTATATTTATAAAATGGTAGCGCTCGGTCTTACACTGAGCGTTCGTCCTAAATAGCGCTCGGTTTTACACCAAGCGTTCGTCTTAAGTAGCGCTCGGTCTTACACTGAGCGTTCGTCCTAAATAGCGCTCGGTTTTATACCAAGCGTTCGTCCTAAATAGTGCTCGGTCTTATACTTAGCGTTCGTCCTGAGAAGTGTACGGTCTTATACCGAACGCTCGTCCATACATATGAATTTCAGAACGTACGTAAATAGCGTTCGTCTCAAATTATCAGTAAATGAATATTTGCTTTCGGTCATTGACTGGCGGTCGATCCTGTTAAACAATTGTCCTCAGAGTACTAAACAAATCGTCTTGTTGTATCGTTACTCTTTTGAATTAAGTCTAAAATCTTTAAATCTAAATTATTCTGAAACACTTATATTATCGCTAAGAGTCGGTTCATTCAACTGATTCTAGCAAAAGTAACGTTCGTCATGTTCAAAGCTTCAAACTAATTATTTTGAAAAGAAATCTCAGTCTCACTCTTGACGTTCGTCCTCGTTGTGTAGAGGATTGAACGCTCGTCTTTTTATGGAAGTTGAACATAGAATGAAAATGTAAATAAAAGGATGTATTAAGGTGTGCGAACACTATAAGAAGTGAAATTATGATTTTGGTATTTGAACGAGCGTTCCATGGAGGGACGACTCATATATATATTGGATATTAAATTTGGTAAAGTATGACTGTGGATAAGTTAAGACTCGCTGTCCATCCTGATGTTCCGTGAATACTATCTTCATGTAGAGGAAGTATGTCATGCGTGGGAACGGCAGGAGGTCCTTAGTCCATAAGTTAACATGGGCGACGTAAGAACAGACTGACCTCGAGTGGCAGCTGTTTGGTGTATCCCAGTTACTACACCACTCGGGTGCAAGGACGCTTGTAACTACACAGATTCATACAGTCCGGACGGTCGGTCTAGTATTTATATATATATATATATATATATATATATATATATTGGATGATGTTATATATTGAAGTTATGTGTTTGTTTGATTTGAAATGTTGATGAATATGTTGAAGTATGAATTAAATTACTTAAGCTTACCCTTTCGTTTTTCCTTGTGTTGTCGTATTGTCTATGTACGTTCGTCCTGTCAATGCAATGATCATCCGTGTGGATGTGAGCAGATGGAGGCGCGTCACTTGAAGAGGTGCTGGAAGAGGAAAATTTGGAAGTTAAAGCCGAGCCTTAGAGCGCTCGCGGGTTTCTGTAGTTAGCTTTATTAATGTTATTTTGAACGTTCGGTTATAGTTTTGTAAGACCGTTCGTCCCTGAACTCTTGCTTGTATAAGCGTTCGTTATTTCTGTATGCTAAGCCGTTCGGCTTTTAACGCTCGTTCGGTTTTTTGTAAGACTGCACTATTTTATTAGCTTAATGTAATTAATTCTGATTATGGTGATTACTATATTTTGGGATGTTACAAATTATGCTGTGTTTGATGCAAATCTGGGAAATTTGGGGATGAATTTGGGTTTCTGGTTTCTGGGTTTCTGGATTTCGCGATTCTGCAGAATTATGCAGAAACGCGCGTACGTTCAAATTTTAGGATTGAAAATGGGACGTTCGTCCCATTGTTAATAGCGTTCGGTCTTTCTAAAAAGTTATATTGAACGTTCGGTATCTTTTCTGAACGTTCGCACACAAATAGCCAAATCTGAACGTTCGGTATTTTTCTGAACGTTCGTCCAAGCCAAATTCTGAACGTTCGGTTTTTGTTCTGAGCGTTCGCCCGAATCGGCCAAATTAGTACGTTCGTCCACGTAGCTCGGCCATAATATGCTGAGCGTTCTTTTCAGTTGACGAGCGTTCGCGTTCGTTCTGAGTGTAGCGTTCGTCCGTCAACTTGAGCGTAGCGTTCATCCAGTTCGGCCTGTTGTTGAGCGTTCGTCCTGTAGTGTTCGTCCAAATCATCAAGTGAGCGTTCGTCCATATCTTCCATTGAACGTTCGTTCATTCGCTGGTTAGTAGTGTTCGGTCAGTTGATGGTTAAGTGAGCGTTCGGTCTTCATAGGCGTTGAGCGCTCGTTCAAATATTGAATTCAAAATGGTGTTCGGTTTTGAGCGTTCGGCAGAATCTTTGATCTCACAGTGTTCGTCCATGAAGAGCTAGCATTAATAACGCTCGTCCCAATAGTGCTCGACTAAGAGTAACAGCGTTCGTCCAAACAGTTAGCTTATGACGTTCGTCCAAATAGTTGACACGCACCTACACATTGCAGAATTTGTTTTCGATAGTTTTGGGGGTTCTGGATGTCCGTTTTGGACGTTCTCTAGGTCGTTTTGGGGGCTCTTGACCCTTCCGGAACTGTTGGTGATGGTTTCAAAGCTATTTGAGTTATATTTATGTGAGTAATAAAGTGTTATAAAGAAAATGTGTTATGTGTACATTGTTTTGAGTTGTTAGATATATCTATTTGATATAGAAATATTGTGTGATCGGTTTGACATTGCAAATTGATATGAGAATGATGTTTGGATGGTTAAGTACTGTTGAAATCATGGTTGTATATGATTTGATTATGAGTTTCATGTTAAATGAAGAATTGAGGTTATTAATGATATGGTATTGTGATAATCTCACTTATGCATTTGAATATATTGAATATATGCTAAGTTCATGGTTGGCGAATATGTTATGATGATATGATATGGGCGTTATGGTATGGTTGGATTGGTATTGTAAGGATTATTGTATATGGGTATTTTGGTCAGATGATGTTATTAAACGAGTGGTGGATAGTAAGCGTTATGCGTGTTGGCCCGAGGAATCTCTTTAGGTGAGTGATGGGAGGTATACTTGCACTTGTCCGGGGAAGCTCTTGTTCAGAGTGATGGAAGGTGACATTGTGTACTTGCCCGGGGAATCTCCCTATAGAGTGATGGGAAGCAGCACTACACATTGGGGTAATGTGGAACCGCCCGGGGAATCTCTTACATTTATGTAAGAGTGGTGGGGGTGACGTGGGGTACTAGTCCGGTGAAGCTCGAGATAATTAAATTGGCGTTGTGCTTGCGGGCCGGGGAATCTCTTTAGGCGAGTGATGAGGGGTATACTTGCACTTGTCCGGGGAAGCTCTTGATTAGAGTGATGGAGGGTGACTTGTGTACTTGCTCGGGGAATCTCCCTATAGAGTGATGGGAAGCAGCACTACACATTAGGGTAATGTGTAACGGCCCGGGGAAGCTCTGAAAAGAGTGATAGGAGTGACGCTAGTACATATTGGTGTATGTATTTTGATTGATCTGTAATATTGGTGGATGTAGTCTGATTTATTTTGTAATGCATATTGGTGTATGCATTCTAATTTGATATTTTGATACATATTGGTATATGCATAAGGTTGAAGCATAATTAGTACTTGGGTATATAGTTTGATGTGGTTAAGGTGTGGATGATAGTATGTTATTATGAGTATATTTATGATGTATATAAATTGTATTTTTTGTTAGCTCACCCTTGCATTGTTTGTGTTGTGTGCTGTTTGGGTATGTTTCTCTGGCGATGATCATCCACTTGGATGGGAGCAGACGTTGTTGAGGAAATCCCTTTGGAGCAAGAGCTGGAGGATACTAAGGTTGCGGAGTAGTTTTCTTAGGAGTTTCCCATCTGAACACATGTAGTGTTCGAATCTATAAACTGTTGAAGTTTAAATTTCAGTTTCTTTTATTTCTGGATGACTGTAATTTCACATTTAATTACACGTCATGCTCCGATTGTTCTCTTTATTGGGATGTTGACGTCTTTATTATGTAATAATTGTTATTATATAAGCGGGATGTTACATTAATGGTATCAGAGCAGTTCTTTCCTTAGAAACCTGTAGGTTGTGGGTGTGTTTCGTTTGTGATTATGTACTCTGGTCTCGCGTAAGAGGTTGTGTTGATTCAAGTCAGGCTAATGGCCTTTCTTTCTGTGTGAACAGAAGATGGCACCTACGTCTCCTCATCGTTCTCCTCCGCGAGTCGATCAACCTGACTCTAATCAGATGCTGAATGCGGTGCTCCAAGCGTTGCAACAACAGAATGCTACGTTGATTCAACAGAATACCTTTGCATTGCAAAATCTTGAAGCCGCAAGGGTATCGGCAGAGAATGCGAGAATGTCTTCCGAAAACACTCAGAGGGAGTTGATGGAATTTATGACTAATGCTAGGACTCCTCCAAGTGTTTCTTCCGTTGCTATTCTTGCGCAAGAGTGGAGTTTGGAGAGTTTCCTGCAACATCGCCCAGCGAGATTCACTGGCAAGTGCAAGCCTGATGAAGCTGATCACTGGTTTGGAGACATAGAGAGGATATTCGAAGCCAAGGGGTGTCCTGATGAAAAGAAGTTAGCCTATACTCAATATCTGCTTACCGGGGAAGCTGGCCATTGGTGGAATAACATGAAGATGATCCTTGAAAGGAGTGGGACTCCTATTACTTGGGAGTTGTTTAAGACCAAATTTTACACTGAGTACTTCCTAGACAGTGTGAGATTTGCAAAGGAAGTGGAATTCCTAGAGCTGGTGCAAGGTAACAGATCGGTGTCGGAATATGCAAACCGCTTCCAACATTTGCTTCGTTTCAACACTATGGCAGTAGATGAAGAGTGGCAGTGCAGAAAATTTGAGAATGGCTTGAGGAAGGATATCAAGTTGCTGGTAAAAGGGTTACGCATCAGAGAGTTCCCTACATTGGTGGAGATGTCTCGTGATCTAGAGAAGACAAAGAGTGAATCTGAGGGACAGCAGAATCAACCTACTAGGAATGGGGGACCACCTGGATCTCGTGGTGGAATTAGCATTAAGAAGACGCCTTACGCTAGACCATCCTTCTCTTCTGGGTCTAAGGGTCCATCCTATCAACCAACTGTGCAGTCAGGACCAGCTGGACCATCTGGTACTGTTAAATGCTTTAAATGTGGAGGACCTCATTATCGAAGCGACTGCCCTCTTAGAAAAAGAGCAGTGAAGTGTTTCAAGTGCGGAAAAGAGGGACACTTTGCTGATGAGTGTACTTCTGCAATAGGATCAGGGTCTCAAGCACCGAGGACTGGTTTGCCTCCACCCAGGGAAGGTGGCAGAACTCCGACGACGGGCAGAGTGTACGCCTTGGTGGGATCAGAAGCAGTCAGCTCAGGTAACATCCTCATCTGTGATTGTTTATTTCTTGGTGTGCTTTGTGTTGTGTTTTTTGATTTGGGGGCAACACACTCCTTCATGGTGAAGGCACGTGTTGAAAAGTTTGGTATGTCTGTAGAAGAGTTAGACGTTGATCTGTTGGTGTCTACACCAACATCAGGATTAATTGGGACGTCTTTGTGTGTGTCCGTTATCCGATTGTCGTAGAAGGACGTCGTTTCAAGGTAAACCTCATCTGTTTACCTTTGCGAGGATTAGAAGTATTTCAAGAATGGATTGGCTATCCATCAATCGCATCCTTATCAACTGCGATGATAAGGAGATGTCGTTTCCAGATGAAGACAAAGATGCCTTTGTCGATCGGCGTCGTGAAGCAAGACCTCCTGGAAGGTGCTAGTTGCTTCTTAGTGTTATCGCATATAGAAGCGACGCAAGTTTCAGATCATGCGGCGCAAGGGAGTCAGAGTGTAAAACTTGCAATTGTGAATGACTTCTTGGATGTTTTCCTAAAGAAGTTTCTGGTTTACCTCCTCCACATGAGGTGGAATTTTCTATTGATTTGGTCTCAGGAGCAGGACCAGTTTCTATAACTCCTTATAGGATGGCTCCAGCAGAATTGGTAGAATTAAAGAAGCAGATTGAAGACCTGTTGGAGAAACAGTTTATCCGACCTAGTGCTTCGCCTTGGGGAGCGTCAGTGCTACTAGTAAAGAAGAAAGATGGTGGTTCGAGATTGTGCGTTGATTATCGGCAACTGAATAAGTTGACGATCAAGAATAAGTATCCGTTGCCGAGAATAGATGATTTGATGGATCAACTACACGGAGCTACAATATTCTCTAAGATTGATCTGAGGTCGGGTTATCATCAAATCTTTGTAAAAGCGGATGATGTGCAGAAGATGGCGTTCAGGTCTAGATAGGGCCACTATGAGTATGTGGTTATGCCGTTTGACGTGACTAATGCTCCAGCCATTTTCATGGACTATATGAATCGAATTTTCAGACCTTCTTGGACAAGTTCGTGGTGGTATTTATAGATGACATACTTGTCTATTCTAAGACTCGAGAAGGACATGAAGATCACCTTAGTACAGTACTTGGAGTACTGAAAAAAAAAATTTATACCAAGTTGGCTAAGAGAAGATCTTGGATGGTAGAGCAGGCAACTCTACCGGGAGTCAAGGGACAAGATAAGAGAAACTTACTTGTTCTAGTAAGCTTAATTTTCGAGGACGAAAATTTTTGTTGTTGGAGAGAATGTAAGGACCTTGTTTTCTTAAAGGGGTGGGGAAGCATTTAATGCTGGGGGACACTAGCTGCCATAGGGGGAGGTGGGGTTTTGTTTTATTTGGAAAAATTGGGGAGACACACATCTGGGTTTTTCTCTCATGATGGGCACCATTCAACAAAACTGCAGACGTAGGAGATAAAAAGGGGTGTTGGGTGCTTAATTGGGAGAGAAAACTCTTGCTGCAAATTGAAGGAGGTGAAGTTCAGAGGTGCTGGAGTTGCAACGAGGCTTTAGATTACAAGTCTTGGAGGAGATTGAAAGGTGTTCGGTACTGCATCTGGATGAGTGCAAGGCTTGCTGGGAGAGGAGAAGTGAAGAACTGTTGGAGTTGGAAGGAGATCCAGACACTGCAAATCTTTTGGAGAAAGATTCAAGATTCGTAAAGGAAGTCTTCAAGAGGTAAGGGGAGCTAGATTTTTCGTTTTGATTGTTGAATTATGTTGTGTGTTTCGGATGTGTAGGGCTGTGCCGTTCCAAACCTTCAATTTCTCCTGCTATCTTGTCTCGGCGGCGGATCTTCTTCTCAAGCTTTGACTTTCCTCTTGATCCGGAGGGGTGGAGACCTACAAAAGATTCTCCGATGCCAAAGTCAGTTTCAGAGCAATGGCTTTTCTCAGGGAGTAGCAATAAATGTGCATTCAATGTAACCTATCTACCACTCACCGTGGACCTGTATTTATAGTTTTCGCTATGGGCTTGGGATTAGTGAAAAGTTAATCACGGCCCAATCAGCCCAATAGCTTCTAATTTCTACTTACCTCTAAACCAGGTCAATTTACTTGAGCCACAATGATTAGTGACTTGGTCGGTCAGTGTGATATGGGCGTCCGCCCAAGTGATACGGGCGTCCGCCTTTCCTATGGACGACTCGGGCACTAAATTGGGCGGACAATCCTCTACGCGGTCGCCCGGCACTTCATTGGGCAGACGATCCTCTACGCGGTCGCCCGACACTTCGTTGGGCGGACGATCCTCTACGCGGTCGCCCGGCGCTTCATGATACCAGACGTTTCGTCTCTCAGCATCTTCCTGTAGAACACTTTTTGTGAGTGTAGAGAGTGCGGGGTTGTCCCGTGGTGGTGGAATTCCATGTGATTTCTTCAAAGTTTCTCTTACAAACAGAGGTTCTGCCCATTTGGGCGACGTAGGCACCGAGACGGGCGGACGGCCTTATTCGTGGGCGTCCTTACGTACGAAGCCCGGCACTTGCTGGTGTAGGAGAGTTTATACGGAGTCTAGGTTCAATCCGTACCTACTTGGGTGGTCGAGCATTTATCCCTCCGGGTGTGACATGGGCGTCCTTTGTACGGCGCCCGGTACCTCATGGGCGTCCTTGTACGGCACCCGTCACCTCACGGGCGTCCTTTGTACGGCGCCCGTCACCTCACGGGCGTCCTTTGTACGACGCCCGGCACTCCCTGGTACACAAGCCCCCCAAGTCCTAGTGCACGTAGTGAACGTAGGATTTTGGATACCGTGCGCGTTGGGTCAGGAACCCGCAATTGGGCTTTATCCAGTGGGCTTTTTGAATTTGGATTTTAGGCGGGAAACCACGTGGCGCGTTTCCATTGACGGGAGGTGAAGCGTCGCCAAATCCGGAGCGTTGGTCGTGCTAAATCTAGACGGCCAGGATACACCCAACGGTTACTAACTTTTTCCTATAAATAGCGGTTTAGACGAGGTCATTTTCACTTATCTGCATTACTCAAGAGTTCAAAATTCTTTTTCCCTCAAGTAATAAATGGCATCTGTATCCATTGAGTCAGGTTCTGGGTCGTCGGGCGGAGTCTGGGAGGGGTCAGCGCGGGGCGACAGCAGCGATTCTCTTAGCTCAGTTTCTTCTCATTTTTTGGAGGAGGCAGTTGGGTCTTCCGGGGCGGACCCTGAGTCACCGGTCTCGACGGACGACCGGATTTTCCACGGCGTGCCGCTATTCCTGCTCAAAGGCGGTGTTCGTGGAGTCGGGTCCCCCTTCGAGCCGGAAGGTCAAGGGGCGGTGGTGTCTGAGTTGGCTCCCCCTGTTCCTAGCCGATATGCTTCCTGCTATGCTTTCCGCAAGGAGTTAGAATGGCAGGTCCGCCATACCCATATTGTCCGGGATGTGGAAGACTCGAAGTTAATTCGTGCCGGGGTGACTTTGTTAAATGAAAGGGTTTTTCACGATGGGCGGTCTAGTCCGTATGATTTCTTCTTCATGTATGTGACCTTCTTCACCCATCTTTTTATCCGGGTGCCTTTTACTAAGTTTCAAACGGCCGTTCTTCGGGAAGTAAATGTGGCTCCCACGCAGCTGCACCCCAATTCATGGGCGGCCGTGCAGGCGTTTCTTGCGATGTGTTTAGCAGTAGGTGTCACTCCCACCATCCCGATCTTCTTTTATTATTTTGAAGTCCGCCCTTCTCGTTCTGGCGGTTGGGTATCTTTTACGTCGGTGCGGGGCAGGACCCTTTTTCGCCCCTTCTCTGATTCCTTCAAAAATTTTAAACAACATTACTTTAAAATAATCGTTGACAAAGCCGGCCTCCACGAATTTTCTGATGGTGAAGGGAGGCCGCTGTTCCCATTCTATTGGACGAGAGATCCTCGACAAATAAGGGCGACTTCTATAGGGGCCTTGACAGCACCCAACCTAGAGGCTGTGCGCATCATTAACACCCTCCCCCGCCGGATCTCCGCCCGTCACTTGGTCGAATGCCTTAGTCTCGAGGATTGTGGACCAAAGGCGTTCGGTATGGTCTTGTCACGTTGGGTGTGTTTGTTTTTCGCATACTGACGTTAATTTTTCTGAATTTTCTTGTTTTTTGCAGAACTAATGACGAACCCAGGCCCCCGCAAATCCAACTTCTTCGCCCTCAGGAAGAAGTCCGGGGCTAGCTCGTCGACCGCCCGGCCGACTAGTGTGCCGAATGTGCCCCGTCCTCCTCCTTCAGGTGGCCGCCAGACTGCTGTTCGTGCTAATTCTAAGGTAGGAGTCCCCCCTACTGACAAAACTGGGGGTTCCAACATCAAGGTGTCGCTTCCCAATCCTCAACCAGAATTGGCGGCCGCCCAAGTGGACCCATTGTCTGAGGCGGCCACTGTTTCTGCTGATCCCTTGAAGCGCAAGAGGAAAGATCCCGCTGCGGAGGGGCGTAGAGACAAAGAGGGCTCGTTGTCTCGTTCAGCTTCGAAGAAGGCCCGGAAGGGCAAAGACAAGGAGAAAGATCGGGGGAAAGCCCCGGCCGTCCCTCTACCGGGATGGACGGTCCTTCGCTTTCTTGCCCGGCCAAGCTGAGAGTTGTTCTCGTTGGAACACTCTTTGACCCGCCTGGTCTTACTGGGATGGACGGTCTTTCGCTTTCTTGCCCGGCCAAGCTGAGAGTTGTTCTCGTTGGAACACTCTTTGACCAGCCTGGTCTTACTGGGATGGACGGTCCTTCGCTTTCTTGCCCGGCCAAGCTGAGAGTTGTTCTCGTTGGAACACTCTTCCTTGATTAGATATCTACAAAATGAAATTAGCTTCATAGGAGAAAATGGATATCTTGATTCATTAATCGTGGGGGCACATTACATCAAGTCATGGAAATTAACTGAAGTAAAACTTTAAATGCGTGGCGTTCCAAGTGTTGGGGATGGGATGTCCGTCCATGCGTTCCAGCCTGTAGGCCCCATTTCCTAGGGTCTCCACTATACGGAATGGCCCTTCCCACTTGGCCGCAAACTTCCCATGTGCTGGGTTTCGGCGGGCGTCGCCCGCTTTTCTCCACACCAAATCCCCCTCCTGGAAGCTTCTTGGCCGGACCCTTGAGTTGTATTTTCTTTCTACCATGCGCTTGCATGCTTCGGCCCTCAATGCCGCCCTGTCTCGTCGTTCATCTAGGGAATCCAACTCGATTCTCAGCTCTTGGTCGTTGAGGTTCAGGTCTTCGACTTGCCGCCTTAGGGAGGGTTCCCCCAGTTCTACCGGTAACATGGCGTCAGTACCATAAGTTAGGTTGAAAGGGGTTTCGCCTGTGGTTCCATGAGGCGTGCATCTGTACGCCCATAGGACCTCGGGTAACTCGTCCACCCACGCTCCCTTCTTTTCTCCCAAGCGTCGCTTAAGCTCCGAGACTATGGCCTTATTCATTGCTTCGGCTTGTCCGTTCGTCTGGGGGTGTTCTACAGAGCTGGTGACGTGCTTAATCCCCAGCCCTTTGAAGAATTCGGCCAGTTTCTTGTCAATAAACTGCCGGCCGTTATCTGTGATGATCAATCGAGGGAGGCTGAAGCGACATATCAATTTCCAGCAGAACTTCTGAACTTGGGCGGCCGTGATGGTTGCCAGTGGTTCGGCCTCTACCCATTTGGTAAAGTAATCCACCGCAACCAGGAGGAATTTCTTCTGTGCCTGTCCTACCGGGAACGGTCCTACGATGTCCATACCCCATTGGGCGAACGGCCACGGGGATATCATTGAGTGGAGGGCGTGCGGCGGTAGGTGGGATTCGTTGGAGTGCTCTTGGCAGCGAACGCATCTTTGGACGAACGCCTTTGTGTCCACCTCCATAGTAGGCCAGTAATATCCGGCTCTCAGTAGCCGGGCTTTTAGCGTTCGCCAACCTGTGTGACGGCCGCAAATACCATTATGGAGCTCGTCCATAACGTAATGGGCTTCTGCCTCTCCCAAGCATTTAAGGAGTGGGGAGGAGAATCCTCTGCGATATAGGTCGTCCCCCACCACAAGATATCGGGCGACCTTCTTGGCTTCGCTCGGTCCTACCATCCGCCCTTCATCTTGGCGAGTCATGATTTCTCTGATTTCTGTTCGCCAATCCTTTCCCCCGTCGGATACCGCCGAACACTCTACTGAAGGCTGAAGTAGAACCTGCCGCATGACAGTAGTTAACTATCCCTTTTCTTTTCCCGAACTAAGCTTAGACAATACGTCCGCCCTCGTGTTTTGTTCCCTAGGAATGTGTTGTATGTCCACTTTATCGAACGCTTTGGCGAGGTCCGTTGCTCGTTGGAAATATCGCAATAAACGCTCCTCTCGAACTTGGAAGTTGCCATTCATTTGACCCACCACCAGCTCGGAGTCCGTCCGGCAGGTGATTCTTCTTGCTCCCATGTCTTTCGCCAGCTCGAGGCCGGCCACCAGGGCCTCATACTCGGTCTGATTGTTAGATACCTTGAACTTGAAGATCAAGGAATGTTCCAGCAAGAATCCGTTGGGGCCCTCGAGCACGATGCCGGCCCCGCTGATCGATCGACCGGACGCTCCATCTACATACAAGCTCCACTCGTCCTGGCCGGACGGCGGTAACTCGGCCGCGAAATCTGCTAAGTGTTGGCCTTTGATCGATCCTCTCGGCTCATACCGTAAACCGAACTCTGAGAGTTCCACGGCCCAGGCTACCATCCGTCCGGCTAAGTCCGGCTTCCTGAGGATCTTGGAGATAGGGAAATCGGTCCTGACTATCACTTGATGGCTTTGGAAGTAAGGGCGAAGCCTTCGGGAGGCGTGCAACAAAGCTAAGGCCACCTTCTCTACCCGTTGGTATCGGGTTTCGGCGTCTAGGAGCGTGCGACTCACAAAGTAAATTAACCTCGACTGAGGCCGTTCTTGCATTAGCACGGCACTGATGGCCGTCTCTGACACTCCCAGGAAAATATGCAGATCTCCTCCTGGGACCAGGCGGTTCATGACCGGTGGGTTAACAAGGATGGTTTTTACGTCCTGAAACGCTCGTTCGCACTCGTCGTCCCAGGGCGAACCGGCCCCTTTTTTCAATTTTCGCAGGACCGGCCTCATCCTAGCCGCCAGGTTGGGGATAAAGCGGGACAAAGCGGTGAGGCGGCCGACCAGTCTTTGGATTTCCTTAAGGGTGGTCGGACTTTGCATTTGTAGTATCGCTTCACACTTGTCCGGGTTGGCCTCGATCCCTCTGGATGTCAACATGAAACCCAACAACTTTCCGGCAGCTACCCCAAATGTACATTTGGCGGGGTTTAGGCGCATGCCGAACTTCCTCACTTGTCGAAACACCTCCTCAAGGTCTCTAAGGTGTCCATTTCCATCCGCGGACCGGACTACCATGTCGTCCACATATACGTCCATGCAGCGGCCTATTTGTTCCCGGAAAATCCTGTCCATTAAGCGCTGGTATGTCGCCCCGGCATTCTTCAAGCCGAATGGCATGACTTCATAACAGAAGTTGGACTTCTCCGTTATGAATGTTGTCTTCTCGACGTCCGGCCCATACATGGGTATCTGGTTGTATCCGGAATATGCGTCCAAAAAGCTTAATACTTGATGCCCAGAAGCGCCGTCCACCAGGGCGTCTATACTGGGTAGGGGGTGCGAATCTTTCGGGCAGGCTTTGTTCAGGTCCGTGTAGTCAGTGCACATGCGTCATTTTCCACTAGCCTTTTTCACCATAACCACGTTAGCTAGCCACGTGGTGTACGTGACTTCCCGAACGAAACCGGCTTTCTTCAGCTTCCCTACTTCCTCCTCCACAGCTTGTCGTTTCTCCTCGCCCATTCTTCGCTTTTTCTGGGCGACTGGGCGGGCGTTTTGGAAAAGCGAGAGCTTATGGCACATCACTGCGGGATGGATGCCCGGCATGTCAGCTGCCGTCCATGCAAATAGATCCCGGTTCTTCCATAGGAGTGCCCTCAGCTCCTTTTCCACCTCAGGGTTCAGCTCCCTGGCGATGAGGGTGGTCTGCGCGGGCTCCCTTCCTATCAAGATAGGTTGGGTTTCTCCAATAGGCTCCAGACGGTCCTCGGTATTCGTCCTTGGGTCGAGGTCTGCCATGGCCACCTCAGAGCCGGCCGTCCGCCTCTTTACTGGTCGAACGTGCAGCTTCAACCCCGTCGCGTAGCATTCCCGGGCCGTCTTCTGGTCCGCCCGGACCGTGCAGACAGTTCCCTTTCCGGAGGGGTACTTCATCGTGAGGTAAGGGGTAGAGATGATTGCCCCAAACGCATTCAGGCACGGCCTTCCGAGCAGTACGTTGTACGACGTGTTAGCCTCTATTAGCAGATACCGGACCCTCTTCTCTTCACTAGAACGTCCGGTTCCCAACCTTGTTCTCAACTCCACGTACCCCCTAGTGTCTACCCTTTCTCCTGCAAAGCCTACTATCTGCCCATCATAAGGAATGATGAGGTCCTCTGAGATATCCATCTGCAGGAAAGTCTTCCAGTAGAGGATGTTGACCGAACTTCCCTGGTCAACTAGAACTTTGCTGATTCCGTACCGCGCTATCTCTGCCGTTATGACCATTGGGTCGTCCTGGTCAGGATCAGGGGCGTGAAAATCTTCATCCAAAAAGGTGATGGGGGGCATGGAGCGGCGTGGCTTGTCTACTAAATGCACGGACTGGAGGGCTCGAACATGGCGTTTACGGGCGGAGGAGGACGATCCTCCTCCCGCGAATCCTCCAGAAATAGTGTTGATATGTCCTCTCAAGGGGCGTTCCCGGCTGCGGCTTCGACTTCGGTTCGGTCGCCTCTCTGAGCGTGGTCGCTCTGCTCTCGTGCTCCTCGGCTTATCCTTTCGGTACGTCGACCTCTGAGCAGGCCGATCGGTTGATTGGGGCGGGCGCTCATCATGGACGTATTTCTTACGCTTTCCTGCCCGGATGAGCTCCTCTATTTTATCCCTGAGGGTCCAACACTCCTCGATGGTATGACCTGTATTTTTATGGTATGCACAGTGCTTGCTCCGATCAGGATTCTTCGGAGTTGGGTTTCCTTCCCGCTCCGGTATCGATTCTGCATTCAGGGCCTCTCGGAGAATTTTCTCCCTCGAGGCGTTTAGAAGTGTATACTGTGGGAACCGAGGTCCCTTTCTCTACTCTCTGGGCCTAGGACCGGACGTTTTTCCCGTCGACGAGCCGGGCTTATTACCATCCGTCCTTGGTTCCCTGGCTTCTTGATTTTCTTTTTTGTAGGAGAGCTTCATCTCCTCCACCCTTATCTCATCTGCCGCTCGTTCCCTCAGCTCCTCCATTGTTTTGGGCGCTTGCCTGCAGACGCTATCCTTAAACGGCCCCGGCTTTAGAGCCGGCAGGATATAGTGAAGGGCGAGCTCTGGCGTCAGGCTTTTCACGCGCCGGACGGTCTTCTAATACCTGTCCATAAACGTCCGCAGCGCTTCATCCTTCCCCTGCTTGAGGGTCATTAATTCGAATACGGTCAAGTCTTGGGTACTGCTGGCCGCGAATTGTTTAATGAATAGCTGTTTTAACCCGGTAAAGTTTTCTATTGAGTTAGGGGGGAGGGTATTAAACCATTCCAATGCTTCGTCCTCCAATGAGAGCGAGAACGCTCGGCACCAAATGGCTTCGTTGCCCGTTCGGAACGCCATTGCGTTCGAGAACGTCTGGATATGGGACGCAGGATCCGTTGTCCCGTTATACATTTTGAACTGCGGAGCCACAAATTGCTCCAAGATTTGGACATTCATTATGTTCCGGGTGAATGGAAGCAATAAGGCGGATGACGGCTCCGACTTGACTACCATCCGCCCGTCCTCGGCAGCGCTCTCCGCATGTACCGATTTAGCCTTGCTTCCTTCTGCTTCAGATCCGGTGGGCCTCCAAGTCCTATCATACTCGGTATCTGGGGGCGGGCGTTCTCCCGAAACCTCCTTTCCTTTATCCTTTACTCGCTCTCCCCCGTCTATCCGCCCAACCTCCCGGGCTATCCGGGCTTCGCAGTCGGCCTTTACGGTCGCCATCTCGTCCTCGTGGCGCTGCTGCATCTCGTCCATTTTCTGCTGCAATACGCGAATCATCTCAACGGGGTCGTCCATGCTCATGTTTCTCGTGGTCACCATTGGGTTTTTTAATCACACGGCCCCACGGTGGGCGCCAAATGTTTCGGATGTGTAGGGCTGTGCCGTTCCAAACCTTCAATTTCTCCTGCGATCTTGTCTCGGCGGCGGATCTTCTTCTCAAGCTTTGACTTTCCTCTTGATCCGGAGGGGTGGAGACCTACAAAAGATTCTCCGATGCCAAAGTCAGTTTCACAGCAATGGCTTTTCTCAGGGAGTAGCAATAAATGTGCATTCAATGTAACCTATCTACCACTCACCGTGGACCTGTATTTATAGTTTTCGCTATGGGCTTGGGATTAGTGAAAAGTTAATCACGGCCCAATCAGCCCAATAGCTTCTAATTTCTACTTACCTCTAAACCAGGTCAATTTACTTGAGCCACAATGATTAGTGACTTGGTCGGTCAGTGTGATATGGGCGTCCGCCCAAGTGATACGGGCGTCCGCCTTTCCTATGGACGACTCGGGCACTAAATTGGGCGGACGATCCTCTACGCGGTCGCCCGGCACTTCATTGGGCGGACGATCCTCTACGCGGTCGCCCGGCACTTCGTTGGGCGGACGATCCTCTACGCGGTCGCCCGGCGCTTCATGATACCAGACGTTTCGTCTCTCAGCATCTTCCTGTAGAACACTTTTTGTGAGTGTAGAGAGTGCGGGGCTGTCCCGTGGTGGTGGAATTCCATGTGATTTCTTCAAAGTTTCTCTTACAAACAGAGGTTCTGCCCATTTGGGCGACGTAGGCACCGAGACGGGCGGACGGCCTTATTCGTGGGCGTCCTTACGTACGAAGCCCGGCACTTGCTGGTGTAGGAGAGTTTATACGGAGTCTAGGTTCAATCCGTACCTACTTGGGTGGTCGAGCATTTATCCCTCCGGGTGTGACATGGGCGTCCTTTGTACGGTGCCCGGTACCTCATGGGCGTCCTTGTACGGCACCCGTCACCTCACGGGCGTCCTTTGTACGGCGCCCGTCACCTCACGGGCGTCCTTTGTACGGCGCCCGGCACTCCCTGGTACACTGTGTTTGATGCAAATCTGGGAAATTTGGGGATGAATTTGGGTTTCTGGTTTCTGGGTTTCTGGATTTCGCGATTCTGCAAAATTCTGCAGAAACGCGCGTACGTTCAAATTTTAGGATTAAAAATGGGACGTTCGTCCCATTGTTAATATCGTTCGGTCTTTCTAAAAAGTTATATTGAACGTTCGGTATCTTTTCTGAACGTTCGCACACAAATAGCCAAATCTGAACGTTCGGTATTTTTCTGAACGTTCGTCCAAAGCCAAATTCTGAACGTTCGGTTTTTGTTCTGAGCGTTCGCCCGAATCGGCCAAATTAGTACGTTCGTCCACGTAGCTCGGCCATAATATGCTGAGCGTTCTTTTCAGTTGACGAGCGTTCGCGTTCGTTCTGAGTGTAGCGTTCGTCCGTCAACTTGAGCGTAGCGTTCATCCAGTTCGGCCTGTTGTTGAGCGTTCGTCCTGTAGTGTTCGTCCAAATCATCAAGTGAGCGTTCGTCCATATCTTCCATTGAACGTTCGTTCATTCGCTGGTTAGTAGTGTTCGATCAGTTGATGGTTAAGTGAGCGTTCGGTCTTCATAGGCGTTGAGCGCTCGTTCAAATATTGAATTCAAAATGGTGTTCGGTTTTGAGCGTTCGGCAGAATCTTTGATCTCACAGTGTTCGTCCATGAGGTGCTAGCATTAATAACGCTCGTCCCAATAGTGCTCGACTAAGAGTAACAGCGTTCGTCCAAACAGTTAGCTTATGACGTTCGTCCAAATAGTTGACACGCACCTACACATTGCAGAATTTGTTTTCGATAGTTTTGGGGGTTCTGGATGTCCGTTTTGGACGTTCTCTAGGTCGTTTTGGGGGCTCTTGACCCTTCCGGAACTGTTAGTGATGGTTTCAAAGCTATTTGAGTTATATTTATGTGAGTAATAAAGTGTTATAAAGAAAATGTGTTATGTGTACATTGTTTTGAGTTGTTAGATATATCTATTTGATATAGAAATATTGTGTGATCGGTTTGACATTGCAAATTGATATGAGAATGATGTTTGGATGGTTAAGTACTGTTGAAATCATGGTTGTATATGATTTGATTATGAGTTTCATGTTAAATGAAGAATTGAGGTTATTAATGATATGGTATTGTGATAATCTCACTTATGCATTTGAATATATTGAATATATGCTAAGTTCATGGTTGGCGAATATGTGATGATGATATGATATGGGCGTTATGGTATGGTTGGATTGGTATTGTAAGGATTATTGTATATGGGTATTTTGGTCAGATGATGTTATTAAACAAGTGGTGGATAGTAAGCGTTGTGCGTGTTGGCCCGGGGAATCTCTTTAGGTGAGTGATGGGAGGTATACTTGCACTTGTCCGGGGAAGCTCTTGTTCAGAGTGATGGAAGGTGACATTGTGTACTTGCCCGGGGAATCTCCCTATAGAGTGATGGGAAGCAGCACTACACATTGGGGTAATGTGGAACCGCCCGGGGAATCTCTTACATTTATGTAAGAGTGGTGGGGGTGACGTGGGGTACTAGTCCGGTGAAGCTCGAGATAATTAAATTGGCGTTGTGCTTGCGGGCCGGGGAATCTCTTTAGGCGAGTGATGAGGGGTATACTTGCACTTGTCCGGGGAAGCTCTTGATTAGAGTGATGGAGGGTGACTTGTGTACTTGCTCGGGGAATCTCCCTATAGAGTGATGGGAAGCAGCACTACACATTAGGGTAATGTGTAACGGCCCGGGGAAGCTCTGAAAAGAGTGATAGGAGTGACGCTAGTACATATTGGTGTATGTATTTTGATTGATCTGTAATATTGGTGGATGTAGTCTGATTTATTTTGTAATGCATATTGGTGTATGCATTCTAATTTGATATTTTGATACATATTGGTATATGCATAAGGTTGAAGCATAATTAGTACTTGGGTATATAGTTTGATGTGGTTAAGGTGTGGATGATAGTATGTTATTATGAGTATATTTATGATGTATATAAATTGTATTTTTTGTTAGCTCACCCTTGCATTGTTTGTGTTGTGTGCTGTTTGGGTATGTTTCTCTGGCGATGATCATCCACTTGGATGGGAGCAGACGTTGTTGAGGAAATCCCTTTGGAGCAAGAGCTGGAGGATACTAAGGTTGCGGAGTAGTTTTCTTAGGAGTTTCCCAACTGAACACATGTAGTGTTCGAATCTATAAACTGTTGAAGTTTAAATTTCAGTTTCTTTTATTTCTGGATGACTGTAATTTCACATTTAATTACACGTCATGCTCCGATTGTTCTCTTTATTGGGATGTTGACGTCTTTATTATGTAATAATTGTTATTATATAAGCGGGATGTTACAATAAGTGTGAAAAATACTTGTTTTCATATTTATTAATTATCTCATTAGCTCAAAGTTGTGATTATTCATGAAATATGTGTTTTTCTCATAGAAAATATGTAATAGTTAGTAGGAAAGTGGTGTAGTTCTTTGTACAAGAATTGTATACATCATTGGAGTGTTATCAACAGTTCTCGCTAAGCCAATCATCATGTGCTCAGCTACAAGGAATATTATTCACTTAGCGCATCATCGCATTCGCTCAGCGAATGGAGTCAGTTAAGACATCATAAGTTGACTTTTCGCTCAAAGCATGATAGTTGTGTGCTGAATGAAAAACTTTAGAGGAACTCCAAAAGGCTACTTAAAGATATTAAGACATCATTTCTGCAAGAGATTGCTTCAAATATGTATGTTTTAGATGAATAAGTAGAGCTGCCAATTTGACCCATGATCCCGGGGCTAGTCTTAACTCACTCTTGAAAAAGCTCCCTCTTAAGAAGCCCCTCAAATGGGGGCCAAAAAAAAGCCCCAACCCCCAAAAGCCATCTCTTAAGGAGGTTAGGGTCAGGGTCTAAGGTGGGTTTAGCCCACTAAAAGATTTTTGGAAACTAAATTTCAACATTCTCATAATAAAAGTACTAAATTTTATATTCATGAAATTGATTTCTTATTTCAAATTATTAAATAAAACTAATTAATTATAGTATAATAGAATATTTAATATTCAAAATAACTACTTTTTCAAATAATTAAAAACAATTGCAAACCACACACTTAATTTTATACAACTAAATAGTATTACAATTTTTTTTTGCTAAAATATTATAAAGATGTTTTATTTTGTTGTCAATTTTAATACAATTATGTCTTATATTGCAAAAACCAATTATTAAAAAATTATATATAATTAGTAATATCAAAATAACCCCAAAGAGAGATAATAACATGTTAAATTAATTTAATATTTGGACTGCTTTTACAGTTCTTAAAAAGAATCACTCTTTTGTTTCCTCGACTTCTAAAATATTACTCAATCGGTTTTAAATTATTTAAAATTAAAAATAATTAAAAAATTTATTATCTAAAATTTTTGGATCAAAAATAATATTAATATTTTGTGTAAATTGAACTTATGTTTTATTTTGTTTTTTTCTCTCTGATAATCTTTTCTCAAAATTGGTCCTGTGGATTTTTCTAACCCCAACCCATATGGGTTAGGACCAAACCATGTAAGAGACGCCAAATTGACGTGTCTACTTTTAACAAATGTTGACTTGTTCATAGCTCTTCATTTATACTGTATATATATATTAGTTTTGAAATATGCTGTAATTAATGTTTTATCGGAACGTTATATACTATAATTTTAATAGTTTTTATAACTAAATTTACAATTTAGTAACATCATAAAATTCTGTAGTGAGACTGAAAATAAACCCATCTTAATCTTATCTTTAACCCCCTTAAAAGGAGATTCTAGGAGTTAAAGACATTTTTTTTACCCCTACTTGGAAGACTTTCTAAAACAAGACTTTTATAAAAGTGAATTAGAATTGAGCCATAAGACATGGGTTAAATTGACACCTTTACTTTTCACTAAGAATCTTCAAAAATACCTCATTTGCATCTTTTTTTTTTTATGGAATCTTAAATAGGCGTCTTGGCGAGCAAACGTTACCATGCTAGGACTTTCGAATTTAGGATTGTATCTACCATATGATTTTAATATGATATTAACTATTGAAGAAGATTCCAATTATTAAATGAGTAACCGCGTCCTCTGTAGAAACATATAATTATAAAACCGATATGTTGATGGTACAGCGAAAACAGTTCAGAAATATAATGGTACAATATCATATTAAAAAAACTTCAACTTCACATTAGTAGTCATCACCCCTTGATATAACTTCTTTGCATGTTGGTCGGAGTAAGATTGTATGTTCAAATTGTGATACATAACTTCCTTTCACATCACACAGAGGAGGATACGGCTGCATAAAATAACAAAAGGTTACCACTTCACGAAAATAATTTCAAAGTTAGAATTAGGAAAACAACAACATACAAAATCAAAAGACATGTTGCATCAAAGATTAGACACGTGTTGGTGCCGAGTATATTATCATACATGTCCAACATTGTAATTGACAACACTTTTGTTAGACACAGTTCAGAGTTACCAAAATCTCCCTCAGACACGTATTACTTCTTATTGAAGCCATTAAAATATGCATTAAATTTTTAAAAAGTTGCAAAATATTTATATCTACAAAAGCATACCTGAACAATGCCAGCGTCACACAAATTCTTTAATGCCATTAAGTATTTAGTCTCCCCCAGGCGATCTAAATACCGTCTACAAAAGGCCAAAGTAGAGAAGTTCTTGTTAATATTTGCTAACAGTTGTTTTGCTCTAGGCAATCTCAGCGGGATATGACCAACATCAAAATTTTTCATGTAGTGGCTGCATTCCAGGTCTTCTCGTACATATCCTTTTCCTGAGCATAATATAACATACATAACATTTAAAGAACACTTACGTCCTGTATTGTTCGAAGAGAGTACAATAATCTAAAACCCAAAGAAACCACAATACCCGTTGATGCGAAGGTTTCAATAGCAAAAAATTCACCCTCTTCCATCTTTGTCTGCTCCCCGCCTTTCACAATGGGAACAGATTTTCCAGCATGGATTTGGTAGCGACCAATGCTATGCCCATTCAAATTCCGTATACTCTTCACTGCAATAACATTCCCATTACAATATATATCACTTTCTATACGATAACACAATACTGGTATTATTATATACTATAGAAATATGGAGACAAATATTATAAATTATATGATTGTGAGAAAAATCATCCTTTAGCCATTTTCAAAACTTGACCTACTAATAAATTAAGGCATCAATGAAAGTTAACAATATTGTTTCCAATATATATATATATATATATATATATATATATATATATATATATATATATATATATATATATATATATATATATATATATATATATGTATGTATATATTAGATTATTATGAATTATTTAAATTATCAACCAATATTAAATTATTCAACTAATATTGCTAAGACCATCTACCAAATATGATAGAAACTACATATCAAGCACTGGACAGTCTAGCACAGCAAAGAGTCTAGGAACCTTAAGACAATTTTATTGAGCCATTCTTCACAAATAATAATGAAATGTTAATACATAATGCTTCCATTTCTACAATGCGATGAGAAAGATATGATCCAAATAAAAAGACAATAAAATACATATTACTAAGACCATCTACCAAATATGATAGAAACTATATATCAAACACTGGACACTCTAGCACAGCAAAGAGTCTAGGAACCTTAAGACAATTTTATTGAGCCATTCTTCACAAATAATAATGAAATGTTAATATATAATGCTTCCATTTCTACAATGCGATGAGAAAGATATGATCCAAATAAAAGGACATTACAAGCATCATATACCTTGATACACCTTTCCGTTAATCTCAACCTCATAAGATTCCATGACCTCTTGTATAGCGGCACCAATGTCACAAAGGCGCACATCGATTCCAGCTTCCTAGATGGCAACCATAGCATTCAAAGGAACCAGTAAACCACAAGATTTAATTGGTGCATACCAAAACATCACAACACAGAGCAAACAATAAAATGAATGGTAGAGGGGATAAGGAAGAGAAGTTATTTTTCAGGTTAAGCTTATGAAGCTTTTCCATTAAAGAGTTCTATAGATAGAGAAACCGTGCAAATCACATTTGAGTATTCCTACTCTGATATTTTTTCTTATTGTATATATATATATATATATATATATATATATATATATATATATATATATATATTTATTGATATGAGTATGCCATATGAGAAGAAAAAAGTCTTTTGATTAAATTGATTCAGTGTAGATCAGTACAGGAAAACATATATACAGAGAGAACTCTACCCCTGGCATAATGATTACAATGATTTCTAGTATCTTACAATACTCATACATGAATAAATTATTAGCAATGCTTACAATCCCGTTCAAGATGATAGGACCAAACACTAAGGGAGTTAAAATTGAGATTGTGGTTAGGATCTTGAATGGTTCACCAAATCTTAAATCATGAGATTGTAACACGGATCATGGATTTCACTTTCTACAAACAAAATCAATCTCTTGATCAACATTTTGTATGAATGAGGATAAGGGATGTTGTCAGAGAGTGGAGAGTTTATGAGAGGAGAAGGAAGAGTTAATGTCCTAATTGTTTTAACAGTTAGGAGAGGCGAGAAGTTAGGAATTGTATAAATAGAGTTCGGTAATTTGTATAGAGGGGTTGTTGAATATTCTTTGGTAGAAACAGAATGTTTTGTCCTGTGGAGGGAGATTAGGCTCCCGTACTGTGAATGTACATATGTCTTGTTGAATTGAAATACAAAACTCATTCTTTTACAGTGTGAGTTCTTGTTTGTGAGTGTGTTAGTGAGTGTTTTAGATAGGTTTCATACCCAGAAATCAATTGGTTCAACCTGCCGAATCCAAATTGGGAGAGAAAGGCGAAATGGAGGGAAGAGTCGAAGGGCGATTGAACATAGTCAAAGGACAACTGGAGACCATGGAGATTGCAATGGATGGGTTGAAGGCGGAGACGGGATGCGCCAAGACTTACAAGAAGTCATGTGAATCCTGGGAGGATGAAATCGAAACCAGGAGGGAAACTCGGATGGCAGCCAAGCATCCATCAACGAGAACCGAAGGGGCAAGCGAGAGGAAGATGTTGGAGGGAGAGAAGTCGAACGCCATGATGGGCAACCCAATTGGAGAAAAAGGGTAGATTTCCCAGTCTTTAAGGGTCTCGACCCGTTGAAATGGATTAATCGGGCTGAGAAGTTCTTCGAGGTACAAGGTGTGGTGGAGGAAGAAAAGTTATCATCAGTATGGAAGGTAACGCCAACTATTGGTTCAAGTTCTGGAACGATAAAGCCAAGAATCGTTCTTGGGTAGGCCCGAAGGGAGCAATGATTGTTAGATTCAGAGGCAGGAATAAGGGTACCATCTTTGAAAGGTTGGCAGGGATTAAGCAGACTGGGACCGTGGAAGAGTACGTTCAAGATATCGATATCTTGGTGGGTCAGACAAAGGGAGTGTCGAAAGAGTAGCTATTGGGGTATTTTCTCGAAGGTCTGCAAAAACGCATCTGAAACCAAGTTCAACCACATGATCCGCAAGAATTGATGGCAACTATGAGGATCGCACAAGATGTTGAGGAGGCTCACAGTGGTGTGAAGGCTGGGAGCTGGAGTGTGACCAAGAATCAGCCCTCTTAGGGGCGTACAACAGGAACCGTGAATTCTTGTTTGAGTGTGTTAGTGAGTGTTTTAGATAGGTTTCATACCCAGAAACCCATCAGATGTAAACAGGCCCCTTCTAAATTTCTTAATTGTATATTTAATTGGATTTGGGTGAAAGACATAGCTAGTGCACATTACGTGAAGTACGTTACATGTGTCTTTATTGGGTTTTATTTTAACTACAACAAGGTGAATTTTAATTTCCTTAATTTTTAATTTGGTTTGGGTTTTATTTTAATTTAAACCTCTTCAATCCAATAAAGTGAATAGGTGATGCAGCAGAAAACACACATAATAGGGTTAATTTTTAATTGCATTAATTATTAATTAATTTTAAGTTTTATTGTAACTGAACCCCATTCACCAAAAGATTTGAACCTGTGCAGCAGAAAATACAAAAAAATGTTGATCCACACAATTTAACTACTTGACGATCATGTGTAAGATTTGAATTGAAAATACTACAAGCTCATAGGATTGAACGTTTTAGGATGTAAATATATATTCTAACTATACCGCCAAACAAATAAAGGTAGACCGACACTTTATTAAAGAAATATTAGATAGTGACCTAATCACAACTTCTTATGTCCCTTCTAAACTTCAGCGAGTAGATCTGTCCACAAAAGGTCTTCCACTGAATGATATCATGATCTCACATGCAAGCTGGAAATCATAAATATCTATTCACTTGCTTGAGAGGGAGTGTTGATTACAAGTGTGTTTTTGGAAGATTCTAGAGGTCTCCTTGTAATCATTAATATAGGATTAGAGTTCTATATATAGAGTGATGTCCTGTCTCATTAAATCAATTCAACAAAATTACTTCTCTTCTATAGTTAATCTCTACTTTGCGATCTTCTCTAAGCCCTCCTAATAAACCCAAAGGTTGGTATTAAATACCTTGGTATTAGAGCTTCTCACCAAGTCTTAGAGCTACAAGAGAGTGGTTCATGTGGTTATATTGACATAACTGTCTTGACAAGGGACTAGCCAAGTAGTTGATGCACAACAAGCTCAATAGGCACAAAGGCTACGAAGTGTTTGCCGAATACCAATTGCAAGACACGGAACATGAATTTCACTTGAAATATAAGATTCCAGTCAAATTTCTTTACAAGGGCTATGAGAAAAGTTTGAGTCACACGAATATGACTAGTTAATTTAATTATTTCTTTAGACAAATGGAGTACATTTATCAACATGATATTAACAGTGTTTGTTCTGAACAATTCGACATTATTAATTGACCATGTTAGATATAGATCTACACAACATAATACTGCTCGTTTGACAGGGTTAAGCATCTTTTCCAGAATGTACCTTAATACCCGTATTAGTTGCTTCCCGAGAGGCTTCAAGCAATGGATCAAACATAGGGTTGAATGCCACAGTAAAAGCACAATCAACTATATATCCTATAGAAAGAATCCATAAAAGGGTTCAACAGGAGTAAAATTAAAAAATACACTAGTTACTAGAGTTATCATAGCTATAGAAGAATTGATAAAAAAAAAATTCCCACGCATTACCATCAACATGGGTGCCAAAATCCAGTTTCATCACATCATCATACTGAAGTATAGTCTTGTCCCCTGAATTTGGGGTCCAGTGAGCAGCAACCCTGGGGGAGTAAGAGAGTTACATTTAAGAAAACAAAATGATGAAAAAACCACAAACAACTGTGAAACTGTGAACATCGTATTGGAACAACAGTTTTTCAACTATCTTTGGCACTTAATTGTAAGTCAGTTACACAACTAACTCTATATGCAGTTAATACAAGTCGCTATAACAAATATACTGATCCAACACATACTTCAGGGTCACGGTTGTCATTGTCAAATTGCAGATCGGCCTACCTGAAAAGTGGATAGCAGGATACTGCAATAACTCTCAACCGTTCAACTGATTTGATATCTAATAAGTTGTCTTAAAACTTCAAGGTACTTTCTTCTTATCATACTCTTAATTATATATTTTTTTACATAGGCAATTTTGTTCAATGGTGCATCAAATCATTTCTAAGACACGTATTTTATCACTTAATTCATTTTAATATTGTTATTTATTTTGATAATGTAGAATATTGTTTCAATGATTTGTTATATAGTTATTTTTGTTTTCAAACTTGTTCTCATAAGTGTAATTTTACTATCACAATTATATAAAAATGTTTCATTTATTATAATATAATAATTTGTTGTCATAAATCTTTTTCATGAGCATCAAACACAGATTGAAGTTCTAAAGATGAAAGATTTATGTTTAAATTCGAATTATTAATTTAATTTTTTTCTCTACGATTTTGATTAAGTGGTGTATTATAATCTTTATTAGTATAAAAAGATATTTCATTATAAAGAAATAAAAAGACATTTGAAATATTTTTAAACTTCATTCTTTGTTTTCTTTTTATAATTTTTTAAAAATAATTTTTAACTTTGTTTCATTTGTCCTTTCCTTTTCTTCATTTGTTTCGTTACCTATGTTAATTTTCATAAAAAATGAAAACCGCAGATCAAGATTTACAGGTACCAACTCAATAAGAAAACAGATATGGGCCCGGATCCGGGTATACATATTACCTACTGGAGATATGATGAGGCAAAATTTATACCCGTTGGGTATGAGAATGAATTTTTACTTTGGGAATATGGATGGGATAGTAAAACTCACGCCTGTCTCGTCCCATTACCATCCCTAGCTGCTATTCACTGCCTAGTACAGTGCAACCTTTGATTTGATCAGTGTAAAATGATATCAGATTACTCTTCTTGCTCAAATCTCTTATGGTCACAAATACCAGTGTCCCTCTTCTCATATCAATTATTGCATGTTCCCCTCCATTTAAAAGAATCTAACAAGTGTCAACAAGTTAGCTAAAGAAATTGTATATCTATTGAATTTCATGCCACTCGGTATGATTTCAAATCTTAGGTCATCAATCAAGTGTTGGTGCATAGGTATATAGGTCCTAATGGTCTTTATGTGTATCCACTCCTTCAACTTCAACCCAGATTGGTTCCCATGCATATTTACTTTCCAATTTAATAAAGAACAGCATAAGTAGTTGTACTAAATGTGTCATGCTAGGTTAGGCCATCCTAATAGTTACGGTCATAAGCGTGTTTTATACCAATTTAATTTTCTGCTTTCTAATAAAATGTATCAAATTTTTGTTGTACTAGTTGTATGAGAAAGTCGCAGAGACTTCTCTCCACTTTATCAGAATATATTTACTCTTCACCTTTATAATTAGCTTAATAGGACCCTCCATATTATCTTCACTGATAATTATCACCTTCGTAGATGCTTATTCTCACTTTACTTGGCTCTGCAACTTAAACATAATTTAGAAACATTGACTAGTTTTAAAAAAAATTTGACCATGGTTGAACTTCAATTTAACATTAAACTCAAAAAGTTACAAACTCACAAAGGAGGATTATTGAACACAAACAAAGACCCGATTTTCCAGTCATGATTATTAATCAACTTTTCTTATTGGTTCTTCCACCTTTCTTCACATTCCAGATCATCCAAGGCACGATTTTGCCATTTTTTTATTAGTAAGTGCCATTACTACATTTTATCAAGCACATTCATTTCGATTTAATTTTTCTTTAACAATAACTCATCCAGATTGACATTCCCACATCAATAAGGCACTTCACTCGATATTTAGTACAAAAAAGGAGAAACCACAGATACAGAGGAAAGTAGAAAACAAAAATATAAAGGGTTACCAGTTTAAAGAGCATCCTGTGGGGAATGCAATGCCAGCTTGAAGGCCATCCTCTGATATTAGCTTACGGACAGTGTTCTCCAATGTTTCACATATGTCGGTCATTAACATTCCAGGCTTTAAAATGCCTTTCATATATTTGCGAACCTACTTATAGATAAAAAGAGTATACTGAGTTACAGATATAAATAATACCACCATTAATGAAAAAATATAGAAAACCAGATGACACAACAGGGCAGAAAAACAAAAGGAAACCAAGACTTAATTCCCCTCATTAAATATAACGGAATACAAGTACAGAGGGAGCATGATTGAGCATTTGAATATTATTAATAGTATATTTTGGACATATATTCTAATCACTTGGTAACCTAGGTGATCTGTATTAAACCCACCTAATTTTCTCTAAAAGTTTTCCACAATTCTTCGAGAACTTAAAATAAGGGTCAGACCCACTTTAATTTTTCCCTCCACTTCCCATCTTCCTTTCCTTCTCTATACCATATTCAAACAACAAAAGGTGACAATCTTGACAAATTTTCTTTTACAAAACTAGCCATCAAAATAAAGGGTTAAAATCTGGAAAGTAAACCAAAATTACCACCTGACGATGAACTTTTGCTGCTCGACGAACTGAATTATATATTGGTTTCTGCAGGCGCTCCAGTTCTCTCTTCTCCTCTGATGTAGTTCTCCATAGGTTACTGGTAAAAAGATTCTAACATTACAAAGAAAATTTACATAGAATATTTAAAAAAGGATGAGAGTCAAACTGCTGTTAATGTCGGTGTGATTCACTCACATGTCACTTGCGACAATTAACTAAACTTCCGAAAGTAGGCTTCTTTCATTCATTTGGTTTATTTCAGATTTGAGGGGGAGTCTCAATAGATTTGATAAGGATTTATGGTTGAGCTAATGAAAATTATTGTTTTATAATATTCCAAGATTAAAAAAACAAAAAACTACTTTTAGCTCTTTTTTCAAATCCTACCAAAACACCATATATGGGACCATAATCTTGGTGTGAAATCCTATTTCCAGTCAAAGCAGTCAGAGGTGAAATGTAGTTTGGAAAAGCCATATAAAAAATCAGTATGGCAGTATGGCAGGTCACTGCGGCTACTGTGTTAAATACAATATCTGCATACTTTCAAAAAATGAAAACTTGTAAACCCAACCATAATTAGGGTTAGAGATGTTTTTGGCTAGTTCTATAATACCAAATTTTGGTAACTGTTGTTCTTATTTAAAAGTGAAATCTTTTTTTGTTTGTTACTAAACATTGATCTGTTAGGTCTGGACTTTTTACATGTCAAATGGAATGCTAGCAGAAATTTCTTCGGCCAAAAACTTCTGTTGAATAAAATGACACAAGATCTCTCTATGTTTTGTTCACTTATGAAGCACTAGGTTAGTAGCCATGTGACGAGCTGCCTGGTTATCACAATATAACTTCATCAGTTGAATATCACAAAATCTAAACTATTGAAAAAGTTGTTTAATCCATATCAATTTACACGTGACTGTGGCCATAACTCTAAACTTCCTTTCTCAGTACAAAAGTAACAGCCATATTCAACCATTTTCTCTGGATTTGGATCCATAGGATTGTCAATGACATGTGGTCAGTCATGCTTGTTTTCTCCAAAATTACTAGAGAACTTCCTTTGACTTGTTTCTATCGGTGAGTATTTCAAGCAATCAATATGCTTTGTTTGAAGGCCAATAAATAAATTCTGTTTCAACAGGAAAATTATGGTAGCATCATTCCTTGTAATGACTACATCCAAGGTTGTTAAACTCGTGAGAGTTCATGTAAACTCGTGAGAGTTCAGTAAACTCGAATCGTAAACTCATAAGAGTTTACTTTACATGAAAAAAATCTAAATTCATAAAAATCTTTTTCATAGAAATATTATTGTTAGTGTAAAACATAAATTAATATGTTAAAGTCTCTATGTCTAATCCTCTAATAATGATATCATTATCTCCATCATTTTCTCGAAACGTTGAAGATGTACTTGGATTAACTTCTACCTAGTTTGATGGGTTTCCAAACATAATAAGATAAACTTCTTCACTACAAACACAAAAAATAAAATGCCGAACAACTTAAAATATTGTCTCAGCAAGGGTTGTTCAACAGTGCAGTGTGTATCATTTTATTTTTCAAAAATAAAATGAATGGTGTGGTGCTATAAAATGAAACCCATTAATATTGTGCTGTAAAATGCTTTGGTAATAACACATGAAATCAATTTAAACATCACCAACGGTATAGGTGGCAGAGGGTTTACACTTACGCAACCCGTGAGTTCGAAGACGAGATTGACAGCTAGATCAACGGCAAATTGACGCAATGGCAAGATCAACGGCGATGGCAAGATTGACGGCGACGGCACGAACGAAGGCGAGATCAAACGACGACAAGGAAGGCGTGACGGAGGCCGAGATCAACGACAAACGACGGCACAACAAAGGCAAGATCATACGATGAGATTGACAGCGAGGGCGAGTTTTTAACGAGCCTATCACCAATTCTACCGATCCCACACCAAAAACGAGTTTGCTTACGAGTTAACTCAAAAATACCGAGTGAACTCGTAAACTCAACCAAGTTAATGAGTTAACTCGTGAGTTCGATAACCATGACTACATCATTAACATAAACAACTAAGTAAACATATTTTCCACGAGATTGTGAAATTAGAAAACCAAGTAGTTGGATATTGTTTAAACCTAGAGAGATTAACAAAGTTTGAAAATGAGAATAGACTCTGCCTAAGCAACAAATCTAAGAGGTTGTTTCATGTAGATTTCTCACCAAAATCACCAAGAAGAAAGACATTTTAATGTCTAGCAGATGGAAGGGCCAATGGTTAATAGCAATCATAACAAGAACTTCCTTTGACTTGTTTCTATCGGTAAGTATTTCAAGCAATCAAAATGCTTGGTTTGAAATCCAATAAATAAATGTTGTTTCAACAGGAAAATTATGGTAGCATCATTCCTTGTAATGACTTCATCATTAACATAAACAACTAAGTAAACATATTTTCCACAAGATTGTGAAATTAGAAAACCAAGTTGTTGGAGATTGTTTAAACCCGAAGAGATTAAGAAAGTTTGCAAACGAGAATAGACTCTGCCTAACCAACAAATCCAAGAGGTTGTTTCATGTAGATTTCTCACCAAATCACCAAGAAGAAAGACATTTTAATGTCTAGCTAATGGAAGGACCAATGGTTAATAGCAATCATAACAAGAAAAAGACAAATTATAGTGATTTTTACAACCGGAGAAAAAGCATCACCATAATCAAGACCATATATTTAGGTATCCCCACAATCAACCTTACCATTTTGCCCAACTTTGATATAAAGTTCCATTTGGGAAAACAAAAAGACAAAATGAGGTACTTTAGATTCAAATGAGGAGGAAGGTATTCTATTAATAAGAAAACATGCAATGATAATAGCATTTTTGTAGGGAGGACAACTAGGACTAAAATGCATTTAATGATAATATGTACGTAGGTATATGAAAAAAGGATGAAAGATGGAAGTTGCTTTTAGTGACTAATTTTCATTCAACATTGAAGGACCAAATTGAAAAAACATACACTTCCAAGGACAGGAAAGATCATTCAGCCCTTTTTTTAACTTCCATAGATTTAGATGACCCAAGCAATCATGAAGCAACTTCGTAGGCAATGATGCAAAACAAGACAAACATTTGTTTCAATGATAGAGTCCTAGACATTCATGTCTTGTGCCAATCAATCAACTCATAACAAGTTCCTCTATAATAAAATAATGCTCATAGCGATGACATTGAACAATTCAATGATTTGGTTAGTTGACTAAGGAAGATTAATTGAAAGGACAAATAGGGACAAAATGAACAAACTTCAACTTTAAGGAAGGAGAAAGACAAATTGAACAAATTCACCTGAAAGCAACTTTAGAGCCATTTGCAAAAGGCAACCAAATGAAGAAATTTTGGAGAAGATAATGAGGTGAATAAAGAAAAATAATAGAGAAGTAATCAAAAGCACCAAAATCAATTATATGTGGACCTTGACAATCAATAGATTGAGAAAAGTGGGTTGTTCCAAAGATGGTTAGGCTTTGCAATTGGATTTCAGTAATAGGTACACATCTTCAAAAAGCTTGTGCTCAAATTTGCTTACATGCCATGGATACATTGGCTAACCATGCAAGGAATAACACATTTCTTGAGTGTGTCCCATCACCTTACAATAAGAACACCAAGTTCAACCACTTCTCTCACCACATCCACCTCGACTTCCATGTCATCCTCTTCCATGACTTGACACCATGGAAGAGAGATCAACTTGATTGTGTCCCATCACCTTACAACAAGAACAATGAGTTCAACCACTTCTCTTACCACGTCCACCTCAACTTCCATGTCCTCCTCTTCCATGACTTGACACCATGGAAGAGAAACCAACAGATTCGACCAAATTTTCATTCCTTTTAAGAGTAGCAACACAAAGTTGAGTAATTAAGGAAATGTATCTTCTTTATTCCTTCCAATGAGTCAGTATCAAGGAACATATTCAACTCTTCCACAGCTGTGTGGGCTTGGGCAACAAAGGATATCATGTCAAGGTCAATTGTTTTAGAGATGCCAACTTATATATACATGCAAATCTATATACTAACACTAACTCTATGTTACCAAGTACACGACTGGTTCAGCCTAGCTTTAGAAAGATAGAGCGGCACAAGATGCTATTGGCTCTTGCTACTAAAATAAATATATCCAACAAAAGTTCTGCTCAAGCTGCTATAGTGTTGTGCATTCCTGTTTTGTTAATTTCAAGACTTTGGGAGGAGTATAGGTAGTCAACAAAATAAGCATCTACATAATACCATGTTAAAATGTTGTCAATTTTTATATTGCAAAACTTAGATACTTTCTGTTTAAAATGTGGTTAATTAACAACAAAAGAAAAACTTTAGCCAGACAATATTCTTCCTCTGTTTTTTTTTCCTTTTCAAAGTAGCAACACGTCAAACAAAAAAGAAAAAACAATGGTAACAGAGTTCATTTTACTCATAAATTCAAATCAATTTTCCAAGCAAAAATGTCAGATATTGCTGAAATTTATTCATCATCAACTTACTCATCTTTGTATTGCTGAATTTCACCTTCAGGGAAATCTCCAGATGGAAATAGGTCAATAACAGAAATTGATGGTGGATCAGTTTGTTCTAAGAGTTCTTTCTTTTTCCTGATCATCCAAAACAAATCAGAAATTCAGAAAAATTTCACCATCATGAGAACAAAGCATTAATGACAGAATTCAAGTCCTCACTTGCTTCTAGTTTTCTTCTTTTTCTTCTTTGAAACTTCTGTCAAAAGAGAAAATGATTCAACATTAACAACAACACCATAAAATATATCAGATATAATATAATCCAAAAGTAAAGCATCACCAAGTCGGTTTATGTTCCTCACTGATATGATTAAGTTGGATGATATGGAACCTATGTTTTCATGTGTTGTTGATCATGAAATCATGATCTTTCAAGGTGACATATTGTTTCTGTTGTAACAATATGTGTGACAGCATCAAATTCAATCAAGTTAATTCGCTTGAAAACTCATTTGTGGAAATCAAGTCGCTCATGAGTTTAAAGACAAGTGTATACAAGAATGGTATTCACATCGCTTTAATAGTATATGTAGTTTACATTTCATTTAGGTATTTGTTTTTCAAATTCTTTCAATCAAATTCTGAGTATAAGCTGTTTGAATAAAAAAAAAAGTTAGTTTACACATGTTTGTGAGCTTTCTTGAGGCGTATTTTTTTTTTATGACACAATATTTTAGTTGGACCACGAAAAATAAGTTACAGAAGCATTAAAATAACTGTATTTTACATTTTCTGTGTTGTACAAGTGTACGTCACAATAACAATGCAACCATTAAAAAACAAATCCTCTAATTGTAATTTGAGAAAAAATGGTATATTTAATAAAAGGAATTACAACCGATTAGAATATATGTGAAATAAATCCTGCTGTATGAGACAAATGTATTCATTTCTTACATGCAAAATAATTTTTTTAATGTTGAACTTTAAAAGATTTGGCATAAATAAACTGAGTTACTGAGAAAATAAATGAAATATGGATTCATATCTTACAACACTCAGACTATAAACATGTAATGGGGCAATTAAATAATTTAAATTAGGTGATTCATTTTGCATAATTACTACCTTTACTGTCATCTCCTTCTTTTGGAGACAATGGAGGAAGGTCACCAACTCTTTCTACAAGACTTTGAAGCTCTGAGGCTCCATTTTCTTCTTGCAAGTTGTTCAATTGAGAATTTTCCTCCGCCATGAAAGAAAAGCTGCATGCTCAATAAAATTAAAATGGTCAATTCTACAAAACAACCAAACTTCAATAACAGAAAGAGTGGTCCATCCTGTCCAGTAAGTTCAATGTCAAAATCTAGCTTAGGATATATCAAAAGTCAACAATTCATACCTCCAAGGTACAACAAAGAGATATAAGTTACAAAGTATGGAAAGAAATGACTATATTGAATACAAGAAACCATTATAAAATTTATTGAACTCTACCAAAGGGAAGCCACAGATGAAATTCCACTAAAGAAATGTCCATGCTAGTGATATATTTAAATTAGAATAAATAAATTTAACCAGCCATGTATAGTAAATCAAATGAAACAGCAAATGATTAGGGGTGGACAAACTGTACTATTTGCACTGCACTATAAGTCTATTACAATTAACTATAAAATAGTTTTAAAAAACTGAACTGAACTAAAAAATAGTTCAAAAAAACTGAACTAAACTATTTTTTAGTTCAGTTAACTACAGGGCAAACTGATTTTCTTTTTGTTTTTTTTTTTCTAACAGAGAACTCCACACCAGCAACTCCCTCCAAGACGACCTGCATGCACATCTGGTTGAGATAATTTCGTGAATAACTCTAATATGTAATGCTCCAACTGTAGTAACTTTTTGCAGCTTTTGCATCATGAATGTGTAATAAATAATTTTAAGTCCTTTGAAATGCAGGGAGGATAGATTTAATAAGTGGAACAAGGATTGCTCAGTCAATTTCAGTGTTGCAAAAACTAATGATGTTCCTTATCTATGTATATTACAATTTACTTCATGTTTTCTATTAATTAGCAGTTCAATAAAAATTTCATTTCGATTCCCTTTTGTTTCTTCCTTTCGATCTGTTGAGTGCAGTAGGAATTGCAGATAGAACAGGATCAAATCTCAACATAACATGACAATGGCAGAAAATTGTTTACTTAATTATCCATCAATAACACTAAGCTTAAATAAATCCTTAAACTTAATTACCTTTGTCCTTAAATCATACTTTAATTACAATCTTAACCTTTTAATGTAAGTCTAATACGTTTTATAATATAACTATACAAATTATTACAAACACAAGACCAAATCCATCTACTTTAACCTAAAATTAAGAATCCAACACAAGAATAAAAATTAGAAGATCAAACACTAATCTCTAGCAAATCTCATTTTGACCTGTTCATTCTTTTCTGCAATCTATCAATCAAAATTTTCCATGAAAATCCATTCTAGAAGTATTTGGTGTGAGGGTTTCTACCGTTTCTGACATTCACGTCACTACATTAATTAAGAATTCAATCAAACAAAAGGAAAATTTATCTAAATGATGATGATGATGATATAGGGTCTGAAAAAAAAATTCAATGGTCATCTTTGCCATAAGTTATAAGCTGTGTTGAATTGATTGAGATATCAACAATTGTTCAAAATATATATTATCAACAATTGTTGAGAAAGAATAGAGGGAAATATGATTGAATTTCGCTCTGCATTGTTAAAGAAGCAAATTCATAAATGTCTGTGTTCTGATGTTAACTATGACAAAAGTTCTACATGCATCAGATCCTAATTAAGAAACATATAAATTTGAAGGAGCATTCAACAAGCATAATTTAACTTTTAAAAAAAATTACCAAGCACAATTATATTAATAATGTAGCAACTACATAACCAACTGGAATTCTAAAGATTGATATTCATCTTTAGCAACTGTGTAACCAACAGACACATTAAAGACTTGACTCAACTACAACTGTTTTTACATTCATAACGACCATCATCACACGTACAGGAACGATAAATTAAATTTTACTTTTGATAAGTTCAGTTTTCATATAAATGACCAAAAAAAAACAAATCTTCAACAATAAGCAAATAAATTTCATTGTCATTGTCTAAGTAGACAATATAATAATAAATGAAGAACAAAACAAGCACAATGATGCAAAAAACCTAGTGACTATTTACTGAAGCTAAGCCTCTCTATTAGAGAGAACTCACTGCCGATGGAGTTCTGTGTCTTACACCCAGCCACTAGGGGATTTGCACTACCTCTCAGTATGGACAAGTAAGCAAGAGGCCTACACTAGGGGATTTCATGCCTTCCTTCACTTTTGTAACTTTTCTGTTATAACGGATTTTTAATTCACCATATAGAGAAAACTTTTATCTCAGAAAAGAAAGACTGATACAATTAATCTGATATACCATATAGAGAAAACTTTTATCTCAAAAAAGAAAGACTGATACAATTAATCTGATACAGGACTTTTGTTAAGAAGGATTTTTGTATCACCATATAGACTGATACAGGACTGATACAATTAATCTGGTGGCTAATCACCAATGTTGTCCTTTCCTTTCGGTATCAAAAGTTTATGAGTTGAGATGAAAAGGGTTCAACATATATTAAAATTCAAACATATTGTATGTCTGAGTCAACTGCGTTTTAAATATGATCTAGCTTGTTCCAACTGAAGAAAAAAAAACATGGGAGTTACGTGGAGTGTTCTTCTACAGTATCACCATTATTTGAGCAGAGAGAATGTTTAAAATATGAACAAAGCATGAAGTTGAAGAAAGAGTATAAAGGCAAGTGTTGGAACAAAAGATATAGAGCAAAAGACTATAACAACATCATTGAAACCATATTGAACTGCAGGCATAAAGTCAAAATCAGCATTATCAAAATTGGAAGCAAAAATAACATTCAAATCATCAAAAACAACATCATTAAAAGAAGAAGCTGTTAGGATATTTATCCTATTTTATCATGATTATATTGTGTCAAGGGTTATCCTATTTATCATGATTATATTGTGTTTAGGATTTCCCTATTTATCATGATTATATTGTGTCTAGGATTACCCTATTTATCATATATTTGTGTATTAATTTATTCTTATAAATTTATTCTTATAAATTTATTCTTATAAATAGAAGATTGTGAGAGGGATCAATTAAGCCTCAAGAATTATTTCTTTTCAATCTTAAGTGAAGCATCAGCTAAAATATTAGAATCATGAACAATAATAGCTGGCATGCTATCCTGTTTTTCACTCCAATCTGCAGTTCGAGAGGATTCTTCTGCTTGCCTCAACCAAACTTCTTAGGAACACGATTATAATGAAGGAATCGTTATGTGATGACTGAGATGATTTGGTAGCAAACAACCACATGTAATATCAAAAAAGGGTCTCACATAACTAGTTGAAAATTGAAAGAACTCAACTATTTTCCTTAGGGTTAAGAGACACAATCCATAAAGTAAGAAGTACCAACATTATATTGCACCATAAACACCTTAAATTCATCAATCAAGCAGAAAAATAAGCACAAAAAATGAAAAGAGACAATAAAAATGGCGAAAAGAAGAAACCCCAGAACATTAAAATTTCATAAATCATAGGTTTAAGGAAAATACAGAGTAAGGCGGCAGCACATAGAGGCAGAGACAGCACAGACAGGTAGAGACAACACGGAGAGGCAGAGGCAAAGAGTGACAAGCTGGAACACAATAATCAAATCACTACTTACCTCGACGGTCGGTATGGCAGTGAACAAGACAGGCCCCTCGACAGTCGATACAGCAACAACGACAAGGGTCAGAGCAGGGTCACCGTTGGAACTCTCCTTTGTCGACAGAGTCACGGTGGCAGCGGTCGCGCGTGGGCTAGGGCAGAGTCACCGTTGGAACTCTCCTTCAACGACGGGCCTTCAACGGCGACGAGCGTGCGAACCTTCCACGGGAGCCTTCAACCACATAAATACTGAAAAAAAGAATGTAATGAGATAGGAGAAATTTTTGATCTGTATTAAAAATAAAATAAGTTCAATATATTTAAACTGAATTGTTAAACAGTTAATTAGGTTCTAATAAAAATAGTTTAAGTTTTTTTTAAGTATAAAAGAGTACAGATAACTATAGTTTATAATTTTTAAGTAAACTGTGCCCAGTCCTACAAATGATCAAATAAACCTTCAAGTTTACGACTTTCATCTAACCTAAACGTTGAACAAGAAGGTACAAATACATCAGAGGAAATTCCAAATTTCTCCGGAAATAACCATAACTATGACCACAATGACTATGATCAACGAATTACACACAGAAATTGAAGCATGTAAAACTAAGTGCATGCTAACTACCTCCAGCAACACCCATAAGTATGACCACTACGACTACTACCAACGAAATTTTAAAGAGAGTGGAACATGTAAAATGTAAAATTAAGCACGCAAACATCCCAAGCAGAAGTAGATTCAAAATTGCAGAGTGGTTGATCAATGCTCGATTTCGTGAGACAAATAGTAGAAATAGTAGAAAGCATACACAAGGGTAATATCGATAAAAATAATTGAGACAAAATATTACCTAAGCTGGTCAACTTTGGCACAGTAGCTTTGCTGCTTTCTGATAAGTAACGAAATCGGAGAAATTAAGCCAATAACGAACACAAAAGTAGATGCCGAAATGAATCCCTACATTAGGTGAGTTGACTTTAGTTTCTCACACCAAACGACTATGGTGGCTGCCGTTTTGTGGTTTAAAATTTTTTTCCTACATTACGGGTTTTAATTTAAGATTTTAATTAGGAATTAATAATTATTTTTAATTATTTAATGACTATACAACCTGCTTTTCAATTTTGTAGTTGAAAATTGAAATTAGAGATCAATTTAAAGTATATCGAGAATGGATCACTTTAAAGTATGTCGAGAGTGGTTGATCAATGCTCGATTTCATGAGACAAATAGTAGAAAGCATACACAAGGGTAATATCGATAAAAATAATTGAGACAAAATATTACCTAAGCTGGTCAACTTTGGCACAGTAGCTTTGCTGCTTTCTGATAAGTAACGAAATCGGAGAAATTAAGCCAATAGCGAACACAAAAGTAGATGCCGAAGTGAATCCCTACATTAGGTGAGTTTACTTTAGTTTCTCACACCAAACGACTATGGTGGCTGCCGTTTTGTGGTTTAAAATTTTTTTCTTAGGGGTTTTAATTTAAGATTTTAATTAGGAATTAATAATAATTTTTAATTATTTAATGACTATACAACCTGCTTTTCAATTTTGTAGTTGAAAATTGAAATTAGAGATCAATTTAAAGTATGTCGAGAATGGATCACTTTAAAGTATGTCGAGAGTGGTTGATCAATGCTCGATTTCATGGGACAAATAGTAGAAATAGTAGAAAGCATACACAAGGGTAATATCGATAAAAATAATTGAGACAAAATATTACCTAAGCTGGTCAACTTTGGCACAGTAGCTTTGCTGCTTTCAGATAAGTAACGAAATCGGAGAAATTAAGCCAATAACGAACACAAAAGTAGATGCCGAAGTGAATCCCTACATTAGGTGAGTTTACTTTAGTTTCTCACACCAAATGACTATGGTGGCTGCCGTTTTGTGGTTTAAAATTTTTTTCCTACATTAGGGGTTTTAATTTAAGATTTTAATTAGGAATTAATAATTATTTTTAATTATTTAATGACTATACAACCTGCTTTTCAATTTTGTAGTTGAAAATTGAAATTAGAGATCAATTTAAAGTATGTCGAGAATGGATCACTTTAAACCATTCGGCCTTTATTGGCGTTCGTTCAGATGTGCCTACACTTTCTCCTTATGGCCGTTCGACCTTATGTTTTTGGTCCTTTGACTTTAGCCGCTCGGTCATCGATGATCAGCTTTCAACCATTCGACCTCAATGACGTTCGGTCTCTTGCCTTCAAACGTTCGGCTATTTATCCTCATTAACGTTCGGCAACTCTCAGAATCTACTGTTCGCCATCAACTGTGCATGCAACCGTTCGTCCTTTAACTTTGACGAACGTTCGTCCTCCACCATTCGTACTTTGCCTTATTACAACGTTCGTCCATACTGACCTTTGGGACGTTCGGCAATTTTCAGCTTCAACCGTTCGGTCGTTCTCAAGAGTCCACTATTCGACTGTTCGGCCATTCAGATCTTTAGGACGTTCGGTAATACAAAGGTCAACCGTTCGGTCATCATGTTTCAGTGAACGTTCGGTCTTCATGTGAACGTCCAGTCATGTTATGTGAACGTTCGGTCATGTTATATGTGAACGTTCGGTAATTTTTTGCATAAGTGAACGTTCGGTGTTGAAATTATTGATTCTCAGTTGAACGTTCGGTCGTGTTTATGTGTTAGTGAGCGTTCGGTTATATTGTTTAATAAGCGTTCGGTCTTTATTTGAACGCTCGGTCTCAATGACCTTTGTCTTCACCATTCGTACTAGTGCTTAATTTCGTCCAGTGTTCGGTTTTAAGCGTTCGGCCCAGAAGCAAATAGCGTTCGGCAAAGAGTTTGTTGAGGCGTTCGTCCTAATCACTCCCGTCTTATGCCGCTCGTCCATGTCAAGCCTTCCAACCGTTCGACCGTTCGCACTCAGACGTTCAGATAACTCCTCATCGTCTACCGCTCGTCCAGATCACTTCCACTCTTCAACCGCTTGTCCTCTACACTGTACATCCGTTCGTACTGTACTTTGTTCAACCGTTCGTCCTTAACCTCCACAACTGTTCGTCCTTTACCTTCGAAACTGTTCGGCCGCTCGTCTTCAGACGTTCGGCCATTTAGTCTCATTGATGTTCGGTAACACTAAGTGTCAACCGTTCGATCATCGACAAGCGTTCCTCCTCTTCTACCGTTCGTCCTGGTCGTTCCAATCGTTCGGCCGTTCGTCATCATACGTTCGGCCATTTAGTCTCATGGACGTTCGGTCATTGCACCTCACCATCCGATCATTCTTGCCCCCAAGTGTTCAAGCGTTCGACTCTTCAAGCCTAGCAGTTACGATCGCTCTTTAACAATCGTCAACGTGATATCTGTTCGTATTGTTGGCGTTCGGTCATATTAAATGCTAATGAACGTTCGGTCTTGAAGTTGTAGATTCCCAGTTGGACGTTCGGTATTATTTTAGTAGTGATTGTTGAACGTTCGGCCTAGGTTTGATTTCACTGTGTTCGGCCTAATAAATAGCGTTCGGTTATGTCATATGTTAGCGAACGTTCGGTGTTATTGAAGTTAATTCTCATTGAATGTTCGGCTTGATGATTGAACACGTTCGTTCTCGATGTTGCTTTATCATTCGTGGTGATCGTTCGTCACACTGTCCTGTTTGAGCGTTCGTCCAAAAGGTGTATAATCTTTTTTTTAAGTTGTCGTTCGTGCTTTCGATCAAATGGGCGTTCGTGTTGGCTGGTCGGACAAATGTCCATTTCTACGGCCCTACTTCCCACTAATGTTTCCCACTTCACCAACCCTTCAATTATGTCTACCAAATTATTCCAACGGTCCCCCAATCAAAACTACCGACAGTTTGAGCCAATGGGAGCTGTCGACAGAGTTTGATCATTTTGCCAATTTAAGGATGGACCGGCCTTCGTCTGGAGGAGGACACCGGGGAGGCCCACGGCCATTCCTAGGCACTGATACCCTCTTTACGATCACCGTCACCTGGAACCTCACGACCAACTCCATCATTTTCACCTTACCTCACGGCCTCCAACACACCATCTTCCACCCCTCGGCTCACCACTCCCGACACACTTCCATTACATTCATCTCTTCCATCTCAAACACCATCTCCAGCATCATCAACACGCCCACAGCCCCAACACCCATGAACTCACCTCACCACCAGCCCCTATCATCACCCTTTTTCTTCTTCATTTTCAAAGTATAACATGCCACGGCCAAACACTCGTCCTCCACATTCACCCACTGATCCCTTCCCTCTTCACCTCACGGCCAACATCCATCATCTATCAGACACTTCTCGGACCACTCTCCAACCCCTCTGCTCCTCTCACCCGTAACCATCCCAACCATTTCTTCTTCACAACTCACTCACTCCCTCCACTACATTTCCCGTCACCATCCTTATTCCCTCACCCAATCATCAGCTTCATCCTCATTCCCTCACGACCATCATCTTGATCCTTACACCTTATACACGGCCAACACCTATCATCCTTCCCTAACTTTCCCGATATCTTCCAGCTTTCCAACCAAGCCTGTTTCTTTCTCACTACCCTTCACCTCAAACACCCATCATCTTCATTTCCAACCTCTGACCATTCCTTTTCATTCACCTCCAACACTTGATCATCATCCCCCATTGAACTTCACACGGCCAAACACTCATCCTCCATATTCACACACAGCCAACAACTCACGGTCAGCCCCTTCATCTTCTCCATTTTCATCTCCAACGCCCTTCGCCTCCAAACATCACCCATATTCACCCACTGCCACAAGCCACGACCCAGCTTTCACTTCACCTCCCCAGCCATCACTGACCTCAATCTCTCTGCAGAACCCCAACCATCATCGCCTATTCTTACCATTTTTCAATCCCCAAGCCAAAGTCTCAGGAAAACCTACTCACTCACCGGATAGCCTCCGCCCAATCCCTCTCCATTCTCTGTCAACACCGAAAGAACCCTTGATCATCCTCACCCCATTGAACTTAACAGAAACCAATTTCCAGCACCCAGACACAAGTTCGACAGTGGCGGCCACGCGATGATGGTGGAGAGAGCTCGACGGAGAGCGAGGACCCTGACTCGATGACTGCAGCAGCTGGTGCTCGCCGGCGACGGTAGATGGGAGTTGCACCGGCGCGAGCAGAGTCGAACCATAGAGGCACCGGTGGCGGCCGGATCTGAAGCAGCGCTGGCGGTGGTGGAGTCGAGGTGGTTGCCGGCGTTGGTCATGTATACCTTTAACGGATCAGGGCCGTGCGAGAAGAAGAGAGGAAGGAGCAGCCGCTAGCGACGACCTTGACGGCAATCGGCGCCGCCCTGATTCTCTGTTTGCGGTGGCCGGCGTGTTTGATTCGGCAAAGAATGTAGTGGGGTGTGCGGCAGGCGCCATCCTTCCTCACTCTGGGGAAGGGTCTCTCCATTATGGGTGAGAGTAAATGAAAGTAAATGAAGTGGTGGAGGCAGAACCCTGCTGTGAAGAGACCTTGGGCCTTTTCTAAAAAAAGAAGGGATTAAATAAAATGAAAAGAACGTTTTTTTTTTGGTACCCCTGGTTTCATGTTTCGTACCCTTTTCTCTTTGGGTTTAAGCCCACTCTTTTCTTGCAAACAAAACAAAGAAAGAATTGGACCTGACACACATTCCAGGATGCACCTCCAAATTTCATCATTACACCTGACAGATCCAAATTTTGGAAAAGAGAATTTCGGCCCAAATCAAAGAGTTTAATTTACTCTCTGCACTCCTATTCTTTTTGGTTTGTTTCTCTCATTTTATTTTCTAGCTTTTATTTCTTATTCTATGTGTTTGATTGTTAGTTTTTTTTACTGTATATGATCTCTTGTATGATAATCCCACTCTTGTATATTTTATCTTATATTCTGTCGGATTTATTCATAAAAAAAAAATAAAATAAAAAAAACTAAAAAATGTTTTAAAAGATTAAGCACATGTGTGATCGCACGCGTCGTCCTTGTGCTAGAAATTTTTTCTTTTTCTTCCATAAAAATAAATAACAAATTAAAAAAAATATGTTTTAAAGGGTTAAGCACATGTGTGATTGCACGCATCGTCCTTGTGCTAAAACTCTTTTATGTTTATTTTATAAAAATATCAAAAATATTAAGCACATGTGTGATCGCTCGCATCGTCCTTGTGCTGAAAACATTTTCTGTCTTTTACAAAAATACCAAAAAAATATAAAAATTTCAAAAAACCAAAAACATCAATATCAACAAATATTATTTGCTAGCCAGAACTACGTGATCCTTGATTCTCCATCAAAAGTGGAGATACGTAGGAGCAAGGCTAGACCTTGTCAGGTTCACTTTCCCAAAAATCCAAATTTATCCATAATCATTTTCCAAACAAATTCTCAAACAATTTTCAAACAAATTTTCAAGCAGTTTTCTAAAAAAACTACGGAACCCTGATTTCTCATTCTTAATGAGAATACGTAGGAGCAAGGTCAATCCTTGTCGGGCCCAAAAAACTAAAAAATATATTTTGTTTATTTATAGTTTTATTTTAAGGGATAGTTAAACATTTTGAAAACCACATCATATTCGCATATTTAGTTAAAGGTACTACCTTAGGGCAGGCGTTGTAGGGTGCTAATACCTTCCCTACACGTAACCGACTCCCGAACTTAGAATCTCATGTTCGCAGACCAGGTCTTATTATTTTATGGTTTTTCCGTAGTTTTCCAGAATAAACTATGGTGGCGACTCCAAAATCTCTTTTCTTTTTCAAAACGTTTTATTTTTTCGGATCGTCGTCTCGTCGCGATCCCGGTTGCGACAGATGGCGACTCCGCTGGGGACGCTAGAGAGTCAGGCCATTTAATTAGATGTGCGAATTCGATGTGGTTTTTCATTATGTTTTCCTTCCCTTTTTCTTTATCTATGTTTGGTATTTGACATAATTGTATGTGTGTTTGTTTTGATTGTTCTATATTGAACCCTAGGGTAGAAAACATGTTTATATCTGTCTGGGATTTTTCTGATTGTATTGCAGGTAAGTGTTGTTTTGCATTATAATCTCCCTTCACACACTTTATGCATATCATGAGTGAGGCCCTATACCCGGGTCTGAGCGCAGCTTAGAATTAGAGGGGTTGTGTAGCGGTGTCACTCTGGGATGTACTTCCTGTTTGGCTATCGTGAGAACTCCACCCAGAGTCTGTTCTTTTCATTCGTGTCTCCGCATCTAGTTGATTACTCTGACTGTTGTGGAGAAATAGTGAAAAGAGCCATAACTCTGGTGGCCTTGATTTAAGCATTAGAGAACTATCCTTGTGAGTGCATATATTTGGCCTTAGAACTTTAAGTCACCCAACCTTTGATAAGGCACAAAGGGAAATTATTTGTTTAACGATCTTTCTTTTCTATTTTTACAATAAATGCGTCATATTTCTTTTGATAAAAAAAAATAAAAATAAAAAAAAGAGAAAATATAAAAACAAATAAATGAATTTTGAATTCATATTTAATTTTGTCTCAAAATCATTCTAAAAAAACAAACATAAAAAAAACAAAAAAAAATTTACACTTTCTTAATTTTTGGGCAACACCATGTATGGAAGCAGTACTTCCAGTTGAGGATCAATTAGAGGAAGCGGAGTGGGTTCAAACCCAATTCAACCAACTCAATTTCATTTAAAAAAAAATAAAAAAAATAAAAAATAAAAAAACGAAAAAAAAGGGTTAACGACAGTGTGTCAGGGGCAATTATAAAAAAAAAAGAATGATAAAAAGCTTTATACATGATGATTCCATGATAGGAGAGGTCGTTAAAGGGTATTGTTTTTGTTTTTAATTCTGTTTGCATATTCATTGAGATACTGCATATCAGTCTCAGCTTCACAGGTATATTCAGTTGGCACAAGCTTAGGATAAAAAAAATTATAAATATTTTGAGGCAATATAAATCATCGTTTCTAATACATCATTTTTAAATTCATACAAATAAATGTAAATTATTGTTATCTTTAAAAAAAATATATTAAAAAAAATGGTTTGAACGTACAATATTAATTAATCTTTCTCACATGTATATATACTTATTTTTCTTAAATTTAAAAAATTCAAAAAAAATTTAACTCATAAAAAAAAAAACTGAAATCACATTTTTAAGTTTTGAGAACAGTTCTTGGGCTCGTTAAACCCAATTGATATGCATTTTTCTTGAGTCCGATTTCACTAAGGATAAACCAGATAAGAAGAATTTTTTTTTTAAAAAAAAAAGAGTCACCGAAAATTCGAATTCGTCTTGTTCAATATTGTTTTTCTTAGTTCATGATTTCGTTGATCCTCATTATCATCAGAGGCGCCCATTTTTTTCCGTCATTCAAAATTTGTTTAGCATTTTCACTTCAGATCTCATTTTGAAGTCAATTTTCCTTATTTTCCTTTATTGTAAATATAATTTTTTTTAGCCCATTTCTTCCATACAAATAATTGATTGGAAATTTTAGACCGAATGAATCAAAGAAAAAACATAAGGATCTAATTTATTTCATCATCAGAGCAAAATTTACAGGGGAAATAAGTTTGAACAGAGATACTAATTTGAATATATTTATTGCAGAACCAAAAAAAAAACATAAAACATAAAAAGAATTACAATTGCAGCCTCTTTAAGGAGACTTTTCATCAACAGAAAATATATAAAAAGAAAAAACATAACATAACAAAAAAAAATAATAATAAAAAAAAATAATAAAACAAAAGATGTTCAGGAGTCTATCACGGGTGATCGTTAAGATTACAGTCCAAAAAAAAATAAAAATAAAAAAAAAACATAAGCATAATGAAAAAGATATTCGGGGTAGATCAATAATGATCGTTAAGGTTACAGTCCAACCAAAAAAAAAAAGAAACATAAAAAACATAACAAACATAAAAATAAAAGATGTGCAGAGTTCGACCACGGGTGATCGTTAGGATTACAGTCCAACAAAAAATATATAACAAAAAAAGCTAAAAATATAAAAAACTTTAGTGCTTACTGGGTGGCGATCTTAAGGTAAGCTCCGTCGAGGGAGCTCTGGTACGGAATGCAGGAGGCATAGGTGGAGGGATTTGTCGTTCATCTCTTTCGTCGTCGATGATGATCGGAATGGGGAACAGATCCTGTGACATCCCAATTATATACATCATGCATATATAATAAAGACATCATCATGCATAATATAGGAAAGCAGTCAAGAGTAATTAAGGATTACAGTCATCCTCAGAATAGTGCGGAATTGACAACTAGAGTATTAGGATTTCTCCGTGGGGATTACGGAGAATTTAAAACTTAAAATACACAAAATGTCCTTCCAAGTAAAACGAGTTTACGAAATAAAAAAAACTAGCTATCTAAGCTGCAGCACTGCCGTCTCCATCAAGAGTTGCTCCCAAAGTTTCCTCCTCAACATCTGCTCCCATCCAAGTGGATGATCATCGCCAAAGAAACATACCCAAACAGCACACAACACAAACAATGCAAGGGTGAGCTAGATATAAAAAGCATGTTATACATATAGTACAGTTAATTCATGTTATCATACTTAGAGATTCATATAAAAGAACAATTAAAGCATACTCATTAAACCATAATTCACACACTCACACGACATGTAAAAGTTCATCAATCATGGTAAATTGACATTATAAGACTTGTTACTTTATACCCCGACTTGTTACTTTATAGACCGACTCGTCCGGACTAGAATGATTACCGAGCTATGGCGGGTCTTGCACTCGTGGTGGCTTTATGAAATTTGGGCACTCCCGCCCTGGCACTACCGCCTTGTGAAACTTGGGCACTACCGCCCGGTGTAACTTTTGGGCACTCCCGCCCGGCCACAATCAAGAGGTTAATCCGTTATCACTCACCTTGGATCATATGGAAGCATCCAAGACTAGGACCTCCTGCTACTCCTCACCACATGTTCAATCCTCTCTACATGAGAAGAAATACCATTGGAGATTCAGGATGACCCCCAAAACTGAGCTACCATGTAATCATTCTATACAACCCCAAAACACCACCATGTATCCTCTCCTTGAGGATCATGGAGTTACGTTCATGAATCATACTGTTACTTTGAACCTTAACCCAAGCCATGAATAACCAGATACCACCATATTATCACAACAAATCCAACATATCTCATACATTCACATATTTTCAAGTAAATCACGTCACAAACAATATTCCAACCATTGGTACACATAATCCAACTCAAGACCAAAGTAACTTAGAATCCAACATATTTGTAAAGTACTATTTGAACGAGCACTATTCACCGAACACAGTGGAACGAATGCTACTGGACGAACGCCATTTTCCAAACACTAAGCCGAACACTATTTGGACGGACGTCATCAGATCATACAGGTCGAACGTTCAAAACCGAACAGTTTTGAATGAACGCTATTTACCAACATGCCGAACGCTATTTCACTGAACACACTATTAGGCCAAACGCTGAGATCGAGTACTAAGGCCGAACGCTAAAACCGGATACTTCCTTAAAATCGGATACTGGCTGGACGAACGTCAAGATCAATAACTTAAACTCAACACTAAAACCCAACGTTAATAAACCGAACGTTCAAAACGAACACCATATGGATTCCACACTGTTTGTTCTAACGCTAAAACCGAGCACCACAATTCAACACTATTCGGCCGAACCCTAATACCGAACGCCCACAGGATTAAACACTATTCGGCCGAACGCAAAAATGCCAAAATGAAACACTCTTCAGTCGAACGTTAAAACCGAACGTCATATTGAATCGGCTACTGTTTGGACGAACGCTCAACGATTGAAACCTAAGAATACTAACTCAAGGCCGAACGCTCATAATCACAGCAACACCAAGGCCGAACGCTCACATCACAACCATACCAATGTCGAACGCTCAAGAGGGAAACCTAAGAATACTAAATTAAGGCCGAACGCTCATAATCACTGAGAAAACCAATTTAAGGACGAACGTAATAGCCAAAACCGAACGCCTGTGATCCAAACCTAAGTATCCAAATTAAGGACGAACAATTTCAATCACTAATACCCAATACCGAACGCTCAAGATCACTTCCTATAAATACCGATTTAGGAACGAACGCTCATAATCCCTAGTTCACTAATACCAAACGCTACACTCAGTATCGTCAAACTGAAGACCGAACGCTCAACATATTTTGTCCGACCACCGAGCAACTTGGACGAACGTCCAATTTGGCTCATCAAATTGGACGAACGCGCGATCTGTAGAATTCTGCAGAATCGCACCAGATTTCCAGAAACCCAGAAAACCCCAATTTTTCATCCCCTTCTTCCCAGATTTGCATCAAACACAACATATATCAACAATCAAACAAAAGATCTAGCTCCCCTTACCTCTTGAAGACTTCCTTAGCAACTATTGAATCTATCTCTCCCCAAGGCTTGCACTACCAAGGCTTCCTTGCAGCTCCAGAAGATCTCCACTTCACCTCTCCCAGATCTTGTTTTTCACTCCCACGGATTTGGCAGCAAGAATTTGACTCTCCAAGTGTAGAACCCATACCCCCTTTTATCTCCTACGAGCCTCCTTTTTTTTTTTTTTTTAATGGGGGAATGGAAGCAACGTTTGCTGTCCCTTGTGGCCAACAAAACTGGCGCTTTCCAGCGCTCGTTCCTTCCTTCCCCGTTTGTTTTGTCTTTTTTTTTTTTTAAACTTACGATTCCTTACAAATCCAATAGCCTCGGGGCCTTCATAACTACCCAGTCATATTCTTTCAACAAAAAAATTTGTATGTTAATAATAGAAGAGGAAGAGAAAAATTCAATAAAACTAGAGATATGATCAGAGTTCTTACCATACATGTATCGCGGCAGCAAAGAAAAAATAGTACCAGTGGGGTCTATCTCCGCTTGCGTGCGCCTGACCCGATTGCCATGGTTGTTGAACCAGCATTGCACGTTATATTCGCCGGCTTCTCCGAAAGTCCTTAGCCGAGACGCGATCTCAAAGACTTGGGCTCTGCTTGGGTGTGTGACCCCATAATTGTATATGTTGGTCATCATCTTGATCTGATCATCTATAGGACGCCACCGCTGAGAGGTTGAGCTATCTATTTCCATCTCACTCATCCTTCCTCTCGAAGTATTCTAAAACATGTCCAAGGAAAGGAACCTCTTCCATCCAAAACTCACACTTGGACAGCTTGACATACAATCTTCTTTCTCTCAGCACTTCAAGCACTGCCCGAAGGTGATCTTCATGTTCCTCCCGAGTTTTAGAATAGACAAGTATGTCATCTATAAACACCACCACAAACTTGTCCAAGAATGGTCTGAAAATTCGATTCATATAGTCCATGAATATGGCTGGAGCATTAGTCACACCAAAAGGCATAACCACATACTCATAGTGGCCATACCTGGACCTGAATGCCGTCTTCTGCACATCATCGGCTTTCACTAAAATTTGATGGTAACCCGACCTCAAATCAATCTTGGAGAATACCGTAGCTCCGTGCAATTGATCCATCAGATCATCGATCCTCGACAATGGATACTTGTTCTTGATCGTCAACTTATTCAGCTGTCGATAGTCAACGCACAACCTTGAGCTACCATCCTTCTTCTTTACTAGCAACACTGGCGCACCCCACGGCGAAACACTCGGCCGGATAAACTGTTTCTCTAACAGTTCTTCAATCTGCTTCTTCAACTCAGCCAGCTCAGCTGGTGCCATCCGATAAGGGGCTATGGATACTGGTCCTGCTTCTGAAACCAGATCAATAGAGAACTCCACTTCTCGCGGAGGAGGTAAACCAGGAACTTCTTAAGGGAAAACATCCATGAATTCATTCACAACCAGAAGGTCTACACTCTGGTTCCCAAGCGACAAAGAGTTTAAATTAGAAGTCCCGTCCATATAAAACATGATTAGGAAGCAGCTGGCACCCTCGAAGATATCCTGCCTCAATACACCGAGCGATAATGACAAGTCTTCATCTTCTTTGGGAAATATTAACTTTTTACCACCGCAATCTAAAAGAATATGATTGGCTGCTAACCAATCCATTCCCAGAATTACCTCTAGCCCCTGCAGAGGTAAGCAAATAAGGTTCACTATGAACCTACGCCCCTCTACCTCAATAGGACATCTGGAGCACACATTAGATGTCTTGACTAACCCAGCTACTGGTGTAGACACCACCAGATCACACGAAAGCTCTCTGACAACTAAACCAAGCCTCTCCACACAAGCCTTAGACACAAAAGAATGTGTCGCCCCCGAATCAAACAACGTCACACACGAAGCTCCAAATAACAAACAACTGCTGACAATTAAATTACCTGCACTGGTTGCCTCAGTCCTAGTCAACGCATAGACTCTCCCGGTTGCCTGAGGTCTGTGTCCACCCCTTTGAATAGGTCTGCCAGCCTGGCGTGGCTGTGGTCCTGCCCTCCTAGTAGTAGGACAGTCTCTGGCATAGTGTCCCTCTTGCCTGCAGATATTACACCTCCTATACCCTTCTAACTGAGGGCAAGACATCTGGAGGTGTGGTCCACCACACTTGAAGCATCTAACGGAACTGGAAAAACTGGATTGCCCCGATGACTGAGAGGAAGAACCCCTGAACCCGGAGTAAGAGGGTCTAGAGAAAGGGGTCTTTCTAGAACTGGAGCCTCCCCGGGATATCACAAGTCCACCAACCCTAAGTGGCTGGTTCTGTTGTCTCTGAGGTCCCTCTGGTTCTCCCTTAGTCTTTTCCATATCACGGGCCATCTCTACCAAAGCGGAGAATTCTCTAATGCATAATCCTTTTACTAGTAACTTTATATCCTTCCTCAAGCCATTCTCAAACTTGCGACACTGCCATTCTTCATCTATTGACATGGTGTTGAAGCGAAGCAGGTGTTTAAAACGATCTGCATACTCCGATACCGATCTGTTACCCTGAGTCAACTCAAGAAACTCTACCTCCTTAGCAAACCTGACACTATTTGGGAAGTATTGAGTGTAGAATTTAGTTTTGAACAACTCCCAAGTGATAGGAGTCCCGTTCCTCTCCAAGATCATCTTCACACTGTTCCACCAATGTCCAGCTTCTCCTGTCAGCAAGTACTGGGTGTAGGCCAGCTTCTTCTCATCCGGACACCCTTTGGCTTCATAGATTCGCTCCATATCTTGGAACCAATGATCGGCCTCATCCGAACTGCATTTGCCAGTAAACCTGTCGGGATGGTGTTGAAGAAAACTCTCCAAACTCCACTCCTTGACTGGAATGGTAATAGGGGCAGAAACATCAGGAGTAGGTGTCGCAACCGGAATCGCGACGGGACGACGATCCAATAAAAAGAATAAATATATTTTGAAAAGAGATTTTGGAGTCGCCACCATAGTTTATTCTGGAAAACTACGGAAAAACCATAAAATGATAAGGCATGGTCAAATTGAACCAGATCCTTGGTTCGGGAGTCGGTTACGTGTAGGGAAGGTATTAGCACCCTACAACGCCTGCCCTAAGGCAGTACCTTTAACTAAATGCGCGAATATGTATGTGGTTTTTCAAAGTATTTAACTTTCCCTTAAAATAAAACTCTAAAGAAACAAACAATATATTTTTTTAGCTTTTTGGGCCCGACAAGGATTGACCTTGCTCCTACGTATTCTCATGTGAGAAATCAGGGTTACGTAGTTCTTTTGAAAACTGTTTGAGATGTTTGTTTGGAAAATTGTTTGAGAAATTGTTTGGAAAATGATTTGGATTTTTTGGGAGAGTGAGCCTGACAAGGACTGGCCTTGCTCCTACGTATCTCCACTTTTGATGGAGAATCAAGGATCACGTAGTTCTGCAAGGCGATATTGTTGGGTGTTCGAAAAGTAGATGTTTTTAGTTTTTTGATGATTTTATATTTTATTTTTATTTAAGAAAGAGAAAAGGTTTTTGGCACAAGGACGATGCGTGCGATCACACATGTGCCTAAACCTTTAAAACATATTTTTGGCGTTTTTGATGAAAGAGAAAAGGTTTTTGGCACAAGGACGATGCGTGCGATCACACATGTGCCTAAACCTTTGAAACATATTTTTGTAATTTTTTAATGAAAGAGAAAAGGTTTTTGGCACAAGGACGATGCGTGCGATCACACATGTGCCTAAACCTTTGAAACATATTTTTTGGTATTTTTGAAGAAAGAGAAAAGGTTTTTGGCACAAGGACGATGTGTGCGATCACACATGTGCCTAAACCTTTAAAACATATTTTTTGGTATTTTTGAAGAAAGAGAAAAGGTTTTTGGCACAAGGACGATGCGTGCGATCACACATGTGCCTAAACCTTTAAAACATATTTTTTGGTATTTTTGAAGAAAGAGAAAAGGTTTTTGGCACAAGGACGATGCGTGCGATCACACATGTGCCTAAACCTTTAAAACATATTTTTTGGTATTTTTGAAGAAAGAGAAAAGGTTTTTGGCACAAGGACGATGCGTGCGATCACACATGTGCCTAAACCTTTAAAACATATTTTTTGGTATTTTTGAAGAAAGAGAAAAGGTTTTTGGCACAAGGACGATGCGTGCGATCACACATGTGCCTAAACCTTTAAAACATATTTTTGTAATTTTTGAAGAAAGAGAAAAGGTTTTTGGCACAAGGACGATGCGTGCGATCACACATGTGCCTAAACCTTTAAAACGTATTTTTGGTATTTTGAAGAAAGAGAATTATTATTATTTTATTTATTTATTTTTTGTGATTTTTGTTTATTATAAAAAAGTGAGTGTGTGTAGTGTTTGACAAATAAATAAAACAAATACAGTACAAAGGGATGGAGTTATCTTACAAGGGGATTACACAATAAGAACCGACTAAAACGAAAACAAGAGCAAAAGAAAAGCAAAGAATAGAGGTACAGAGATAGAACCATGGGTGCACGCTGGGGTTCCTTTAATTGGGCCAGTACTCTTCTTCTCCAACTTTGGATCTGCTAGTGGTGTAAACATAAAAAAATGGGGTGCCATTGGCTGTTGGCTGCTCAGACCCGAGGTCCCTTTCTTGTTATTTGCGGGGAGTGTGAATAGGAGTTGCGCCTCAACATGAAGAAAGGAGAAGCCCATGCCGAGCCCAAAGCCTCCTCCCAGCAGCAACATTAGGGGTCTACTCACATCTTCCTCATTCTTTCTCGTCTCTCTCCCATACCGGCCACCCAGGGAGGGGTTCGTATCCGCCAACTCAAACACACGGGTGGCCTCCTCTTTGAACCAGACTACCGTGAACCTCCTTCGTGGCGTCGCCAGCAACCACCCGCACCGCCAGAGCCTGCATCGGCCCAAGCTCCAGTCTGCCCACTCTTTCTCTTCTCCACTTCCTCGCGTGCAAGAAGAAACTCTCGCCTCTCCACGCCACACCGATGCCACTCCCGGTGAAGCCAAACGCCGTAAACCGTGAACGAAGGTCGCGCTCGTCGTCGGGGTCGTCTTCCGTCAAGATACCAGGGCGCCTCCCTTGTATAATGCCTTCCGCCTCTCCACAGATATACTTGGGTTCCCTTTTTGGTGATCCGTATCTGTTTTGGTGTTCCTTATTGCTAGAGCAATGAATGGGTGTCGATGAGTCTGATGTTCATGGGGTCAGGGGTAGTCTATCGTGTTTGAGTTGTTGGGAAAAGATGCAACCGTGGGTGAAAAAGAAAAAGTGGTAAGGGTGGTTGCGGTTTTGGGGCCGAGGAATTTCCAGTGAATACCGTACGAAGTGTATGATAGATGATGGGTGTTTGGTGATGAAAATGAAGAAGAAATGGTGTTGGCTGTGAGGTGAAGATGATGATTTTGGAAATAGTATATGGATGAAGATGAGTGCTGGTTCAGTGTCAATGAAGAGGGAAGGGTGTATGGCCGCGAGGTCTCAGGATGAAAATGATGATGTTAATGTGTATAAGGGCTATAGGTCCAGTGTTGGAACAGTGTTGGAGATGAAAGTGATGCTGTTGGTCGATTGGTAAGGATGAGGATGGTGGGCTGGAGTGGGTGAACATGGGTGTCTGGTCGTGCATGTAGCGGTGGCCGTGGGTGACAAGATGGTTGGGTGTGATGATTGTTCGGTAACCATAGTCATGAACAAACATTCATAGCAGCATCTACTTAACACACATGCAAACATAACACATGCAAACGTAGCAACCACATAACAGAGACATTTTCAAGGGTAACGTGACAGAGACATGTTCAAGGTCCATTAACCAAACTCAGTAAAACACGGAGCGGAATACATTACTTACCTCTTGAAGCTTGGTTCACTCTTTGCTAATCCCGTGCGTCCAATGTCTTCTTCTTCATCGCAGCTGGCTTGCCTTTTTCGATAAAGTGCTCCTCCCTCTGAATGTGGAGTGTTGTAGTGGTCTCTCAGTCGTTGGAAGTGACGGTGTCCGTGAGAATGAGGAAAAAAAGGGTGTATGTCGTGGGGACGGTTATTGGAGATCTGAGGTGGCGAAGTGATCACGGTGGAGGGGGAGGTCGAAAAAGGTGACTGTTACATTGGTTGTGAAGGTGCTATAGGGATGTTGATGGAGGCAGACAGTGATAGGGAGTTTCACGGTGGTAGCAGGGTTGAGAAGGTGATGGCATGCGGTGGCTGCCACTGCAATGTTGGGTTAGATGGGAATATGATGAAGATGGGGGTGCGGTTTGAAAGGAGGAGAAGTTTGGCTGGGAGTAGTGAGGCAAGGTGATAGTGCGGCGGTGACTAGGGAGACAGCGGTGGCTGAAGCATGGTGGCAGCAACTTGGCGGTTTGGATGGAAAGCTTCCGAGGAAGATGATGACAGTGTTGGACTGGTCACGGTGGGGAGTTACAGTGGTGCAATGGTGATGAAGGAGTTAGACGGTAATATTGAGGACGACAATGGTGGCTGAGGGGCTTGGGATGATGACGGCTGTGACTCAAAGATGGGTTCCCGGTGGTCCCGTGGAGGTGTATTCTAGTGGCTGATGAGTGAAGTGGTCACGGTGTCTGGCGGTGGTCAGAGGTGGTGATTGAAGGATTGGAGATGATAAGGCAGTGAAGAAAAGGTTGAAGAGGAAATGATGATTCCCGGTAGTATCGGGTTTCACGGTTGGTGTATGGTGGGAGTAACGATGATGAACCAGTGGTCTCAGTGATAATGGCGGGATGCATGGATATGGATATGGTTGAAGCTGGAAGTGTTCGAGATCAGTGTTGGAGGTATATGGATAAGGATAATGGTGTTGAAAGTAAAAAAAAAAAAAAGATCGGTGATGATAGGAAGTGGTATCTAGATCCAGATGAGGGTGATCAGCGAAGAAGAAAATAGCTTTGGCAGGGTGTATGGTTGGGAGTGATGACCCGAGGGGTGGCGAATGAATATGGTTGATGATTGGGTCCCCCAGAGTTTTGGGTCAAATGATGGCGATGAAGCTAGTTGGTGGCCTCCCTTTTTTTCGAATCTCCCTTTTTCTGTAGTGGTGTATCAGCTTTACAGATGGAATCTGTACAGATATGCGGTGCAGGATGGGCAATACAGAAGTGCCAGATGGGGCAGCCATTCCACATGGTGCTCGTGGGAGACAACCCAACAGTGAAAGTGTCAGAAGAATATTCTCTTGAAACTCTGAGTGGCTTTCCAGGCGGATAGGGCTGAAAGTGGGGATCATTGCTGTAAAGCTGCAGCCGCCAAGGTTTTGGACGTTCGATCTGCCAAAAGCGAACGAACGCTCGTATCACAAAACCGAACGCTCGGACAATTCGTACCGAAAACGAACGTCCAAGAATCAAGACCGAACGTTAATTTATACAGTTCACCACTACCTTTTGGAATGACCGAACGCTCCTTCCAAATGTTCACACGGAAGCCTCTGATCTGTGACGAACGCTCAATCGGACGTTAATAAGACTAAATGGCCGACCGTTCAAAATGTCAAATCTCATCAAGAGCGAACGTGAACAGATGAGGACGATCGTCAGTAGAGGACGGACGGTTGCATGCAGGGTGAAGGTGACGAACGCTGTATTATAGATGACGAACGCGCTCAGTTGAGGACGAACGGTTTCCTGAGGACGAACGTCCTAATATCTTTGAGGTTGAACGTACGCACGAGCGAGCTGTAGATGAGCGAGCGTCTAAAAACCATTACTGTTTGGACGAGCGCCTGATCAAGATGCTCGGCCGAACGGTTAAGGGCGAACGCCAACAATTTGGAGTGCCAGATGGTGAAATTGCCGGACGTCGAGCAGCGGACGATCGAGTGGTACAGAGTTGGAATGAGCAGGACGAGCAGTAGAAGCCGAACAATACCGAACGTCCTAAAGGCTCCAGCTCGGGACGAACGGTCCACAGTCAAAGGCCAAACGCTTTTATTATTATTTTTTTTTTATTTTCATTTTTATACATTTTTTTTATTTTTATATTTATTTATTTTTTTTTATAAAAATAGATTTTCTTTAATCAACCCGGACGAAATTGAGTGTTGACAGTAGGTCTTCCATTAACCATCATTTCCCTAAGGAACTTCTGAGTGTCTTCAGCTGACACTCTTGCAGCTTCAAGGTTTTGAAGAGCGATGGTGTTTTGTTGCACCAAAGCAGCATTCTGAAGTTGCATAGCCTCAAGTACAGCCTCCAGTCTTACGGTGTTCTCAGTAGGCTCAGGCTGAGAAGGAGGAGGTAGTGGTGGTCTAGGTGCCATTTTCTGCTTATACAGAGAAAACACTATTAGTCCAACCCAAGGAAACAAGGACAATCATCCAACACAAGGCTAAGAGTACACAACACAAGCAGGGCATACACATACCCTACAGGATCATCTAAGGACAGAAACTGCTCTAATACCATTAATGTAACATCCCAATTATATACGTCATACATATATAATAAAGACGTCATCATGCATAATATAGGAAAGCAGTCAAGAGTTAATCAAGGATTACAGTCATCCTTAGAATAGTGCAAAATTTCCGAATAGAGTATTAGAATTTCTCCCTGGAATTTATGGGACAATTAAAAATTTAAACACTCAAAAGTTCTTCCAAATAATACGAGTCCTCGGAATAAAGCTAGCACATCTAAGCTGCAGCACTGCCGTCTCCATCAAGAACTGTTTCCAAAGTATCCTCCCCGTCATCTGCTCCCATCCAAGTGGATGATCATCGCCAAAGAAACATACCCAAACAGCACACAACACAAACAATGCAAGGGTGAGCTAGATATAAAAGCATGTTATATAATCTCACACACTCACACGACATGTAAACATTCATCCAAACATGGTAAACTGACATCACAAGACTTGTTACTTTATACCCCGACTTGTTACTTTATAGACCGACTCGTCCGGACTGGAATGATTACCGAGCTATGGCGGGTCTTGCACTCGTGGTGGCTTTATGAAATTTGGGCACTCGTACGTTTAAAAAAAAAAAAGACAAAACAAACGGGGAAGGAAGGAACGAGCGCTGGAAAGCGCCAGTTTTGTTGGCCACAAGGGACAACAAACGTTGCTTCCATTCCCCCATTAAAAAAAGAGGGGAGGCTTGTAGGAGATAAAAGGAGGTGGGTTCTGCACTTGGGGTGGGAATCATTGCTGCCAAATTTGTGCGAGAGGTGAAGTTGAAGCTGCAAGGAAGCTTTGGTTCTGCAAGTTGGGGGAGAGAAGAAGAGGAGAACTTTTGGAGTTGGAAGGAAATCAAACTCTCTGGAAGTGATTCAAGGAAGTCTTCAAGAGGTAAGGGGAGCTAGATCTTTTGTTTGATTGTTGATATATGTTGTGTTTGATGCAAATCTGGGAAGAAGGGGATGAAAAATTGGGGTTTTCTGGGTTTCTGGAAATCTTGTGCGATTCTGCAGAATTCTGCAGATCGCGCGTTCGTCCAATTTGATGAGCCAAATTGGACGTTCGTCCAAGTTGCTCGGTGGTTGGCCAAAATATGTTGAGCGTTCGGTCTTCAGTTTGACGAGCGTTCGCGTTCGTACTGAGTGTAGCGTTCAGTATTAGTGAACTAGGGATTATGAGCGTTCGTTCCTAAATCGGTATTTATAGGAAGTGATCTTGAGCGTTCGGTATTGGGTATTAGTGATTGAAATTGTTCGTCCTTAATTTGGATACTTAGGTTTGGATCACAGGCGTTCGGTTTTGGCTATTACGTTCGTCCTTAAATTGGTTTTCTCAGTGATTATGAGCGTTCGGCCTTAATTTAGTATTCTTAGGTTTCCCTCTTGAGCGTTCGACATTGGTATGGTTGTCATGTGAGCGTTCGGTCTTGGTGTTGCTGTGATTATGAGCGTTCGACCTTGAGTTAGTATTCTTAGGTTTCAATCGTTGAGCGTTCGTCCAAACAGTAGCCGATTCAATATGACGTTCGGTTTTAACGTTCGACTGAAGAGTGTTTCATTTTGGCGTTTTTGCGTTCGGCCGAATAGTGTTTAATCCTGTGGGCGTTCGGTATTAGCGTTCGGCCGAATAGTGTTGAATTGTGGTGCTCGGTTTTAGCGTTAGGACAAACAGTGTGGAATCCATATGGTGTTCGTTTTGAACGTTCGGTTTATTAACGTTGGGTTTTAGTGTTGAGTTTAAGTTATTGATCTTGACGTTCGTCCAGCCAGTATCCGATTTTAAGGAAGTATCCGGTTTTAGCGTTCGGCCTTAGTACTCGATCTCAGCGTTCGGCCTAATAGTGTGTTCAGTGAAATAACGTTCGGCATGTTGGTAAATAGTGTTCGTTCAAAACTGTTCGGTTTTGAGCGTTCGACCTGTATGATCTGATGACGTCCGTCCAAATAGTGTTCGGCTTAGTGTTTGGAAAATGGCATTCGTCCAGTAGCGTTCGTTCCACTGTGTTCGGTGAATAGTGCTCGTTCAAATAGTACTTTACAAATATGTTGGATTCTAAGTTCCTTTGGTCTTGAGTTGGATTATGTGTACCAATGGTTGGAATATTGTCTGTGACGTGATTTATTTGAAAATATGTGAATGTATGAGATATGTTGGATTTGTTGTGATAATATGGTGGTATCTGGTTATTCATGGCTTGGGTTAAGGTTCAAAGTAACAGTATGATTCATGAACGTAACTCCATGATCCTCAAGGAGAGGATACATGGTGGTGTTTTGGGGTTGTATAGAATGATTACATGGTAGCTCAGTTTTGGGGGTCATCCTGAATCTCCAATGGTCTTTCTTCTCATGTAGAGAGGATTGAACATGTGGTGAGGAGTAGCAGGAGGTCCTAGTCTTGGATGCTTCCATATGATCCAAGGTGAGTGATAACGGATTAACCTCGTGATTGTGGCCGGGCGGGAGTGCCCAAAAGTTACACCGGGCGCTAGTGCCCAAGTTTCATAAGGCGGTAGTGCCAGGGCGGGAGTGCCCAAATTTCATAAAGCCACCACGAGTGCAAGACCCGCCATAGCTCGGTAATCATTCCAGTCCGGACGAGTCGATCTATAAAGTAACAAGTCAGGGTATAAAGTAACAAGTCTTGTGATGTTAGTTTACCATGTTTGGATGAATGTTTACATGCCGTGTGAGTGTGTGAGATTATATAACATGCTTTTATATCTAGCTCACCCTTGCATTGTTTGTGTTGTGTGCTGTTTGGGTATGTTTCTTTGGCGATGATCATCCACTTGGATGGGAGCAGATGACGGGGAGGATACTTTGGAAACAGCTCTTGATGGAGACGGCAGTGCTGCAGCTTAGATGTGCTAGCTTTATTCCGAGGACTCGTATTATTTGGAAGAACTTTTGAGTGTTTAAATTTTTAATTGTCCCATAAATTCCAGGGAGAAATTCTAATACTCTATTCGGAAATTTCGCACTATTCTAAGGATGACTGTAATCCTTGATTAACTCTTGACTGCTTTCCTATATTATGCATGATGACGTCTTTATTATATATGTATGACGTATATAATTGAGATGTTATAGTTTGCGTGCTTAATTTTACATTTTACATGTTCCACTCTCTTTAAAATTTCGTTGGTGGTAGTCGTAGTGGTCATACTTATGGGTGTTGCTGGAGGTAGTTAGCATGCACTTAGTTTTACAAGGTTCAATTTCTGTGTGTAATTCGTTGATCATAGTCATTGTGGTCATAGTTATGGTTATTTCCGGAGAAATTTGGAATTTCCTCTGATGTATTTGTACCTTTTTCGAATTTAGGATTGTATCTACCATATGATTTTAATATGATATTAACTATTGAAGAAGATTCCAATTATTAAATGAGTAACCGCGTCCTCTGTAGAAACATATAATTATAAAACCGATATGTTGATGGTACAGCGAAAACAGTTCAGAAATATAATGGTACAATATCATATTAAAAAAACTTCAACTTCACATTAGTAGTCATCACCCCTTGATATAACTTCTTTGCATGTTGGTCGGAGTAAGATTGTATGTTCAAATTGTGATACATAACTTCCTTTCACATCACACAGAGGAGGATACGGCTGCATAAAATAACAAAAGGTTACCACTTCACGAAAATAATTTCAAAGTTAGAATTAGGAAAACAACAACATACAAAATCAAAAGACATGTTGCATCAAAGATTAGACACGTGTTGGTGCCGAGTATATTATCATACATGTCCAACATTGTAATTGACAACACTTTTGTTAGACACAGTTCAGAGTTACCAAAATCTCCCTCAGACACGTATTACTTCTTATTGAAGCCATTAAAATATGCATTAAATTTTTAAAAAGTTGCAAAATATTTATATCTACAAAAGCATACCTGAACAATGCCAGCGTCACACAAATTCTTTAATGCCATTAAGTATTTAGTCTCCCCCAGGCGATCTAAATACCGTCTACAAAAGGCCAAAGTAGAGAAGTTCTTGTTAATATTTGCTAACAGTTGTTTTGCTCTAGGCAATCTCAGCGGGATATGACCAACATCAAAATTTTTCATGTAGTGGCTGCATTCCAGGTCTTCTCGTACATATCCTTTTCCTGAGCATAATATAACATACATAACATTTAAAGAACACTTACGTCCTGTATTGTTCGAAGAGAGTACAATAATCTAAAACCCAAAGAAACCACAATACCCGTTGATGCGAAGGTTTCAATAGCAAAAAATTCACCCTCTTCCATCTTTGTCTGCTCCCCGCCTTTCACAATGGGAACAGATTTTCCAGCATGGATTTGGTAGCGACCAATGCTATGCCCATTCAAATTCCGTATACTCTTCACTGCAATAACATTCCCATTACAATATATATCACTTTCTATACGATAACACAATACTGGTATTATTATATACTATAGAAATATGGAGACAAATATTATAAATTATATGATTGTGAGAAAAATCATCCTTTAGCCATTTTCAAAACTTGACCTACTAATAAATTAAGGCATCAATGAAAGTTAACAATATTGTTTCCAATATATATATATATATATATATATATATATATATATGTATGTATATATTAGATTATTATGAATTATTTAAATTATCAACCAATATTAAATTATTCAACTAATATTGCTAAGACCATCTACCAAATATGATAGAAACTACATATCAAGCACTGGACAGTCTAGCACAGCAAAGAGTCTAGGAACCTTAAGACAATTTTATTGAGCCATTCTTCACAAATAATAATGAAATGTTAATACATAATGCTTCCATTTCTACAATGCGATGAGAAAGATATGATCCAAATAAAAAGACAATAAAATACATATTACTAAGACCATCTACCAAATATGATAGAAACTATATATCAAACACTGGACACTCTAGCACAGCAAAGAGTCTAGGAACCTTAAGACAATTTTATTGAGCCATTCTTCACAAATAATAATGAAATGTTAATATATAATGCTTCCATTTCTACAATGCGATGAGAAAGATATGATCCAAATAAAAGGACATTACAAGCATCATATACCTTGATACACCTTTCCGTTAATCTCAACCTCATAAGATTCCATGACCTCTTGTATAGCGGCACCAATGTCACAAAGGCGCACATCGATTCCAGCTTCCTAGATGGCAACCATAGCATTCAAAGGAACCAGTAAACCACAAGATTTAATTGGTGCATACCAAAACATCACAACACAGAGCAAACAATAAAATGAATGGTAGAGGGGATAAGGAAGAGAAGTTATTTTTCAGGTTAAGCTTATGAAGCTTTTCCATTAAAGAGTTCTATAGATAGAGAAACCGTGCAAATCACATTTGAGTATTCCTACTCTGATATTTTTTCTTATTGTGTGTATATATATATATATATATATATATATATATATATATATATATATATATATTTATTGATATGAGTATGCCATATGAGAAGAAAAAAGTCTTTTGATTAAATTGATTCAGTGTAGATCAGTACAGGAAAACATATATACAGAGAGAACTCTACCCCTGGCATAATGATTACAATGATTTCTAGTATCTTACAATACTCATACATGAATAAATTATTAGCAATGCTTACAATCCCGTTCAAGATGATAGGACCAAACACTAAGGGAGTTAAAATTGAGATTGTGGTTAGGATCTTGAATGGTTCACCAAATCTTAAATCATGAGATTGTAACACGGATCATGGATTTCACTTTCTACAAACAAAATCAATCTCTTGATCAACATTTTGTATGAATGAGGATAAGGGATGTTGTCAGAGAGTGGAGAGTTTATGAGAGGAGAAGGAAGAGTTAATGTCCTAATTGTTTTAACAGTTAGGAGAGGCGAGAAGTTAGGAATTGTATAAATAGAGTTCGGTAATTTGTATAGAGGGGTTGTTGAATATTCTTTGGTAGAAACAGAATGTTTTGTCCTGTGGAGGGAGATTAGGCTCCCGTACTGTGAATGTACATATGTCTTGTTGAATTGAAATACAAAACTCATTCTTTTACAGTGTGAGTTCTTGTTTGTGAGTGTGTTAGTGAGTGTTTTAGATAGGTTTCATACCCAGAAATCAATTGGTTCAACCTGCCGAATCCAAATTGGGAGAGAAAGGCGAAATGGAGGGAAGAGTCGAAGGGCGATTGAACATAGTCAAAGGACAACTGGAGACCATGGAGATTGCAATGGATGGGTTGAAGGCGGAGACGGGATGCGCCAAGACTTACAAGAAGTCATGTGAATCCTGGGAGGATGAAATCGAAACCAGGAGGGAAACTCGGATGGCAGCCAAGCATCCATCAACGAGAACCGAAGGGGCAAGCGAGAGGAAGATGTTGGAGGGAGAGAAGTCGAACGCCATGATGGGCAACCCAATTGGAGAAAAAGGGTAGATTTCCCAGTCTTTAAGGGTCTCGACCCGTTGAAATGGATTAATCGGGCTGAGAAGTTCTTCGAGGTACAAGGTGTGGTGGAGGAAGAAAAGTTATCATCAGTATGGAAGGTAACGCCAACTATTGGTTCAAGTTCTGGAACGATAAAGCCAAGAATCGTTCTTGGGTAGGCCCGAAGGGAGCAATGATTGTTAGATTCAGAGGCAGGAATAAGGGTACCATCTTTGAAAGGTTGGCAGGGATTAAGCAGACTGGGACCGTGGAAGAGTACGTTCAAGATATCGATATCTTGGTGGGTCAGACAAAGGGAGTGTCGAAAGAGTAGCTATTGGGGTATTTTCTCGAAGGTCTGCAAAAACGCATCTGAAACCAAGTTCAACCACATGATCCGCAAGAATTGATGGCAACTATGAGGATCGCACAAGATGTTGAGGAGGCTCACAGTGGTGTGAAGGCTGGGAGCTGGAGTGTGACCAAGAATCAGCCCTCTTAGGGGCGTACAACAGGAACCGTGAATTCTTGTTTGAGTGTGTTAGTGAGTGTTTTAGATAGGTTTCATACCCAGAAACCCATCAGATGTAAACAGGCCCCTTCTAAATTTCTTAATTGTATATTTAATTGGATTTGGGTGAAAGACATAGCTAGTGCACATTACGTGAAGTACGTTACATGTGTCTTTATTGGGTTTTATTTTAACTACAACAAGGTGAATTTTAATTTCCTTAATTTTTAATTTGGTTTGGGTTTTATTTTAATTTAAACCTCTTCAATCCAATAAAGTGAATAGGTGATGCAGCAGAAAACACACATAATAGGGTTAATTTTTAATTGCATTAATTATTAATTAATTTTAAGTTTTATTGTAACTGAACCCCATTCACCAAAAGATTTGAACCTGTGCAGCAGAAAATACAAAAAAATGTTGATCCACACAATTTAACTACTTGACGATCATGTGTAAGATTTGAATTGAAAATACTACAAGCTCATAGGATTGAACGTTTTAGGATGTAAATATATATTCTAACTATACCGCCAAACAAATAAAGGTAGACCGACACTTTATTAAAGAAATATTAGATAGTGACCTAATCACAACTTCTTATGTCCCTTCTAAACTTCAGCGAGTAGATCTGTCCACAAAAGGTCTTCCACTGAATGATATCATGATCTCACATGCAAGCTGGAAATCATAAATATCTATTCACTTGCTTGAGGGGGAGTGTTGATTACAAGTGTGTTGTTGGAAGATTCTAGAGGTCTCCTTGTAATCATTAATATAGGATTAGAGTTCTATATATAGAGTGATGTCTTGTCTCATTAAATCAATTCAACAAAATTGCTTCTCTTCTATAGTTAATCTCTAGTTTGTGATGTTCTCTAAGCCCTCCTAATAAACCCAAAGGTTGGTATTAAATACCTTGGTATTAGAGCTTCTCACCAAGTCTTAGAGCTACAAGAGAGTGGTTCATGTGGTTATATTGACATAACTATCTTGACAAGGGACTAGCCAAGTAGTTGATGCACAACAAGCTCAATGGGCACAAAGGCTACGAAGTGTTTGCCGAATACCAATTGCAAGACACAGAACATGAATTTCACTTGAAATATAAGATTCCAGTCAAATTTCTTTACAAGGGCTATGAGAAAAGTTTGAGTCACACGAATATGACTAGTTAATTTATTTATTTCTTTAGACAAATGGAGTACATTTATCAACATGATATTAACAGTGTTTGTTCTGAACAATTCGACATTATTAATTGACCATGTTAGATATAGATCTACACAACATAATACTGCTCGTTTGACAGGGTTAAGAATCTTTTCCAGAATGTACCTTAATACCCGTATTAGTTGCTTCCCGAGAGGCTTCAAGCAATGGATCAAACATAGGGTTGAATGCCACAGTAAAAGCACAATCAACTATATATCCTATAGAAAGAATCCATAAAAGGGTTCAACAGGAGTAAAATTAAAAAATACACTAGTTACTAGAATTATCATAGCTATAGAAGAATTGATAAAAAAAAATTCCCACACATTACCATCAACATGGGTGCCATATAAAAAATCAGTATGGTAGTATGGCAGGTCACTGCGGCTACTGTGTTAAATACAATATCTGCATACTTTCAAAAAAAATGAAAACTTGTAAACCCAACCATAATTAGGGTTAGAGATGTTTTTGGCTAGTTCTATAATACCAAATTTTGGTAACTGTTGTTCTTATTTAAAAGTGAAATCTTTTTTTGTTTGTTACTAAACATTGATCTGTTAGGTCTGGACTTTTTACATGTCAAATGGAATGCTAGCAGAAATTTCTTCGGCCAAAAACTTCTGTTGAATAAAATGACACAAGATCTCTCTATGTTTTGTTCACTTATGAAGCACTAGGTTAGTAGCCATGTGACGAGCTGCCTGGTTATCACAATATAACTTCATCAGTTGAATATCACAAAATCTAAACTATTGAAAAAGTTGTTTAATCCATATCAATTTACACGTGACTGTGGCCATAACTCTAAACTTCCTTTCTCACTACAAAAGTAACAGCCATACTCAACCATTTTCTCTGGATTTGGATCCATAGGATTGTCAATGACATGTGGTCAGTCATGCTTGTTTTCTCCAAAATTACTAGAGAACTTCCTTTGACTTGTTTCTATCGGTGAGTATTTCAAGCAATCAATATGCTTTGTTTGAAGGCCAATAAATAAATTCTGTTTCAACAGGAAAATTATGGTAGCATCATTCCTTGTAATGACTACATCCAAGGTTGTTAAACTCGAGAGTTTATGTAAACTCGTAAGAGTTCAGTAAACTCGTGAGAGTTCAGTAAACTCGAATCGTAAACTCATAAGAGTTTACTTTACATGAAAAAAATATAAATTCATAAAAATCTTTTTCATAGAAATATTATTGTTAGTGTAAAACATAAATTAATATGTTAAAGTCTCTATGTCTAATCCTCTAATAATGATATCATTATCTCCATCATTTTCTCGAAACGTTGAAGATGTACTTGGATTAACTTCTACCTAGTTTGATGGGTTTCCAAACATAGTAAGATAAACTTCTTCACTACAAACACAAAAAATAAAATGCCGAACAACTTAAAATATTGTCTCAGTAAGGGTTGTTCAACAGTGCAGTGTGGTGCTATAAAATGAAACCCATTAATATTGTGCTGTAAAATGCTTTGGTAATAACACATGAAATCAATTTAAACATCACCAACGGTATAGGTGGCAGAGGGTTTACACTTACGCAACCCGTGAGTTCGAAGACGAGATTGACAGCCAGATCAACGGCAAATTGACGCAATGGCAAGATCAACGGCGATGGCAAGATTGACGGCGACGGCACGAACGAAGGCGAGATCAAACGACGACAAGGAAGGCGTGACGGAGGCCGAGATCGACGACGAACGACGGCGCGACAAAGGGAAGATCATACGATGAGATTGACAGCGAGAGCGCGAGAAAGGAGATGAATAGTGAGAACGAAAGCAGTGAGTGAATCAGTTCAACGAAAGCTCTAAAAACCTAATCTGGTGAGCCCTAAAAAGTTTTCTTCTCAAACTCGCAAAATCGGAACCCAACTCGTGATTTCAGGCGAGTTTTTAACGAGCCTATCACCAATTCTACCGATCCCACACCAAAAACGAGTTTGCTTACGAGTTAACTCAAAAATACCGAGTGAACTCGTAAACTCAACCAAGTTAATGAGTTAACTCGTGAGTTCGATAACCATGACTACATCATTAACATAAACAACTAAGTAAACATATTTTCCACGAGATTGTGAAATTAGAAAACCAAGTTGTTGGATATTGTTTAAACCTAGAGAGATTAACAAAGTTTGAAAATGAGAATAGACTCTGCCTAAGCAACAAATCTAAGAGGTTGTTTCATGTAGATTTCTCACCAAAATCACCAAGAAGAAAGACATTTTAATGTCTAGCAGATGGAAGGGCCAATGGTTAATAGCAATCATAACAAGAACTTCCTTTGACTTGTTTCTATCGGTAAGTATTTCAAGCAATCAAAATGCTTGGTTTGAAATCCAATAAATAAATGTTGTTTCAACAGGAAAATTATGGTAGCATCATTCCTTGTAATGACTTCATCATTAACATAAACAACTAAGTAAACATATTTTCCACAAGATTGTGAAATTAGAAAACCAAGTTGTTGGAGATTATTTAAACCCGAAGAGATTAAGAAAGTTTGCAAACGAGAATAGACTCTGCCTAACCAACAAATCCAAGAGGTTGTTTCATGTAGATTTCTCACCAAATCACCAAGAAGAAAGACATTTTAATGTCTAACTAATGGAAGGACCAATGGTTAATAGCAATCATAACAAGAAAAAGACAAATTATAGTGATTTTTACAACCGGAGAAAAAGCATCACCATAATCAAGACCATATATTTAGGTATCCCCACAATCAACCTTACCATTTTGCCCAACTTTGATATAAAGTTCCATTTGGGAAAACAAAAAGACAAAATGAGGTACTTTAGATTCAAATGAGGAGGAAGGTATTCTATTAATAAGAAAACATGCAATGATAATAGCATTTTTGTAAGGAGGACAACTAGGACTAAAATGCATTTAATGATAATATGTACATAGGTATATGAAAAAAGGATGAAAGATGGAAGTTGCTTTTAGTGACTAATTTTCATTCAACATTGAAGGACCAAATTGAAAAAACATACACTTCCAAGGACAGGAAAGATCATTCAGCCCTTTTTTTAACTTCCATAGATTTAGATGACCCAAGCAATCATGAAGCAACTTCATAGGCAATGATGCAAAACAAGACAAACATTTGTTTCAATGATAGAGTCCTAGACATTCATGTCTTGTGCCAATCAATCAACTCATAACAAGTTCCTCTATAATAAAATAATGCTCATAGCGATGACATTGAACAATTCAATGATTTGGTTAGTTGACTAAGGAAGATTAATTGAAAGGACAAATAGGGACAAAATGAACAAACTTCAACTTTAAGGAAGGAGAAAGACAAATTGAACAAATTCACCTGAAAGCAACTTTAGAGCCATTTGCAAAAGGCAACCAAATGAAGACATTTTGGAGAAGATAATGAGGTGAATAAAGAAAAATAATAGAGAAGTAATCAAAAGCACCAAAATCAATTATATGTGGACCTTGACAATCAATAGATTGAGAAAAGTGGGTTGTTCCAAAGATGGTTAGGCTTTGCAATTGGATTTCAGTAATAGGTACACATCTTCAAAAAGCTTGTGCTCAAATTTGCTTACATGCCATGGATACATTGGCTAACCATGCAAGGAATAACACATTTCTTGAGTGTGTCCCATCACCTTACAATAAGAACACCAAGTTCAACCACTTCTCTCACCACATCCACCTCGACTTCCATGTCATCCTCGTCCATGACTTGACACCATGGAAGAGAGATCAACTTGATTGTGTCCCATCACCTTACAACAAGAACAATGAGTTCAACCACTTCTCTTACCACGTCCACCTCAACTTCCATTTCCTCCTCTTCCATGTCCTCCTCTTCCATGACTTGACACCATGGAAGAGAAACCAACAGATTCGACCAAATTTTCATTCCTTTTAAGAGTAGCAACACAAAGTTGAGTAATTAAGGAAATGTATCTTCTTTATTCCTTCCAATGAGTCAGTATCAAGGAACATATTCAATTGTTTTAGAGATGCCAACTTATATATACATGCTGATCTATATACTAACACTAACTCTATGTTACCAAGTACACGACTGGTTCAGCCTAGCTTTAGAAAGATAGAGCGGCACAAGATGCTATTGGCTCTTGCTACTAAAATAAATATATCCAACAAAAGTTCTGCTCAAGCTGCTATAGTGTTGTGCATTCCTGTTTTGTTATTTTCAAAACTTTGGGAGGAGTATAGGTAGTCAACAAAATAAGCATCTACATAATACCATGTTAAAATGTTGTCAATTTTTATATTGCAAAACTTAGATACTTTCTGTTTCAAATGTGGTTAATTAACAACAAAAGAAAAACTTTAGCCAGACAATATTCTTCCTCTGTTTTTTTTTTCCTTTTCAAAGTAGCAACACGTCAAACAAAAAAGAAAAAACAATGGTAACAGAGTTCATTTTACTCATAAATTCAAATCAATTTTGCAAGCAAAAAGTCAGATATTGCTGAAATTTATTCATCATCAACTTACTCATCTTTGTATTGCTGAATTTCACCTTCAGGGAAATCTCCAGATGGAAATAGGTCAATAACAGAAATTGATGGTGGATCAGTTTGTTCTAAGAGTTCTTTCTTTTTCCTGATCATCCAAAACAAATCAGAAATTCAGAAAAATTTCACCATCATGAGAACAAAGCATTAATGACAGAATTCAAGTCCTCACTTGCTTCTAGTTTTCTTCTTTTTCTTCTTTGAAACTTCTGTCAAAAGAGAAAATGATTCAACATTAACAACAACACCATAAAATATATCAGATATAATATAATCCAAAAGTAAAGCATCACCAAGACGGTTTATGTTCCTCACTGATATGATTAAGTTGGATGATATGGAACCTATGTTTTCATGTGTTGTTGATCATGAAATCATGATCTTTCAAGGTGACATATTGTTTCTGTTGTAACAATATGTGTGACAGCATCAAATTCAATCAAGTTAATTCGCTTGAAAACTCATTTGTGGAAATCAAGTCGCTCATGAGTTTAAAGAGAAGTGTATACAAGAATGGTATTCACATCGCTTTAATAGTATATGTAGTTTACATTTCATTTAGGTATTTGTTTTTTCAAATTCTTTCAATCAAATTCTGAGTATAAGTTGTTTGAATAAAAAAAAAAGTTAGTTTACACATGTTTGTGAGCTTTCTTGAGGCGTATTTTTTTTTATGACACAATATTTTAGTTGGACCACGAAAAATAAGTTACAGAAGCATTAAAATAACTGTATTTTACATTTTCTGTGTTGTACAAGTGTACATCACAATAACAATGCAACCATTAAAAAACAAATCCTCTAATTGTAATTTGAGAAAAAATGGTATATTTAATAAAAGGAATTACAACCGATTAGAATATATGTGAAATAAATCCTGCTGTATGAGACAAATGTATTCATTTCTTACATGCAAAAGAATTTTTTTAATGTTGAACTTTAAAAGATTTGGCATAAATAAACTGAGTTATTGAGAAAATAAATGAAATATGGATTCATATCTTACAACACTCAGACTATAAACATGTAATGTGGCAATTAAATAATTTAAATTAGGTGATTCATTTTGCATAATTACTACCTTTACTGTCATCTCCTTCTTTTGGAGACAATGGAGGAAGGTCACCAACTCTTTCTACAAGACTTTGAAGCTCTGAGGCTCCATTTTCTTCTTGCAAGTTGTTCAATTGAGAATTTTCCTCCGCCATGAAAGAAAAGCTGCATGCTCAATAAAATTAAAATGGTCAATTCTACAAAACAACCAAACTTCAATAACAGAAAGAGTGGTCCATCCTGTCCAGTAAGTTCAATGTCAAAATCTAGCTTAGGATATATCAAAAGTCAACAATTCATACCTCCAAGGTACAACAAAGAGATATAAGTTACAAAGTATGGAAAGAAATGACTATATTGAATACAAGAAACCATTATAAAATTTATTGAACTCTACCAAAGGGAAGCCACAGATGAAATTCGACTAAAGAAATGTCCATGCTAGTGATAAATTTAAATTAGAATAAATAAATTTAACCAGCCATGTATAGTAAATCAAATGAAACAGCAAATGATCAAATAAACCCTCAAGTTTACGACTTTCATCTAACCTAAACGTTGAACAAGAAGGTACAAATACATCAGAGGAAATTCCAAATTTCTCCGGAAATAACCATAACTATGACCACAATGACTATGATCAACGAATTACACACAGAAATTGAAGCATGTAAAACTAAGTGCATGCTAACTACCTCCAGCAACACCCATAAGTATGACCACTACGACTACCACCAACGAAATTTTAAAGAGAGTGGAACATGTAAAATGTAAAATTAAGCACGCAAACATCCCAAGCAAAAGTAGATTCAAAATTGCAGAGTGGTTGATCAATGCTCGATTTCATGGGACAAATAGTAGAAATAGTAGAAAGCATACACAAGGGTAATATCGATAAAAATAATTGAGACAAAATATTACCTAAGCTGGTCAACTTTGGCACAGTAGCTTTGCTGCTTTCTAATAAGTAACGAAATCGGAGAAATTAAGCCAATAACGAACACAAAAGTAGATGCCGAAGTGAATCCCTACATTAGGTGAGTTTACTTTAGTTTCTCACACCAAACGACTATGGTGGCTGCCGTTTTGTGGTTTAAATTTTTTTTCCTACATTAGGGGTTTTAATTTAAGATTTTAATTAGGAATTAATAATTATTTTTAATTATTTAATGACTATACAACCTGCTTTTCAATTTTGTAGTTGAAAATTGAAATTAGAGATCAATTTAAAGTATGTCGAGAATGGATCACTTTAAAGTATGTCGAGAGTGGTTGATCAATGCTCGATTTCATGGGACAAATAGTAGAAATAGTAGAAAGCATACACAAGGGTAATATCGATAAAAATAATTGAGACAAAATATTACCTAAGCTGGTCAACTTTGGCACAGTAGCTTTGCTGCTTTCTGATAAGTAACGAAATCGGAGAAATTAAGTCAATAACGAACACAAAAGTAGATGCCGAAGTGAATCCCTACATTAGGTGAGTTTACTTTAGTTTCTCACACCAAACGACTATGGTGGCTGCCGTTTTGTGGTTTAAAATTTTTTTCCTACATTAGGGGTTTTAATTTAAGATTTTAATTAGGAATTAATAATTATTTTTAATTATTTAATGACTATACAACCTGCTTTTCAATTTTGTAGTTGAAAATTGAAATTAGAGATCAATTTAAAGTATGTCGAGAATTGAAACCAAAAGTTTGCATTCTTTACTATAGTCTTGATCTTGACTTGAAAAAGGGTTGCATGTTGAGGATTTAATCTTTTAGGAGCGCTTTCTGTTTACACCTTAGATAACCTCAATTCTAAGGCATATCAATATTTGTCTTGTATTTTGAGTCATAATATTCCTAAGTGTTTTATGTAACATCCCAATTATATACGTCATGCATATATAATAAAGACGTCATCATGCATAATATGGGACAGCAGTCAAGAGTTAATCAAGGATTACAGTCATCCTTAGAATAGTGCGAAATTTCCGACTAGAGTATTAGAATTTCTCCCTGGAATTTATGGGACAATTAAAAATTTAAACACTCAAAAGTTCTTCCAAATAATACGAGTCCTCGGAAAAAAACTAGCACATCTAAGCTGCAGCACTGCCGTCTTCATCAAGAGCTGTTTCCAAAGTATCCTCCCCGTCATCTGCTCCCATCCAAGTGGATGATCATCGCCAAAGAAACATACCCAAACAGCACACAACACAAACAATGCAAGGGTGAGCTATATATAAAAAGCATGTTATCATACATAGATTCCTATAAAAGAACAATTAAAGCATACTCATTAAACCACAATTCACACACTCACACGACATGTACACATTCATCCAAACATGGTAAACTGACATCACAAGACTTGTTACTTTATACCCCGACTTGTTGCTTTATAGACCGACTCGTCCGGACTAGAATGATTATCGAGCTATGGCGGGTCTTGCACTCGTGGTGGCTCTATGAAACTTGGGCACTCCCGCCCTGGCACTACCGCCTTGTGAAACTTGGGCACTACAGCCCGGTGGAACTTTGGGCACTCCCGCCCGGCCACAATCACGAGGTTAATCCGTTATCACTCACCTTGGATCATATGGAAGCATCCAAGACTAGGACCTTCTGCTACTCCTCACCACATGTTCAATCATCTCTACATGAGAAGAAAGACCATTGGAGTTTCAGGATGATCCCCAAAACTGAGCTACCATGTAATCATTCTATACAACCCCAAAACACCACCATGTATCCTCTCCTTGAGGATCATGGAATTACGTCCATGAATCATACTGTTACTTTGAACCTTAACTCAAGTCATGAATAATATGATACCACCATATTATCACAACAAATCCAACATATCTCATACATTCACATATTTTCACACAATTCACGTTACAGCATATATTCCAAACATTGGTACACATAATTCAACCCAAGAGCAAAGGAACTTAGAACCCATCACCATTTGCAGACCATTAGATGGACGAACACTATTCACCGAGCGTTATAAGCCGAACGCCATTATGCCAATTGGACGAACGCTAAGAGATTTAACACAATTGGATGAACGCTTAGATTGATACTTAGGACAAACGCTATTTACCAACAGGCCGAACGTTATTTCACCGATCACACCATTAGGACGAACGCTTAGATTGATACTTAGGACGAACGCTATTTTACCGAAAACACTACTAGAACGAACGCTGAGATTGATACTTAGGCCGAACGCTGGGATCGAGTACTTAGACCGAACGCTATTTTACCGAACACCATATTGGACGAACGCTAAAACCACACACCTCACTGATTAAACCCTATTCTGCCGAACGCTAAATCCGACCACCTCACTCAAATTGGATACTGCTAGGACGAACGTTAAGATAAATCTCTTATGCTCAACACTTAAAACACCAAACATTATTAAATCGAACACTAAAAGGACGAACGGTAAAAAACGAACACCATATTGGATTCCATACTGTTAGGCCGAACGCTAAGAGATTAAACGCTACTGGGTCGAATGCTAAAACACCGAACTCCACATTATATCGAATACTGTTGCACGAACGATTAAAGTCACCATTAAACCAAGGCCGAACGTACAAGATCCAAACCTAAGAATACCAATCTAACATCGAACGCTTATACTCAATAATGTATCAATACCGAACACTCAAAATCAAACACTATTTGGCGAACGCTAAATCCGAAAATGATTGAACATAATTGGGCCGAACGTGCAGTATAAATAATTCACCAACACCGAACGTTCAATATAAATAATTCACGAACACCGAACGTTCAATATTTAAACATAACACATCAGATTTAAGATCGAACGCTATGCTAACTAATTAATCAAAACGAACGTTCAAACTCTTAAACAAAGAATATCAAATTTAGATCGAACGCTTAAATTACTAAAATATCAAAACCGAACGCTCAAGATTTAAGCCTAATCATACTAAATTCAGTCAAACACTACAGTCACCCATACACAAAGACCGATCGCCAAACGCTCACCAAAACAAGCCCAGAACGAACGCTAACGCTCGTTACTAGAGGACACAAGACCGAACGCTTACTAATCTACTCAAAACCGAACGTGCAATGCTCAATTTAAGGCCGAACGCTATATGGGCGAACGCTCGTTCTATTTTGGCCGACCACTATTGGTCGAGCACAAATGACGTACGCTTGTTCTGCAGAATTCTGCAGAAACGTAGCAGATTTCCAGACTTCCCCGGAATTCCATTTTTCATCCCCAAATTCCCAGATTTGCATCAAAGAGCAGAATATAACAAATCTCAAACACAGTTTAATATTTCTACAATCTATAAGAATAGATCTAGCTCCCCTTACCTCTTGAAGACTTCCTTGAATCTATCTCCAAAGGAAAAGTTCTCCACTTCTTCTCTCCCACAACTTGCAGTACCAAGGCTTCCTTGCAGTTCTAGAAGCTCTCAACTTCACCTCTCTCACGAATTTGCAGCAATGATTTCCCACCCGAAGTGCAGAACCTACCCCCTTTTTATCTTCTACCAGCAGCTTATGGTGCAAAGATGAGAGCAAAGGGCCAACGTGTGATGTTCCCCTTTTTGCCAAATAAAAACGACATCCCACTTCTTTCATTGGGGCGGTTGGTGCTTTCCAGCACTGATCGTCCCCATCCCCCTTTTTTTTTTTTAAATATTTAGGTCCTTACATTCTCCCCAACACAAAAATTTTCGTCCTCGAAAATTAGGCTTATCGGAACAAGTGGGGGTAAGTTTCTCTCATCTCGTCCTCTAACTCCCAGGTAGAGTCGCCCGTTCCACTGTTCCAGATAACTTTGACAAGTCTGACAGTTCTTCCTCTAAGTTGTCTGTTTTGACTCTCCTCAATTCTTATTGGTTGCACTTCAATTGATAAATCTTCTCTGACTTGCACATCGTCAACTTCAAGCACATGAGACAGATCAGACATGTATTTTCTCAGTTGAGATACATGGAATATTGGATGCAAGTTTGCTAACTGAGGTGGCATGGCTACCTCGTAAGCTACTGGTCCTATACGTTGAAGAATTTGGTAAGGACCAAGATATCTAGGAGATAATTTCCTAGCACGAATGGTCCTTCCTATACCGGTAGTAGGAGTCACTCGTAGGAACACATGATCCCCAATTGCAAATTCCAACGGCTTACGTGTCCGATCAGCCTAGGACTTCTGCCTATTCTGAGATGCCCGCATCCTCTCTTGTATAAGCTTCACCTTCTTTGTAGTCTGCTGAACTATCTCTGGTCCTGTCAAAACTGCTTCTCCATCCTGAAACCAACAAAGAGGTGTTCTGCAGCGCCTCCCATATAACGCTTCAAATGGTGCCATGCCGATACTAGCCTGGTAGTTGTTGTTGTAAGTGAACTCAACCAGTGGCAATATCTCATCCCATACCCCTAGGTGATCCAAAATACAAGTCCTCAGTAAATCTTCAAGCGATTGGACCGTCCGCTCAGACTGCCCATCCGTTTGGGGATGATAAGCCGAGCTCATTTGTAGCCTGCTTCCCATCTCACTCTGAAGGGTTTGCCAAAACCTGGATGTGAACCTCGGGTCTCTATCTGATACAATACTCGAAGGCACCCCATGCAACCTTACTATCTCCTTAACATACAATTGTGCCAACTTTGCCATAGACATTCTCATATCAATTGCCAAGAAGTGGGAACTCTTGGTCAATCGGTCCACTATTACCCATATTGCATCATGTCTTCGGACAGTGCGTGGCAAATGGGTAACAAAGTCCATAGCGATGCTATCCCATTTCCACTCTGGAATTTCTAATGGTCGCAACAAACCTCCCGGTCTCTGGTGTTCTATCTTAGCCTTTTGACACGTTAAACAAGAGGCAACAAACTGAGCTACATCTCTCTTCATACCGGACCACCAAAAAGACTCCTTGAGGTCTTGATACATTTTAGTCATGCCAGGATGCATGCTAAAACGGCTTTTATGACCCTCCTCAAGGATTAACCTCTTCATTTCTGAATTGCTAGGGATACAGACTCTGTCTTTGAACCTTAAGATACCATCAGCCCCCAAGGCAAAATCTTTTCCTTGTTCAGTCCCAATCAAACTGGAGGACGTTTGGAGCTCAACATCCTTCGACTGATCTTCTTTAATATGCTTCAACAAGTCATTGGACACCACCAAATTACTGCATCTGATGTTGTGAGCTTCAAATTCTACCTGCAACCTCAAATCTCTGAAGCTTTTTTACTAACTCTAGCTCTCTGACCATTAAGGCTGAAATATGCACTGACTTCCTGCTCAATGCATCCGCTACCACATTAGCCTTCCTAGGGTGATAAAGGAGATCAAAGTCAAAATCTTTAAGAAACTCCATCCATTGCCTTTGCCTCATATTAAGTTCCTTCTAATCAAAGAGGTATTTCAGGCTCTTGTGATCACTGAACACCTAAAATTGCGCGCCATACAGGTAGTGTCTCCAAATCTTCAAAGCAAATACCACAACTGCCAACTCCAAGTCATGAGTGGGATAATTCTTCTCATGAACCTTGAGTTGTCTTGATGCATATGCCACTACCTTCTTCTCCTGCATCAGTACACACCCTAATCCCTGATGAGAGGCATCACAAAAAACCTCAAAAGGTTTACCTGTGTCAGGGATAACCAAAACTGGTGCACTAGTCAACCTATTCTTTAGCTCTTGGAAGCTAGTCTCACAACGATCTGTCCAAACAAAAGGTTGATCCTTCCTAGTCAGTTGTGTCAACGGCGCCACAATCCGGGAAAAGTTCTCAATAAAATGACGATAGTAGCCCGCTAGACCCACAAAGCTCTTGACTTCTGTAACGGTCTTAGGTCTCTCCCACTAAAGTACTGCTTGCACCTTAGCGGGATCAACAACAATTCCTCCAGCTGAAATCACATGTCCAAGGAAAGGAACCTCTTCCATCCAAAACTCACACTTGGACAGCTTGGCATACAATCTTCTTTCTCTCAGCACTTCAAGCACTGTCCTAAGGTGATCTTCATGTTCCTCCCGAGTTTTAGAATAGACAAGTATGTCATCTATAAACACCACCACAAACTTGTCCAAGAATGGTCTGAAAATTCGATTCATATAGTCCATGAATATGGCTGGAGCATTAGTCACACCAAAAGGCATAACCACATACTCATAGTGGCCAAACCTGGACCTGAATGCCGTCTTCTGCACATCATCGGCTTTCACTAAAATTTGATGGTAACCCGACCTCAAATCAATCTTGGAGAATACCGTAGCTCTGTGCAATTGATCCATCAGATCATCGATCCTCGGCAATGGATACTTGTTCTTGATCGTCAACTTATTCAGCTGTCGATAGTCAACGCACAACCTTAAGCTACCATCCTTCTTCTTTACTAGCAACACTGGCGCACCCCACGGCGAAGCACTCGGCCGGATAAACTGTTTCTCTAACAGTTCTTCAATCTGCTTCTTCAACTCAGCCAGCTCAGCTGGTGCCATCCGATAAGGGGCTATGGATACTGGTCCTGCTCCTGAAACCAGATCAATAGAGAACTCCACTTCTCGCGGAGGAGGTAAACCAGGAACTTCTTCAGGGAAAACATCCATGAATTCTTTCACAACCAGAAGGTCTACACTCCGGTCCCCAAGCGATAAAGAGTTTAAATTAGAAGTCTCGTCCATATGAAACATGATTAGGAAGAAACTGACACCCTCGAAGATGTCCTTCCTCAATACACCGAGCGATAATGATAAGTCTTCATCTTCTTTGGGAAATATTAACTTCTTACCACCGCAATCTAAAAGAATACGATTGGCTGCTAACCAATCCATTCCCAGAATTACCTCTAGCCCCTGCAGAGGTAAGCAAATAAGGTTCACTCTGAACCTGCGCCCTTCTACCTCAATAGGACATCTGGAGCACACATTAGATGTCTTGACTAACCCAGCTGCTGGTGTAGACACCACCAGATCACACGGAAGCTCTCTGACAACTAAACCAAGCCTCTCCACACAAGCCTTAGACACAAAAGAATGTGTCGCCCCCGAATCAAACAACGTCACACATGAAGCTCCAAATAACAAACAACTGCTGACAATTAAATTACCTGCACTGGTTGCCTCAGCCCTAGTCAATGCATAGACTATCCCGGTTGCCTGAGGTTTGTGTCCACCCCTCTGAATAGATCTGTCAGCCTGGCGTGGCTGTGGTCCTACCCTCCTAGTAGTAGGACAGTCTCTGGCATAGTGTCCCTCTTGCCTGCAGATATTACACCTCCTATACCCTTCTAACTGAGGGCAAGACATCTGGAGGTGTGGTCCACCACACTTGAAGCATCTAACGGAACTGGCAAAACTGGATTGCCCCGATGACTGAGAGGAAGAACCCCTGGACCCGAAGTAAGAGGGTCTAGAGAAAGAGGTATTTCTAGAACTGGAGCCTCCCCGGGATATCACAGGTCCGCCAACCCTAAGTGGCTGGTTTTGTTGTCTCTGAGGTCCCTCTGGTTCTCCCTTAGTCTTTTCCATATCACGGGCCATCTCTACCAAAACGGAGAATTCTCTAATGCATAATCCTTTTACTAGTAACTTTATATCCTTCCTCAAGCCATTCTCAAACTTGCGACACTGCCATTCTTCATCTATTGACATGGTGTTGAAGCGAAGCAGGTGTTTAAAACGATCTGCATACTCCGATACCGATCTGTTGCCCTGAGTCAACTCAAGAAACTGTACCTCCTTAGCAAACCTGACACTATTTGGAAAGTATTCAGTGTAGAATTTAATTCTGAACAACTCCCAAGTGATAGGAGTCTCGTTCCTCTCGAAGATCATCTTCACACTGTTCCACCAATGTCCAACTTCTCCTGTCAGCAAGTACTGGGTGTAGGCTAGCTTCTTCTCATCCGGACACCCTTTGGCTTCGTAAATTCGCTCCATATCTTGGAACCAATGATCGGCCTCATCCGGACTGCATTTGCCAGTAAACCTGTCGGGATGGTGTTGAAGAAAACTCTCCAAACTCCACTCCTTGACTGGAATGGTAATAGGGGCAGAAACATCAGGAATAGGTCTTCCATTAACCATCATTTCCCTTAGGAACTTCTGAGTGTCTTCAGCTGACACTCTTGCAGCTTCTAAGTTTTGAAGAGCGATGGTGTTTTGATGCACCAAAGCAGCATTCTGAAGTTGCATAGCCTCAAGTACAGCCTCCAGTCTTACGGTGTTCTCAGAAGGCTCAGGCTGAGAAGGAGGAGGTGGTGGTGGTCTAGGTGCCATTTTCTGCTTATACAGAGAAAACACCATTAGTCCAACCCAAGGAAACAAGGACAATCATCCAACACAAGGCTAAGAGTACACAGCACAAGCACGGCACACATATACCCTACAGGATCCTCTAAGAACAAAAACTGCTCTGATACCATTAATGTAACATCCCAATTATATACGTCATGCATATATAATAAAGACGTCATCATGCATAATATGGAAAAGTAGTCAAGAGTTAATCAAGGATTACAATCATCCTTAGAATAGTGCGAAATTTCCGACTAGAGTATTAGAATTTCTCCCTGGAATTTATGGGACAATTAAAAATTTAAACACTCAAAAGTTCTTCCAAATAATACGAGTCCTCGGAAAAAAACTAGCACATCTAAGCTGCAGCACTGCCGTCTTCATCAAATTTTACAATGAGAATATTAAAATTTAAAGATGAAAATCCATACAAGTTATCTAAATATCTTTATTAATACATAATAATGCATCTCTCCTTCCTATTCGATTTCTACTGGTTTGGATGCTAGTGCTAATTAATTAAAGCTACAGAACTGGTTTGAGAAGATTTTGATCCATGGCCTTGAACAATTTGAAACGATCCCCTTAGTTTTCTTCATTCTTTTGCGGTTCCTATCCCTCTATATTTGTATCTGAAGGCCCAAAACAGGTAATGTAAGAAGTTCAACACGCTTAGCACACACAGAAGCCAATAAAAGCTGTCTAGATGATAGTGGTTAAGGTTGGCACCAGATAACCATGGTCTGTGTGAGATGTTACCAGTGACACTGTTTACTATTGACACGATTGCTGAACTTAAGTAGTATCCCACAGCCAAAGAGGCAAAACTGAGTGATGTGGCCAAAGATCTCATCCTAATCGACGTCTCTGTGAAGAAAAATTCCAGCAACCCAGCAAAGGTGAAAAGATCAGCGGAACCAAGGAACAAGTATTGAAGAGCAACCCACATGAATGAGATGGGTAGTGGTTTGGTTGCATCATCCACAAGACCTGAGTTTATGGCCACCCTTTTCCTCTTTACTTCAACAACCGCTGCCACTGCCATGGAAAATATTGAGAGGACTAATCCAAATCCAATTCTTTGGAGGTGAGTGATTCCCATCTCAGTTTTGGTCAATTTTCTTGCAAACGGGGCGATTACTAGGTCGTAAATTGGTGCCAGGATCATGATGAAGACCACAGGGAAAACTGACAAGGAGGCTGGTGGCACCTTTAAGGAACCAAGTCTGGTGTTCATAGTTGCCGCTTGTTCAACAGAGAAAGTGTTTAGTTGAGCCAGACAACAGTTTAGCATAATGGTGCAAAAAAATATGGGTAGTGCTTTCAACACTATCTTCACGTCTTCCACTTGTTCCACAGTGCATTTGATTGATGAATACTTTGGGTTGCTTTCAACTGCTCTGTTGAGAAATTTTAGGCTATTTGTTAGGGCTTCGCTCTCCTTGTTTTCGTTACGTGGACTTGAAGTTGTACTCACTACTACACTGCCAGAGTTTCTGCTGGAGCAACCATTAAGTGTAGCAGCAACCAGTACCTGCTTCGTGAAAACCAGGAAGCATATCCATGATTATTAGGGGAAAAAAAGAAAAACATTCAGGTGTCTTAAACAGCTTCTCTTCAATAAGAACATTATAGTACCTTGAAAAAGGTGGCAAGTGGACTTCCAGAAGGGACCTTGTTCCTATAAGTAGAAGAGCCTGCCAAGAACACAGGGATAGATACAAAAATGCTTATGGTAGGGATTCCAAAACCCCATTCCCAACCTTTGTTGTCTGCAAGCCACACCACAAATGTACAAGCAAGAAGGCCACCAAAAGACAAGCAGAAGACAAAGTAGTTGAAGAAGGTTGATCGTTGCTTCCTTCCAGATGGGGTGCTCTCATCAAATTGCTCAGCACCATGTGGTGGCAGTGAACCCTTGATCCCTCCAATTCCAAGAGCCACCAAATAAAGCCCAGCAAACAGCATCGCTGCTTTTTCACCACTCACTTCACGGCATGGGGTGCCTGCCTCACATGCTGCTGGCCTCAGTGAAGCCACGTGAGCTTGCACAGTAAGCAGAATCAATCCCTGCACACACAAATTGCATCACTAAGAATGATATACATATATACATGTGAACTACTATAATCTAATAATGTATAACAAAACTTCAATCTTTATCCACCACATAACAACCTATTTTTCTATCTTTATCGACTTAATTGAAATTTTATACCAAGAGGAAAAATTTATTTACCTCTTCTCCTGAAATCTTGTTAAATTAAATAACTCTTCATTTTTGTTTTAAAAATACACAATAATATAAATTAGCACTATTTTTTCTCATTTTAGTTAAAAAATGTATTGATTACCACTTAATAAAATAAAATGCAATAAAAATTTCTAATAAAATTAAAGATTTTTATGGGAAAAATGAAATAATTAACTTGTTATATATTAACAATATTAAAACAAATTATGTTGTCATTCCAGGTTAAATTGTCTTATAAAATTATAAAAAATATCTTTTAAAGGAGCTATAATTATCATTCCGCAAAATTTATTAAAAAAATGTGTGTGAATTTTTTCTATAATATGAAATATAGGAAAGTGTAAATTAAAATTGACAATATTCATTCAAAAGAGTTTGTAGATAGACTTAAGGTAATTGAAAAACATTTTAGCTTTGGCACCAAGCAATTTTTAACTACACTAGATTTCACCAAATTTGTCTACCTTAGCTACTACTACTATATATATAGCTAGCAGTAGATCTCTTAGAAGCCTCCACGCTTGCCTTCATCAATTTAGGTATATCCATTGCAAAATTAATTTAAATGTTTTTATTTATCTTCTTAGGTTTCAGTCTCATTATTTTGAAGACCCTTTTAACACTTTTAGTTTAATAGCAGAGTATAACATTCATACTTATTAACATTCTATTTAGTTATTGAAGTTTTCAGAATATAAAAAGAATAAAGATTTAACTAAGTTTAAAGTTTCTAAATTTACGTATTTTTAATTAGTTCCTATTAAATTTGTTCTATATAAATTATACTCAGATTTTTTTCAATTGAATTATTTTCATTTAACCTTTTTCATTAATTAAGTGACGTGAGTATTTTCCTATATCATATTGTCGTCTTGTCTCTATATATTTAAAAATGTAAATTTTATGATCAATATAAAATAAAATTATAGTTGATATTTAATATTGTTTCATATTAACTTAAAAACCCTTACATTTCTTAATACATATAAATAAGAAAGTAAGATGTCATGCAAAAAAAAAAAAAACAACCTACGAATACCCAATTAAAAAATATAAAAAAGTTAATAAAGACATTAAAACTATAAAATTTTGTGAGAAATTGAAATTTAATTAAAGAGAGAATAAATTTTATTTTCATGACTTACAGTCTTATTTAAAATACAATTTTTTTAAAAATTTTGTCCCAATAAACTAGTGTAATGAAAATATCTTGTAAAATTCATGAGGAGATTTTACAAAACTTAGATGTTAAATTTTTAACCCTTGGCATAAATCTTCCTATGGAAATGCCCTAAGAGTCATCTCATTTTTTATAAGTTCAAATTAATGTATTAAAATTATTTAATGGATAAATATTTACAATAATTGAAAACATACCGAATTTATATTAGGCAAATTAAAAACACACGAGTATAACATTATTATCATTACTATCATTATTATTATTATTAAACAAGAAACAAGGCAATTAATGTGTAAATATGAAAATATTATAAGTATTTTTTTATATATTTACATAAAATTTTTATTTTTAATATCCTCAAAAGATACATTAAAAATACTAATAAATATTTATTAACTATTAAAAAAATTATCATAAAAAATTATTATAGTAATTTTTGTTATATTTATAACAAGTATACGACATTAGATAATAATAAAAAATTAATATTTGAACACTATCTATTACACTAAAACAAATATACGATATACTATTTCATGAACAAATATATTATTTATTTTCATTTGAACACTATTTATTACACTAAAATAAATATGCTATTTAGTATAGCAGAATAAAATTCATGAACATAATAAATGAATTAATATTTCATCTGTTTCTTTTATATATCGTTTAATTTATTTTTAAAAAATATAGAAATATCATCATTTTTATTTTATTTTTCATTTTTGTATCATTTTCGTTTTCACATCACACTAAATAAAGTAAAATATTATTTGAAACAGTAAAAATATAAATGATAAAAAGTTATTAATGACATTCCTCAAATATGTAAGGATGTAATAAATAAAAATGTGAATAAAATAACTTGTACAGTACTTGAATATATAAATAAAAATGAAGATAAACTTTTAATTTAGAAATGATTAATTATTAAATATTGCAATAATTAATAATATCACTAAAGTTATTATCATTCCTCAAATGTTTACTAACAATTAGTATATGAAAACAAAGCTCATAAATATAGTAAATGAATATATAATAATAATAATTAATGAAGGCATGAATTCAAATAATCATTAATAACACCATTAAAATCCATTGACATTCCTCAAATATGTAAGGATGTAATAAAAAGATAACGTGTACACTACGTGAATATATAAATAAAAATGAATGAAGATAAACGTTTAATTTAGAAATGACATAAACAAACTCACATGCTTTCCATCCTGCATGTTTTCATCCCAAATAAAACGAGTAAACAGAAAATCTTTTAAATATTTTATTAAGAAAATGTATTATATTTAGAAAATAACTCACAATAAATATTATATTTACTTGGTAAGACACAGAAGAAGGGAAAAGGATGTTGGTGGTGGGGATGCGAACATTCCAACAAAAAGAAAGCAAGTAAAAAGGGAAAGATGGTGAAATGGAATAGAAGGAAAAGTAGGTATAGGGTAGAACAGGGTGCATACCAGGAATTCAAAAACTGAACTAATGAGAAAGGTTTGATAAGTGGTGAGAAAAGCATCAGAGCAGAAACCACCAAGGAGGGCAAGGAGGAAGGCCGTTCCAATGAAATTTGTGACACTGTTTGCAGAATTTGTAGGAGACATGTGCATGTACTTAATCATGTACAACACCAAATTGCTTGCATTCGCCACAAACGCAAGACTCTCCAGTACCTCCACCACTGCACAAACACACACTTTCATATTAGGGTTCTGTGATATCATGAACTGTAATGATTAGAAAAGTCTCAGAGACATACCCAAAACGAAGGAGGCCGCAAGCATGCCACCGTGACGGCCTCTAAGAGCAGGTTTGTTCCTCCAGTTCACATACCCTTCCCATCTGGTTGCTTGTTCTACTTCCTGTTCATGAATTGGAAAGAAACTGTAAATTAAACTAATGGAGAAAAAAGAGAGAGACAGAAGAGTGAAAGAGAAAGCAGACCCACCATAATTCTCTTTCTTCCTTTCAGCTTTGTGAGAAGAAGTGATCGAATCAGAGGTCTGCAGTGGCACACACTTATAGCTCCAATGACAACACACTTATTGCTGCAATTGCAGCACACTTGTACTATATTCTAAAAATGGACAGATATACCAATTTATCTTTATTTTTAAAAAGTTAAACGCGCTAAATGAATTAAAGTTACATTAAATGAATTAAAGTTTACATTAACATTGTAGTACAAGTGGACTGAATCTAATGAAAAATGCTAAGATTAATTATTGCGAAAGTTATTTTTATTAAAATTTGGATATAGTCCAAAAACATAATTCTCATCCACTTGTTTCAGTAAATGTTGCACTAGTATTATTTTTTAAAATTTTCTCGAAAGAATGCTCACGAGGTGAATCCTAGGTTTGCAACAGGACAACGACAGGACGCACAACACAGACAAAAATAATAAATAGAGTAAACTTATGTAATTTAATTTATTCAATCACAACATATAACATTCATAACAAAACTAACAACGACCACATCATAATTAATACATCCATGCATATAAATAACGACCACATGACTCTGATTGTCCGGACTGTATGAATCCTGTGTAGCTACGTCGTTTGTGCACCCGGGTGATGTAATAACTGGATACCCTCAACAGCTGCCACCCGAGGTTGATCTGTTCCGTCCAAGTTAACCTTATGGACTAGGACCTCCTGCCATTCCCACACGTGACTTACTCCTCTCTACATGAGAACGAGTAATCATGGAATATCAGGATGAACGCCTGCTAAGCTTTGCCCACATTCATACTTTACCAATCAATAACCATTTTCTGAGATATTCCTCCTTGGAATACTCGTTCATAATCAACTATTTCATACACATCACATCTCAATTTTTCCTCATACTTAATCATCCATACATTCAAATGAAATAAGATCATACGCTCTTATCATAGCCCAAGTACGACTGGAATAACGCTTTTTAGAAACTAACCAGACTAAGCGCTACTTATCTACTTTAATAAAAAAACTCCTAAGAGTTCAAACCGGACGCCACGAAGCCTAGGCCGAGTACTAAGACTCTAGGTCGAACACCTTTTAAAGACCAACACTGACTTATACTAAATAATAATACTGATGAGAAACTATGAATTAACGAACACTATCTAGTTTGAATAAAGACTCTGATTCTAAGCACAATAATACTATATTACAGAAAATAAGACCCAGCGCTTGTTTTAAGACCGAACCCTGTAGAAACCAAACACTTTTGAACGAGCGTTGGTCCAAGACCAAGTGCTTATCAGGAACGAGCGCTACTGAAACTGAAAGATTGGTCCAAGACCGATCGCTAATAAACTCACAGAAAACGAATGAATATATATATATATATATACAATTGAGCCACCACTTATTTTGAATGAAAAGAACGATAACGTCTACGACCTTAGTAGTATATGACACGTTAACTAAACTGTTCAGGAAGTCTAAAGGAGAACTACACTTAGGCTGATTACTCATATTTACATTATAATATTATAACACACTCGTTATTACCGTAATTCCTTGTATAAGAGAACCTAATATAGACGGACGCTCGACCAGATTACCACCTTTACTCAGAATACTACAGTTGACAATCAATCCCTATCTCAACTCAATTCACCACATGCATCATTCATCCATCCACACGTCCAAACAAGCAGTACACACATATCTCATATTCATCAAATAATCAAACAACGTATCATGCAAACATGTCAACGTTCAAACAAGAATTTAAATCAAATTATATAAGCTTCTCTTACCTCTAAGTGTGATCGAACGTTCACAATTTGAACAAAATAGCTCACCACCAATCTCTTAGAAGACTACGATCATGATTTACGAAACTAACCAAATGAAAGACCAGAAAGGCGTTCAGAAATGTGTTAAGGAACTCATGTAACCAAAAACTGAGTTTGCATGTACAGAAAAACCACTCGGGTGAGAGAGATGAACTTACCAGTCCAGAATCCAAAACTGATCGGTTCAAACGAACGCCCTCGACGCTGGGAGTGTTCAGACGGTGCTTAAGAGGTGATCGGAAGAAGAAATGGTTAAGACCTCTTAGAGAGAAGGAGGAGATTTTAGAGAGAAGAAGGAGAAAATGGTTTCAGTAGGGTGGGGAAGAAGAAAGGCATGCAGAGAAGTGGCACGACATTTGAAATTTTGCCTTAAATATTGTCGTCGTTCAAAACGAACGACCACTCCCTTGCAACCACCTGTTTTCCCTTAACTGAGACGCTCACTCACTTCTTGGCGCATGAATCCCACTACTTCGGGTTTTGGGTGTGTTTTAATGGGGTCTAATAGTCTCAGTATAAATTTTTTATTTCAATTTTGTTTTTACTTTGATATACCAATTCATCTTTATTTTTAAAAAGTTAAACGCGCTAAATGAATTAAAGTTACATTAAATGAATTAAAGTTTACATTAACATTATAGTACAAGTGGACTGAATCTAATGAAAAATGCTTATATTAATTATTGCGAAAGTTATTTTTATTAAAATTTGGATATAGTCCAAAAACATAATTCTCATCCACTTGTTTAAGTAAATGTTGCACTAGTATTATTTTTTAAAATTTTCTCGTAAGAATGCTCTAGAGGTGAATCCTAGGTTTGTTTGGATTGCAGTGAGAATGAAAATGGTAAGAAAGGAGGAAGAAAAAGAGAATAAAAACTGAAATAGATTAAATTAACAAAAAGTAAATAAGTAGAAATTGTGTAGTAGATTTAATTAGTGTCTAAAACAATCATTTTTTATTTTATTTTATAAATATTATATTAATTTTTAATTTTTTATAATAAATTAAAAATTAAATGACAAAAACGGAAATAAATTTTTATATTACTAGTTTTCATTTATTATTTTAATATTATTTTTATTATTTTAACAAGTGAAAACACATGTATTGTTACTGTTCACTTTTTTTCATGATAAAAATAATAATAAAATTATTATTATTAAAATTATAAATGTAAATTTAATTTAAATAATTTTTACAATTTTATTGTAGGTAGTTTTTATTTTTTTAATAATTTTTACAATTTTATTATAACTATTTTTTTATTATATATAATTATTTTAATTTAAAAAATGATTAAGTTTTAAGAAATAATCAAATCAAAATGATTAAAATTTCTTAGTAAAAATAATTAAATATATAAATTAAAAAATAATAACTTAGTAAAAACTATAATTAAAAAACAAAGTATGCACGCGAAATTCTTTTATGGTATAAATTTATATTTAAATTATTATTATAATAATAATAAATATTTTTTAAAATTTTATTTATTTTTAATTTATATTTGTTTTATATTTTTATCTTAAAAAATGCTGATGGCTTTTTTGGCATTTTGTGAAGAAAGCATTTTTTTTAACATTAAAAATTTTATACTTATTTGTCAAATCCAAAATAAATGTTAGTGCCATTTCCATGTTCATTTATCTTTCTTCGCCTAATTACAAACATGGCATTAATATAGGTTTTAAATGTTTCTAAGGTGAAACACCAACATTACAGGTAATTAATTAAGTAATTGTATAATATGGTTGTTCAATTAATTTAGACAATTAAGTAATTGTATTGTATGATTGTCCAATCAATTCATATATGGTCAAAAGTTAGTTAGTCCAACTCTTTCATGAATCATTTTCATAACTGCACATCTTGAAAGCGGACCAAATAAACGATCAATTGATAAGAAGATTAATTTTAATGTTTATTAACTTAAGGTAAAGTGTGACTACACCAGTTGGGTCACAATTAGGTCATTGGTAATGAAATGTTCACTTTAAAATTTATAAATATAGATTTAAAGTAGAGAAGTAGGTGATTACATTTACTACATCATTAATATATGAACTTCAAATGTCATTAATATTCTGTAAGTGTCTTCCTAACAATATCATACAAATGGATACAAGATATTTGAAACAAAGAATATCATTTGAATCCTTTAAATTAATAATATTGGTAATGAAAGGTTCACAATTAGGTCACAATTAGGTCACAATTAGGTCATTGATAATGAAAGGTTCACTTTAAAATTTATAAATATAGATTTAAAGTAAAGAAGTAGGTGATTAGATTTACTACATCATTAATATATATGAACTTCAAATGTCATTAATATTCTGTAAGTGTCTTCCTAACAATATCATACAAATAGATACAAGATATTTGAAACAAAGAATATCATTTGAATCCTTTAAATTAATAATATTGGTAATGAAAGGTTCACAATTAGGTCACAATTAGGTCACAATTAGGTCACAATTAGGTCACAATTAGGTCATTGGTAATGAAAGGTTCACTTTAAAATTTATAAATATAGATTTAAAGTAGAGAAATAGGTGATTACATTTACTACATCATTAATATATGAACTTCAAATGTCATTAAGATTCTGTAAATGTCTTCCTAACAATATCATACAAATGGATACAAGATATTTGAAACAAAGAATATCATTTGAATCCTTTAAATTAATAATATTGATCATATTTTTGATATCTTAAAAAAATGGATGATATTCTTCTTTCAATCCATGTATTATTTTATTTCCATTTCTATCTAATTAGTAATTAAAGAATAAATAAGCATGACTTATTTAATAAGAAAATTATATTTTCTAATAAAGACTGAAAAATTAAAAATTAATTTTGTGTAAACAAAATTTTTCATGGAATTCTAGTGAACACATACTCTATTTTTTATGATTATAAAAAATAATAAAATTATTACTATTATTATTATTATTATTATGAATTTAAATATAAATAATTTTTATAATTTTATTATAAATATTTTTTATTTATTTTATGTATTTTATGATTAAAAAATGATTAAGTTTATAAAAATGGTTAAATTAAAAACGGTTAAATAAGAAATAATAAAATTAGTAATTTTTTAATTTAAAAAAATTGTTTAAAGGATAAATTTAGAAAAGAAATGTGAGCATCAAAAACGAAAATCCCCTTTTATATATAGAAAAGGATATATATATATATATATATATATATATATGAAATTAAATATAAATAATTTTTATAACTTTATTATAAATAGTTTTTATTTATTTTACAGGTAGTTTTATAATAAAAATTGGTTAAGTTTAAAAAACTGTAAAATTAAAAGAATTTAATAAAATAATTATTTCAATTTTTTTAAAAAATTAAAGAATAAATTTTGGAAACGAATATGAATCAAAAGAGAAACTCTCTCTCTCTCTTGATAAAGTATATCCATACCTTAGATAAAAAAGTTTTTTTTTCTGTCTACATTTTTTTTCAAAATTTACCATTTAAATAAAGTCTTTTTTTTAAAATTAAAATAATTATTTTATCAATTTTACCATTTCTTTAAATTTAAACGTTTTCTTTAACTGAATATTTTTAATTATGAAACTACCTCTAAAATAAATAAAAAACATTTACATTAAAGTTATAAAAAGTATTTATATTTAATTTCATAAATATTTATATCTATATATAAAAAATTCATCTTTTGGTATCAATATTTATTTTCCAGATGTAACATCCCATAATCTCACACTTGATAATTCATAATTGATATATTGTAGCATTACATTTAAGGTAACATCCCATAATCTCACACTTGATAATTCATAGTTGATATATATATATATATATATATATATATATATATATATATATATATATATATATATATATATATATATATATATGTTTCAAACTCAGATTTTAACTACAAACTCATAAATATAACTCGAATTCTTCTAATTTATTCTTCTATCTCTTTCTTTATTGCCACTGAATCAGACGACATTCCTTCATCTGCTTCCGTATAACAAATTATACGATCATCGCACAAACACAAACACAAACAAGTAGAGTGAGCTAACATGCAACAAATCATTTATAAAACATGCATAATTACTTTGATACACTCAACAAACATCATATAATAATTATGTCACACACACCATCATACAACAATCGCACCATAGATACTCATCCCATCATATCACAATCCCTAATAGACACTCATCCCACAATACCCAATAAACACTCATCCCACAATACTCAATAGACACTCATTCCACAATACCCAATAGACACTCATTCCATAATACCCAATAGACACTCATTCGAATGATACGTTGATGAGCGGTCACGGGAGGTTATACACTTGTGATGACTGATGAGTCAATATTTTCTTCACTTCACTTAGTTTATTGTACTAGAATTAATTAGGGAATTGTGCTTAATTGTCCAATATTTCTCCATTTTTACTAATTGTGCTTAATTTGATTAGAAATTCTTATTTTGATTAATTTGAATTATCTAAGCTAATTATTTGTATTAGTAATTACAGGGAATTTTTTTGGAGATACAATTTGGGACATTTGAAGGTTTAATGAAAAAAATGGCAATTGAATCGAGAGGTGGAGATTTATTTTGATGTACAACACATTTTATTTTGGGAATGGATTTTCCTTTACAAAGAAATTTGGCAGCAACCCAAAATTACACATGTGTTTGGACGTGAAAATGGTCTTAGATGTGAAAGGGTAGTCATTCATTTTAAAGCATAATTGTCGGTGCAACTACAAATTCCACACGGCAGACTAAATTCGGTAAATTCAATTTGGTTATCAGCATATGTTTTGGACAACGCAATGGGGCCACCAATGTAAAAGTTCACGTACACAATAGAGAAAGTGTTGAACTTTATTGGTTTAGTATTATTAGTGGAAAGGTGTCACGGCCCATTCAGAATTTATTTTGGCAAAGAACAAAATACACTTTGGCATAATGGGAAGCAGCCCACGGTTTTGCATGATCTGCGGTATGAGTGAATTTGGCTTAAAGAATGTAAGTGGACCTGCACGGGGACAAGAACTCGGCTGGAGAAGAAGAAGATAGCCAGAATAGGTGCTGGGACAGGACCACGATGGAGATCGTCCAGCTGATCCAGCAGCCACCAGCAGCTTCAGCACACGTCCAAGCCCTCGGTTCCCCATTGCAGCAGCGGGCCTCAAGAAGCACACTGCCATGGTTGGAATCCAGTTGAAGATAGAAGCAGCCACACATTTTGATGGAGAACAGCATGAGTTACGTTCCAGCTAGGAAGTGATGGCAGCAGAAGGCACGGTCCTGCAAGCTTGAAGCAAATTGCACCAGCAAGGAAAGCACACGGTGATTGATTGATGTTGGAGGATTGGCGCAGAGTTACGTTCCAACTGAGATGGAGCAAGTTAGGGAGGAGATCAGAGAAAACTCACACCCCATGGAGCAGAGAACACGGCCTACACCAACAGATTGCTGCATCCAAAATCTAGCAGCTTGGGAGATTCACGTCCAGCACTTCCAATATGGAGCATTCACGTTCAAAGGAGAAGAGTGTCACGGCTGGAGAAATGGCAGCAGAGAGTTACATTCTAGCTTGGAGAATGAAGAAGGAAGTGGTGGCACAGTGATGGCTGGATGAGTGAAAGGAAAACATTTGAATCCAGCAAAGAGAAGCAGTTGTGATGAAGGGGTAGAATGGTTTGGAATGTGACTGAAGAAGAAGACAAGGATTGAGGCTCCACCTGATTTTTGGTACGTAAGGAGACAAAACCTTATGGAGGAAAGAATGTTTTATTTATTGGAGAACGTTGGTATATGGGTACAAGAGAGAAGGGTCCCTTGCTTTGTTGGACACATCCATAACAGCACTAACACTTGGAGGATGTTGGCTATAAAGAGGAGAGCCGTGGGTGTAGAAGAGGGGAGCTGGGTAGTGTAGAGAGTTCAGAAGGGGAGACGGTTTAGGAGGCCTGGAAGAGGCTCTCGGTTCTTCTCTTCCAGGGGCTCTGGGATTTTCATTTTTCTGTACTAAAATGATGTAGAACTTTATTTCTGAAAGTGTGTAATCTGTTGGAGCATTTGATCAGTTTGAATTTTATCCAGTCATTTTATTTTAATGTTAAATCTTTGATAAATTCCATTTTCATTTAAGTGTTTTTATTTTATCTGTTGTATTTTACCGTTTAGTATTTTCTGCACCGTTAAATTCTGTCATTGTGTTTTACTGGTCATGTTATTTTCAAGAGTCGTTTTTACGGTTTATTTTTACTGGAGCTTTTGGTAAATTTTAATTACACTGTTGTTTTGTCTTCCGCATATTTATTGTTCTGTGTTTTAATTTCCAACATTGTGTAATTTTTCATTGTCTATTTTTCCCATCTTTTACCGTTCAGTTTTTACCGTCGTTAAAATTTATTTCAACATTTTTAACTTTGCTTTATTTAATTACCAGTTGCAATTTAATTTTCCACACCAAAATCAAAACATCCACAAACCCCCCCCCCCCCCCCTTCGTGTTTGAAATCTGAGACTGAACCAACAATATTGGTCCTTGAGAGACGACCTAGGAGTCAAATCCTAGCTATACTGCATTATTTAATTGCAATCAAATTTGTATGACCGCGACAGTCGTACCAAATTTTGGCGCCGTTGCCGGGGGATCAATAACGGTTTGGTTTCAGATTTTCGTTATGTAAATTTTTGTTCTGCTAATATGTGTGTTTTTGTGTATTTTGTCTTGTATATTTTTGTAGGCGACAACGACACCTTCAGCAAATTTTGGCGACGTTGTCACGTCAGTTCAGGTTTTTTGTTTTAGATTTTTGATGTGTTTTTCGATTATGTTGTGTTAATATATGTTTGGTCTTTTATATTTTTATTGTGCTGTGTTCTGTATTTAGTTGTTATAAAAAAAAATTGTTATGTCTTGTTTGTGCCTGTAGCATGTTTAATTGTGTTGCGTTTTATTTTTTGTTGTGATGTGATGTTCTATTTTCTGTATGCATGTCGTATGTATTTTGTCTGTTAATTAAAAAAAAAATTAATTAAAAAAAATTATTATTTTTATGTGTTGTTTTTGTTGTGTTCCTGTAGCATGTATAAATGTGTTGTGATTTATCTGTTTCGTAATTTTTAGTATTTACTTTTTATTTGTTTTTATTTTTATTTTTTGATGTCTACCTATTTTGATTATGTGAATAGTGCTTATTCTGTCAATGCCACTAATTATGAGTCTCCTTCTGCGTGGTACTCTGATTTTAATTCTGCTGAATTTTATGATGAAAATTATATGGATCATCCTCAATTTCCTGAGCGCGCTCCTTGTGAGCCGGTCCCACCTACAAAGGATGATATTCATTGTGTTCTTAGCACTGGACTGATATATCTGCTCCCTAAGTTTCATGGTTTTGTCGGAGAATGCCCACATAGACATTTGGAGGAGTTCCACAACATGTGCTCTTCAATGAAACCTCCACATGTCCCTCATGATCACATTTTCTTGAGGGCATTTCCGCATTCATTACAAGGAGCAGCTAAGGATTGGCTGTATTGTCTTCCTCCAGGACTCATTACCAGATGGGAAGATCTTGAGCAAAAATTTCTGAGCAAATTTTCCCCTGTGCAAGATGGATACAGCAACGGTCCTGAATGGAATGACCCTACCTTGGGATGGTACAATGCTCCACAGCATCAATATCAAGAACCACCATTCCAGAATCCTTTCATGCCTACACCAGTCCCGCAATACGAGAGTCAGCAATATAGTGCTCCTGCTCAAACAACTCCTCAGCCTTCAACTTCTGAACCTACATTGAAGGAGTTATTGGAACAGATGACCATGCAGAATCTCAAGTTCAAGCAAGAGAGCATGAAGATCCAGCAGGAAACTCAAGCTGCCATGCAGGATCTGAGTGATCAGATCGGGCAGATGGCCACTCTTGCACCTAAGGAGACTGCTGATGAACATTTTGAGGCCTAGGCAAGAATAAGTAGTAATTCTGACCCAGGTAGACCAATTTCATCTTCCACTACTTTTCGAATCTTCAAGGAAGTGGAGGTAAGCATACCTCAGTATGATTATGCTATTCATGATTATGTTGTTAATAATTATGCTGTTGATATGTATGCGGATGACTATATTGTTGCTGAGTCTGATTTTAATTTTTCCTCTGTGCATGATGAGAACTGCTTTCTACTATCACATTCGAATGTTTATTCTCCATGCACTAAACATGAATCTGAGTCTGTGGTTGATAATGCATGTAATTTTAAAATTGATTCATGTTCTGAGGATGTATCTGAGGTTCAGCTTATTACACTGGATTTGGGTGTTATACCCCTCCATGAAATTTTTGTAGTGCCACATTGCACTGACCATGTTGCAAGAGGTACGTATAAACTTGATGACCAACATGCACCCACAGTGGAAAACATAGGAGCTAACACTGACAGATCAAAGTTCGGAAGGCACCTGCTGGACCCGCTCATCAACAATTGCTGCTTAGATCCGGCAGTGGAGGATATTTCCCTGCTTGATCAGATTTGGAGGATGAAGCAGTTCTTCCTCAAAATTTCCATCTTGGATCCTGAAGAAGACATCTCCCTACAAATCCAAAATTGGCAACTGCCACCATGACCAGGGAAGTTTTCTTTTTCTTTCTTCCCCGTTTTCATATTTTTAGTGCACTTGTCCTTTATCTGTTTATTGTTTTAATTGATGATCTTATGCTTAGAAAACATTTAGGACAGTGTAGTTTAAGTGTGGTCTCGGGAAGATTCTGCATTTTGTTTTTCTTTTAAGTTTGTTTTTCCTTTTCTTCTTAGTTTTCGAATTGTTATCTTTAAAAAAAAAAATTTTAAAAAATGTGTGTTCTATTTCAGGTGTGTTATTTTGTTAATGTATGTTTTGTAAATATGTGTTTTGTCTGCTGTTTTTGACATTTGCGTTTTGTGTGCTTTGACATTTTATGTTCGGTATTAGGTCTTTTGTTAATTTGTGTTCTGTTTTTTTTATTTATTTAATTTTTGTGTAAAAAAAATAGTCATAAGAGTAGAATTAGCAAGTAATGCAGAGAGGTGTAGTTTGAGCTGATATAAATTTGAGTGCTTTTATTGAAAATAACCAAATACGCTGGAACATTCTGTCTTACACTGCTGATAATAAAAATAAAATACATAAAAACATAAATAAAGTTGTTCGGGGGTTCGATCATTTCTGATCGTTAATATTACATACCAAATAAATAAATAAAAAAAACACATAAAAAAATAAAATTAAAAACATAAAAAAATTAAGTGTCCATATTACAGTCCTTATTTAAAATTCTGGCCACACTCGGCCAACAAAAACATAAAAAAAAACATAAAATCATTAAAATTGAAAGTGGTTACTCGGTGGCGGTCTTAAGGTAAGCTCCGTCGAGGGAGCTCTGATACGGAATGCAGGGGGCGTAGGTGGCGGGATTTGTCGTTCATCGCTGTCGTCGTCGATGATGATTGGAATGGGGAACAGATCCAGCAGCCTCGGTGCCCTCATTACTACCCAGTCATATTCTTTCAACGGAAAAATTTGTATGTTAATAATAGAAGAGGAAAGGAAAAAAATTCAATAAAAATAGAGATATGATCAGAGTTCTTACCGTACATATATCGCGGCAGCAAAAAAAAGATGGTGCCAGTGGGGTCTATCTCCGCTTGCAGGCACCTGACCCGATTTCCGTGGTTGTTGAACCAGCAGTGCACGTTATATTCGCTGGCATCTCCGAAAGCCCTTAGTCGAGACGCAATCTCGACGACTTGAGCTCTGCTTAGATGTGTGACCCCATAGTTGTATATGTTGGTCATCATCTTGATCTGATCATCGGTAGGACGCCACCACTGACTCGTGTATCTCTCTATTTCCATCTCACTCATCCTTCCTCTCGAAATATTCTAAAACATAAAAAAAAAAAAAAGAACAAAAATGAAAAAAAAAATAAAAAAAAGCATAAAAAAATAAAAAATAAAAATATTAGATTCTTAGTTCAGTGTTTTCTTTATTTGTTTTTGTTTCCTTTTAGATTTATTTTGTCCTGTCAGTCTTTGATGTTTCTGTGTCTGGTCTCAGATCTGTTTCACGGTCCTTGCAAAAGGGTCCTAAACGGATCTATGTCCAGTTGTCCTTGTCCATGTTGTTCATGTAAATTATGTTTCTGTGTTTATTTAGTTTTAAGTGGGGTACGTGGCGTTGTTCTACCCGATTGTCTCTGCCATACCTTCAATCGAAGGGAGATTAACGTCTAGTTTCCAGCCGATATACCCCTTAAGTTTTAAGACAGTTGTGTTTTAAGTTTAAAAAAAAAATGAAAAAAAATTGAAAAGGGAGAGCAGGCAAGAGGAAAGCTGAGAAAGCGCAAGAAAATAAAGCAAAGAGACGGTAGGAAAAGTAAAGAAAGAAAGAAAGAAAGGGAGATCCAAAGTTCTGAGGACTTACCTGAAGAAGAAAGGCTTGTAGAGGCTCCTCGGAGATCTCAGACGCTTCGGAGGCACGCGGGGACTGAGCTTCCTCGCAGATCCAGACGCTCGGGAGAGAGTGGAGAGAATAGAGAGAGAGAGAGGGTTAGGGAGAGAGTGGGCAAGTCAGAAATGCCGCTCGGGCGCCGAAGAATGGCCTATTTATAGACAATTTTTTGGCACTGTAGCAACAGTTTCGGTCGTTGCCACCGAAATTGTTGTTACAGTGCCGGTCATCTCCTTTTTCAGAAAAAAAATAAAAAATAAAATAAAATAAAATATAAAAAAAAATAAAAAAAAATAAAAATAATAATTAGCATCTACTGATGGATGTCGTTGACAACATCTACTGATGGATGTTACTAAAAAAGTTCTTCCCGTTTTCCTACTTTTTATTGCACTTGTCTATATTATTTGACTGCTTTGAAATTGATAATCTGATGATTGTAACACACTGAGGACATTGTGTAATTTAAGTGTGGGGGAGAAATTCTGATTTTTCTATTAGTTTGTATTTTGTGTGTTAAATTTTTTTGTTTTTGAGTGTTAATAAATTTTACATTTTTCTCTTGATTTCTGGATGATGTCTAAGTTGTAGATTTTTCCTTCACTTCATTGATACTCAGTTTGAAATTCTTGCTTTTCTCTGCTTGGAAAGATGATTATGCGTTTAAGAGGTTGTTTTGATTATGACAAACACCCTGTGTGAGATTTGATCCACTTTATTTTCTTTCTTGTGTGATATGTATCTTGATTGCTTGCACATATGCCTTGGCTTGATTCTTTTTTATATACTTGATTTATATGCATTTTTGGAAGTGATAAAGGCAATTTTATTTTTGAGCCTCTTTAGCCAAATAAGCCTACCCTGTTATTATCCTTTGATAACCCCTTTGAGCCTATACTTTCCCCATTTGTTTGTTTTAAAGCTCATACATTGACCCTAAGTGAAAAACAATGATTACCTTAACCTTAGGAAAGTCTGGAGCTATAAAAGTGTTTTGTGAATAAGTGTGGTCTCCTTGGGGATTTTGATAAATTGGCTAGTTGGTTCATCATTTTGTTTTGAAAATATGAATTCTATCCTGTTGTGTGATAAAGAGAGGAAAGAAAAGAGACAGGATGAATGAAAAAAAAGGATGAATGAAAAAAAAAAACAATTTTGAGAACAATGGAGTCGAGAAGAGGATTGAATTAGAGGTTTGGGTGAGATTTGACTGTATTTACACTTATTCCCCATTGCTCCTCTATTTTCTTCTGGTTTACACCTACTTATCCATATTTTATCCTCCCCTGTCCTTGGCCCCATTACAACCCAGAAAAGACCTTTTGATCTGAACATGCATATGTTTTAAGTGTTGATATTAGAAGCTTGCCAAGTCTACTTGTGTTTGCTTTCTTGAGTGCATTGAGTGACATTGATTTACCTTAAACACTTGAGAGAAACACTGTAGTGCATCTGTGAGGTTTTGTTATTTTTGAATCACCTCTTGAGCTGATTGATTATTTTGCCATACTGTGAATTGCTTGGATGATTTTTGTAAGTATCTGCTTTATTTGATTTTGTGTTGGATATTGTCTACATCTTTTATCTGTCCAGATTTCTTGAGAACAATGTAAATTCTCTTTGTTTTCTTGTGAGTCTTTATTTTCTGCATGTTGAGTTTGTGTCACTCCTTTGATGTCTTATTCCCTGATTTGCGTCATGATTTTGCCCACGAGTGCAAAAGACTAAGTGTGGTCTATTTTGATGAGTCAATATTTTCTTCACTTCACTTAGTTTATTGTACTAGAATTAATTAGGGAATTGTGCTTAATTGTCCAATATTTCTCCATTTTTACTAATTTTGCTTAATTTGATTAGAAATTCTTATTTTGATTAATTTGAATTATCTAAGCTAATTATTTGTATTAGTAATTACAGGGAATTTTTTTGGAGATACAATTTGGGACATTTGAAGGTTTAATGAAAAAAATGGCAATTGAATCGAGAGGTGGAGATTTATTTTGATGTACAACACATTTTATTTTGGGAATGGATTTTCCTTTATAAAGAAATTTGGCAGCAACCCAAAATTACACATGTGTTTGGACGTGAAAATGGTCTTAGATGTGAAAGGGGTAGTCATTCATTTTAAAGCATAATTGTCGGTGCAACTACAAACTCCACACGACAGACTAAATTCGGTAAATTCAATTTGGCTATCAGCATATGTTTTGGACAACGCAATGGGGGCCACCAATGTAAAAGTTCACGTACACAATAGAGAAAGTGTTGAACTTTATTGGTTTAGTATTATTAATGGAAAGGTGTCACGGCCCATTCAGAATTTATTTTGGCAAAGAACAAAATACACTTTGGCATAATGGGAAGCAGCCCACGGTTTTGCATGATTTGCGGTATGAGTGAATTTGGCTTAAAGAATGTAAGTGGACCTGCACGGGGACAAGAACTCGGCTGGAGAAGAAGAAGATAGCCAGAATAGGTGCTGGGACAGGACCACGATGGAGATCGTCCAGCTGATCCAGCAGCCACCAGCAGCTTCAGCACACGTCCAAGCCCTCGGTTCCCCATTGCAGCAGCGGGCCTCAAGAAGCACACTGCCATGGTTGGAATCCAGTTGAAGATAGAAGCAGCCACACATTTTGATGGAGAACAGCATGAGTTACGTTCCAGCTAGGAAGTGATGGCAGCAGAAGGCACGGTCCTGCAAGCTTGAAGCAAACTGCACCAGCAAGGAAAGCACACGGTGATTGATTGATGTTGGAGGATTGGCGCAGAGTTACGTTCCAGCTGAGATGGAGCAAGTTAGGGAGGAGATCAGAGAAAACTCACACCCCATGGAGCAGAGAGCACGGCCTACACCAACAGATTGTTGCATCCAAAATCTAGCAGCTTGGGAGATTCACGTCCAGCACTTCCAATATGGAGCATTCACGTTCAAAGGAGAAGAGTGTCACGGCTGGAGAAATGGCAGCAGAGAGTTACATTCTAGCTTGGAGAATGAAGAAGGAAGTGGTGGCACGGTGATGGCTGGATGAGTGAAAGGAAAACATTTGAATCCAGCAAAGAGAAGCAGTTGTGATGAAGGGGTAGAATGGTTTGGAATGTGACTGAAGAAGAAGACAAGGATTGAGGCTCCACCTGATTTTTGGTACGTAAGGAGACAAAACCTTATGGAGGAAAGAATGTTTTATTTATTGGAGAACGTTGGTATATGGGTACAAGAGAGAAGGGTCCCTTGCTTTGTTGGACACATCCATAACAGCACTAAGACTTGATCGGTTTGAATTTTATCCAGTCATTTTATTTTAATGTTAAATCTTTGATAAATGCCATTTTCTGCACCGTTAAATTCTGTCATTGTGTTTTACTGGTCATGTTATTTTCAAGAGTCGTTTTTACGGTTTATTTTTACTGGAGCTTTTGGTAAATTTTAATTACAGTGTTGTTTTGTCTTCCGCATACACTACAAGAAAAATTGGAATTATATACTGCTAAAATCCGTATGTAACATTCAAAATCTGTATATAATGATTAATTATATACGAAATACATACGGATAAAAATCCGTATATAATATACTCGTAGGTAAGTTATATACAAATTTATCCGTAAGTAAATTACATACGGATAAATCCATATATAATATCCGTATATAAGTACATATATAATTACATATGTAATTACATACGGATAAATCCGTATGTAACATATGGATAGAAAAAAAAAATAATTCCTTTATTTGTAAAGATCAGGGAGCCTTAAAACAAAAAACTTATAAATACAATATAATATTATATAAGTATATTGTCATTAGTTTCAACTTTCAATAAAATGAGTGAATAGTTATGATTGACAATAGAACTACGAGCCTTAAAACAAACAAAGAAACTTATAAATACAATATAATATTATATAAGGTTATTGTCATTAGTTTCAACTTTCAATAAAATGAGTGAATAACTATGATTGACAATAGGAGGGGCAACGTCTTCTTGTAAAACCAGAATATTGAACCTATTACTATGAAGGCACAATTGCAAGTATCGTAGCAGTTTTTGTAGCCACATCTAAACTGGGTTGTTTCTGTCTACTTTAAAAACACTTCTTCGGAAGTCCATGTCCTTAAATCTCTCCTAACAAGCATGGTCCTTCTCAGCATTTCCACCTGCAAAAAAGCACCCCAATAACATTAATCTTTTTCTCTCCACATTAATTAAATAAAATATATAATTAAAAAAGTATATTATCTTCAAATTTAAAACCTAAAGAACAAACTTTTTTTGTCAAAATACTAGAAATAGTGATAAGGATAAAAAAGAAGATAGAAAAGAAGTTAAATTGAAAATAAGTTTATTGACTTTTCTTGAAATTAGTGAATGACTAAGCATTGAAGACGATGTGTATTTATCTCTTTAAGGGTTATTTATGATGATGGGTTCTTAGCAGAAGCTAGAACTTTATCTTTGTCTAGCAGCAAAATTATTTTAGATTCATAATACTAACTAACCAAAAGATGCCATAATTGTAACATAAGAAATCAATATAGCATGGCACAACATAAACTAAACATCATATTGATTTAGGTAAATCCCGAGACTCAAATCCCCAGGAGAAATCCCCATACTCAAATCAAGATTATGGCAAGTGCATGCTTAAATTTAAAGTCAACTTTCATGAATCAATGTTCTCCAAAATTGCTCTCCACTTTTTCTTCATCATACTTGACAGAAGACTTAGTATAAAATCGACACAGAAAATACAAAATGAAGAACCCTTTTGGATTAAACTCCTTATTAATCCACACCATTTCATTCATATAAGGACAATACATTCAGTATCCTAATAAATGACTATTGCAGACCTTTATGTTTGGATAACCTTGTCAGTTGGCACACAAATTCATGAAACCTTATCATGGTAGGATAAAAAATAAGTAATTGTAGCTCTACTTGATTTTTATATAAAAACTTTTAGATAATAGTGTTTGATAACTAGCACAGATTTCATATATAAAACCAGATTAACTAAGATGAGAAACTAAGAATATAATGAACTAAATTTAAAGTTTAAATTTGAATAAGGTATAATGCTTGAAATAGAAGTTCTCACGTCTTGCTAATAAATGGTCTTATACTTTGTTCTCCTTGACCACCTTTGTGAAGAGCTAAAGCACTTATGTGAGTTGCGTTTCTCCTCAATATTTCACTGATTTGTCGATGAAGAACAAGCACAAACTCTTCCTTTGTAAAAATTCTCATCTGCAACTCAATCAAATCATGAATTAAACTGACAGAAAAATCAAATAAAATTGATAGCCTACCATGTTCAATACCTGCTTCAAATCCTCCTCATAATCTCCCAAACTAAAGTTTATATCAGCATTTACTCCATGATAGCAGCCTTATCGTATGCTCTATGAATAGAACAATATCATCAATGCCTGAAGGTGGTGGGCCACATTCCCCCATGTAAGCTTTTCAACATTCATCAAGTCAAGAACCTTTTTAGGCATAGGTTCTGCAGAAAAAATTGTTAAAAATAAAATAGTTAAGGACCTCAACATTTCATTGCTATCACCTACCCAAATAATCATAAGAAGCTTGTTAAAATAAAATTCAAGGAAAGAACAATTGATAAGAAACAGAGTAAATTGTACAAACAACTATTGAGGTTGTTCAAACACAATGTTCTAGCTTTTTTATGATCACAATAATGGTCCTTATAATATTCACACAACACAATGAATAACAAGAAATGGTGGTGTAATTCATTTCAAAGACTGGGCTAAGCATGTTTGACTGATTAAATGACAAAGGCTTGATGCAGAAAGTCTAGAATATGTATACTCCTTGATAAGCAATTTGTAAACCACAAATTCCACCAAGGCTTGTGGTATGCCCCAACCTTTGATTTCAGTAGCCACTTCCATTAACTGTGCCAATGATTTACCAAAACAACAGCATCTAGCCAAACCTAGTTTCTCTGATTACATATATCAGAAGACTAAGATGAACCCAGAAGTCAATTTTGTTCAAAAGATCTAAAGATGAAAGCAATACATATTAGTGTTAAATATTTAACAAGTGAAATAATCTTATGAAAAAACAAAGAAAAAATCCAAATGTTCACTCAAAAAGAACGTATGCAAGTTTTTTTCCAACACAAACGACAAAAGTTTTTGAAAGTCAAGATTGAAGAACTATACCATGTTGACTATAGATGTGCTTTCCATTTAACCATTCCCATAGCCATTCCTAAACCCTGGAAAACCTAAAAAGCCAGAAATTTGAATCAATTACAACCATCAAAACACATTAAAGACATGACCACGAAAAAACCAAAAGCGAGTGAGCAAATTGAAAACCAAATATTATTGGAGCGCAAAACCAAAGAAAGAAAAAAGGGTTAGATAGATGAAACCCTAGATTTTGGGGGTGGAAGTGGGAAGAAAGATTTGCACCTTGCGAAAGAAAACCCTAGATTAGATAAATTTAGGATAAGAAGGTTAGGGCTTGAAGGAAGAAGATTAGGAACTTACTGAAGAGTCACCGCCGATAGTGAATGACGACGACAGTGAGTGATAGCCACACTAACGAAATGCCGGTGTGAGAGTTGAAGTGGAAGGGTTCTGAGTTATGGGAGGAAGAGGGAGAAACGCGATTTTGACAGTGGGAGAGTGCAAATGAGAGGTTGTGTGAGGAAGAGGAAAAAAAAATGCAAGTGATTTCAAGAGAGGGGAAAATGGAAGTGGAAGGGTTCTGTGAGTTGTTGTGGGAGGAAGAGGGAGAAACGCGATTTTGACGGTGGGAGACTGCAAGTGAGAGGTTCTGTGAGGAAGAGAACGCGAGCGATTTCCAGAAAGAGGGGAAAATGCGAGTGATTTCGAGAGTGTTAGGTTAAAGAAAAAATTAATTTTAATTTTTAATCATTAGATACAAATCTTATATACGGAAAATAAGAGGCAAAGATATTTTCTATTACATACGGATTTTTTTTATCTAACTCAATTTTTAATATCCGTATATAATATCTGTATATAATAAGTTTTTTATATACAAATTTAAATTCGTATATAATAATATGTAGATAAATAACTATTTTCTTGTAGTGATATTTACTGTTCTGTGTTTTAATTTCCAACACTGTGTAATTTTTCATTGTCTATTTTTCCCATCTTTTACCGTTCAGTTTTTACCGTCGTTAAAATTTATTTCAACGTTTTTAACTTTGCTTTATTTAATTACCAGTTGCAATTGAATTTTCCAAACCAAAATCAAAACATCCACAAACCCCCCCCCCCTTCGCGTTTGAAATCTGAGACTGAACCAACAATATTGGTCCTTGAGAGACGACCTAGGAGTCAAATCCTAGCTATACTGCATTATTTAATTGCAATCAAATTCCGCGACAGTCGTAGCAATGACTTCTACTTCTTCTTACAAATACACTTCCAAAATACTTCATACCACCCACGTAGACCAGCACATAGACCAAAACCGGCACATAGACCAGGACCTCCTGTCCCTCTCACCACATAATTCATCATTCTCTACTTGAGACTGAATGATTATTAGAGTATCAGGATAACCTCCAACAACAGGACCCTCAACATCAACATATACACTAATATCATATCATTATAGAATCTCTCCACGAGACTCATACCATGCTCATATTCCTCAAGTCATATTATACCATTACAAAATCTCTCGATAATACTCATATCATGTTCAGATGCATAAATTCAAATCCAATATAATAAAATACAATCATCACAGAAATCATACAAAATGAATATATCACAAAATAAATTAACAATACTAAAATATCACTATAAATGGTCACCGGAGAAGAATCAAATGTTTGACGAATCAACCGGTTAGACATCTTCTTATCCTTCTAAAAAGATGAATCCATTACTGATTCAAAACAACAACATATAATATTATGTTTTTCATTAACAATATTCAATACAGAAATTCCTATTTGGATTTTTTTTTTAGAATTTTATTCACCTAAAGTTATTTTGTCTTCTTCTTCAGATCGAAAGTCCCTTGTCCACTTTCCCATTCCCTTTATTTATTATTTATTTTATTTTATTTTATTAATTCATTTATTTATTTTACAAAAATGTATTTTTTTGGAGAAATGTATTTTACTAGGTTTGAACCCCATGTCTCAAGTGTTACAAAATGTTTATCATATGTGCTACTGTAAATTTTTGTTTAACTTATCATGTTTTATTTATATAAGCTTATTAATTATATTTTCCATTCACAAATAAATTTATTACTACTAGTAATAAAATTGTTACTATTAAGGTAAATATTTTTCATGGGTCTTACACCAGACTTACCCTTTAAATATTTTTTCTAAAATTAATATAATTATTTATCAATTTTACCATTTTTTTTAATTTAACGTTTTATTTACGTTGACCTTTTCTAAACCTAACCATTTTATAATTATAAACTATTTAGAAAATAAATAAAAATTGTTTACAATAAATTTATGAAAATGATTTAATTTTAGTTTCATTATTTATACTATTATATTAAAGAAATATTTCTTTATGTCCATATTTTCTTTTCTATTTTATCTTTTATATAAACCTTTTCTTAAATTAAATTAATTCTTTTACTATTTTATCTTAAAGTGATATTTTTTTAATGGTTTAAACCCTCATTTGGTCATCGTATTTGTGTGTCAATCTCAAGTGGGTTATCGCTTTTTTTTCGGTCTCAATCGGGTCCATAAACTTGTAAAAATGAGCCAATTAAGCCCTCTCCGTTAAGTTTTCATTGACGCCGTTTAATTGTGATGACGTGGTCCGCACATTATATGCTGATGTATAAATATTATATTAGGTGGAATTTGCTATTTAAATAAAAAGTGTTTAACATGGCACAAATGTAATTATTTCCTCCCTTCTCCTTTTTCTCTTCACGCTTGAGAGATAAGCTCTATAATTCCTCTGTCAACGGTCGTCACTAGCGCCATCGGTCGCTGCCAAGCTCGCCGCCGGTCACAACTGTATCGTTTTGGAAGAAGTTATACCAGGGACGCGGAGGAGACCGAAGGAAGAAAAGGAAGGGTTGGTGAGGCGCGCGTGGGGGAACGATGCATTCGGCGAGGGCGACAGGGACCTCGGCGCATAAGCCATCGAGCTCCTTCTTCTTAGTGCTGAGGAAAGCCCAAAAGCGGAAGGGTTGGCTATTGTTGAGTCAATGAAAGGTGTTGATCAAAGTAATTTGAAACGAAACGGTAGTGGTTTTGGTTCATCATCCAGAGCAAATCTCAGGCCCCCAAATCGATTGAATATTGTTGTGCCTGTTAGTCAATTGGGTGTTGCTGAGAATCAGAAACCCAATGGTATACCACCCTCAAACCCTAATACGAATATTTCACCTTCTTCAGCCTATCCTCAGTTTTTTGCCTCCCAATCCCATTCCAATTTAGTTTCTCAACGTTTGGGTTCTCCCAATTTGAGTTCTGTTTCATCCCATTCTAGGTCTCTGTCTCAGCCTTCTGAATTTGTTTAGTGTATACATGAATTTGGACAACATTGATACTCTGAATTTTTCTGGCCAGATTACACATTTGTCAACACCCAATTAATTCTTTTAATTTGTTAGTTTGAGCAGTGAATGGGCTTCATTTGTGGCTGATAGAATTTTTGAGATGGGTGTTGTAAGTTTTGGTATTAATGCGTTCTTTCTAATGCTTATGCTGCTGCTGGGAGATGGGAGGAGGCGGCGAGAGCGAGAAAAATGCTGAGGGATCAGGGAATAAAGAAAGAAACTGGTTTGAGTTGGGTGGAGGAGGGTAACAGGGTTCATACATTTGCTGGTGGGGATAGGTCTCATGGGAAGACCAAGGAAATTTATGAGAAGTTGGAGGAGCTGGGAGAGAAAATTGCGAAAGCTGGGTATGTTGCAGACACGTCTTTCGTGTTAAAAGAAGTGGACGGAGATGAAAAGAGTCAAACTATAAGGTATCATAGTGAAAGGTTGGCCATAGCGTTTGAACTTATTACTTTTCCTCAGGAGTGACCTATCAGAGTGATGAAGAACTTGCGTGTTTGTGGTGATTGCCACACTGCCATCAAGTTTGTGGTGACTGGCGGCGAGCTTGGCGGCGAGCTTGGCGGCGACAAGTTTGGTCCCTTTAAATATAGTACTCCACGTGGAATGGTTGATTATACAACAGAAAACTCATTCAATTTAATACACATTTCATTTTAATACACATTGCCACCTCAACTAAAAAAAAATATAGTTCAGCATCTGCAGACGGCGTCAATGAAAACTTAACGGAGAGAGCTTAATTGACTCATTTTTACAAGTTTATGGACCTGATTGAGACCGAAAAAAAAGCGATGACCAACTTGAGATTGACACACAAATACGAGGACCAAATGAGGGTTTAAACCTTTTTTAAAAATTTAATCATTTTTTACTTAGGTTTAAACCTTCGGATAGTCCTCGTATTTGTTGGGAATCTCAAATGGGTCCTCTTGAGAAAATTTTAAAAAAGGGACCCACTTGAGATTCTCCAACAAATACGACGATCCGAGAGTTTAAACCTTTTGTTTAATTATTTTTTTTAAAATTTAACTGTTTTAAAAAAATAATAAAATTATTATTTGTAAATATTTAGAAAACGATATTTTAGAAGTAGCTTAAAAATAGTGAGATGCGATTAGAAGTGATAGTAGTTTAAAAATAGTGTAGCAACTTAGATCACCAAAATCTAATGAGAAATGGGTAAAATTTGGTATGTGAGGTTTTAGAGTGTTGGTTTGATCTAGTGCACTTAATTCCTCACCAAAAGAGCAAAATGGTAATCAATTGGGGTTATAAACATGTTTTTGAATCAATTCTAATGTCAATAATACTAATTTGGTCATTTGGATGTGTTTTAGGTGCAACCCAATTCGAAAATCATGTTATTGTAAACAACTGACAGGAATAATCGATTATCAGACCTGATAATCGATTATTTCTGTCATAATTATATCTTTGTTGAAAAATTCTCTGGAATAATAATTATCAGACCTGATAATCGATTATTGTAGTATGTATTATGAGATAATCAATTACTTCAGTAGGTATTGTTATATTTGCTTAAAACTCTCTAAAATAATTGATTATCAGGCTTGATAATCGATTATCTCATAAGAAAATGGATATTTATGGTTTGTGAACATGTTTATGTGTATGTTTACGGTTGATGAATATGATGGTATCATATCGATGATTGATGAGATTTCATGGACCTCATGGTGAGACTTCATGTTTTAATAGTTGTCAGGTAGCTCCTAGGGTGGAGTTTAGTAGTGTGATGTATTGATGTAGGGGGTGGAGTTTAGTAGTGTGATGTATTGATGTAGGGACTCAGTCTTAGAAGTTATCCCGATGCTCCAATAATCATTCCATCTTCACTAGAGAAGGGGATTATGTAATAAGGAGTAGCAGAAGTTCTTTGGCCATAGGTAATAGATGAACTAATCTTGTGTGGTAGCTTGGGGAGACAAGTTGTTCCACCACTACAAGTGTACAACTTGTCATAGTCTAACATCAATACACATATCCAGATGGTCAAGTCTAATGTTATAATTTGTTTGATTTCTTGTTTGAATTGGGGATGTAGTTATTGTGTTTGTTTTAAACTAAATTGTATAAATGTTCTTTTGGTACGTTAGCTTACTCTTTCTTCTCTATGTTCATTTGTCTGTTTTATTTCTTCTCTTTTGCAATGATCACCTTAATGATGTGAACTTAGGGAGATATTTGTGATGAGGAGATGCTACGAGAATATGGAGTTGAGACATAAAATACAATGTTGTGTTTTAGTTTCATCTATTTTTGGAAGACCTATTACATTTTTGGTTCAGTGTAATGTCTTATAGTTTTGTATATCTTTTGCTATTATAAGCTATTTATGGATATGTAATGTCAGACCCATAAAAACCCTAACTTAGTGGAGTACATGTGTAAGCGAAAGGGGTGTCTGAAATTCAGAAAGTGGAAGACAGATGTGTGATGCAAATTGGACGATCGGTTTTGATGGTAGGAGTAAAACTTAAACTTTCAAATTTTCGTGCCACTTCTCTGTATGCACCCTTCATCTTCAACCTTCTGAATCTCCTCCTTCTCTCTACCATCTCCACCTTCTCTCTAAGAAATTCTCATCTTTTCTTCTTCCGATCACCCCTCAAGCACCGTTTGAACTCTACCGGCGTCAAGGGCTTTCGTTTAAACCGATCAAGTTGTGGTTTCAAGCCAGTGAGTTACTTTCTCCTTAGCACGTTCGTTTCATTTCACATGCAAACCTAGATTTCTGGTTGCATGAGTGGACCATCTTATTCTGAGTATTTCTGGTCTTCTGTTTGGTTTAGTTTCTTAAAGCGTGACTGTAGAACGCTAAGGTCTTTGGTAGTGGCGAGCTATAACTTGCATCATTGAGCGTTTGACTACATTAGAGGTAAGGGAAACTTATATAATTTGATTAAGATTCTTGTTCTGAATGGTTGTATGTTTGTATGATGCTTTGTTTGATTATTTGATGAATATGAAATATTCATGTTACTGCATGTTTGGATGTGTAGGTGGATGATTGATAAATGGTGTGAAGTGAGTGGGAATAGGGTTTGATCTTCAAACTGCGGTATTCTGAGTAAATTCTGTAATTGTGGTCGAGCGTCATTTGTGATCGTTCGATTCTTCATAGAAGTGTAGGGTCCTAACTGAATTCTCATGCTTTAGGGATATTGTCTTAGAGTCACTCTGTAATACTCTGCAAAATTATGTGAACTGTAACCGAGAGTCAGTATTGACCGTTCTGTTTTCCTTTGAGTGTTCGTCTAAAAATAAGTTCTTATTCTGTAGAGAATTTAACTAATGACGATCATTTTATATTATTAGATATATGTAAATGAGCGTTTGGTTTAAGTATAGTTCTTCTTTAAGTTTCCTAAACAGTTTAGTTAATGTATTCTATAATAGTTAAAGTCGTAGATGTTATTGTTATTTTTCATTAAAAATAAGTGTGGCATAATTGTATATATATATATATATATTCCTTCATTTTTATTTAAGTTAAGTAGTGCTTGGTCTTGGACCAAACGTTCGGTCTCAGTAGCGCTCGTTCTTGATAAGTGCTTGGTCTTGGACCAACGCTCGTTCAATAGTGTTCGGTTTCTACAATGCTCGGTCTTAAACCAAGCGCTAGGTCTCATCTCAGTAATCTATCATTATCGTTGTTAAAATAAGAGCGTTCGGCCAAACTCAATAGCTTTCGTTTTCTTCATAGTACTTCGGTTTGTTAATAGTATTCGGTGTCAAACAATATCAGTCTCTAAATGGTGTTCGGCCTAGAGTCTTAGTACTCAGCCTAGGCTTGGTGGCGTTCGGTTTGAACTCTTAAGGGTCAGTGCATTGAAGCATATCCATTTGTAAATAACGCTCTGTCATGTTAGTTTCTAAGGAGTGTTATTCCATTCGGACTTGTGCTATGATGAGGAAGTGTGATCTTATTTCAGTTGAATATATTGATGATGAAGTATAAGGGAATTTGAAATGTGATACGAATGAAATAGTTTGGTTATGAAAGAGTATTCCACGAAGGAATATCTCAGAAAGTGGTTATTGAATGGTAAAATATGAATGTGGGCAAAGCTTAGCGGGCGTTTATCCTGATATTCCGTGATTACTCATTCTCACGTAGAGAGGAGTAAGTCATGTGTGGGAATGACAGGTGGTCCTAGTCCATAAGGTTAACTTGGACGGAACAAATTAACCTCGGGTGGCAGCTGTGGAGGGCATCCCAGTTACTACATCATCCGGGTACACAAACGTCGTAGTTACATAGAATTCATACAGTCTAGATAGTGAGAGTCAAGTGGTCGGTCTTTGCATGCCATGATGTATGAATTATGATTTGGTTGTTGTTTGATTTAATCATGAAAATTGTATGTTTTATTGAATTAATTAAATTACATAAGCTTACCCTATTTTTTTTGTCTTGTCTGTGTTGTGCGTTCGGTTGTTTGTCCTGTTGCAATGATCATCCGTGTGGATGTGAATAGAAGGAGAAGAGTTGCTAGAAGAAGCACTGGAAGAGGTGGAAGTGAAGACTGAACCTTAGGACGTTCGGTCAGTTGTTGGCCTCTTCTTTTGTAGATAGCGTTCGGTATAAGTTTATTTTGTAAACCGTTCGTTCTAGTTGTAGCCATTGTACAATTTTAACTCCTTGCTAGTTTGTAAGGCTGTTCGGCCATAACTATACGTACTATATTTTGTAAGACTAATCTGTAATATTATTAATTTGTGATTATTCTCTTATATGGTTGTATATTGTATTTTTGGGATGTTACATGTAATAACTTATAAGTTTTCTTTGAGTTGACTATTTTGTAATATTAAAGGTATCACAAATTCTATGGTAATTGATGCTATAAAAATTGAAATCTTACATCATATATAATAAAAAATTCCAAAAATTAAATAAAATTCACTTACAATAATTAAATTAAATGTTTTACTTTTTTACCCTTTAATTAACACTTTCTTTTAAATTTAACCTTTTTTTTTATTTTACCACATTTTTTAATGTTAACTATTTTTACCTTAATATGACTATCTATAATAAAAAAATTCTATAAATTAAATAAAATCGACTTACAATAAAAATATAAATTTTTTTATATATTTTTTATAATAATAATAATAATAATAATAATTTTATTATTATTAAAAAAGTGAACATACATTCATAGTATATATTTGCACTAGTATATATATTTATATATCTATAGATATGTATAAAAATGATTTCTTTTATAGGTGTCCACATGTTTTTCGATTTTACAGTGGTATTGTTTTTCAAATTTTATCATTTTTTAAAAATTAATTAAATAAAAATTATCTTCAAAATAAATATAACTACTTATAACTAAATTATAAAAATGATTTATTTTTATTTTTATAATTATAATTTAATTATTTTCTATCAGAAACAAAGTGAACAAAACATATGTGTTTATTAACTTTTGTTATCATAAAAGATTGAATTGAACACATGCAATTAACGTACGTGTTTTCGTACATCATAAGAATCCTAGAATAGAGGACAAGAATCTTACTTGATCAAAATATTAATCATTTTTTACCTTTTGAATTATTCACTTTGAAGATTTGTTTCCATAAGGAAAAAAATTGTGACTCTTTTGTTTAAGACAAATATATGTTTGTTTGTGGTTATAAGAATATGTTTAGATCATTGATTTGAGTTTTTATGGTATAAGTAGAGAGAGTATCATGTGTGTTATAAAGTCTATGGAGCTTTTTAGTTTAGATAAAAACTCAAGTTCAGGTTAAAGAAGTTAACTATTTTGTTATTCTTTTATGAAATTAGCTAATTTAAGTTGTGTAAATGACTTTTGGGATTAGATATAATGCTCTTTGGAATTGAGATACGAGGATGTTTTTATTGGTTTGTTGATTTTTGTTAATGATTAATTAAACGATTATGTATGCTTATCATTTGTTGTTAAATTTTAATTTATGGGATGTTTGAGCTTTTGTGGGAATATAGATTTTTGAAATATATCAACTAAGTCAATTAATTTTATTTGAGGTAAATTTCGAACTAAATTAGCTGTTTTGACAATAAGGAATGGGAAAAAGTATCCAAAATAGACCAAAGCAATCATCTTATATATCTAGAAGGTTTTTGCAATTATATATAAAGAACTTTAGATTATCAGATAAGTGTATTTATTAGTTTGAAATTATTTTCTTAACATTACCTATTTTAGAACTAGATTGTACCTCCTATGACTTGTAAAAGAGAGAAAAAAAACTAGTTGAAGCCAATAATACCAAGTTGAACATTTATGAGTCTTGAAGTTATAAACGATACACCCATCACTAGGTGAGACACTACTCGTTGGCCAAGAGAAAATTTGAATTCTTGAGAGATCTCCAAAAGATACACTGAGCCTAGAAGATTTAGTCAAGCTTGTGGATTTGACTCCTAAGAATTTGGGTTATTGTCATTACCAAAAACATATTATAAAAGTCTAGAGAGCTTAGGATTGTTGGATCACTAGGTAATGTTTGAATTCATTGGACGAATTTTGTTGAATATTTTCTTTAGGACTTGGTTGCTCAACAAATTAGTTTCTTACTTAGCGAAAATAAATTTATTAATTTGAAAAATTAATTATATTTTTATTAATTGAATATTTATCATAATCTTACAAGATAATGCTTATAAGGAAGTATTCACTGTATACATAAATTAGAAATATTATATATATACTGTTATATAAAAAAATTATTCTTTTAAAATATATATATATATATATATATATATATATATATATATATATATATATATATATATATATATATATATTTAGAATTTTTCAAAATTCTATCATACCACACATGCTCAATCACAATATAAGAAATTCAACAAAACTAAAAATTAGTACAAATCCAAGAAAGCAATAATTCTAGGTTTATGATATCACAATAGTCAATAATTAACATAAAATATGAACATTGTAAAAGTTAAAATTTAGCTTTGCGCACCTTGATTGACATAAGATGTTCTATCTATACATAAAAACATCAAAAGACAATTAGATCATATTATTATAATCATCGATCACATGATTCTAAAGACACGTGCAATTAGAAAAAAACCCACATGCAAGAAGAAATCATATTGGACTTAGAAAAATAACAAAAGATCAACTTATTCAGACGAAGAAATTGATCGACTAGATTTGAAGAACTCGTTATAAGGATTAATCCTACGCTCTTAGATCTTCAAACAGATAAATAAGAAATGAGAACAAGAAGAGAGAAGACAGAACACTAGAAAAATAGTTTCGAAAAAAAATATTGTGTTTTTAACTAATGAAACTCGTTTATGAAATTTCTAGTTATATTTAAACATTTTAATATTATAATAATCGAATCTTATTATTTTAAATATATCATCCATTCTAAAATACTCTTTTTTTAAATCTTTCCCACTATCTATTAAATAAACATGTAAAGAGAAAAATAAGATAATTTAATATATGAAAGAGTTAGTAAAATAAAAATAATTTTTTATTTTCTTTCTTAATAAGCTTAAACCTTTATTATACCAAATATTTTCTAAAATATGTAAAATAAATTAACTTTTAATGTAAAAATATATGGTTCTTCGGTAGATTATTTGTTATCCACTTCCTTTTTCTCAACTAATTTTCAAATCTTATTAAATAGAACATCAATACGTTTAGAGCGATCATGAAATACTAAGTTTTACTATAAGGAATAAAAGTCACGTCAATATCATTTTTGTATTAACGAAAGACTTTATATTTTATAAATGTAAAAACAAACAACCAATGATGGACAACTTATTGAAAAAATTAAATGGCACTAACTCAATTAAAAAAATATAAATATCTTTGGTATTTAATAAACAAAAATATTTAAAAAACTTAATTAAAAATATCTAAATTTATCAGAATTGAAACTTAATTAAATCAATTATAAAAAAAACGTTTTCTAAATTGTTTTAAAAAAAATTATTCAATCTTACTAACTAATATGTTATTTTTTTTGACATACTAAAATGTTAAATATATTTCCATGAAATATTATTATTATGGTTATAAAATTGTTATTTTATTATTTTGATTTGTTTGTTTGTGTTGAATGCTTCTTTTGGTGAGCATAAGTTAGATGAGTAAGAGGAGATGGTAGAAGATAAAATGTAAACTTTCGTTTCTTTATTTTGTTGGATATTTTAATTATTTGTAATTAACAGTGGATTTTGATCAATAATTTTTGAAAATTAGAATGTGTAATAGCCACTGAAATTTATTCTTCATACACAATAAGGTAGTATGAACAATCTTCCTTTAATTATAAATCCGTACAACACATTGTTAAATTATATTAATATTTAAGAATGGTTCATGTAATTTAAAGTATAACTTTGATATACATATTCTAATGTGATAATTATTAGAATATAATGTATTAAAGTTATAGGGAGTATTTTAGAATTATTAAAATAAATCCCTCTCTTTTCACTTCAATAAAGGACATTTTGGTATTTTATTAAAATTGATTAACTATAATAAAAGATGGAAAAAGTTTGACTACGGTTGACAGATTAAGTTTATGAAAGGAAAGAAAAAAAGGTTACGTTCTCTGAAAAGAAAAGAAACTGTGACATCCCTCAGATTTTCTATATCATCAAGAAAACATTAAAGAGGAGTAAGAGAAGGGAGAACATTGACAGGAAGAAACTATACAATGGATCCAAGTAAGTTCTTTTCCACTGTGTATGAGAGAATAGTGAGTATCATGAAAATTCAAGATCCTGTGTGTGTTTTTCATTCAATTGAAAATTAAAGAATTACTTACAATTGGTATCAGAGCCAGGTTCTGAATTTTATGATTCTCCATGAATAGTAATTTTTTCAATTTTTAAAACCTTAATTTTTGAATTATGAAATTTAAGGATTTTATTTTTCAGATGTTTAATTATTTTTTATTGGCATGAAAGAAAATTAGATTCACTGTAACGTGAATCTCGAAGCTGCAAGTTTTTAATTTTTGATTGTCACATTAAAATAACCCTACTGTTGCATGATGACCGCAATATGCCAAATTAATTCTGCATGATAGAAAAGCCAATTCCCTTGCGTAAAGTGAATTTTGAATGATAGAAAATATTCACGTGAATTCCATTCACCCTAGAACCTGGAAGCCACAATTTTGTTTATTTTTTTATTCATTGTTGCATTAATTTCATAACTCTAGATGCGGGTTTTTATATTTTGGCATAACGCAACTTTACTGTTGCAGCACTTGTTCCCACAGTTATTATATTCTAAACATGGTTACTGTTACTGGATTGAATGAAAATTAAATGTGAATCAAAAGTTTCATAATTTCGAATGCTTTTAATTTGAAAAAAAAAAGTGCATTTACTCACATGCATAGTATAATTTTTGTTTAATTTTTGTTTATTAATCTTGGGATGTGGGGTAGGATACAACTCATTCCTTTGTTAAACCCTAAACATGTTAGTGGTTTACGGGGGGTGTTTAACCAGTGTTTTCCCCGGGTTTATAAACAAGGAAACATTGATACCTTAAATAAGTTGATATCCATGATAGAACCAGGAGTGGTTTGAGATAGTGGTGCCATCATTAATTGGATGAGTGATTCGCGCTTACTCTTCTCCTCACCTCTCCACCACGTTACATTTAAATTACAATTATTCATAATATAAAGGATGTTAAATTATGAATATATAGAGTAATTAGTCATTGATATAAGGATGTTATGGATTACCCAAAGGTGAACCATTGTTTATAATTGATGACATTAAAGTGAGACATTTCATGTACTTAGTAAATATATTTGTATATCCAAAGATAACATACATATAGACTTAAGCATGATTGATTGTTTATTAAAGTGTATATGGAATTTGTCAGTTTAAGTATCACCCAAAGGTGAACTTAAATGAATGACTTAAATGATTACCTATCAGTTTAAGTGTCACCCAAAGGTGAACTTGAATGTATGACTAGTGTAGTAATTTGTTTGAATCCATTAATTTTATCAAAGCATTAATGTATGAGCTTGTGTATTATTTCCAACTTACATGAATTTATCAGGTTTGAGCAACAATGTGGTCAAGTTTAATGGGCTCAATTATGCTGATTGGTCAGAACAAATCCAGTTCCAACTGGGTGTGTTAGACTTGGGCATGGCAATTATGATGGATGAAATGCCCGCAGTCATTACAGAAACTAGTACAAGTGATGAGAAGTCTCTTTATGAGGCTTGACATAGGTCTAACAGGCTGTCACTAAACTTGATGCGCATGTCTATGGCAGAGAATGTAAAGCCTTCTATGCCTAAAACAGAAAACGCAAAGGAATTCATGAAACTGATCAAGGAGTACTCACAATCAGACATAACTGACAAGTCTATTGTAGGAACTCTTATGAGTGAGCTGACTACCAAAAAGTTTGACTGGTCACATCCCATACATGACCATGTAACTGGAATGGCTAATATAGCAGCAAGATTAAAGTCAATGGGAATGAAGGTGAATGAGTCTTTTCTGGTACATTTTATCATGAACTCTCTTCCTCCTGAATTTGGCCAGTTCCAAGTGAACTATAACACTCTTAAGGATAAATGGAACTTTCAAAGAATCAAAACCATGTTGGTACAAGAGGAAGGGAGATTGAAGAAAATGAAAGATCATTTTATCCATCTCACAACTCATGAAGGTGCTAGCTTTAGTAAAGCTAAATCAGGAAAGAAGAACAAGAAGGACAAAATCTTGATTCGAAAATGAAAGTGAATAAGGGCAATATCCAAAAGGACCAGAAATGTTTCTTTTGCAAGAAAGTAGGTCACTTCAAGAAAGATTGTCCGAAAAGAAAATCTTGATTCGAAAAGAAAGGTACATTTTATGTTTCTGTAAGTTTTGAAGCAAATATAATTGAAGTGCCTAATAATACCTGGTGGTTGGATTCTGAGCTACCACTCATGTTTCTAATATTATGCAGGGATTCCTTTCAATCCAGCCCATACAAGGAACTAAAAAGTATTTGTAAATGGGGAACAGAATGAAGGCACGGATAGAAGGAATTGAGACTTACAGATTGATTCTAGACACTAGTTATTGTCTGAATCGTGAAAAGTGTCTCTATGTTCCTGGTTGTGCTAGAAATTTAATTGTTGCAAAGTTGGATTATTTAGGTTTTAACTTTAAGATTGAAAATGGTATTTTTCATTTGTATAAAGTTTCGTACTATTATGGTTCTGGTACATTATTGGATGGTTTATATCGTTTAAATCTTGATGTTAATTTTTCTGAATCCCTGTTTAATGTTGAACATGTTGTTGATAGAAATTGTGGTGCAGGAAAAGAATGTTCTGCTTTCTTATGGCATATAAGATTAGGTCACATATCCAAAGAAATGATGTTGAGGTTAGTGAAAAATGAAATTTTACCTCAATTGGATTTTGATGACTGGGATATATGTATTGATTGTATTAAGGGTAAACAAACAAAACACATATCAAAATATCCCGCCACAAGAAGTAGTCAACTTCTTGCGTTAATACACACTGATATTTGTGGTCGTTTTAACATTAAATCCTGGAGTGGTGAAAAATATTTTATCTCCTTTATTGATGATTTCTCACGTTATTGTTATATATATCTATTACATGAAAAATCTCAATCAGTGAATGTCCTTGAGGTGTTCATAAATGAGGTGAAAAGGCAATTAGATAGAAAAGTAAAATTGGTGAGATTTGATAGAGGTGGTGAGTATTATGGTAAAACTGATGAGAATGGACAATGTCCAGGTCCATTTACAAAGTTTCTTGAAAGTCGGGGTATTTGTGCACATTATATAATGCCCGGTACACCACAACAAAATGGTGTAGCAGAAAGGCGGAATCGTACTCTTATGGTTATGGTTAGGAGTATGTTATGTCATAGTAATATTCCTTTATCTTTGTGGATGTATTCATTAAAGACTGTTGTATATCTGGTTAATAAGGTTCCTAGCAAAGCAGTTTCTAAAACTCCTTATGAACTATGGACTGGAAGGAAACCCAGTTTGAGACATCTTCATGTTTGGGGTTGTTCGACAGAGGTAAGGTTATATAATCCACATGAAAAGAAGCTTGATGCAAGAACCATTAGTGGTTACTTCATCGGTTATCCTGAAAAATCAAAGGGATATAGATTTTATTGCCCTAACCATAGTACAGGAATAGTTTAGTCTGGAAATGCTCGGTTCATTGAAAATGGTCAATTTAGTGGGAGTGAGGAATCACAAATAGTGGATATTCAAGAGCATACTGATAGTGTTTCTACATCTAATGTCTCTTCTGAAGTTGTTATCCCTCTTGTTGTATCACAGTCACACAACAAGCAGAGACAACAAGTTAATGTTTCAATCCCACAAAATGAACATATAAATGTTGAGCCAATTGACAATGAGTAAGTCACAAATGAGCAAGTCATAAATGAGCAATTGATAGAGGAACCACAAGAAGCAGCATTAAGAAGGTCTGTAAGGGAGAAAAGACTTGCTATTTCGAATGATTATGTGGTTTACTCTGTTGAACATGAATGTGACTTAAGCATTGATGAGGATCCAGTCTCTTTCAGACAAGCCATGAAAAGTAATAATTCAGAGAATTGGTTGAATGCTGTGAAAGAAGAATTGAAATCAATGGATGACAATAAAGTATGGAATCTAGTTGAATTGCCTAAGGGTTCAAAAAGAGTCGGTTGTAAATGGGTCTTTAAAACTAAACATGACTCAAAAGGCAATATTGAAAGGTATAAAGCTAGATTAGTCACCAAAGATTTCACTCAAAAGGATGACATTGACTACAAAGAGACCTTCTCTCCTGTTTCTAAGAAGGACTCTGAGAATTGTTTTGGCTTTGGTGGCTCATTATGATTTAGAGCTTCACCAAATGGATGTAAAAACTGCTTTTCTGAATGATGACTTAGAAGAGGAAGTTTATATGGATCAACTAGAAGGTTTCATAGTAATAGGAAAAGAAAATTTGGTGTGTAAATTGAAGAAATCAACATATGAACTGAAACAAGCTTCCCGATAATGGTATCTAAAATTTAATGATACCATAACTTCATATGGTTTTGTAGAGAACACCGTTGACCGGTGTATATATATGAAGATCAGTGGGAGTAAGTTTGTTATATTGGTTCTATATGTTGACGACATTCTTCTTGCTACTAATGATGTTGGTATGTTACATGATGTAAAGAAGTTTCTCTCTAGCAACTTTGAAATGAAAGATATGAATGAGGCATCTTATGTGATAGGAATAGAAATATTCTGTGATAGATCACAAGGATTGTTAAGTTTGTCTCAAAAAGGCTATATTAACAAAGTGTTAGAGAGATTCAGAATGGAAAAATGTTCTCCTAGAATAGTTCCAATTCAAAAAGGAGACAAGTTTAGTCAAATGCAATGTCCCAAGAATGATTTGGAACGAAAGGCCATGGAGTCTATTCCTTATGCGTCAGTGGTTGGGAGTTTGATGTATGCTCAAACTTGTACTCGGCCAGATATAAGTTTTGTTGTTGAAATGTTAGGCCGATATCAAAGTAATCCCGGAATGAATCACTAGAAAGCTGCAAAGAAAGTTCTTAGGTATTTACAAGGTACCAAAGAATACATACTCACCTACAAAAGGTCAAATCATCTTGAGATGGTTGGCTACTCGGATTCAAACTATGCTGGATGTGTGGATTCAAGAAAATCCACATTTGGTTATGTTTATCTATTAGCTGGAGGAGCAATTTCTTGGAAAAGTGCAAAACAATCAGTCATTGCTACTTCCACCATGGAAGCTGAATTCGTGGCATGCTTTGAGGCCACTGTTCATGCTTTGTGGTTGCGGAACTTTGTATTGAGGCTTGGCATTATTGATAGTATTGCCAGGCCGATAAGGATTTATTGTGATAATTCCGCAGCCGTCTTCTTCTCTAAAAATGACAAGTACTCAAAGGGTGCTAAACACATGGATTTGAAATACTTGTCGGTCAAAGAAGAAGTGCAGAAACATAGAGTGTTGATTGAGCATATTGGTACGGATTTGATGATAGCAGATCTGTTAACTAAAGGACTACCGCTCAAAACTTTTATTGGCCATGTTGAAAGTATGGACATTATGGATAAGTCAATATTAACATAATGATGTTATTTATCTATATGGATATGTATAGTTATATGCTTGTACTGTCATGACACTTGTGAATTCAATTAAAGTTATGTTTCTCTTTATTCTATTGTTATCCACATTAAGTTATATACATGTATTATTGATTGTGGTAACATGTTATATCTCTTTTAGAGACATGAAAGTTAAAAGATTGATTAAAGTTATGTTGAGTTGGTTTGATTATGTGATACATGGAAGGAATCTTGTCGTTCATGACTTTTGCCCGCCATGATCCGATCATTTCAATTCATATAAGGATAATGACTTGATAATTCTAATGAATGGTGTGCACTTAAAGTTTAGTTTTAGATCTTCAAGTCATTACATGAACCAAGTGGGAGAATGTTAAATTATATTAATATTTAAGATTGGTTCATGTAATTTAAAGTATAACTTTGATGTACAAATTCTAATGTGATGATTATTAGAATATAATGTATTAAAGTTATAGGGATTATTTTAGAGTTATTAAAATAAATCCCTCTCTTTTCACTTCAATAAAGGGCATTTTGGTATTTTATTAAAGTTGATTAAATATCATAGGAAAAAGTTTGACTACGGTTGACAGGTTAAGTTTCTGAAAGGAGAGAAAGAAAAGTTACATTCTCTGAAAAGAAAAGAAACTGTGACATCCCTCAGATTTTCTATATCATCAAGAAGCATTAAAGAGGAGTAAGAGAAGGGAGAACATTGACAGTTATACAATGGATCCAGGTAAGTTCTTTTTCACTGTGTATGAGAGAATATTGAGTATCATGAAAATTCAAGATCTTGTGTGTGTTTTTCATTCAATTGAAAATTAAAGAATTACTTACACACATCTCATTGCCCGTGAATAAAAGATATAGATCTGCATTGTTTTTATTATAATTAATATTTTATTTATTCTGAAACCTTTATTTATTTAATAATGAATTTCGGCTAATAAGTACTTTATGTGAATAATTTTTCTAGTTATAGAAGTATTTAAATTTAATTTTTATACTCATTATTAATATAATCAAATATTTTGAGAATAAATGGGACAACATTGACTATGAATAGTGACTTTATAGTCTTAACATTACTGAATATTTTTGTGTTTTGAAAAAATTATATTTAAAACAACTTTTTTACATAGTATAATAGAAAAAAAAAATATCGTTTTTGAGCTCTTTTATTTTCTTGATTTATCTTTTCCATGTTTTTTTTTGGAAGAATAGTTATTTTGTTCACTCAGGTTCCACGATTTTTAAATTTACTTCAAGTCTTAATTAAGCACTACTCATATGTTTCTATCTGTCATTTTTATTAAAAATTAAAATTCAATATATTTATAAAATTGCTAATAATTAAAATCAGTTTTTTTATCATCACAATATAAATTATGTTTTGGTTTGGACAAACTAAAATACTAAAAGTTTCGAAACCATAAAAAAAAACTACTAGAAATGGAGATGCGGGGTATTGATCCCCGTACCTCTCGCATGCTAAGCGAGCGCTCTACCATCTGAGCTACATCCCCATACAATTTTAAAGTCTCCTTCATCAACCCATTCAAAGTAGTTACAACTTGAATTACTCTGCAAAAGAAATTACAAATCACGAATACAAACTTCATCACAATAAGTAAAACATTTTCTCACTTACTGCCCAATTTCTACATCTATAAAATAGTCTCCCTTTGTTCTTCAATGTAGTTGCCTTCAACAGCAGCAATCTTTCCCCACAACCACAATTTTTTGAAGCTAAGTGAGAGGAGGATCCACATGTTTGGGACATTCCAGAACCAATACTCCTTCGCGTGCAACCATTTCCTCCTCTGTCCGCTTCCATTTCCCTTCAACAGTAATTTCGAAAATAAATCAAGTTCGACTACTCCCAACAAAATCCCTATATCCCAAATCCATCCATTCACACGAAACGAAAGAGGAAAATGAACTTATGTGACCAACTACACCAATGTTGAAGAAGATGAAATCCAACCTTTTGCGATTCACCTTCAACCTTCTTTCTAGCTGAAATGATGTGCTTGTCTTTGCTCTTCAACCTTCAGACCACACAGTGAACCAAACTTTACCAATTAACCCAATACTTAGTAAGTATATAAACCCTTATCTTCATCATCTGATTTAATCACTTATCAATTTCAATTTAAAATGTAAACACATGTGGCGAATGTTAGAAAGGATACATGTCATCCCATGTGCCTATACGTTAGCCACCTCACCTGAATTTTAACGCCGTTTATTTTGGAGGACCAAAATTATGGTTTCCTTAAGGAGAGGGATCAAATCGTATAAAGTTTGAAATAGGGACGAAAAATAAAATTGCTTGATAGTTGAGGGACTAATAACAAATTTAACCCATATAATCAAATATTTTGAGAGTAAATGGCGACAACATTAACTATTAACAGTGACTTTATAGTCTTAACATTACTGAATATTTTTGTGTTTTGAAAAAATTATATTTAAAATAACTTTTTTACATAGTATAATAGAAAAAAAATACCGTTTTTTAGCTCTTTTATTTTCTTGATTTATCTTTTCCATGTTTTTTTTGGAAGAACAGTTATTTTGTTTACTCAGGTTCCACGATTTTTAAATTTACTTCAAGTCTTAATTAAGCAGTACTCCTATGTTTCTATATGTCATTTTCATTAAAAATTGAAATTCAATATATTTATAAAATTGCTAATAATTAAAATCAGTTTTTTTTATCATAACAATATAAATTATGTTTTGGTTTGGACAAACTAAAATACTAAAAGTTTCAAAAGCATAAAAAAAGAAAAAACTACTAGAAATGGAGATGCGGGGTATCGATCCTCGTACCTCTCGCATGCTAAGCGAGCGCTCTACCATCTGAGCTACATCCCCATACAATTTTAGAGTCTCCTTCATCAACCCATTCAAAGTAGTTACAACTTGAATTACTCTGCAAAAGAAATTACAAATCACGAATACAAACTTCATCACAATAAGTAAAACATTTTCTCACTTACTGCCCAATTTCTACATCTATAAAATAGTCTCCCTTTGTTCTTCAATGTAGTTGCCTTCAACAGCAGCAATCTTTCCCCACAACCACAATTTTTTGAAGCTAAGTGAGAGGAGGATCCACATGTTTGGGACATTCCAGAACCAATACTCCTTCGCGTGCAACCATTTCCTCCTCTGTCCGCTTCCATTTCCCTTCAACAGTAATTTCGAAAATAAATCAAGTTCGACTACTCCCAACAAAAACCCTATATCCCAAATCCATCCATTCACACGAAACAAAAGAGGAAAATGAACTTATGTGACCAACTACACCAATGTTGAAGAAGATGAAATCCAACCTTTTGCGATTCACCTTCAACCTTCTTTCTAGCTGAAATGATGTGCTCGTCTTTGCTCTTCAACCTTCAGACCACACAGTGAACCAAACTTTACCAATTAACCCAATACTTAGTAAGTATATAAACCCTTATCTCCGTCATCTGATTTAATCACTTATCAATTTCAATTTAAAATGTAAACACATGTGGCGAATGTTAGAAAGGATACATGTCATCCCATGTGCCTATATGTTAGCCACCTCACCTGAATTTTAACGCCGTTTATTTTGGAGGACCAAAATTATGGTTTCCTTAAGGAGAGGGATCAAATCGTATAAAGTTTGAAATAGGGACGAAAAATAAAATTGCTTTATAGTTGAGGGACTAATAACAAATTTAACCCATATAATCAAATATTTTGAGAGTAAATGGCGACAACATTAACTATTAACAGTGACTTTATAGTCTTAACATTACTGAATATTTTTGTGTTTTGAAAAAATTATATTTAAAACAACTTTTTTACATAGTATAATAGAAAAAAAAATACCGTTTTTTAGCTCTTTTATTTTCTTGATTTATCTTTTCCATGTTTTTTTTGGAAGAACAGTTATTTTGTTTACTCAGGTTCCACGATTTTTAAATTTACTTCAAGTCTTAATTAAGCACTACTCCTATGTTTCTATATGTCATTTTCATTAAAAATTGAAATTCAATATATTTATAAAATTGCTAATAATTAAAATCAGTTTTTTTTATCATAACAATATAAATTATGTTTTGGTTTGGACAAACTAAAATACTAAAAGTTTCAAAAGCATAAAAAAAGAAAAAACTACTAGAAATGGAGATGCGGGGTATCGATCCCCGTACCTCTCGCATGCTAAGCGAGCGCTATACCATCTGAGCTACATCCCCATACAATTTTAGAGTCTCCTTCATCAACCCATTCAAAGTAGTTACAACTTGAATTACTCTGCAAAAGAAATTACAAATCACGAATACAAACTTCATCACAATAAGTAAAACATTTTCTCACTTACTGCCCAATTTCTACATCTATAAAATAGTCTCCCTTTGTTCTTCAATGTAGTTGCCTTCAACAGCAGCAATCTTTCCCCACAACCACAATTTTTTGAAGCTAAGTGAGAGGAGGATCCACATGTTTGGGACATTCCAGAACCAATACTCCTTCGCGTGCAACCATTTCCTCCTCTGTCCGCTTCCATTTCCCTTCAACAGTAATTTCGAAAATAAATCAAGTTCGACTACTCCCAACAAAATCCCTATATCCCAAATCCATCCATTCACACGAAACGAAAGAGGAAAATGAACTTATGTGACCAACTACACCAATGTTGAAGAAGATGAAATCCAACCTTTTGCGATTCACCTTCAACCTTCTTTCTAGCTGAAATGATGTGCTTGTCTTTGCTCTTCAACCTTCAGACCACACAGTGAACCAAACTTTACCAATTAACCCAATACTTAGTAAGTATATAAACCCTTATCTCCGTCATCTGATTTAATCACTTATCAATTTCAATTTAAAATGTAAACACATGTGGCGAATGTTAGAAAGGATACATGTCATCCCATGTGCCTATACGTTAGCCACCTCACCTGAATTTTAACGCCGTTTATTTTGGAGGACCAAAATTATGGTTTCCTTAAGGAGAGGGATCAAATCGTATAAAGTTTGAAATAGGGACGAAAAATAAAATTGCTTGATAGTTGAGGGACTAATAACAAATTTAACCCATATAATCAAATATTTTGAGAGTAAATGGCGACAACATTAACTATTAACAGTGACTTTATAGTCTTAACATTACTGAATATTTTTGTGTTTTGAAAAAATTATATTTAAAACAACTTTTTTACATAGTATAATAGAAAAAAAAATACCGTTTTTTAGCTCTTTTATTTTCTTGATTTATCTTTTCCATGTTTTTTTTGGAAGAACAGTTATTTTGTTTACTCAGGTTCCACGATTTTTAAATTTACTTCAAGTCTTAATTAAGCACTACTCCTATGTTTCTATATGTCATTTTCATTAAAAATTGAAATTCAATATATTTATAAAATTGATAATAATTAAAATCAGTTTTTTTTATCATAACAATATAAATTATGTTTTGGTTTGGACAAACTAGAATACTAAAGGTTTCAAAAGCATAAAAAAAGAAAAAACTACTAGAAATGGAGATGCGGGGTATCGATCCCCGTACCTCTCGCATGCTAAGCGAGCGCTCTACCATCTGAGCTACATCCCCATACAATTTTAGAGTCTCCTTCATCAACCCATTCAAAGTAGTTACAACTTGAATTACTCTGCAAAAGAAATTACAAATCACGAATACAAACTTCATCACAATAAGTAAAACATTTTCTCACTTACTGTCCAATTTCTACATCTATAAAATAGTCTCCCTTTGTTCTTCAATGTAGTTGCCTTCAACAGCAGCAATCTTTCCCCACAACCACAATTTTTTGAAGCTAAGTGAGAGGAGGATCCACATGTTTGGGACATTCCAGAACCAATACTCCTTCGCGTGCAACCATTTCCTCCTCTGTCCGCTTCCATTTCCCTTCAACAGTAATTTCGAAAATAAATCAAGTTCGACTACTCCCAACAAAAACCCTATATCCCAAATCCATCCATTCACACGAAACAAAAGAGGAAAATGAACTTATGTGACCAACTACACCAATGTTGAAGAAGATGAAATCCAACCTTTTGCGATTCACCTTCAACCTTCTTTCTAGCTGAAATGATGTGCTCGTCTTTGCTCTTCAACCTTCAGACCACACAGTGAACCAAACTTTACCAATTAACCCAATACTTAGTAAGTATATAAACCCTTATCTCCGTCATCTGATTTAATCACTTATCAATTTCAATTTAAAATGTAAACACATGTGGCGAATGTTAGAAAGGATACATGTCATCCCATGTGCCTATATGTTAGCCACCTCACCTGAATTTTAACGCCGTTTATTTTGGAGGACCAAAATTATGGTTTCCTTAAGGAGAGGGATCAAATCGTATAAAGTTTGAAATAGGGACGAAAAATAAAATTGCTTTATAGTTGAGGGACTAATAACAAATTTAACCCATATAATCAAATATTTTGAGAGTAAATGGCGACAACATTAACTATTAACAGTGACTTTATAGTCTTAACATTACTGAATATTTTTGTGTTTTGAAAAAATTATATTTAAAACAACTTTTTTACATAGTATAATAGAAAAAAAAATACCGTTTTTTAGCTCTTTTATTTTCTTGATTTATCTTTTCCATGTTTTTTTTGGAAGAACAGTTATTTTGTTTACTCAGGTTCCACGATTTTTAAATTTACTTCAAGTCTTAATTAAGCACTACTCCTATGTTTCTATATGTCATTTTCATTAAAAATTGAAATTCAATATATTTATAAAATTGCTAATAATTAAAATCAGTTTTTTTTATCATAACAATATAAATTATGTTTTGGTTTGGACAAACTAAAATACTAAAAGTTTCAAAAGCATAAAAAAAGAAAAAACTACTAGAAATGGAGATGCGGGGTATCGATCCCCGTACCTCTCGCATGCTAAGCGAGCGCTATACCATCTGAGCTACATCCCCATACAATTTTAGAGTCTCCTTCATCAACCCATTCAAAGTAGTTACAACTTGAATTACTCTGCAAAAGAAATTACAAATCACGAATACAAACTTCATCACAATAAGTAAAACATTTTCTCACTTACTGCCCAATTTCTACATCTATAAAATAGTCTCCCTTTGTTCTTCAATGTAGTTGCCTTCAACAGCAGCAATCTTTCCCCACAACCACAATTTTTTGAAGCTAAGTGAGAGGAGGATCCACATGTTTGGGACATTCCAGAACCAATACTCCTTCGCGTGCAACCATTTCCTCCTCTGTCCGCTTCCATTTCCCTTCAACAGTAATTTCGAAAATAAATCAAGTTCGACTACTCCCAACAAAAACCCTATATCCCAAATCCATCCATTCATACGAAACGAAAGAGGAAAATGAACTTATGTGACCAACTACACCAATGTTGAAGAAGATGAAATCCAACCTTTTGCGATTCACCTTCAACCTTCTTTTTAGCTGAAATGATGTGCTCGTCTTTGCTCTTCAACCTTCAGACCACACAGTGAACCAAACTTTACCAATTAACCCAATACTTTGTAAGTATATAAACCCTTATCTCCGTCATCTGATTTAATCACTTATCAATTTCAATTTAAAATGTAAACACATGTGGCGAATGTTAGAAAGGTTACATGTCATCCCATGTGCCTATACGTTAGCCACCTCACCTGAATTTTAACGCCGTTTATTTTGGAGGACCAAAATTATGGTTTCCTTAAGGAGAGGGATCAAATCGTATAAAGTTTGAAATAGGGACGAAAAATAAAATTGCTTGATAGTTGAGGGACTAATAACAAATTTAACCCATATAATCAAATATTTTGAGAGTAAATGGCGACAACATTAACTATTAACAGTGACTTTATAGTCTTAACATTACTGAATATTTTTGTGTTTTTAGCTCTTTTATTTTCTTGATTTATCTTTTCCATGTTTTTTTTGGAAGAACAATTATTTTGTTTACTGAGGTTCCACGATTTTTAAATTTACTTCAAGTCTTAATTAAGCACTACTCCTATGTTTCTATATGTCATTTTCATTAAAAATTGAAATTCAATATATTTATAAAATTGCTAATAATTAAAATCAGTTTTTTTTTATATTTTGGTTTGGACAAACTAAAATACTAAAAGTTTCAAAAGCATAAAAAAAGAAAAAACTACTAGAAATGGAGATGCGGGGTATCGATCCCCATACCTCTCGCATGCTAAGCGAGCGCTCTACCATCTGAGCTACATCCCCATACAACAGAATGAAAAATATTGTTCCAATTTATTTGTTTTGTTTGGACATGGCCAAAAAGTAAAGTTGCAGATTCATTACTATATACTGTCCACACCTCATATTTCATTAATTGGTGATTAAAGCTATCACCACTTATGGCTCAATAATGATAGTATGTTTTGACACCAAGTTTTTGCTACAAATATTTTATTAGGACTTTATGTTCATTGTTAAGTAGTATTTCGTAGGATTGGAAAAAAATAATTTATCTCTACTAAATTATAGTTAATTATATTATGCTTAAAAGAATTAATCTATTTTCATTAGAAATTAAATAAACTATTTCCAAGTTCAGTTTTGAAAAACTGAATTTTAATAGATTTTCAGTTCAATTTATTATTTGAGAAGTGTATTGATGATTTTTCCATTATTTCCTCATCTTCAATTGTTTTTCTAAAATGTGAACCAAAGAAACGTTAAAGCTTTTAATTATAAAATATGAAAAGTTAATATTTTTTCCCATATGTGTTCAAGTTATTATTATCTATACATTCTATATAAATTAAAAATTGTATTATGTTTAAAAACATATAAAGAGATATAACATTTTATTGTTCATATTTTTTATATTTTATTTAATTCTAATAATTATAATTTTGAATTATTACCTATCATGATGATCTAATTTTTATCTAGTCTTCGATTTTTTCCTTTTTATTTTTTTAATAATTATTGGTTCCAAATCATTTAGGTTTTTAATATGACCATATAAATTGTTCAATATTGATTATTTAATCATTATCTATTATTTATTATTTAATCTCATAATGTTTATTTTTATTTTATTAACAAATAAAAATTGACATGAAATTATTCTTCACAATAAATATTTTGAATATCTCGTATTATATAGTATTATAGTTAAAAATAAGGGAGTTATATATTTAAAAAATTATATTTTATGATTAAACTAAATTATATATCTAATTTGTCTTTATAATTTATGATATAAAAGAAAATGAAAGGTTGTGAGACAAATATATTTTAAAGGTAAAAGGTTAAATATATTTTATATTTTGTAAGAATAACTTATCATTAAAAAGAATAAAAACAAAGAGGAAAAACAAAAACAAATAAAATTTATTAGAATTATATGTTAATTTTAATTATTTGTTTATAGAAAATATTATAAAGTTATTTAATAAGGTTTGAAATAAATTTAAAGTATTTTCGTGGTTTAAGAGTAAACTTTTAAATAAAACAAACTTCCAATAATTAGATCTATTTTTGAAATTATATTAACTTTTAATAAATGATTTTTGTTAAATATGATTTTTTTTAAAATATAACACGTAAAAATTATATTATGCACATAACATTTGATAGAAATAATATTTTATATGATATGTATAAAGTCTAAAAATATATAATTTATTTCAAAAATAAAGAACAATATTTAACTAAAAATAAAATATATGCTTTTATGTTATAAGAGTGTTGTGATAATCATATGATATAAATTTTAGGTTTGTTAGGGTATAACATTGATTGAGTTTGGATGATTCAAGTGTTCTGATGTATGTGTTTGAGTATGTTTACAAGGGTATGTGATGCTTGAATGCATGCATGATGTTTTGGGAGAGTTACTTCGTGAATTAGGATTCTTGCATATGTGTTTGCAAACTAGGATGTGTTTCGTTTTGGTAATAATCGATTATCATTAGTGATAATCGATTATCTGTGCGTCGATATTGAGTCTGGTTGCGGAAATAATTGATTATCACTCATGACCAATATCAAAATTACCGACAGATTTGTAACCATCGGTAAACCATCAAAAATTGTTCATGACCGACGGATATTGGTTGTTTTTACGGATTGTATCCGTCAATATTTTTGTTTTTTTAGTGGTATTGCAATACTCATTTAATTAGTGAGTGGAAAAACTCGTCTAATGTGTATTAAGAAACTCGTCTAATTTGTGTATAGACAAACTTGTCTAATGTATACTTCTAGACTTGTCTAATTAGTGTATAGACATACTTGTCTATTGTTTATTGTTAAAATCATTTAATTAGTGTATGGACATAGTCATCCAATCAATGTATTTGCCAACTCATTTAATTGTATTACAAGATTTGTTTAACGATTGAATAGAAAAAGTTGTCTAATGTGTATTAAGTAACATTATTGGAATGGAACATAATGTAACAAAGTATGGACTAAAATACCAAACCTTAAGGGGAACCCATGCAAGCCTTTTAGTTGTAGTAGTAGATCTCTCAAATAACATCATATGTGTTGCAAGGGAACTATTAAAAAAAATTACTTTAGCATACATTTATATAACAAAGAAAGTTGAAACATTGAGGTTCTTACCAATCTATTACATGTCTAAGAGGGCTGGGAGGAAACTTGTGCAATGAACAAAACCAGATAGTAGTGTTCTCCGATATGGAGAACACAAGTAGCTGCCAATGACGCCTGAAATTGGTAATAACTTAATAGTCGTATACCAAAATTAATAAATGAAACTTTAAAGTTAGCAAACTTCACTTACCCAAGTATATAAGAGAGAAAATATATCTCTTCCCCATTGCAAAACAGTTGGTGATGTATGTTTGGATATCATCAAATTTATTTCTTTCATGAGTCATAGAAGAGTCAATGAACCCATATACATGAATAGGGCTACCATCCCTTACAAATACCCCATTCCGATTATTGAGAGTTTCATTCGAAAATTTTTTAAGTACTAACTCTGATTCTCACTTGATTCTTTTTTCTTAAGGAATTTTGAGTCATACCATGTACAAAATAAAAATTACAATGTTTTATAATCACACCTTAAAATATTTAAAGTGATGCGATATAATCAATCATTCAAGTTATATAGATTAATTAAAATGAACAAAAGAAAATAAGGTAAATGGCGAGAAACTCCACAAAATTTAAGGCAGTAAAATAGGATGCCAGCAATGAATATAACAACTCCACATAATCATTTCTTCAACCCTACCATGTTAACTACGAGTAGAAGCAGGCCTTAATCCACATATTTAAGAAATACCTATGAGTTGTGCACCTCTAATTTAAACCTGCACCCGCACCTATTGCTTTCTTGTATCATCTCAGTCTTAAAAAGAAAAATGAAACCAAAAAATCAAACCTTTAGGCAAAAAATCAAACCTTAGCTTGTTTCCAGGAAAACTGTAAATTATTACGAGGTGTTTTCTGTTGGATTTCACATAATGTCTTGTCCCAGAAACAGGAGATGGATGGATTTCATAAAAAATCAAACCACATTTTCGATTTGGAAACCCTAAGGGTCTGTTTTTTTGAGTGGATTTGAGGGGATTTGAGAGGATTTGAAGATAATTTTTTTTGTCGTTTTTTTGAGTGAATTTGGAGGTAAATGAGAGTGAATTTGGAAATAAAATTTGTGAGAATTAGTATAGAATTGTATTAACGTGACAAATTAAAAAAATTTATTTTCAAATTCATTTTCATTTACCTCTAAATTTACAAAAAAAAACGACAAAAAAAAATTATCTTCAAATCCTCTCAAATCACCTCAAATTCATTCCCTAAAATTCACTTATAAGAACAACGCCTAAAAGCTGCGATCCCAGATAACTGCCATACCCACTTACGAAACGCGGCCATTTCCGATTCCACGAGCAAATCCCAAAAGCAGCACAACAATCACTTTTGCTTTCCACTGATATGAAAATAAACTTTTAACATATATTATTTTAGGTTTTTAACATATGAAGTTATAATATTACAGTTAATGGCAACGTTAAATTGATATTCATTATTTCTAAACCGACTTCAATTAATATAATTTCAATTTATAATGAATCTTAAATAAAAATATGTTAGAGGAACAACAATTAAAATTTTCTCGTCAATATTTTACTTCCTTAAACCTATAAAAAATTAATATATAATACAAGATACCCTCATAAAAAATTTCAAAATTTTCTATCTATTCAAGATATCTCAAATAAAGATGTAAAGTATGAAAAAATTCATAAAAAATAATACAAAAATAAAAAAAAAATACTTTGAACATACTAAAAATATAAATATGTGTACCCCTACAAAATAATCCTCTTTATGTATAAGTATTTATATACAAGTATAGATGAAAACATCATGTCTAAAAATTTGACTAATTTTTCGGTAACAACTAATATTAAATAAGTAAATTTTATTAATTTTAATTTTGAGAGGAAATATTTCCCAAGATACTTTCACACAATGTTACATGGAGCACTCTTATAACAAAAACTTTAAAAGTTATATTAAAACGAAATGTAAATTAGCTAAAGAATGTTTCCTCATAATTTCTTAGCAGTTTTGCTAGGATTCCGAAAGATTCAAATTCAAAAGTATTTATATTATTACTATTATTATTAATAATAATAATATTATTATTATTATAATATACTGATATAATGTATATAATACTTAATATAATGAACTTATTTTCACTAGATGGTAATAATACTATTCTAAATAGTATAATTAATTAAATTACTTTTTTAAATATTTATGTACTGTAAATAGTACTGACGTCCAGAAATAATAATAATAATAATACTAATAATAATTATTATTATTATATTACTCAAAATGTCAATATTACAAGATCTCCTATAATCTAAATCTCCAATCAAAAAATAATAATTTTTAATGGTGAGGCTACACATACTTACCCTAAGAACATTGCCTACATATCAAAGGATACAATGGTAATAAAAATTTACTGAAAAAGTAAAAAAAACAGATACACCTCTAGTGCAAATTTTACACAGGAAACTAGAAATAGTCAATTCTTAGCTCTTTCCACTCATTTTTGTATGCTTGTAGTCTTGATTTCATCCAATTGATGTTCTTGCTCTCCAAGAATGCTTTACGGTTGTTCTTTCCCCATAAATCAATGCTCTAACATTGTATTTCATGCTTTGGAAAATAAATGAGACTCATTTATATACATAAACATGGTACAGGTAGTTTTAATCGATTATGTAATTAACGTAATAGACTAAAATAGATAGTGATCTTTTCGTGACATACATATTAATAGATTTAACAATAAGTTAAAATCTTAGTTCCTACAATACATACATTTTAACAAAGTCAACAATTAGTTAATTACATCAGGAACATTGAAACATCATAAAAAATAATTTAACCATATTTGGAGCATCATCAAAAATATTTTCCTACTCAAGTTAGCTCTCCCTATCAACAATCTCCCCCTTTTTTTTATGGCCAACCTCCGTGTTCCTACATTCTGCATTTGAACTTTCTCCCCTTTTATGCAATAGCAAAAAATAGAATAGAAAACCTAACATACAAGAAAGAGGCATACAACAATTAAAACAAGGGTTAACTACATAAGCAACTAGTAGTTAAGCATGTTAGCCTTAACAAGCTCAAAACATAGAAAATAAAGTTCATTAGAAATAATAACAACCCATATTAGAAACAAATGTTTGAAAGGAGTTAGTAATGATTAGTCAGAATCTTCATCCTCTTCTTTCCGCTTCAGCCTCAGATCCATCTTCCTCAATGATCTGGTCCTTAAGTTACTACTGAAGAGCAGGAATCTCCTTATTGAAGGCATCAAAATTTGACATATAGGTAGAGTGAGGTGAGATCAATGTTTTTAGTTGCTTCAAGGCACAATCTTCAAAATCATTTTTAGGCTTGAAAGTAGGGGCATAGTGGGACATATCTACATTCACAAGGTCCACATCCTCACCTTTAGCAACTCTTGAGGTTCATCCTTGAAGGCCCACCCATCATCATTCTTTCTCAGACCCATGTGATGAAATTTGATAGAAACACTATTGGGTTTATTGAGGAGGAAGTTCATTAGGGAGATACAATATCAATGAGACTTGAGTCTAACATACGGGATTTACAACACTCTCTACCCAAAACCTTAAGGCAATGGGTTAATGGATCTTCAACCTTATATGGCGCTTTACCTTTTTATTTCTATCTAATGTGGGACTTAGACTCACACTTGGAATACTAACAATCTCCTCCTTCAAGGGTGAATCCCTTCCACATTGGTACACTCTCCCTATAGTGGAAGCATTCAAGTACACCTTTCCGTACCATTGTTGACCTTAATAAGACACACTTTCCTGGAACCCTTTGCCAGGAAGACTTTCGATACAAGGACCATTGTACTCATATGAGCCTAACCTAACTCTGATACCACTTGTTGGGTTTATAGGATGATGAGGTTCACTAGGGAGATACAACATCAATGAGACCTGAGTACAACCACATAAGGGATTAACATCACTTTTTACCCTAAATCTTAAGACAATGGGTTAATGGATCTTCAACCTTATATGGTGATCTACCCTTTCATATCAATGCGGAACTTAGACTCACACTTGAAATTCTAACAAACACTACATAAGGTAAATTGGCCATTGTTAGCCTCGTGGCTTTGATTATATTATCACTCATTACATCGACCCAATTAGTTTGTATTTGACCATTTAAAGTGTGAATCAAATAAATGGTCCAAACCCTAGTGAGGTAGCCAATATTGGAAGAGAAAACTGTTATTGCGGAAATATTGAATGTCTAGGTATTTTTGGGTAACAATGTTATGATTTCGCCAATAATAGATGAAGTTCGTATGTCCCTCTTCGTTGTTTATCCAGCCATTAAGGACAACAATCTTTGTTATATTGGCAACACGTTTGAATATCTTGGATTTAAAGGAAGAGGATGCCATGGTAGTGATGATTGATGTAGAGGAAGTTAGGGTCTTGTGTGAAAAGGTGATGCAAAAATGGTTAGGGTTTATAAGTTTTGACATATTTAACTTCAAGTTATTAATATGGTGAGTCTGCTTTTACTTTTTCTTTAGGATTTCAAATTTGAAACAAATATGAGTAGAATAGGGATGTACATAATCAGTTAACTAAATTATGTGATTGATTAAAATAGAGAGGAATTGATGTAGTTGTTGGTATTAGGTGTATTAATCGATTAGATAAGTTGTCTAACTAATTAAAATAGAGAGACATTTTGGAAATCGATATGAATGTTCTTGGCAGAATTAATCGATTACATAATTAGTTATTATTGACAGAGAAATGTAATTTTTGCCTTATTAAGAAGAACATGAAACATCTAAGATGCCTAATTCATTTCTAATAGTGTAGAATCTATCCACAAGGAGTGGTTTAGTGAAAACATCTGCTAATTGATAAACGTTTTCAATGTATTCAATTTTACACTCTCCTTTTGATACATGATACCTTATGAAATGGTGCTTGATTTTAATATTTTTAGTTCATACTTAATTTTAGGTAATCCTTTCACAATATTCTTTGAGACTATTTTATTTAACTATGACATATGAATGTGAGCTAATATCTTATGCCATAATCATGGTTCATAATTTTTAGGTAGCAAACATACAATAGAGTCAAAAGATGTGTTTTCAAAATCAACCATGTAAATGTTTTGATAATGTTTACCAATGAAAATTAACTCATTAGAGGATGCACAATAAATCCAGCAGTGGTTAACTTTAAAGGTTACTTTTATGCCTTTATCACATAGTTGGCTAATGCTTAGAAGATTGAGTTTGAGACCATCTACTAGCAACATATTATCAATTTCAATAGTTGATGGAGTTCTTACCTTTCTAGTGCCAAATATTTTACCTTTGTTATTATCACTATTGATAGAGGGAACAATATAAGTGCTAAACCCAATCCCTGAAGTGTTTGTATTTGATGATGACAATAGAGTGATAGTAACAACACATAGATGCTGTCATGACACAACAGAAATGTGTTTTTTGTGTTTGATACATATGTGGATATGTAAATGCTTATTGTTGATTAATGCATATGTTGACATACTGTTGGTTCTACATACTACTGATCATGATGTGTTTATATCTTTGTATCCAGACTGTATGTTTCTGTGTGATGAAAATCACAAGCACAAAAGAAAATTTGCATGACATAATCGATTACAGTATTGGTGTAATAAATTAAGTTCATCAGAAAACTTATATTTTGAATTGTGGAAAAATAGCTAGTTTTGAATCAATTACATTAAGTGTTAAATCGATTAAAACTTGTGTCTTTGCATACATCATTTTTAAATGTGTTGTGATGAATTTTTGAAGAGAAAAAGTTTTCAAAATCTGGTTAAGTGCTTAGCTTAATCGATTACACATTTTATGTAATCAATTAAGTCTGTTATCTTTTGAAAGCTGTTTTCAGCTAAGTCATAACAACTATAACAGTCATATTTTTAAATGTTTGACTAGCATTAAAAGCAAATCGATTACATTAATTGTGTATTCAATTAGAGTTGTGTTAATTGTAATTCTATTACATCTGATTTTAATGTAACCAATTACATTACTAATGTAATTGATTATTTTGTGTCTGTCATGATGAAAACTATAAATTGACGCATTACTTGCCATTCTAAAACTAATGATCATTTGTACATTTTCATATCTGATATCTTTGATCTGAGAAAGTTTAATAGATTGCTTAAATGCTCCAAGAATAAAGACTTCAAGAATTTGAAGAAACTTGAAGGATTTTTTAGAGGAACTTTGTGGACGTGACTGACTGATCTTATCCACACTATTGAGGTGTATCTGCTTTGATAAGAAAAGTATTATGCAGTCGTTGATTGTGTTGTTTCCCTGTTTGTGCGTGACAGGAAGAAGAGTGAGGAGCTCTTGGACTTTGAGAGGTGTTTCTCAAAGGGGTTCAACAGCAAGAACGTGTGGTTTTGTGTGTGCAGGTGTTTTCTTTCTATATTTGATTTTGAGTCAGAGAGCTGTTTACATTGAGAGAGTATGTTTTCTGTAAAACCTTTGGTATAAATCTCAAATCATTATTGTGAAATATCCTTCAATCTAAGGTTGATTAAAATGGTGACTGGATGTAGGCATTGAGGCCGAACCAAGATAAAAACCTTGTGTTTGTTCTTCTTTCCCTATCTCTTTTATTTGGAATTGCATACGCGCTTTACTTACATTGCAAGAAAGTTTCAAGATCATTCTAACTTTGCAAAAAGATTTAAAAAGCATTCATTTTTAGTAATCACCAATTCACGCTTCCTCTTGGTGTTAAGAAACAAGGCTCTTTATTTCTAACAGATTACATTAATAACATAATCAATTAATTTGCGTCAGTACTGTTATATCTATAAATAGACACATGGATCTTTGCATTAAACAACTTTTTGAATGATAACTTTCATATCTGATAAATCTTGTTGAGTTCTTAATTGTAGGAGCGTCTATTCTCCAAGAATCAAGAAGAATTTCATTTGGAAATAAATCAAATCAAGGATTCTTGAAAAGTTGTTGTACTTTCAAAGTCTGATCAATCTACACTGTGAGGTGTTCTTCTAGAAGGTCAGAATCGTTGACAATCATTTGTGATTGTAGGTAGTTCCTTATTGCTGAGGCTAGGAAGAGAACTTGTGGAGTTCTAGTTACTTTAAATGTGGTATCTCAAAGGGGTTGACAGAAAGATGATTGTTTTTTCTGGGTGTATATTATAGTAGATTTGGAGTTAGAGAGGAAAGTACATTGAGAGGGGTATCTCTGTATTTCTTATTGTGGAACTCGCTCTATATAGTGGAATCTTTTCAATCTCAGGTTGATTGAAAAAAGATTGGATGTAGGCTTGGCCAAATTAGTATATATCTTTGTGTGAATTTCTCTATCCCTTTTGCATTGTTATTCATTCTTTATCACTTGCATTCCAAGAAAGGTTCAAAGATTTTGAAAAGAGTTTTAAAAGAACAAGTTTTATAAAGCAAAGTCAATTAACCCCCCTATTGGTTAAGAAACTTGGCCTACTATTTTCTACAACCCTTCTTATAGAACATCAAACGTTGTAGTCTCCCACTCTTGTTTCTTATGCGTTTGGCATCCCTACTCGCTGGTGACACATACGCTGGTCAATAGGCTAAAATTGGTCGTGAAGCTGCACTAAAGTGTACAACTCGTCAGGTTGCTCACTTGCGCTCATCGGGTCGGTCCACTAAAATGTGAAACTCCATTTCTATTTACTAGTCCAATATCTATAAACACACTTAAATATAATAAGCTTAGGTGCGACAATTAAATAGAAAACTAGACCTTGAGCAGTTAAATAGAAACTTCTCAAGACATGTTCATTTGGCACTCAGTCACTGTTAACAATATTTTTTTATCTCCAGAAACAAAACAAAAACCTTGTTGATGGATCGACAAGTGTACCGAATCGCACAAGTAATATAAAATGGTAAGACCAAGTATTGTATCCCTGAAGACTCTCGGCACTAAACAGTTGTGTGATAACTTAATTAATTAAGACTTAAATAAAACGAGATTGTTGGTGTCAAATGCAAAGACATAAAACTAAATATGAATGCAAATTGATCAATAGTAGAGTAACACAAAGATGGACGGATGTTGTTTAATATGAGATGAATATGAATTAATGTTAACATCACTCACTAAATTACATAGAACCCGATCCCTCGGCGCAATAAGCCTGCCTTAATTCCTAGTTCATGCAATTCCTAGCGTTCCTAGAAAATTAAGTCTAAAGGTCAAGAGCTTAAGATGACCAAGTACTCATACCCTCATCCCTGAGAAATATTACCCTTGGAAGAATTCAACAAGAACCTGAATTGTAAGGAACCTCCTGACACTCACGCAATTCATAAATCATGCTACTAAATGAGTTAAATAGAGCAAGCATTGAAACAGATGAATTCCCTAACAATTAATGAATAAAGCAGATAAATTAAGAATTAATTCAAATAGATGAGAGTTCACAAGGTTACATCATTCCCCAACAACAAATAGAGTTTAGTTCCCCATAGACATGGAGAAACTAGATGAACAATGGAAAAACATGAGAAAGTAAAACCCTAAAAGTAAAAGACGAAGCTCCTGCCTCTAGATATGCCTTCAGAGGGTAGAAAAGTGTGTTGTTGTGTTGTTCCAGCCAGAGATACAAAACCTAGAGCGCTTGGGTCCTTTAAATAAAGTTGGAAAAGAGTAGAAACAGGGCCCGGTCCAAAAGAGTCGAAACAGAGCAAAAACTAGGTCGGATCTGCGACGCACGACGCTCGGGCGCTCTATTTAGGGCGCCCGGGCGGTGGATGTCGATTTTCGTTGGGCTTGAGCCTTCAATTGGACGCCCGAGCTTCGGAGGCCGACGCTCGGGCGGCCTAGGAGGGCGCTAGGGCGGCGGACGTCGATTTTTCTCTACTCAAGCTTCCTGTAGGGCGCCCAAGCTTCGTGCGGTTTCCCCTTTTTTCCAGGTCTTTTTGAGCTGTATCTCCTTAGCACTTTATCTCTACTTCCTATATTAACTCATTTTCTATCAAAACAAAGGGAATTAGTCATAAAATCATCAAATTCAACCTCAACTCTCTTATTCACACAACTTAATGAAAAAGCATGAGTCCAAGCAAGTTTCTAAGTCAAAAAAGGTGCATTTAGTATCAAAATTACATCACAGATAACAGTATTTTAAGCCGTTATCAGTCACCACCATCTCAAGACAACTTTGGTGACAATAATGATGCTTAAAGTATGCTTTTCCAAATTCAAATGCAATTATGCATATCAAATTCCATAAATAGAAGCAAAGGTACATAATAATTTTAAAAAATCAATAATAATCAGAATCCTAATTTGAATGTAAAGCATGTTCAAAATCATAATCTCAATCTCAAAAGAAAGGAACAATGAGCTCAACTAACTTACTTCAAATTGAAACTTCTTTTGGTAGACTAAAACAAGATCATAATACTTTGTTAATGATTGATGCAAGATAATATATAATTTTGCAATATATCTTCTTTAGAATCTTCCTAGTTCTTTATAAAGAAATACCAAAATACTTTCCATACTTACCATAAAAAACAAGGATGATTTAGAATGATTCTTCTTCCAAAGCATCAAAACATCAAGTCCATACAAACTAACTTGTAGGATAAAAATGCATTTGTGTGATTTTCAATATGTTAGTTCCAATTGTCATCATAGGCATTAATATGTCCAAATGCATTTGTACCAAGAGGCCATTCCAAAGCGGCTTTAATAATTCTATGGTGGTCTGAAATGATGAGACAACATGCACAATTCACCCTAAACAACCAAGACAAAGGGCGCAACCTAAAACCACAATTTCCACCTATGAATGATAACAAAATAAGTGTGAACACTATCAACAAATTTGTGATGCAAACAATTATTCAATTAACATCCTAAACATTGTTCAACTGAAAATTAAAAAAGAACATACGAAACATGTTATGCCTATTCATGTTAATGTCATTGAAAACAACACAATAGCTTCAATTTCGACAAAATGCACACAACATTGGGGATTCAATTTAGACAGATTGCACAAGGGTTTCAATTTGGACAGATTGCAACAACCACAGACACAAAGAGCAAACCATAAATACATTGATACACAAACAGATTCATATACAAACAAAGAAAGACTCAGAACTTACCTGGATGGTCCGTGAGGCAGTTAACAATTTAGGGCTTCTGGATAACCACGAACTCTCCTTCGACGAAGATATAGTAAGCACGAACCTTCAACAGCAAGCTCCCAAACACACACGAATAATCCTTGACCAAGAACCCCCCACAAAGAAGCCTCAAACTATCGAGCAACACCCTTGGAACCATAATCGTCATGTCACAACACTAGCCTCCCATCGGTAGCGTATAATGATTAAGATAGTCTAGCAATGCATATTAGGTGAGTTTATTAATATCACTAGTGTAGAATTGGCTTTTAACGTCACCCCATAGACGTCAGACCACAAAATAACTAAAGTAAATTATTGATCGATGACATTTTCGTAAATAAGTTGGGCATATAGACGTCGGTTAGGAGGGGCCCCGACGTCTATAATATTATAGACATCGAGGCCCCCCTACCCGACGTCTATATGCCTGACAGGTAGGTGAAAAGTAATTTTTTTCCACCATATAGACGTTTGATTTCGCTAGTCCGACGTCTATATACGATTATAAATGTCGGTCCCCCTGTCACAGACGTCTATATGACTAACAGGGTAGGTGAAAAGTTAACCTATACGTCGGACCTGGGTCCTTGCCTAGTTCTCATGTCACCGTATTCGTTTTCTTTGCCGATTGGAATGGAACTAGGCAATGATCCAAATTCGGTTTTCGGTTGAAATGTCATAAGAGGTCCAAAAGACGCAACCTTTTCTATGACGAAACTAGCAAAGGAAGAAGGTGTGACTACGCTACCCAAAGACACAAGCTGTAGTAGACGTCGGTTAATGCCATGTCCAACGTCTATAGTGCCCTTAGACGTCGATTAAAGGCATTAACCGATGTTTATAGTGCCCTTAGACGTCGGTTTTGGTTTAATTTGACGTCTTTTATAGACGTCGGACACTATAGAGTCCGACGTCCCATTAACGTCACCCGTAAAGACGTCGGATCGGGATCTAACGTTAAAAGCCAAAAATAACAGACGTCTAAAGTCCTTTCTACACTAGTGTATATTGATTAGACGAGTCTAACAATACACATCAGACGAGTCCTTCCATACAATGATTAAGAGAATATAGGAAAAAATTACACGAGATTGTCCATACAATAATTAGATAAGTATAACAAAAAATATTATACAAGTTATTTCATTTGTTGATTAGACGAGTATAACAAAAATTATTACACAAGTCTGGGAATACATTGATTAGATAAATAAAGCAAAAGAATTGGACGAGATTTTCAATGTATTGATTAAGCAAGTCAAGTAATAGACATTAGATAAGTCATTCATATATTTATTAGGCGACTATAGCAATATACATTAGACAAGTCTTTCAACACAAATTAGATGAGTCTATTAATAAATATGAGACAAGTTTGTTCTTTTACTACTTAGATGAATCTTGCAATACACATTAGATGAGTTTATTCATATATTAAATAAATGAGTATAACAAAAAACATTACACAAGTCTAGCAATACATATTAGACGAGTATGTTCATATATTGATTATATGAGTATAGCAACAAACTATTAGATGAGTCATTCCATACATCGACTAAATGAGTCCACTAGTGCAGTAAAAGGAAACGACACCGGTTATTTTCGTCTATGCGCAACGGTTCCTAAACCGAGATATATACAGGCGAGGCAAAAAGGTCGGTTCTGAACCGAGGAAGTATGTGGGGTCTTTTGCCTCGGTTGGTTTCGAACCGAGGCGGTAGATGCCTTTTTTTATTTTATTTTTTTTTTTCAGAAAATGGGGACTTTTGTTTTTTCCAAATATTTTCTTTTTCTTTTTTATCTAGGATAGCGAAGGCTGCGACGAAACAGCCAAAGGCCACGACGAACGACTAAAGGTGGCGATGAACGGTCGAAGGCGACGATGAACGACTAAAAGCGGCGACGAACAACATACTTCACGCGAGAGAAGTAGAGACAACAAAGACAACCAACGATGGAAGCAATAGTGACGACCGGTGATGGAGGGAACGACGACTTTCAACTATGGAAGCAACGATGACGACCAACATTTAAGAAGTATAAAATTGATTTGAAGGATTAAAAAAAAAAAAGAGTGAAGAGGATGTATCTTAAACTCTTCTTCTAACGAAAAAACTAACAATTAATATTTGTCGGATAAAAGACACGTATCACTAAATAAATTGACAAGCTGAGTAAGGACACGTGCAAGTCATTTGCTCTCACCAAAACCTACTCTTAGTGAAAGCGCATTTGATACACACGATGAACCCTCTCTTACTTTTTTTAGTAACTTTTTTTCCCTTGCTATCTGACAGAGAGATTCTCTCTCTTTCACTCTATTACATTTCTATTGCTAGGAATCACGCGAAAAGATTTTTATGAATGGCCTTGTAAACTTAAGGCCTTATGTATATACCATTTGAAAACATTTTTCCTTTGTTTTCTTCATCCAGTTGAAGTTCCTGTCCCTCTATATTTGTATTTGATAGCCCAAAACAGGTAATGTAAGAAGTTCAACGCACTTAGCACACACATAAGCCAGTAAAACCTGTCTAGGTCATAGTGGTTAAGGTTGGCCCCAGATAGCCATGGTCTGTGTGAGGTATTGCCAGTGACACTATTTACTATTGATACAATCGCTGAACTTAGGTAGTATCCCACAGCCAAAGAGGCAAAAGAGAGTGATGTGGCCAACGATCTCATGCTAGAGGGTGCTTCTGTGAAGAAAAATTCTAACAATCCAGCCAAGGTGAAAAGATCAGCTGATCCAAGGAACAAGTACTGGAAAGCAATCCAAAAGAATGTGATAGGGAGTGGTTTGGTTGCATCATCTAAAAGGCCTGAGTGGGTTGCCACCCTTTTCCTTTTAACTTCAACAACAGCTGCCACTGCCATAGCCACTATAGAGAGTACTAATCCAATTCCAATTCTTTGGAGGTGAGAAATTCCCATCTCTGTTTTGGTCACTCTTCTTGCAAATGGTATGATGATGTGGTCATACACTGGTGCTAGGATCATGATGAAGAGCACTGGGAAGATTGGTAAAGAGGATGGTGGCACCTTCAGTGAACCTAGTTTGGTGTTCATTGTTGCAGCTTGTTCAACAGAGAATGTAGATAGTTGGGCCAGGCAGCAGTTTAGCATAATGGTGCAAGCAAATATGGGTAGTACTTTTAGCACTATCTTCACATCTTCAACTTGCTCCACAGTGCATTCCACTGATGAACACATTGGATTCTTTTCAAGAGCTCTATTGAGAAATTTCAGGGTATTTGTTGGGTCTTGTCTTTCCTTGTTTGCAATGCCAGCTTCTTTTCCTTCTTGTTTTCTACCCGAGATTAGATTAGAAGGGCTTGAATTCATATTCACCACTGCACTGCTAGAATTTCTATTGAAGCAGCCGCTTAGTGAAGCAGCAACTAGAACCTGCTTGGTCAAACACAGGAAGAATACATAATTCAGAGAGTGAAGATTAGTATGGAACATTAAATGAGGAAAACTAAATGGTATATATGAGACTCAAATTCGTTTTTCCTACATTTCTTAACAGTGGAAGTTTTTCTATGACTTATTTAATTTTTTTTTTCAATAAACACTTAAAAAATTATAATAATTTTTTTTATAAATTAAACTTAGATTATATAAATTGAAATCATTTTTTGAAGAACTAAAAAACTTCTAAAATATAAACATATAAATTAACTTTAACTAATAAGAAAAAATTAATTCATTTTTTTCTGATGTATATTTATTAGAGCAATTTAACTTGTCTTCAAGCTGTTTTCTTTTTTCTTCATAAATTAAAGAATTTTTAAAATCGTTTTTCTAAGTTGTTTGGTCCATCTTCTAAAAGAAAAAAAAAATAGGGCAACAGCTCCTTCTAATAACCAAGGATATTGATAAATATAAGTTATTATTATTACCTTGAAAATGGTTGTGAGTGGACTTCCAGAAGGTATCTTGCTCCTATAAGTAGCAGAGCCTGCCAAGAATACAGGGATAGACAGAACTATACTTATAGTAGCGATTCCAAAACCCCATTCCCACCCTTTGTTGTCTTCAACCCACACTACAAATGTAACTGCAATAAGGGCACCACAAGATAAGCAAAAGACAAAGTAGTTGAAGAAGGTTGATCTTTGCTTTCTTCCAGATGGGGTAGCCTCATCAAATTGCTCAGCACCATGTGCAGGTAATGACCCCTTAATTCCTCCAACTCCAAGAGCCACCAAATAAAGTCCAGCATATAACATTGCTGCTTTCCCACCACTAACTTCATGGCATGGAGTTCTTGGATCACATGCTGGAGGCTTCAGTGAACGCACACGAGCTTGTACAGTCAGTATAATCAATCCCTGCACGCACAATTTCCTATTCCCTTAGCCATGTACAGTGCTCAAGATAATTAACTATAAGGATCTTTCCTTTTACTGATAAGAAAATAGTTGTACATAAATTATACAGTACGAAAGAATCTGAGAAAAGGTGTACAGACACATAAGAAAAAAAATGGTATAGAAACAGTATGCTATAAATTTATTGCATGGACATATATATAACATATAAATAGTTACTGTTTGCACGTATGAACATGGAATTTTAAAAGTCAAACATATAAAAGACTAGTACAACGTGTACCATTTCTAAAATGTGAGCAAATAAGGAAGTGTCGACATCTGTTTGATGAAAATTAGCCACGTAAGTGGACCAAGGCCATGTGCTCAACCCCACTTCAGCCCCTGGACCGTATAGCCTAGAAAATGACTTCTTGTATTACTCTATCAACTACAAATCATGATACGTCACTTTGAGATTTTGGCATCTTAATAATAAGGTATATCTTCCATATACAGTCCTATAGCATGCGATATTTTGCAGCTCTCACAATGTAACTGTCAAAACGACATCTTTGGTTTCATGAAACTTCTCTGGCTATACCCGAGGTTGGCCATGTTAGATTGTTTGATCACAAATATCTTGAATCGGTTATTTCCTTTTTACCTACTTTCAGCCCCACAATGATCAGTCCAATATCATAAATAACGTGTTAATTAGTATACGTTGGCCTTTAATTGCACCTCCTACAGTTTTTTAAGTTCCAGAGGATTTGACTTTGAATTGCGTGTTAGATAAGCCTTGGTATGGGACGATAAACTAAGCAATAAATAACTAAGAGCATAATAATACCTATTCAATAGAAATATAAGTATGTATGTATGAAATAAGTGTCCTTGGTTATTAGCAGTGATGGCGTACAGAGAAGGGCATGTGTTTATGAGAAAGCCAAAACGACAACAGATGTTACTTTCCATGTTCAAACATGACCGAACGAAATCTCTATTTATCAAACATGTGGCAGTGGCACAAAAACATAGGGTCCTAGGCATTCTCAAAGAAATTATTTATACGTTGCATGAGAGATGCATATATAAATAGCTGGGTCCACCTCTATCTTTAAATTAAATTAATTTTCTTCTGACTTTCTTTTTTCTAATGACACCAACAATAGTAAACACATATGAGAAGAAAAAAAAGAGAAACAAAACTCCCCCACCAACATTATTGTTATTTTGTCTCATACACTCTTATGTGTCACAAGCCACTTTTTTGTTTTTCTCACTGCCACTGTTTGTCTTTCTTAGCCACCACTGGCAGTAGATTTCTTACACAATTTGGAGTTCAAGGTTAGCGTTGTACCAATGTGAGGAGATAAAAAGCTACCCATATGCTTTTCTTTTCTTTCTTTTTCGCTCTTTCCCTTTCCCAGTTGGTGCTGCCTTAAAATATGATTCTTGACTATGGCCAGTATCTAAGTGGGCGTTCGCTCATGCAATTCATGAGGTTTTCTGTGACCAAGTGCGCGAACGGATGCAGCAAAAAGAAAGCGAATCAAAGGGGAATAGATTAGACAGTTTTCTTTTTAATTAATTAATCGTTATTTTTTTCAAATAATTGACATCTTTCAATTCTATTATCGCGATTTGGTTGCATCTTGCAAGTTGTGTTTGCACTTTGCAACTTGCGAATTGACTCAGATTCTGGTTAAGACACACATCAGACGCTTGCTCTTTAAGGAACCCAATACTAATCACAACTCAATCTCTTCTGTCCCCTTCCCTCTTCTCACTCTTCCTATTCAACAACCATTCTACAGTGCGAAAGGGAAAAAAACAAATGCAAAATTAAGGTACATAACACCAGATTGTGCTGCTGCAAGAGAGAGAAATGGTACTCTGAGATGGTGGAAGATACATACCAGGAATTCAATCACTGCGCTGATCAGATATATCTGATAAGTTGTGAAAAAAGCATCAGACAGAAAACCTCCAAGGAGGGCAAGGAGGAAAGCAGTTCCCATGAAATTTGTGACATTGTTGGCAGATTTTGAAGGGGACATATGCATGTACTGAATCATGTACAGCACCAAATTGCTTGCATTGGCTAGATATGCCAGATTCTCCAATACCTCCACCACTGCAGAAACACAAACACGCACACTTACAAATTAGTGCCGACACACACACACACGAAGGATAACAAACAACCCACTTGGACTAGTTTTAGCACCAAACCAACCCAATTTATCACACTCACAACAAACACATGCACACATCATATAAACCATTTAATGATAGAGAGATGGGATCAATTTGGGACAACACACCCAAAACGAAGGAGGCTGCAAGCATGCCACCATGGCGGCCTCTGACAGCAGGCTTGTTCCTCCAATTCACATAACCTTCCCATCTGGTTATCTGGTTTTGTTCCATTTCCTATATACAAGAAAATCAGAAAAAAAAAAGTAAATTAAATTAAAATTATAGATGAAGAGCAGCATGTGATATAAATTAAGTGAGGAGAAGAAAAAAGGCACCATGATTCTGAGTCTCTCTCTTTGTATTTTGTTTTTGGTTTGAATCTGTGAGAGAGAGAGAGAGAGAGAGAGAGAGAGAGAGAGAGAGAGTTAGGGGAGAAAAAGAAAGATGGCTGGTGGAGGATTTAAAGGGAGTGGAGAAGGAGTAAGGAAAGGAGCAACTTGGGCAGAATGGTCTAGACACTGCTCTTCAACTATTAATAACAAATTGACTTTATTTTCTTCTATACACTCTTTAAGTAACGTATATTTTCGCATTTTATAAACTCTTTATTTAATAATAAATACATCACATCTCTTAAAAGAAGCAATAAATACACCAGTTTACTTCATTATTGTTAAATTCATTGTCATCTATTAATTTAAATTCTATAAATTTTTACTTAAAATATTTTTACAATTTTTTTTAAAGATGTCGAATTTTAATTAGAGCGAAAAATAAATAACATTTGTATATAAAATTATGACAAGTATTAAATAAATATTTTTAATGAGTTTATATGGATAATGAATACGAGTACGAGACTGATGAGTTAGAGTATTTTGATATTTAATCTAAGAGTCTAAGTTATTCATTAATAATTATTTGATGAATTTTATTTAAGTCTTCTTTTTAAATTCAAATGATTAAATAAAATTATCAAAGAAAGATATATTAATTATGGAATAATTATTCAAAATTTTAATTCATAATTTTTTTTATTTATTTAATTTATTTTACTAAAGATTAATTTTTTAAAGTTTATATTTTGACATAACTCATTTTTTTTAAAGATTAAATTTTTTTACATTAGTATTTTATTAAATAATTTGATTTCAATTGTATTTAAGAATTATTATTTTTATCTAAATTTATATTTAAATTTTTTTAATAAGTTTATTTAAGATTTAAAAATATTTATAAAAATAAAACTTTAATTCTTATACTTATAACTCAGGTTCTTAAATAAGATTTTGAGTCATATAAAGATGTTAGTCTTTAAAATTTTATAAGAATAAAATTTTAATATGATTTACATGAGTCTAGACTTCTTTTATTTAGTTTTTTATGTTATTTATCTGTCGTGCTTTTAGAATATAATAGTTTTGATATATTAAAGAATTTTTTCATATATTTTACAGTAGAAATTAAAATAAGCAATAACAAAATTAAAAAAAAAAAACTCAAAAAGAAAATTCAAATTTGATTTTTACCTTGTAGATGCTATTTTGTTTTCTTAATGGAGATGCTATTATGTTTTTTAAAAAAGTAATTCAAGATTTAAATTTTAGTAATATATTTATATTTTAGTGTTGCTATTAATTGCACTTAATTTCTTTTTCGTTTTTCTTTATCTATCATCATTTTATTATTATATTTTTTGCGTTTTCTCTTCTCAGTTGTTTTGTTGTCTCTCTCTCCTGTCATACGCGACAAAATTGAAGTATGCATTTATTTATCATTTACTATATAAACTTTTCGGTTATATTATTTCTCTTTCTTCTTTTTCTTTCTTATTTCTATAAAACTTTAGAAAAAAAAAATGACATTTCGTTTTAGTTTCTTTATGCTTACGGATAATGAAATGAAATCATTTATAATTCTTTATTATTCGAATTTTTCTATGCTAATTAAAAAAATATTAACCATGAATTTTAAGATAATTACTATAAAATTGAATAAACTTATCGTAAATTCCTTTTAAAAATGTTTTCATATATTCGACAATTGGTGATTGAATCATGAACTTCTTTTCCTGTCAATATATTTAGATTAAATTCCTATTCTTATTGAGTTAGAATTATATATTTAATCAATTTGATTCAAGTGCATATATTTGTTTCTTTAATTTTATAGTACGTTGTTTTTTATTTTTTAAATTAATAAAATGTAACTTTACCATCAATTATGCTCTATGTAAATTACTTTTTACACTATAGCTTTGAAATATGAAATTAGGAAAAAAAATAGCCAATTATCACTAGTACAGTCAGGAGAAACGACAACGGTTATTTTTGTCTATACGCAGCGGTTTTTGAACCGAGACATATCCAGGCGAGGCAAAAAGTCTAATACTTTTGGCATCGGTTGAGAACCGAGGCATAAAAGGAGCGGATTTTGCCTCGGTTCATCCTTAACCGAAGCAGTAAAGTTTTTGGTTTTTTTAATTTTATTTTCGTAGGACTTCATGCCTCGGTTGCCTTGAACCGTGACAGTATGTCCCACTTTACTGCCTCGGTTGTAGCTGGAACCGAGGCAGAAGACTTTTTTTTTTCTCATCCGCAAGACTTTCTGCTTCGGGTGTGACCATAACCGAGGCCATAAGTGATCTTTCTACTTCGGTTATTACCTGAACCGAGGCATATATCCTTATTTTTTTTTTCAAAATGAGGTCCGTTTCTGCAACATTCCCAACCACAGAAACAGACCTGCATATATTTTTATAGCCAGAACAGTCCAGAATGATGTAGAAACGTATATTTTAAATGAAAATTATATTAAAACATAAATATATTGAATGAAATCATAAATCAACTTCACAAATCAATCCAATGTAATCATAAATCAAGTTTCAAGCATAAATCAATGCAATGTACAAAGTTAAACTTATAATAATGTAGAAAAGCATAAAACAACTTAGAAACATAAACCTAGAAACATAAACTTAGAACTTACTACATCCTAATATCTACTACATACTATTATATAAATGAATTACATATTTAACAAGTGTTTTCCTCACAAGTTGAATTGACTTCTCTGGAATTGGAGCAGTCTTATTAAATCTCTGCATAAAACACAATGATTTCAATTAGTGTATATGAAATCCAAACTATAGAGAAAATAAAGTTCAAACCTAAATATTACCGTTTCCCATCCACTGGTGTAATGTGCACGAATGATGGTCATCATCCAAAACATAACGTAGTAACCACATTCATATGACCCCATTTGTCTATTACACTACAATATATCATCATAATTATAAAATGTTAAGTAACATCATTTGAATGGAACCAAATGTAACAAAGTATGGACTAAAATACCAAACCTTAAGGGCAACCCATGCAAGCTTTTTAGCTGTAGTAGTAGATCTCCCAGATAACATCATATGTGTTGCAAGGGAACTATTAAAAAAAATTCCTTTAGCATACATTTATATAACAAAAAATTCGAAACATTGAGATTCTTACCAATCTACTACATGTCTAAGAGGGCTGGAAGGAGACTTCTGCAATGAACAAAACCAGACAGCAGTGTTCTCCGGTATGGAGATCACAAGTAGCTGCCAATGACACCTGAAATTGGTAATAACTTATGAATCATATACCAAAATTAATAAATGAATGTGTTGAAGTTAACAAACTTCACTTACCCATGTATATAAGGGAGAAAATATATCTCCTTCCCCATTCCAAAGCAGGTGGTGATATATGTTTGGATATCATCAAATTTATTTCTTTCATGAGTCATAGAGGGGTCAATGAACCCATATACATTGTTGAACCCCTTCTTGTTACTAACATCAAACATATGCCTAAAATGAAGAAATAATCTAATATAAGTAAGTTGAGAAAATAGAATTATATAAAAAAGTTTTCATAAACTTACATCATCCACAGCTGAATGAGTGTAATATTAATTTCTTCTCTACCCGACGCAAGCTCCCTAACATCTTGATGATGCAAGTACAATGGGATCTGAGCTTCTCTTCCAAATGTAGTAGAATCCCAGTGTACATTCATCGGCACATCTGAAATGATTTTAGCAAGCTCATCTAACGCACCAAGAGGGTCATCCTCAGATAAATGAGTCTTCTTCGGTGTAGGACTTCCCTCTTGACCTATCTGCTGTTAAATGCAAAAATGGTTATGTTATAACGTTAATTAGAAGTAAATATTAAAATTGGGGGAATTCTTGATCAATAATTTTCCATTGCTTTGAATCAGTTGGATGACGAAGCAGCCCATCAGTTGTTCTCTCATCTGCATGTCATCTTAGGTTTTTAGCGTCTTTGGGATTCGCGAACAAACGCTTAAGTCTAGCAACTAGTGGAAGGTACCAAACTACTTTTAAAGCAGAACCATTCTTTTCTGTGTGACCACCATCTTCACCGTTGTTTTTTGACTTGTATCGTGATAACCCACATTTTGGACATTTTATCAAAACTTCATTCTCATTCCTATATAATATGCAATCATTCGGACATGCATGTATCCGTTTATACTCCATACCCATCGGGCAAAGAATTTTTTTTGCATCATAATTATGAGTGGGTAACGTATTTCCATCTGGCAGCATTTCATTCAACAACGACAACAATTCTGTAAAACTCTTATCACTCCATCCATTGCTCGCCTTTAAATTCATGAGCCTTAACACCGCTGACAACCGTGTGAACTTAGTTGAACCCGCATACAAAGAAGTCTTCGCATCAGTGGACATCGTTTCATACACATGCGCTTGGGCAAAAGCTTCTGCGCCAACGTCGCGGAACATGTCTTCTAAGTTGTCTTCTTCCGGTCGATCTTCCATATCCATGGTGGAATCATATACATTTTCAGTTGGACAGACAGTTGGAAAGTCTGTTGTCTCGCCATGCCATATCCATGTTGTATAACTTCGTATGAAACCATCACAGATAAGATGTTCCCTAATATCGGTTGCATTCAACTTCCTCCCATTCAAACAGTTCACACAAGGACATCTGAACTTGACTTCATCATCACCACTTGTACTCGCATTACGTTGCGCAAACTCTATAAATTCTTCTACCCCTCTCTCGTACTCAGTGCTGATGCGTGGTAAATTAATCCACCCTCGACCCGTACGCATGTTTACTGAAATTGTTTACATAATTTCAATAATCTTGAATGATCACTTTGATAGTGTTTGTATTCAAGGTGTGACCCTATCCCATTCAAGAAGATTCACTTTTTTTAGTTTATTAAACATATCAATTTTAAACAACATATCTAAAATTTCACGAAATTTTGCCAGCATTTCGCATTGGTCTTCAAGTTACACGAAATGAAAGTGATTATAAATCACAATCAAATATGCACCCGAAGATCAATACAAAACACAACTGCAAGATTTCATGAAATTTAAGACATGTATATTAAAATTAATATGTATTAATAAACTATGAAAAAGTTATTACTCTTCTTAAATTGTCCAACCGGACAATTCAAGATTCAATACATGTAAATTATTATTGCTATCTCCTCTCTATTCATTTTTAAAACATACATTTGTTAAAAAAAATCTGGAGATAGTAACTAATTTTTGTATTGAATCTCAAACGGGAAACTAAGGCTAATTCTCAACAAAAGTATATATTCAAACAAACAAATAATTTCATATACAATATACAATATATTGAAGCAAACAAATAATTACATGTTAATATTAAAAGGAAAATTTTAAGGATAGAAACCTGGGAGCGTGAAAGTCGGTCAACTACGAAAATGTTCGCGTATAAAACCTCACCACAACAATACAATATTTACACAAAAACAAACAACACATTAGTTAGTTTCATAGTTTATAACCTTAAAGTTTATTTCATCACAAAATAAACCATTTTAATCGAAATATTCCTAGTTCCTATACTCTAATTCAAAATTATACATCAATTAACATCAACAACCAATTCAATCCTAACAAGTCAAAATTATATAAAACCTATTTCAAAATTATATAAACATAATTCAAAATTATATAAACCTAATTCTAAATTATATAAACATAATTCTAAATGATATAAACCTAAAAAATAAATAAACCAAATATAAAAAATGTACCTGGAACGAGAAAAATGGTCACGGAGGAAGCCGCCACCGATGTGCACCGCGTTTCAGCGCGACGTCGTGCGGCAGGGCGTCGTACAACAAGAGCGAACCAGAGACAGCGGCGGACCAGTGACGGTGCAGCGATGGTGGTTCAGTAGGGGCGGTGCTACGGGCAACCCAGTGCAACGACAACAACAATGGAGCACCAACGCGAAAGCAATCCAGGTAGAGGCAATGGAGGGCGGTGCAACAATAGAAAGAAATGGAGTTGTTCTGTTTCGCGGTGCAACGAAGAAAATGGAGGGCGGTGCAACGAAGAAATGGAGGGCGGTGCAACGAAGAAAATGAAGGAAAGAAGCAAATCTATTGTGCGACAAACGGGCTTTGTTTCGCGCTGAGAAGAAGAAGATGAATGTGCTGAGAAGAAGATGAAGTTGTTTTGTTTCGCGGAGAAATTTAAACATGTTACTGCCTCGGTTCTACACCTAACCGAGGCATAAACACAAGCAAAGGCATCGGTCCTCCAAAAAATCGAGGCCCAAACCGTGCACATCAGAGGTTGGAAGTCCAAGGAGCAGAGGTTTATGCTTCGGTTTTTATCAGAACCGAGTTAGTAGCACCCCGTAATGCCTCGGTTTTCTTTAGACCCGAGTTAGTAGCTGCTGGCAGGTTTAGCAGGTGGCAGGTGTGGCAAGTTTGCAGCAGAGTTATATGCCTCGATTTTTCCCAGAACCGATTTAGTAGCCCCCTTTAGGCATCGGTTTCTGGGCAACCGAGTTAGTAGCTCCCAGCAGAGGTTGGATGTCCCATCAACTGTTAGATGGAGCATGTCTGGACAGAGTTATATGCTTCGGTTTCGCGTAGAACCGAGTTAGTATGATGTTTTAGACACCGGTTTTTGGGCAACCGAAGCATATACGTTAGCTATATTTACGAATCTGCCACCGCGCTTTTATACGCTTCGGTTTCGCTTAAACCGAAGCGTATATTGCGTTTTCTAATCCCTTTTTTTTACTAGTGTATCTAACACCAAAGAAGAGTTAATCATGAACAATTTGATCTCTGAAAGAAGTTGACAGATCAAATAATCAAGTTATAAAAATCATTACATATATAACTCAAGTTGACAGATTTGAAGAATTTATTAATAAAATTTAAAGCAAATGAATTTCCATATAAAACTCATTTACAGGAAAAATTAAAAATTACATATATACATACACTATTAATTATAGGTTTACTTACTTATTAAAATTTATTCTTTAATTTTTCTTATTTAATTTAACTATTAATTAATTTTTCACAAATAGACCTCTTGGACTTAATTCAAACTACAAAAATGTCACCGCGCTTTTATACGCTTCGATTTCAGTAAAAGCGAGGTGTATATAGCGCATTAAAAAGATTTTTTTTACTAGTGTATTTTAATTGCTTCATTAGTGTCACTACACCACCTTGATGTGGTTGAGCCAATCTTCCTTAACTTGTTGAATGTTTCATATTCATGTATCATGTTTTTATAGTTCAAGAACATACACATATAGTTAAGCAACAATTTTGTCATTTTTTTGTGCAAGAAACTACAAAACATTTTTTTTTGTCATAATCAAAAACTCATATGTGAGATATGTGTTTAGCTACATAGCTCCCTCTATCAACAATTGTGTTACTTAAGTCTTGTGTTATTGAAATAAGAGCATTTATTATCATGTATTAAACTATTTTAATTGTTCCATTAGTGTCACTACGCCACCTTGATGTGGGTGAGTCAATCTTCCTTAACTTGTTGAATGTTTCATAATCATGTATCATGTTTTTATGTCATGAATGATTTATTATTCATTCACATAATTTTAGTTTATTCAATATTCTGTCACATCAAAATTAGTTGTTGATTAAAAACTAGGTGAAATTCTTCATTTTAATGCTTCAAGTAGTCATAAAAGACAAAGATGTATTAGATAGATTGTTCCAAGAAAAGATTCAGAAAAAAATTTTGCCTAGTGCACACATGATTGAAAATAGAAAATGAAATTTGTCAAAAGTTAGAAATATTTATAACGTCACACTTTTATTGTCTGGTACTTCATATCCAACTACTAATATTTTCTTCCCAAAGGAATGTCAAATTAAGTTGGCTTTGATGGAATGACTTCACTCTCCCATATCCAACAAATGCTTTAATTTATGGTTTTAAAATTTGACAAGTATTGAGGTGTCATCAGTGGGGTGATGGCTATAGGTATTGTGTTAGACCCTAGTTATGAAATTGATTTGTTGGATTATTTTTTTTTCCAAGATATATAGAGAGGAATCTGATTGTGAAATTGAAAATTTGAAGATTCTTTGTAAGGACTTGGTAAGAGAGTATGAAATGAACATGAAAGGTAATAAGTTGGTTTCTTCATGTCAAAATCAAAACATAAATGTATACATTGCATGTTTAAAACACTTTGGCATATGTCAGCATTATTTGATAAAATCATCGTTAGAAGACAAAGCGTTTGATATGTTATATTTAGATTATATGATCTTTTAAATGCTTGTTTCATAAAGTTGTCTAGGTTACAATGCATCATTTAGTTATGTTGTAGAAAAGCTAACATTTAGACGCTTTATCATTTTGTTAAAACGTTATATCTTTTGTTCAAGCGCTATGCTGATTAGCCACTCTATTAGGAGTTCTATAGCATTTGACACTTTTTATGTCATTGCATTAGATGCGTTTGAAATATTAGAAAATGATATATCATTTGATGACATTTAACGCGTTATACTAATATCTTAGATGATTCGTTTTGTCAAACGTTTAGTGGCTCAACAAGCTTGTATATCAAATCTTAAGAATCAGTGTTTAACTCAACGTTTACTTTGATTATGTTTCCATTATATCATATGTTGTTTGTTGTTGTACAAAATTTACATAAAACACTACATTCGTTATAAATGATTCTCTCCTTCAATACTTTGGATAGACAATTACATTTGATAAACATTTATTTCATTTAGCATATTTAAATGTTAAACGCTACTTTCTATAAATCATATTTCGTTGAGTATTGTTTATTAAACTTCAAAACATGAATATAAAAATATGTGGTTTGATAAACTAGTATAAAAGTATTGAGTATCTATTTTTCCTTGATCTTTTATTTGGCATATTATAGCCATTTCAATTGACTTAAGAAATAAGGAAAAGTTAAAATCAAATTTTGAAAACTTTTGATATATTGTCTTATATTCATTTACATACCGTCTAATAGTGCTTATATAGATGATACAAGTGAAAAGCTGCAAAATATTTTAAACACATTATACCCTTTCTTGTTGTATTTTTTCCAATTTTTTCGATAGAGTTATGTGCTTATTTTAATGTTGTTTGGGTTTATGATTTTACTAATTGTGACAATTTTTTTTTTCTAAAAGGATCTCTGATATACAGAAAGAGTAAGAAATAAGATATTATTTATCATTGCTTTACTATATTTGAATAGTATGCTATGACTCTAACTACTTTTGAGATAATTAGTTAAGTTGGCTTCTTCCTTATATGAGTGTTTATCTTTTTTTTTTTACTAATTAACTTCTGTATATAATGATAATAAGAGTGCTATTCAAACTACTCATAACTCAATCTTTCATGAGAGTGCAAATCATATTGCAATTTTATTATCATTTCACTCATCATTATCTTTAACATGGAATCATTACATTGTCTTTTTACTCGTCAATTCAAATTGTTGATTTATTTACAAAAATTCACTCTTTAAACATTTCATTTTTTTGACTGAAAAACTTTTGATATTTCATATTAATTCATCATGCGTTTGAGGAAATATTATATGGTATGACGATAGTTTAATACTTTTGTTATTGTTATATTTATATCTTTGTTGTGTCTTATATCTTTACACACTCTATTAGAACTAATATCATAAATATTGTTCTCTTCCTTTTCAAGTGTCATGTTTTTTTATTACTTTTATCATTGGTCTTGATGCTCGGTAGTGAATAAATGTCATTTTCATTATAATTAAATAATAAATATACTTATATCTACCAAAATATTCTCTAAATAGTTAATTTTAGAAAAAATAAAATAAAATCTAAGCTCTTATAAGATACCGCATGTCACTTGATAAGTTTAGATAAATACCTTTTATTATATGATATTTTGATTCTTGAGAGCTTCAAGCTCTTAAATATACAAGTAATTGAATTAAAAATTTATTTGATTAATATGTTCTATAATTCAAAAAATTATTTAAATAATTTACATACAAATAAATAAACAACTCCAACATATAACTCGGCAAGATAACTACTAGACGAATAATTTTTACAGAATTCTTTTTCACCATTTTAAAAAAAATTTTCTTCTTAATATTACCGTACTGAATTAATCATATATTCCATAAATAAAAAAGGAGTTGTATGAAAATGTTGTATATAAATACAAATTTCTTAATGAAAAATATCTATTAAGTCACATGTACACAGTTATTCATGTTTGATGCTTGCTTTGTCACAGACCTATATATGTAGGTGCATGCTTTGTCTTTTGTATACGTAGCTAACGAGCAACTTAATAAAATTATTGTGTTTTGGCTTTCATGAATTGCATGTCAATGAAACAAGGACTTGCTTTTCGGCCTTCGCCAACAATTTGACTGGGTCACTAGAAAAAGGGTGAGCATGGCATAGGTCCTTACCTCATCATCTTCCAAACCCTAAAGCTGAAACTGACATATGTGCATATCATACAGGGCTTGTTTTTTTAGTGGATTTGAAGAGATCTGAGAGAATTTGAAAATAAATTTTTTATCGTTTATTTAAGTAATTTTGGAAGTAAATAAGAGTGAATTTAGAAATAAACTTTTTTAATTTGTCACGTTAATACAATTTTATACTAATTTTTATAAATTTTATTTCCAAATTTACTCTCATTTACTTCCAAATTCACTCAAATAAAAGACCAAAAAAATCCTCTCAAATCCACTCTCTCAAATCCATCAAAAGAAAGCGTCAAGGAATTCACACCAACGCTTTTCAAAAAACTTCAATGCAATTCCCGAACTTTCTCCTCCAATCATATCTTATTCAATTCCACTATTTTTTATTCTGTTTATTTCACTGCCTTAATCAATCATCCACACTTCCCCACACATCAACATCATTATATTCATCTATATATACACAAAAAAATAATTTTATTTTATCAAATTAAAACTTCGTACTCTATTAACGAATTCAAAATTTATTTATACATAATTTTTAAATTATTATATTTAAACAAACTCTTTTAAAATTTTCTGAACAAGATTTTCTTCAGGAACATATTACATATTTTTATTTTACTTTTAATTATATTTTAAAATTAAAAAAGAAAACTATCCGAATACTAAAATTACGCACATTTTAGCATCACGACAATTTAATGGGAAACCATTTACATCTTTCAATAACATATTATTCTAAAAATCACCAATATTTGTTGTAAAACTCTATACATAGAGGTTTGTAATTACCTCCAAAACACACACTTTTCTCTTATTCTTCTTTCTCCCTTAATTTCTTCCTTCTCTCTTTTCTTTCTTATAACACATCTTACGTTTTTTTTTCTATTATTTTTGGAATTCTTTGCTATTTTTTTTATATCTTCAAAAATTTTCGTGAAGTCTGTGTTATATCATGGAAGTTTTGCGCAACACCATGCGGAGAAGTCATTCAAAACAGTGGATCTATATGTTTTGAAAAAATTTTGTTCGTAATTTTTATATTTTTTTGTTAGCATTTTGTCACACTTGAGGACTTATCGTTGACACCAACAACCCAAACCTAAAGAATCAAAACATTATTTCTGGAACTCAAATGGCATTCACAAAACCTTTTCTAGATGTGTCGAAAATCGAAGTCTTCTCTAGTCAGAATTTATAGTGTTGACAAAAATTTGTGTCTATCCTTTAGACATGTATGGATTCATTTATTCTCTTTCATCTCCAAACTCAACTTTATTCTCCCTTTAAATTCAAAACAAGTTGAAGATTGGATTCATGCAAATAAGGTATGCCGACATACTTTACTTAATGCACTTTCTAATGATTTGTTCGATGTGTATTTTTTCTATAAGCAAGCAAAAGACATTAGAGATTCATTGCTTCTCAAATACACTCCTAAAGATATCGTCATATAGAGGTTCATCATTAAGAACTACTATTGTTGGGAAATGATTGAAGACAAGGATATAAAGTCTCAAATTAATGAGTACTACAAGCTGCTTGAAGATATCAATACGGAGACATTCTTTTACCGGATGGATTTGTTTCAAGATTTATAATCGAAGAATTATCACTTCCAGAGCTCATCACACACATAATTATTGAAGATACCAACAGAAAAGAATGTGCTACTACAAGGGCCAAACTTTGTTTGCAAAAGCAAATATGGTAAAAGACAAACTTGCTCCAAAAAGATACGAACACAAACTTGATCACAAAAGAAATAGTTTTCAAAAATCTTGTCCCAACGGATCTAACCCCACTTTTAAGAAGGAAAGAAAATTATTCATGTGTGAAAAGTTAGGCCATCATGAACCTCAATGCAAGCACATAGCAAGAAATGACAATCTTCCTAGGTCAAATATAGTTGAAGGAGATGATATTATTGTTGCGTCGTTTCTCAAGTAAATTTGATGACCAATGTGAGCAAGTGGGTGGTAGACTGTGATGCTACTAGGCATATCTATACACACAGAAGTGTCTTTACCTTCCACACTAGTGTAGGGAATGAAGAAGAACATGTTTACCTTGGTGATTCCAAGACAACTCTTGTTCTGGGAAAATGGAAAGTGCTACATATGTCATCAATCAGAGTTAATTTAATATTTGTAGCACTACTGGGGAAAGTGTGGGTTAAAGTGAATTTGACAAGATTGTAATAACAGAAAATTATGTTTTGTGGTAAAGAGATATTGTGATCAAGGTCTCTTTGTACTTTACATTTTTCAAAATATTAATGAATCTTGTTCTTGTGCTTATATTGTTGATTCATATGACATGTGGTATGCTAGATTTGGATATGTGAATTCCTCATATGTTATTAAATTACAACGACTAGGATAAATTAATATGTTTGATAAATAGAGTATTAAATGTGATATATGTGTATAATCTAAAATAACCAAGAAAACCTATTACTATGTAGCCCGTCAAACAAAGTTGTTAAGGTTAATTCATAATGATCTAGCTTATTTAAAACAAACCATGTCTAGAGGCGATAAAATTTATTTTGTAAGCTTTATAGATGATTATTCTAGCTACATCAAAGTGTATGTAATCAAATATAAAGATGAAGCCTTTTCAACTTATAAAGCAAAAGTAGAAAATCAACTAAATAAGAAAATTAAGAGGTTTAGATTAGATAGAGGTGGTGAATATGTACTGTTTAATGAATTTTGTGTTAGAGAAGGTATTATCCATGAAGTAACCCCATTATATTCACCTGAGTATAATGGAGTAGCCGAGAGGAAGAATATAACTCTTAAGAAAATTATGAATGTCATACTTATTAGTTCTAGTGCACCTACTAACCTTTTGGGAGAAGCCTTACTTACTACATGTTTTTTACAAAATAGAACACATAATAAGAAAACTAGTAAAACTCCCTATGAGTTGTGCAGATGTTATCAACCTAACCTTAAATATCTAAGAGTGTGAGGTACCTAGTTAAGGTGATGTTACTCAATTCTAAGAAAAGGAAAATAGACTCTAAAACCTTTGATTGCATGTTCTTAGGCTATGTTGATCATAGTACTGCTTATAAATTTTTTGTTCTTAAAAGTGATATGCTTAAGAGTAATTTTATAGTGGAGAAAAAAAAATGCTAACTTGTTTTACATGTTTTTCCCTTAAAGGTTAGTGAGACGTCTGAACTTGTTAATAATCATAATAATGATGTCTTGAGTGATGATTTGAGAAAAAGTAAAAGACAGAGGAAGGAAAATTCCTTTGATAATGATTTCTATATTTATCTTATTTATAATGATCCAACTAGCTTTGTAGAGGTTATTAGTGCTTATGAGGCAAAATAGTGGGATAAGGCCATTAGGACTGAAATTGAATCAATCCAGAAAAATAGTATTTAGACCTTAGTAGATTTGCGTATGGGAGAAAAATCCATTAGTTGTAAGTGAATATTTAAGAAAAATTATCACTCTGATGAGTCCATAAAGAAGTATAAAGGAAGATTAGTACCAAAAGACTTTACTTAAAAACTCAACATAGATTACTTTGATACCTTTGTCCTTATGACTAGGATTTCCTCCATTCAAGTGTTCTTAGCCTAACCGACTATCCATAAGCTAGTGATACACCAAATAGATGTTAAAACTACCTTTTTAAATGGTGATTTGGAGGAGAAAATTTATATGACTCAACCTGAAGGGTGTTTTGTACCTACGACAAAAATACTTGTGCCTACCCGCGGATAAAATCCATGATAAATAGTTAGTATCTGCAGGTATTTTCATATGCATTTATAAACGGATCGAGTGTGGGTATTATATTACTCGTACTCGCGAGTATTCGCTAACCGCAAAAAATAAAAATTTAACTTATATTTTATTAAGTTAAATTTAATTAAAATTAAAATTAATTCATATTTTATCAAGTTAAATTTAATTAAAATTAAATTTTAATTTATATTATATTTTATATTTTTTTGTAATTTTATTTTTAAAATTTATAAAATATTTTTTTAAAATATTCGCGGGTATCCTACCCGCGAGTTTTAAAATTTTCACAAGTATTTTTTAAACGAGTATCCATGCGAGTAGTTGTGGATTCTTTCGTTCGGGGATGGGTAGCGGGAAGGCACTTCCTAACCCAACTTCTTGTCATCCTTAGTTGTACCTGGTCAAGGGAATAAAGTATGCAAACTTTTAAAATCTTTGTATGGGTTGAAACAAACACCAAAATAATGACATGAAAAACTTGATGATGTGCTTCTTTGTGATGGTTTTTCACCTAATGATGTTAGTAAATATGTGTACTCTAAATCTTAAGATGGTGATTGTGTCATTATATGCTTGTATGTGGATGACTTGTTAATTTTTGGTACATGCAATGAGATTGTCGCTATAACTAAAATATTTCAAGGATCGAACTTTGAAATGAAAGACATGGGTGAAGTCAATGTAATGTTAGATGTTAGAATCATAAGGAAGAAAGATAGTATATTACTATTCCAAGAACAATACATTAAGAAACTTCTTAAGAAGTTTGGGTATTATGACTTTAAACCTTTGAGTATCCTTTATGATGCTAACTCTAAATTAATGAAAAATATATGAGAATCTATATCTCAGTCTCAGTATGCTTATATAATTGGAAGCTTATTGCATTTAATGAGCTTTTCTAAACCTGATATTGCTTATGCAGTATATACACTAAGTAGGTACACTCAATGTCCAAATTAGGAATATTGGGATGCACTTGTAAGACTTATGAGATACTTAAGAGGTTCAATGGATTATGCTATTGAATATAGTGGATTTCTCACTATATTAGAAGGGTATAATGCTGCTAACTGAATTTCTGATTTAGATGAGACAAAATCCATTAGTGATTATATATTCACACTTGAGGGTGGCACGATTACATAGAGATCAGGCAGACAAACAATTATTGCAAGATTAACAATGAAATCTGAGTTTGTTGCTTTTGAGATGGATAGTAGAAAGGCTGAGTAGTTGAAAAACTTCTTAGCGAACATTCTACTAGGAATAAACTCAACCCCATCGGTGTCAATACACTATTGTCAACACCCAATTTTGTCCGGCTAAATAAAATTCATCACAAAAATAAATTCAACACCCAATTTTCTTATCACACCCATTCTCCACATCACCTTCCACATCACCCTCCACATCACCTTCCATATCACATACATTTTTCATTTACTATTAAATTTTTTATATATTTATTTTTATTTAATTTTCTTAACTTTTGTAATTTTTCCACTTACCTTTCTTTATTATATTTTATTTCACCTTATTTTTCACCCACTTTTTATATTATTTCTTTCACTTTTTTTCCACATTAACTTTTACTATTTACGATATTTTATTTCACATACTTTCTCCATCAACTTTTTATATTATTTCTTTCACTTATTTTTCACATTAACTTTTACTATTTATTATATTTTATTTCACCTACTTTCTCCACCAACTTTTTATATTATTTCTTTCACTTATTTTTCACATTAACTTTTACTATTTCCTATATTTTATTTCACCTACTTTCTCCACCAATTTTTTATATTATTTTTTTCACTTATTTTTCTCATTAACGTTTACTATTTACTATATTTTATTTCACCTACTTTCTCCACCCACTTTTTATATTCTTTCTTTCACTTAATTTCCACATTAACTTTTACTATTTACTATATTTTATTTCACCTACTTTCTCCACCCACTTTTTATATTATTTCTTTCACTTAATTTCCACATTAACTTTTACTATTTACTATATTTTATTTCACCTACTTTCTCCACCCACTTTTTATATTATTTCTTTCACTTATTTTCCACATTAACTTTTACTATTTCCTATATGTTATTTCACCTACTTTCTCTACCCACTTTTTATATTATTTCTTTCACTTATTTTCCTCATTAACTTTTACTATTCACTATATTTTATTTCACCTACTTTCTCCACCCACTTTTTATATTATTTCTTTCACTTAATTTCCACATTAACTTTCACTATTTACTATATTTTATTTCACCTAATTTCTCCACCAACTTTCTATATTATTTCTTTTACTTATTTTCCACCTTAACCTTTTCTATTTTTCCACTCATTTTTTAAAAAAATTATATTTTATTATCACTTTCTCCATCCTTAACTCTATAAATACACATTCATTCTTCACTCCATTTTTACACACACAATTACATAATATCCATCTCTTCTCTCACAAAATCTCTTCATTCCATCCCAAAACTCTACTTCATTTTTCTCTCACACTTTACCATTTACTAATCCCTCTATACACATTACAACTCATACCACATTTCTACTCCAAGGTCATCTTTTTCACCTTCCATCTACCTCTTCTCACAACTTATTACAAGTAAGGTTTTCCTCCATTATTCAAATCCTCAACAAGGTACACATATTCTTCTCATTCCCTTTATGTATGCATTTTAATAATTTTTTTTATGTTTGTAAATTTATCTTGTTTTCTACCACATTTATTTTATTTTATGCTTTTTACATTTGTATGTAATAGATCTTTTAACTCATCTCTTCTTAAAAAAATAATTAAAAAATAAATAAATAAAACTGATAAAAAATGTAAAAATATATAATAATATAAAAAGTCGTATAAGTACTCGTGCGGTCAACCTAGTACTTATTACGCAAAGCAATAAAATGAAACAGAAAGTCATATGAGTACTCGTGCGATCAGCCTAGTGCTCGTTACGCAAAATCTAAATATTATATCAAAATACCAAAAATATATATATATATATATAATCTCCAAAAAGCTAAGAAAAATAATCAAATTTTCATGCATTTAATCTATGCCAGAACTATGTGATCCTTGATTCTCCATAAAAAATGGAGATACGTAGGAGCAAGGCAATGCCTGGTTAGGTTCATCTGCCTAAAACTCCAAAATTTTCCTCAATCATTTTCGAAACAATTTCTCAATTTTCTAAACACATTTTTCTTTTATTTGTATTGTCTTGTACACTGTTATTTTCGTGGAAAAATAACCATTTTGAAAACCACATCAACTTTGCATGTTTAATTAAAGGTACTGCTTTCAGGCAAACACTATAGGGGCTAACACCTTCCCTATGTGTAATCGACTCCCGAACTCAAAACTCTGATTTCGTAGACCATGTCTTTATTCTATGGTTTTTCCGTAGTTTTCCAGAATAAACTATGGTGGCGACTCCAAACTCTATTTTCAAAGATTTATTATTTTTTAAAGAGTCTCGCCAGTCATTCCTCGTCGCAATTCCAGTTGCGACAACTATGATTTCCAATCGACAACAATTATGATTAAAAACAAAAATTATAATGGAAAGAACATACATATACAATTGAGACACAATTTAGTGAAAACAACGGCTAAATAGTGGAACTGTTTTCATTGATTATGTGAAGTCATAATGGAATCTAACTATGATCTTAGAAACATCGAGGGGAATGAGACTTAAGCCCCTTGCAAACAAACAAGTGATGAACCCAACCTTTGTGATTAGCGATCCCATGAATAAGGTCCATGTGAGTATAAATAATTCACTTGGTAGTGTTGATAATACTAAATTGATTTCAATTATGTTCATTCCTATGGTGTGTGTTAAAGTGCTAGAGACTGCATTATTGAGAGGTTAAACTTTATAATCAAAATTTTGTGTGGTGAAAGAATTTTATTTTAAACAAAGTTTTGAATGATTTTCATATCTCTTATGGGTGGTGTATGTTCTCCAGCATATACTTGATCAAATTATCTATATAAGTGTTAAGTGAGGCCGCTTGCATGAGATCTTAGCATGATCTCTAGAGCACTCATGAATATCAAGCATGCGCATGGTCTAATAAGGATAACACGAAGGATTATGGAGGTGTATTATGATTGATAAACCTTTAACACACATCCAGTGTCCTTGGTTCATATAGTATGTTATATCAACTACACTGTGGTTTAAATTTCTCGATCTATGACTGGTTCATATAGCTTGCTATACTAACTATACTGTTTCTTAAGTTTCTCGATCTAGGACTGGTTCATATAGCTTGCTATACCAGCTCTAATGTAATACATCTTATAAAATCTAGGATTATTCTTTCTTTCTTACAATCTTTCTTTCTCATCTTTTGCAATATGTAGGGGATTTTTGTAAAATCTATGTCTTATATAGCAAAAGGTTGCTTCCAAAGATTACGGAAGAACGTTTCTTTATTATGTTAAACCACTTAGAGTCAAATCCTTGTTTGCAAGGATCGAAAATGGATTTTGTGTGAACGATTTTGACCAAAACCACAAGGTGCAAATGCAAACTGCAAGGTTCTTCCTCAATTCAAGGAGTTTTCTCCCAATGTTCTTTTTTTATTTGTTGAAATAGTTTCTGACCAGCTCCTCATGTGAGATTCTTCCTCTAATCTTGGGATGGTTGACAAACTCTATAAATAGAGGCTTGTGCTCAGCGCTAAAACACATTTTTCTCTGATTCTCATTTTCCTCTGGATTTCTTCCTTCTCTCTTTTCATTCTTATAACATCCTAGGTTTATTTTTATTTTTTTCTACTCTTTTTAGAATTCCTTATTAGTTTTAATATCCTTAAAAATTTTTGTGAAGTTCTTGTCATATTTTGGGAGCTTGTACAACACAATGAAGATAAGTCTTTAAAGACAATGAATCTACACACCTCAAAAAATCTTTATTCATAGTTTTTATTATTTTTTGTCATTGCAACACTAGTTTTCTATTTACCACCATTATTGATTTTATTTTCTTAAAAACTTGTAGAGAGTGTATATATATTTATATTATATATCAATTATTTCTACCAAAGGGAAAAAGATCTTTCATAGTTAATTAAAATATTAAATTTAATTAATGATAATATTATTCAATATTTTTTTTAAAATAATTTTATATTGTTAAAAAAATATATATTTTAAGTATAATCAATTTTTTAAAATTACTTTGTAAAGTAAAATCTATACATTTATAAACTACAATAAATAATTAGCATGCAACTCTTTTTATTTAATAAATAGAAATGGCTTTACTAAAAATTGAATTTTTCGATTGTGAATTGAGTAATATGTCCTACCCTCAAGATAATTGTGTAGTCAACAACATTTTAACTTATATAAATTTTCATATGCTCATATTAAAGATATTGAGGATGAAAAAGAAAACCTTTAATAAAAGATATTAAAAATTGAATAAATAGCCTTAAAATAGACTCCAATATGATCTTAGTCAAATTAAAGTTAATGCAATTTTGTTTTAATATAGGTTGGGGTATACATCAAACTTATTTTCGAAAGTACAATATGATTGTAATCAACGTCAAATTATGCATTGGTGGAAGGTTTTATAGGTGAAAGTATGGCGTTGAAAAAATGTACCTTATCTTTTTGTGAGAACAGTGGTTAAACCACAGCGCGCCACATTGCTGACAGAGGCAATTGCTAGCCGTATATCTTTGCCCATAATGGAGACACACAAGTATGAATCAAAGATTAAACAACGCGGTCTTCTTAACTATATGAAAGCTCTATATATATACATGCATGCATGTGTACTCTGCGAATTGTAGCATGGCACGTGTATCTGGTTTTCAAAGGTATATATAACCATTCCAAACCACCAAGTTAATGCATGGTTATTGTACAATCTATCATTGTTCATTACTTTTTATTATTTTCTGCTTTCTTTTATTTTTTTTTCATGATAACTTATTTTTTCAATTTTTAAATTAGAATAATATTGTGAACAAAATTAACAAGGTCATCTTAAAAAAAGTTGTAAGTTAATTATATGGTTAAAACTTTAGGATGATACTCATATTTGTACTTAAATTTTTTAATTCAGTCTTATTTTTCAAGTAATTTTAATTGGATTTTTATTTTATAAAAGGTGATGTAGTTTGATCTTTTGTCTTAATACATACTAATGACGATGTTAACTCAGTGTCACGTTATTTCGTGATTTTTTTTATTTAAAAAAGAAATTAGTCATGTGTGAAATGAGGATTTTGTCATGTGGTAAAGATAGTATGATGTAGTAGTGACAATCTCCTGTGTTATGATTGAAAAAAGTTTCATGTAAAATACTTCAATTTAATTCTTTTATTGTGTATTTTGTCTTAATTCAATTTTTTTTAAATTGAAATAATTTCATTTCTATTCAAATTAAGACCAAATATAACTATTATATAAATATATAATGATATTTTCATTAAAAAGACACAAACTAACACATGATATTGAGTTAATGTTATCAGTACTAATAAAAATGGATAAATTGTATCACATTTTAAAAAATGAGGATTCAATTACTTAAAACATACGAAGAACAAATTGAGATTATAGTGCAAATATAAATACCATGGAAGAATTTTAATCTTAATTATATAAATACACATAATAGTAATTATAATATTTCTATTCTTAATTAATAGGAATAAAATATACTTGTTCACCATTTCTAACTTTTCAGTGTTATCAAGAACCAACTTATACTATTCAACAATATCAAATGCTACTTTCTAATATCACTTGTACAAATAAAATTTCCAATCCAACAAAAAGATCTTTAAATATATTAGCAAACCATGTATAAATTTAAACAAAAAACATAAAACTATAAATTATCTTAAATTCTTTAGAGATTCTTCTATTGAATAAAAATCAAGTATTAGTAGCAAAGTAATAATGCAATATAATAAAAATCACATATGACATTTTTCAACATAAGAAACACTCATATAATTTGCTTCTATTAAAGATATCCTAAAAAGGTTTGATTGGAAGGTTTTAGGAAAACTTTGTTATAAGTTTAAGCTTGATGGACAAAAAATTTAAAAATAATAACTTTTTAATAGAAATATTATTATTGAATATATAATACGTTATTATTAACAAGTAAACATTACTTTTAGTGTGGATGTATCTAGAAGCCTAAGTTTATTGATTTCATTAGAGACTCATTGGCTGTACGTTATTAACATGTTTAAAGAAAAAGTCCATAGCCTATTAAAATCTTTAGGATGTAACAAGTTAGGCCGAGCTAGAGAAAAAACAATATGTTGAATCACATTAGATATAAAGGCTGTTAAACTAGACTTGGACACATAACCTAACCTAATTTAATATATTTCCAACTGTGATAATCATCCAACGAACATTTCATATTGTTTTAAGAGAAAAAATTATTTACCTTAGTTTAATAAATATATATATATATCATTCAGAAGGATAAATATAGTCCACTAATTATATTGATCTTTCATATGGTATATATTATAATCTATGTTTTCACATTTGAGCATTGAGTAGAGTCATCTTAAAAATAAATAGTCCACTAAACTATATTGATGTTCATATGGTATATATTATAATCTTTGTTTTCACCCTTGAAAATTGAATTGAGTAGAGTCATCTTAAAAAATGTTTGGAGGTAATGCAGTGAAAAATGAATTCTCCGACCATAATAATTAAAATTAAATAAATAAAAAATTGGTGTAAAATTGTGGACTTTTAAAATTTGATGGTCTTCAAATAATTGGAAGGCTTGTGGAGAGAATCTCCTTGCACATGTGGTTCAACAAACACTACAAAGACATTTAATGTACAATTATAGAAATTGGACTACAAAGACATAACCAATATGTGGAAGACATTTAATGAAGTAGATTTTTTATAAATATCACACAAAGAATGAAACAAAGTTTAAAATCATACAAAAGCACATATATATATATATATATATATATATATATATATATATATATATATATATATATATATATATATATATATATATTACTTTTAATTTCTATATAAAAAAATATAGTTCTTAGTGTGAGAGCTTCAGTCAACTTACTCTCTTCGCACATGACTTTTATATCAAGCATATCACATTTAATAATTTTATATTATATATATATATATATATATATATATATATATATAATTTTATATTTTCAAGTTTTAGATTTTGAAACATCCATCTATAATTTTAATATCTGATTCGCAATAATTTTATTACTATAACCTTCTCAATTTAAAAACATTATATTTTATTTATTAAACAAATAAATCATTCCATTTTTTATGAAAAAGTATATCTCATGTTATAATTATAACTTTTTGGAAGCGATATCTTTTTATTTTCTTTTACATTTTAAAAATTAATCTATCAAAAGTATGCTATAAATATGTAAACTTAATTGTATTGGTAAAATTTATATATTTAGAAAAACATAATTTTTTTTATGAAATTAGAAAATAAATAGACAAATGCCACTAAGCCTATCATTTCATATTTAAATTTTCTTTATTGTATGGCCATAATAAACTGTCAAAAGAAACCATTTTTGTAATGAACATTTGTAATAATATTATATCCATCACAAATTGTAAAGACATTATATTCTCAATTTAAAAACATTATATTTTATTTATTAAACAAATAAATCATTCCAATTTTTATGAAAAAGTATATCTCATGTTATAATTATAACTTTTTGGAAGCGATATTTTTTTTATTTTCTTTTACATTTTAAAAATTGATCTCCATAAAATTTGAGATAAGAATTGGATCATGAATATTTGTGATAAGTATAGTAATGAAACTGATTCGTTGTTAAGTACATCATCACACACAAAAATAAAAAATGATGTTATCTTAATGACAAAAATTTGTGACCATAGTATAGTACCTATTGATAAATATTACAAATCTGTTATAAAATATTCACTGTTTTTTGTTATTTGTTGTGTATCACAAAATTCTTACCACCAAATCTTTATACTGGAAAAATAAGTATACATTTTTGGAAGGTAGGCTTGACATATACTTTGTTAGGGTTTTGAGCAAGAGTAAGTTGGACAATGCATAGAGTTGCAAACTTAACTAACTCATGGTTTACGGCCTAGTCCTAGTCTATCATTAAAAAAAACTCCTTCTCGGAGACTCCATGAGAGCCAAAAAAGATTCTTACTCTTTGAATTCTTATCTCAAATGGGATAGGTGGTAGATTTCACACTATTATAAGACTTTAATTAACTTTTAGAAAGAATATCGTTTATGCATACATATAAAATTTTATATTTTATTATATATATATATTCTAATATGTTGTAATATAATTAACTTTAAATCAATATTTTTATATCATACATAATATTATGTTATTATATAAAATATATAATATATAGTTTAATATAGTTATTGATTATAATCTGTTTATTAATTTTATCAATTTTTTAGAGAAAAAAACTTATAATATTTAATAAAGTCATAACCTCAAGAAACCACTTAGGCAAGAACATACTAACATTATGGTTGACTAACATCTTCGAAGTTGAAGAAACACACACTAGTGTAAAAACAAGATATAACGTCATGCGTTTAACGTCGAACCATTAAATAGCCAACGTTAAAAATGACCGGTGGCATTTTTGTAAATAAATGTAATTATTAAACGTCTTTTATAATTGTAATTCGACGTAAAAAGATATAAAACGTCGAATGTGCTAGCGTTAGACGTTAAAAGATTAGTGAATTTAATAAAAATTTGAGCGGGAGATTGAAAATTCATTTACTTTATCTTAGCGCGCGAGACCCTCTTCTCTTCTCAAACTTTTCTCGAACGAAGTTTGACGACCATCACAGGTAATCTTTCCTTCATTTGATACAAATGCATGTTAATTAACTACTTTATGTGTGATTTTCTTTTGTTTTAACCGATTATTTTCGTGTTCTTGTCCTTCATAGATGCATTCTGCTTTCTCTCTCACGAGTGACGACACTTTATTCCGATGAACCCACATTTTGAAGGTTAGTTTTCGTTTTCGTTGAGGAACTTATTTGTTGAACTTGTTTGTTGTTTTTTTTTTAACTTGTTTATCGTTGTTGTTTGGTTGAACTTGTTTGTTGCTGTTTGATTGAACTTGTTCATTGTTGGTTATTTTTGTTTTTCTGTTTTTCAGATCTCGTAGAGTTGTTGAAAAGGATCACAATTAATTAAAAAAAATTGATTAACATCGAATATTGACAAAATTCGACGTTAAGATAACGTCGTATATTGACAAAATTCGACGTTAATTTAACGTCGAATTTTTTAAAATTCGACGTCAATTTAACGTTTCCTGATATGACGTCGTTCGCGAATTCACCGTTAAAAGCCCAAAATATTCGACGTTGTACGCGATTTTTGTACTAGTGACATGATTTTTCTATAAAAACATATCCTTGTTTTATTAATTGTATGTTGATTTTGTAGTTCAATTCTAGAGAGTTCTTAGAACTCATTGTAATACATTTAGAGAGAACAAAGGGAGGAGGACAATAACTCCTTGTGCTTGTATAATAAATCATTATTACGAGGATCTAAACTCTTTCTTCTAGGATTGAATGTAACTTTTCAAACTCTCTGTACTCATTAGTGCAAAAGTAGCGTATAACGTCACGCGTTCAATGTCCAACCACTCAATAGCCAACAATAAAAATGACCGGTGACATTTTTGTAAATAAATGCAATTATTAGACATCGTTTAAAATTGTAATTCGATGTAAAAGGATATAAAACGTCGAATGTCTCAGCATTAGACGACAAAAGATTAATGAATTCAATAAAAATTTGAACGGGAGATTGAAAATTCATTCACTTTATCTTAGCACGTTCTCTTCTCAAACTTTTCTCGAACGAAGTTTGACGACCATCACATGTAATCATTCTTTCATTTGATACGAATGCATGTTAATTAACTACTTTATGTATGATTTTCATTTGTTTTGATCGATTATTTTCGTGTTCTTGTCCTTCATAGGCGCATTCTGCTTCCTCTTTCACTGGTGACGACACTTTATTCGACAAACCCACCTTTTGAATGTTAGTTTTCGTTTTCATTTTGAAGAACTGGTGACGACACAAAAATGGTTTGAGTTTAGATCCAATCAAATCTCCTAATGTTTGTTAGATGTTAGGAATATATCTAAGGTTTTAGCTAAATCAAATCTCCTAATGTTTGTTAGATGTTAGGAATATATCTAAGGTTTTAGCTAGATAAAGAGTCTTGCTAGTAATAAGTCATTCAATTAGGTATGAGAAATCACACCAAGTATATAATCTTAGATTCTAAATTTCAAGGATGAGTTTATAATTGTCATAAAAAATACTTCTAGAAACACTGAAGTAATAAAACCTATAGCTAGTTAAAGACAATGAAGTAAAGGAAAAGTGTCCAAATTCAATCCCAACATCATTATCAACATCACTTACTTTTATTATTTAGATCAAACTATGTTTTCAAATTGTTTACTTTTATCACTATTCCATTAACAAACTTAATTAAATCATATGTTCCTGTTTTATTAAACTAAATCTTTTTGATACAATCTTGTTGTACCACAATTGAATTAGTACACTTATTAAAAAAATTAGATCCTCATTGTGCAATCAACAATAACACACCCTCTATTCTTAACATACAGTCAAATCATGAATCAACACATACATCACCTATAATTTCCAAACATACTCATTTTCCATCAACCTCTTATTTGCAACTCACTATATGCGTAGTTTAAATCCTAATTTCTTTATTAATTAGTCTACATTTAGGCCTTAGTCAAACACTATTTGGCAACCTCCACACCATTCACTAGCTAACACATATGCTGTATCTACTGAAAGTCTAGTTCCATCATCATCTTTTATGATCTAAATCCTTCGATATGGAGTGTTGACAATGATGGGTATTAATGGATGCATCTAGGTTCACAAACACATAAGCAACCTCAGCATTCAAATCACTAAATCAGTGTCATATTTTTTAAAATTTGTACGTCCCATTAAAATTTTCTAATTTTTCAAGTTTGATTCCCCTCACCCTGCACATAAGATTTTTTGGATGATACAAGGGAAATCCAAGGGAAGTTGGGAGACTAATGGAGAAGTCAAAAGTGACAACCTAGATATGGCAAAGATATCATTTGAATAATTTTCAATATAATTATATTATTGCTAACCTTTTTGCCGTGATGATTATGTATCAATGTTCATTATATATTAACTTTCTTAACTTTGTCCATATCAATATCTAAATGTTTGCAATATGGAGAAAATATTAGTTGTCAGTACATGACATTAAAGTTAAAAAACATACAAACACAAAAGCCTCTGAATGATATGCAAATGATATGCATAGGACTATGCATATGTTGATTTGGAGGATTGGAATCTCGCACTTGTGGCACAACAATTAGAACAAAAATGTAGTAACAAGGATTGACAAAATAGAGCAAAGACTAATGCTCATAAAAAAATGTCCTCTTACGGTTCATTACATGTTGCAATATCTTTGCATTTGAGCATTTTCAGAAATTGATATGTAATACAATTATCATTATTTTCCATTAGTTACACACACATTGACTCTTTTTTTTTTTATCAAAAACAAAATGGTCACACTTCAACATGTTGGGATTTTCTTAAGAGACCGATGAAACTTCTTAAGGTGGTGCATGAGTATCCTCTAAAGGCTTAGATAATTGTGGTATGTTACATTATTTTGATACCACTTAAAGATTATAATAATTATTGTATGTAAATGGTGCATAAATGATGTCTGATTTGAATCTTGGGTGATTTGAATTATTCAGAATTTAAGTTACTTTATCATTTGCATTAATTATTCTTGATTTTCTTGAACATTTTTATTTTTAATTGATAGATAAGTGGAGATTATATATATATGTTAAAGGTTTACAGACTGATAAATACATGTAAATGAACACATGCAAACAAAGTCACCTAGATCACATGCTTTCTTGCTTAGGTGAACATTTTATTGCACTTAAGCGATCATATAAGTACGCACCAATTTGAGAAGAAAAATTGTCACACTTAAAGAACCTTCAACCTCGCTTTAAGCACTTAGGGTCACTATAAACTATCGACACAACCTCTCTCTTAAAGTGTATAGTATATATGACTTAAGAAACATGCTTTGATACTCTCCAACTCACTTAAATCTCACTCTACCTTACTTACACGTCTATTAACTAGCTTAAGTGAGACAATCCTTTATCAAAACACACGTTGCGTAAAACCACCAAATTATCACTAAAGTGATTTCCTATTTTTGTGATGAAACTTTCAATAAGAATTTTTTAAGAAAATTTCCTTTTTATTTAAAGAGACATGTATCCTTCTTGTAAAAGAATTAATCATTTTGTGACGATATCATGTTTCATCACAAATTTTGGAACTAATATATTTGGAACGAGTTTTTTCTTATTATCTTGTGATGAACGTTTTTCATATATAAAGTTATTCTCTAGTAGTGATAACAACCAATTGAAGATAAAATATATTACAAGATGGTCGAACTTTGTAGTTTAGTGATTTTCTTAAGTGCATAACATAGCACACTCAAATATAAAACAATTCATAAAAAAAATAAAGCGAATAAAAAACATTAACGAGATATAACATTTTGTAACAAAGTTCAATGAACTACGAATGAATATTTAATAAGGTGTATATATATATATATATATACAATGAATTAGTTAGGCATAGTTGGGTAATGAATGATGAACATTTTGTTAAGTGGTAAGTAACAACTAAATTTGTACCTTGCATGATTTTAGACATGGTTTTTATTTTCATCCACTTTTCAATTCTCTTTACTTCCTTGGCTTCTCCTTTCCGTATCTTTAGCATTGACTTTAAAAGATATATTAGACCCTGTATCTAATATGTGTCTGTTTCACAATTAAATGCCTGCATTGTATTAAGCGTGCTTCTATCAATATTTGAGAGTTAAGGAAAGAAACTCGTGAAAAAATTTCCTCATTCTCTTCCTAAACCAGAAAGTCTTGTATGAAATGAAAATCAAGTTGGAATTTGAACATATGTTGGGTCAATATTGGAGGATACACCCTCTCGGCTTCTTTTGGTAAGGTCATATTACCAAGATTTAATCCCAGTGAGTAGTAAGTAAATTTATATGACATCAAAAATATAATGATTTTTTAAACATTTTTACTTTTAATAGATGAATTTATAAGAAACTACTCATTACAATTGTTCAAGAAAGATGAGAAAGATTGGAACGATTTTGATGTCAAATGACTCAATAAAATCGGTAATAAAACATAAAGTTTTCTGTGATTTTTTATGAAATTAATACACTTATTTTTTATTCCTTCATTGTTCAAATAAACTGAATCTGATTAATTAAGCATGCGCGCAATGCTTTATTTGGATTTGTCAAGTCGAAGAATGGATGCTTGATTAGTGCCGTGGCATTCGGGTCAGAATGCAATTGCGATCACACTGTAGCTAAGGAAACATTAAAAGATTCAAATTCTCACTAAGTAATGCGTACAAAAACCTAAACCAATCAATCTATGGTTTTTCCTATTTTTTACTTTTCTCAACTCATGTGACCACACCGTTTCCATTACCCATCTACTCACTCACGAGTTCCATGATCAATAATTAAGCACCTCTACAATTTCTTCAATTTTACGGACTATATGCTCATTAATTGTGACTTTTAAACTGTGTTTAATATATATAAATCTTGTTAGGAAATTAATTAGGATAATAATAAAATTTTATTAACAATCGATGTGGATTTTTATTAATGATATAAATATTTTACTTTTTAAATAGAAATCTTATTTAGCTTCTTAATGAATTGTAATAGACAAAACATTGATTTATGACTAAGTACATATAGTTGTGCTGTGTGCATGCATGATGATAATTGATACAGGTTTTGTGGGTCCAAACTCCAAAGGCTAATAGCCTACATATATATGCCTATGTGATAGATATGTTAAGCTAGCCCCTTTAAAAGATTTTTCTTGATAACTTATTTCATGGAAAAGTAGTAGTGCTGTTCATTTTCACCTGAAAGATCTGCTCTTCAAGATCTTACTGCATGCCCTTTATAAGTAGCTTTTACTTTTCATATATATAACTAATCTTCAGCTTACTTTTTTCTTAAATTAAAAATAATTTTAAAAAAATAATTTTATTTTATAATATATTATTTTAAAATATAAATATTTAATAATATTATAATTTAAATCATTAATATTTACAAATTAATTTTCAGTTATTGAGTACATTAAAACAATATAGTATATATATTTGCATCTTTCTAAAAGATTAAACTCACTGTATAATGAAAAGAAATACTTTTAATGGGAAATTAAGAACCTTTGCAGATAAAAAACAACAAATTAAAATCCTCTGTGGTAGGAAAAAAATGTTTGGCTAAATTAACAATGAGTATAAATGAATCTTTGGTAATAATTATGACATTATGAATTGCATAAGAAGTTAGTCATAATGGATGAGTTAGGAAGAGAAGGAAGGTACTAGTTTGAATAATTTGTTTTGAAACACTATCATTATTTTAAGAACAATATATGGTGAACCCTGCAATTTCCCAATATATGTTCCAACACTGCAGATGACATCATAGTTTGGAAGGCAATCATAAGTGGCGCCAACAAGACATAGCTCTTGTTTTATTGTGTGGCTCACCACCTCTTAAAGTGGTTGCTCAAAGTAACTTTTTAGAGTTTCCTCAGTAACATGACAAGAGCAGATTTTCCACAAAAATATCATAATCCATTAGACAATGTGGTACGAACAGATGCCAAATCAGAGGCTGAAAAGTGAAGAAGAGAGCTCGCAATTTCGAACAAACATTCTCGTGATATTGAACATGGATACATAATGACACAATACAGACAACTACTGCTGTAAAGATATATAAACAAAACCCGACAATTAAGGAATATCTTATTTATATATATATATATATATATATATATATATATATATATATATATATATATATATATATATATATATATATATATATAGAATTATATAGAATATGTCACTCAGTATATTTGTGGAGCATGAAGTTCAGATGAAATTAACCCATAAAAATGGCATGGCACCACTCCTGTGACTGATGATGAGTGAAAACACATATTTTGGTGAAGTACTGAAAACCTGAAAAACTGCAAGAACTGCATGGCACACAGAAATTCTCATTCAGTGGCAAACAAAGAAAGTGGCATCTTCCCAAAATGGAATTTTGTGACATCTTTAGCTGCTAGCTAGCTACCCTTGCTTATGTGTCCGTACATTTATACGGTTTTCTCTTTCTTCTTAGGTCACTGAATAGGAATAACCCTGAAAGTTCACTCAGATTCATAAGTTTTGCTTTTCACTATCTTTGTTCTATTTGTGTGTATACAGTGAACATCTTCCCCAGATGGTTATTCGTGTAATCATCACAAATATCAAAAAGTGTATTTACTGTAAAAGAATAAAAAATAGAGGATAGGGTTACTCCTGCTCTTCTGGCCATTCTCATCAACATATTCTTTTTTCTTCCTTTTTTACATTTTTTTTTTGTTTCTCCTTTTTCCTTTCGTCTCTTTCAAATTTTCTGAAACAACCAATACTTACACAGAATTCTTAAATATATTTTCGTATTACTACAAAAAGGTACATCAATTTAATTTCTAACTCATTTTTAAAGTAAACAGACATAATCGATTACGCTGTTTCTTCCTATATTTAACTAATTTTCTTAACTATCCACACAATTATGTAGCTTGTAGCACGACTACTAGTTATCAAAACGTTATGCTTAAGTATATATACTTATAATCTTTTATAATATATCTATAATTTGTGTATAATATTTAAAAAATAAATAAAGAGTTTCTATATTATTCAATTTCTGATATCATTTCTTGCTACCTAATCGTTATTAACTATTTTGTATTGCAATTTTTCGTTTAAACATGCTTCATTTTTATTTGGTCGATCATATCTTGTTCTCTATTTTACTCGTTAACTCTGCAATCACCTAAATAGATAACGACAACTAATGTAAAATATTAAATATTTGTTAAAAATAATTTTAAAAAGACTAGAAAAAAGGGTAAGAATATCATAAATAGTAAAAATATATTTAAAAACAATAATTACTAAATTATTTAATGTACTATCACTTTTCAATTGGTAAACACATCAATTTAAATATTGGAAAACTAGTATTAGATTTATAATAAAAAAAAGTTACATACATATAAATATTCCCTCAACATGAATTAAATATATTTGACTAGTAACATGCCTAAATCATTTTACGATTTATTTATATTGAACATGTAATTAAACTAAACAAAAATTTAGAGAAATCATAAAAGATAAAAAAAAATGTTTTCATAAAAGGTAAAGAAATAATTTTCATAAAAGAAAAAAAAAGGATATTTCGAAAAGGTTAATAATGTGTTAAATATATGTTTGCTCCTGTCAACTAATAAAAATTTTATTTTGGTTAAGATAAATACTTCATAGTTTTAAAATTTGAAATCGATATTTCCAAATGGTGATATTTACATGGATTTTTTTTCTTGGAGTTTCATGGATAACCGTGCTTATTTTTTAACTTTGTTTTACATAGTAGAAACACGCGTTTATTTATTTATTTTTTACAAAAAAAAAATAATGAAATTATAATTATAAAAAGAAATATAAATAATTTCTATAATTTAATTATAGATATTTTTTATTTATTTTCTAGATAATTATTATTTATTTAATTTAAAACCATAGTCAAATTTTAAAAATTAATTAAATTTAAAATAAGGTTGAAAAGTAAAAGTGAAAAAAAAATACACAAAAAAAAAAAAGAATTTCTTTTATGTAAATTAATTGATGAATAAGGTATCAATACATTTATTATGCCTCCATTTTTTTCCTATTATATATTGAAAATTTATCTACATAGCCCCTTAATTTTTACAAAACTCATTATAAGAATATTAGTCTACATTCTTACTATATATTGAAAATTTATCTATAAATTAATTGTCCAGAAAAAAACAGTGTCGGTGGGCAAATAAAATCAACTATGCTATTAAAATAAAAATATTTTAAAAAATTTGTATTAACTTTTGTACATAACTCTAATTGATTCTAGTATAATTTATTTGATACGATGCTAATTTTATTTAATTTTAATGTTTATATTTATATATATTTAAATTAGTATTGATTTATTTTATTTATAATATTAGTTTATGGTATTCTTACTTATAATTTATTTAAATTAATATCAACTAAATTAATATTCATCTTATTATTTATATTTAGTATTGATATTTATTAATTTTATTTATTTTCAATATTTATTTAAATTATGATACGTAAGGATTTAATAAATCACTTTAGATAAAAATTAATTTAAAATTTAAAATGAAATATTTGTGTCAACTGGTGTTGTTTATTGATCTTTAAAAAATTAATATTAATAAATTAACATTTATTGATTTTATAATTCTTTACCTATGTACAAATCTAACATTATTAAATAATTAAGGTTAATCTACTTATGCAAACTTTCATCAACAAAAGTAATATTTTTTGACAAATAAATGTTACAAAAATTTTCAAAAGATAAAAGTTGAACCTAGTTCTCAAGACTCTTATAAGTGCACCAATTGGATACGTTATTATTTGATTCTTTATTTGTTTATATGGATAAAAATAATCATCACATAAGAACAACAAACACAAGATATAAACATAAAAGAAAGTAAACTATATTATAAAAAGACAAGCATGTAACAATTAAATTGATTTCATCATAAATAAAATAACATGTTTCAAACATCCATATAATAATCAAAACATAGAATAATAGACTTTCTAGACTCAATTATTCGGATATATGCGTCTGATCATATAACTCATCATATTATTCATGAGTGTGAATGATTATCGGAGTGTTAGGATATCTTTCTATTTAAATTCTTTCATCAATGCATACACTAAAAAAACGCTAATATCGAATCTCCCCACGAAATTCTTGAAATTTGTCAAATTCATACATTCTTCCATAAAATATGATTCCACATCAAGTTTTTAATACTAAGCAATTAGTCATATTTGTATTCATTAACACTAATTTACTATATGTTCTATTTTGCTATTTTTTACTTACTCTACTTCCGTGTTTTTGTTATTATTGTTATGGTTTAATCCTTTTCGACATCCCTATTTATGTACGAATGTCTCAATTGGATCTTCGTTCTAAAGTGTATCAAAATGGTCCCTAATTTTGAAAATTGGTCTCAATTGAGTCCTTTCCGTTAAGTTGGCTGGACGGCGTTAAAAAAATTGATGAGTGGATGCTGAGATGACGAACGAACGCTCGTCCACCAGCGAACGAACGCTCGTCCATCTACGAACGAACGCTCGTCCATCAGCGAACGAACGCTCGTCGACCACCGAACAAACGGTCGTCCAGTGTGGAACGAACGGTCGTCCAGCAGTAAGAGGTGGACGAGCGTTCGTTCTCTGGTGGACGAGCGTTCGTTCGCTGGTGGACGAGCGTTCGTTCGTCATCTCAGCATCCACTCATCAATTTTTTTAACGCCGTCCAGCCAACTTAACGGAAAGGACTCAATTGATATCAATTTTCAAAATTAGGGACCATTTTGATACACTTTAAAAAATGAGGACCCAATTGAGACATTCGTACATAAATAGGGATATCGAAAAGGATTAAACCTATTGTTATTTATGAAATGGTTGATAGATTTATAAATGAATAGACATGTTGATAATGATATATAAAATTGTGATAATGATATGCTTGTTAATGAATATGAGCTAAAACCAACATATATTTTCAAACATACTCATATCTATAATAAACATACAATTTCATACATCATAATCATAAGCAAATGTTATATAGGATGTAATTTAATGTCATTTGTTTGGTTCTTTTTTCAACATAATTTAATGCATCAAGATGCTCCAGTTTAACATATTTAATTAAGATTAGGCCCCTAAAGAGCTGTACACAAATGCTGATAAATGTATAACTGAGTTTTATACCTAGAAAAAATGTAGTCAAGGAAAAACATAGATATAAATAGAACTTTTATTAATTATAAGTTATTTTATATATTTATTATTTATCCAAATTGTTATACTTCAAAAACACCTAAACTTTACAGAATCTCTAATCAAATGTCTCTATTTAATAAATGTTAACATAAGGAAGGATAATGATAAGCCAGATATGAAATTTGCAATTACCTGAGGTTGAAGTAAATTCTCGTGAATGTGTCCTTGACTTCTTCGGTCGATTGTTTGCCCCTCACATCTGTATTAATTTAACAATAATTGTCAACAAACTAACAAATAATGAGTGACTTTACACATTATTTTCATCAAAGGCTAATATAAAAATTTAAGATAAAATGCAGATCAAAGGTTAACCATATGTACGATTTATTTAACTGAGCCCATTATAATAGCTTTAAACCATTTCCTTCTTATTAACCCACCCATATAATTAATATAAAATATATTTCTATCACTATTGTAGGTATTATCACATTTAACGCAGTCTTAATAAAGAAAAAAAATATTCTATCACTATTGTAGGTATTATTTTTAATGCAGTCTTTCTTTTATATCATATATATATCTTACTTTTAAACATTAGTTGGTCTAATTTTATTCATTGGAAAACTTGCATATATAATGATTTTCAGTTATTTTATAACAACTTATTATAATTTAAAATTATAGAAAAAATATAATTAGTAAGTAAAAGTTATAATTATTATTTAAAAACTACCAATATGAATTAAAAAATCATAGATACACATGTTTTGAATGTTTAAATTACGTGTACACTTTTCTTATTTCACATTTTGTTCTTAGTTAAAAGATGCTCATAATTATAATATTTAAGACATGTGAAATTTTGTTTAATGATATATATATATATATATATATATATATATATATATATATATATATATATATATATATATATATATATATATAAAGAAAGGAAAGTTTATATTATTTCAGTAGAAATTTCATCTTTATAGAATTATGATTTTCTACAAATTGTCTCTAAGATTAGAGGTTGGCAAGTGATTTGTTGTGCTAGAAAAAATTATTTTTTGAAAGGTAGTAACTAGAAGATCGAGATAGTTTGAACATTTTGTAATAGAATAAGTATTTAGTTCTTTATTGTTGATTCAAATCTACTTGTTTTCTTTCAAATAATGATTGCGAGGTACTATAGTGATTTAAATTGAGACATTCTAATAATCCAATTGGACCTTGGTATATGGGTTGGAGTATGATTACATACATAATTTAGAATTATAACATATTATAAGTAATTTCTTAATTGCAATGATATTAAATATAGTAAATGGTATTTTTTCAAGATATAACCTCTTAATGGTTATGAGAGGACAAAAACTAAAAGTCATCTGGTAGTTTAGTTTTCGACCATATTATAGAGGTAGAAGAGGGGGCGCTAATGCAAGAAGAGGATAATAAAGCTTTTGGAGTTGAAATCTCTATTGTTCCTCTATGCATTTTCCTACTTCCCATATTAAAGATTATTTACAAAGTTTTCATATTAAGTATTTCAATCGTACAACTCTAGACCATGTAAGCTATCTTTTAATTTATGTTTAATGAAATTATAATAATTACATTTAAATTTTTTATTATTATGTTAGTTATTCTAATACGAGTATGAAGCAAGAGAAATGAATAACAGGACAGAAAATGAAATGAATAATGGGAAAACAGAATCCATGACTATTTATTTACGGATACTCAACTGATAATGAAATGAATAACGGAACAAAAAGTTTCAAGATGTCTTAATCCATTATCATTCTTGTATCCAACTATTATAATAAAAATAATCATAAGAATTTAAATTTGATTATAACGGTTCCGGTAGGGTTTGGAGGTTCTCCGCTAAAACACTCTTGGTTGTACTGAAGACTGGATGGGCGTTAAAGATCGGACGGACGGACGTTGCTCGCTCTCCCTCCTCCTAAAAATGTTCTGTAGGGTTTGGAGGTCTCCCGCTAAAACACTCTTGGTTGTACTGAAGACTAGATGGGCATTGAAGACCGGACAGACGGACGTTGCTCGCTCTCCCTCCTCCTTCTCCAAGTCAGGCGGACGGACACCTGTCAAAGGCACTCCGGCGCTCAAGTCAGTAAAATGACCGAACGGTTGGCACCACAAATAATGCATGTGGTGAGCATAATGAGCAGCCTGGTCCAGAAATCATACCTGTGATTCTTATTTATACTGGTTGTAATGGGTTTTTACCTTTTTCCGACCTAATGACGACTCAATCACGCCTTAATCTTCATTAGAGACTAAATGAGTCATTACCAGTTGGCACAACCTAGGTAGACGGTCATGGGAGAACGGTGGACGACCTGAGAGGTCGACATAAGAGGACGACCTGGGAGGTCGACATAGGAGGACGACTTGGAAGGACCGTACGGAAGAACGACCATGTGGGAGGACCATACGGCCAAGTCTGAGGATCGTACGGTACAATAACTAAAATTAAAATTAAAATACTAATATTGAATTTTATTATCTAATACAATTATTTTATAAAATTATTCAAATAATACTTTAAATCGGATAATTGTCTTTCTCTAACAAATTAGCATTTGTTGAGTAGAGTGTGCGCCGAAACTTATGTGAATTAACAAAATGTTTGAAGTGTCCTGGTTATAAGAATATTGATTGGTATCAAAGAATGCTTTGTTCTTAGAACTCAGACCGAAAATTCTATCCATGAATAAATTTATTGTATCACTTTATTTGCAAAATGAAATTAATCCTTTCACAAACAAATTTCGTACTTAGGGACACAATCACTAATAACTTATCCTACTACATTTTCACCTTAACCGTGAAATGGCATAAGTAAAAAGTGTTGTGAAATGGCATAAGTAAAAAGTGTTGTAAGATGTTATTACGGAAAAGACATAACTCTTGTTAATAGGGAATAAGAAATATTATTTGAGTCAAAAATATATTTCCTACCGTTAAAAAACAATTACAGTTTAGTTGTCTCACCATCCTTTTATGAATTAAGTTTGTCACATACTAAAACTTTTAAAAAGAGACATAATTGGTAGTTGATTTAGGACAACTATATTTAAAAATAACACCCGTGGGTGACATTGTTAATTGTAAAGACCTTGTGTTCAATTATGAAAAAAATATATATCAATAATACTGAATGCACAATAAACTCTTATTTAATAGAACAATTATTATTTTTTAATAGAATAATTTCTAATTTCTTTTAGAACATAAAGTCGAAGTTTATTTGAATTTATCATTGGGAGCAAGATAGATTATCGGTATCTGATCTTCTAATCATAGAATACTTTAGATTACTCGTTAATTTCTCTTTTAAGGGAATGAAAAGAAAAAAATTATAAAAAAAAATTGTATGTGCTTAATAGGAATCATGACTCCTCTAGTTAATCTTTGTTAGTTATTTTTTTTCTTAAATTCTAGTATTTTTAATATGATACTCAAAAAATTAAAATATTGTTGTTATAGTCCGTATATAATAAATGTTTATGTCTTTTAGCCATAACTTAATTATTTAAATCACTTTAATAAATTAACTAATAAAATATAATACTTTTAAATATTTAATAATTTATGTTTTTATTGTTCATAGAAGTAGATAGAACTTCTTGTGCGTTTGGTACTATTTTAAGTCTTTTAGAATGATTTAATCATCTAAAAAGTAAAGAAGTTAATTGTCTTTTTTTGATGTTGTTGATGCTTTGATAAACTGTTATTCATCTTGAATTTGATATGAGATCGGTAGTCTGTTATGAAAAATTCTTGTGGGATTCTTGTTGTATGAGTTCTTAATTTGATGGTATGTGAATGATTTAAAGTGTTATTTTTATAGTTGATTAAATAAATATTGAAATCAATTTGGGGTATTATTATGGTGTTTTGTTAAATTTCTTAATTTGGTTGAAATTGATGTTGAATTGTGATTTGGTATTAAGTTAGAATGCTGGTTAGAAATTGGTTTAGAATTGGTGTTTGACAGGTGAAATTATAGGGAAGTTGTTTCTTGAGTGAGTTAGGGTTAGAAGTTTAAGCTTATGTCATTTAAAACTTGATTAACTTCTTGTTTTATTGAAATATGATATTTAAGTACTTTAAGTTGTAATTGAGCTGTGATGAGTGTTGGTTTGATCTAATGGACTGAGTCATTGACCTATTGAGAAAAAACTGATATCCAAATAAAGGTTTTCAAACATGTTTTCCCAATAATTACAAGTGTTAGGATACCAATTTGGTCATTTGGATAAAACTTGAGTACACAAAGATCAAGAATCAGAGTTGTTGGTTTCTGGTATGGAATTGAGAGGCTTGTAGTGATGTTGAGCGCTACAAAAATAGTGAGTTTTCTGTGTTATGGGCGTTGAGGGGGACACTTTGGGTTGCTGAGCATTGTACTTTGTATTTGTTGGGCGTTGAGGAGTAAGGAGTGGCATTGAGCGCCACTTCTTTGCTGCAAGTCTGAATATGTATTTCTCTTAATTTGTTGGGTGAGAGGTTAGGCTCGTTGAGCGAGCTGTTTGCATGAGCACTACCGTTGAGTGCCAAAAATGGGTGTTGAGCGCTCCCTGCTTCAAATGATATTTAATGCTTTTAGTGTTATTTTGATTTTAGATCTGTTTGAATTGAGTTATTTTGAATTATATGTTTATGTTTAATGGATGCTAAATATGGATATGATTATAAGTGGTATATGATAATATTGTGAGTGTGGATGATATATGGCATGGGAAGAATTTTAAGGAGAAGTTCTTAAGTTGGTTATGTATAGTGTATGTATCGATATAGTAACTTCGTATTAGGGTTTATCCTGACACTCTTAAATAACTTACGATCTCAAGTAGAGAAGGATGATTATGAAGTGAAAAGTGGTAGCAGGTCCTTAGCCTAGTGGTTGTTTCTTGGCTATAGATGTTTGACGGATTAACCTCGGTGTGTGTAGTATGTGTGGGCGAGTTGTTTCATCATCATCAAGTGTAGGACTTCTAGAGTTCGATATATATCCGGATAGTCAAGTTTAAAGGAAAAGATTGTATATATGTCTTAGGATTAATTGATTTATCTATGTTATATATCTACTTGTATAAACGTGATATATGATTGTTTTTGTACATTAACTTACCCTTTCTTTTCTGTTTGTCTGTCTATGTGTTTCATCTTGTTTGTAATGATCACTTTAATGGTGTGAGTATATGAAGAGGTTTCAGTTTATCCAGTGCAGGACGAATGTTGAAGTTTAGAGTTAGATTTCCTATCTTATTAAATTTTGTAAAATAGTAGTAAACTTTTGATTTGGTGTAATAATATTGATAGAAGTATAAAATCTTTGTATGAATATGTTCAATTATTGTTATAGTTATGTAAGATATAAGTGTAATAGGCTTTTGTATGTATTTTTTTTGAAAAATTTGTCCTCTCATTTTTTTTATAGATGATGTCTCTTTTAATAGTTGTATACTATTATAATAGGATGTTACACGTTCTTAAATGTTATAAATGAAAAAATTTACATGTTTATCAAATAAAATTAACTTTAATAAAAAAATATTCTATATCCGTTTTACTTTTGGTTACTTGTTTTATACATCCAAATTTTGAGCTCTAAATCCAAGAAAAATAGTAGCAATTTTTTTCTTTGTACTTTTGGTTTGAAGTTGATGGTATTGTCATAATAAATAAAGTACATTTTTTAATTTTGTAATGTAAACATTTAATATATGTTAATATCTCATATATAAACCGTGTTGAATCCATAATTTCTAATACTTTCTTTTTTAAAACACATACATAGTTAGTATTATTGGTAACTAAATTTCATAGTTTTATCATTCACAATATGTGTGTGGAGGAAGAAAAACTTGTCGCACTATATCTTGTGATGCATGAAGAACACATTCTAATAATTCAGCATCAAGTTATATATTAAAAATAAGTTTAATTTAAATATATTATTTTAATCATAAAAAATTATCACTCAATATCATGTTACTCTATATAACTCTTTTGGAAAGAAAATATGGAATCGAATATTTTTTTTTGTTGATTTTCATAATTTGTTTTTCAAAACAAAATTTAAAATCCGAGTTAAAATAATATTTTGAAAATGAAAAATAAAAATCGTTTCAAACTAGCCATATTTTAAGACTGATAGACACTTTGCAAAGACCCAAAGTGAACTAAATGTAGATGGGAGTGCAGTTACAAGTCTTGAACAAGTTGGGTTTGGCGGACCCAGCTTCTTCTTACGTCCCATCAAATTTCTTCTTACACCCCATCAAAACTTGGGGAAATTTTTATCCAGAATAGGATTGTGATGAGTGTCTTTTGGAAAAAGTTTTCCGGAATTGATTTAATGTATTCTGGAAAATAAAATCCAGAATGGGTGCCCGAAGAAATGTGATGGAGTGTAGAAAAAAAGCTGCCTTTGGTTGATTTTTAAGAGACCAATTGGGGCCTTTTTAAATATACTTTTTGGCAGTGTATCCTTTCAAATATAATACGTGCCAAAGTTCATTTGTGTTTTAATTTTTGAAAATTTTAAATTGCCACTATATTTTTAATTTCTTCCCTATTTAAAAAAATTAACTTTATTTTATTTATTTTCTTTCCCTTTTTACCAGCAAAAGCATGAGTTATTTTCCCTAACTAAAGCTGTGATATAAATATCCTCTCGCGTGAAAATTGTAGAAGATAGCGAATGCAATTGAACATTCTTTACACACACTAAAAAGAAGTAACATGTTTGAAGAAAACAAAATCATTGTTAATGCTGATTCGTTTACCAATAATCTTTACAAGAGCATTCGCCTTGCTTAAAATGATGAAACCTGTTTCTGTCCCTGACAATAATTTCCCTGTTAAAAATTTTGGATATCATCTTTGCTACATTATGGCAATCCCAGCAAATCCTCAGGTTCATAACAACCCTAATGGGAACACCCTTCAAACTAATTAACCCAAAAGCAATGGCTATCTTCTCACTATGTTTACTCAAAGCATCCTCCTTCTCCTCTTCTTCTATATCAAAAAGCACAGGGTTAGTGTCAGCCACATACCCTGCTACCCTTAAACACCTAGAGATTTCTTCCAGCTTCAATTCAATCTCACCATATCTTGGGTGAGAGTTGTCCCCAACAATGAACTCATGAACTTCACCATCAGCTTCTATGACACTACAACCAGGGAGCTTTCTCACACCCTTAGCCTTCATGGTCTGCCTCAAACTACTCACCTTTTCCCAATTCTTATACTCAGCATATATATTTGACAAAAGGACATAAGCACTATCGTTTTTGTCTTCTAGTTCCACTATCTTTTTCAGTGCAACCTCACCAAGTTCCTTATTTTTACACACTCTACAAGCATGAAGCAAAGCACTCCATGCACCAACATGAGGCTTCATAGGCATGCAATTGATGAAGTTCAAAGCTTCCTCCACACGCCCTGCTCTACCATAGATATCAACCATCAGGCCATAATGTTCAAGCTGGGGGTCAATTCCATAAACACTCCTCATTGCGTCAAAATGCTTTCGACCTTCCTCCACCAACCCAACCACACTGCATCCTTTCAGGACAGAAATAAAGGTGACTCCATTCGGCTGAACTCCCTCTCGTTTCATAGTATAAAAAAGATCTAAACTCTCCTCACCAAGACCATTCATGGCCAACCCACCTATTGCACTACTCCAAGTGTAAACATTCCTCTCCTTCATTCCCCAAAAAACCTCCATTGCCTTATCAATGTTCCCACATTTTGCATACATGTCAAGTAGTGCAGTTCCCAGTGTCACTGTCATCCCAACCTTATACCTCTCCACATATGCATGCACCCATCTCCCCTGATCCAATGCACCCAGTTGGGTACACGCAAACAAAACCAAAACCGTAGACACCTCATTAAGTTTCACACCCTCCAATTGCATCAAACGAAACATATCCAACGCTTCTATGGGCCTTCCACTCTGCGCATACCCCGCAATCATCGCGTTCCACGCAACATAATCTCTCTCAGGCATTTCATCAAACAACTTTCTCGCAAAGTCTACGTCACCACACTTGGCACAAGCATGCAACATGGCGGTTTGAGAAACCAAGTCCGGTTCAGAAACCCCTTCAAACACACCGTAACACGAACTGAGACAACCCAGTTCAGCATACATGAAAACTAAGCCGGTTTGCACATGTGGGTCGTGCTCAAAGCCGTGCTTTATGACTGCAGCATGAACGCACAAACCAGTGACGTGCAGGTGGAGTTGGGCACACGTGCGGACGAGGAAGGTGAAGGTGTAGTTGTCAGGAGAGAGGGTATTAGAGTGAAGAATGTAGGTGTAAAAGTGGAAGCTTTTGGAGGGAGTGGAGCTTTTAGAGTAGGCTCTGATCATGGAGTTGAGAGTGAAGAGTGTGGGGTGGGTTTGTTGGGAATGGAGAATCTTGTTGGCATATTGAAGAAGATTGGTTGTGTTATGAAGGGCTATGGTGGCAACAAATTGGCCATGGAAATGGGGTTTGTTGAGGGTACCCTTAACCACCAACTGACCATGTATTTGCTTCACCTCTTTCAATGTGGTACATGAAATTAGCAGTGAAATCGTAGGGTGCTTTGCGATCCTTTTCAAACACTTCATCTTGCTTTGCTGCATCAACTGCAAAATGCTCACACTCCAATAATATAAATATTGCTCTTATTTTATTAATGGATAATGACACATCATTTTTCAAGAGATATAATAAATGTTTTCTCTCTAAATCTAATTTAATTATTTCTCCTAATTTTAAATGTGTTGTACATGGTTATTTTAAGTGATGTATTGTTCTATTGGAGAGGGTACTTAAAGTAAATAATATTCTTTTGTGTGGTTTGCGAGATTTGTTCAATAAGGCCGTTACGAAATATAATAATTTTATATTGTTCTAAGAGTAATAAGTTAGATTATTGTAAACCAAATGTTATTAAAATGAAGAGTTTATGATAAAAAAACTCATCCTAAAATAATTTTGTATACTGTTGTCAATTAGCTCTTACGAAAGTGACTATATTTCTTGGAAAATGTTTCTTTTTGACATCAAAATTTTGTCAACTATTTAACAACTACACGTGTTCCAATTTCATTGGTTGATTTTTAAAAGGTTTGAAAAAAGTTGTTTTTTGGTGAGGAGAACATATTTGGAAAGAAAATTAAGAATGTCCCTTTCATTTCAGATTTCTTTCTTCTTCCTTTTTGGCTTTGCTCATCACTCTCTCTCGACCATTGAATGGTGTTCATCGTCATTCTCTCTCGTCTTCTTCCTTTATGTTTTTGCTCGTCACTCTTTCTCGATCATTGAACGACGCTCTCGGTCCATCATTTGAGTTGAATTTTTCTCTCTTTGCACGTCGTTGTATCTTCACCATTGTCAGCACATTTCTCTCTTTGGACGTCCCTCTCGCTCCATTGATTGGAGTTCGGTCTCCATTTCACTCTCGCTCCATCGCATTGTGGTTGGCGTTATTTCAAAAAAACAAGAATCAACTCATTTCGAGTTCGGTGAAGAAAGTTATGAACAAAACAACCAGCATAGGTCAGAGGTGACATTAATGTATAAAATGTTAACTTTAAGGAATTAACTACACCTACTAAGATGCCCAAAAATCACAAATTAGTAGTCATTGCAAAGAGTTTTTGAGTCTATTTTCTAATAAAAAAAGAATAACGTCATTTGGAGGTTTGTGGGAAAAGTTATGTTTAAAATAGTTAGCAAAGGTCAAAGTTGACAACATGTTATCTCACTCAAATTCCCTTTGGGGAGTAATGTTCTCACAGCTGGGTTCAAGACTTAGCTAACATGATCATCACACCAACATTGGGTCTTTCCTCCCCATGAAGGGTTTTGCTATGTTTTTGCTCATTTTTTTCCATTTTTTTAGATGAGTGAGTAAGTTGAATGTGAATGGTTATTTTTTAAGTGCAATGATGGTAAAATATTTTAACATTCAATGATGACCATAGGTTCATTGTATTCCATTACTATTAACCTGACCATGTTCATTACAATGATACCATTATACATTAATCATAAAAAATAATACAGTCATCTTAAAAAATAATACAATTATCTTTATTAAGCGCACATCCATTTCCTTGAACTCTACAAATTTTTCTCTAGAAAAAAAAACGCACCACTAGAGTCTACCTATCTAACTAATAACTCATTCAACAAATTTCTATCTAGCTTAACATTGTCACAATTGTAAAAACCAACTGAATGTGTCTTTTGCAATTAACTTCCTCTGGTGCAGGGTCAATCTTCCATTCAAATCACCAACATACTTCGTTTTGAAAGAATGACGCACATTCAACTGCATGAAAAATAAATCAATGACCAAAGGGTAAAATGAAAATGGGTACATTGAAAATGCTAAAGGGTAAATCAAAAGGGAGTAAGTGAAAAGGGGAAAGGGGACATGGGAAAGGAGAAATTGACAATGCAAAGGGGAAAGGAAATAACTTCTTGCCAGAGTTTTCCATTGCTTTAGCAAAGTCTCATTGGATTGTCTCGCCAAAGAAGATGACCTTTTATGCTTGCTTCATGAGAGAGAAAGGATAGGAACCATACGCTCTGAGAGAGAGCACACACAAAATGAAAATGAAAGTGTAGAGTAGAGAGAGGATGAAAACGAAAGTGACAGGGGTATTTTTGGAAACCAATTTCCAGCATCCTTCCACGCTAGCTTTTTCAAAACAATATTATTTTAAATGACCCAATAGCATTTTCACACATGTCTATTGTCAAAATGGTGTTAACAATTCGTTGTTAACATATCGGGATCCATATTTCTTTAAGGGAAAATGTCACCTTGACAACTTTTTTTGACAACTTTTTAACAACAACCTATGTGGTAGCGTATGATTGGTTTGTTTCAAATATACAAACTATTAAAATAGTGACACATTGTCTTTTATCAAAAAGTTGTTAAAATATCATGTTCTTCTTTAAGAATTTTATCTTGATTGTAGTAGTCAAGTGACAATTTATCAAATAGTACTTATTCCAGAGGAAGAAGACTTTTTAAGTGACACATTATTTCTTGGTTAAACCATCGTCCTTATTTATGTGAGTTTTTCCTACTTAGATCCCTGTGTTATTCTTTTTCCCAATTTAGTCCTTAAAAGTGAAAAATTGACTCAATTGGATCACTGTTGTTAAATTGGTTTAACGAGATTAAGTTTTTTATAACCTAACACATTGACGTGGTAATTTTTTTGTACGTGGTAATTTTTTTATACGTGGCATTCACATAGTTCTATACATGAAATTTGATAATATTTAACATTTTAAAAATAGGCATTTTTGAAATGTATAATGTGATTAAGAATTAACTTTTATTTGCATTTATTTGCATTTTATATTAAATGCCAGGTTCTAATTATTTTTTTTATCAGATTTACCTAAAATTTAATCAAATTCTTTTAGTTTGGTTATAAATTCCTAAGTCAGAGAAATTAAATCTGACTAAACCCTAATTAATTCCAAATTGGGAAATTTCTCTTTTAAGAACAAAAGCAACGTCCTAGTGGTGGCGCAAAGCAACGACACTACGGAGGCACAATTCAGACGGTGTTCTCGCCTTCGATGGAGGCTAGAGGTGAAATCGCAAGGCCTTCGTCGCCCAAGGGGCACTATCTTCTTCTTCATTTTTCTCTCTTTTCTCGTTCTCGACAACCTCCTAAGGAGGGACAACTTTCTTCTTTTCTTCTCATTCGCGGATCTAGTGGGGGGTTTTGCAGGTAGGACATAAGTTTTCCAATGGCTAGGGCGCAAACCCCTTCCTCGCGGCATAGTGAGGGGCTATAGCGGTGGCGCAACGATCATCTGAGCATGGGCATACCCGGGCAGTGGGAGTCGCGATGGTGGACACAGGTTCAGTTTTGACCGTGCCGGAGTGCGAACGACATCGCGATGGCGGAAGGAAACGACGGCGACGCGTCGATGTTGGGAATGAGCCGTGAAGAACAAAACCTTTGGGATTGTAATGTTTTTGGGTTTTGATCTTATGTTTGGGGTTGTTGATCTGAGCTTCTCTATAGGTTAGGGATCTGCGATTGGTTTTTTTTGAATTTGGGGGTATTTGCTGCTTGTGGGTGGTTTTGTAGGTTGGGCCGTGAGGGAGAACATGATGGTGGTGGAAGGAGATCATGTTTGATATTCTGGTTTAGGTGGTCCGATGTTGTGTTGGGATAATGTAAGTACTGATTATAGATTGTGGTTGAAGAAGGTCTGCCCGTGATGTTGACGATGGTGGCCATGATTGTTGACTGTGGTTGAAAAATCCATCAACAAACCTTATTTTTAAAATATTAAATATTATCAAATTCCATTTATAAAGCTATGTGAATGCCACATATAAAAAAATTACCATGTCAACGTGCCAGGTCATAAAAAACTTAACCTCGTTAAGCCAATTTAACGGTAGGGACTTAATTGAGTCAATTTTTCACTTTTAAGGACTAAATTGGGAAAAACAATAATATAGGGATCTAACTGGGAAAAACCCACTTAAGTAGGAACTGCGTAAGTGGTTTAACCTTATTTCTTTCATCTCCTAAAGACTCCTGTCCATTTTCTTTTTCAAATTGTTGTCTTTTCTATTCAACTTTTGTTCTTAGTTTCTTTGTAATCTTGTATTTGGAATTATAAACTAAAACTTATTGGACAATTTATGAATGGAAACAATAAAGATGTTCAACTCTACTTAAATTTTATGTTTCATATATTTAAAGTTTCCTTTATTTATGTCTCTTACTATTACTTTACCTCACATCATATATACACCATACCAGCACACATACATTAACACTAATTTTTAGTCAATATTGAAGGTGCGAAGAAACACTAGAAGGGGGTTTAATAGTGTTTCCAAACTTTTTCATAATTTACGATCTTATCATGATGTACATAATACTTGTATGATACTTACGTTCGGTTAGTAAACGCTATCCTACTGAGATCGTTTACTTAACCAACTTTACGCACGTTGTATAAGAGTGAGCTTGGGAGAGTTTGACAAACTACATCATCTATCTATAGATAAAAACACACAAGATATTTTATACTGGTTCACCTGTTAGGGCTACATCTAATTCTCCTCTAAATAAACTTAGAGGGTTCCAATAGATATTCAATGAAGTACAATTGAATTTAACTCACTCCTGATTGCATAGTATTATTCACCACATCTGGTATGTTTCCCTGCCTTCTGGTTGTGTAGTATTATTCACCACTCCTGGTATCCCTGATCAACAAATAACCTCAGTTACCCTAGATTAGTTGATTATTCGCACCACTTTTGATACTCAACTACCTGTCAAGATTTCCTTGAGTTTCACCCACTCCTGGTTATGCAGTATTATTCACCACTCATGGTATCACTGATCAACGAATAACCTTCAGTTATCCTAGATGAGTTGAGTATTCGCACTACTCCTAGTACTAGATGATCTCGCCTAGATTTTCTTAACTTGTCAAAGTTAAGTTGTAAGTGTTTTGATTCTCTTCAAAATTGTAATCATAGATTGCTTACAAGTTGTTCAAACTATAACTCTCTATGAGAGGATTTGAATACAATACAAAGCAGTCTAAACACTCTCAGGTGTTTCTCTCATCTATCTTTTTCTCTCCTTATAAAAGTAAGCATACAATACAATGAGGTACAAGGGAGATGCTTTACTTTTCTCTTTCTCTCTTTCTCTCTTGTGTCAGACACAAGCAAATATTACAATGAAGCTTGAGAGACTCTCTTGTTTTTCAATCTTTTACTCTTTCTTCAAGTGGATATTTTTATGAAGCTTAAGATTATTCTTCTTTTATTTTGCTCTTCTCTTTCTCCTTTTCCTTAATAGCTTAAAGAGAATTCATTGCTCAATAAATGATGAGATATCTTCACATCTTTATATTTTCTGTCCTATTGTCTCATTTTCACTATTTGGACTTAATTTGACTAATAATTATTATTTTAATTAATTTGAATTATTTGGGTTTTACTCCAATTATTATTTGCAAGACCATTTTGGAATCATGTATTGGGACAACAAGAGTGTGGTCACGTCAACATTATAATTTAATTTCGTTTGGAATTCGTTTATAATGTAATTGGGTCAAACTTTATGACTTTGGACCCATTTTTGATCAAAATTAGGATTTAAATGTCTTTTGGGGTTATAAAGACCCAAAATCAGATTTAGGGGTCTCTCTCTTCTCCTAAATTCACATTTTCTCTTGGGTTTTTGGAGCTTGGGACATTTTTCCACCCCCTGTTTCGAGGGTTTAGGTTTTGTTCTCTTTTCCTTTCCATTAATGAATGAATCTCGTTTTTAATTTGTAATTGCAATTTTGTTTATGATTACTGTTAAATTTTGCATTTTAATTTCAATTTCGTGCATTTCAATTTCGTCCAGAATTTCGTTTCCCATTGCATTTTTCAATTGCGTTTTTGTTTGCGTTTTTTAAGTCTATTTTCGTTCTAGAATTGAGTTTTCATTTATTCTGTTATTGGTTTTAATGAATTCACTTCGGTTTTTCTGTTTTAATCTCGCTTTAATGATAGCTTAAGTGTTCTTGGTTGGTCAATAGTGAAATTGCATCGTTTCCATGAGATTTCTAAACCGTAATTATGTTTTTGCTTCTCCAATTTGGCTAATATTAAATTTGTTTGTGCACTTGCAATTGAGTACATGCTTAGTTGCCTAATTGGTTTTAATCTTTGCTTAGTTGATGAAACTGTGTGGTGCATAATTTATTGAATGTTAGCATTGTGTTTGCTTAATTCGCTTTTATGAAAACATGGTTAGTCTTCGCTTAGTTGGTTAACTTGTGTTTGATTAGCAGTTAGAGTAATGTGTAATTATTGTTAATCTATGATTGGAAGCATTGTAATTAAGCTAGTGATCCACCGTTTCAAATATGCATTTGCATTTGTGTTTAATTTCGTTGATTTTAGTTCACAAAATTGTTCACAAACACCCTCCCCCCTCACCAAGTGTTTGATCTAATGACTAAACCAATATTTGGTCCTTGAGAGACAACCTAAGAGTCACTTGCTAGTCTATACTACACTTAATTTCATATTAATTTGATTCGGGTACGGTCTCGATCAAACATTATCGGTGGAAAGAAGAAAGGACGACTATATGGGGCATGACAACTTATTGTCAATTAAAATGCTGGAAGAGGTATATTGAAGCACTAACTATTTGCATCCAGCACTTCTGGCGAGATTGTTGTCCACCTCAAACAACAACTACAAGCTCATGACCAAGTTTATGATGCATTTCTTCAAACATTTGAGAATCTAAAAAATCTGGTGATGACATTGTTGCCTCAACAAGGACAAACTCAATCCACCCATCATTGTCCTAGCAGCAACTCCCTCCAATCTAGCCTACCCCAGTACAACCATCTCCCTTGTAACAATCACCTCTCCAACAACAATCTCAACAACATAAAGAAAAAAATATGATTCAGATGATAATAATGATTATTAGGACCTTTTGTTGTAGTTTTACAAACATTTATACAGACGGTAAGACTTATTTGGTTCTTCTTTTGCTTAAATGACACAATAACTATGATATTTAATTATATGGATTTTAATGATGATTGATGATTAATGTTAATTATCGAAGGTGATGATCTATCAGTAATTCTTTTTCTGATAAGGCGTTTAACATTATTGAGGGTCATGATCCTTTGAAAATTAACATTATTGACGAATTTTAGTGCTTACCAATGGATTTCTTTTGTCTAGAAATAAATTTTTTTTGTAGTAGATGTAGTTTGATTGTAAAGGGAAATGTCTGATCACAAAACAATATTAAGAGAATGTAATGTTGAAACCGATATATCACAGCGAAATGTTTAAAAGCGTGTTCGGACAAAACCAAGAGGAGAGAGAATTGATTCAGTTGAAAGTTGCTTCTCTTAAATAGATTATTGCTTCTAAAAGTTTCTTTGATAAATATGAAAACTTACGTTGAATAAAAGTAGATAAATAAAGTAAAGAAGGATGGAGAAAAATAACACAAGTAATTTTATACTGATTCGGATCAAAAGACCCTACGTCCAGTTATTAATCTCTCCAAAAAGGGGATTAACCTTTCCACTAAAATAAATAACAATTTACAATAGAGAAATAAGGATTGAGATTATAAATCACCTCTCTTAACAGATAAGAGATGAAAGACACCTCTTTTTGACGCACAAAAGGATGAACAGTTTGACTCTACTTTGTAAGTATACTCCACCACTTAGACACACTAAGAACGAACACTTCCTCCTATAAACACCAAGTAACACAAGCTCCCTTTTCACAAACAAAGAGTTTCTCTTAGGTGCTCTAATACTCTTAAATGAAAAGCTACTCTCTAAGAATTGTGGAGAACATTACTTATAACCCAAGGTTCGAGTTGAGTCAGAAACTGAAAAGACATCTCCCTACTATCAGTGATAATTGATTACCAAAAGTGTGATAATCGATTATTTTTTATCGTTATAAGGTTTTTGAAATGGTGATGATCGATAATCGATCATTGCCGGACCCTGGACAATCATAACTTTCAGTGATAATCGATTATCTTGAGAGATAATCGATTATTGCCGATTTAAAGTGTTTTCTCGTTTTACACATGATAATTGATTATCTCTCATGGTAATTGATTATTGCCGCAACATAGCTATACTAAAAAACAATTTACAAGTCTTCTTATGATGTACAAGTGAAAGCAAAAGCCTAATACAATGATTTCTATAAAAATGCTTTAACAATGTATATAAATAATTCTTCAAGGTTTCAAGTGCATCATCATCAAAATCTGTTCAAAGCATCAATGTTTCTTATTGGTAACATATGTAAACTATTTAAAAATCTTTTTGAATCAATCTATTAATATATTTTTTTAAATATCTAGTTTTATATTTACTTTAAATTATTTCTTAATCTAAACCGTGTGTCTTACTTCAATGATAAACTCGATATTCAATCATGATGTAAATAAATGAGTTTAAATTTCATTTTGGAAATGTAGATCTAATTGATGAACCTTTTATGATTATTGTTTAAACAAGTAAATTCAAATATTTTTATAATTGAGTGTATCAATGTTTATGATAGAATGTGAGAGTAAATATTCTTTGAAAAATACTAATTATATTTATAAATGATTATTGTTTAAACAAGTAAATTCAAATATTTTTATAATTGAGTGTATCAATGTTTATGATAGAATGTGAGAGTAAATATTCTTTGAAAAATACTAATTATATTTATAAAATGAATATGATTATGGACTTATATTTCTATTAGAATAATACCTACATATGAGAAGAGAAGAAGAATAATAACAGTGGAGACATATGACCCTTACTTGAACCCAAAACCTGAACAATGGAGAATGCTACTCAATGCTATAAAATAGCATTTCAAAGGTGGTTAAGACTTTGCAGGAAATACAACTAGCTTGAAAGAGAAACTCATCATGTGGCAGCAAGCCAGAATCATACTTCAAATATTTTCAGGAAACTTGAAATAGTCAGTAAATATTTTGTTAATTTTCTTTCTTAGGTGCTATAATATTTATTTATACATAGAAAATTTAAAGCAAAATACATATTTTGGGGTTGATAATGGCATAACCAGTACCCCTCCTTGCCATATAACTGGGTTAGTTAAATCAATATTTAGCTTAAGCACAAACAGATTTTTTTTATTTTTTTTATTGGTTTCTTGTAATGACCAGATGAAACATCTATGACCTAAACGACTAAACCAATCCTAATAATTTAGCATAGAAAGCTTTTAAAATAGAGATGTGGACTAGTTTCCTATTAATAAATGGTAGAAGTTTTCCATCCTAGATTTTTTGTAACATACAATAGGTAGTAAAATTCATTAAAATAAACCAATGAACAGATATTGAGAAAGATTGTTTGAAATTAACTAGTAGTCTTAAGAGTTTAAGATGCAACTACGTAAATATTTATTTAGAGAGAAAACTCTATCATCCATGACTCGAGCAAATTTCAATGGACCATAATTTTGATTTAAAAAAAAATACTCCAAAACAAATAACCATAATATTAAAGATAAAAAGTTGCCATGCAGGTGTAGATTTTTACGTTTCTGAATTATAGTTAACTCTGAAGGAATGATAAGAGAGTTTAATTTAGTAGGTCATTTTCATTTCTATAAAAAAGTACGAAACTCTTAAAATCAGCATGAACTTACCAGTCCTGAAATCCACAGATTGATAAATGGTTTTGGTTTGTTCTTGCATGTGCGGCACACTTTATTCTGCTTTAACAAAAACTAGCAGACAGAACCAAGTGAACAATATACTTGAAATTATCCTTGCATTCATGTGTCTTGTCTGTTCATTTAACAATGACAGGTCCATCAATGGGTTTATTAATTATAATTCAACTTCCTTGGGTGCTCCAACTTGATGTCTGCATTTTCTCCAATTCCACCGATGCATGCTATGCAGCAGAAGCATCAAATTCATGTCTGCATTTTCTTCATATATTGAAACCAATGAAACAGAACATTTACAAATATCTGCTATTTACGAGTACGCCGATATTAACACCATGCAATATCTTAGGAATCTGTCGTAACCACAAACAAACTGAGTCGTACCATGCATAAAGACAAACACCCCAACTGTGATTATTCGCCAGAAAAAGAAAGAATTAAAGCGCTTCTCCACCTTTTCGTGGTACATTTTTCATTTTTCATTATTTATTCTTGACATTTCTCTTTCACCGCTAATTTTCTCTGTAAAGGGGAAAAAGGAGGATCCATACTGTAAAGGAAAGGATCAACAAAACTCAACCACACATACAACACAAGAGATTTCACCTCTTGGAATTACTTGTTAGTGTATATATATATATCTGACATAAGAATCTGTGCTGTTACCAGCCCCAATAATACGTCATTATCATATACCTAATTTATGAAAATCGTAATAGATCTATTCATGTCAAAGGAATCTAATTCGTTAAGAATTCTTCAAAGCGATCGAATTTGCTACGTGTTTGCATTATATTGGGTATTAGGACTTGCTCTCACAAACTCTTATATTTTTCTTAATTAATATGATAGATATGTGTAATTATTATAAATTGCTTTTGCAATTTGAAATGCAATATATATTAATGCTACCATTGACCCCACAACATAATTGTTGTTTTCCGAGTTTATAACAGCATTAGAGTTGTTTTTTCGTTATACTGCTTTTGTTTTCAAAATATATATACATCCTCCGATACTCTTTTAATAATTTACTTTTATTTATCTTCTTTGTATTAAATAAGAAAATATAATTAATCTTAAGAATATCAAATTTATACATTTTTTATGTAAGTATGAGATGTCTAAGAAGTTTTAAGACAAAGGAAACTATACCATTTGGATTAACTTGTTAATTACTTCATTTATTATACAAAATACTTGGATAAAGTTTTTAACTATTTTATTTTTCTAAAATATAAGTATTTTAATGTTATAGTATATATATAAGTAACTAATAAATACTCGATTACCATAAATATATACAAAATATCCTAAATTTTTAGTTAACTTGGAGCAAGTCTACTTGAGTCAATTTGAGCTGAGTTAAATTAGTTTCATTTCATATTGAATCAAGTCGAACCCATCTTTAGTCAAGTTGTGTCAAACTCACTTTGGTTGAGTCATTTCAGGTCCACCTTTGATCGAGTCATCTTAGGTTCATCTCTAATTGAGTTCGGTCAGACTCACCTTTGACCAAATCAAGTTGAATTCACCTCGAACTAAGTCAAGTCAAGTCTACCTCATACAAAGTCAAGTTGGACCCACCTCTAGTTAATTCATGTTGTGCCCATCTCAGACTAAGTCATGTTGGGCCCATCTTAGACTAAGTCATGTTTAATCCACCTCAGACCTAGTAGTCAAGACCATGTTTGGTTGACTATAAAGTTGTGTTTATGTTAGGTCAAGTCAGAACACAACAAATTGAATCGCTCAAGCTGATGTTGAACTTAGTCTAGTTGGACTTAGATAAGACTAAGTTGATTCCATTTACTTTGAACCGAGTTAAGTGATACCTTGGTTAATAAATTTATATTTTTTAATAGAATTTGGACTATTAATTTTTTTAAATAGATTATGTGATTGTTAAGTGGCTTACATGGTTATCTTGAGTTGTGGTCACATATTATTTTATTATTTTAAAACTATAATTTGTAATTTATAGGTTTATAATTTTAAAATTTTATAATTCATGGTTTTATAATTTTAAAATTTTATAATTTATAAGTTTTTGTGATTTTATAATTTTATATCTTAATAACTTATAATTTTATAATTTTGTAATTTTATAATTTCCCTAGTTGCGATGACTTTTAGATTTATCAAACATCGATTTGTGGCGCCTTCCATTTATCCAGGTTTTCTCTATTTTTTAAAAAATTTCTAATTTTCTGTTTTTAACTAATTACAATTCTTAAATATTTACATCTATTCTATTTTCGAATCATATAATGTCTCCTTCATCCACACTCATCTCTCCTTCATCCACTTTCATCTCCATCACTCATACTCCTCTAGCATTTGAACTAGATATTTCATTATAATATTAAGGTTGATAAAATAAATGGACAATAAAGAAAAAAGATATATATATTGTTAGGCCATGAATGGGTGAGAAATATATGAGCTACAAAAAGGGTTTACAACTCATTGTTAGTAGAACAAGAAAATGTGATTGTTTATTTAAATTGTATAGTAAACTAGTATGCAATGGAGGATGGTGGGTTGCGAAGGTAATAAGTGTAAATTATAAGGATGATACAACAGTAAGTTAAGTTATCCATATGCTCACTAATTGAAACTTAATGAGCAGTTCATGTTCGTTAACATGACTATGAGTTTGGCAAACCCTGTAAATATTTTACTAATTATGAAAGAGAACAATGAAAATAATGTCACCATCATAAACAATGAGTACATATTGAAGATAAAAAAAAAAAGAATAAAGAATCAAATGTAATAATTAATGATGTTGGAGTGTGACATGTATATTCACTAAAATAAGTGTAATGAAATCTCGGAAGTTGTTGTAAATGTTTTTTCTTACACACAGAAATTAAGTGAAATTACTTAAAGCATTTAGTATTGTATTATTAATACATACAAGACGAATATATATATATATATATATATATATATATATATATATATATATACATATATATAAAAGTTTCTTTATATAGGTTTCTTTCACTTGAGATCATTTGTGATATCCATTGGGTTAGCTTCCTTTATGGTTCTTGTGTTATTGACAACATAACGAATTTTTTTATTTATTTAGTGTCTTCAAAGGCTTTTAGTATTGTTTTTTATAGTAGATGTCTTCCCACTAATTGTCAGTGATAGAGATTTACTTTAGTAAATACAATTAAGATCACTTTTCCTTAAGCTTTTAACCTTTATTGTCAATTTCATACTAATAAGAACATTGAAGTAAATGTAAAACTTTAGTGGATTCCATAGAAGCGTGGAAGGTTATGTCTCTCATAAGAAGCATGTTGGATTATCAAATTGCAATAATATTTTGAAATTGCTTGTTCCTCATGGTTATTATTTATTGAATATGTGTTCAATGTATATTTCATGCATAAAAATATGTCTTTACAATCCAAAAGGACTTTTTGAATCTAGATAAACATTTTGGACTACATATAAAAAATATATTTTAGATTTTACAATTTAAAATATATGTTTAGATTAAAAATACATTATAGATTATACAATTTAAAACATATTTTTATGTTGAAAACATTTCCTGATCACAATATCTATAATAAGTTCTAAGATTCTATAATCCAAAAATGTTAGCATACCAAACAATCAACAAAATCCACAGAAAAAAACAAAATGAAGTAAACCTAATTTTTCAAGGCCACCACACAACGATTTCATGCAACACTAGAGCAACAACACTGGAATGAAAACGTCACTAGAGTGGCAAGGGAAAAAGGCGGACCGATGCAAGGAAGCATAGGTGTAAGGAGTGTGGGAAGAGATAGAGGAAATTGAGTTATCAAGTAAAAGACCTTTTGGGACTTGTACACACCTCCAGTGAGGTGAAGAAGAAAACTATCCGATGCAATAAGAAATTGCCCAAATAAAAAATCATCAAACTTTAACAAGCAATTGCCCAAATAAAATATCAACGATAATTTACGAATTCCATAAATACTTGTAAATATTAAAAATAAAAGTTTACAAATGTTTAAAATAAAATCCAAACAAAATTAAAAAAAATAAAATAGAATGTAAATTAAATTAAATATAAATTTAAATTTAAATTAAATTTAAACTAATAAAATATAAATTTAATCCAATAAAATATAAATTTATTTTTTTATGGATAACAAGTATTCATGAATAAGATAACAAATAAGATAATATGATATCTATATCCAATCCACAAATATCTATTTAAAGTATTCACTTAACTTTATCTATATATCTATATATATATATATATATATATATATATATATATATATATATATATATATATATATATATATATACCCATTATAAGAATCATAAGAATGAAGATAGAAATAAGTTTATATTTAGAAAATGACACCGAGACAGTCCAACTCCTTATTCCCGGGACTCTAATATTTTTCTCTTTAAGGCCTTTTTCTAATTTTAAATCAGAGAATTTACTTAGATCTTTCGGTACCGACACAATTGTATACATGATGTAATAGAACCAAATAGGACAGCCAGGGAAATTTTCAAAACAAAGTTTAAGAATAAATTGGAATAAAATTAAAGTTTAAGGAGTATATGTAAACTATAAAATGAGTGAAGTTTAAGGGTTAAATGCTCTTTTTCCTTTTTAAACATAAACAAGAGCTTTATATTTTTTATATAAAAAAGAATAGAATCAAATCAAACCATTTCCAAACCCTTTTAAATAAAAACTTACTCAACCTACCACACAAAGTTCAAATAGTTTGCTTTTAACCATAAAATGTTTGTTTTTTTAAGTTTCAAGACATGGTCAGAAATAAAAGATTTTAAAATAATTTCTTGAATGAATCTATTTAAAGACATTTGTCTCATCCAATTAATACATATCTTGGGAGGAAATTCTTTTATAAGAATAAGAACAATAATTTTAAATGGAATAATCATACACAAATAATCAAAATTTAATGTTGCAATGTAAACATAAAAAAAGAAACATAAGATGAGGTGTTGAATTTTGTTTAAGATAATTTTTCAAAATCTCTTTCAAAGAGTATATATTGTGTTGAATAATGGTTAGATCCAAGGAGCAGATGAATTGAATCACAAAAGTCAATTTAAGAAAATCCTTTGAAGGGCAACACTGACTGTAAAAATGAAATGATCACAATATGGAAGTATATATTCTAGAAAGACTTCATCTAACCATGTCAAGCTTTGAATCCTACAATCATATATTCCAGTGAGACTTTACTCACAATGTTTCACCTAAAGATTACCTTTGTTTGGAGTTTTGGCAGTGAGAATTCCGGTCAAAGATCCCTTTTTAGTGGTTTCTCTTGAAAGCTATATTTGGTCTTCTGCTATGTTTAAATTGGAACATTTCCTATTTAATTGATTCACTTTTCTTTATCCTAAGTCTGTCTTGTCCATACATAAACAAGCAATTTGATTCCAAGTCTATAAATTAGGCTTTAGAGTACTAGGATTATGAGCATAATGCAAACCTATTAACACGAATTTAACTACCTGAGCTACTCTTCAATTTTCATTATGATGTAATAAAATTAGATAAAAACTAATGGTGCAATTATAACATTAAGTTCTTGTTTTCATCAGCCTCTGGCGTTCGATCAAAGAAAAATGGAAGGAAAAGTTTCAACATGCAAGGCGTAATCGACATTTAGGTATTAGGTGTATATAATTACGTTTACCTTTCCAATATTGATTGAATGATGAATAAATGTGGACTTTTATCATGGAACCAAAGAGTACTGTTTGGGAGACATAATTGATCACAAAACAGGGGCCAAATCGGAGTATGACTAAGGACAATAGAAGATAAAACAAGAAATAACCTTCGGTGTGAAGGCGGAGATGCTTCGGACGCTGGTGCAACAATGAATTCAAGAGCGACGGCGGCCCTAAGAGTTCCGGTGAGACGGTTGCGCTGGTCCACAGCCTCACGACGGTGCGCTTGATGCTAGGGACTAGTAGGGAGCGATTCAGTGTGACGTGTGATGCGTTAAGGGTTTAAGAAGGCGAAACGGAGCGAAAGAACGATAAAAGAAGAGATATTTTTAGCATTACTTAAATTAATAAATAATTAAAATTTAATTATATTTCGTGCTATTTAAATAGGTAAATATTTGAGAAGGAGGTTAACAAAACCGTGTTATTTGCATGCCTTTTAACAATTTGAATAATCTCAATTAAAAAAGTTACTTTAAAGAAAATATGAAAAAGGGAAAGAAAATCTCTTTTCCTAAATATAAAAAAATAAGTGTATATAATAAAGTAGTTTTCTTAATTAAATGAATTGCTTAAAGAAGGAAAAAGAAGTCTCTACTACCTTGATGGAACTGGTTTTTGAAGAAAGAAGATTCCAAGAAACAAAATATAAAAAATAAAGTTGTGTGTGGTTGGAGGGGCCTAGTTTGTGAATGTTTCCCCAATCGCTTCACCATTCCATGACTCTCCATATAAACCCCATCATAGTTCCCCACTATCATCAACAGAATCTCCCTTTACATCACTTCTCAACTCAACACCAAATTTCCAACTCCCATCAACACACAGATAAAACTCTTGCTTCTCCCTCTCACCATGCTCTCTGTCTCTTTCAAAACATAGAAGAATGCACCACCCTTCGTCCTGCAATTTTGATTCCTCTGTCTGTTATGGATATGATGCTCACTCCCCACTCTCACTATTCCCACGTCACATTCTTCACCACCACCTCCACCTTTCACCCTTCATTTTGATCAAAATAAACACCCTCATCCCTCTGCTCCTTCTATTCGCTATATTTGACTATGACCCTTTAGTTTTTTAAATTCTATCAACAATCTACACCTAACAGTCTTGCAAGTTCTACCTATATATACTATTAACTCACCAAAAAGTTTCCATAAAGAAGGCCATGGCTGGTGAGAAGCTGAATGGGGGTTCAAGCATGACGCTTCTACTCCAAAAAGAAAGGCTTCCATGCTCCCCTGAGCATATCCAAACCTTTTGGGTTCAAAACTCTCAACCTTCTTTCCAAGGTGATTTGCTATGATCATGTTGTTGGTTTCTTGATTATTGTCTCTGGCATGTGCCTTCATGAGCTCCTTGGAGTTGCTGATTTCTTTTGCTCATCAAAACTTCTAAACTTTTAGAAAGTATTTTTCTTAACAAAATCAGAATTGGGTTTCTTGTAGATACTGGTTTTCTTCTGATATAGAATCTTTCCCATATGAAACCAAGTTAAAAAAGATTTTTTTTTTCACTGAAAACCGTTTATGTTTGAACTCTTTAGCTTGGTTATTATCCTTTCTGATGTTTGAATTCAGGCTCAAAATCCTTGGTTAATGTTGTGAATGTGAGGGATAGACCCTTCTTCCGAGGGGTTGAGAGAGAAGAAAACGATGATGATGAGGATTTTGAGGTATTCCCACATCAACCCGGTAAGAAAAGGAGGCTCACAAGCGAACAAGTTCAGTTCCTTGAAAGTAACTTCGAGATGGAAAACAAGCTTGAACCCGAAAGGAAAGTCCAACTTGCAAAGGAACTTGGCATGCAACCAAGGCAAGTGGCCATATGGTTCCAAAACCGTAGGGCAAGGTTCAAGACCAAACAGCTAGAAAAAGACTATGGCATGCTGAAAGCTCGCTTTGACATTCTCAAAAGGGACTATGACAATCTCGTTCAAGAGAATGCCAAACTCAAGGAAGAGGTAACAATGGTTAGACATAAATAAAGTCATCCATTTAACTTCTTTTTTGTGGTCTACCAATCAAAACTAGTGAATCTCAACAACTTGTGGTTTAGAAAAGATTCCACATAGTGTTTTCAACAATAATAACAAACACTCACTCAAAAAATCTTCTTCTGCTCTTTCTTTCCTCTGTATGAATTTAGTTCTTTAGTAGATTATCAGTTTAGTTTTTCCTTGTTACAGGTTTATTCTCTGAAGAAGGTGATTCCCAGAGAGAAAGAGAAACAGAATTTGGATGATACCAGCTGTGATGCTGTCAACTCAGGGCATAAAGAGCAGAAGGATTTGATCATAAATGGAGGTTCTGAAAATGAATCCAAAGTGGCACTTCCTGTTATGGTAATAAGCAAACAGAAAGATGCTAATTCAGCTAAAAGTGACGTGCTTGATTCGGAGAGCCCACATTTCACTGACGGAAACCAATCCTCAATCTTTGAGCCTGCAGATTCCTCTCATGCTCTGGAACCAGACCACTCGGATTTCTCACAGGATGAGGAAGACATCCTCAGCCAAAACATGCCACTCCTACCAAAGTTTGAAGTTGAATATGTCTGCTATGATGAACCACCTGAAAATCCTTTCACGTTCCGGTTCCCAGTTGAAGATCAAACCTTCTGTTTTTGGTCTTGTTAAGCCCTCACTACTACTACTACTACTACTACTACTACTAGGAGAATCTTAAGGTTTGCTACTTGTAACTCCCTACCAAAATCAACAAAATTGGTATTGTTTTTCTACTTTGGAATGAAAGTTTATGTGTGCACACCACACCACCTTTATTACTGTCTTTTGAATTCTTCAAAACCGTAACCATTGCTTTATTCTCAGTATTTACGATTACATTAGTAACATTTACTTCATCTTTACCTGTTTTCTTCCATGAATATGATTCGCAAGTAATTTCAAAACTCAGCAGAACCAATGACTAATATATATTGATGTGAAACTTGTTCTCTCAAACAATATTTTAACACTACTATACGTGTTAAAGATAGTAAAAAAAACACCAATTCCTAGGTCTATCTAACAGCTTAAACCTTTTTACCATCCGCACCAAACTCTACTAGACGGTCATAGATTCACATCTTACTGTTACTCTTGGTGGATTTTTTGGGCTAAGTTTTTCTGAACCAAAATTTCAAAATGAAACCTTTTTTCTTCTGATGAGACAGGAGTGGACCAATAAAGTGTTACAACGGCATACCCCATTTGATATTGTTTACAAAATCAATGAATACGGTCACATTGAAACTGTTGACATCAACTGCAAGTCTTGGAGCCTGCTCGTGTGGAGTGAAGTGAGACACTTGAAGGTTGTAAAAGTTGTTACAAAAATCAATGGATTAATAATGCTTGTTCCTTAAGAAATCACACCCTTGGGAGAAGTGTAATTAAATTAATTGTCAGGAACAGTATGTGAAAAACCGGACTTTTACATCAAATTGAGGAAAAAGTAGCAAACGCAAAACATGGTGAAATACTGAATCTGCTGTGCAAGTCAAGGTTCAGGTGTGGTTCACTGAAACAAGTTTGATTGGTGTGGGAACATTTTCCCAACTAGCTCATTCAGGATGTTAATTGAAATATTGGTATAGTTTATATCGATCTTACAATGGTTTCAGTTAAATAATTATTAAAAGATATATTTAAAATCGTATCAAAGCATTAAATGGTTTAAGAAAAATATATTCCAACGCGTTCTACTAAAAACCTCACCTATGATTCCTTAACAGTGTCCTAAGAGTTCTGATTACCATTGAAAATTCATCATACTTTGATAGCACAAAACAATTTTATGTTGTTATTGAATTATAAACTTGTGGTCACTTGTATTCAACTACCAAAGTCATACAGACAATATCTTGTTTTAATCAAAACTTGTCCATTAAATTTCACTTAAAATTTTAAAAACTAAATTCATTAAAAACTTCAAATTATTTAAATGAAAAAAAAAATTATAATATAAGGATTTGAATTCAAAAATGAATAATGAGACCGAACTTCCTTAACTTTTTAAAAAATTATAAATTGGTTACTTTTAAATGAGAACTTGTACTTTTGAAATTGGAACCCATGCAACGTACGGGTACTGCTCAATTATTAGCATAAAGGTTTATTATTCGGAAGTATGACTTTTGTGCGTCTTTATAGGTATCATCAGTTTTCCACTATTGATGATCTTCCATTGCTACTGCTGATTAATATGAAGTTCTTCGACCCAATAAGCTTATTGCAACGTAGATCATGATTTCCTTTTTATCAGTAGGAATATATTCTTCATCGTTTGAAACCATGATTTATTTCTTCACGAAATCTTGTCCATGACCATGGTTCGCCCATGACAAAGTTCAAGTAAAAGTTCTCACCCTTTAAAATATTATCTGCTTTCATATTTTATTCAGTGGAAATAACTTTTAGGATGTTGTGTGTTTGACATAATTCACGTGAAAAAAGGTATTTTATATTCATGATAATAAGATGTGTAATAGCTGTGTGTTTTCAATCTAATAATGAAAATGTTTTTCTTTTTTTTTATATATTTAATAGTTCTAGACATTCTAAGAAAATGAAGGGGGACAAAAACTAAAGAAATAACAGTAAATATTGAGTTAATTTGTTGGTTTTTTTTTTTAAAAGATTAGATGGGTATACTCTAGAAATTGAAAGAAAGTAGGCATGAATGTCTTGCTCTTGCGTGTGTTGGAAGATATCATAATACTTTGGGATTCTTATTGAGCTAAGGTGAAAAGCAGGTTTGTGATCCGAAAAGAAAGAACACTTGTAATTTAACTTTTAAACATCTGTGTTTACTTTGATCTAACTAAAGTGAAGGTCAAGGTTGATGAGCACTAGCCAGTTCTTAGTTTATTTAATTATTGGATTATAAATGGATACGGTCAAAGGGATAAGAAAGTAAAACTGGTGGAAATGAATTAGTAAAGAATGCAAAAGGTAGCTTAAGATGTTGATATTGGGAAGGTAGATATACATTAACATAGAATATACTAGATGTAAATTTGTTGAAGGACCCACTGGCAACACGGAGCCTAATCATAAAGTTAAATGTTTTGGCATTTGGTGGATAACGTGTGATTCTGTGTACATTTGTGATTGATCTCCTACAAACAACCAAATGTGGTTTATAGGTAAATAAACCTTAGTAAGAAAACCAACTATTAATTTTTGTAGAATGTAGTTTTAAATAGATATAGCAACGTGCCTCATTTGGTTTGTAAAAAACTGAGTTGGATTGGTCTATGTTCTTTGTACAAGAACTGTGAATTTATTTTTTGGCACACCTAAATATTTTACATTTATTTGACACTATTTTTACTTCCTTTTTATTCTTTTATTTTTTAAAACAGTACAAAAATTTACATTTTTTTTACTATTTTACCTTTATAGTCTATGTCAAATGAATGTAAAAATGTATCATGATATCATTATTCCATTTGTTATTATTAATATTTGTTTAATTGTTTTTTAATTGTTGAACTTGTACCTTTTTCTCTTCCTAACCATATGTTTTAGTGAAATTGTCTGGTAGTGTTGGATTAAGTGACTTGGTTTTGCCTAATATGTACATATCATTTTGTAATGTATTTGACTTTTATTTCCAAACTTATTTCTTACAATTTTATGGTACTCTTTTGTGGTACTTAAATTCACCTTTTGAAGGTATAGCTAAGAAGAAGTAAGGTCTCTTTTGTCTTTTGAATTCTACTAAGAATGACTTGACTTGAGTGCATTTACTTAATACTGGTCCTTTTTTCAATCAATGTTTTTCCATATTAATAACACTTTGCATGATATATTGTACAATAATATTGTTATTAATAATATTTTGAATGATTCCATGTTGTGGCATTTAAAGTTTGGTCATGTCTCTAACAAAGTAATAAAGCAAATATTTTTCTCATTATTATAAAATTTCCTTTTCATAAATTTGAAGTTTGTGATGTTTGTTATTACTCTAAACAAAAGATTTTGTCTTTTCCAAATAGTCATACTGCATCTTCTAGATTTTTTGAACTAATGCATGTTCATTTTTGAGGTCTTTAAGTATCAATTATTTTCAAGGTCATAATTTTTGTTAACTATCATTGTTAATTACAACCATTTCATTTGGACTCATTTATTAAAAATTAAATCTGAAGTAAAAGTCACACTTTCCTATTTTATTACTCTCATTGAAGAATAATTTGATGTTTATTTGAAACAACTCAAGTAAAAGATTTTATCATTTTTTTTTCAAAATAAAAGTATTTTACAAGAAATTTTATGTGTTACAACAAAATTGAATTATTGAACATAAGCATTAACACAATCTCCATGTACATCATGCTTACTTTTTCGAGTTAAACTTTCACAAATTTTGGTTCTTCATTGTTGAATACACTATTCACATTATTAATAATCGGTTTTCAACTCGCTTGTTACTTCAAAAAGTACTATTAGATATGATTTATAATTGTATTCCTTGTCAGAACCCTTAAAACCCCAACTTAGTGGAGTACATGTGTAAGCGAAAGAGGTGTTTGAAATTCAGAAAGTGGAAGACAGGTGTGTGATGCAGATTGGACGAACGGTTTTGACGGTAGGAGTAAAACTTAAACTTCAAATTGTCGTGCCACTTCTCTGCATGCACCATTCATCTTCAACCTTCTAAATCTCCTCCTTCTCTCTACCATCTCCACCTTCTCTCTAAGAAAATCTCATCTTTTCTACTTCTGATCACCTCTCAGGCACTGTTTGAACTCTCCCGGCATCAAGGGCTTTCGTTTAAACCGATCGAGTTGTGGTTCTAAGTCGGTGAGTTACTTTCTCCTTAGCACGTTCGTTTCTTTTCGCATGCAAACCCATATTTCTAGTTGCCTGAGCGGATCATATTATTCTGAGTATTTCTGGTCTTCTGTTTGGTTCAGTTTCTTAAAGCGTGACTGTCGAACGTTAAGGTCTTTGGTAGTGGTGAGCTATATTCTGCATCCGTGAGCGTTCGGTTACGTTTAGAGGTAAGGGAAGCTTATATAATTTGATTAAGATTCTTGTTTTGAATGGTTGTATGTTTGTATGATACTTTGTTTGATTATTCGATGAGTATGAAATATGCGTATTACTGCATGTTTGAATGTGTGGATGGATGACTGATAAATGGTGTGAACTGAGTTGAAATAGGGTTTGATCTTCAAACTGCAGTATTCTGAGTAAATTCTGTAATTGTGGTCGAGCGTCATTCGTGATCGTTCGATTCTTCATGTAAGTGTAGGGTCTTAACTGAATTCTCATGCTTTAGGGATATTGTTTGAGAGTCACTCTATAATACTCTGCAGAATTATGTAAACTGTAACCGAGAGTCAGTATTGACCGTTCAGTTTTCCTTTGAGCGTCCGTCTAAACTAAATTCTTCTGTAGAGAATTTAGTTAATGACGATCAATTTTATATTATTAAATATATGCAAATGAGTGTTTGGTCTCCGTAGTGCTTCTGTTGTACTAAGCGCTCGTTCTTTGTAAGTGTTTGGTCTTAGATCAACACTCGTTCAATATGGTGCTCGGTTTTGTATTAGTATTTATGTTAGTAATAGCGATCGGTATTATTGAGTTGTGTGGTCTCTTATGAGCATTTGTTCTTATACTAGTGCTCAATATCTTACTTGTACTAAGTTGGTAGTGTTCGGTCTTAGAGTAGCACTCGGTCTCTTTAATGTTAGTCTCATACTAAAAGCTAAGTATAAGTAGCGTTCAGTTTCTATAGGGCTCGATCTTAAACCAAGCGTTCGGTTTCGTTTCAGAAATCTATTATTACCGTTTTTAAAGTAAGAGTCTTCGGCCAAACTCAATAGCGTTCGTTTCTTCATAGTATCTCATCAGTTATTAGTATTTAGTGTCAAACAGTATTGGTCTTTAAAGGGTGTTCGGCCTAGAGTCTTAGTACTCGGCCTAGGCTTCGTGGCGTCCGGTTTGAACTCTTAAGGGTTTGTTCATTGAAGCGGATAAATTCGTAAATAACGCTCGGTCATTATTAGTTTCTAAGAAGTGTTATTCCATTCGGACTTGTGCTATGATGAGAAAGTGTGATCTTATTTCAGTTGAATATATTGATGATGAAGTATAAGGGAATTTGAAATGTTATGCGAATGAAATAGTTTGGTTATGAAAGAGTATTCTAGGGAGGAATATCTCAGAAAGTGGTTATTGAATGGTAAAGTATGAATGTGGACAAAGCTTAGCCGGCGTTTATCCTGATATTCCTTGATTACTCATTCTCACGTAGAGAGGAGTAAGTCATGTGTGGGAATAGCAGGAGGTCCTAGTCCATAAGGTTAACTTGGACGGAACAGATTAACCTCGGGTGGCAACTGTTGAGGGTGTCCTAGTTACTACATCACCCGGGTGCACAAACGTCGTAGCTACACAGGATTCATACAGTCCGGACAGCCAGAGTCAAGTGATCGGTCTTTGCATGCCATGATGTATGAATTATGATTTGGTTATTGTTTGATTTAATCAAGAAAATTGTATGTTTTATTGAATCAATTAAATTACATAAGCTTACCTTGTTTATTATCTTGTCTGTGTTGTACATTCGGTTGTTGGTCCTGTTGCAATGATCATCCGTGTGGATGTGAGCAGAAGGAGAAGAGTTGCTGGAAGAAGCACTGGAAGAGGTGAAAGTGAAGGTCGAACCTTAGGAACGTTCGGTTAGTTGTTGGCCTCTTCTTTTGTAGGACCATTCGTTATAAGTTTATTTTGTAAACTGTTCGGTCTAGTTATAACCATTGTACAGTTTTAAATTCTGTACGATTTTGTAAGGCCATTCGACCATAACTGTGCTTCTGATCTTTCGTAAGACTGATCTGTCATATTATTAATATGTGATTATTCTCATATATGGTTTATACTGTATTTTTAGGATGTTACATTCCTCACCTCACTAAACTCATAGATGTTTGTTGTTTGGCTTTTGCGACCATTTTGTTTTGAAAGAACTAAGTTTGATCGTCGTGCATTTAAATGCATTTCTTTTACAACAAAATTGGTACTAAAGGTCTTTTTCTTTTCAACTTACCAAGTAAATTATTTTTAATTTCTAGTGCTTTTACCAAAATTTGCCAAGTTGATCCAAAGTGGAAGGAACCAGCTACCAATGTATATTTGAGCCTCTCATCGCTAAAAAGGAAAAATCCACTGTAAGGACTCCAATTTGAATTTAGAATAAGTATTAAATTATATGTGATAGAGGATATTTATATGTTTTCGTAGATGTGCTAATGTCCGAAAAATAATAACAAATAAATAAATAAAACTTAAGATATAACAACATATTAATAAATATAATAACTGAATTTAGTTTATTAATCTTAAATTATGTTTATATTATCATAAATATTATTTTTTCTTGATTTTAGGATTGTTAATATTTTTTTCCAAATTTTACACTTGGATCTTATATACTTATTGAACCGTTATGGGCTAGACAATAATAACATATATTTTTTTAACAAATATAATTTTATAAAAGAAATGTTTATTTTTGTTATAACTAATATTCCACACTATAAGTTTATACATAGTTTTTTTTTTCAGTATAAGAGTTTTGTTTTGTACAAATATAGTTTTACAAAAGAAATGTTTATTTTTAAATGAGCTTTTAAGACTAAAAAGGAATTTTGAAGATAATTTCCTGATTTTTAAAAATGTTATTTTTAAATGAAATTTAGAAGTATTCTTTAAATAAAATATAAACTGGACTAAACAACATATATTCCTTATGTATACACAAGAACCACTAAAGTTAAGAATATGTAAACGTAAGAAAGCTATTAGGGGTAAAATGGGCCACAGTTCGGCAAGTTTTGAACCGTTCCGTGTCTGGACTGAACCCACAGACTTCTGTATCACAAATTTTTTAAGAAATTAAAAAGTTTTAACTTTTTACACTATAATAATACTAATTCAATTTGTCAAGTTTAATTAAACGAGTTAAAGTATATGATAACTTAGCCAAAATATAAAATTAAAATTTCCTATTAGAACAATTGGTTTATTAAATAACAATACATGATTATTTTATTAAAAAAAATTTCTTTTTTCTGAAAAAACTTTAAACAAGCATACCCTGAATAACCTTGTTGTCATGTCACTTTTAATTAAGTGGGTTTAACTCAATTATTTGTTTGAACATTCTTTTTTAGAAGATATGTTCACTACACGTTTTAATTTAGTAGCTAAATAACTACAATAAATTGTTTATTTATTATTTTTCTTAAGTAGAAGCAAGAGTAGTTCCAATGTTTTTTATTAGACAGGTTTAATTCATTTATCAAGATTAAAAAATTAAATAATGTAATTATAAATAATAAATTTATATACTTTTATATAATCACCCTCACATTAATGAAACATATTTTAATTTTTGAAATTATTTTTATTAGTTCTAGTAGTTATGTTAATGTCTTTCATAATTAATCTATCCATCGCTTCAATTTTTGTTGACGAGAATATTAAAAATTAATTCTTGAATGATCCTTGTAGGATACAAGATTAGATTATAAAGAAAAGGCAAGAAAGACATTAATACATTTGATTTGTTACTCATTGAATTTAGAAAACGATTAGTAATTAAGGATATTTTGACAGAAAATAATATAACTAAATCTTAATAAAAGTAACTAGTCTAACTTTGAACTTGGTCAAAGTTCTACAGAAGGAATTATAAGAACTAAGGAAGGCATTTAATTAATGGTATAGTTAATACATTCAAACGTTAAAGCAATCCTAATCATAAAATGTAGTAAAAAAGCACTTCTTAGCAGATTTTTCATGTGATGACTAAAGCATCTGCATGACAGATCAGCACTTGTACCTTTTTTTTAGTTTCTTACTCTATAGGCAAGACCAAGAATTTTGTGTTATATAAGGTCCATAGTTTTGCAGATTTTCTACACAACAGTTGCAAAAACTGATTAAGCTATTAACAATGGATAGATTGAGCTCACTCTTTTCATTTGCTAAACGAAAACGCACTTCAATGCCCTCTCTGCAACAGAAATTGCTAGATGAAGAAAGCCTTGCTCAATCAGAGCCAAACACACACTCTAGAAAGCCTGGATGGAAAGCCATGCCTTACATTCTAGGTCTGTCTTGTAACTTCTGCTACTTGAATTTCATCTTCTAAATTTAGTGAGTTTTTTGCACTAATTGATTCTTTCACTAGTGTTACTTTTAACTTGTCACATTTTATTAAGTTAAAGAGACCAAAATGGAAATGTGCTTGGGACTATAATTAGAATGAAATGTGCAGGAAATGACACAATTGAGAGGCTAGCAACGTTTGGAATGCAGGCGAATTTTGTGGTGTATTTGATGAAAGTGTATAACATGGATCAGGTTCTTTCAGCAAACATTTTGAACACATGGATTGCTGTGTCCAATATTACTCCTCTGATCGGAGCCTTTTTTGCTGATGCCTACTTGGGAAAGTTTCGAACAATTGCCCTTGCATCCTTTGCCAGCCTTGTGGTACCTATTATTTTCATTTGGATTGATTATAACTTCTATCTCAGGTTTTTCATACACAATTACAATAAAACCAATGGTGAATGTATAATAATTTGGATTTTAACTTTTGTTTCTATTTGTCTAGGGCATGGTTACTGTGATGCTAACTGCTTGGGTGCCACAATTTCATCCTGCACCATGCTCCGTTGAGCAGCAGCAGAATGGTGCGTGCCAAGGTCAATCAAATTTCCAAATGGGTGTGCTAGTTTTTGGTCTGTTCTGGTTATCGATTGGTTCTGGTGGAATAAGGCCTTGCAGTGTTCCCTTTGCCGTTGACCAATTTGATTTGACCACTGCTGAAGGAAGGCATGGAAGTAGCAGCTTCTACACTCTGTACTACACCACACAGACCCTGGTCATGTTGATAAACCAAACTGTATTGGTTTATATTCAAGATTCTGTTAGTTGGACCCTTGGTTTTGCACTGCCCACTGTGTACATGATTGTTTCAATCCTTTTCTTCTTTGCTGGCTCCAAAGTTTATGCCTATGTTAAGCCTAAGGGAAGCAACCTTTCTAGCATAGTTCAAGTGCTAGTTGCAGCACAACACAAGCGCCATTTTCGTATGTATGCTGCCAGGGACACACAAGCAGCACTTTACGATCCACCACTCGAAAATGATTCAGAAGGAAAGCTGCTTCTTACAAATGATTTTGGGTAAATGATATATCTCAAGTTAAATGTTAATCTAGTCCCTGAAATTATAATCTGCTTCTTAAGATTACAAAAAGGTAAATTCCTTTGTGGGGTCGCATAATTTCTTGTGTTACTGATTGGTTTTTGTTTATTAGATGTTTAAACAAAGCTGCTATAGTGGTGGAGAACGACTTGGACAATGATGGATTGAACAAAAAGCCTTGGAGACTAAGTAGCATCCAGCAAGTGGAAGAGCTGAAATGCTTGCTGAAAATCATGCCGATATTCGTGACCAGCATCATAGTCAACATTCCCTTAGGACAACAAGCAATATTTGGAGTATCACAAGCCATGAAAATGGATAGGCACTTGGGACATAACTTCGAGATTCATCCTGGCTCAATAAATGTGATAATGCTGCTGTCAATAGGCATATTGCTCCCATTCTACGATCGAATTGTTGTTCCTGCACTGGAGAAAGTAACGAAGCAAGAAGGGGGACTGACAGCCCTTCAAAGGATTGGATTTGGACATGCTTTTGGTTTTCTATCAATGGTGGTTTCAGGGTTGGTGGAGATCAAGAGAAGGGAATTGGCCATTTCATCTGGGGCATCGGATGGGGTTGCACCCATATCAGTGCTGTGGCTGGCTCCTCAGTTCATTCTTTTAGCATGTTGTCATGTTTTTGCAACAGTTGGTCACACTGAGTTTTTCAACAATGAGTCCCCTGAGGGCTTGAGAAGTATTGCAAATTCATTGCTATGCCTCAATGTGTCAGCTGCTAGCAACTTGAGCAGCTTCATAGTAAACATTGTGCATTCTTTCACTGGGAAGCAAGGCCAACCAGATTGGCTTGATGGAGACATTAATAAGGGCAGATTAGAGAACTTCTATTTCGTGGTTGCCGCATTTGGATTGTTAAACATGTTATGTTTCATAGCATGTTCACGTAGCTATCATTATAAGGTCCTTGTGAAGAATAACTGATGGAGAAAACTTTATTCTTTCGATGTTGTTCGTGTTATTCTTTCATTATAAATTGAAATTTCATTTAAGCAAATATAGTAAAACTCCAATTCTATCAATACCAACGCTTGTACATATTGGATTTATGATAGAATGAAGTTTATATTATTGGCAGACAAATCATGTTCCACCATGGTATCTGTCTCTAGTAAGTTAGGTTGCACATTGCAAAAACACCATATATTGGATTTGATATTCACTTTTTGTAATTTGTTTTCGATCCAATAGAAACGATACAGGTTTCTTTTTTAATCGCTTTGAGAGCTGCTTTCTTACGAAATTTCATCGAATTAATAAATATTTCTATTGCGAAGCTAAATGTGTCCATTGCTAAATTCATAGCACTATATATAGTGAATTTATATATATTAAAACAGATTTTGCAACACAAAGGTTACTTGCGAAAATCATAGTAATTTGTGGGATCGTTGGAAAAATACTCTTGCTAAAATCTGATTTTAATTTTAGTTGGATAAAACCCGTCGAATAGGACATATAAGCGAAAATTTCGACAATGAAATTCAAAGTTTTAACAGTGCAATAAGAGTACGAACTAAAATTTATATTTCAATCTAATCTAACAAAACATTATATACTACTAACAAGTCCAAAACATAGCAAATCCCATATTTCAACCATGATTTAAAAGTAAATCCTCTTATACCTTAATTACTATATTATTGGATTAGTTCAAAAGCTTAAAAAAATCTGGAGAATTCCTAACTTGTTCTCATGATGTTTGATTCAGAAACAAAACATATCCACGCATACCTATTTTGATAGAGATTTATTCATTTGGGTATGATCTCACGCCCAATAACAGAACTCTACAAATAGAATTATAAGGTTGATTTAGTAGGAAAAGTTTGAAGAGAGAAGGTAAGAAAAGTTGTGGTTCCCACATTATTTAAGAGTTTTAAGATTAATTTAAAGGTTTAATTGCTTCCTTTGTCCCCAGTTTGGTTGAATTGTGTCAAATTCATCCTCATTTTTAAAAAAGTTTCATTGTCGTCCTCACGTGGTGTAAAAGTGTCAATTGAATCCAAACATAGAAAAAATTTGTGTCAATGTAGTCATCTCCGTTAAATACACACTAACGGTGTTAAGTGGCTGATTATTTGGCACTAGAGAATTAAAACGTGGCAAATGAGTCACAGTAGTGGTAATGACGTGGCAGTCCTTAGGAAGGAAGAACTCGACGATTGAGATTTCAGATTAACCTTAATTAAATTCAATTTGGAAATTTCAATTCTAGAAGTCCAAATCTTTCCTCAATCCTCGTTTCTGTTCTTGAATAACCCAACTTAGGGTTTGTTTTCTTCTTCTCCTCCCTGTCGCGGCTTCATAAGAAGATGGAGGCACCCATTTTCTTTTTTTTTTTGTCGCTTTGTTCGTTCCGCGGTGAGGGAGGTACCCATTTTCTTTTCCTCTTCCTAATTTCTGGTTCGTGCTTCGCAGGGAGGGAAGACTCCCTTTCGCTTCTCCGTGGCCGGTTCGTTCCTGCAGGGAGGGAGGCGATTTTGAATGGCTCAGGCGCGTCTTTCATTTTATCGCGGCGTGGTGGATGTTGAAGCCGCGACGCCTTTGCAGCAGCGGCGCCTCCGCGCTAGGTTCGTGTTCCGGCGTATTCGCAGTGAAGGGAAGTCGCGTCTGACTCGAAGTTTGGGGTTCCTTATTGTCGCGACTTGGAAATTTGGGGGTTTCTGATTTTGCGATTTGAGTGGGTTTCTTGTTTTCCTCTCTGTAGATTGGTGTTCTTCATCTTGTAATTTCAAAATATTTTTTTCCTTTCTTGGCAATTTTGGGCAGGTTGAGTCGCGCGGAAGAAGACCCTGTCGCATTTTGTTCTTGATTATTGTTAAGAAGCTGCGGGCAATAGTTGATGGTGTCGCAAGGAGGCGTTAGAATCTGGATGACTCATTACCACTACTGTGACTTATTTGCCACGTTTTAATTCTCTAGTGCCAAATAATCAGCCACTTAACACCGTTAGTGTGTATTTAACGCAGATGACTACATTGACACAAATTTTTTCTACGTTTGGATTCAATTGACACTTTTACACCACGTGAGGACGACAATGAAACTTTTTTAAAAATGAGGATGAATTTGACACAATTCAACCAAACTGGGGACAAAGGAAGCAATTAAACCTAATTTAAATGTTTAGAAGGAAGAGTGGGACATGTTATATGTTCAACTCTTCACAATAACAAAATTCTAACATCTCATTTAAAAAAAAAATCTCTACAAATGAGATTTGAGTACACGTTTAATAAAAATTTTAATTGACCAAAATCACTCACCAACATTTTATATTAGAAAAAAGTTATAAAGAATATGAAATATGTAATTTTCTAATTTAGGACGTCATGCGTAAGTAAAACAATGCTTATTATTTTAAAAAAATATAACTCTTATACCATCTCGTGAAAATTTGAAATTTTATTTCATTATGGTGAAATAAACAAAAACATTAGAGAATATTAATTAATGTAATTACAACTTCAAATAACGTACAAAAACATAAATCATTTAATTGTCTAAGAATGTTTTGAAAACTCTAACAATAATTTTCCACTCGTCTCTCGCTCTACACAACATCAACAATCTTCTTTGTAATATCATCTGGTCCCGTATAAATATGATCATTATAGGTAAATATTACCAATATAAATGTGAACTAACAAAATAAACATCAAAACAACATATAATAATATGATTATCAATTACAATCTAAGCTCATAACACTCTTACTCAAATCAAATCCACCACACAATCAAACATTGTCAATCCATACTTCAATTCAAACAGACCGTGTTATCATCACCACCAACTATGTTTATTTCTGTACTTCGGCCACTCGGCTTGTTTACCAAAACATGACTCACTTACCAAAACATCACTTCCACAATCCTTTTTACCAAAATAGGGCCTACTTACCAAGATATGACTCTCTTGTTTACCAAAACAAGGTCCACTTACTAAAGCAGTTATTTTTTGATCCTATTTATCAAAACAAGGCCTACTTACCAAAGTAGAACTCTCTTGTTTATCACCATAACATCATATTAAAATACTACAACTTCCTATAAAACACCACGACAACATATAACAATACCACAACTTCATATACAATACCATAATATCATATAAATATATTATGACTTCTTACAAAACACAACAACAACATATAAAAATACTACAACTTCATATACAACACTACGACATCATATAAAATATTACGGTTTCCTATAAAAGTCCACGACAACATTTAAAATACCACAACTTCATATACAATACCACCACAACATATAAAAATATTATGACTTTCTATATAACACCACGACAATGGACTCATATACAACACTACAACATCATATAAAATTATTATGGTTTCTTATAAAACACCACGACAAGATATAAAATACCATAGTTTCATATATAATATCACGATATAAATATATTACGACTTCCTATAAAACACCACGACAATATATAAAAATACTAGAAATCATACATAACCTCATGACATCATATAAAAATATTACAACTTCTTACAAAATACCATGATAACATAATGACATTTGGATAAAACAAATGTAGTCCCCTCACTTTCATGGCACATACATAACCAAAATATACATGCACTCATGCATAATTACTCAAACATAGATATTGAAGACTAGCTCCACTTACATGCACTCATATATATATAATCATAGTGTAGAATTGGTACTGTAGAATTATGCAGTCTTGCTAAGCGAACCGACTTGGTGTGTTGAGCGAGTGGGCTTTAGCTGAGCGAACAAACTTGGTGCACTGAGCAAGAGATGAGTGAGCAGAACCCATTGTTTATGTTTTCACACAACGAGTTTGGTGCACTAAGTGACTAGTCCAGAACCTGTTTTGAATATTTCTTTATTTTATGATAACTTTGAGCTATGTTTTGACTTTGAGGATGGTGTATAAAATATTTAAAGTATTCTATGATGGTTTATTGGTGAAGTTATGCATGTATTTGATGTATGATATAAAGATGAGATATATTGGTATTCATTGTGAAAGTAAAGTGACATATGTTCATGGTTTCAAATGGTTTTAGGGTTGGTAATATGGGTTCCACGGGAAACTCCTTCGGTATGATTTCACGGTTGCTAACATGGGTTCCACACAGGGAACTCCTTCGGTATGGTTTCAAGTATTTTAGAATGTATACAGGGAGCTCAACATCAGGGTTATCCTAACACTCTAATGGCCTTTCATTCTCAAATAGAGAGGATTAATACATGTGGTGAGAGTACTAGGAAGTCCTAGTATAGGCGCTACCTGGAGGCCTATCACGCAGTAAGGGACTAACCTTGTGTGTGTGGTAGGGTTTAGCTTAGGGATTCACCTTCTTAGTTGTTCCAGCTAGAGGTGAGGGAGAAGCATATGAGTTGTTAGATAGATCTACAAAAGTAGATCTCTATTTTGAAAGAGGTTTTTTTTACCTAGTTGTTCTTGTAGCATCTACGTAATGTTTCGTTTTGGTAGTTTGATACTATTAAAATGGGATGTTACAGAGTGAATTGATTTTGTATTAAAAAAATGTTCTTTTCAAAACCTTTGGAAATCTTTAACCTTTTCTTGAAACACAAGCAAATAAAGATTGTAAAGCAATAAAAGAGATAAGGGATAGAAAGACAAACACCAAGAATTTTATACTGGTTCGGCCTAATGCCTACATCTAGTCTCCTTTAATCAATCTGAGATTGAAAGCCACTTCACTATAAAGATTAAGTTATACAACAAGATATACAGAGACCCTCTCTTAATGCAATCTCCTCTTCAACTTCAAATCTAATATAGAAGAACACAAAACAGAAAGAACAACCCTCTTCTTACAGAAACCCTTTGAGACACCTCTCAAAGAAATCAGAACCTCACGTTCTCTTCCTGGCCACCGGCAACAGGAAAACCACAATCCACATACTACAAAATCAACACTGGTATGATTTAGAACACCTTAGAGTGCGGATGATGATCAGGAAACGAAAGCACAACAAGAATTCCTTCAAGAATCCTTTGAATCTTCCAAACTAACGCTTCTTAGTTCTTGGAGAATAAGCACCCCTACAAAATCTTATCTCAACTCACTTGATCAGATATTAAAGATGAAAGATCAAAAGTTAATTATCTATGTAGAGAGCTATGCATTAATATATAGTTTTCTCAAGTCTAACGCATCTTAATCGATTACCATATTAATGTAATCGGTTAACCAATTAACACTGCTATACCAGAATTATATTAAAATATATTTAACAAATTACGCATTTAATGTAATCGATTACACAATTAATATAAGTCAAAAGAATTCAAAATATGATCGTTATGTTAGTTAAGACTTATCATGAAAACAATTTTCAGTGTGCACGAGATTTAACTGATTAAGAAAATCGTGTAATCGGTTAAGTATGACACTTAAGCAAATTTGAAAACTTTTTCATCTGAAAACACATCACTGCACTCAACAATCAGGTGTAAGCAAAGACACGAGTTTTAATCGATTATACATATAATGTAATCGGTTAAAACTTGCAGTTTGTCATAGTTAAGCATTTGTTGATATCTAATGAATCTAACTGATTACATAAACATTATAATCGATTAACTCATACAGATATGCCTTGTGCAAAGAGTTTCATCATTCAAAACAATGAACATGCATACCACAAATATAAACCCATGTATAACCACAATAAGTATCCAAACCAAACAATTCAAGCACAAACACACATGTAAATGCAACTTTGCATATTAAAACATTTATGTTGTTGTGCAAGTAACTTACTGAAACATTTCTGTTGTTGTCAGCATAAAAAATACACAAGGGTTTGGGTTTAACTTTCACATAGCTCCCCCTATCAACACATTTAATTCAACTTAAACATGCCAACTCATGTTATCAAATTACTTAAAACTTAAAGCAAGGTATTTAACTTCCCTTACCTTACAAACACTAGTACAAAACCAAAGTACAACGTCAAATATTTTTGGCCTTTCACGTCGAATTCGAGAACGACGTCATATTGAGAGAGGTTAAATTGACATCATACGACGTTAATAAGTTTTTTTATATATTTTTTTAATTAATTGTAATCCTTTTTTACAACTCTACGAGACCTGAAAATCAAAACTATGAGGGTAATATAGAATCAACAACAAATAACAATAACAAACAACAAACAAGTTCAACAAATAAGTTCTTCAAAACCAAAATGAAAACTAACCTTCAAAAGGTGGGTTCATCAAAATAAAGTGTTGCCACTAGTGAGAGAGAAAGCAGAATGTGCCTATGAAAAACAAGAACACGAAAATAATCTGTGAAAACAAAACGAAAATCATACCTAAAGTAGTTAATTAACATGCATTTGTATCAAATGAAAGAAAGATTACATGTGATGGTCGTCAAACTTTGTTCGAGAAAAGTTTGAGCAGAGAAGAGGGTCGTCAAACTTCGTTCGAGAAAAGTTTTATTGAATTCACTAACCTTTTGACGTCTAACGCTGAGACATTCGACGTTTTATATCTTTTTACGTCGAATTATAATTCTAAACGACGTTTAATAATTGGAATTATTTACAAAATTGTCACCGGTCATTTTTAATGTTGGCTATTAAGTAGTTAGACGTTGAATGCGTGACGTTATACGCTGTTTTTGCATTAGTGAGAGGATCCAACTGCTCTACAAGAGCTAAGACGACTCCACCAGTTCAAAGAATTCTATCTGCACCCACAATCACATAAACATGATCAAGGTATACCATTAGAATCACTGATCAGCAGATAGTCTTATAAAAGACTCAGATGACACATGCAAAAATACTACGGTTTGTACGCAAAGGAAACAAGAAAGATCAAAGAAAAATAGTATAAACTAACTTACTCTTTTGAAGAAACCAATCAGGTAGACTTGAAGATCTAGTTGTTGTTATTACTTAAGCGATCTCTGATATTCAAATAGATGAACACATGAGAAAAGCTCCTGGAGAGAAGTTCCATAACTCTAAAAATGTAGTTTATAGAAAGATTTTGTGTTTAAACCAATGTCACGTCTAAAATGTAATTTTTTATTAGATGTTACGTAGACAACTCTATTTTATTTCCATTTACAATCAAGTCAATCACGGGTCTTCTACAAAGTTAAAAGCTGAAATTTTTTGAATAAAACATTTTTTCTCAGTGATTTTTAGACTAACGACTTGGCGCCTTTTTTCTTTTGTAAATATTTGGAATGACCTAAGGTTGTTAAAGCAAATTGGTTCATCACATTTGAATGTGTAACTTTGTGACGAGGGATACAAATTGGAAGAACTTGGTCCCCCTCACCCCACTCCACTACTCATGATGACAAACACGTTACGCAATTATCATAAGAGAAAATTACGTTTCTGGTATATGTACTTTTGAATTGATAAATTTAATATTTCAATTTTTAAATTTATGAAATGTTAGTTATTTCTTATGTTTAAATTTTCGAAAAATGTTTCTCGTTATGAAATTTATATATATACATGTAATATCATAAATATTGAGGGGGCATGAGATCATAAATAGTTATAGTGGAAAAGAGTATTTCTGAGTATAGATTTATTAGAAATTCAGCACCATATGCAATGTTGCCCCACAGCACCGTTCAGACATATCTTTGTTTTTTGCATATAAATATGGGTCTTGTTCCTCAGCAATTTCATCCACCAAAACCTAGTTATAACACTCAGATACAGAACATTTTGGAATGCGCCGATGTCGGCCAAGACAACCAAACAAGTGAGAAATAGTGAAAAGATGTTGGGTACTCATGACCATGATAATACTCCTTCTTGGTCGCTTGGAAGATGCATTTCTTCATGTTTTTCACCATCTGTAAAAATGGAGCCAACCCTCAGAAACCTTCCTAAAGCCGCTTCTGAATTACCACATACCAACCGCAAGAAGAAGCGTGGAGGATGGAAGGCCATAACTTTTATTTTAGGTCTACTTCTCTTTTTTTATCTTGCTACATATGATTTTCTCTCCACTACTTCATTCCTTCATGCATATATATTCACACTCTTTTCAATTAAGATACAACTACAGTCTGTCTCAGATAGCAAGAGAAAGATAGTAGAGAGTTCTTAACTACACAATTCCAATTGAGTTTAATCACACAATTTTAAAAAACCAAAACTTAGTACAAAACTTCACTTAAGAGATTCAACTCAATAATTTATACTTCTTCTACCTTATATTTTAGAAAACACTGTTCTAATTCATTTGTCTTTTTTTTAAGATTCTTGTCTAATAATTTCTTACATTAGTTGTTTTCTTACTAATACTTGTAATTGTTTTAATTCATAAACATTATGAACTGTCTCCTTTTTACTCTCTTATCTGGAAAATTTAAGAATGTAATAATTTTGTTATCACTTTCTCTCCTTATGATAATAATTTTTTAAAACTACCATAATTACAGACAAATTTAGCAGTGTATAAAGCAATTATCATTATCCTATGTTTAAGAGAGGAGAAGTGACTTTGAGTGAAACTCTTACATAGAACTGAAGCTCAAATTAGAAAATAACTTAAGAAAATCATTAAACTACAAAGACTCTTCCCAGTAAAATACTGATAATCAATTATTGTTTTTTGTTGGATTTTGGTTAACGTTGCAGGGAATGAAACTTTTGAGAGGTTGGCAGTGTTTGGTTTATTTGCGAACTTTATGGTGTATTTGACAAGAGAACTTCATTTGGACCAAGTTACTGCTTCTAACATTCTGAGTTTATGGTTTGGGATCACAAACTTTGCCCCACTAGTTGGTGCCTTCATTTCTGACGCCTATGTTGGTCGTTTCCGGACCATAGCTTTTGCATCATTTGGTACCCTTTTGGTAAGCTCTCTCATATTTTTCAGAATAAAAAACAAAACTTTATACAACTTTTCTTTTTAGGTCTAAATTTAATACAACTTGCACATTTACTCACCTCGCCTTTTTTTGTAGGCTTCGATATAAGAGGAAGTTATGCATGTGCCATTCAATCAACCTAATAATAGAACAATTATATTAACATACATTTTTGGACAATATTTTCGCATAATATATAAAATGTTGTTAAAATATGTGTTAAAATATTTTTTTAAATAAATACATGTAGTCAAATATTGTTATGATTGAAAAAAAAATAATTAAATAATTTGGGAGACAATCAAACGTGGTTTTCTTGTTTTCTAAAGTCATAAAAATTCTTTAACAGTCCCTCAGAGCTACCATTTCACTAGTTGTTTTCCTTTCTCAAATTTGATTGATTTCGTACAACTATTATGCAATTCTAGTTTATTCAATAATCAATTTCATATATGAACGACAAATTTCATAAACACCCACATGTCCTACCTGCGTTAGCATTAAATGTTGAAGGTGACTATTTTTCGTATTATTTATTATAAGGAAAAATGTGCAAAGCAAGCATCATACAGACAGGTGCACTGTACGAACACAAATTTTTCATGCATTTAATAATTCTAGTTTTTAAAGTTTATGATAATGCATAATCACTTCTACTTCTTTTTATATTTTATTTTTTTTGGTATAATATATTTGAATGGAATGTTTCGCAACAGGGGATGGTGGTGGTGACTTTAACATCATGGTTACCACAGTTGCACCCTCCATCTTGTAGCCCTGAGGAACTGGCATCTGGGAAGTGTGTTAGGGCAAGCAATTCTCAAATGGGTGTGTTGATTTTGGGACTATGCTGTTTAACCATAGGTTCTTCTGGGGTTAGACCATGCAGCATCCCATTTGGTGTTGACCAATTTGATCCAACGACTGAAGAAGGGAAGAAAGGGATCAACAGCTTCTTCAACTGGTACTACACCACATTCACCATGGTCCTTCTGGTCACTCAGACAGTGGTGGTCTACATCCAAGACTCTATCAGCTGGAAAATCGGGTTTGGGATACCTACTCTCTGCATGCTCTGCTCCATAATCATGTTCTTTGTGGGAACAAACCTTTATGTACGTGTGAAGCCTGAAGGAAGCGTTTTTTCTGGTGTTGCTCAAGTTCTAATGGCTGCTTATAGAAAGAGAAAACTCAGGTTTCCAATGAGTGAGGAGAAGCAAGAAGGGTTTTTCTATGATCCTCCACTTACTGGGACCACCGTTGTGTCAAAGCTGCCTTTAACCAAACAATTCAGGTCAGAAACGTTGCTGTCATTAAGACTAAAATCTTCATTTGAGTTCCATTAGCAAAACTTTTATACATGTGGTGGAGGAACTTCTCTTATGTTTTTAATACATGTATATATATATATATATATATATATATATATATATATATATATATATATATATATATCATTGCCCAATGATTATAGTTGTTATGTGCCATGAATATCATGAAAGATGTCTACTAATTGCTTTCAAAACCTCAATTATTTTAACAAACTTCTACACGAAAAAGCAATTCGCTTTATAATATAATAATATCTATTAATACTTTACAGAAACTAATATCTATTTAAGAAAACCATTTTTTTTTCTTACAAAGACTAAATTAACAATACCGCACAGATTTAAAAGTAAATTTTATGATTTACCTTTTCTACTTTAATTAATCTGTAAACAAGCATTAAAATACTAATTAACATAGTGAACTTATGTTGATACTTGGATTTTGCTAGGGCCTTGAACAAAGCTGCTTTAATAATGGAAGGTGAGTTAAACACAGATGGGACCATAGTGAATAGATGGAGGCTGGTTAGCATCCAAAAAGTAGAAGAGGTGAAATGCTTAGTCAGAATTATCCCAATTTGGGCAGCAGGGATCCTTAGTCTCGTTTCCATGGTACAACAAGGGACATTTACTGTGTCACAAGCAATGAAAATGAACAGACACCTGGGACCCAACTTCCAAGTCCCAGCTGGTTCAGTGACAGTCATATCATTAATCACCATAGCTTTGTGGCTCCCATTCTATGACAGATTCTTAGTGCCAAAGCTCAGAAAAATTACCAACCATGAAGGGGGCATCACTCTACTCCTAAGAATTGGAATTGGCATGGTTTTCTCTATTCTTTCCATGGTTGTTGCTGGCATGGTTGAAAAACTGAGAAGGGATTCAGCAAATTCAAATCCAACACCACTTGGAATTGCTCCCATGTCAGTCTTTTGGCTGGCTCCACACTTGATCCTTATGGGGCTCTGTGAGGCATTCAATATAATAGGACAAATTGAGTTCTTCAACAGACAATTTCCTGAACATATGAGAAGCATTGGCAATTCCTTGTTTTCCTGTTCTTTTGCTGTTGCTAACTATGTGAGCACCATAATAGTGAATGTGGTTCATCACAGTACAAGAAAATCTAGCCACCCAGATTGGTTGACAAATGATATAAATGCTGGCAGAATAGACTACTTTTACTATCTTATAGCAGTGTTAGCCACCTTCAACCTGTTCTTTTTTATATTTGTTGCTAGAAGATATCAGTACAAGGGAAGTGTGGACTTCAATGATGAAACTCACCAAGTGGAGCTTGGATCTCACAAACCCTAAGTTTTAAGAAAGATAATAAAGATAATGTAGATATACATCTATGTGTGTATGTATATAGGAAGACATCACACAAATAAATTGAAAGACTTTTATATATATATATATATTCCTTTCAGAAGTTACGTTACAAAATAAAACTTAAATATGTTTTTCTCCTTAACATTTATATTTTCTTTTTCTCCTTATAATAAGAAAAGTATATTTGACTTTTCTTCTTGACAAAATGTGTTAGAATTGCTATTAACATGGATTATTACCGGAGTGCATATACTCATTGATTGCCATGTAACTCAAACGCCTTGTAAAAAACGTATAACACAAAATAAATCTATCCTTTTCTAATTACTCTACTCTTGCATCCGTGTTCAATATCTTATATTAAATGAAACTTATAAGTCTATTTTATGATATTGAATATCAATATCTACTTATTAAAATGCTATCAGATTCTATACTAATCAAATAAAAAAGTTCTTCAGAGACTATTATGATACTATTAAGATTCATTAATTAAAAATTTGTTTATTATACCATTACTTTTCTGTTAATTATCTAATAAATCAATGTGAGGATCTTTATTAGTGTTTCAATAAAAAAAATAAAGATACCTAATAATTAATTTTATCATTTTTTGATAAGAGTTAAGTGTACTTAGACTTAATTTTATTATTTGAGGTTTCTTTTATCTTTATTTATAATATAATACTACAAAAATATATAATTTTTGCAGGAGTTATTTTTAGTCTTACCGGCGGTTTTAATCCCTGAAAAATTTGTTTCACGCAATTGGAAAAAACCTCTGGGAAAAGCAGTGTCGTTAAACATTACCGGTGGTTTTTTACGAAACTGTCGCAATTTCAGGAGTTTTTGAAAAATCGTCGGATATAGTCAGGGTTTTTTGTAGAAACAATCGGAAATAGCCGGGGTTTTGCAGAAACCGCAGGGAATAGCCGGGGTTTCTTATAACTGCCCCTATTTTCAAGGGTTTCTTCCAAAACTGTCGAAAATGTAGTGATAGCTCAAATTTTTATTTTTATTTATCAATATATCTTTTTCCCAAATCATTCCATCAAAGCATCCACCCAAAGATACTTGAACTACTGGTTCTTCTTGATCACCAATTTCCACACAATAGAATTTACTTGGGACTACATTCTCCAGGGCCTTGAGGCTAATGCGAATTTGGTGTGTCCTTTCGTTTATAGCCTTTTAGTTTTTTAGTTTTCTTTCTAATACTGAAATACAGTCCTTATCAGTATTATTTTCCTGAAATTTGGAACTTCTTTTAATTATACATTCATTTAAATGATGAGATTGTTTGTCTATGTTTGTAAATGTTATTAGTGAAAACACGACTTAATTCATGTGCAGTTTGTAGTATATGTATTATGTGTAACTTAAAATGTTTCTGCCCTTGCCTATTTACAGGTGTTGAGCATATCCCTAGCTGCACTTGGATATTTGATGTGGCTTCGAAAAAATAAGCCCAAGACCCTCATCCCTATTATTTATTTTAGTGCTGGGATTGTAGCAACAATTTCATATTCATATTTAAAAAATTCTACTATTTTTTTCCTATGCAATACAAGTCTTTATATATTCATATTCATATTTATATGTAAATGTGTTGGTTGCTGTTAGTACTATTCTGCCAATACAAAATCAATAACACTGCAAAGCTAATAACTTGAGTTTTCTCTACATAAATCATGCTCAAATTTTTATTATAGAATTTAAACATAATTTCTTACCTCTGCACCAAGCTTATTATAGATACCATTTTCGGTCAACATGGCAACGAACAAGATAGCACCATAAAATCCAAAACAAATGAAACTCATTCATCAGAAACAACCATATTAATATTTAGAAATAGCCATAATAAAATTAGAACTATATTTAAGAGAGACTAACAAGAAAAGTGATTCAAAAGATGAAATATACATGGAGACTAGCTCAGGGACTAATGAGGATGATCCCTCCCTTGTTTGGCAGCTTTAGGAAAGCACTTAAAGATACTAGCATATCAATACATACACAACTAAAAGGATGACATGTGATATTTGCTTCCTCAAAACTTCATACATTGCATATCAATCCAGACATAACTAATTGTTCATACATGTCTAATTTTCTTCATCTTCATTACATTCATTGTTTGGCACGCTTCCTTAATTAGATACCTACAATATAACATAATAGTTAGTCGGTTATATATTTAAAAAAAATCATACAAATAAATATAACAATTATTACCGATTATTGAAATGAGGCAAACTTTGAAGGTAATTGACCCTGATAAATTTGCAACATAATTGCTATCATTTCCTTCATTTCATTGACTTGTGATGTCATGTCATTGACTTGTGATGTCAATGAAGATACCTGTAACAGATGAAATTATTTAAAAAGTAAGAAAAATTATACCTAACAAGTTAATCATAAAAGGAACAAACCAAGTAATTGATAAAATATTCATTAACCTGAGTTTGTAATTCATTATTAGAAGGGGCAACTGAAGATGATCCACTATGAGAACGAGCTTTGACTCCAAAGACTTTAGATAAGCAAGGACCCAAACGTAGATCGCGAACGCGTCCATAATGCTCTTGGATTCCTAAAGCATGAGCCAATGAATCTGAACTGGATATTTTTTTTATTGACAACATCGTCAAACTCGTTAGAATGAGAGATTGGTGGACTGTTCGTTCCAGTTAAAGAAGCACCACCGTTCAAAGGTTCACTGTTGTGAGACAGTCTCCCTGACGTTAATGGAGACACTTCCTGTCTCACACATTACGCATTCGGTCATGTTCAAACCAAAACGATGTGGTATAAAGAAAAACAAAAAATAAAACAAAAACTAAGCAAAATGAGAAAGTCCCTCAGAACCAAAACAAATGAATTGGGTTTTCCTAAAATTTCTTAAGTGTAACAAGATCCGTGAGGAACATCTTCCTCTGCTCCCAACAGTGCAGACATGGTTCCAAAAGGCTTCCTCGTTGTTTGTGTTGGAACAGAGCTCAAGAGATTCATCATTCCCACCCCTTGCCTTGCCTCGCCTCTCACTTCCTTATACTTCACACCCTTCTCATACATTAATATTCTTAGAAAACACAAGACTAATCAGAAACCTAAAATGTGCTTTTCTATGGTTTCAATTTCGAGAGTAATCATAAGTTCAAACACGTAGAGTGAAAATGAACGGGAAGAAAAACGAATCAATGAATGGAATGAAAATGAAGTGACCTACGCAGATGCGAGGAACTCTGAGAGCGAACACGACCTACGCAGCCACAACGCCTCGACGCCTCGACAACGAACACAACGTAGGGGAAGACCAACAAGAAGATGGTGCGGGAAAGGGACTTGGAGAAAAATAATTATGGTGAACTTTTAGAGGAAAATGTATGAAGGCAGAAATGATTTGAGAGAGAGAATTAGGGTTTGGGGAAAATTAGGAGCAGAAATGAAGGCGTGGTGGATATTTTTCAAAGGAATGTGTCGTGAAGTATTTTAGGGGAAGGGAACGAGTTGGGTAGATATTTTTGAAAATTTATTTCAAAAATAAAAAAAAAATTATAAACGGTTTCTATTATGAACAGTTGGAAATTTTTTGGGGTTTCCATAATCGCCAGAAAATAACCCCTCTTAAAATTCATTATTTTTATAGTGTAAGAAACTTTAGTTAAAATTATATAATTTAATTGAATCTTTAGTTATAAATATTTTATTTCATACTTATAATGTGACTAAACGAAATAAATAAACTTTAAACGAAATAGTCATATTTTATGTCGTTACATCAAAATATGACTATTTTTCTTTTTAATTTTATAAATGATGTAAAATATTATTACTTTTCGATTAAACATGATAAAACTAATGTTAAAGATGACTAATACACACTATCATTATATATATATATATATATATATATATATATATATATGAAAATTATTGTTTTTAAGTTTAACTCGAACCACCATAAATGTTTATTTTAAGTCATATGCATGTTGGATGTAAAAATGTGATGACTTTTACAACACAGTACACTAGTGCATAAATGACCTTTAATGTCACCCCTAAGACGTCGGATCCCACAATATCCAACGTAAAAGATTGATCAGGGGCATTTTGGTAAATAAGTTGGCCTTGGCGATGTCGGTTCATGGGGGGCTCGACGTCTATACTTTAAACCACGTCAGTTCGTACAATTAGACGCCAAAAAGGTAGTGTCAGAATGTGAAAAGTCTTTTTTTTCACCATTTAGACGTCATATCCCACCACACCGACGTCTAGATAGTCATTGAGACGTCGGTCCCCCTTACATTCGACGCCTAAATGGCCTGACAGGGTAGGTGAAAAGTTGTTTTGGACGTCAGCTCCTCTTACATCCGACGTTTATATACACCGCAAATATTAATCTTTAAATCGAATGGACGTCATATTATTGAGGTCCTCGACGTCTAGTCGAGAATAGACGTCAGGAACTTGGGGCACCGACATCTTGATTCCTGTTAAATCAGAAATCGCGAACCCGCGGTTACGCGCACTTCATCGGCTTCCTCCTCGCCTTTTCTCTCCGCGGCATTGCATTTCTAAGTGTGTTTTATCTCTTTTTAACCGTTTAAACTTACTTTTACTCCGATTAAATTAGTCTTTGATGGATTATCTTCCATTTGAACGATTAAAATGAGTTTTTGTGCAGTTTTTCTCGTGTCTTTGGGTAGCATAGTAGCACCTTCTCCCTTTGCTAGTTTTCTCGTAAGAAAAACTTGCGTCTTTTGGATCTCTTATAGCATTTCAACCCAAAATCGAACCTAGGTCCTTGCCTAGTTCTTATGTCACCGTATTCTTTTTTCATTGGCAGTTGGAATGGAACTAGGCAAGGACCCAGATTCGGTTTTCGGTTGAAATGCCATAAGAGGTCTAGAAGACGCAAGCTTTTCTTATGAGGAAACAAGGAAGAAGGTGCTACTACGCTACCCAAAGACACGAGCTGCAGTAGACGTTGGTTAATGCCATGTTCAACATCTATAGTGCCCTTAGACGTCGGTTTTGGTGTAATCCGACGTCCCATTAACGTAACCCATAAAGACGTCGGATCAGAATCTGACGTTAAAAGCCCAAAATAACAGACGTCTAAAGCCCTTTCTACACTAGTGCGTATGAACATTGGTTCGTCATCTGGAGTAATTAAATGATTTTTTTAATAGTAAGATGGTGTAATTAGATAATAAAAACCTTATTTTGCACTAAGGTTTCGTAGAACCTTTACGCTACTCACATGAGGAGGCACTTCACATTGCTTAGAAGAAACAAATTCTACATGATTGTAAAAAGGACAAAGAAAAGCCCACTAAGTGACTTTTCAAACACACAGCCAAACTAAATCATTCTAACAAGATGGATGATGTCGGGCCTGCATTTTTTAGTGATTAAACACATCACCATAGATATGTTTCTCTCTTGTTTGGACTTAATCTTCTCTTATTCCACGCATATGTCTCCAGATTTCATCCTTTTTCACAAATTTGTCAATTTTTGTGCTTTGAAATGTCGGTATACTACATATTTCAAATAGAGGACATGATGCCAACCATTTCTCATTCGCCTCATATTATCTAAATTACCATACTAACAATAATTGTTTTAACTATGGTTATTAAACTTGTGAGTTAAGTAGTTAACTCGAATAATTTTATGTTCATACTTACGGTTTTCGACTTAATTTGGAAATAAATTTATTTTTCAAGTGAACTCAGTAGAATTAGACGTAGACTCAATTCACTCGATCAAACTTGCGAGTTTGGAACGATTTGGCATTTTCGATGAGGAAAAAAAAACATTTAAATGAAAATGGTTGTTTGGAGCGTATTTATGGAGAAAACTCTCTAGGATCAGGGTTTGGGTGTTTTTTGATTCAAGACTTCTTCATTCCTTTTTCTGAAGCACTTTTCATCATGCATTTATTAGACCTTTTCTTGTTATGGTGCTTGTCATCGCAATTGCTTACTATCACTTGGTGTTCGTCGCACGTTGGACCTTGCGTCTGTGGGTGCTCGCGTTCATGAGTGCTCATGTTCGTGATGGTGTTTGTGGTTTACAACCTTCTTATACTGCCTTCCTTTTGAGCACATAAGGTTGTTGCTAGTAAGGTTGATGTGTTGGTAACTTAGGAAGTCAAGGAAGATGAAATTTGTAAGATAGGGTTTCTACTAGCATTTAGACTCAAAGTTTTTGGATCTCAAAGTCTTCACATAGAAAAATTCAGACATTTTTTGTATTATATTAAATATTAAATATGATATGTAAAATTAATAAATTTATTTTAAAAAATAGTTAAAAAAATATATAATAATACAATATGATCAATTAATAATAATTTTAGTGATATTTCACTAAAAAATATAAACCTATTTATAATATCATATAACAATATATTAATATATTATTTATGAATATTTTAATACTTGTTTTTTTATGTAAAGTAAACTCTTACAAGTTTATGAGTCAAGTTGACGATCTGCATTTACCGAACTCCCACGAATTTACGTAAATTTTCGAGTTTAACAACCTTGGTTTTAACCATTTTGAGCAAGGAACTACTAAGATTCTTCATAAATATTACAAGCGATACAACTAAAGAATATTATAGCTCCTTCAAAAATATGTTTTTGCCAAGTCTCAAAACCAAACAGCAAAGAAACATTCAAAAAATGAATTAGCTAAAGATTCCACATTCTTTCTACATAAAGAACATATGGAGTTCCTCTCTTTTACACATCGAAGTCAATAGATCTTTATGAAGTAGCTTCCATAAAATCAAAGATCTAGCTGGTGACAAAACATCAAACAAAATCAGCTTAACTCATTCTACAACATATGAACATGATGAGTAAAAATAGGTAGCAAATTTATGTGACAACAACCTAGAATCCTAAAAATACAATTAGGCACATATTCGTCTCCATTATCAAATAGGAAAAGAATAGCCTCTAGATACTCTAACAAGGAAGTAGCCTTTGGATACTCTAACAAATAAAGGAGAAGTAGTAGATTTGTAAAATTGACTTTTAGTAGGATTATCCCATTGAAAAAAAAAAACAAAGATATCATTGACATATAGATTATGAGATGGGAATCACATTCCCCTAACATAAACCATAGGTAAAATAAATTTAATAGAGATTAGAGTAGAAATATCCCTACTCAAAACCTCCTGAACCAAACAAAAAAGCAAGGGTGATAAATGATCCCCCTGTCTAACCCTTTTACTACAGGTAAAATAGCCAACCAAACTATCATTAACCTTATTAGAAAGATGACCAAATTCAAAATATGAAGAATCCAACTTGAGAAATGCTCTCTTGAAATCCAAAACAATGTAAGACTTTAACTAAAAATTTCCAAATTAATAGTATCAAATGCCTTGGAAATATTAATCTTTAAAGTCGCATTACCTTTATTGACCATCTTAAGAAGAATATTAATTACTTCAAAAGCAAGTTAAATACAATAATTAACACTCTTACCCTTAATAAAGTCGTTCTCATTTAGGAGAAACAATTCTACTACTATCACCACAAGCCTATTAGTCAAAATCTTAGAGATCATCTTGAACCAAAAATTGGCCATAACAATAGGATGAAATTAAGTGATACCTTTTGCCCCATCCACTTTGGGAATAATAGAAACTACATTAGAATTCATGCCAAGAAGAATCCAATTTTGGAGAAAAAATTGTTGAACAACTTTACAAACATCTATACCAACAAGCTACTTATGTGATGCTCTCCCATTGATATTAATAATAGTGTGGCCTCTAAGTTAAATACATTATCTTTTAGAAAATACCTATGTACTAGCTTCTAGGAAAATTTCCATCTTTGTCTCATCTTGGGATCATGTAACAAAGACAAAAAATAACATCATTTGCAGATGATACATTAGTACAATTTCAAATATCTTTTTTTATCAACTTTTATTAATGCTTATTTTAAATACTAATTGTAACTATAAAATTTGCAATCATGTGTTTACTTTGTCATCCTTAGATGCATTATGATATCCCTAACATTGGGATATTGATATCAAAGATTCATTCTTCAGTCACAACAAAATTTCATCAATTTTACTTTAAACAAATACTAAACTATGTATGTGGGAAATGGAATGATCAAAATCCTTATACCAAATACATAATTAATGAAGAAACTTGGTAAAATTTATCAAAAACTAACATATTGAGAAATGGTAAGTAAGTACAATGTACTTAGTTTTTCATGTTAATTTTTAATTATGCACACTACCTACTAATTAATAACATTGTGTAATTAGTGATAGGGTGTTGGGAAAAAAGTACAAGTTACTCAAGCACATAACATCACCCCACACTTATTGTCTTATATGGAGCAAAAGCTTGAGACCATCACGTAGGACTAACATAAAACATGACTAGCAGATTCTACTAGTATAATTCAACCTCCATCACCACTTCTCGACATGAAAAGTGAAAACATGCTTGTGTTAAACATTCTGGTATTTATAATTTTAAGGACTCATAATGTGGATTGTAAGTAAATATCTAATAATTTATTTTTTGTTATTTATTATGTAACACTTACATGCTACTTTTATTTGTTTATTTTTTACAATTCTTCGGTTGATTAAAGTAAGGTACTTTACTTCTCAAGGTTGTCAAAATATACTAAGTATTACCGTTTAATGACCTTAGCACCTGAATCTATTTGTGCTACTATTACAAGTGTGGGAATTAGATCCTACATCAAAGCAAAATCTATAGAGAATCCTTATTTTTTTTTTAATGCCTTAGGTATAAGTTTATGCAACAACTAAGATAAGAAATAAAGAATGAGGTTACGCTAAATGTGACACAAAAGATCACACAAGAAATGTCACATTTAAGATTAGTTTGAACATCTTTTTTCACTTGGGTTTTCACAACAATAACTATTATAGAACTACCTAAAGTTTTTTCCTTAAATATATTGAGCACAAATGAGAGTTGTGCTATTGAGAACCCATCAGAGGAGGAAATTGACTCCACTATTCATATGTTCACGATGATACTTCACCTCGATTGGTGGCTCTTGGGAGGATATTTAAAGGAGTAATTATGTTACATGTAAGACCAAAAAAAATTGTAAAAGTTAGAAATAATATTGTAAGGAGATATGAGTATGTTTTTATGGAAATTGCATGTTTTTCACAAGGTGGTATGTAACTCAGTTGGTGAGAGCTCTTTAATGGGCTAAGTGGTCATGAGTTCAAGTCTTAACTAAAGCATAAATTCTATGTTATTTATTTAATTTTGTTTTACAAGTGAAACACACGTGGTTATATGGTTGTTAAATTTGTGATGTGTGTTGTAACTTGTTGATATAGATGTTTATCCAAAATTGAATGGATATGGGTTCAAATCCTAAAGGGCAAAGTTTTAAAGGGGGGAAACCTTTTGGTTTTTTTATATTTTTTATTAAGGGCGAGAAGGTCTTTTCCTATTTAATGATTTAGGTTAGAAATTATAAGTGGGGGTATAGGAAGTAAAAGCATGCAGAAGCGTGAGTACAGGTAGAAAGAGTCAAAGGGAAGTTTATGTTTTTGAAAACCAGTTGAACAATATTAGGGATCATGATCTAGGCAATTTTCAAGGATTGAAAACATATTGTAGGGAAAATATTTTAAAAGTAGAAAACCTTACATGAAATATTGAGAGGAAAAGAGAGAGTGTGTGTGTGACAAAGATGCTACAGGGACATGAGACTAAAGGAGAGTATAGGCTTGTTGTGATCTTATGTGTATAGAAAGTCTAGTATTGGCCAAGGTATAAGGAAGCTTACCCAATCTCCAATGTATGATGACCACTACAGGAAAAGCGATTTTTACCGGCGGAAATTTAACGACGGCCTTAGAGCCTTCGATAATGAGTTGGTGAATTAAAATACTGACGACCTAAGAGCCTTCAGTAATGTCTTCGATTAATTTTGCCCCAAATCACGATCTTCCCCCTCTACAACTCATTTCCCACCAACAGCTAATGTCCGTCCCTTCTCCAAGGTGAAAAAGAAAACACTAAACCCTTCTCCATTGCACAAAACACTTGGTCGAAGACTTGGTTTTTGTATCAATTCTAGCTAGGAAACCGTTGGATGAGTGCTTTGTAGTGATCTCTATGACAACGTGGTGGGTATTTGCCTTCTTATTTTATGTCAATTCCTTGCACGAAATCCTTTTTTAATTTGTGTTTTCCCCCAATCTGACCAATGTCTTGGGGAATCGTGGTGGGTAGGAGGCTCCATTAGAGTTGAATCATCGTGGGACGAGGGTTTAGTGGTTGGCGGAGGCTTCATGGTTCGTCGTCGTTGGCGTAAGGAGGCGACAGTGCTAAGGAAGGGCTCCCTGGTCCGTTCAGCGAGGCGGAGGTTTGGTGCAGCTCTGGGCTTGGACGAATAAGCCATCTCGTTCTCTACAAATCGAACCAGGTTAGTTTTATTAAGGACGAAAACGCCTATTTGCAATGGAATTTGAATCATGCTGATGTTTGATGTTTGTAAGTTGTGTGATTGGTTGTGGTAATTGAACTGTTTCTGCTTCATGATCATGTGACACTTCTTCCACTATGGGGTTTAGGGCATCAACGAGAGTTTTAATCTGGAGAAGAATTTCATTTTCCATTTTTATCCCTTCTTTTCACCTACTTGGTAGCAGATTGATTTTCATACTTTCTCTCATCTGGTTTGAGGACACAGATCCTGTAAAGTACAATAAAGATAAATTACGATCACCTAAGTATATTTCAATCTTCATTTAAAACGAGTAGAAAAATGCAACAGAAGAAGGTCTCGAATATATAACTCCACATGTACACATAGGAGAAACAAACCATTGAGAAAATAGTTCTTTTAAATGATTTTTGCTTTGATAGAAGTCAACATTCTAGGTTGATTGATCTAATCAACCTCACTAAGTAGGATACGATTTGGTTGTTACTATAAATTGGACATTCCTTCTTCGGCCAACAAAGTGAAATAAGACATTTTTTTTAGTGTAAAACTTTTGTCTTCTTCATTTTAACTAGATATAATGGATTTAAAAAAACTACACAATTTAACCAGCAATTGACTCACATAAACTAGCACAACACACTCACCAATGAGAACACATGCTACAACTAAGGAAGGGGAAGGAGTCCCTTAAGTTTGTACAATAAAAAGTCAACAATGAAACCAAAACCAGTTCCCTTGTCTTCCTATGTTATGACACATAATGATCCATTTCAAAACAATAAAGCTATATTCACTAATACTTGGGCCAATTGATGACCTTAGTACAAGCTCTAAATCAATCAATAAGAAACATGGGAAAACTCACAAACCCCATGATCAAGCTTATGATAAATTTTGGACAATCACAAGCACCCTCTCCTCTATTCCCACCACAATCCCAAGTCGTACAAAAGGGGACCAAAACAATCTAACCAAGTAAAAACTAAAACTACAATAAGTAGCAAATAAAACTAGAATGTAAGTATCTAGAACCAGGTTCGAAGTGCACTAGTGAGCTAAGTGTTTCCTCTTTTAATTCCACACTGTTTCAAGCTTTCCTTCACTGTCTTTGCATGTTCTGTTATTGTTCCATTGAAAATTTTGGGTTTATAGGTTTTGTTTGAGTCTTTGTTTCTGTGCCAGCTTTAATTTGTTTGTGTTTCTTCATTTTAATCGCTTCATTTGTTGTTTTGAGTCATTTTTATTTGATCATCCTTTCCTGTAATGTTGTTGTCATGTGCATTTGATTTTCTATCTTTAAATCTGGTTTAATTGGATGTATTGTTGTAATCTGAGAAATTTGAATGAGTAAGCACTATTTGCACATTAAAAGAGCTATGACAAACTCCATGAGGAGCTCAAGTGCATGAGTTGTGTTAACCATTCCAGTTTCTAAAACCAGTGCAGTAGTATAGTTGTTGGTGTTTTTTGTATTTGAATTGTTGAAATTGGATCTATGTTGGAGTGCCAAATTGAGCCAGTACTTGATGCACACCATATAAGCACTAATTTGCTTATCCAAAAGGTCCATTCATTCAGTGTCCTAAAATCTGGTTGGTTAAGTTGTGCATTTTGCTACATAAAGAGGGTTGGACGAGTCAAATTTTGAAATCATATGATTCTGCATCAAAAGTTAGTGCCAACAACTTTGTTTTGATTAATTAAATTTGGTTAGGCAAAGCAATTTGGACTTGTAGCAGCCCTACACAGTTTCACTATCCAAACCACTAGTTTTAGTCAACATTTTTTTAGCAAGGTGCCTATTATAAATTTCATTCTTTAATTTGTTTTGGTGCATTCTAATAGTTTAAAACTTGTTAGAAAAAGCTTGGCCAAGAGTATTAAATATGAAAAACAATTAAATAGAAACGAATATTAAAAAGCTTTTGTTTGTCATAAATTCTGAGTATTCAGCTACTTATTTTATTTATTTTTGTGCATCAAGAGAATTTGGATTGTGAATACATTTTGTCCATCTTCAAAGAGCTATTAAATTCATTAGAATGAGCTCGATGGCAAATGTGCAATCAGGTTTTGGAATTTAAATCACTGCATTGAAACTGTTTGAATAAATCTGGTATTGTTTTATTGGCTCTAAATTTTGTTTGAGCAAATATGTTAAGAGTTTTATGTTGGCCAAATTCAATTGCATACCATATGAGCCATGAAATTCTTAGGCATAGCTTGGATGCATTGAGAAAAATTCAGCAGCACTCTTAAAAGTAGTTGGTCAATCTATACTTTATTTGTTAGGTCATTTTTGTGTTTTAAATCTGGTATGAGCATCTAAATCTTTACTAACCATCCGATACGTTTTTCTGCTACTTTGAGCAACTTTTAATTGTTGTTTTGGAGTCAAATTCATTGTTCCAAGTCTGATTAAAGTGTTGTTTCAAAATTTGGATACTAAAGTTGTTTGTTTTGACTTGCACATGAACTAGATATGCCAAATTGTTATATAACTTGAATCTGTCAAGAAAAATCATTCAATCAAGTTTATATTGATCAACCAAACATTTTTGTGCAAAGCTAATCTGATTATAAATGATTCTGTGCATTTTCACTAGCGAACTCATCCACTTTTAAGCACTTTTCTGGCTCAAATAATTTGCTGCAGTAGAATTATACTGTTTTAAAAATTGATTTGGTGCATTGAACATTGTTTGTAAGTTGTAGCAAAAGCTTGAGTCCATATAAAAGAATTAGAACATTCAAAAGAATTGGAATGAAATTAAAAAGCTAATTGGACCAGTGCAACCATTTTCGAAATCTGCTTGATTTTTGAATTCTTGGCCAGTCTGCACACAAACTGTTCGATAAAAGGTTGTATGCTCCTGTCATTTTGAGTCAAACTCCTGGCAATGTCATAGTTTTATATTGGCCTTTTAGTGGTGTTGCGGTGATCTGTGTAAGGTGCTTTATGTAGTGCACCATAACCAGAAACTTATACATCTAAGGTAGCCTCTTAGGAAGTGGAGTAAGGGCGGAATCAAGTGTTGAATTTTCCTGGTGCAGCAGCTTCACGGTGATACTAGACAAAGCAGATTATACAAAAAACACCCTCTAGCAGATTATCACTTAATTATGCCTAGTCCTTACCGAAGGCCTTTGTCCTTCGGTAATTACCGAAGACTTTTGTCCTTCGATAATTATCGAAGGCTTTTGCCTTTCGGTAATTACCAAAGGGAAAAGGCCATCGATAATTGTTAGCGATAAACAATTTATCGATAGAAAACAGGTCGTCGCTAATCTGTCGATAATAGGCATTACTAATGGCTTTTTAGCTGTTTCTGACGGACTAGGGTCATCGGTAATGTCCTTCTTTTTATTTTTTATTTTCTGGATAGGTGTAGTTATATGAATGTGGGAATGATTCTTGTATTAAGATATTATGTATATTGTGGCTATCATATTGTTCTCTTATGTATGATGTAATTAGAATGCATGCAACGGTATCTACATGAATGCGTGCATGAGTTTCTGGGTTGGGACTTGATACTTATGCTTGTTGTTGTGAAGTTTTATTTGGCTTGATGAGAATATGGAGAGGATTAATATGATTGCATGGTGTCGTGGTGGTTTTGGGAGGATGAATAAGCATGTACTACGTGGGTATATATAGGATACTAATGTTGAGATTCATAATATGCAGGTTGGGGTTGTATTGTTTAAATCCAGTGGCTATGTTTAGTAGTTCATTTTGTGTTCAGGTGTTGGTCTCTAATATGTATTTTAAGGATTATGGATTATTCTTGAGATATAATGTTAGTATCTAGGTATTTTTCTATGTATCTAGGATGCTTGAATGTGTGCTTGAGGTGTTAATCTTCTTTCTATGAAGTTTAGAGATTATTTATGGATTGTATCAACCTTTTGAATCTTTCTCGTGTGGTTTGGTTTCAGGACTAATCGATTATCGTGAGTGATAATCGATTATCCACGAGTCGTTTTAGAGTTTTATCTCCAGAATAATCAATTATCTTGAGTTATAATTGGTATCTCTATGTAAGTTGAAAACCCGAAAGTTTAGTTTGTAAACCTTACTGGAATAATCGATTATCACTATTGATAATAGATTATCCAAGTGTATTTTCTATGAATTTGAGTTTGGATGGAGAATGGACGAGGACCAAGTTTGATGGGTTGCAAGACATGGTGTTTCACGAGGAAAGTGAGTTAGTTGCTACATTTGGGTGATGTTTGACTCTTGATTGATGACGGAACATGGATAAGTGAATGGATTGTACAAAGGTTGTGGTTAATCGATGGACATGTGAGAGGAATGACATGTCTACTTGTTATATCTCGTAAGTTCTGAATTTTGTGTTATCGACCATATGATGCGGGATAGAGGTTGTCTTTAGCTGTGGATGAGGGAAAAGAGTGGTGTTTGAGTGTGCACCTTCTTCGACCATGTGATTCGGAAAGAGGGGAATGATGTTTTTCCTGGTCTCCAGCTCATTTGTGAGTATAGTACCTGATGTGCGATGCGACAACACTTTTACTCGTATGTCTTTGTGGAGTAGGGAAACAAGTCCTTTAATTGTAAGAGCAAGACGACTTGGACGAGTTTCTTTGGTACAACAGGCATGTGAGGTTAGGTACAATAGTGTGACTAATGTCTTTCATGATGGTGATTAGGTACAACAGTGTGACGATGTTATGATGAGGTTGATGTTGTTATGATGTTCATTATGATGATATAATGAGAATGATGATAGCGTTATTATGACAGATACTATGACATATATAGTTCACTTGTCATAATAAGTTGATCGATAACATCTTCATAATAAAAGTAATCGTTATTATGACTAGTAAAAGAGGACCTGTCATAATAAGGTAATCGATGCAATTTTCAAAATAAAAGTAACACTTATTATGACTGGTAAATTGAGATCTGTCATAATAAGTGAAAAGGGGTAAACTTAATATGACAAGTGTTTTGCACTCTTCATAGAATGTTGGGTGTGGTGGAAAATTTGAAATTATGTTTAAAACTTATTATGACAAGAAGATTTGTCATAGTAACACTTTACCATGACTATTAGTTTATCACATGTCATAGTATGTTTAAATCCTTAATTTATCTATTGTTTCAGTATCCATGAATCCTCTACACAGAAGTCCTCACGCACAGTCCCGCAAGTTGTTGCGTCCCCATGCCATCGACGGAAGATGTCGTCATCTCCCACAACCATCAACACAATGATCTCTACCTTCACTATTTCTCATGTCTTTCTCTCAAACTCAGCACAACTCAAAACACTCTTCAAATCAGAAATCTTAAGGGATTGAACTTCCTCTTTCGATCAGATCTCCTCTAAGGGCTTCACCTTTTCTCCCTCAAGCAAAATGTGTCGTGATTAAGCTTGCCATTGTTGGAACCTTTGTCGCACCTCCGACATAGCCATACATCGTTGCGCCTCTTAGAGCCACCGTTGGCTCCACTATCACCATCGGCGGTATCGACAACATTACTCGCACGAATGAGGAGTGTGTGACCTCTCATATTCTCCTCTTCTCCCTGAATCCCCCTTCTTCCATGGTTCCTCCATTATTGCTCATCTCATGGCCGGCCAGAAGCACCACTAGCAACGTTCGTGGGCCAATTCTATAAGTGTCATCAACTTCCGTGATGGCTCAACCCCTTTTGCTCACACTCTCACGTGTGACATAACTACATTACTTAAGGTCATCGATTTGTTTCAACCTCTATTTGAAACTACGATTGGTCGGTGGCATATTGAAATGTTACCAAAAACACCTTGGCTTCATCGTGCTTCCTTGCATTATGATTTTCTGTTATTTCCTCTTATTTGTTAACAAGGATTTAAGTTTTTCTAGTTTTACTATATTGTGAATGGGTTGTGGGTAATGTAACGATGGGTATCAAAAGGGGAGGGAGATTCAAAATGGCGATGGCCGAATAAATGAAATGGAGCTCCTCGGGTGAAGGTATGCCATGAGTGCAATTAATTCTTCTCTATAAACAATCACCTCCACACCAAGATGTAATCAAATTGGTATAGAGTGAACACAAATGGAGGAAGAGAACGACATAATAGTGACATGGGAGAATTTGCAGGCTAGAGTTACTAGTGGAAAAAATAGAAAATTATTGAATGATCTAACTAGTTATGCACAACCAGGGAAGCTTTTGGCTATAATAGGTCCTTCTAGTTGTGGCAAATAAATACTTCTTGCTGCTTTAGCAGGTATGATAAGTTATATGTGTTAGAAGAATTTGTTTTCTTTATATATGCTAGTTAATATATATAACAATTGTGATTATACGATTGAAACAACAATGCAAGAAGATTGGGATCAAACATAAATCAAACAGGGAAGATTCTAATCAATGCCCTAAAGCAAGAATTGACATATGGAACATCAGTAAGAGCTATACTGATTCTGAAAATAGATAATAAGATTTTGGTATAAAAAAATAATAACTGTGAAAAATGTGAAAACAGGGGTATATGACATAAGACGATGCAATGTTGTCATGTTTAGTAGTTAGGGAAATGTTATACTACTTAGTTGAGCTCCAATTTCCAAACAACATGTCTATAATTGAGAAGAAGGAATAAAAAAATTATACACTAAGAGAAATGGGTCTGTAAGATTCCATCAACACATAAGGGTTGGAGGATGGAGTTGTAAAGGTCTGAGTGGGGGACAAAAGCAAATACTCAACATTGAGATTCTAACACATCCCAGACTCCTACGAACCAACTAGTGGCCTTAATAGTGCAACTTTTTATTATGTTATGACTGGAATAACAAGTCTCAATCTAAAGGATGGAAATCACAGGACTATTGTGGCTTCCATCCACCAACCTAGCAGTCAGGTTTTCTAACTTTTTCATTATCTTTATTTTCTCTCTTTAGGAGAGATAATGTATTTTGGACCAGCCTCTCATGCAAATTAGGTTACAAACTAAAATCCTTTGTAGTTCCACCTATATATTCACTTGATGTTTCTATATATAGTCACATTTTTCCTTCTGTGCAATTTTTCTTTTCCAATGGTTTTCCCTGCCCACCTCTCTACAATCCTTTAGATCATTACTTAAGAATCATAAACAAAGATTTCAATCAAGTACATTTCTTACCAAACTTGGATTTTGTCCCCTACTTTTTACTTGGATACTTCATACACTTAGATAGTGTTTTGTATTTATTTCTTACATATAGTAATAATATACAAAAGATGTAGAAAAAAATTTGACCTTGTTAGTTGTTTAACTTCACTTTTTTTGTAGATATTTAATTATTCATCCATATTGGAAGGTAGAGAGATCGAAGAAATTAGAAGCTAGTGGGTTTCCTTTCTTTTAAGGGCATTGATAACTTGTAAATATCTTAGGTTTACAGTAATTTATAATCAATAATGTGATTGAGCAATGATATGTGCATGATCTCAATGTGTTAGTCAATACACCAGTCCTAGTAGTTAATTATGTATGGATTTTTGGTACTTTCTTTGTGCTTGTGCTTACTATCATAAAAATGCTAGTGATGAATTGAAATAAATATCAATGGAATGATGAAGTAGTTAATTCTAAGATGGAAATATTACAATAAGTTGGTTTTGTGTGTAATTTATTAACGACAGGAACTAAAATGGGATCAACTTGAATCTATTAGTAATTGGATTTAGATGGATGAAGATAACTAGTGGTTAGAGTCGATGAACGTTCATATCTAAAGTGTCAATAGTCAAACTTGTGAGATATAAAATTTATCGTTGGTGACGTTAACGCGAATGCTAATGGCGAAAAATCTTTTTAGGATCACTGCTCCTTGTGAGTAATAGGGATTTTGTCTTCCCCTTTCTTTCTCACGAAATTCAACTCAAGAACCACCATGCCCCATCATGAATGTCACCGCATAGCTCAATTTCTTCTTGCATGCGAGTCAGAACAATATCTAAGATTTTAAATGTTGTCAGAGTTAGTGGCGTCATTTTCTTTTTCCTAATTTTTAACAGAGGAAGTGGGGATGACAATACTTGTTGAGGTGACTGGTACTCATTAAGAGTTTTCCTTTCATTATGTTTTGTGTGTTTGTGGAATTAGATGTATCAATGAATACCTGTTTATTGTGTTTAGATATAATTGTGATTCTCTAGATTTGGGGGAAGAAGCTCAAAATTTCTTACGATTATTTTCCCCTTTTGTGCAAGTTACACTAGTGCAGTACAGGGAAACGACACCGGTTATTTTCGTTTATATGTAGCGGTTCCTGAACCGAGGTATATACAGGCGAGGTAAAAAGGGTAGCCTTTTTGCCTCGGTTATGAACCGAGGAAGTATGTGAGAGTCTTATGCCTTGGTTGGTTTCGAACCGAGGCGGTAGATGTTTCTTTTATTTTTTTTTCAGAAAATTCTGACTTTTGCCTTTCAAAATCATTTTTTTTTCTATTTTATCTACAACAGCGGAGGTGATGAGAAAACAGTGTGACAAACGGTCAAAGGCGACGACGACGAACAGTCAAAGGTGGCGACAAACGACCAAACACGGTGACGAACAGCCGGTGGCGATGGCGAACGACCAATGGCGACAATAAACAACATAGTTTGCGCGAGAGAAGTAGAGGCAAAAACTTGGAACAATAGGTTAAAATTTTTTATCGGGCGGCCAGTAGTGGAGGTAACGGCGATGAACCATCGTGGAGGCAGCAGCGACGACTAGTGGTGAAGGTAGCGGCGGCAGATCTACAAGCTATTCGCGCGAGATGAGAAGCAGCAATTTGTAGGTGAGTCTGAGGTTGAGTTTGACTGGTACGAGTTGAGGATGATGGTGGTGAGAAGCTTGTGGAAGAGGAGAATGAAAGGGAATAATGAAAGGGGAGAATGAAACGGGAGAATGAAATGGGAGAATGAAAGGTCTAAATTTTAAAAATCGAAGAAGTTATTACCTTGGTTAAGTAGATAACCTAGGCAATAAGACTCTACTGCCTCGGTGCTAAAGACAATCGAGGCGTAAACCTTTCAGAAAAAATTCATAATAAAATTATAAATAGAAAAATTTAAAGATATTTCTAATTATAGGCATCGGTTCGCGGTTAAACCGAGGCATAAAAGCCTTATGACATCGGTTCAAATGGAACCGAGGCAGTAGAGGTTGTCAAAATGGATTTGAAACGTTCAAATACAGAGGTTGTCAGCTTTTGGCAGGACATAGTGTCTCGGTTCTGCACAGAACCGAGGCAGTAGACCTATTTTGAAAAAGCTGGCAGGTGAAAAAGTCTGATTTGCATAGGAAAAGCAAGGATTTTTGCCTCGGTTGGTCAGAGAACCGAAGCAGTATACCCTTTAGGCATTAGTTCCAATTGAACCGAAGCGTAACGTGCGAGTTAAAAACCTATTTTTTTACTAGTGTTAGGTTATGCAAGAATTTCAATAGCTACAATTGATGTTCCAATCATCTTATTAATTCGAGTTATGCATGAATTTCAATAGTTACAATTGATGTTCAAATCATTATTGATTTCACTTCTGATTAGACATGAGTGATGGAACGAGATGAAGAAAAACAGAGAGGAGAATGAATGCAGATGTGTGAAATACTTTTTATATCAATGTGTGCTTATGAAAAGTGACACTTTCAATATCGATTCTTGAACTAGTATATAAAGTATGTATCTATACAGTTTTAGAACAAGTATGGAAAGCCTTTGTTTAATTGGTATTATATAAAAGAAGTTAATGTTTATACGTAAATTAAACTTTTAGTATTTTTTAATATCATTACAAAGAATAAATAAATATAATATAACACTAACGGAGTGCTTTAACCCCTTTACAAAAAATGTATATTATATCCTTTCATAAGAGGTTTAAAGGACATAACATCATGAACCACCGAAAAAACAACTTCTTACAAAATAGTTAAAAAGATACTTCTCTAGATAATTGAAAGCCCACATGGGTTTAAAAGAACAACACATACATATTAAGTTGGGTGTGTATACTCTTTTTAACCATTAATGGACATATACATCTATATATTAAGCTTGGCAAGACATAATTAAGGTGCAGTAGAACAAAATTCAAGTAAGGAATGTATACCCCCAACAACTTTTAGATTTGCATCAATCCTAGCCAAAAGAAGAAGTACTAATGTTGGCCATTTGATATTGCTTCCCCTTAAGAAGGTGGATAGTGTTACTTCCTACTGAGAAGGTGGATAAAGTCTGCTCAAAAGGGGGGAGGTACCTGCAAAGGCACTCCGACGCTCAAGTTAGGCGTCTGTTGAAAGAGTTGTTGCTCACAAATGAATATTATGGTAATTGATTATTGTGAACTCAGTAGAGCGTGAGTAGAATGTTTTGGAGTGTCAATTGAGCCTACCTTGTTGATGGTTCTGACCTTGTATTTATAGGTTGTCTCCTGGATCTAATATGATACAGGCCCAATAAAATATAAACAGATTTACCTTAAAATCTGGTTGGTTACCTTAAAATTCGATTGGTTCCTCATAAACCGCCTATCAGATCTTTAACCAGATATCTTTGACTATTTTATCATTCGTTGGACACTTGGTCCAATAATAAGCGCTGGCCCAATTGTGGCCCAGACCGATTGCTCTTGTTGGCTATAGTGGTGATCGAACGGTGATGATCATTCAGTAAGTATAACTGACGAGCGGTGTCGCCCCAGCTTTAATAAAAACGATCGCCCTTATTGGCTATAGTGGTGACCGAACGGTGATGACCGTTCGGTAAGTACAACTGACGAGCGTTGTCGCGGTTTGAGCTGAATGACGAGCGTTGTTGTTGATGAGCATTGCTACAGTAGATAGAGCGATCGGTCTTAGATGTTAACCGGTCAACCTAGATATTATACTATACAAAGTCCTTTTATGATATTTACATTGTGCTTATACCCAACCTCTCTTCAAATTATGTGTCTTTTTATCTCTTCATCTTAGCTGCTGAGTTTCATCTTTGTTCCTCGCTCCTTTCCTTCATTTAGGTGATGATGTTTTTAGATACCTGAAATACTTCTAACAAACAAAAATTACTAGTTCACAAATATTTTAAGCACAAGTAAGGGCATAAACACCAATCACTATATATGAATTTAACATTTTATGTGTAACTTCTTCCTTTAACACTGCATTGTATGGAAAAACTAACCTAATTATACTAAACTATAGTTAAATATAGGTTTAATTACTTCCTTTGTCCCCAGTTTGGTTGAATTGTGTCAAATTCATCCTCATTTTTAAAAAAGTTTCATTGTCGTCCTCACGTGGTGTAAAAGTGTCAATTGAATCCAAACATAGAAAAAATTTGTGTCAATGTAGTCATCTCCGTTAAATACACACTAACGGTGTTAAGTGGCTGATTATTTGGCACTAGAGAATTAAAACGTGGCAAACGAGTGACAGTAGTGGTAATGACGTGTTTTTACCATTTTTCTTCTTCTTCTTCTTACCAGTTTTCCTCTTCCTCATCTGGATATAACGAGATATAACGAGATATAACGAGGCAGTGACGATGTTTCCTGAAATTGAATCAGGCACTCGGAGAAGGAGAGGCGGGTCATGTTCTGTTTTGGCGAGGCGATTCACTGTGTGTTCACAGCCACGACATCTCGCTCTTTTCCCCTCTCTGGCGAGTCACCCAATCTCTCACCCTTCAGCCCAACCCTGGCTCCTGGAACAGAATTTTTGGCCTTCTTTTTCTTGATAGTCCCATTGGATCTGGCTTCAGTGTGGCCTCAACCCCAGAAGAGATCCCAAGAGATCAAAACGCGGTTGCCAAACACCTCTTTGCTGCTATAACCAAATTTCTTCAACTGGACCCTCTTTTCAAGCATCGCCCTGTTTATATTACTGGAGAAAGCTATGCTGGCAAGTATGTGCCTGCGATTGGGTACTATATATTGAAGAAAAATGAAAACTTGGAGGCTTCCGAAAGAGTGAATCTGGCCGGTGTAGCTATCGGGGATGGGTTAACAGACCCCGAAACTCAAGTTGTCTCTCATGCTGTGAATGCATACTATGTTGGATTGATCAACGAGAGACAGAAGAATGAGTTGGAAAAAGGTCAACTGGAAGCTGTTGGGTTGATCCAAAAGAGGAATTGGAGTGCAGCAACAGATGCGAGAAGCAAGGTGTTGAAAAGGTTGCAAGACATGACAGGGTTGGCTACTTTGTATGACTATACAAGGAAAGCTCCGTACGAGGATGATCTGGTCGAACGGTTCGTGAACATTGCGGAGGTGAAGAAAGCACTGGGGGTGAAAGAATCGTTTGTGTATGAGATATGCAGTGATGTTGTTGGGGAGGCATTACATGGTGATGTGATGAAAAGTGTGAAACAGATGGTGGAATACTTGGTGAGGAAGAGCAGGGTGTTGCTTTATCAAGGTGAGTATGATTTGAGGGATGGAGTTGTCCAAACAGAGGTGTGGGTTAAGACAATGAAATGGGAAGGGATAGAAGACAAACTACCAGTTAAAACTCCAGAGACAGAGATAAAGACACGTCATTACCACTACTGTGACTCATTTGCCACGTTTTACTTCTGTAGTGCCACATAATCAACCACTTAACGCAGTTAGTGTGTATTTAACGGAGATGACTACATTGACACAAATTTTTTCAATGTTTGGATTCAATTGACACTTTTACACCACGTGAGGACGACAATGAAACTTTTTAAAAAATGAGGATGAATTTGACACAATTCAACCAAACTGGGGACAAAGGAAGCAATTAAACCTTAAATATACTACAATAAACTAAACAACATTGAACTACTTAGAATAATAATTGGATTGTACTCTTTTAGGATTCAATTTTAAAAAAATAAACTTGTATAATTTGAAATGAATTGTCCTTTTTATTTTATTTTATTTTTATTTTTCCCTTTCTCTTTTACACTAACATGTTACCTTTATTTTATCTATATAAAAATAAAAATATTCTCCTCTAGCTAAAAGAGACTTCATGGACTAATTCTTATGACACCTATGTATTTTCGTCATTATTCTTGGAAATATAAAACTTTCCAATTTTCCTTTCTCAAATAAATATGTAATAAGTTAAATATTTTTAGCATTGTACAATTTAGAAAAAAAAATGAATTATATAATTATAAAGGAGATATAAAACTTTCCACTTTTCCTTTTCAAACATGTAATAATTTAAAAAAAAATAATCGAAAAGTAAAAGTAATTTATGTATTATAGAATTTTCTAATCCAATTCATTTTTTATCGTTGTAATCTAATTCTTTTAGATTTGCACTCCTTCAACGAAATCATAAACAATGATGAGTTATTTTTGTTTTTAAATTATATAATTTAAAATTTATTCTTTTACCTTTTTACTTTTCAAAATGTATAATTTTAGTTTATATAATCTAAAAATAAAAAATAACCTTTCGATTTTGTGATCTATTTTTTTATTTTTAAATTACACAAATAACAAAGTAATAATTTTTATATCTATGAAAGTGTAGATTTCATGAATATAAAAATAATGGATATTTAAAACGTTAAGTGACAGTTGTTAGTCATTTCTATCTACAACACTTGTTTGCACATAAAATTGATTAAAAGGAACATTTCTCTATACTTTTGTCTATACGAAAAATTTATATATTTTTTAGTTTATGTTTTAAATTTTCAAAAATTATGAAATAATTTTTATTTTGAAGAGATAACGTTTGAGGATGAATTGAGACCTTTAAGTTTTATTAATTTGGATGATTGAAGATGTATTGATAAGTTGTATTTTATAACATAACTTATATTTGAAGATGTATTAAATTTTTTAATTTTGTTGTTTAGAGAAGAACTTATGTTTTTAGTAGAGACAAATCTTTCTTGTCTACTTAGTTTTATGTTTATTTTGTTTATAATGAGAACCTATATTATGAATGAAATGGATAACTATCTTGTTTAAATTTTTAATTCAAAAATATTGCAATTTAATTAAAAAACAATGTAATTCAGTTTAAAAGTAATATAGTTAGGAAGTTGAGTTAAATTCATATTACAATCTAGATATAACAAAAAATAGCTCTCTTCTATTTAACTAATTTTTAGTTTAATTTAGTTCAAACAAACTATTTTTTATTTTATTGCAGAAATTCAATACACTTTAGATAATTTAGTTTAATACAGTTTAATTAATTTTGTACACACTACTCCATTTATTTTCTATATTTTCTTCCACGCTCTACATCCTATGGACATATTTATTCTTAATCTCGCATAATACAACCATTTCCATAATGTTTTACCTTCATCTATTGCAACCAATAAGCCGAATAGGACAATAATATTACTTACAAAAATAACTACATGTTTGAATCTGTATAATATTCCAATAATTGCATTTAGAGTAATTTCAAAATTTTCAGTGTTTTATTTTATGGAGTAGAAAATATTAAATTAATTAATTAACACCGACAAATTTAATAAATGTAAAATTAAGTAGAAATTGAAAAATACAAAGTTGTTGATGAAAGAATATTTTTTTACCATCGTATTTTAAAAATATCATATAAAAATAGGAAATATACTTTATACAATTTTTTTATCAATATATAAACAAGTCTTATAATATATTTATTTTATCATATTCTATTATTCTTGTTTACTTTTCTAAGTTAACATTTTACTATTTTTATTCAATTTTACTTAAATCTTGTTCACATATTTTGATTTGGACGAAATGACATTTGGTTTATCATGATTATTTAAGTCTTTTATTAGAAGTGACATTTCAAACACAATCTCTTCAAATCTCACCATATTTCAAAGAATGAAAAAAATAATTACATCACAATTGTTCATTTTTTTTATTGTTTTTAATCATTTAAATAGAACATCATTTAATTTCAGAATCCACTTAAACAAATTAACGTAAATAGTAAATTCACTTAAAACAAACACAACGTAAATCTCTCCTAAACTATGTAAGTTCGTTGAAACAATAGGAAGTGTGGACATAATAACAAGTTGTGCTTACGAGTAAAATTGAATTTAAATTTTAAGTTTTCCTAAAAATATTGACTACTAATAAAAATTGATAGATATTTTCTTCATATAACATGCTTGAAAAAAAAGTGTGGAAAAAGATTTGAAGTTATGAAGGTGCATATTTGTCAACGACAATTACCACGTATTTTTTATCCCCTGACTCATTTGATTTGGTTTGTCTTTTGACTATATTTATGTTTGGTCTATTCTAGACGTCATACTCGATCACATTTCTCAAGGAAAATGTTATACTCTTGGCATTTACTGAACCTTTTCATTAGCCATTTAATCGTGTCATTAATGTGCATTTAATGTAGTTTGAACATAAAGGATGATATCTAGCTTTCCCTTTCAAACAAAGCAAGAAATCTCGTTATCTTCAAGATTCCATTTTGATTAGATATTTATGGTATATAATTTGAATTTTACTTTATAAGTTATTTTGCTAGAATGTAAATAAATTTAAAATTAATTTTTAAAGATAATATCAAAATAATTTTAATGATTATTTAAAAGAAAATATTTTTTTGTTAAAATTTTTATGCCTCTATTAGCCGTATCTTAAAATCAAAAAATATATTAGATAAATTTACAATATATAATGAAACTAAATATAGAGGAAAATGGATGGAGTGGAGTATGGGTAGTGTCTACTACTACTTATTCTTTTAAAAAAATTCATCCTTATCCGTCTCATGTATCATATATGTAAAAAAATATTAATGAATAATCATATATTTAAATTTTTAAAAAACCTATAAATAAAATTGTTTAAAATATAAACTTAATTTTTAAATATAATTCAAGTCAAATTATTTAATAAAATATTAATGCAAATAAATATAGTCTTTCTTAAAAATCAAATTTAAATAAGTTGCACTATTAAATTTTAAAAAATTATATTTTTACAAAATAATTTCAATTTCATAGTTTTGAATAGAAAAATAAAAATATATGAGTTAAATAATTTTTTCATGATTAATATCTCTCACTGATAATTTTATTTTAATCACTGAAATTTAAAAAAAAATCTCAAATAAAACTCATTAATAATTATGAGAAAATAGTAAGTATTCACGGACTGGATACCATCATACTGTATTTACCCATGAGTAAGGGAGTGATTAAATACTCTTATCTAGTGAGTAATTAAATATTCTTACCTACTTTTCACAACTATACATTAAGTATATTTATTTAAATTTGCGAATACATCCGAGTGCAAATTTTTTACTATATCTAAATACAAACTTGACTTGTAAGTTAATTTTATAAAATTAAAAACCTACCTATTTAAAACTTTATTAGAGATGATATTGGTTATTGAGATTTTCTTTTCAAACATAAAAAAAAGGAAAAAATATCCTGAGTCATGGAATCTAACTTCAATTAATTTACGTAATTTTCAATTATATTTGTTAAATTTAATTAAATTAGGATGTAATTTATTTATTTTTATCAATCTAACTAAACTAAACTCAACTAAAATGAATTGAATTGAATTTTTTTTTTTGACTTTATCTTTTTAGTTTCTTTACATTAAAGAGATAAAAGCGAGAAAGTAAAAGATAAGATAAGAAATATTAATCAATTAAATTATTTAAATTAAGAAAAAGATAAAAATAATAATATAAAAAACGGAAAAAGTTTGTGAATTAATTAATGTAATAAAAAATCTTATTAATACACTTCATTCGGTGATTAATTTTCACAAATCTTATGTATTTATCAAATTATTTGACCCATGTAGACCCTACCATTTTTCTTTGCATCTAGACACAAATGGATTCATCCAAACCTCAACAATTTTTCCACGCAATTCCATAATTTCTCTTCTTTCACATTATAACTTTAGAAACAAACAAAACCATCATATCCTGGAATAATCTATATGGAATTATAATCATTTATCAGTCCAATTTGATAAAGATGTTTTGAGTTTAAGATCACGAATAAGTTATTTTTTATAGGTAAATCATTACTAAAACATATAATTTTTACAAGGATTATTTTTAGTATTATCGACGATTTTAATCCCTGAAAAATGTGTTTCTTGCGATCGCAAAAAACACTGAAAAAAGTAGCGTCGTCAAACATTATCAGCGACTTTATACTAAATCGTTACAATTTTTCAGGGTATCTGGAAACCGTTGTAATTTCTCAGGATTATGCTAAAACCGCCGCAATTTTCCAGGGTTCACAAAAATCATCAGGGTTTGATATCAACCATCGAAAATAATCGGAGTTTATTATAACCACCTTATTTCCAGGGCTTTCTTCCAACTGCTGGAAATGTAGTGATGAAAAACTATGATTTATTATGCGCTTGATTATCCAAATGAGTAGCTGAAATTTTCGAAAAGAAAATATGTTCATTAATCAAACATGACTTGACTCCAAACAATAGCAATGATTATAAATGAGTTATTATTACACATAATTTAATGCATCAATTAATTGGCCCACTAATCAAATAATTTTCCTTTACTATAATTCGAAGCATGTTGATTTTGACTGCTTATGGAACTTAACTACTCTACAAACATTTCTTATTTCTCCGCATTCCTTTCAAAACAAATTATGAGACACAAACTATATTAATAATGACTTAAACCCATAGTTTTCACTGAAAATTTACTTTTATTATATCTTCTTTTCACTTTCTTTGTTTTATTAACTTCACCTTTCTTTCACTTAGGAGAATCGAAACCACATATACACTATCATTTTCATAATAAGCTTTAATATAATGGATCATTGTATCTTTCCATTCAAGTCATGTTAGGACATATACTACACATCAAATGATTTTCTAACCAGTTTTTTTTCTCTTGACTTAAACTCCAAACTCAATCCAACATCCATGGCACATAATTATCATGACAGTAGAACAATAAAACCTTAGGGTGTTATAGTTAATTCAAACTATAGAATATCTCACAATTTCCATGAAAGAATCAGAACATATGGGAAAAAATCAATAGAATTTGAACATAATTTCTTACCTATGCACCAAGCTTACTATAGATACAATTTTCAGTCAGAATTAGGATTATCATATATAGTCAGAACATGACAACGAACAAGACAATACCATAAAACCCAAAACAAGTGAAACTCGTTCATCAGAAACATATTGCTGGCCATGGTTATGCCAAGTTCACTTTATATAGGCTCCATTGTGGTTGACATATACTACAGAGTGAGGCTAGCCATCACTATGCCAATAGCCTCAGACTTATTTGGCCTCAAATATTATGGACTCATTTACAACATTATAATCCTTAACCTTCCCCTTGGCTCTTTCCTCTTTTCTAGTCTGCTAGATGGCATTCTCTATGATATGGAGGCTGCTACCCTCATAGAAGGAGGCAACACTTGTATTGGACCTCATTGTTATAGGCTAATATTCATAGTTATGGTTGCAGCCTGTCTTATCGGCTTCTTCTTATACCTTCTTCTATTAATCAAAACCAAGATACTTTACAAAAGAATCTACTTCACCAAAAAATCCAACAAAAACTCACTCACATCAAGTAGGCAATGATATACTAGGGTAAAACACTCTTTGGATTAAGGTGCTCTGCTAGTAATCACATGTATTTTGGGAATAAAAGCGGGTTAATATGGTTTGTACATTCATTATGGGTACTATGAAGCAATCAAGTTACACTCACACCGCTTATCTCCTCCATTTCCTGTTATTTATTCCATTCCTCAATCTCTATCGCAGACAAAATCAAAAGTTCTTTCATCAATCCCAAAGTTGCATCAAATACTTGACCTTATTGTACACATTCATGCATATTTGTCAGACCACATACGCATATAGGTAACAATTTACCAAGTAATTTAAGAACCCTATCCAACTAGCACTCATCAATTCCATTACGTAACACTACCCACCCACCTCATCCACCCTTTCTTCTTCCACTTTCCCTAACATTCAATTAATCTAACACTTTCTTCAATCAACCAACAAACACACCAAAATTAAACACCACCAAAATTATGATTTAGAAGTGTTTATTATCTTTTATTAAACCAGTAATTTATATAGAAAAAACTAACGATCATACCTTGGAGAGAGACGAAAGGTTTAACCGAGAAAATCCACGGATCAAGTAGAGAGAATTTAAAAATGAGGTTGAAGTTGAAGACAAACAACTTGCTTAGCCCAAGCAGAGGAAGACCAACACAAAGTAGTTGAAAATCCACGAATAATAAAGCTTGTGGTGCAGCAAAATGAAGATTGTGATGCGAGCAAGGGGTTTGGGAGAAATGATGTGGGAGGGATTAGGGTTTGGGGAAAAATATTTAAGGAATTAGATACAAAACGAATGAAGGCACGTGGAAAATATTCAGGAGTACCGGCAGTTTCATTAAATAATCGTCAGAAAATTGTTTTAAAAATAAAAAAAAATTAGGGACGGTTTTGTTCTAAACTGTCGGAAATTTTTTTAAAAAAGAAAAAGTTAACTACGGTTTTAGTCATAAACCTTTAGAAATTATTCAAAGTTTATAAAACTGTCAAAAAATAACCTCTTCTAAAATATATTATTTTTGTAGTGAATGACTTATTAATTATCTTATATTTAAGAATGACTTACAATTCTTCAATCTCTTATAACTTTTGTCCTTTACGCTTGATCAAACGAAAAAAACAAAAAGTTGGAATTTAAAAAGAAAAATAGAGAATTATATATATGCATAGAGAATTAAATACAAAGTCAGTTACACTATACGTTGATTCAAAATAGTGTTAGACTATTTATTTATAATTATTAGTAGTGGATTATGATAAAAATTGTGATTTATAATTGCATTTCACTAAATAGATATAAAACAAAAACAAATAAACAATATAGATGTTGATGATTACTGTACAAACTTTCATTATCTGTATTTATTTTATGATTAGCTATACATTACGTAACATTCCAAAAATATCTTAAAAATAATTAATAGTTTTTAAAAAAGTAATATCCTACAACTAATAAATATGATAGTATATAAAAGATATTTATATAATATGTAAGTGGACCTATCATAATAATAAGTGAACACAGTGGCACAATTTTAATTAAAGGAAAAAGTTGTTATATTAGTTATTGAGTGACCTCTCATAGTATATATTTACCATGTTTATTAATTTGATACTCGTCAAGAGATATAAGGTTGATTTAGTGATAAAGTTAAAAAAAATATATGAAAAAGAGTGTAGATTCAACTCTCGCACTGAAACTTAGTGATGACAATCTTCTAGCTAGGTTAGGCCAAAACTAGAAGAAAAGTCATGGAGGTGGGTGAAAGATGACATGGTGCAAAGCTTTGATGGACAAGGGAGCTAGGTTCACGATTTTGATGTTGTTTATGGGTGATGAAGGTGGTGTTTGTGGTGCTCTAAGATAGGTTAAGCCAACTCTAAGAGGAAGATGACTAGAGGGGTCTCATGGATTGCTCTAGTCTTGATCTTAAGATGAAAAGTATGAAAAAAAATGGGCAGCATAATTTTACTCAACATCAAAGATCATTACATGAAGGAGAAACACCTCTATTTATAGGCTAAGGTGTCTCAAAATAAGCATAAACTTTAACTTAAAAGAGTCACCTTGGCTAGCTTGGAGAGTAAAGAGAAATCTTTTCCAATAGAAAGGAGACAAATGGCAAAAGTCATCTCAAATGAGAAGGTGACATGTGGCCACTACCTATGAAAAATACTCTTCATTCCTAGAGTGACATAGGACCACTAACTAGGAGGAAAAACTCTCCAATAGGAGGTTGACACTCGTCAAGGTCATTCACTCTCTCTTGTCCACCAAGCTAGCTAAAAATGTTGACCCCTTGGTCAACTCAAGGTATGGACATCCCACCTTGGCCAACATTGGGCCTTGACCCTTCGTTGACTTGGATGGTCAAAACCCTATTCTACTTGGCCAAAAATAAAAGACCCAAATTAGATCCTACACTACTACGCCCATAATAGAAAGTCCAAATAAATCTTAGACTAATATGTCCAAAATAAAAGGTCTAAAATTATTTTTACTCTAAAATATTCATGATAGCCTAAGATAGCCCAAGAGATAGAGTATATGTCCATCTTCCACATATGACTTAAACTCTTCTTGGAAGTGTTTGGTCATGGCTAAGGGTTTATGCCATCATTCCCTCAATCTTGAAAATAATTTGTCCTTAAATCTTCTTGTTTCTTCATGACAAAAACATTTTTTTTATTATTGGTCAAATTGTGTATCATTCCTCCTAGATCAAAGATCTATATACAGTAACTACCAAACAAAATTTCAGTTAATATTTGTTTCACAAGTAAAATATGTATCGATTGAGTAGATGTGTTAATTTTGAGGGAATTGTTTTGGAATTTTTCAAGGCCTACTTCCCAAGAGTGTGTTTGTCCACCTTTAGTTAATTTTAACCTAAAAGCTAATATCAACTCAAAGTATGACTTTGAACTATCCATGGGGGAGTTTATAGAAATGGAAGAAATATGTAAATTTGAAAAATTCTTATGATTAAAATTAGGAATTCAGAAAGATGAATTAATGCTAAATTTAAAAAAAAAAATCAAAGATTGAAAAACTCCCTTTATTATATTAGTTTCAATTATTCTTTAGGGAGTGGTAGGGTCCTTTAGTAGCATTTTCTCTTTTTCTCTTCTCTTAATCTCTTCTTTTTCTCTTATTTCTTTCTCATCCCTCTCTCTTATATTTTTGTCTTCATACTCTCTTATTTTTCCCTCCTCTTCATCTCTTTGTTCTTCCTTCCTTCTCTTGTCTTCTCTTCTTTTCTCTTTAATCCTCTTATCTTTTTGTTTTAAAATTGTAAGTTCCTCCTCTAAAATAGCAAGTTGAGCCTTTCTTTTAATTTTCTTGTTTTCTTTTTGTATGGCCTCTTGCTTTCTTTTTGCTTCCTCCTCTTTCTCCTTTTTTTATTTCTTTCTTCTTTTAATCTTGTCTAGTATTTTCTTTTGAGTTTCATTAAGAATTATAAGCTCTTCTTCTAAGGAAGCATGATATTTTTCCCTTTCAACTCTTTCTTTTTTCTTTTTGGAGGGTTTCCTACTTTTTCCAAATTTTTAGTGATTTTAGTTCTTTGGCCAAATGTTTTAAACTTGGTTGGGCCTCTTCACTAGAATCATTACCAATTTAGTAAGAAGGAGTCCCAAACATTCTTAAAGTTTTTGAAAAGAAAGATGTTATGCACAAACACATTACTTAGTATTTCAAAAGAAATTCCTTAAGAGACTTAAGGAAGCAAAAGATACATAAGTTCACTTGCAAGAAAGGGAGGTGAATCATAAATGATTGCTTAAGAACCAAGTTTTTCATAGCCAAAGGTTACCTTAGGTACTCATACTGTAAAATTCTCAAAGGAAGTTAAAATTGAAATAAACGTAGACACATATTAAGTTACCACAATTAAAGAAAGCAATAAAATAAGTATGCGGCCTAATGACTAAGTTAGAAGAACTTTGGTTCCTCTAACCTAATTAACTAAAAATAACGCAGTTCACTAAGGTTTAGAGGTTATTGTTAGCAGATGAGATTGACCACCAAAGACTCCCCCAAGACACCTAACAAGGCCAAAAGTTACAATGCAAAAAGGAAGCAAATACAAAGCAAAGTAATACAAACAAATGGTTTTTTCCTCCCAAGTGTTTCATTCTTTTCTTCTTGGCTACCATTCTAAGTTTCAACCTCCCACTACGTCTCCGCCATCTACGATGTTACCTCAAAGATGTTGGCTCACCACAAAAAGAGAACTTGCACCACAAAGTAAGCCACAAAATCGAAATAGAGAACCAAGGAAAAAGCAAGAAAAGGTCTTAAAACAATAATGGCTTTGCAAAAGGAATTTGTGTATGAACAAACGAAGACAACCAAGAAGAAAAGCAAGAAATTAAATGGCAAGAAAATAAGACTAAGCACTCAAAAAGATTACCTAAAGAAAGGTACTAGAGTAGATGCACAAAAATAAAAACTACTAGAATATAAAGGTGGTGCTTCATGTTCTTGGCAATCTTTAAGCAAATGGGGTCCTAAGACCACTCCTTTAACATCATTGGCCAAGACTTAAGCTGCTCGAAAATGCAATAAAATGCGGAAAATAGAGAGAAAAACGTTCAAAACAGATTCACCAAGCAAAACAGTGGTAGTGGTCAAATGCACACTAATTTTCAGCATTTTTCTAGGCTCTCGTTGGTACTCTTTTTGAGGCCTTTGCTTAAAAGCTTTTAGTACTTATTTTTCCACTATTTTTAAGTGTAAAATAAGACCACCACACACTAGAAACAGAGGTGAAATATTGGTTTTGAAACCCAAAAGAACAAGAAACACAAAATAGAAGAAAACCTACTAGAATCAAAATAGAGTTTGACTTCAACAAGACAATAGAAAAAAAATTATGAGCTTGCCAATCATCTAATGGAAAGTATGAACCAAAAACATCAAAGATAAGGTACTCAAAAGGTTGTATATGGTGCAGTTTTGAAATCCAAGTTATATATCATTTTTGGTGATTTTTCAAAGTACTATTAGAGGAAAATGACAATAAAAGGACTACACGTGACTTTAGACAACATGGATGGATTAGAAAATCAAATGACTCAAAATATTGAAAGTGACCAAACATATATGAAGAAAAGACTCAACAAAAAACTTAAAAGCACACAAACAGTAGCCTAAACTATAAAAACAAAACCTGGAAACCTTTGATGACAACATATTGGCAATTATGACCTTTGCTAACTATTTTGATCATAACTTTCTCCACATAACTCTAAATGAAATGATTATTTTTGGAAACTAGACTTAAAGGGCTTTAACTTGACTATAAATATGTATTTTTTAGACCTCTGATCTAGCTGCAATTTAATTTTTAAAATCGTAAAAGTTAACAGTAGAGTAAAGAAGGTTGATTTTGACCATTTCAAGATAGCTACAATAAGACAATAAGGAGAAAACATGAACAACATGGAATTTAAAGACAAAGATAGAGACCAAGATACTTAACTCTTTTATAACCTATGTTCTTGAGACCAAATGATGGCAATCTCCTAGCTAAGTTGGGTCAAAACTAAAAGAAAAGCCATGGAGATGGGGGAAGGATGATATGGTGTCGAAGCTTTGATGGACAAGGGAGCTAAACTCACGGTTTTAATGTTGTTTATTGGTGATAAAGGTAGTGTTTGTGGTGCTCTAAGAGAGGTTAAGCCAACTCTAAGAGGAAGGTGACTAGAGGGGTCTCATGGTTTGCTCTAGTCTTGATCTTAAAATGAGTAGTATGACCAAAAATGGGCAACATAACTTTACTCAACATCAAAGATTATTTCATGAAGGAGAGTCACCTTTATTTATAGGCTAAGGTGTCTCAAAATGGATATAAACTTTAACCTAAAAGAGCCACCTTGACCAACTTTGAGAGTAAGGAAAAATCATCTTCAATAGGAAGGAGGCAATAAATGGCAAAAATCCTCTCAAATGAGAGGGGGATATGGGGCCACTACCTATGAAAAATACTCTCCACTCCTAGAGTGACATGTGGTCACTAACTCGGAGGAAAAACTCTCCAATAGGAGGGTGACACTCGTCAAGGTCATCCACTCTCTCTTGTCCACCAAGCTAGCTAAAAATGTTGACCCCTTGGTCAACCCATGGTGTGGACATCCCACCTTGGTTAACATTGGGCCTTGACCCTTTATTGACTTAGGTGGTCAAAATCCTATTATACTTGGCTCAAAATGTAAGACCCAAATTAAATCCTACACTACTAGGTTCATAATAGAAAACTCAAATAAATTTTAGACTATTTGGTCCAAAATACAAGGTTAAAAATTATTTTTACTCTAAAAGCTTCATGGTAGCTTAAGATGACCCAAAAGATAGAGTATAGGTCCATCTTTCACAAATAACTTCAACTCTTCTTAAAAGTGTTTAGCCATAGCTATGAGATATGTCATCACTTAGAAGATATAATGGTTTGAATAGTTTAATATATATATATATATATATATATATATATATATATATATATATATTCTTATCTATTTGATATATTATTTGTTTGGTTTTTGTCAAGGTGAACACAAGTTGCATGAAATTGGGATGGGATAAAACTTTGACTTACTTTCTCTTTTTCTATTATATGTTTTGGTTATGCATAACATCAAATAAAGATTATTAATTATTTTTGTTTTGTTTTGCATAGTCTTTTTGAAGTTTCTATATCATGGTTTAGTAGAAGAATTATATTTTCCTTTCTCTGTGATGTGATAGTGCAGTTGCTTTAGCACGTCGAAAGTATAATTTTTGAAGTTCTTCTATAAGCAGTAGAATTTTATTGTGTTTGGAATTATGCATGGAGGCTCCACAGTGGACGGTGGGTGATGATTTTCAAATGAGAGAATAGAGAAGTAAGAGTGTTGTATAGTTGTAAGATTAAGCTCAATGTCGCTTTCCAAATTCACTGTAATTTGCTGTGTCTCTACGAATATAGAGAAAAACGTGCCACATCAAGAATCATCAATGGTTTATCTCGAGTTTGGATTTGTTTTAAGACTTATAATGAAATTATAAGAATATATTTTGGACGAACTGATAAAGTACATGTGCAATTATAATAAAACTTTTAGATTTTTCAAAATCTTTCGCAGATCCCATATGGGGATGACAAATGAATTTATGTTTTTATTAATATTTAAATCTATTCTAATTTTGATAGAGAATTATCAAATTAATTATATATGAAAACAACGTAATATTCAAATTTTTGAATTTTTTAAATTAAGAATGTATATATAAATATCCACCATGTCCTCATATCTTCGTCCATGTACACGTTCCAACACCAGTTTTCATTTCATATTCGTTCATGTTTTAGAATACTAAAATATCTTTAATTCATTATATTATCTAACATGTGTTAGACCTTTTCTTTGGTCTTTAGTTTACAATTATAATTTTTTATTTATATTCAAAACTAAAAGAAGTGTTTATCTTTGACTTTTATTTTTTCTTTGCTATAATTTCTGTTTTTATTAAAAATATTATTTAATTAATATTCAAAACAATAAACAATAAGGTACAAATTGGAGTATGAGTATATACTCATTATCTATCTAATGGGATGAGGAAGTGATAAAAATCTCTTACTTGTTGAAGAGATTACGAGGATATAAATTTATATTGTGAAAATGAAAAGTGAAATCCTTACATAATTGGTTTAATTATCGTATTTATTCATATTGAAGAAAAATATGATGAAGTTATAATATATAAATTAATGTTAATCTAAATTTAGTTATACTTGATACAACTATAAATCTTAATTTTATACAAGTGAATGTAAATTTTATTTCATTATAACAAATAAAAATATGATTAAATTAAATTATAATATATAAATTGATAAATATAATTTAATTATTGAATTATATTTAAAATATATATTATTAAAATCTATAAGTGAATTTTACGAAGTTGAAATGAATTTAAATATAATTTATGTCACATCTCATTTAAATAATATAAACATTAGTAAGGAATTATCACAAGTTCAATAAAATAGAACAGTTAAACTTAAGAAATATATATAAAATATCAATACAGTATATTCACAACACCAAAAGAGAATAAAGAAATATTTACATAAAGTCTCTCAAAATATAACTATGCTAAATTAATTACTCTACTCAAGTTATAGATCAGTTGTGTCCCCTCTCGAGGCTTGCTCTACAGATACATCATTTCTCTCTACTCACATCAATTACGTAATCATTGCAAAAGAAACCAATCATATATAACAAACAAACAAAGAAACACACGAAAGGTAAGCTAATGGTAAAAGGCATAAACACAAAATATTAGAATTCATCATACATTACATTTTATATATAGTTAAACAAACATCCTAAGCATACCATGAATCTAGATCTGACCATCGAGATATAGTATGAATGTCAAGCTATGACGAGTCATGCATTTGTCGTGACCTCTACTGCTCTATAGAGTCATTGTCAATGAGTTTCACCCTACCAAACGCACAAGGTTAGTCCATTCCGTGTCTTAGGCCATAATGGAGCACCTATACTAAGACATCTACTACACTCACCATATGCATCACTCCTTTCTAAATGAGAATGAATGATCATTAGAGTGTCAAGATAACTCACAAGATTGAGCTTCCTACATCCATACACAAACTTGAAATAACCACCAAGAATTTCTCCTTATAAACGCATTTTGCATACATACATAAACTCATCCACTACCACAATATATTCCAAATTATATTATTGAACACAAAATAAAGCATCATACTACATATATCCATACATAATAGAGAAAGGAAAAAAGAATAGCCAAGAACACTCACACTGGGTGCCCAATGCCAGAATCCTAGTGCCTAGTGTAGACAGGCTAGCCCAGCGAGAAACTCTCTCTTGCCCAACAAAAGCACAAATAGACAACTTTCCCAGCCCAACGAGATAGTCTCGCCTACTAAAATCCATTACCAAAACTCCACTTTACTCGCCCAACGAGCTATCCATTCACCTAGCTAACCTGTAGAATTTTGCAAAACACCAATTATGTAGAGTTTGCACCCTTCTACTTCACATATTCAAACTCCTATACCTCCCCATGTATCCACTACTTCTATTTGACATTCCTCATCTCAAATTAACCTATCCAAGTGTTCATAGCTCAAATCAAGTTCCTTTAAACTTAATGTTTCTATGAAACTTACACCAACTAAAACACCACTCTATGGTCCATGAATTCAATTCCACCTTTTCTAACACAAAACTTGACCATTTAGGGGTCTAATCAAGTCATAAATAACTCAACAACAGACCTCAAACCCTCTACTTTAGCTCAGACCTTCTATCTTAGAATCTCACTAGTCAAAAGCCACAAAATGAACTAAAAACCATACCAAACACAACTTATTAACAACTAATTATTTCTATAGTATATTTCTACCAAATGAAGGCTCAACCAAGTTGCAAATGACCACAAAATAGATCCAAAAACTCAAGTTACCCCTTTTGACCATTTCTTCAAAATCTCACCTATCAAAACTTCATTTTCAGACTAAAAACTACCTATAACTCAGTTTAATCCCCACTTTTCAACAATGCACCAATTGTATACCATTAATCTTCACAATGACAACACTCATAAGACCAATCAATTCTAAAACAAAATGATCCAACGCATCAAGCATCAAATAGCTAATTACACTCATCAAAATCACAATTTACACTAAAACGGTTATTTCAATTACCACTAAATCAACATAACATACTACCCACCAAAATCATACATGTCAAATGAAAATTAAAGAATGATTACTAGTTTCCCTTACTTGATTAAGAAATTACCACGACTTAATACAATGTACTACCCCTACCTTAGCTTAGGAAACTCTAAAAACGCCTACAAACCACAAAATCGTGATCAAAGTAAGTCCTTAAGACCACTGATCGACAAAGAGATAAAGAAAAGAGAGTAGACGATACATGCGAGAAGTTCTAATTGCATGTGTCTTAAACTAAAAATTAAAGAAAAAAGTAGAAACTTACTTGCTCTATCAAGAAAACTAATTGGTAGACCATGAAGAATTCATCGTTGTGATCTCCTAGACACTTTCTAGTTGTCAATCAAATGAGTCATGAGTTAGAAATCTTAAAAAGAAAAGAGAAAGAACTCAGAGAGAAAGAGTTCTAGAAAGATGGTAAATGTTTTAGATATTGAGATGTGTTTATGAAATTTTATTATATGATTGAATTATTTTATCATTAAAATAATCGGTCTCATTATTTTAAAACATTCATCAACTCTAATACTTTATTTTCTAGATTCTTACCATTTCAAGTAAGGATAAAAGATAATGATAATTTCTACCTAACATTATATAATAAATTTTAGGTTTAAACCCTCGGTTGGTCCTCATTTTTGTATGGTAATCTCAGTTGGGTCCTCATTTTTGCAACTATCTCAATTGGGTCATATTTTTTGTAAAAATGAGCCAATTTTACCCTAATTGTTAAGTGCTCTCAAACGACGTTAAGTTTAGCTGAGCTGTATTTTATATTTGGATGGTGTGGCATTGTTCATTAAAATTGAATGGGTGATGTATTTTAAATCATCAAATCCACGTGACGTTGATGCTTCTTCTTCCCTCCAACCATTGATCACCTTTCACCTCTTCCGCTCCTCCCTGCCGCATGCAAAGTCTCTGCCCCTTTTGCCGCCAACTGTGGATGTGAGTAAATTCTACTACTTTTTTCTCTTCCCATTTAGGGTCTCTGTTGTCTCTTTTCTTTTGTCTTTTCATTTTCTTTATGGTAAATTTCTTCATAAAGATCAATGCTTTTGACTTTTGGATTGGTTAAAGGTTTTACTTTTACAAACAACATTTCTATAGTTTACAACTATTCCAATTCAAATATAAATATTCTAGGAAGTTGATGAAACAAGAATCATATTTCTTTAGGAAAACACAGCAGTGATGACAACAAGCTCAGAATTTTGATGGCAACAAGCTCCTCCCTTTAGAGCACTCACCGCAAAATATTCCTCCACAAAACCGACAGTGATGTCGAGAGCACATGATGGGATGAAACCTCACACCACAAAGCATACAAGAAGAAGCAGCACTATCAGCTAACCACTTTGGAGGCTCGACTTCTAATAGTTCCTTCACATTACCAAAATTGGCCTCTATGAGAGTTTGTGCCATCTCCCTCCAAGCTTGTTCAAGTAGTACACGGCTGGATATCCATGAAAAATTATACATATTAATATCTCCTGATGTCAAAGAAGTCACTTTTCCCTGAGCCACAAGTAACATTTTTTCTAGCACCTCCTCCTACCACCCACCTCATAATCTTGTCAATAATATTAAGGACCATAAACAAAAACAAACATAGAGCCCCAAACTATATCCAGACCCAAAGGAAAATCGATATAATTTTAACTTTAAAGTAACATATTAATTTAATGTTTGTAGATGATCCATGAATAATTCCCTTATTCCTCTCTCTTTCTTCTGGTCTCACTTTCAAATGCAACATGAACACATCAATGTTTGTAGATGATCCATGAATAATTCCCTTGCGTGCTAGATCAATAGCGCATAGAGCCATGAAACACACCATGAATGAGAGTTTTGATGCCATTTCTGGAGAGAGAGAAATGAAGAGAGAGTGAGGGAAAAGGAGAAGTGAGAGAATGGAAGATGAGGTGCTCCGTCGGCGGAGGAGAAGAGGAGTTCGACAAACGCGCTCCAACGGTGAGGTTTTTAGTTTGAGAGGGAGAAAAGGTGTGTGTCTAGGGAGTGAGGGTTTGAGGGTGGGAGTGGGAAGAAAGCAGCTTGGGCGGAGGAGCGGAAGAGGTGAAAGGTTGGAGGGAAGAAGAAGCATCAGCGTCGTGGATTTGATGATTTAAAACATATCACCCATCCAATTTTAATGAACAATGCCACACCATCAAAATATAAAATACAGCTCATCTAAACTTAACGTCGTTTGAGAGCACTTATCGGTTAGGGTAAAATTGACTCATTTTTATAAAAAATATGATCCAATTGAGACAATTGCAAAAATGAGGACCCAACTGAGATTACCATATAAAAATGAGGACCAACGGAGAGTTTAAACCAAAATTTTAATATTTAAAGAACATTGTTTATTTTATTTTATCATGGGAATTAATCAAAGGATAGCGCTACCTATTCTCAAAAATCGAAATGGTCATAACCCTAATTGTAAAACTTGTAATAAATACAGATTTATTAATTTTATTTATATTATTTAATTAATATATCATTTTACAAAGATTGAAATAAATGCAGCATTTTAATTTGGATTAAAAAATTGTCAGTATACACATTGAGGTATATTAAACTATAGAGAAAATAATCCAAACATTAACAATATAAAGAGTTTTTACATTGCTATTTAATTACAAAATGATGATAAAGTAACTAGTTTTTTCAGCTATTATCTTAATAAGAAATCTAACATAAATTTTAATTATTTGACAGTATAATATTTCTATATTAGATGAACTTAAACATTAAAATCTAAAAATATATGGCCACTCTATTAGTTACCCATCGACTCAATTTATTATTTAATATATTTTGCTCATTCTCTAATGAGTTTTTCTTTCGTGTCTTAATAAATAAGACTGATAAAGCTACATAAATTTTACTTAGTAATAAGATGTTTAAAATATATTATAATTTCTTATTTGAAACACAAAATCATTCTCATGATGGCTATGATTTCACGTTACAAAGAAAAACTTAATATACTCGTATATAAACGACCTATTCAGGAATTAGTTTATTTGAATTCAAACAATCTTAATTATTTGAAAAATAAAAATAAAATAGTTCCTTTCTCTCACATAACCTTGTGGCTCAAACGCATAAAAAAGCTAATGCACATATTATGTTTGATTTATTTTAGTATAAAATATTGAAAAAAGAAGATAAGGGTAAATAAGTAATTTCACAAATCTATGGAGGTTGAAATATACGGAGGTGTAGGTAGAAGCTTGGGATCAATTATATGAAGTAATTGGACCAAATCTCCATTTTAAAGGGTGTTTTTTGCACTCCCAGTTTTTTCTTATACATCCATCTATTTTGCACTTTTTTATTTTAGGATAAAATATTTGTTCAATACGAAAAATATTTTATGATAAAATATGTGTACAATGCCTTTTATATACATGTGGTTAGGTGTCCTGTTACATTTTGCCTGAACATTGCGTTCCAGAAATATGCCTCTCAAAGCTTCGAATGAAAGTGTAATGTGTGCACGTGGACAAAACATCGATTGATTTTTCATGTAATAAAGTACTTCTGCTCACTTAATACAATTAAGAAAGTTGAAAGAAGATTAAACTTATTGTATTAAATTAAGATTGTTATATTTTTTATTGTACTAAAAATAAATATTCTAATAATTTTGTATTAAATCTATATTTTACATTTTACTTTTATTTTAGAGTTAAATATATTTAAAATATATTATAATTTCTAACCCATTTCTTAATTAATATTAAAGTAAAAAGGTGTCAAATAATGTAAACAACTCAAATAGTATCATGAAACATATTTAAAACGTAAAATAAATTTAATAAAATTTGGTTTAAATGACTAAATTTACACATTTCTAAAGTTCTGAGATTAAATTGAGTCATAGTTTCAAAGAGTGACTAATTCTAATTTTCACTGAAAATAAAGAAACTGAAAACATATTTAACCATTTATTTTATAATTCATTTAACTATTAAAACATCTATTGCATGTTAAACATATGATATACATGAGATTGTTCTAGTCTAGTAATGTGTGGTAATATTTTTAGAAGAAATATAAGTGAATATATTAATAGTTTTTTTGTGATCTTAAGTATACAAAGTCTTTGTTTATGCAAAATTTATAGAGACCATTTATGCATTGGAACATGTTTGTACTATAGACTTTAAAAAACTTTAAGTGGAATGTGACTCTTTTTTTTGTTTGCTAACATTTTATTCTTAAAGGACAATGTCTTGAAATCTTAAGGGAATATAACATAGATGTATACATATTTGCAACAAAAACTCAAAATTTTACATATTTTCGTTAAGAAAAGTATACAAAGTTTTTGTTTATATAGAATTTATGGAGACCATTATGCATTGGAACATGCTTGCACTATAGACTTTAAAAAACTTTAAGTGGAATGTGACCCTTTTTTGTTTGCTAATCCTTTTATTCTTAAAGGATTCTTAAGGGAATATAACATAGATGTATACATATTTGCAACAAAAACTGAATTTAAAATTTCACATATTTTCATGAAAAAAAAATCATTGGGAGGATAAGTTGAAGAATTTGCATGATTAGAATAAAGAGTAATATAAGTAGTATAATGTCATGCCTATAATTATTAGTTTTGATTTTTTTTTTCGTATTAGGTTTCATATATCTATGTTTTGTGAAGTGTAGAATTTTTTTTCTTACTTTTGTATTACTTTAACATGGATTTGGTGTGGTCCATCCACATTTTATATTCTTTATTCATATAATTTTTATTTTAGTATATTTTTCATGTGATGGCAAATGATTTAAGGTGTCAATCTAACAAAGATGTCAACATACATAGTGATACTCAACAAAATGGTGTAGTCGAACAAAAAAATTGTCATATTTTAGAAATAGCAAGGACATTGTTGATTGAAGCACATATGTCGTCTAAATATTAGGAAAAAGCTATTGGAATTGCTATTTAGCTCATGAATCATATGTCCTCTAGAGTTCTCGATTTCAAGACTCCTCTTAAAGTCTTGAGAGTCATTATTCAATCTCCTTTCACTCATTGTTGCATACCAAAGTTTTCAGTTGTGTGGTCTTCATACGTCTTCGGGCAAAGGAAAGAGAATTTTAGAGAGTCTTAATGGCATGTGGAAATGAGAAGTAATGATAGAATAGGAAGAGAGAAAAAGAAATGGCAGAACGAGTATAGTGTTTACATGGGGAATGTTATAGATGACTTTGTATGGGTAGGAAGAAAAGGGAATGAAAATATGAGGTAGGAACGTGAAATGGTTATAGGAAAATAAGGAATGTGAAAGAGAATAAATAAATAAAGAGTGAGGGTTCTCTTGCATGGTTACAGCGAGTGATATTTGCATGGAAAATAAATTGGGGTTGTGAATGGAATATCTGAAGTGATGTTCCAGAGGATTCTTTAATGGTATATGTATACATATGTTAGGCACAGGGTCTCACTTAGAAAGAAGATGGGAAGTTGGTAAGATGTTATAGTATAAGTGTGGCTAGAGAAATGAGAGAGAGGAAAGAATTTGAGAAACGTACCTTGCATGAAAACATTACGTGTAGAGACTTGGGAAAGGGTATGGAAAACCTCATTAAGGAAGTGGGAAACCGTGTGGTTTAAACCGTTGAACTTACTTTTAAAGGGAGAGGTGCAGATGACTTTGATGGTAGAAAAGGAACTTTGTTCCTTGGTGAGTGGTATTGTTTTTTTAGATATGGTAGGTGGAAGTGGGTACTAGGGGCTGTAAGTGAGAAAGAATGAAAATTGTTTTTGGAGTGAATGAGGGGCTTTGGTAGATAGATTGCTAGCCAAGTCTTGCATGGACGTGTAGAACCATGTTAGTGGTGATCTGATTGGGTTTTTCTTTTCTTTTGGGCCATGTGAAGTCACTATTTCTAGTAGTGTTTATATACCTTATTGATTCATCTTAGTGATCACGTTTACTTTTATTGGTGAATATGGCATAATATTAAGATTATGTATGTAATTGTTATGAGGGTGGTGTACCTTTTATGGATAGAAATACGTATACTATTGCGAATGAGGATGTAAACCTTATGGTTGGGTAAGTAATGCATTCTTGGGAATTGAAAGCTTGAGTTGTATATTGTGTATGCATACTTTGAGGGGTTGTGAGTCTGGGACACACCTGGGGAGTAGTATACTCTTTGATTGTAGGCAGGGGAGTTATCTGCATAGGTGCTTTACGAGGGAAAAAGGAAGGATGGAATTATATAGTTTGTATGATTGAAGAGATGAGTGGTGAGAATCATGTGAACGCATTTTGTAATTATGGAAATGGTTTAATTGGTTTAATTCATGTGATAACGATAGTTGTGGTGTTTTATCATTGAGGAAGTTTCAGTTAATATCTCTTTAATCCGATTGACACTTTTCCTCTTGCAAGAGGGTAGAAAAGTGGATCTCTTCGTCTTTAGGAAGTGATGGAAGAGATAGGTCTCTTCGTCCTTGAGAGGCGGTAGAAGAGACTGGAAATTGAGTGTTACCTTTCCTCTTTCGAGGGAGTAGAAAGGTAGTCCACCTTTCCTTTGGTGAGGGGGTAGAAAGGTGAATCTCTTCATCTTTGAGAGGCGATGGAAGAGATTGGTCTCTTCGTCCTTGAGGGGCGGTAGAAGAGACTGGAATTCGAGTGCTACTCTTTCCTCTTGCAAAAGGGTAGAAAGGGATGAATGTCTCACCCATAAGGTTCTGACTCATGTTGAGTTAAGTGTCATGATGGACATCTTGGAGCAGGGGAGACAGGTCCGAAGCTGTGGTGGAGGACCACTCGAATCGTTTTGTTTCGATAAAATGGAAGATACATGTGGAAATATAGAAGATGATAAGATATTATAAGGGAATTTGGTATAGGCACGAGTTGCCTTTGCTCAACAGGGGGTAGAGTTAATGAGAATGGTACATATTCCGCCAGTAAAGGGAATGGTTTAGGAGAGTGATGATGGTTGTTGTAGTCTTATTGAGTATGATTGATTGTTGGATGTGATATAATTATGATAAAGACTTAACAACTATGATATAAATGTTATATCGATTGATTTGATGATATTTCTGGTTGTTCACTCTAAAATGTTGTGTTTGTGGTTTCTACCTACAATGATCGTGTTTTTACGGGAATAGATAGTTTGTAGATAAGGATAAGATCTGAGTAGCTGATGAGAGTTGGGATGTTATGTTCGAGGTTTTATCATTTATTTTCTATTATTTAAAAGTTTTTAGATTCAGTATTGTTATGAAAAAGTGATATTCTAAGATTTTCCATTGATGTTTATAGTTATAATATAATTTTAATTGAATGTTTTATAGAAAGGTTTTCTAAAAAACTATTACACCGTGACTTTTCAAAAATAGGATGTTACACAATAACTCTTGTATTGTATAATATAACAACACTCTATTCCTATGAAATTAAAAAATGATCGTACTATTTCTTAAATAAGATCGAATCAATAATTTGTTTCAACTTCTCGTTAATGTACGTGAAAAAAAAAACACTAAAGTACCCGCTTATAGACACTACTTCAGTGAAAATTTAATATACCCAAGAACGTGTGACATCCCAAAAATACAGCCAAAACTATATATTCAGAATATCACATTTAACAATAATCCAAAACAGTTTTTCCAAATAAAACAAAAATCCAAAATGAGAACGAACGTCCTTGAGTATAGTCTTACAACAAAGTGGACGAACGCGCTAAGCCGCACGTCCATACAAGAGTTTACAAATTAAAACCGAACGTACAAGACACTTGACCGAACGGTTTACACAAAACAATTACCGAACGGTCGAATTTAACTCAAACGAAAACAAGAGATGGTCGAACGACCACTCAGTTCAACAACTACACTACTAACCGAGCGTCTCATTGCTCGGTCTTCACTTCCACTTCAACCAGATTCTCTTCTTCCAGCACCTCTTCCAAACGCTCGTCTCCTTCTGCTCACATCCACACGGATGATCATTGCAATGACAAGACGGACGTACATGACGAGACAACACAAGGAAAACGCAGGGTAAGCTTACGTAATTTAACTCATGCATCAACATATAAATTCCAGCAAACAGTTCATTTCACACATACATATCAACGTACGCATTCATCACACATCAACATATTTTAACGCACGTACGAAATAAAACTCAACACGACTGACTGTCCGGACTGTATGAAATCTGCATAGTTACAGGCGTTCGCGCACCCGGGTGGTGTGGTAACTGGCATCCTCATCAGCTGCCACCCGAGGTTAGTACGTTCGTCCAAAGTACCCCTAAGGACGACGACCTCCTGCCGTTCCCACGCATGACGTGCGTCCTCTACTTGAGGACGAGCACTCACGGAACATCAGGATCGAACAACCAACATTAACTTCCCACAGTCATACTTGACAAATTCCAACATTTTCCAAGAGTCGTTCCAACTTGGAACGCTCGTTCAATATTCATAACTTTCATTTCATCTCATATACCATTCATCATTCACTATTTATCATTCATTCATACTTTTATTTCATCTCATATACTGTTCATCATTCACCATATATCATTCCATAATCATTTTCATCATTCATAAGGAAACCACCAAAACCGAACGTTCTGTCCCCAAAGACCGAGGACGAACGCTGCAAGTGAGACCAAAAGGACGCTCGTTCGAATCAGAGTACGAATGGCAGAGTTACAGTTACGTTTCGGGAATGGCCAAGTATGGTATTGTTCATTGGACGAACGTTATGACCTTGAAAATCAGTTGAGTGAACTAACGTTTGAGAACTCAAACCGTTACTTCAAGAGTAATTTAAGAAAGAAGGCTCTAGGCCGAATACATCAAACGCGGACGCGTCAGTAATACAAGAAAGGTTTTTATATAAGTACTCGTTATGAATCCTCTGCCGGTTAATGACCGAGCGTTTAGAAATCTAAAATGTTGACGTACGCAAATTTGCGAGAAAGGAACGAGCGCTCAGAATAATCCCGAGCACCATTTAGGGCGAGCGCTCAGTGTAAGACCGAGCCTCATTTTGAGCGAGCGCTCGGTATAAGACCGAGCCTCATTTATAACGAACGCTCGATATAAGACCGAGTGTCAGTTTCAACGTACGTTCAGTGTAAAACCGGACGTTTCCCAGTACGAACGTTAGGTGTGAGACCGAACGTTCAATAACTTAAATTAACAGAACTTGATAAATAAACTAAGGGACTTTTGAAGAAGTGTTTACGAACGGTAAAATACACTATTACACATATACATATAACAGAAAGGAGTTTATCAAAATTACTGGGTACAATAGTGCTTGGCTGAACGCTCAAGCAAGGTATCTCAATACGAGGACGCTCGTCCTCAGCCAGAATTTTATTCAAATGACAGAGTCAGCATTTCAGATATATTACAAGGAAAAAACCGAACGGTCAATGACCGTCCAGAACGAACGCATATTATCAATGGAAGTAAAAACATGGAATTTGTCAAAGAATACTCAGATACAACAGTGCTTGGCCGAACGCTCAAGCAAAGCTTTTGACACGAGGATGCTCGTCCTCAACCAGTGTTCCATTCGGGTGAAAGAATCAATATTTCAACTGTTACTAGGAAAACCGAACGGTCAATGACCGTCCAGTACGAACGTACATTTTTATGGGAATTCCTCTCACACTCCATTTTCATTCTAGTTCATTTCTCATCATACAAATCTCATAGTTTCATGCGTTCATATCAACATCAACTTCTACATTTCATACGAACCATTTCATGTAAATACATATATCTCATTTCATCCAAGTCTCATATATCTCATACATCATACATAAACTTAATCATGTTACATTTCCACTAAATCAATAATGAACGTTCATGCAACTTAGTAACATCAAGCGTCACATTCATATAACCAAATAACGAACGTTCACACCACATACATATCATCTATCATGCATTATTCCCATACAGTAAAATAACGAACGTTCACACATAACATGCATCAAAAACAGTTAAATTAAGTAAGCTTCCCTTACCTAAAAATGACCGAACGCTCACAGACGTACAAAGACACTTCTCCACTCAAACTCCACTCGCCAACGTTCGTTAATCCACTATACGAACGAACCCCGAATACCAAAAATCAGAACTACCCACTTTAAGAAAATAACGGACGCATAACTCAGAATTGAGTTTGCATGCACGGGGAACGAACGTTAGAGACGAAGGGAAGGACTTACCAGCTTCACTAGCCAAACGCTCTCTCTCAGGAAGGCCTGGATGTCGTGCGTCCTTCAACGGTGCCGGATCCCAGAATTGGAGGAGATGAAACAGTGGTTTCTTAAAGAGAGAGAGAGAGAGAGTGCAGAGAATGAAGAGAGAAGGAGGAGAGAATGCAGAGAGTAAGGGAAGAGAAGGAATTCTCAGAAATGAAGCAAAGAGATGCGTGAAGGGGGGAGTGGAGAATAAGTTCAAAAATCTCATATTTGCTTTCTCCTCCGCCAGCGCACGTCCGCACTCGCCAGCGCACTCCACCACGCCTCTGCCAGCCCATACCGGACGGTCGACCACTCTGCAGTTGCCACGCGTCTTCCACCATCGCCGATCGCACGTTCACACGCTGGCAGCACGTTCTCTACTACGCTTCTGACTGCCATGCTGGACGGACGTCCACTCCCAGGCGGACACGTGTATTCCACTACCAGTTGCCACTACCGGTCCAGACTGCCCATGCCGGAAGTCCCTTCTGCAGCGCACGTTTCCACCATGCTCCTGACTTAGCTCCATGTGCGACAGATGGCGTCCGTTAGTGGGTGTCAGGCGCTGTTGTCGTCCATGTGCGGGGCTAAGGTGGCTCGTCCTGTGCCTGCCACGTGTACTCCACCGATCGTCTGTATTTTCTGAGGTCTGACAGAACGTCTTTAATTCAAAACCACATTAATTTAAATTGTTAGAGCTAAGCACGACTTCAATACAATTTAATTCGAAAAGTTAATCAACACACGACTTCATTGTAACTTTATAATATGTAATTAATTCGGAAAGAATTCTCTCAATCACCACACTACTTCAGCTTAATGAAAAATTAAATACATAGAAGTCACATTTGACCCAGACGACTTTAGCATTAACAAAAAAAAATCATCCTCTACTTTTTCAATCTCATTAACACGAATTAATCTGGAGTGAATGATTGTAAGAAAACAAAAAATCACAATGGTGAGATTTTAGAAGGACCAAATAGAGTCATTCCACATACCACTATACCACTTAAAAGTTTTAATTTCAAGCATTCAACAAGTCAAACAGAGGACTTTGATAACACAATTAGGCCTTGTCCGAGAAATAAGAGTTAATGTCTTTTCAGTCATAATAATTTTGGTACAAGGAGAAAAATATATTTTGAAGCTTAATCATTTACCTGATATCTGTCCACTACACCTTTTTTTTTTTCAGAATAAAAGCCTCTAAATCTATTATGAGATTCAACTATGTAACTTACCATATAACTTTCTTAAAACCTTCTTTATAAATGCTCAACAGTATTGTTTTAGCATTCAAAAATTACACTCCCAAATATATATATATATATATATATATATATATATATATATATACATATATATATGATAATCAATGTATTTTTAATTATTTATTGAAATTTAAAATCACTAATTTTTTAATCTCCTAATTCATTCTCAAAAGTCCCCTCTATCTTACACTAGTTTCAGTTAAAGTGATTAAATGGTTAAGTGAGTCTTTCAACATACTGTTGAATAATTGTAAACTTCAAGCGTTCTATTTTTGTTAATAAAAAAAATCATATTATCTATAATAGAACTAAAACATTAATTCATCAAAAATATTTTTATTATCCGTACATTTCACGGGTTAACATCAGAAAAGTTTCAACAAAAATATAAAATAGCTAGCCACGTGTGGCTTCTTCTTGGTTCCCATGTGAGAGAAGCCAACGCATTCAGTTAGTTAGGTCGAGCTAAAGCCACCTTTCTCATTTCCCTCCTCACTTTTCCACTCACACTTCAGATAGTGCGTGAGACCGTGTCTCACTGCTCTTCAATCAACGATCGACTTTGAAGCCTCCAAGTTCATCATTCAAACCAAACGCATTCATAGTCGCTTTCTCCAATGGAACCCTCATCTTCCACGTCGCTCCCTCCATCGCTTCACCTCGCCATGGCGGCGTTGCTCGGAGCCTCCTTCATGGCCATCTCCGCCTTCTACATGCACCGCCGCACCGTCGACCACGTCCTCCACCGCCTCGTCGAAATCCGACGCAAGCCACTCGCCGCTTCCGACGATGACAGTGAGGATGACGACGACGATCTTAGCGGGCTCGGACACGACGACGGAGGAACAGATAAGGACGCCGATCCCAGGAACTATCTCCGAACCTTTTCGAAGTCCGTGGACGAAACATCAAACGTGCTTCGGAGCTATAGGTTTTCGTCTTCGATGCCAAACGTGGTTTCCGCAGCGGATTGGTTCCCCCAGGACACTAAGAATCGTGCCTCGTCGCTCGAAAATCTTCAATTCGCTCCGCTAGGGCTTCCGTCTAATCGAACGGGTTCCACCAATGGTGTGAATGTTAATTCTCGATTTAGCTATCTACAGTTTTTGTTCAGTTCTGTTATGTTTCTACTTTTTGTTAAAATGGGAGTTTTTCTTAAAACTTAATTACCATGCATTTTAGACTGTCATCAAAACATAAAATGTCATATATAGCATGACTGTTGTTTTTTGTTATATTTACTTTAAAATTGTGGTTTTTAATTCGTTGCCTGTACAATAATATACTGATAGTGTTTGAAAATTAAGCTTCTTTTTTTTTCGTTTGTTTAAATGATGTTCTCTTTGATTTGGTTTGGGAAGGTGAGAGTGCTCAGATTTCGCGTTCGTATAAGAGGATAGCTTCTGTTGGTAGAATTATGACTCCGAGGTCACCAGGGAGAAACGCATTCGAAAGTGCTGGGGATTCTGATGAGGAGGAAACACAGCTTGCTAATGACAATACCCTTCCTTTCTCAGATGCTTACGTGAGAATACTGATTTCTTCTTTGTTGCAAGGATGACAACTGTTTTAAACTTTGTCGACTAAAAGTATGGCCTGTAGTTGATTGTTATTCGGGGGAGTTGAGAAAGATGCATCCTCCTTTCAATAATTTTACTTACCGTTTTATCAGGTTTCAAAATGAATGGATATTATTTAGCTTGAGGTCTTGAGTTTCTTTTTGTTTGTCAACGTAGTGCTTTGATGGTTCAGGGTTTCATGGTATACAAACTTCTTTTATTAATAATTTGGAAACTATATAGTATCAGTTGGGTCTGGTGCATAATCATAAATCTTCTGGCTTCCTAATCTATGCTTATTTTTTGAGTGTCATTGTTCATTTTACAGTTATTTCTATCCTTATATTCTAGTGATTCATGATGTTGCAGGGAGTAAATTCAAACATGTGCAATTTGTCTGCTGTTCCATTCATAGGTGATGATGCAAACTGTGCAACAAATCAGATGTATGGAGAGGTTTCAAAGGAAGCGAAAGCTGGTGCAAATATGAATGTGGTTTCTTCAACTTCTGTACATGTAGCTGGGGATGACCGTGTGTTTGCCAATAATGTCTCGCCTGCAATAATCCCTGTGCATGGTACTTTCATGTCACTATCATTATCTTTACTGTTCTACTTAATCCTTCTATATATTGGTTCATCTGAAATAATTTAAGCATTACCCCTGCATTACATGTTATATATTTTTATCCCCTTTTTTCTATCTATAAGTTGATTTTAAATGCCCCCAGTTTTATTTTCCTTTTTTACGTATATCAAACGCTATAGTTATTTTAATTTATTTTGTTCATTGTGTGACTTGTATAATATGAAGCAAGTGGCAAAAGCTAGAATTTAATACATAATCTTTTTCTTACTCTACAAAATATATTCAGAGACAAATATAGAAGAGGATGAAGTATGCAAAATGATTCAAGAGTGCTTAGATTTGCGTGAGAAGTATGTTTACAAGGAAGATATTGCATTGAGGACAGAACCAGTGGAAACTAACTTTGACCCGTATCATTTTGAACCAGTTGAAGCAACAACAGTAAGTTTGCTGCTTCTCTGTTATTACTTTTTTATTAGTCGCACATATTGCTACATGTGGACTCTTCTTGAGCTATTTATGATCAATTTTGTTCTGAAGTGTTCTTTTGCTATTGTTGTATTGTTCTGAAGTGTTCAACTGATATTTTTATATTGACTCTTTATGTTGCAAACAGCACCACTTTAGGATGGAAGATGGAGTCATTCATGTTTTTGCAAGTAAAACTGGTAAGCATGGAGCGTTAACAGCATGAAAATGGAATGGTTTCACTGCTATCTTTATTTTGTCGATTATTTTGTTTGTTAAGGATAAAAAACGTTCAAAGAACTGATATTTCTGTGAAACTGCTCAGATACCGAAGAGCTCTTCCCTGTTGCGAGCTCAACAAGATTTTTTACAGATATGCATTACATTCTAAAAGTTATGTCTATTGGCAATGTTCGCTCTGCATGCTACCACAGGCTACGATTTCTTGAGGAAGTATGTTTTCACAAACTTTAGTCTACATGGTCTCTTTGTGCTTGCCAGTGGCATTTGTTTATAACATTCATCTGATCATTATACAGAAATTCCGCCTTCATCTGTTACTAAATGCAGATAGGGAGTTTCTGGCTCAGAAGGGTGCACCACATCGGGATTTTTACAATATCAGAAAAGTTGATACTCATATTCATCATTCAGCTTGCATGAATCAGAAGCATCTTGTGCGCTTCATCAAGTCAAAATTAAGAAAAGAACCTGATGAGGTGAAAATATACTTTTGGTTCTACTTAATTTTTTTGAGGTTGTAATTTGTTGGTTGTTTCCCCCAACCTCTCTTTCTATTTTACTTTGGAGATTCTTAGTTCTTCCTAATTTTCTTTATCAGTACTTATGTTAACAGGTTGTTATCTTTAGAGATGGAAAGTATATGACACTTAAGGAGGTTTTTGAGAGTTTGGATTTGACTGGGTATGCAATATTTTATTCTCTGATTTTTTTTCATCGTACTATTTGGATAACGAGTTCTGTAAATATTTATTTGCTTGCATGTCGGCACCTTTTCTAATTAATGGAAATTGACGCAGATATGATCTGAATGTTGATTTGTTGGACGTGCATGCAGATAAGACCACATTCCATAGATTTGACAAATTCAACCTTAAGTATAATCCTTGTGGACAGAGCAGACTAAGAGAGATATTTTTAAAGCAGGATAATCTTATCCAGGGTTGGTTGCTGTATATGAATGTTCCATATTATTTTCTTGTATTTTATTAATTCTATTTGAATATTAGAAGTGTTAGTTTTTGCTTCATGAATTCATAATGGCTTAAAGCCACTAAAATTCACAGGAAGGTTTCTTGCTGAAGTAACAAAGGAGGTTTTGATAGATCTTGAAGCAAGCAAATATCAGGTTATTTATCCCCAGTATAATATATTTTGTTTTGATGTCTCTCATCCTAATTCATTTTTTACGTATAAATAAAAATAAAATTTACAGATGGCTGAGTATAGGATATCTGTCTATGGAAGAAAACAGAGTGAGTGGGATCAGCTGGCTAGTTGGTTTGTTAACAATGCTCTTTACAGTAAGAATGCTGTCTGGCTAATCCAGGTACTATTCAGCTTCTAGTGTGTTTTGGTAGAAGTTTTTTTCCATTAAGACACTAACCTACCTTTTTCCTCGTTAATTCTTGAAATTACTACTTCATTCTTTCTTCCTTGTCTTTGAGTTTTGGGACTGTTTCATCTTTTAGCACAATGACAATGAAAATAGTAGTGTTTAGATAGAATTTTGACAAATGCCCTAGGAACTTTGGTGAAAATCACTTCCTACTTAATTTTAGGCTTCTAACTCTAACCCAGTTTCGATCAGATTGGTTTACACCAGTTTCACGTGAATTTATGGTAAAAGAGTTTTCCATTTGACAGTAACATCCCTTTTTTTATTTAATTCTTGAAGGATTAATACTTGAGTGAGTCTTCCTTGTCTTTGAGTTTTAGGACCATTTCATTATTTATCCCAATGACAGCGGCAATGGTACAATGTTTAGGCAGAGTCTTGACAAATGCCCATGGAACATTGGTCAAAATAATTTTTTACTTAATATGAGGTTTCTAACAGTCTATGCATCATATTGCCCATTTTCTCTATACTCAACTTGGTTTTCCATATAAGATTAACTTGTGTATGTCAATATCTCCTCAAGAAGTGTGTAGTAATCCTTTTACACAATTGCGAAACATGTGATGCTTAATTGCATCAGCAGCAACAATATCATTGTTGCAAACAATATTTTCTATTTTGTGATTTTGCATTCTCTCTTATTTTCCGATAAATTTTTCTACCGTTTTGGATGGATCTTCCACCTCTACTTCTTCTATGTTACTTTTATTTATTTGGAGTGTTGATGGTTGCACTAGGAAAAGGCTGCTTGTTGTCAACAGCGTTATCACCAGATTGTCTACATCTGTTCCTTCTTCAAGGCTTGAGAAGTGTTTGAAGTGCTCATTGGGATTAGCATTTTGTTTAACAACTAACATGGTCTCTTAACGTAAGCAACCTCAACCTCAAAAAAAAAAATGCAAAAAGTGGGAGTTAGGTAACATTATTTGTATCTTTGGAACTTGTTAGGAGTTCTACATTGAGTAGATCAGCTACTTGATGTGGTATTTAAGTTATGAGGTTCTCCCACCTAATGGACTATTCTTTTTGGGTTGAGCTCTCTTCTTATGCTTAAATCCTAGCAATGGATGCTTTAATTAAGTGTTAAGCTACGAAAGGGACTACTCATAAGCTGGACTAAGGTGCAAACCGAATACTCATATGGTCAAAATCAATAAAGTGAAAGTCATTGTGGATGTCAGCACTTGAAAGGGGTGACAAATTTAGGAGTCTCACATTATGTATGATGAGCTACTTGATGTGGTACATAAGCCACAAGGTTCTCTCACCATATAGACGGGTCTTTTGGATTGGATATACTAGTCTTTTGGATTGGAGACTCCTTTTGTACTCTAGTCCTAGTAGAACTACATGCAGAAAAGTCCACTTTATATGGTACTGATTCTTATTATATAGAGTGGAATGTATAATGCAACTTATTTTGCAAAAAGTCAGTGACTTTATTTCAGATTGTATCATGAGAATCACCATAAATATGGATTTTATGTATATTTGATTTGATTTAATGTTCCTTATTTGTTAGTGTTTATTTAGAATTTTGTTTGGTGCTTTGACTGCTTTCCCTGTTCTCATCTTTTGATTTGGGATATTTTTCTGTTTGTTGACTTTGACCTTGTTTTGTGAACTTTTATTGGCACAGTTACCACGGTTATACAATGTGTACAAGAATATGGGAATTGTTACCTCCTTTCAGAATATTCTGGATAATGTGTTTATTCCTCTATTTGAAGTCACAGTGGATCCAAATTCTCATCCTCAATTACATTTGTTTTTGATGCAGGTTAGTCATTTTTTTTTCTTATTTGCACACCCTACTTTTGTTTTGCGTGTACATGTATTTAGTTGTATGGTTACCTAATTTTTCAAATGTAGCATTTTAACAACTGTATGTATTTCTTGGTGTTGCTGTTACACTGTGCCACTGGTACATGAAACCTATCTTGTTATATAAGAAACAGAAATAGGCATGCAGTTCAATAACATTGAAAATAGGCATGCTATCAAAAGGCAAGAAATAAGATAGGAAAAGCTGCGAGTGAGGTAGAATCCAAAGTTTTTGAGGAGTTTTCCTGTGATCTTGGACATAATAGGAATATACTTTATATAAGCTGTCAAAATTAGGGAAAGAAGTCAAGAGATTTGAACCAGTAAGATGTATTAAAGATGAAAAATGAAGATTTTATCCAAGCATGATCAATGATCAACCTGTAATATTGAATGATTAGAAATCCAACAGGGATAGCCAAACTTTGGCTTATTATCGTAAAATCCAAGTTGGAAATGGAGTGGTAAAAGAAGCCTTCAAAATTAATAAGAGTAAAGTTGATGTTGATTGTGTTCCTGTTGAAGTTCGTTTTCAATTTCCTTGCAAAGCCATTTAATGGAGTTTGATATCTAAGAAAATAATAAATGAGTGGAGTAGCACTTTGGTTATAAGCATTCTGTCTGCTGCAAAGGGATAAAATAACTACGGATTCATGCTATGGAATCATAGGAAAAAAGGATGGCACAGGTTTAGAGATCAGGATTGCAAGAAATCAATTTGGATTTATACTGAAAGTTCTGCAATCGATGTTATCTTGTATGGGAGCTGATAGAAAGGTACTAAAATAAAGAAAGTGTCTTGCATATGGTTTTGATTTACATGGAAGCAAAAGTATTCAAAATTGGTAAAGACTTTTGAAAAGAAAGGGGTTTGTGTTATTTATATCTACTAGAGAATGGATAGATAAGTATAATGTGAAATCATTCCAGAGATAACTCTTGAAGGCAAGACCAAGGAATTTCCCACAAGGATAGGCTTACATCATCAGGGTTCAGCTTTAAGTCCTTGCTTATTTAATCTAGTCTTCATGTGCTTAGGCCTTACCATGAACATATATTATAGAAGATTACCCCTGAATATGTGGCTTTTGCAGATAATATTGTTTTGATTGAGGAATAGGGGAAAGAGTTAACTCCAAACTAGAGCTTTGGAGAACGAAGTCAGGATCAAGTGTTTTTAACTTGAATACAAGTAAAGGCAGTGGTTTTAACTTGCATATCTAATAAGAAGCTAGGGGAAAATATCTTCGAGGTAAAAAATGGAGAATATATTACAGTGTAGATTAAGTTTAAATATTTGGAATCGATACTACAAATGGGACAACTAACTGGCAGACGTACCTATTGAGGAAAAGATGATAGAAAGTTGGTTAAGATGATTTGGGCACATTCAAATGCCACTGGAGGCATTGGTGAAATGGGCTTGAAGGGTGGGGAGAAGGACGTTAGAAGAAATTAATAGAAGCAATTTTGAGATGAATAATATTCATGAGAAATTGGTTTTAAACTAAGCCCAATGACTTGTGATCCATCTCATCAAGTGAGATAAAGTTATTATTCTGTTTTCAGATGTATTCCCTCTGTTGTAGGATTTTATCTGTTGTTTTTAATCTATGTAAATGCCAGTCCTAACAGTTTACTTTGCAATTCTACTCTTTTCTCTTGTTGCCAATTCTTATTATTCAATTGAAGTTTTAATTGAATCAGCTCCATATCTGTAAAATCAAACTGATTTTCTGATTTTGTTGCAAGCAATTTTTAAAAAACTATATGCACTTGAAAGTAATATAGGGATGTATCTACTGTATTTTTATTTTTTTTATTGCAGTTTATAAATGTAAGATTTTTTTGCTAGTATAGAATAAGTTGAGGACTGAAACGTATTCACCATTAAATTTGTTTCTCATGATGAGTCAATTTTGATTTTTGTTTAAAACTGATAGATGAAGGATATTGATAAAATGAAGCAACTCTGTTCTTTCTAGAGTTTCTTTCTTTTCTAAGTAGCTTCTTCTGCATACAGGTGGTTGGATTTGATCTTGTAGATGATGAAAGTAAACCAGAAAGGCGTCCAACTAAGCACATGCCTACTCCAGCTGAGTGGACAAATGAATTTAATCCTGCATATTCTTATTACCTTTATTACAGCTATGCAAACTTGTACACGCTCAACAAGGTTTATACTATTTCTTTCTTTGTAGAGCTTAAGAGTTTAACAACTAACCATTGCTTTTTTAATTTCCATTGGGGGCGGAGGTTTTTTGTTTAGCTCTATACTTGAAAAAATAGGCATGACAAGGGTATGGGTCATAATATGGCCCAGTTGCAAATAAATTTGGTTCAACATAGGCTTTGAAGAAAAGTAGTTAGTGAGGGGAAGGCTTTCGGCAGGAAAACCAGTTGTAGAGGCAAAGAAAAAAGTGTAACAGGAAGGAAACAGTTAGTTTTAATCATTTTCTGAGGGCTCTACAATTCTCTCATCACGAATTGTTCCTGTGTATCTTGTTCCTAATTTATAGGGATTCTAGCACCTTACTGGGATCCCTATCAATAATATACCATACATTTTTCTTATCTGGTGCCTAACAAATCTTTTAGAGAGCCTTTCTAATCATGGGCAATTTTTTTTTTCCACGGTCAAGTCCCGTCTGGAGAGAAACTTGGTAAGCAATTTATAGGGATTCTAGCACCTCACTGGGATCCCTATCAATAATCTTTTTTTCTTCTATAATTGGTGGTTTGTTTTAGTTGTGGTTGACTTTTTTTTGTTTCTTTTTTTGTGGGGTGTGGTTCAGTTGAGGTCTTCAAGTTCAAGCTACTTGATAGACAACTTAAAACAAGAAGAATAGATTTATAAAATAATTCCTGGTTATCAACAATATTAATATCTCACCATCTGTTTCAGTTGCGTGAATCTAAGGGAATGACCACAATAAAGTTGCGGCCTCACTGCGGAGAGGTTGTTTTCTATTCACAAGAAGCATAGTTTAATTCTTTATGTTCAATATGATATTTATTACCCAATCTACTCATGCAGGCAGGTGACAGTGATCATTTGGCTGCCGCTTTCCTTCTGTGCCATAACATTTCTCATGGGATTAATCTACGTAAAACTCCAGTTTTGCAGTACTTGTATTATCTTGCACAGGTTAGCCCTTAGGAATATCATTTGGTCAACCTTGTTATCTATAAAAGTTTAAACCGAACACTACATATTTCATTGCCATTCTGAGTTTGGGTCCTGTTCTTAACAATACTTTTGTTACTTTCTCTGTCATGATAAATTGTGACAATATATTAATACCATTATGTTATCACTCTAGATTGGATTGGCTATGTCACCACTTAGCAATAATTCCCTTTTCTTGGACTATCATCGCAATCCATTGCCAATGTTTTTCCAGCGAGGTTTAAATGTCTCTCTCTCCTCCGATGATCCTTTGCAAATTCATTTGACAAAAGAGGCACTGCTAGAAGAATATAGTGTTGCAGCAAAGGTCTAGTTTCTGCCAAACTCCTAGCCTCTGTAGATATAAATTGGTTAAATATTCTGTTTTATGTTTGCTTCTGAATTTTGCTTCTGAATTATTTTACTTAAACACGTGCATTGCAGGTATGGAAGCTCTCAGCCTGTGATCTGTGTGAGATAGCTAGAAATTCTGTCTACCAGTCTGGATTTTCAAACCAGGCAAAGGTAAATTAGAAGACAATGTAGGAATATTCTGTTTTTGCTCATCTGTACCAAGGCTCTGAAAAGTTATTCACATTCTTAGGCTTATTATGGACAGTTGTAGGTGTTAGGTTTGATCTTCTTTTGATACATCTTTTTTAAGTTCTTATTGAATCACTCTGTTCTTATTTATGAATGTATTTTCTGTTTATATTAATTTCATAATGTTTTTTTCCCTCCTTTACAGTCACACTGGCTTGGGGAAAAATATTTGTTGAGAGGTCCTGAAGGAAATGATATCCATAAAACAAATGTCCCCAGTTTGAGGATTTCTTTCCGATACGAGGTGAAAAAGACTGAGAAACAAACCATATATACTGTCAGTTTGATTTTGTATTCAGTCTTTCTTGCTCAATTTTTGTTGATTATGCAGACATGGAAAGAGGAAATGCAATATATTTATGCTGGTAAAGCCATCTTTCCTGAAGATGTATACCCATAGGGGAATTTACCATTCACCCCGTGATAACGCATACTTGGGTACTGTGATCAATGTTCTCTTGGGCAGTAGAAGCTTTGGCAGTGAGAAGTTTTTGTAACATCCTAGTATTTGTCTCATATAATGTGGACCGCGTAATTTTACATGGTAGAGACACTTATGACAGTTATTATCAGAAGTAACAAGATCAGCAGCTCATGTGCTTTTGCATGGTAGAACAAGGTATAAAGCCGGAGAAAGTAAAAGAAGTGGGCCTGTAATGCACTGTACAGTAACGCATGGTGACAGATTTAAAATTTCTTATGACTAGATTAGTAGTTATTACAGTACAATTCGTTCTTTATGAATGAGTGAATAGACAGAATGAAAGGTCCTCTCGAATCTCGTTTATCACGTGTCTATTCGATGCTATAAAGGAAGCCACTACACGGCTGTCCTTTTATGTATTTTCAGAGAAAAAAACAGTTTGCATAAAACAGATGTAGCTGACAACGCACACTCTAACTTAAACCTTTGAAAGTGATGGCTGTAGTACGAGTGATCAAAGATGGAGAATGGGATTATATTGCCCATGTGTTAGTGTTTAATCTTCCTTCAAGCAACTACACATCGTTGGTTAAATTACTTTAGTTCTTTGCCAAAACGGGATATCTTACGCTGAACAGATTTTACTGTTCAAGCGCGAATGTGAGCGATGATTTCAAAATGCAGTTGTGTTCGGATGAGAAGAAATGCAAGGAAAGGTGAAGATGGATTTGTGGGATATCATTGTTTTTCATCATCCGAAACTTTGGAGAGATTGTGACTGAAATGTTATATATACCCTCAACATATTATACATTTCCCTATATGTATATAAGCTTTTACGTAGAAAATCGATTCGCAAAAGTTTCATAATCGATTCTAACATGTTAAAAACCTGAATAACAGTTGATAAAAGCTTTTATTACTGATACTTTAGATTCACGAGCAAAGCTTGGTATGGTTGCAGAGATTCCCTGAGCACTGAAGTTGTTTGACACAGTCTTTAAATATGAGAAGCAACGACGGTGTTCAAAGTCTAATGTGTTGGGTTTCTTGACGACGACGAGCAAGGTTTGAGGTAAGGTTAGTATTGTTGTATGTTGGTTGTCCAATTTTCTTGTTTTTGAGTTCTAAGCTTGTAGATGAGGAAGACGAAGGTGTTGATGGCATGAAGAAGAAAGTGTGAAATGGGATCTGCGTGTTTTAAGCTGAAGAAGACAATGAGCAGTGGTTGATGACGAAATTGAAGGCAGCGTTTTTGGTTCCATTTGGAGTATTCGGTTCCAGAGCTCGGAATCATTCACACGAATTGTATCCGGTTCTAGCTCATGAATATTCGGTTCCCCTTTGTCGTAGATCTCGCACATGCTCACTATTCGATTCCCTCTTCTCCACAAGACCTCCGTATTCGATTCCATGAAGGCTATCCGGTTCCATGGTTGTGTGCGACGTGGTGTATTGGGTGTATTCGGTTTGGTTAAAGCCATTGTTGGAGAGGTTGAGGAAGCGGAGGGCAGAGAGGGAGGAGAGAGGCGGAGGGATAGGGCTGAAGAATATATTATCGGCGAGGGAGAGATTGGAGAGGAATGAGAGGTGAGCTATGTCGACAGAGAGAGTCCCAAAGAGGTGGAGACCATGATGTGGAGAGTGGAGTAAGAAGAAGCAGAGGACGGGTGTCGGTGTCACCATAGCCGCGGAGGTCAGGAGCAATTGCTCGGTAACCCACGGCGGAGAGCGACAGAAGCTGGTGGCACCACGAGTACCATAGTTCCGAGATGCCGTGGAGGAACAAAACCACTGGGCCTGACCATTCTATGCTCTATTGACTCCATTTCTTTCTCTTCACTCTATCTTTCTCAATTTTTCTACTTCAAATGGTGTTGCAGGGAATTTAGGTAAGTGGAGACTGAGAAGAGAATTTTTCTTTTCCTTTTCAAAATGATTTTGCATGTAATGATGTAATCCAAGATGATCCAATTCTTTCGAAGTGCTTCACCTTTTCAGACAACTTCACAATGACAAACTATACATATTCCTTTGATTTTTTTTTTGTTTTTTTTTATGTGTATTCTAATAACCACAATCTGCATACTTTTTAAAAATTATTTTTAATAATTATTTTTAATTTTAATAATTATTTTTAATTTTTTACTTTTTATAAATATTTTTACAATTAAATATAAAGTCAATAACTATCATTTTATATTATTTTAATAACTAGGGGTTTTTTTGGTAATCATTAATTTATACCCATTAAACAATTTTTTAAAATTTATCACATCAATCAAATCCTACTCTAATTCTTACAAATTTTACTTCCAAATTCACTCTCAATTACCTTCAAATCTACTCAAACAAACAACAAAAAGTTTACTCTCAAATCCCCTCAAATCCATTCAATCACTCTCTCTCAAATCATCTCCTCCAAATACCCTCAACCGAACAAAGCCTTAAAGTTGTTCTTTTTGTTTGAGGTTCCTTAACTTTTTAAGGCATTATTTTACAAAGAATTTCTTAACAATAAAAATAAAGAGGCTAATTTTTGTGCATTTCTAACATTGTTTAAAAGATTTAGCAAAATCAACTAAATTAATTGCTTTTAACTATCCTCCGAGATGTCGTTGGGAGAGCAGAAGGTGGTGGGATGGAGGTGTGTGCGCAATTCGTAAAAAGGAAAAAAATTAGGATCTCTTTCTTTTTCTATACATGGAATTGTTAATTAAGTAAGGGTGTTGCTCCCTACACCACCACCCCTTACTCTCGTCACCTTCCCATTACTGTTTTGCCCTTCAGTAAAATTTTATTTTTAGGGTTAATATTTTTGAATTTTACCCACTCCCAACCCATTTTAGTGACATATACTTGGTACCCTACATGCAGTGGCAAACACGCAATCTCTTCTTTCTCTTTAACGTTGAATTTCTTCCTCTCATTCGTTGTGTTGTGTTAGACTGCGGTAGAATTTTATTACGTGGTGTACGTTGGAGGTTGCAAAGGTTGGTGGTGGTGGAAGGAATTGATCTAGTGCCAGGAGTCGGTCTTGGTGGTATGGTGGTGCTCGAAGGTTGCAGTGGTGCTTCGTCCAGGTGCGTAATCAAATAAACTCTAAAATAAAGATTTAAACTTTAAACAAATGTCATCTTTTAGCAGATGTCAACATCCGTTTCAAGCCAAATGGATATCTCACATCCGTTTTGGCCTTCGTGGCTCTGAGAGACAACCAAGCACAACAGCAGCACATGATAAACAGATATACAAATTTAAACTAACCTGAGATGGAGATGAAAAACCAGATCCACCGCTAGATCTACGCTTCTCCACACCAGAATCAACACCAACAATGAAAGGAAGCAAAGGGAAAGGGAAGTGGGGAAGAGAAGGTTGAAAGAAAAAGAAAGAGAAGGTAGAAGAAAATCTTGAATGGAGATGGAAAGAGAAGAAGAGTGAAAGATGTGGTGTGGTGGTGGGATGTAGCCGACGCATGAGTGAAAGTGAGAGGTAAATTAAGGTTTTAAAATATGTTAAAATATCCCAAAAAGTAAAAAAATTAAAATAGAAGGATAATTTTGAAAATAAGATAAATTGGAAAGGTGGAGGGAATAAAGGGTGGTGTTGGAGGGAGCAATACCAAATATTATTAATGTTAAAACAGGCCAACCCATTTGTTTTTGGGTTAGTCCAGTAGTGACCCATTAATGTTTTCGGCCAAAACGGGCTAGATTAGAATGCTAAATTTGCTTTCACTGCTGCATCCGCTTCTTTGCCATCTCACTCCATAGCTTAAGTCAAAAGTCAAAAGTCAAAAGTCAAAAAAGCCCTTGATGGGTTTTGTACACTAACCCTTATGCTTCTTCTTCTTCGTTTACTGCGACTTGCATATGTGAGTTTTTTCTACTTGGCCATTGCTGATATTCATCATCTCCTCAGTGTTAGTTAGACGTTGCTTTACAGTCGAAAGATGTTCCTAATCCATTGATTCATCGTCCTTCTCTTGGCAAAGATTTGCATTAATACAGGTATGTTTTTTTTTTCCTTTTGAAATCAACATTCTAGAAATGAGTCAAATTAGGTATTCCAGAATTGGGTTTAGGGTTTAGAATCGGCCATTCTACACTTAGGTAATTATAGACACAATTGGAACAACAAAAGTGTTGGCAGAGGACCTTCGTGTTGATTGTGTTGCAATAGCCATAGAAACCAGACAATGCAACACATGCATTTGAGCTGGTTAAAAGAGGTTTATGATAAAGCATATGGACCATTGTTGAACGAGCTTATTTCTTGCATTTAATGGATTGCACCATTTTTCAGATAAAAGTGTCATCACCCTCGAATCGTTCATCACCTCCAAATATATTAACTTATTTATACTATTATTAACAAAGTTCTTTAAACAATGAATATATATGTCTTGCTGACTTTCACCAAATGAGATATGTTTAAAATATATTTATCACGATTCTCATTAAACCTACACCAATGAATAAACATATATCTCACTAAAATAACATCATCAATTATTGTATTTTAATTTATCTTGCATTGTACAGTTTTTTATGATCATCTGATTCTTCTCATTACGTTCTTTAATAGTTAGTGAAATATTTATAAGTTTCACTAGACTCTTTATCATATAAAAACACATCGAATTTACATTGTGTTAATCTATCACCATATGAATAAGCTATTGTATGATAATTATGATTGCAGAAGACACAGTAATTTCACAATCTATTTTTTACCATTTTTTCTAAATTTTCCTTAGGATTTAAAAAGACACTTACATTTTTTTTCAATTTTTTTTTATATTTTCCTTATATTTGTCTCTTTCTTAATAACCTAATAATATGTAGATCTTCCTTATCCATTTGTTATAATAATAATAATCCAAAATTATAGATAATCTTTACTTGATAACTTCACTCGATCAAAGTATTGATATGCCAATAACATTTATCCCATCTATTTTAAATGTATCCCTATAATCTTGTAGCCTCCATTTATTATCTTGACAACCCTATTTTCATATAAAAAGTCTTTATCCATATTAAATCTGCAGAACTGAAATTAAGCTGCCAAAAAAAGGAAAAAAAAAACCCAACAGGTTTTTCCAAAACACATAATCTAGAATTGAAAATGTGAAATTCCAAAATGAATATAGGTAACATTCCAAAATATAGCATAATACTATATCATAGATTAATCACATATAATAATATGATAGATCAGTTCTAAGAGTTAGTAATGTATTTAACATTACAGTTATCCAAAAATAACCATAAACATTTAAAACTTTAGAAAGTTCTTATACTATTGCAAAACAAAGTAAATAACCGAACGACTATTACAATTATAGATTTGTGACCGAACGGTTTACCAAAAACTATATACAACTGATGACCGAACGGTCTTAATCTAAGCAAGAGGATCCTCGTCTTCCAATGCTTGTTCCGTCGAACACTCATCGCCTTCTGCTCACATCCATAGGATAATTATTGCAAAAGAAATATGACCGAACGGAAAACATAAGACAAGACAGGAAAAGTAGGGTAAGCTAATGTAATTTAATTATAAACACATCTATACATTTCATACAAGTTCAAACCATGAGAGACCAGAAACTACCTCATGCCAACACCGAATACAAGCAATCGTATACAAAATGAACACCACAATTCATGTATAGACCGAACACTATTACTTGACCATCCGAATTGTATGAATGTGTAGCTACAGGTGTTTCTACACTTGTGGTGGTGAAACAGCAAGACCCCCATCAAGCTACCCCACAAGGTTAGTCAGTGAAAATTACCTCGATACCCCGAGGTTAAAGGACCTCCTGCCATTCTCACACATGAGTTACTCCTCTCTACTTGAGAGTAATCATAGAATATCAGGATAAACACCAGCTTAGCACGATACCCACATTCATACTTTATCATTTAATACCATCCACGAGCCATTCCTCCTTGGAATTCTCCTTCACATTACTTGAAAACAAAAATCCTTATCAATTATCATAGCATATCATGCACAATTATATAGACACCCATAAGACTGAAAATCCTGTGAACATTGGAAATCGAACAGTTTCTCACCACCTTAAAGGATATGACTGAACGCTAACACTAGCATAATTACTAGTACAATAACGAGCGCTAGTACGAGACTGAGAACTACCAAGAACGAGCGCTAGTACGAAACCGAGCACTACCAAGAATGATCGCTAGTACGAGACCGAGCACTACCAAGAACGAGCGCTAAACAAGAAACCATCCACACACCTATGGCCGAACGGTCATGAGCGGGTAAGACTAAAGAGACCAAACCCAGTTAATGACTGAGTACAAAACACGACCGAACGATTAACTTCTACAAAATTCTGAATAACACTCCCTAGACCAAAACAAAATATTTTTCTTAACTTCTAAACCTCCAAACATGATTCATAAGTTATTTTAAACCTATCCTACTGAACCTATTTCACACTGACCCCCAACTCACAATTTCATATACTCTCTTTTCCAAAATCATAAAAGACCGAACGCTCTACTGCAGAAAACTCCAACTCAGTTCACAGGTCTCGGCCAAACATAAAATTTGAATACAATTTAATCAAACATACAATTATTCATACATGCAAACATTCAAACAAAAATTCCAAACACAGAAAAACATAATTAAATTACTAGTTTCCCTTACCTTTTTAACCGAATAACAACTCAACCAACAGTAGAATTCGTTCCCCAAAACCAAAAACTTTCTAGAATACCTATAACCCACCGATCAAGAAAGAATAATCAACCAACATACCAAAACATGATCAGAATTTGTGAAGATGAAATAGATGAACACATGCAACCAAAAATTTGACTTGCAGGTGTCCGAAAACACTTTTCTTAGGAAGAGAATGAACTTACCGGCTCCAAACTTGAATTTGATCGGTGAAGATGGAAGATTTTGACACTCTGATTACTCAACTCTATCTGATTGATGATCATAAGGAGGAGAAAGTGAGAATTTGTAGAGAGAAGGAGGAGAATTATAGAAAGAAGGAGGAGAAAAGATCTTCAGGAAATTTGGAGAGAAGAGGTGCATGCAGAAAATGACTCGAAGTTTTGAAAAGTTTATGTATATATTACTGTCAAAAACCGATCGACCACTCAGCTACACACACCTATCTTCTACTTTCTGAATTTCTAAATCCTTACACCTACACCTGGTTTTCACTCTCTGCTGAATTTAATGATCCTGACAATATATATATTTCAACTTCTTCTGAATTATGTGTTCGAAAACCTAAAATAACAATTCCAGAATATACTTTCTCGATAACATCTCACAATTGTCTTTTAGAATTATTATTTGGATGTTTTTCCTTACACATCCCAACGTTTTTATATTCATCTCCATTTTTTTCAATATTTATTAAATTATTCTTCTAACAGTTTGACCAATGTAAAGTTTATTGGATTAAGTAAAAAAATTACTTTTCACCGTGCATTTCAAATATGCATTCAATTTCAAACCTAGGTCTGCACCTTATTCTTTGCTTGTGTGTTCTGTTTGTTCTCCTCTCTTCCATCGTCGTGTTTTTCTGTTAGAAGAAAAAAATAACATCATGTTTTAATAAAGGATTTTGATGATGATGTTTCATGAAAAAGTATTAAAGAACTAAAGAAGTGATTGATTTCAAAAAATACTTTAAAGACTCAATAATTTAGTTGTCAAAGATTTATAATATATGTATTGTAATTAGTTTAGTAGTTCAAGAGTCAATGGATAGAACCTAGTAGCATAGTGTTAAGAAAATCTCACGATACACACTAAGATATTTTCCTAAAATTAAGTCTTGCTATTAATTGATAATTGAATGGCTTTAAATTAAGTTTATCCCAACAAACTCTCCCATAAACTTAAATTCTTCCTTCCTTCATTATGCTTTCCATGTGTATCATCCCACACCGGGTTTGCTTCTTTCAATTAGATTTGACTTCTTCTTTTTCCTTATGGCCTTCCTATCTTTTACCTTGGTTGACCTCTTTAATGCTTTGACTGACATTGTTATGTCTGACTTCTCAATAACCTTGACCAACTCGTTTATGACCTTAGGCGATTTCTCAACAATCTTGGCCGACATCTTCATCGGATTCTTCTCAACATCTTCATCTTCCTCATCGTCTGGTTCAAGAACACTAGATTTTTTCTCTTCTTTTTCAAGAGTCGCCTTCTTCAGCTCCTCAAGCTCAACCCTCTCTTTATTCATAATTTCATTAGCTTCATCTAGAAGCCTCCCTATCCGCTGAATCTCTTCATTTTTTTGTTTGAGTTCTTTCTCCAAGTTTTCTTTCTCCACAATTGTTGCATCCTTTACCGAGATCACTTCATCCATTGTTGGGATTGGGCTCTCCATGTCCACTACATCCGAGCTCTTAGCCATCAACAAAATTCCACACTCTTCTTCCCCATCTTCAGTAAGGAGATTCGTCTCTCCCTTTGTCTCTACCTTGCAATATTTTGTAATATGGCCTACCTTACTACAATTGTAGCACTTGCTTAATCTACACTCTTTTGCATAGTGGTCGTACTTGCCACACTTAAAACACTCAACTCCTGACTAATCTCCTCAGCCTTTCCCTTGTCCTCGGTCATGCCAATTATGTTGACCAGTTTGCTCTTCTCTATCATTCTCAAAATTACCTCGGCCACGTCCACCTCGTCCTTGGCCTCCTCGTCCTCTACCTTCAGGACCTCGGCTCTGAGTAATCCGAGTTTTATTTGAGTCAAATTGTACCTGTAGTGCTTGGCCATTGGGTTCAACCTGATCATCCCAACTCCTTCTCCTTTGTTTGTGGGCTTCTAATGACCCAGCAAGTTCATCCACTGTGAGAATAGACAAGTCCTTCGATTCTTTGATGACACACACAATACTTTCGAAATCTTTTGTAAGAGATCTCAATTTTTTTCCCAGAACCCGGCTAGATGCCATTTGTTCTCCATTCTTACTGAGTTGGTTAGCCACCTTCTCCACCGGAGTTATGTACTGGGTTATATTCTCTTTGGGCTCCATCTTCAACTGTTCAAACTCTCCTTTGAGAGCTTGTATTCAAACTTGTCTAATGCGATTGTGACCTTTATACGCAACTTTCAATATCTCTCAGGCTTCCTTTGCTGATTTAGCATTTACTATTTTTTTGAATCCAGACTCATCTACTGCATTATAGAGGAAATACAATGGTGACTCATCTCTTGCATGTGATTTCTTTAATGCAGTTATCTGTGCCACCGTCTGATTTTCATCTTCATTAGGTTCAACGTACCCGTCTTCCACCATATCTCAAATGTTTTGGGATCTCAATAACGCCTTCATCTATAGGCACCAATTATCATAATTGGTTTTTCTCGTCAATTATGGCACACTCATACCATTGACAACCTTTGTCATCTCTCTCAAAAAAATCAAGCACTCACTTTTTCTCTCACGGTGTTTGACTCTCTCTTCTCTCTCTCGGTACTCAAAGCATAAAGCTCTGATACCACTATTAAGAAAATCCCACGATACACACACTCATATATTTTCCTAAAATTGAGTCTTGCTATTCATTGATAATTGAAGGGCTTTAAATAGCCGTGACAATTACAATATTAATAAAACCCTCAAATTTAAGTTTATCCCAACACAGTACATAGAAAAAGTTTTATTTTTCATAAAAGTCTCCGTCATAATCGATTATCACTAAGAATAATCGATTATCATAGTACGAAAAAATTATTTTTTAAAATGTTTATGGAATGATCAATTATCACTTATAATAATCGATCATCAGTGATAGTTGTGAACCTGACTTATAGTTTTCTGACCTAATTTTCAAATGCAAGAGTATAAATAATTGATACGGATCGCACCGCATACAAATTTGATTGCAGAATTAAGAATGCAGCATAGCTAGGATGTGACTCCTAGGTCGTCTCTCAAGGACCAAATTGCGGTTCAAGTCTTGAATCAAACAAGTATTTGGGGGGTTTGAAAATGTTTTTGGTTTTATGAAGAATAGATTTAATTGAACTGAAAATTAAACACGGCTGAATTGAAAACGGTAAAATAAATTTCAAAACAATAAAACAAAATTAACACAATGAAAATGAATTTGGAATAGTAAAAATTCAAACAAAAATGGAATAGGAAATGTTCCTTTCACCCATGTTAGCGGTGACACTTCTTCATACTTCCCATACTTCATATGAAATGAAAAGCTAATAAAATATTCAAAATGGTTTTCAATTCATACACGTAACCAGTCCACATTCTCATCCAAGCCTTCCATTACATACCAATTGCCGAACACACCAAACTCCAAACGTAGCCTACCTATTCACTTTCTACATTCAACCACTTTACTCCAACACATAAACCAAAATGAAAGTTCTATTCTAAGGCAAAAGTTGATTGCTTCTTCACGTGGTATCTCACGGCTTTGGTCTTCCAGCAAGAGTTCAATTAAAATAAATTCCATTAAAATACTATAAAGTAATGAACATTGGAGCAACTAGTCATTCCTAATTAAATGTATGGTTCTTCGGTGCAGTAAAATAAACTCCACTTCCGTCCACACCTTGCTGCATCCCTTCCAACCATGTCCTCTTTTCCTCCTTTTCCAACCAACGTTCCATTCTCACCAAAATTCACTTCTCCTTTTAAAAATACAAGTTTCCACCTCTGCACCATGCAGCTGCCACTCTTCTCGGTGACACCCCTCCATCCTATCTCAATTCATGCAAGAGGTCTCTTTGCTTCCACCCGTGGAACCTCCAACGCGTAACCATGCAAAATTCAAAAGCTGAAACCCCCACTTCCTTCTTCCTTCCTAAAACCGTCACACCTACTCAAGTCTACTCTTCACTTTCCTTTTTTTTATTCATCATGGCATGTGTCATAAACTTCTAGATGATCCTTTTTCTAAATTTTAATTCAATGATCTGCTTTTTATTATCACTCCCTGTCACCGTCCTACACTCATCATTTCCAAAGACTTGTTCCTCTCCAAAAGCAATTAAACAATTATCATGTTCTTTTCACTACAACAATTATTAAGTGCAGCCGTGTAGAAGTGACAGAGTTCATGGAATAAAATGAAAATGCAACAAGTAAACTAATCATTCAAATACAATTCATAGTGGAAATGAAACTAGATAAAAACATTACCAGCAAAGAGAATAAAGCTACTTCAGTCAAGTTTTCCAAAGTATATAATAAGAAAATGATTCTTGGTTCAAGCATTAAGATACAAGAAAAACCTATTCAAGCTAAGCTCCATTCCTTGCTTACTGAACACTGTGCTCAATGAAAGCTCAACCAAGAACCCTCCTCGGTGGTAGCTGGATGTGCCCGTGAGTGTCTCCTTCTTTCAGGCCATGATAGTGTCTTTCTTCCCTTTTTCCTCACTCTCCAAGAAACGTTCCCAAAGCAAAAAAACAAGAAAAATTCTCCCTCTCAATGTAACCCGAGAACCTCCCAGCCTTCAGAGCTTCCGTTCTTTTTCAGTTCCCCCCCCTGTTTCCCACCTGTTTCAGCTTTTTAAACTTTCTTCCAATAGGTGCCAAAAATAAAGCAAAGATGGGACTCATTTTATTGTAGTTTTTGACTCCTCCTTGCCCCACAGGACCTTACTTGCTGGACGTGAATATGTATCTTATATGTGAGCAGCATCAATCAGTAAAACTCAAGGAGTGCATCCCCTCATTCCCATCAATCTATTTTGGATTCTGGATCAGCTTTCTCCAGCTCATGGCCGTTGGATTTTTGGTTTGTTTCCCGACAGTGGTGAATGATTCTTTCCCTTTTTCAGCCTTTGGATCTAATCATCTGTAATGTTTTGGTGTGTGCCAACGTGAATGCTTCATGGGGTCATGTATTTTAATTTCCAATCCATGTATGAGAAAACCGTGAACACTCTACATGATGCCACTTTCATTTTCCATTTTGCAGTTTCAACCGAGAGATGGTGAAGTGTTGCTTCTAGCCGTGAGATGCAAACCAATAACTGTGTATCAATAATTTTCCACTTTCACCTCTTGATCATAAACCCATTTTTACCATTATGTTGACATGGCAATGGTTGCAAAACCGTGTGGAATGTGGACGTGTGAGATATAAGAATTCCAAATCAAATTTTTGCTTCTACAATCTCAAGAGAAAATATTCCATCAGTTATACGGATCAACACACAAAATAATTAAATGCAGTGTAGTTTCTTTGAAACACAGTGTGGAAGTGTTTATCTAAATGTCCAAATTTGTATTTCCAAAATTTTCCTCCAATTGCTAATGCAAACAATTAACTCAGATAACTCAAATTAACTGAAATTAGAATTTCTGATCAAATCAAGCTCATTTAGCAAATATGGAAAAATATTGGACATTTTAGCATAATTCCCTGATTAAATTTGGTACAATAAGCTAAGTGAAGTGAATAAAATATTGATTCATCAAAATAGACCACACTTAGTCTTTTGCACTCCTGGGCAAAATCAAGACGCAAATCAGGGAATGGTTCAAAGGACATTGGGTGCGACACTAACTCAGCACACAGAACACAAAGACTCATAAGGAGACAAACAAAAATTTACATAGTTCTCAAGAATTCTGGACAGAGAACAGAAGTAAACACTATCCAGCACAGAATCAAAGAAAAGCATATACTCATAGAAATCGTCCAGGCAATTCAATACGTGGTAAAAGAATTAATCAGTTCAAGAGGTGAATCAAAGGTAACAAGACCTCACAAATGCACTAACAGTGTTTCTCTCAAGTGTCTAGGGTAAATAATAATATCAGCTCAATGCACTCAAGAAAGCAAACACAAATAGACTTGGCAAGCCTCTAAAATCAACACTCAGAAGTATATGCATGTTTAAATCAAAAGGTCTTCAATGGCTGTAATGGGGCCAAGGACATGGGAGGATAAAATATGGATAAGTAGCTACAACCCAGAAGAAATAAGGGAGCAATGGGGAACAAGTGTAAACACAGTCAAATCGCATCCAACCCTCTAATTCAATCCTCTTCTTGACTCCATTACTCACAAAATTGTTTTTTTTTTTTTTATTATTATTATATTTTTTTTCATCCTGCCTCTTTTCTTTTCTTTCATTATCACACAACAGGATATAATTCATTTTTTTTCAACATAAGATGAGGAACCAACTAGCCAATTCATCAGATATCCCAGATGCCCAAGAAGACTACACTTATTCCCAAAACATTTCCAAAGCTCCAAAATTCCTAAGGTTAAGGTAATAATGGTTTTTCACTTAGGGCTACTGTATGAGCTTTAAAACAAAGAAATGGATATAGTATAGGCTCAAAGGGGTTATCAAAGGATAATAATAGGGTAGGCTTATTTGGCTAATGAGGCTCAAGAACAAAACTGCCTTTATCACTTTTAAAACATGCATATCAATCAAGAGTTAACAATAAGAGTCAAGCCAAGGCAAATGTGCAAGCAATCAAGAGATATGTCACACACAAGAAAGAAATAAAGTGGCTCAAATCTCGCACAGGGTATTTGTCACAATCAAATCAACCTCTTAAACATCATAATCATTTTCCAAGCAGAGAAAAGCAAAGATTTCATGCCATGAGTATCAATCAAGTGAAATGAAAGATGAGTCTACAACTTTAACAGAGTCCAGAATTGAAGAGAAAAAATGTAAAATTGCACAGAAAACATACTAAAAACCATTTAAAACAGAAAAATTTAACACTCAAAAACAAAAAAAATTCCACACACAAAACAAAGAAAATTCAGAGTCTCTCCCAATAGACCACACTTAAACTACACATTGTCCTCAATGTGTTCTAAGCATACATCAGCAATCAAAACATGAAACATATTATGGACAAGTGCAATAAAAAATAGGGAAATGGGAAGAAATTTTCAGCAACATCCATCAGTAGATGTTGTCAATGACATCCATCAGCAGATGTCTAAACACCTAGCATCCATCAGAAGATGCTAATAGTTTAATTTTAATTGTTTTTTTTTTATTTTTGAAAAGGGACGACCGGCACTGTGACAACAGTTTCGGTGGCGACGACCGGAGCTGTGGCTACAGTGGCAGAACTTTGGCTACAAATAGGCTGCTCCTCCGGTCTGAGCGACATTTCTGACTGCCCACTCTCTCTCTATCTTCTCTCTCTCACTCTCTACTCTGAGCCGAGCGTCTGGAAACCTGCAGGGAGCCTCTGCCCCCCGCGTCCGGTGCTCTGAAGGTGTCTGAGAACGGCGATGAGCCTCTCTGCCAGCTCTTCTTCTCCAAGTAAGTATCTGCACCTGGATCTCCCTTTCTTCTTTCCTTTTCATCATTTTTTTTACGCTTTCCTGCTCTTCGTTCCCTCTCCCATCTTTGCTTTCCAGAATTTGCTTATTATTATTTTTTTTCGTTATTTAGAATTTTTTTTTTTCCTTTTCTGCTTTTCCAGTTTTCTTATTATCCACACTAAAAATAACTAAAAATTAATCTAAAAACAAAGTAAGGACAAAACACTTGACCTAGATCCGTTAGGACCCTTTGCAAGGATCAGGACCTAAAACTGGACAAAAACTCTGATGGACCTAAAACTGGAAAATGGACAAACCTGACTTAAAAGAAAAACTAATAAAATATTTTTTTTTTTTTTTTTTTTAGAACACAGAAAAAATATGGACCAAAATTTACCAAATCTGCAAGTTCAGGACAGGAAAAGGTATAAAAGATGGTCTCCAACTAAAGAACAGGTGGCCTTATTAAAGGCATTATTCGTGCACGGGATAAGAAACCCGAATAGAGAACAAGCAAACAAAATTGCAGAAAAACTTAGGGTTTATGGGGAGGTCAGGGAATTTAGTGTCCAACACTGGTTTCAGAACTATGGATACCGCTACAGACAGAAACGCCGGAAGCGCAGCACAACTACCATATCCTACTCCCCTATACCCCTTCTTTTGGATGGTAAAAAAAAAAATTATTTTTATTTTTATTTTTTTATTTTATTTTTTTTTTTTTATACATTTTAACTTTTCTAATTTTTTTTAGATTTATTAAGGACATTGCCGCCAGTGCCAGATCGAGTGACACTCGATCTCTTTCCAATCCCACATGTTCCAGACAAAGCTGAGGTCCCTCCCGTCCTTCGGTACCAGGAGAAGCCTCCTTCTGTCGAACTCACCTTGCAACTGCCCTCGGCCGACGAATAGTCTCCCTAAGGAGACTATAAGAACCATATGTATTTTATTTTAATGTGTGTTATTTTTATGTTTTTTTTTTTTTTTTATGTTTTTTTTTATGGTGTGTAATATTAACGATCAGAAATGATCGAACCTCGAACACTTTATTATGTTTTTGTGTATTTGATTTTTATTAACAATGTAAGATAATGTTTTCGGCGTATTTTGTTATTTCAATTGCACTCAGATTATATCTGCTAAAACTTCACCTCACTGCCTTACATGTTAATCTGCTCTCTCTCTTTTTTTTTTTTTTTTTTTTTTTTTTAAACAAATAGTAAACTAAGAAAATAAGAATTCTCCCCTAAATAACAATCCAGACTTCACAAAAAACATGCAAAACTATACACAAGACACAACAATCTACGTAAAAACCGAAACATGAACAAAGAAACAACTCACAAAATAACAACCTCCCCTATCCTCAGTGTGTCACAAACAGTAGATCAAACAATCAGACAGTAATCAGATAATGACAAAGTCCAATAAAAGTGAGGTGGGAAGGAGAAAAGAAACTCCCTGGTCAGTTAGGAGGGTAGGTGGGGCTGTCCAAAGACGTCTCCTCCACCACTGCATCCAACAGAATAGGGTTGCTGAGGAAAGGCTTCAGTCTATGCCCGTTCACCTTGAAGCTTGTAGCTGCAGATGGACCTTGGATTTCTACTGCACCATAAGGAAAAACATTAGTCACAACAAAAGGTCCGGTCCACTTTGATCTCAACTTACCACCTATGAGACCGAGTCTAGAGTTGTACAACAAAACCTGTTGTCCAACCTCGAAGTCCTTTCTAACTATGGAGCTATCATGAAACCTTTTTGTCCTTTCCTTGTAGAACTTCGAGTTCTCATAGGCTTCCAATCGGAGCTCATCCAATTCGTTCAGTTGTAGCTTCCTTTCCTCTCCAGCTTTGTCCAGGGAGAAGTTGCATGTCTTCACAGCCCAATATGCCCGATGCTCGACCTCGACTGGTAAATGACACATCTTTCCAAAGACAACCCGATAGGGAGACATCCCAATAGGCGCTTTGTAGGCAGTCCTGTGGGCCCAAAGAGCATCGTCCAATCTGTTGCTCCAATCTTTCCTGTTAGGCTGGACAATCTTTTCCAAAATTTTCTTAATCTCCCTGTTGGAGATCTCAGCCTGCCCATTTGTTTGGGGGTGGTAAGGTGTAGAAACTCTGTGCGTCACCCCATATTTCCTGAGCAAAGCATGCATGGATCTGTTGCAAAAATGGGTTCCCTGATCACTGATAATTGCTCTAGGCACTCCAAACCTGCAAAAGAGGTGAGATCTAACAAAATCTACAACAACCCGAGAATCATTAGTCCTGGTGGCTTTAGCTTCCACCCATTTTGAAACATAATCCACAGCAAGGAGAATATAAGAGAAACCAAAAGAAACAGGAAAAGGACCCATGAAATCTATACCCCAAACATCAAACACCTCACAGAACAACATAGGTTGTTGAGGCATCTCTTGTCTCTGTGAAATTTGTCCTTCTGCTTTCTGACAAGGCTCACAAGTGCTGCAAATCCTCTCTGCATCTTTGAAGATGGAAGGCCAATAGAAACCACAGTCGAGCACCTTGCGAGCTGTTCTCTGTATTCCCAGATGACCACCAGGTGAAGAGGCATGACAAAACTGCAATACCGAGTCTACCTCATGGTCTGGAATACATCTCCTCGTAACCTGGTCACTGCACAACTTCCATAGATATGGGTCATCCCAAACATAATATTTAGCATCACTCTTAATTTTAGCAATCTGAGCGCGTGATGCTAAGGGAGGAAAAACAGAAGCAACCAAATAATTTACAATATGTGCAAACCAAGGAGTGGGATGAGAAGAAGAAATCATCAACAAACTCTCATCAGGAAAGTCATCCTGGATGGGCAACACACCAACTTCATCCCCAACTCTCTCAATCCGACTGAGGTGGTCTGCAACCAAATTCTGTGCTCCACTCCGGTCTTTAATCTGCAAGTCAAACTCCTGGAGTAGTAGCATCCACCTGATCAGTCTAGGCTTTGACTCAGCCTTTTTCAACAGAAACTTTAGAGCTGCATGGTCAGTATACACAATAACAGGTGATCCAAGCAAATATGACCTAAACTTGTCAAGGGCAAAAACAATTGCCAACAACTCTTTTTCAGTGGTGGTATAATTTGCTTGGGCAGCATCCAAAGTGCGTGAAGCATAGTAAATCACTCTCGGCAGCTTGTCAATTTTCTGCGTCAAGACAGCACCCAATGCATAGTTAGACGCATCACACATGAGCTCGAATGGGGCTGTCCAATCCGGTGCCTGAATGATAGGGGCAATGGTCAAAGCTTCCTTCAAGCAATCAAACGCCTGCTTGCATCTATCATCAAAAGCAAAGTCAATATCCTTCTGCAGCAGTCTAGACAAGGGAACCGCCTTCTTGCTGAAATCTTTGATGAAGCGCCTGTAGAAACCTGCATGTCCAAGGAAAGATCGCACCTCTCGCACGCAAGAGGGGTAAGCCAACTGCGAAATCACAGATATCTTAGCAGGGTCTACTTCTATTCCCTTTTCAGAAATGATATGCCCTAGAACCAAACCTTGTTCAACCATGAAGTGACATTTCTCAAAATTGAGAACAAGGTTTGTTTCTATGCATCTTTTCAAAACTTGTTCCAGACTATCTAAACATGCATCAAAAGAAGACCCATACACAGTAAAATCATCCATAAACACCTCTATGCAACTCTCGAGAAAGTCGCTAAAAATACTAAGCATGCACCGTTGGAAGGTACCAGGGGCATTGCATAGACCAAAGGGCATCCTCCTATAGGCAAAAGTGCCAAAGGGACAGGTGAATGTGGTTTTCTCTTGATCCTCAGGAGCAATATTGATCTGAAAATAGCCAGAAAAACCGTCAAGAAAACAATAATGAGATTTACTTGCCAGGCGTTCTAGCATCTGATCAATGAATGGCAGGGGAAAATGATCCTTCCTAGTTGCTTGGTTAAGCCTCCGATAGTCAATGCAGACTCTCCAGCTGTTCTGCACTCTAGTTGGGATAAGCTCATCCCTCTCATTCTTCACAACAGTGATGCCAGTTTTCTTGGGCACAACATGGATGGGGCTCACCCACTGACTGTCTGAAATAGGGTAGATAATCCCAGCTTGCAAGAGCTTGGTCACCTCCTTCTTGATGACATCTATGATCACTGGGTTTTGCCTTCTTTGAGGCTGTCTCACTGGCTTTGCCCCATCTTCCAAAAGAATTCTATGCATGCATGTGGATGGGCTAATACCAGGAATGTCAGCCAAACTCCAACCAATGGCCTTCTTGTGCTTTCTCAATACACCAAGCAACTTCTCCTCTTGAATAGAATCAAGGGAGGTAGAAATGATCACCGGTTTCTTCTCATCATCCTCCAAGTACACGTACTTGAGATTATCTGGGAGCTGTTTCAGCTCAGGAGTGGGTTCCTGCAAGTCAGATTCAAGTGTACTTCCTGCAACGTGGTTAATGCATTCTGACTCTAAGGAATTCACAGGTAAAGGCAGAACACTCATCTCATCACAATCCAAATCAATGTCCATATTAGATATGTCAACAACATCATCAATATCATGCATAGCATCAATATCCTGGACATCACAATCCTCATCAAAATCCACAACATTATCAACATCACTATCAAATCCTGATTCGAATCCAGATTCAATGCATGAATGCAAAGAAGATAGAAAAGAATGTTTCTTCTCATGCATGGAATGAAAGTCGTCAACAACAAATTCATCAATAATGTCATCCAATCCATCGATCCTAAACAGAGAATGGTCCTCAGCTGGAAATTTCATTGCATCAAGGATATTAAAATGAACAACAATATCAGCAAATTCCATAGACAAAGTTCCAGCATACACATCAATCTTAGTTCGGGCAGTTTTCAAGAATGGCCTGCCTAAAATAATGGGAGCGGATCCATGAGAGAATCCCTCCTCCATTTCCAAAACATAAAAGTCAGCAGGAAAAATCAATTCACCAACCCTAACCAAGACATCCTCCGTGAAACCTGTTGGGTGGGTAACACTTCTATTGGCCAACTGAATGACCACACCCGTGGTTTGCAAAGGACCTAGAGACAAAGATTTATATATGGACAAAGGCATGACATTAATAGAAGCACCCAAATCAAGCATGGCATTTTCGAATTTACTATTTCCAATCACACAAGGAATGCAAAACATACCTGGATCCTTGCACTTTTCAGGGATATGCGGAATCGACTTACCAATAAGCGCAGATACATTCCTTCCCATGCTAATCCTCTCATTTCCCTTCATCTTCCTCTTGTGTGTGCACAACTCCTTCAAGAATTTAGCATACTTCGGTATCTGCTTTATGGCATCAAGTAAAGGTATGTTCACCTCTACCTTCCTGAAGGTCTCCAGAATTTCCCTATCCACCTCTTCCACCTTTTTGCTCGGAAGTACTCGTGAAGGGAATGGAAGAGGGATAGGACGGTCAATCAATGGAGATGGTGCGGCAGCGGTAGTGGTGGTTAAGGGAGGAGATCCTCTTGAAGAAGAACCACCGACTGGGGAAGAAGATTCACCTCTACCCGGAGAAGAAGATTCACCTGCCTCAAATGTGCTGCTTGGATTTGCATGGTTGTCCTCTTTAGGACAAGTGGCAGGCTCAGGTGTAGGTGTAGAAGCGAGCTCTGAAGGTACATCAATCTGCTTCCCTGATCTGAGGGTTATGGCACTCACATTCCTCGGATTCTGCACAGTCTGGGATGGTAACCTATCAGAATTCTGAGACTGCGCTTGGTTCATCTGAGTAGCCATTTGACCTATCTGGTTAGTGAGACTCTGTATGGAAGCTCTAGTCTCTTGCTGAAATTGCATGTTATCTTTCTGAAACTGCATGTTATCTTTCTGAAACTGCATGTTTTGCATGGTCATCTGTCTCATTAACTCTTCCAATGAAGGTTCAGACGAAGTGGAAGGTTGGGCAGGTGGTTGAGCAGCTGGTTCTTGTTGTTGTTGTTGTCTTTGGTGTTGCTGCATAGGTGGAGGCACATATCTGTTAGGTGCTCCAGCATTCTGGAAAGGTGGCGCTTGCTGCTGTTGCTGTGGCGCATTATTCCATCTAAGATTAGGGTGATTCCTCCACCCTGGGTTGTACCTGTTGCTAGACAAGTCATGATTTTGCTGTTGTGGCTGCCTATTGTTGTAGATGTTTGTAGTATAAGCTTGAGGCACATCAGAGGCAGCAGGATGTTGCAAAGAAGGACATGCATCTGTATAGTGGTCACTGGAAGGACAAATAGCACATAATCGTGCAACAGATGCAGATGGAGATGCCGATCTCTGGTTTGCAGTCAACTGTGTCACCATCTTCGCAAGAGAGTTAATCTGGCCTTCTAACTTGCTTTCAATAGCTGATAAAGACTGGGCAACATCTTGTACACCCTTCACCACAATGGCGTCATTCCTGTTACTAAACTGCTGGGAGTTGGAGGCCATCTTCTCAATCAATGGTCTGGCCTCAGTAGGTGTGATGTCTCCAAGAGCTCCACCACAGGCAGCATCGATCATACCCCGATCCATGTTGTTCAAACCCTCATAGAAATACTGAATAAGGAGTTGTTCAGGTATCTGATGGTGGGGGCAGCTAGCACAAAGTGTCTTGAATCTCTCCCAATATTCGTACAGGTTCTCTCCACTAAGCTGTCTAATCCCAGTTATGTCTTTCCTGATAGCTGTGGTCCGGGATGCTGGGAAAAATTTCTCCAAGAACAGCCTCTTCAGATCATCCCAGCTAGCAATGGATCTCGGTGCTAAGCTATACAACCAATCCTTAGCAATATTTTCCAATGAATGAGGAAATGCCTTCAAGAAGATGTGCTCTTCAGGAACATCATGAGGTTTCATACTGGAACAGACAACTAGGAATTCCTTCAAATGCTTATGTGGACTCGCACCTGCAAGACCATGAAACTTGGGCAACAAATGGATCAGTCCAGTCTTGAGAACATATGGAACGTCCTCATCAGGATATTGGATGCACAAGCTTTCAATATCGAAATCAGGTGCAGCCATCTCCCTAAAAGTCCTCTCACGAGGTGGAGGTTGTGCCATATTGTTCTCAATGTGAAAAACGACAGAATCAGAATCAGGATCAAGAACAGATGCAGTATATGCAGTATGCAACAAGTACTCAGTAGTGGGATGCACAATATCTAATGGAACAGGTTCAAAAACAGACTCTAAAGACAAATTCGTAGAATGCCTGATTAACCTACGAAACGTCCTATCAATCTCAGGGTCAAAGGGTGGTATGAATCCAGGATTTCCTCTAGTCATGCACTAAATCACGACACCCTATAATCATGAAACAATAGCACAAAAATTCAAACCACATAAATCAACACAACATACAAAAACGACATTATCACAAACACAACAAAACTCAAATCACACAATACAGACACAAGACTCAAAACTGAATCGTTGGTCCCCGGCAGCGGCGCCAAAATTTGATACGGATCGCACCGCATACAAATTTGATTGCAGAATTAAGAATGCAGCATAGCTAGGATGTGACTCCTAGGTCGTCTCTCAAGGACCAAATTGCGGTTCAAGTCTTGAATCAAACAAGTATTTGGGGGGTTTGAAAATGTTTTTGGTTTTATGAAGAATAGATTTAATTGAACTGAAAATTAAACACGGCTGAATTGAAAACGGTAAAATAAATTTCAAAACAATAAAACAAAATTAACACAATGAAAATGAATTTGGAATAGTAAAAATTCAAACAAAAATGGAATAGGAAATGTTCCTTTCACCCATGTTAGCGGTGACACTTCTTCATACTTCCCATACTTCATATGAAATGAAAAGCTAATAAAATATTCAAAATGGTTTTCAATTCATACACGTAACCAGTCCACATTCTCATCCAAGCCTTCCATTACATACCAATTGCCGAACACACCAAACTCCAAACGTAGCCTACCTATTCACTTTCTACATTCAACCACTTTACTCCAACACATAAACCAAAATGAAAGTTCTATTCTAAGGCAAAAGTTGATTGCTTCTTCACGTGGTATCTCACGGCTTTGGTCTTCCAGCAAGAGTTCAATTAAAATAAATTCCATTAAAATACTATAAAGTAATGAACATTGGAGCAACTAGTCATTCCTAATTAAATGTATGGTTCTTCGGTGCAGTAAAATAAACTCCACTTCCGTCCACACCTTGCTGCATCCCTTCCAACCATGTCCTCTTTTCCTCCTTTTCCAACCAACGTTCCATTCTCACCAAAATTCACTTCTCCTTTTAAAAATACAAGTTTCCACCTCTGCACCATGCAGCTGCCACTCTTCTCGGTGACACCCCTCCATCCTATCTCAATTCATGCAAGAGGTCTCTTTGCTTCCACCCGTGGAACCTCCAACGCGTAACCATGCAAAATTCAAAAGCTGAAACCCCCACTTCCTTCTTCCTTCCTAAAACCGTCACACCTACTCAAGTCTACTCTTCACTTTCCTTTTTTTTATTCATCATGGCATGTGTCATAAACTTCTAGATGATCCTTTTTCTAAATTTTAATTCAATGATCTGCTTTTTATTATCACTCCCTGTCACCGTCCTACACTCATCATTTCCAAAGACTTGTTCCTCTCCAAAAGCAATTAAACAATTATCATGTTCTTTTCACTACAACAATTATTAAGTGCAGCCGTGTAGAAGTGACAGAGTTCATGGAATAAAATGAAAATGCAACAAGTAAACTAATCATTCAAATACAATTCATAGTGGAAATGAAACTAGATAAAAACATTACCAGCAAAGAGAATAAAGCTACTTCAGTCAAGTTTTCCAAAGTATATAATAAGAAAATGATTCTTGGTTCAAGCATTAAGATACAAGAAAAACCTATTCAAGCTAAGCTCCATTCCTTGCTTACTGAACACTGTGCTCAATGAAAGCTCAACCAAGAACCCTCCTCGGTGGTAGCTGGATGTGCCCGTGAGTGTCTCCTTCTTTCAGGCCATGATAGTGTCTTTCTTCCCTTTTTCCTCACTCTCCAAGAAACGTTCCCAAAGCAAAAAAACAAGAAAAATTCTCCCTCTCAATGTAACCCGAGAACCTCCCAGCCTTCAGAGCTTCCGTTCTTTTTCAGTTCCCCCCCCCCCCTGTTTCCCACCTGTTTCAGCTTTTTAAACTTTCTTCCAATAGGTGCCAAAAATAAAGCAAAGATGGGACTCATTTTATTGTAGTTTTTGACTCCTCCTTGCCCCACAGGACCTTACTTGCTGGACGTGAATATGTATCTTATATGTGAGCAGCATCAATCAGTAAAACTCAAGGAGTGCATCCCCTCATTCCCATCAATCTATTTTGGATTCTGGATCAGCTTTCTCCAGCTCATGGCCGTTGGATTTTTGGTTTGTTTCCCGACAGTGGTGAATGATTCTTTCCCTTTTTCAGCCTTTGGATCTAATCATCTGTAATGTTTTGGTGTGTGCCAACGTGAATGCTTCATGGGGTCATGTATTTTAATTTCCAATCCATGTATGAGAAAACCGTGAACACTCTACTTGATGCCACTTTCATTTTCCATTTTGCAGTTTCAACCGAGAGATGGTGAAGTGTTGCTTCTAGCCGTGAGATGCAAACCAATAACTGTGTATCAATAATTTTCCACTTTCACCTCTTGATCATAAACCCATTTTTACCATTATGTTGACATGGCAATGGTTGCAAAACCGTGTGGAATGTGGACGTGTGAGATATAAGAATTCCAAATCAAATTTTTGCTTCTACAATCTCAAGAGAAAATATTCCATCAGTTATACGGATCAACACACAAAATAATTAAATGCAGTGTAGTTTCTTTGAAACACAGTGTGGAAGTGTTTATCTAAATGTCCAAATTTGTATTTCCAAAATTTTCCTCCAATTGCTAATGCAAACAATTAACTCAGATAACTCAAATTAACTGAAATTAGAATTTCTGATCAAATCAAGCTCATTTAGCAAATATGGAAAAATATTGGACATTTTAGCATAATTCCCTGATTAAATTTGGTACAATAAGCTAAGTGAAGTGAATAAAATATTGATTCATCAATAATTAACTTAAACTTTTACAGAGCACATAAAATAATTTGAAATACTATGAGTGTTTAAGCTAGCTTGATTGTTTCAGTGCTTGAAGAAGGAGAAGTTGTTACTTAGTCTATCTAAGTTTGTGGTGTCTCTCTACCAAGCAGAATCAAAAGAATGTGTTGGTCATATCTTATATATTAAGAGAAGTGTTTTATACTCTCATTCTTATTATCTTTTGTAAATTGTTTTATATTTACTGAAAAAGTTAATCCCTCTTTTAGAGAGATTAACAACTAGACGTAGAATTTTTTGATACGAACCAATTCACTCCTCTTGGTTTGTCCTACGCTTAAATATTTCACTGCACGTTTTCTACACTTTCTCCCTTTCCTCTCCTCAACCATGGCGTTGTTCTTAGCTCTCTTTCTATTCGTTTACTTCATTTTCTCATTCCTTCTCTCCTTTGCTCGTTTCACACTTACATTGAAGGTCTACTATCGTTCCTCCCTTTCCTCCTTTGCACGTCATTCTTTTCCCCCTAGGTAAGTGGATTTGATTCAGTGTTTGGAATTGTAAATAGTAGAGAATGATTATAATATAACATTGTTTGTGGTTGATATGCATTGTACATAGTTGTTCTGAAAAGGAAAGAAAATTCAATATTGTTCAAGACTTAACTAGTATTTGAAAATCGTTAAGGCTTAATTGATATTCGAAAACCGTTAAGGCTTCAATAGTATTCAAAAATCGTTAAGGCTTCATTAGTATTCGAAAATCGTTAAGGTTTCACCGATTTTTCAAAACCGGTTAAAAACTCGCTGATTTTCAAAACTCGTTGAGACCTTAACCAATTTTTAAAAAGTGACAATTTTCGAAAATCAATTAAAAACTCAATAGGTTTCGAAAGTCGACGAGTTCTTAAGTGATTTTTGAAAACTAGTTAAGACTTCACCTGTTTTCTAATACTATTAAAGAGTGGACGAATTTAAATTATTTTCTTTTAAATATTATTTGCTTTTTTTCCTTAAGTTATGTAATTGGAAAATGTGTTTAGGTTTTTTTTTCCTTAGAATAGGTTTTTAGTTTATATTTTCTTTTTGTTATATTTTGTTTAGGTTTTTAGGTTATTTTTTTTTGTTGTTTTTTTTAATTTATTTTGTTTTGTTAATGTATGTTGTTGCCAATAGGTTTTAGATTTTTTTCTTCTTATATTTTAAATAGGTTTTTAGTATTTTTTTTTGTTTAGGTTTTTAGGTTAATTTTTTTAAATTATTTTGTTTTATTTTTGTTAATGTATGTTGTTGCGAATAGGTTTTTTAGATTTTTCTTTTTTTTATAATTTGTTTATTTTTTTCAAATTTTGTGATTTTTTTGTTATATTTTTTATTTTTTAAAAATATATTTTTCTTTTTCTTTTTTTTATTAATTTCTATCTTGCGAAATGTTTTGTAGATCTATTATTTATTGTTTTTTCTTAATTTTGTATTTATTTTTATATTTTGTTGTTTCTTTTTTAAATTTAATTTGTTTTTTGTTTTGTTAATTTATGTGTTGAGAATAGATTTTTAAGTTTATTATTAATATATTTATTTTATATTTTATTTTTTGAAATATTTAAATATATTATTAATTTTTATTGTTTGTATACTTAAATATTTAATATATTTTTTTTGCATATTTTTTGGTGGTTATATATATATATATATATATATATATATATATATATATATATATATATGACTAGAATAAGAGGCAAATATATAGTAAGAGTTCTACAGGAAAGAAAAAGAAGATCTGAAACATCATCTTGTCGAGAACGGATTAAAGAAGCTGATGTTGATGTTATTGAGGAACATGATGTTACTGAAGAGCGGGAGCATGTTGTTGAGTAGGAGGATATTGTGAGCAATAACACTGGAAGTGCGTGAAATGAGCATAATTGTTGCCTTTAGTTGGATGCACTATTTTCACGAATAAAAGTGTCACCTTTATACGTGTATCGTACCCGATGTTGTTTAGAGACTTGCACGCCTGTGACGGATATGCTTAGGACGTTGTTGTACTTGCCCACATGTACGAGTAACTCGAAGATATCAACTTTGTTGAGATGAAGCAAATAGTTGCATATTCTACTCTTCTACCAGTACAAATTTCTCAACCATTTTTATTTCATATATTTTTGGAATGTATACAACAATTTATGTAATGTTTTTGTAGAGTTAAATTTATGAGCACTTCCTTGGTATCAGAAGGAGGCATGTATTGTCCACCCACATGCTCAAAATATGATGGGTCACGCTTCATAGACCTTTCATTTTGTTGAAATTTATTCTTTTGTGCACCTTTGGTTTTGACTTTATGCAAAGGAAGTACCATAGATGTCATTGCAGGGCAAGCAATTTCAACTAACTTCTACATGATGTTGATCTTTTATTCGATGTCAACCTTCTTGAAGCGTTTGTGAATTATATAAGCTCACAGTCAATGCATAGCTATGGTTGCGATTCATATGACACAATACTTGGAAAGCTCAATCTAGTCCATATGACATGAATTTTTGCCAAAGAAATGCTTCCTGGGTCATATCGTGCTAATTCACAAGCATAGGATAGACCATACATTGATCTCAAAACACATCGACAACGTCCATTGTTCAATCCTATATGCTTCACTCATTTAAATTCGTTAGTAATGAGTGCCAAAGCATATATCGAAATGCGTCCAACAAGTCTTTTATATCTATATCCTTTATAAGTTTCACTCATGAGGTTATGACATTTTTCAAATGACACATTTATCTTATTATGAGGGAGGACAATGACATTATGGATAACATCCCAACACGAATATAGGTTTCCCATACTGGTCCCCAATACTCTCTTCCAGCTCTAGTGTGCAAACTCAACCTGATACAAATGACATTAACAATGTTATAACACATATAACATAAATGAGTAAAAAAATAACAATAACAATTACCTTTTTGTTGTTGTGTTGCCTAGATGCATAACATTGTTCGTCCACGCCTTAACGATGTATGCCTTACACGGAATGATCCAAGTGTGTCTGACATATTCCAAGAACAAAGACCGTGTAGTAGAAACATACTGAAGGCGATCAACATAAGCATTAAAGATGGATCTAGAAAAACTCACTTACCACCTCAGAATTATCCACATAGCTACTCCATTTGATGTATTTATCTTGATATCTCGATCCTCTTAAAGACCGCTTGTATGTATACCTTGCATTATAGATTGTTTTATTGTTGTCACATTAGAATCAATAATTTTATTTTAGAGTCAATGAAATATTTGAAGGTTTTACTTGACTCTTAATCATGTCAACAAGTAATGACTCTTTAGAAATATTTAATCTACGAGCACAAGGATGACCAACTAAGTCTCAACCAGTTCATGGTTGTAATATCCGCATATTACTTTTAACACTCAATACTTTCTATTAGAATAGGGTTTGCCTCTAAATCTGTTTTTTTTAGATGCAGAAGAAGAGACGGAGGTGCTGAAGAAGAGAAACACCTTATTATTTTAGAATGTTTTCATATTCTCATTCCCAAACAATGTGCTTTTCTAAATTTACAAAATAACCTTCCGAGTACAACAATCTATCGTACATTTTCATTCTAGATACAAAATTCTAGAATACAATTTTTTTTCATACTCGATACATGTTTCAAGAGCTTATATTCCAGAATTTGGAACCCAGAAATAAAAGGAGCATTCTGAACCATTAAAATGAAAGGAAACAAAAGGTAACTATTCTTTCATATCTTCTTCACGTACCCACACTACTCAATTTTAAAACACCACCACAACCACAACTTGCCAAAAAAACTTCTCCTCTAAACTTTCATTACCCTTATTTCTTCTTAAAAAGAATAACCCATTTAAAAAAAAATCAAAACATCTTTCACTTGAAGTGTTTAGGTTATATTTTCAATAAAATCTTAAAGGTGTCCTGATTAATTATACAATATTAAAAGCTTAAATTTCTACTTCTCACAATTTAGTTAAATTATTCTTTTAAAAGGGTCGTGGGAATAAATTAAACAATCAATAATATCTTTTTTATTTATTTATAAAACAATGTCAAAATGCATTAGCAATTACAGTGGAGTTCATTTATCCTTTTTAAAGTTTTCCAAATAATATTCCTGTAATATTTATCATATGTTACTTATATTGAAATTTTTTATTTTTATTTGTTTTACGACACTATCTATTGTAACCCGGTCTTTTGATTTCATGGATGTGAATGTTTTGCCGACACCAAGTGTAAAAAAAATACGAAATGGGAAAGGACTGCATGTTGTTGTTGCCGACACAAATGAGTTTTTCCATCATCAAATATTCATCATTACATAAAGATAATGAAAATGAAAAACTACTATTTTCTTTTAAAAAAAATTCTAATGTATTGAATTATTGTATTGAAGTTTGTTTATCACATCATTATGCTATTTTGATATAGCAAATTCTATAATATTTTATATAGTATAATCTATTGAATTAATCTATTAAGGGATTAACTTTAGAATAAAATGAAGAAGCTTAACTTTTAATATTATATAAAATAATAAATTTTTTAATTAAATTTTAATAGTTTATTTTAAAATTATATAAAATACTTTTTCTAACAAATCATATATAAAATATTTTATACGTAATAAATAGTTAAGTAATATTTTACATTATTTTATAAAATATAAACATAAAAATATTTTATAATTTTTTTAAAAAATAAAATATAAGTTTACAACGTATAGAAAAAAAAACATATTTAATTTATCGAAGATGCACAAACTAAATTAATAAAATATGTTTTAGGAAAGTTGGTTTAAGCCATGACTCCGCACAGAATGTCAACTGTCTCCTTTATCTTCTTTTCATTTCTTTTTATTTTATTTTATTGTGAAATAATAACATTATTTTTATCCAGAAGAATTAATATGCCTAATGGCACTGAAGTCAACAGCTGGCAGATATGATTTAAGTGTTTTATTTTTCTGTGTTGGTGATCGTACATTTGCCACAGTCAAAAGTGTTAAACACCTTTGTTTATTGGCGTCTGTTTGATTATTAGTTTAGTGGCACAAAAATAATATATTTTAGTATAGTCATAGATGCCTACGAGCAAGGTTAATAATTCAATTATTTCCTAATTATTCCACTTCCACTACTTTAAAGTTTCATTAAATTTAATTATCTTAATAATATAGTATATAATATATATCATGCTTTGATTGTTAATGGATGAAGAATCCTATTTTGTTTTTATACTTTTCTCTCAATTTTCTTTATATAATTTAGTATTTAGGATATTAGTAATATGCATATGGATTCTTCTAATTTTTTTTTTACTTGTAAATGGAATTGTACGTAAGAGTTATAAGATTGATTTAATCGTAAAAGTTAGAAAAGATTATGAAAAAAGTTATAGATTGAATTAAGTTATAAGATTGGTTTGAAAGATTTTGAAAAAAAACGATGAAATTACTAACAAAATACTGACAACTAACATTTGTCAATAAAAAAAATCTCTTTATTATTAAGGATAAAGTACTAAACAATGATGAAGAAAATTAAAAATAATTACTTCATAAATGCATATATGAAAATTGACTCATCAAATTGTTTCCTCATTTTCTATTTCATCCAATTACTCGATGAACAGCTAAATGATTGATGAGTTAAAAAGAATATTGTTAATAAAATTTCATTTAAAATAACTAGATTTCAAATTTTAAAAGATATATAAATATATATATATATATATATATATATATATATATATATATATATATATATATATATATTTATTGTATATCCTAAAAATAGAGAAGTTTTATCTATAGTAATCATACATTATAGGTATTGAAGCAAAGAAAACATACATAATGTAGTTGAGATTCTTAGTATTCAAGTTTTTCAAAATTCAAGTATATTCATTTACTCATAATTACAAAATAAAAATGATATCACTACACCATACATAATTGTTCATATACATTTACTCATATGGCCTAACTTCACTGTCTTTTGTAGCTCCCTTTGCTTATATCATAATAGTGATCATTGTAAAAGAAAACACACATCTAACAAAATAAGAAAGATAAGCTAATGATAACTTTAAGCATACATAAATAACTCTTGTATAAAATGACCTCCAATGCTAATTTACCAAACCAAACTAACAACTAGTTTTACACACATCACATAATAAAACTCATATATATATACATATATAACATAAACTCAATTACCCGAATTTATACATTGACTCAGGCCTTAGAAGCCTTGCACTTGTCATCTAAAATAAAATCCTTAAATGTTACAATTAGAAATTGAACATGGTTCTTCCTCCCTTATGACAGGGTGAGGTCACTTATAACGGTTAGAAAAGTGGTTCACAATCCTAGATATAAGATCTTAAAATTTAACAGACTCGTGAAACGAGATCACTTACTCGCCCAATGAGCTTCCCTTAGAGGGTTTCTTGCTCAAAAACTTCGTATTTGGCCCAAAGAGTCTAGCATTGAGACAAAATACAAGATAATTTTCCTAACAATAATAGACTCGCCCAATAAGTCCTCCTCCCATGAATCTTTGCCAAACTCAAGTTTGGCTTTCCCTTAGTAGAGTCTGCTCACCTAATAAGCAAGCCTGCTTTAACTCTCTGCCAAAATCGTTTTCAATAATTCATCTCATGCTTCAAACAAATCACTAACATACTAATTACAGGTTGAAACCAATCATCCCAACCAGAATCATCACATTCACAAATTCATTCCATATTTCACATCTTAATATCAAATTGGACATATAAGACAAATTCCACATTCAACAATTCACACCCAATTTCAACCCACTCAATTTAAAAGGGATTTGCAATTCCAAACTCAAAATCACAGTGCAACCAACCAACCAAAGTTCAAGAAAGAGAAAAAAATTAGCTTCCCTCACTTAAGGCAAAAAGCCTTTCTCACTCTCATGCTCCTTAGAGCTCTAAACACCATAAGATCACCTAACTGACTAATAAAGACCCAAATGGGAGACCTAAGCATGTCATTAAAATAATATGACAACAAAGATTCACCAAGAGCACCTTTGAGTCGCATCCCTAGCCTTATAACCCGTAACCCAAAGAGCTAAAACACCTAAAAAAGGGTGAAAAGAGAACTTTCTATGATCGCCTCTTTGATCGGATGGGTGCGTAGAGCTCCTAGCTAGAAACAATCCTATGGTTCTTGATTTTCAAAAGGATGTAGATTGTGGTTAGGAATTTAGAGAGAGAGAGTAAAGAGAAAGTAAAGAACGAAGGTTTTAAAGAGATCATAATTTTATAAAAATGAACTTCAATTATCATTAATTTATTTTTAGTTCAAACCTATTACTATTAAAATATTATAGTATTATCTTCTTTTTAAAAACTCTCGCACACTTCAATTTTTCAAAATTATACTCTTATGAGAATGTTTTCTACACACCATCTCTCATATCAATTATGATTATAACAATAATATAACATAACACACACACACTCTTAACTCTATGAGAATGTTCTCTACACACCATTTCTCATATATATTACGATTATAATAGTAATACAACATAAAAGTGTGTTCATTTGCATGGCTACACTATTGACTTCCTCATTTCAAAATAAGCTCTCTTTTTATTAGTCCATTGGATCAACTCAAGTCAACCTTCTATTAGAGCAACTTAGTTCGATCATGTCGACTCGAGTCGACCTTCAACCGACTCAACTTGACCTTCAGCTTAGGCCATTTTTCCAGACTAACTTGGTTCGATCTTCTGCTTAAATTGAATTGACTCGATTCTTCAACCCAAATGACTCGAGTCGACTTTTTGACTCAAACTGACTAGGGTCAACCTTCACTCGGGCTAACTTAAGTCAACCTTCAATCTGCTTTGACTTGTCTTAATCTTTGGTCTAGGCTGACTAAAGTTAATTCTTCGACTCAACTGACTTGAGTCGAGCTTCACCTAAGCAAAATTGACTTGACCTTTTGTTGGAAGGTCTAGAGTAAGGGTTTTGTAATAGCTTGTATATGGGTATTAAATAGATGTACAGATACTGTTTGAGGTTGTTGTGAGAGGAAGTAAAAATATTAAAATTAGGCATTTTAGATTTAGAGCATAAGAGAACAAGGTAGATAATTTAAATAAATAAATTGTTAATTATTGAGGGCCTCCCTTTGTTGGTAGGATAGAGGAACCTTAAAAACCTGAGTTGGCACATCCCTGATCATAGAGCAGCCCTGGCCTGGTCCAGTCAGTTGTGGCTAGTCATATGTGCTGGCGTCGAAGGTGAGTTTGATGCGTTCAGACATCTGGGTCCTCTCCGGTGACCAATTGGGGTAAAGAAAGATCTCTACTAGAATGAAAATAAAATAAAACAAGTTGATTGTAGATGCATAAAGTTATCATGGTAAAATTTGGCCCATTCAGCTAGAGTTAGAAATGCTCAACATTCGACTTGGTCTAATTTGGCTCGACCTTTTGCTCAACCGAATAAGCTTAATTCTTCGTCTCAACCAACTTGACTCGACCTTTGGTGGCTTGGGTTGGCTCGACTCTACCTTCACCATGGTCTAGCTTGGCTCGACCTTTAACCCGAGTCATATAGGCTTGACCTTTGACCTAAGGCAACTTGCCTCAACCTTTGGTTTGGGTGACTCAACTTAATTCTTTGGCACGATCAATTTAGGTTGACCTTTGGCCTAAGCTGACTCAGCTTGTCATTCGACTATATCAACTCGACTTGACATTTGATCAGGTTGACTCTGCTCAACCTTTGGCCCGATCGACTTGGCTTGAGGCTCGGACTGAATCGGCTCAACTTTTGACTTGGTCTTGCTCGACTTGATTCTTCAACCCGATTGACTTGGTTCAAACTTTGTCCTTAGTCATCTCAACTTAATATTCGGTTCAGATTGACTCGACTCAACTTTCAATCTAAGTTGATTATTTTGGCTTTTGACTTTGTAGATCTTTTTATGTGGAGTTTTTAAAATTTTGGAATTTTTTTAACTCAAATCTATATGAACCAAAGCAAAGTTCTATGGATTGGACTAAATTGACAACTTTACTCTCTATACACATTATACACGTGTACATATCAAAAAAATTAATTAGTTAAGTATTATTTTAATATTTAAATTTAACCAATACTTTTTCTAAATTTTAATTTTAAAATACATATTTTTAAAATTTGAAATTGTTGAAATCCTTCCTCTAAACACAGGTAAAAGATATATTATACCGCTTTAGCCATCCCAATGATTAGAAGCGTCCTTTTTGCTTCTCTGAGATTGAATCTATTTCCTATGTTCTCTTCACATGTAATTTGGCACCGTAGTTCAAATGTCATGCTTGGACTAAGGTTCATATAATTTCATATATTTATCTTAAGCACACTTTTGGCAGCAAACACTTACGAGATTTCAATAAGAGAAAAATGCGAAATGGACATTTATTTTATATGATGTATCATGGTACGTTTGGAAATACATAAATGAATGCATTTTGGGTCTTTAAATAAATTTGTTGTGATGTTTTTGTTTTAAAAAGGATCCAAACAAATGGAGGATGGCATTATAGTTTGGGTGAGTGTTGAAAGCTAATAAATCTAGAATTTGTATAGTAAAATATGCATTTGATTTGATTCACCTTCAGGGAAGTAGTAAACGTACAATATATATTATTTTGCATGAAGAATGTTACATATATAATAGATTACATACAAATGATGATCCAAGGAAGTGAAATATGAATCTCAACCAGTAAGACTTTCTACTCATTTTCTCAATAGATGGAAAAATGTGTCAGCGACTTGCTTTTTATTCTTCTTTTACCAATAACATTTGGATGCCTTCCTACACTTGGCTAGGTTTTCAAAGTGCTTGGATGGTTGCATTCTTATCATCTATTTTGCTACATGAAAATAATATTTATTTTAGAGGAAACCCTTGTCAATGACCTATTGTTGATTTTTTTTTTCAGTTGGTTTGTATTACACTTTATAATCACAGCTTTGAACCATTCGTGTAAGATATGCTTTGTCTTTATTTTTTAAGTTGTATATTCTTATTTGTGGCCAATATAAAAGATACTCTCGGGGTGGGGATGTTAATTTTTAAAGCTTAGAAATTAGGTTTTGAAAGGTGGGTATAGTAACTTTGTCATTTTCTTGTATGGGTTAAAAAGCATTGGTCTTTATTGTGTCTTACAAGAAATGAGATAATATGACTTATTTTATAAGAAGAAGTTCTATTGATAGCATAAAGTAGTTTACAATGGATGTTTTCATAGTATATTAAAAAGAAACTCTAAAATAAAGAAAAGATACTTATTTTTTTTCATACGATACCATTTCCTAGTTATAATAATAAGAGAAAGGAGAACTTGTGTCAGAACACGCGTCATGAAGATTGAATCATTGAAATAGTAGAAAACGTAAGAATTAGAAGACATAGAAAGATGTAGTGCAATTGGTTTTTCCATAAATGACAGCAAATTGGTAGTTGTATGATTCTTTTTTTTGGCGAAGTTGCAGAGAGAGATAGAAAAGTTTGTTTTTGTACTTATGTTTATGTTTCCATTATCATCACAACTCTTTCACAGCATCAAACTCACACCCTTCCAGCTGAATCCAGATGCTTCATCTTTCGTCACTGTTAAGTTACACATCATCAATACAATTAACTGTGCTAATAATTTTTATATTTTACTTCTGATCATAGTTTTTATTTTTCCATTCTGGTCTTTTATATATATATATATATATATATATATATATATATATATATATATATATATTATCTTTGTCATTATGTTGTTTTGGTATACTTTTTAGTGTTGAGTTTCTTTTTATCAAGTTACCTTGTCAGCAACTAGCAATTGGGTAGGATGTCAGTTTTTTAATCGGCAATATTAAATCTTAATTAGACACGGTTTAATCACAAGGATAACTAATATATTTAAAGTTATATTTGTTAGTTTATTAATTTGAAGTACCAATTGAAAATCAGTAATTGTTATAATGTATCAAGCATATAAATATTTTACTTTGTTAATTAATTAGAAAGCACTCTAAAAGTGATTCTTGAATGTAAAAAATGTTACACCATTAATGTATTTCAATCAAATTCCGGTTTTAATCCTTAGTTAATAACGGAATATTCAACCAGAAAAATAAAGGTGAAAGTTTATAAGATTGAAAATGATGTGATAATTTGAGTGTTTTTACATTAAAACTAAAACACCACACTTAATTACAATAGAGATTGAAGTATAGATTTGTTCTTATTCACCATTATTGAATTCCAAAACGTTTGCTTGATCTTTCTGAAGAAACCTCACTTGTTAATTTCCTGGTTTAGCCAATCATGAATGTGTGTACTTTGGGAAGCTTATTGCATACGAGGATAAACTTCTGTCTAGAAAAGGAAACCTTAACAACCAAAAAATAAGAATTTGAAAGAGGTAACTGTACTTTCATGTTAACATCATGGGATGAGAATGATGTTGGGACCATCCAGTTTTTGCAGGTACTTATGCTCTCCATTGTGTCCCTGAACTTGCTAGCTTTGAGGGTCCAATTTACAGCTTGCCACAAACACAAGAATCTGATACGTTTCAGAGAAATCATATCATAGTTTCCCACTACTTTGTTACTCTATATATAAGCCTCTCCCTCCACTTTAATTTTCCATCATCAATAACAAAGAAGCATTAACCTAGGTGGGATCAGACTTATCTGACATGGCCATGGTGTATGGTGGTAGAACAACTTCACTCCCATCTCAAGTCCTCACCTTTCACTCCTCTGCTAAATGGAATGACCACTTTGATGCCTTGAAACAAACTAACAAACTGGTTTGTTCAGGAACTGTCCTTTGGTTAATTAATTAGTGTATCATGTTTTGCTTCACTTTTCACCCCAAAAATACAAAGGTTTTACTGAGATAATTTTTCATTGATACAGATGGTGGTTGATTTCACTGCTTCGTGGTGTAGACCTTGCAAACTCATGGACCCAGTTATCCAAGAGTTTGCTGCCACATTTAGAGATGTTGAGTTTGTCAAGATTGATGTGGATGAGTTAATGGTATGATCACTCAGTCCTTTTCACTATAACTCATTAGGTCCTAATTTCAAAATCATGCATTACATAAACTCTCCTATGGGTAAAATGTGATAGTTTTTGGTAAAATTTTGTCTAGGTTTCTATATTTTACAAATGATGATTTTGGTTTTCATATTTATATAATTGGTATAAATTTCCTTCCTCGTTCATAAAAATTGATGAAACTAAGTAATGACATGTTAAAAATATGAAGATTAAAATCATCTATATGCAAGGTCAATTTTGATAAAAAGTTTACTCTTACTATGGTAACTGATTTGGATTGTGAAAACAGGGGGTAGCAGAACTTTTCCAAGTACAGGGAATGCCAACTTTCATGCTAATTAAGAAAGGAAAAGTGGCTGATAAAGTGGTGGGAGTAAAAAAGGAGGAGCTACAAAGGTTGATTGAGCAACACAGAAAATGAATGTGTGATCAAGCACTAAACTAAAATCAGCAAGTTCACTTCAACATATATTTTTACCAGATCTTCTTGCTAGGCTCAATCTTTCATACTCACGACCAGAGAATATTGAGTGTTTTGAATGCTTTCTTTGGGGATGTTTCTCATCATGTTTCGTTCCCTCGTGTATTCTAGTTTAGTCCAATTTTCTGTTTTTTTTTTTTTTGAAAAATTAAACAAAAGGAAGAGCCAACAACTCATAGGATGCTGAATAAGTTGGTACCATTATTTCAAATAAAAACAAGTGTCATTGTTTAATGTTCACATCACAATTTAATATTTAGACCTATTTGCAATTTGTAATGTGTCGGTGCTGATTTTAAGCCATGAATGATAAACGACACAAAAGGGCTCTGAAGCATCCAATTTCTATATAATATATATGTATTAAAAGGTCACATCCATTGGATTGGTTAGTGATATTTGACACTTTATCAGTATCAATTACAATCAACATTATTAGCAAAACAACACACCTCTCTCAGAAAAAGAAAAAGGAATTTATTTTCAAAGTTCTGATGAAGTAAATGCAGAAATCGATAGACATATCATGGGACCAAATGCTCTGCCACTGTTAAACGAATGTAGATTCTTATAAGCAAATATCTTCAGACTAGTCATTTTCATAGCAATGAACAAGTAGTTTTGAATGAGAGGTTGTTTCATCCCCTCTATGTGTAGCCTTTGTCAATATGATTATTAAATCACTGATTATATTTTCCTTATTTTGTTCTCTAAGAGCATTTGGAGTTGGATTCAGAGTTTTCCAATAAAAAATCAACAATAATCCATTTAGGAAAATACTTATTCTCTGTCCTCAAGCTGGTAAAAAAATATCACCTTTAAATGTTTGGGCCATTTGGGATTGCAGTAATACAAGACACTCGGACAAACTCAGTCCCTTCAGTGCAGAATGTTATCTCCCTAATCATTAGGAAGGTCATCTCAGAAAATACCATCAATTCCTCTGTGATATCTTCCATTGTAGAATTTGCAAAGCAACTCAGAAACCAAAGACTCAAAAGCAAGTGGTCTAATTATTTTAATCTACCAAGAACTTGAATTTTGTTGCAATAAAGCTCACTCCTTAAATGAGTATGGTTGGTGGAAATCTCTCCCTTAGATCATAGCTACCGACTGTTATAAAAATAAATACGGTCATTCAAATAATTCATTCTTGTTTGGGTTTGATTTTGTCCATTTGTCTATTTAGCTACTTGTTTTCATTTAATGATATTATTTGGCTTGATGTCAATTGCAGAGTGTCGTAGTGGTGTTTCTCGTGCAAATCTCTGAATTAGCTTAGCTTCTTTTGATGGAAAAGACCTTTTATTTCACTGAAGTTGATGTCTTTAATAAATGATGGCATTGTTAGCAGAAACGGTAACATCAAATACTAAAATGAATAAACACAATTATAGAGGATAAAAGTTATTTAATTCGAGATTTAAATATGAATAGAAGGAAAAAGTGAAAAGACAAAAAAGGTGAATAAACATATTAGGACTGTAAATATTCCCATCCATTCAATAATGCATTTTAATATTGATTGAACACAGCCCAGGACCCTTATAACAGCTGAAATCGCTTTATTCCAAAGTTACACCTCACTGCAGACATGGTAGTAACATGCTTGGTTTATTTGTATTATGCACACTTTTCATGTCTAAGACTAAAGTTGTATTTTAAGTATTTACACCGTAAACTGAGCTCTCACCTCATGTGTGTTAATTGGGAAAAAACCACAACACATGAAAGACTAAATTAGTCATCAGTGTTGCTCAAAATCTTTTTCAGCTCATACTTCTGTTGTGTGGTAAGCCTTGATGGGAACATAACATCAAACTTGATTCTCAAGTTTCCTTTCTTTCCAAGTTCCTTTGAGATGGGCATTCCTTCATTTGGGACCACCAACACAAATTTTGGTTTCACAACATCAGTCACTTGAATTGTGAGCTCTCTTCCATCCAAGGTTGTTAAATTGAAAGTCTTTCCCACAAGAGCCTCTACAAGTAAGATTTTTTGTGTCACAACCAAATCATTTCCCTCCCTCTTGAATAAAGCATGTGGTTTTTCATCCACCACAAAGATTAGATCATCAGCAGCACTAGCTTCTGCTTCTTGGTTGCCTTTCCCAGGAAATGTTATTTTTGTGCCTTTCTTCCAACCAGGTTTGATATCTATTTTCAGTATCTCTTCCACAGTCTTCAACTTACTGCAGACACCAAAAAGAGTAAACTTGTGAACCCAAAAGCACGTATTTCCAAGCAGTCTCAAATGGTAAAAGGTAATAGAAAATAGGCCATATTTGAAACACTTTCTATTACCTTAACCAACTCACCACAAAACAAACCTTAAACTCCAATATCTTTACGAAACCAACATATTTTATGCAACTTACTAATTAATAATTTCACTTTGTTTCTATATATGACTAAAATAACGTGAGAGGACTAACACAAATCCCAAAATAATAAAAAGATATCTTCTTTCTCCTCATATGGCTACACAAGTATGCATGCGTGCCTGCTAAAGTGTGTGTACGTGTGTTATCAGGCCTGATCAGTGAATAGCCAAAAGAGAAAACAGCCAAACCAGAAGTGGAATAGCAAAATAAGAAGAAAAATATGTTAATAGATCAAATAGAGTGAATAAATCAAAGTCAGGAGTAAAATGTAAATTGTCCAGTAATTTACAAAATAATACAGAAATTGTGTCTTGGATTCTTTTATGATATGATAAGATTCATGAGCCAAATGTTGGACAAGAATTCATCCATATTCAAGTACAGTGTAATCCCAATAAATATCAGAAAGTTTTGTTTAGATAGTTTCAGAATTATTACAATTTCAATCAACATCATGGCATATATAGCCCATAAGCACTAAAATGAATTCCTCTTCATAAGGAAAATGAACTCCAAACAAAATATTTCTAAGGCAACATGAAACGAAACAACAATTCAACCATGCATATTCCCCAGAAAAATAATTAAAACTACAAACACACACAAGCTCCACCACAAATGCAAGAATTAAGACATGAAATGCAAGATGAAAACACGGATATTACCCGAATTCATGATGTATAGTCCTTGAGATCTTCAACTTCTTTTTGCAACCTTTGTAAAGTTCCTCAAGCGTGCACAGCAATTTTCTCTCAACCACCCCAACGTTCTCGTTCTTGGGGACCCTAACACCCCCATCACCCTTCTCCCCCTTCACCTTTAAAGAGTTCAAGGGATAGTGGCCATAAAAATCGTAGATCTGGCGCTTCTTGGGGTCGCTGAGAACATCATAAGCCTCCGAAACCTGCTTGAACTTAGCCTCAGCTTCTTCTTTCGTAACAGTGTGGTGCTGATGGTTCTTATCTGGGTGCCACTTCATGGCCAACCTCTTATATGCTCTCTTGAGTTCTTCATCCGAGGCATTGCGGTTCACCTTGAGGATCTTGTAGTAATCTCCTGCACCCATCTTGGTCCAAAATTCAACCGAATTGTGAGCGAAAAAGTTTGCCTTTTTTTTTCAGCAGGGTGGAGAAAAATTATATGCTTGGGTTTGGAAAGAAAAAAAAAAAAGGGTTGGGTTTGACTCTGTAGACGTGGCTGCAAAAGGGGTTTTGTGGGAGAGTCCAATAACACCGAATCTACTAGTGGTAGCTGTGAAGGAAGAAAAAATGCACAAGCGAAAAAGTAACAAAATTCACGAATGTTCAGAGATAACAGGGGAGAGAAACACTGAAACAGAGAGGCAGTGAGTGAGTGAGAGAAAGAGAGAGAGCACGAGAGTTTAAGGTTGAACACTTGGATGGTGATGGCTAAGAGATAGATAAATATCGATTTGGCATTTTGATTTTGAAATTTCTGAGAGGGTTGTGGCTACTACTCGGTGGTGTTGCAGTATCAGTATTTCCTTGTGGACAAAAGTGTTCAACAAGATCCAATTTATAATGCCCAATACTGCTAATAAAGAAAATGTTGAAGCTTTTTTCTCATTCCATTTTGGTTTTTAATTTTTATTATCTTTTCAATTTAGTTTTTTCACCTTTTTGTTAATTTTTTTTAATCATGTAACTAGATTCTATCCGTTAATGATATCTAGTATATTTAACAAGGATACAAACATGGCATTATATTATATTGTTTTGTAGAGAATCAATCTTTTTCTTACAAAATTTAGTTATTAATAGAGAAAAAAAACTTCATTTTTATTACATTATTATATTCATAATGACACATCATATTACTATTGTATCATATTTTATATTTCTGTTAAATAGTATATGTTAGGTTTATTATAGGTAGAGCAAAATTTAACAATGAAATTCAAATAAAGTGATTAATTAACGAAAGATCAAATAAAAGGACCAAATTTACAAAATAAAAGTAATATGGGTATAAAATACAATTACAAGAATTTTGAACAACTTATTAAAGGCACATTTATGCTACTGATAAAAAAATGTAATTTCACGTTATATTTATGAGATTTGTCTTAAATGCTTGTATCTCCCAAATTACGGAAATGATACAAAATTGAAATTTTCGTAACATTTGATTTGGAGTTTAATAAAATTAATCCAGGATCATTAAATTAATTAAGTCCAAAAATGAAACTTACCAAAGGTGTGTCATAAAAAAATATATTGATTTTAACCTTTAAATAAACTCATAGAAAATATTTTTAACTTAAATCCTGTATTCTTTTTGCCGCGTGCATTTTTTCAGTTTATTAAATTAGAAAATAAGTTTATTTACATTGCTATTTTTAAGGCTGAGTTCTCTATATTAACACTGTTTTTCTCTGTATTCTATACTTTTTTCAATATATATTTTCCATAAGTATATGATTGTGTAAAGTTTTTTTTTTCTTTTATTAATAATTAATTATTGTTTAAAGCTTTTATTCTATAAAGAACACGGAACGAGAAAAATAAAAATAAATAAATAACAACGAAGAGGCGGAGCGGAGGCGACACATTTGCTAACATCTAGCTAACAATTTTCAATAAAGTTTTTTTCTTTTTCTCAGTAACCTTTTTTCATTCATGCTTTTGTTATTCGTATTTTAGGTAATAAATAGTAGGTTTAATGTCTCAGTAGGTCCCTATTTTCGGCGTGAATCTCAAATAGGTTCATTTTCTTTTTGGTGTCTTAATTGGATCCTTATTTTTGTAAAATTGGAGCAATTAGGGGTCTGCCGTCAAATTGAACAAACGCAGTTAAGGAGAGTATTACGTGGCATGCTGACGGTGTAGTTTTAATTTACCTGTCATTAAAAATGTGTGTGAATTATATTTTTTTAATTTTTGAATTAAAAAATTAAATGTACATAGTCGAGTTTCTACGCTCCGTTCCCAATTCCTTCACTCAGTCCTTCTGGCCGCACCCTTTCAACGCCGATTCCGTGACCTCTTTTTTCGTCGATTTCACCGGCTACGTCTCCAAGGCCGCGCAAGCGTCGCTGGATTTTGCCGAGGAGCTCACTGCCTTCGCCGGCGAAGTAATCATTTCCGCGATCGGCGAACCTCGCTCCAGCATGGAAGCCGTGCAGCTGGTGGCATTGCGGCTGCGCGCGGTTCCGGTGGCGGCATACCTCTTTCGAAACGCCGTCGTAATGGGCGGCGTCTTTCGCAGCAGCAACAGCACCACCAATCTGTGCAACAGAACAGTGGGGTCTCTTAACATTATCCCGCTCTCTTGTAAATATGCCACTTTTTCAGTGAGATTGTCCTCCAATCTGATTGGATCCAACTGAATTTGTTGATAAATTATTGTTGAGGTAACAGCTAGTCAATGTTGTTGCCATAATTCAAAATATAATAATTCTGGATCGCTTTATATTTGTGTTTTATGTGATAACTAGTCAAGCACGTATGTCAGCGGGTACCTTTGACATCTTCATCTGTAACGACATTTTGCAGTGTTGCTGGGTACGCTGTGGTAGAGCGATACCTTGATGTTGAGGTTGAAGGTTTTGATCGTTACGGGGAACCCGTAAAAATAAATGCTACTGGTTGGCAGGCTCGGATTTTACAGCATGAGTGTGATCACTTGGATGGAACACTGTATGTTGATAAGATGATACCTAGAACATTCAGAGCTCCAGAAAACAGTTCTAAGCCTCTTGCCCGTGGGTGCCCAAAACTTGGTCCTCGCTGACCCAGTTGCGTGTTAGAGCTTGAAGTTGAATCATCAACACAAATTTCTTGTGCATGTCAGTGAAAAAAAGTTGTCACTTATAGATCTTAGCATGTAGTCTAGATGCGCACTAAGTAAGAAATATTTAGAGTTTGGGAGTAACTAAGTTTCACTCACTTTTCAGTGTTATCATGTTGCAATAATTATAATTGAATTCTGCCTTTCTATTTGATCAGTTCACTTCATACAAGTTTCAATACTCTTGATATTGATTATGCATAGCTTTTTTTACACTGTATACAACGGATCTTCTGGGTATGTACCATAAACACGCTAGGAGTTTTTGTCTTTTTTTTTTCTTTTGAGATATAGAGTATGGTTATTAATAGGCTATTCTAGTGGTCTCCCTTTACCATTTATGTGCTGCTGAAGAAGTCATCTTCTGCCTTATGAAAATGGTAAAAAAGTTAATGTCAATTAACAAGCAGATGGAGTTTAACATTTTTCTTTTTATGTGTGTGCTTTTGCCTTATCAGTGAGCATAATTTTGATGCTCAGAGATTACACGAAACTTTTAAAACGTTTGATTGGAATTTGACAAAAAAGACCAGAGAATCATGATATGGATATGTCTTCCCCCTATAGAAAATGGTTTCAAAATAGTTAAACTAAATCATTTTGTTCAATAATATAATATTTTTGGCTATGCTTATTCTATTATTTTTAAATTATGAACCAGTTTTAAAATGTGAATATTGAGTTGGAAATATGTAAAGTGGCATGTGATATGCTTGCTACTAATGATAATTCACTGATTTTATGATGTCTTTCAAAAATCTGAACATATCTACCTTCGTCTGAACATAAATCTGGACTTCAAAACCTTCAAAATGGATCACAAGTATCTACCTTCCCCTTAAACAATAGAGTACAAAATAATTACCGAGGAACTCGCGTACTCATTTTATTGTACAAAGAAATACCTTTAATCTATATACTTTCAATTCAAACGGAATGAATAGTATGGTTTGACTCTACGAAGATATTTTGTCTAATGAAATCATCACTGATTGAGAAACAAGTAGGAGGATACAAGAAACCCCGAGCAGAACCGTGAGCTTGCCAGCAGAATTTGTCAACATGTGAGAGATTTGACTCTGTGAGCTTACCGTCAAAATAATCTTAGATCGACAAGGTCCACCAATGTCCACTGGATAGATAAGAAAAGTTTCCCCAGATGGAAAAACAAGATTTATAAATCCAGCGAGAGAACATGCGATTCCCCAAGCTTCTAGGAAGGCCTAAAAAGATAAATAAATAGACAAAGTCATGGGGACATTCCTAATCCTACCCAGTCCTTTCAGACAAATTATCATACATTTCATGGGCTGTTATGAAATCTACAATAAACAGTTTCAAGCAAAAGAATCATCTAAATAAACATTATTAAGCAAATCGGTCATTGTGAAGTTACAAAAATATAAGGAAGCAATTACCTCAGTGTCATTGTGAAGACCATCCCCTTTAGCACCATAATCACCGACATAAAGAACCCATTTCGATCTAGTTCGTGCTCTTCTCCACCTGGAACGTGGGTGCTGGATCACAGAATCAAACCCTTCTGCACGAGTGAGATATGGAGTGACAAGTACATTTACATGAATGAAGATAATCACAAATGCCCAACTGAAACAATATCTGAGGTTCTTCATTTTCTTTCAGATTCTGACCATCCACAGGTTTCGTGACAGAATCTTAGGTTGCTGGTTCAGCAGGAACAACTACTAAAAGAGTATCACGTGACAGAAACACCATTTGAAAACACTGCACACTACTACTACAACGTCAGTGGCGATGTTTCTATTCCATTCATCAAACCATAACCGAACCTAATTGCTCTTTACATCTGCATGCAATTCAATTTTTCTCAATAAATGTCACATTCATGGCGCAAAATTAAACTATTTTAGCATAGAATTTATCTCTTGTTAATCTAATACTTGCAAGACCCGAAATTTCCTTTTCTCGTACCCTTCTTTCCTTACTACAAGAACTGCATCCCAATGATAAAGAATTTCGTGCTATGTCGTTTTTTTCACTCTCTTTCTCTTGTTTTTTCTTGCTCTGCCCAGGTTGCTAAATTAGTAAATGGTAGACTATGAAGGCAGTGAGCTCCTCGGCAAAATCCAGCGACGCTTGCGCGGCCTTGGAGACGTAGCCGGTGAAATCGACGAAAAAAGAGGTCACGGAATCGGCGTTGAAAGGGTGCGGCCAGAAGGACTGAGTGAAGGAATTGGGAACGGAGCGTAGAATCTCAGAAATTAAAAAAATATAATTCACACACGTTTTTAATGCCACGTAAATTAAAACTGCACCGTCAGCATGCCACATAATACTCTCCTTAACGGCGTTTGTTCAATTTGACGGCAGACCCCTAATTGCTCAAATTTTACAAAAATAAGGATCCAATTGAGACGCCGAAAAGAAAAGGGACCTATTTGAGATTCACGCCGAAAATAGGGACCTACTGAGACATTAAACCTAAATATTATGAATTTTGTTGTTGATTGATATCAGGAAAAAAAAAAACTTACATGATAATCACTCATTATTTTTCTTTCGATAGATATTTTATGGGACCGAGATATTAACCTTTTTAACTTATTTTTCTTGTCTCCGAATGTCTGAATTGTCGAAGTCGCTTGCTTTCCTTCAATCCGAGCCGCTCGCTCCTCTACGACCGCTCGACCTTTAGTGTGGACTGTACGGTGATTTTTTTGGACAGAGGGGGAGGTACCTGCAAAGGCACCTTGATGCTCAAATTAGGCGATTGTTGAAGGAGCTGTTGCTCATAAAAGAATATTATGGTAATTGAGTATTATGAACTCAGTAGAGCGTGAGTAGAATGTAAATGGAACGTACGTGGCTTTTAGCCTTGGCCCTATATTTATAGGTTACCACAAGCCTCATAAAATATAAACAGACTTGACTTACCTTAAAATCTCGGCGGTTACTCATATATAGCTTTATGAATATCTTTTAATCAGATATTTTTGATTATTTTATCCTCTACTGAATTATTAGCCCAATAACTTAAATGATGGCTCAATTGTGGCCCAATATCTTTTAACTTGGTTTGAACGAGCGTTGCCCCGGTTTGACCTTGTTGACGAGCGTTGTTGTTGACGAGCGCTGCCCTAGTTTGACCTTGTTGACAAGCGCTGCTACAGTATCAAGACCGATCGTTCTTGAATGCTAATCGTTCGGCCTAGATATCATACTATACATAATGCCCCCCAAGTCCGAGTTAACCATTTGGCTTTAGTCAGGGTTAAGTATAGGACTTATATGAGTTTGGGGAAGGCCGTCCTCGTTCTATTGGGGAGGTTGTTTTGATTGTAATTTGAATCGTTGCTCGTCTCTAACCGAATGGTGGACTTTAGGAGTTACCTTTTGAACTTTTTACTAGGCCGATATGCTTATGATGATAGTTCTTTTCAGAACTTTTTCCCACATTGACTAGCGACTTTGATAGCTTTTCGTTTATCTGCACTATGAAGCCGACTGACTGAATACTTTTTGGGCTAAATGGTCGAATATCTGTGAGGCCGAACGACCTAGTACTTGTGAGGCCGAATGGCCGAGCACCTTTGAGGCCGAATGGCTGAATACCTATGAGGCTGAATGGTCGTGTACTTGTGAATGCGTGTGAGTGAGCGTTCATCGGGAGAATGCATTTACCGTTCGGATGATAGTCCATGAGGGACTATCTCTACCGCTCGGTTTATAGTCCATGGGGGACTGTCTTTGATTTATGGTCCATGGGGGACTGTCTTTTATTTATAATCCATGGGGGACTGTCTTTACTGCTCGGTTTATAGTCCATGGGGGCTATCTTTGATTTATAGTCCATGGGGGACTATTTTTATTGTTCGGATGATAGTCCATGAGGGACTGTCTCCACCGCTCGGTTTATAATCCATGGGAGACTGTCTCTACTGCTCGGTTTATAGTTCATGGGGGACTGTCTTTGATTTATAGTCCATGGGGGATTGTCTTTGATTTATAGTCCATGGGGGATTGTCTTTGATTTATAGTCCATGGGGGACTGTCTTTATTGCTCTGTTAATATTCCATGGGGGACTGTCTTTGATTTATAGTCCATGGGGACTGTCTTTGATTTATAGTCCATGGGGGACTGCCTTTGCTTTTCGGTTTTGAACGTAGGAGTTCGGTTTAGAACGTTCCCTAAGTTTTATGAATGGTACGAACGGTTAACTCTGGATTGACCAAAGGAGGTGTGTGCCTAATCTTTTCTTCTACCTTGTAAGGCCGAATGGCTGAACACTTGGGAGGCCGAATGACCGAATATCTGTGAGGCCGAATGACGGAATTGAATGCACGGGATGCCGAATGACCGAATGCATGTGAGGTCGAATGACCGAATGCATGTGAGGTCGAATGACCGAATGCATGTGAGGTCGAATGACCGAATGCATGTGAGGCCGAACGGTCAAATGCATGGGAAGCCGAATGACTGAATGCATGCGAGGCCGAACGGCTGATTGCATGAGATAAAACATGATAGTGATGTCATAAGCATCTATTCCAACAAAAGAATTTAAACAACAAAAGTCTATGCCTTAAGAAATTGAAATAAGAATGATAGTAATGTTCAAGTAAATTTTGAGATTTGTCACATTCCACATGTTAGGAAGGAATTTTTATCATATCTTCTAGTAGATACGGCCCCGAACTGAGCAGTAAGGGCTATGACTGTGGCTACGACTTTGCCTATGTCTTTGTTCGTCCCTTTGATATGACCGTTCGGTTTCTCTGTGCTAAGACTTTTCTCTGGTAGGACTTTTTGTTCGGGTTCTTTCTTCTACAAATTTTTGCAGATGGCCTCCTCGGATGAGCCTTTCTATCTCATCTTTTAATGCATCACATTCCTTTGTAGTATGTCCTCGGTTTAGATGAAACCGACAGTTTTTCCTTTCGTCAACATCTTTTGGAGAAGACTTTTTCCGAATTATAAGAAGTTCAGTATTTAGAGCTTCCTCAAGAACTTTTACCCTGGATGCGTTGAGGGGAGTGTAATGGTTATACCTGGGTGTAATGGTTAAAACAAGTTCAGTATTTAGACATATACCCTGGTAGACTATTGAATGACTGTCTGCCTTCTTTCTTGCTTCCACCTGTAGAGACTTCTTGTTGTTTCTTTCTTTGTGAGATTCGCATATCCTCCATACGGATGAACTTAGCTACTCTTTCTTGGAGTTTTTCCATAGTTTTTGGTGGTCGCGCATATAATTTTTTAGCAAAATATCTTGGTCTCAGGCATGAAGGCAAATTGTTGATAATAAAAGAGTGACTAACATCTCTAACTCGCCGTGCGGTTTTGTTGTACATGAAGGCCTTTAAAGTTTCCCCTTTCTCCTGTTTAGTATTTACCAATTTCGTCGAGGTTATCTCTTGTTTTTTGATTGGAGGCGTATTGCCTTCTAAAGAGGGTTTCTACGGTGGCGAAGCAATCCCACTATGTTTTGGGGAAATAGTGTTATACCACTCCAATGCCTCGTCCTTGAGTGATAAGGAGAAGGCTCTGCATATGACGGGATCACTGTCCGTGTAGAACGTCGTTGCATTGGTGAAGTTCTTGAGATGATTGTCGGGATCTGTCGAGCCATCATACTTCTCTAATATAGGAAGATTCTTTTCCGACATTGGAGTTTGCATGATGGTCGTTGATGTACGTTTGGCAAGTGTACCAATCGTAATTGTAGTAACAAAATATCGTCCTCTGGGATTGAATGAGTTGAGTACCAGTTTATTAACTTACTTAATTTTGAGTGATGAAATTTATCCAGTGAAATGATGAACATAAACAAGTGATGGAAATTCAAATGATATAAACAATGTTAGAGAATTGATTTCATACCTTTTCATATAATTTCCTCCCCTTTTCAATCGATGTGTAAATTATAATTATCCCCTTGAGTTTATTTAGAGCTTGTTTACCCCTAATCCCTTAGTAGGCAAACGTATCCCTTGAATTTGAATCCCCAATCCCTTAAGCCAATTACAAATTCAACAAGATCATGAAAAACAATCATATCTCAATTCAAACTAACTAGTCCTGCCCAATTTCCCAATTGTGACAGTATCTAATCTGTTCTATTTATAACCGCAAGCAATTCCCAATCTCCCAACTGTGAAACTGCTCATAGAATAGACATTAAAACATAAATAGAACACTGGGATAATTAAAATGAACTTAACATCAATTGAAAAAGGTTCAGAAAATATAATCCAAAGCACTACATCAATCCACTAACAAAAGGAAATTTAGTTCTGCATAATGGAAAAGAAAAATCAAAAAGCAAAAAGTTCCGCAAAAAGTTGCAGCCAAAAGCTCCAAGAAGAAGATGAAGAAGAAGAGCCTTTGTTGTACGTGAATCCCTTTTTGTCTCCCCCTTCCACGTGTTTTCATTCCTCCCCCATCATTTCCACAAATTCCTCCTTTTTAGGAGAGTGGTTTTCCTTTTCCCTAACTTCCTCCAATTTTCCTTTAATTTAATCTCTTTAAATCAGTCATAAAAGAGATCAATAACTGCTCAATAACTGCTCCTGGAAACTTTCACAGCCCATGGAAAACTCCCCACTCTGCCTGTGTTCTTCTCTGCTTTAATTCTGTTTTCTTACGTGAATCCACAGATTACTCCACAGGTTGTGAAACTGTTCACAGCTTGGTTGTTGAACTCTCTGGTTTCATCTTGGTATCTTGTACATCAATTCTTCCCAAATTGTGATTTTGGCACTTAGAATCATTAATCTACAATAAAAACACAAAATGCCAATGTATGATCCGAAACAAAGATAATCCATGACTAAATCCTTCAATGAATGCAATTATGCATGCAAATGACCTAAACTAAGACATGAATGCAATTACATTTACTCACACATCAAAATACCCCATGCTTAGATGTTTGCTTGTCCTCAAGCAAAGAGAATTCAACTAACACAGAATGATTATGCACACAGAATGATATAAAACCTAAATGGAAACATACCATCTCATTTCAAGTTCAGTTCAAACAATGATATTCCTCAAGCCCATACTTCAAAAAATTTCAAGCATAATGACTAACTGATTAGGACCCGAAGTGCAATTACTGAATTGAGGTATGACACAAGACATTAAGGCAGATAATATTTGACATTTTAGTGTCTTGAAAAAGATTTACTATTAGGTTCCTCACTTAGAAAACACTTACCTGCCAACTAAGCATGGATCTTCCACTCATTTTGTCTTTTACGTGCCACACTTAGTCTCAAAGGAGTGTCTCTTCCCCAGTAACATGTAGTCTCAAAGGGGTGTCAAATTATTCACTCAATATTTTTGTTTTGTTTTTTTTTTCAGTTTTTATTTAAAATTGGACAGACAATTCTCCAGTAACCAAGTGCAGTGAGTGTCACCATAGAAACCTAACAAAAAATATTTTCTATCTTTTCCCCAAATATTATCTTCCATTAGTATCTTAGTGTCAAATCTCACTGTGTAGTGTGTGAAGTTTCCCAACAAGCAATCAGAAATCTAGTCACAATGTGCTTAGAAAATATCATTGTTCAAAACATAGAACGCAAAGCTAAAATGATACATTTCCATATAAACGTTAAATGCACATGCAAATGCAAAATGGAAGATGTCATACATACAAACACCCTAAGCCTACATATTTACAAAGTCCCCAATATATGGAAAGTAAAAAAAAAAATACAGGGGGTTAGAACTCACAAGATTAGTGATGACTAGAGTTGAGCTTGGTGAGAACTTCTTTGTGGTTGACGCACAGGTTTGAAATCCTCTTCCAAATAAATTTTATGCCTGCACACAGTAGGACTAATACCTTGCAAATCATCAATTTTCCACCCAATGGCAGATTTATACTCCCTCAGCACCCTTAAGAGTTTATCTTCTTCAGTAGAGGAAAGCTCATTGCTCACAATTACTGGATTCAGCTTTTGCTCATCAAGGAACTTGTATTTCAGGTGAGAAGGAAGTTGTTTTAATTCTACCTTGGGCATTTCTACTTCTCCACTTTCACCCTTGTGTAGATCTTCTATTCCTCTTGTGGAATTGAATATTGGCTTCAGCACTTCTAATTGTTGAGCGCAGTTCAATACCTCTTCCTCATTACTTCCTCTTTTCAACTCCTTTGCTTCCATTCCTGACAGTAGAGTTCTCTCTAATGGATTCTGCTTTACATGGACTTTTATCTCCTCCAACACAAGAGACTCAATTATTTCAGCTTTGAAACAGTCCTCTTTGTCAAGTTTGTGCTTCACTGCTTCAGTCATAGAAAATGTGACTTTCTCATCTACCACTCTTAAAATCAACTGTCCTTGTTCAACATCTATCAATGCTCTCCCTGTTGCTAAAAATGGTCTTCCCAAAATGATTGGGACTTTAGCATCTTCTTCCATGTCAAGAACCACAAAATTAGCTGGGAAAATAAATTTGTCCACCTTTACTAGAACATCTTCCACAATTCCATACGGATAAGTCATTGATCGGTCTGCCAATTGTAAAGTTATCATAGTGGGCTTTACTTCACCAATACCCAACCTTTTAAAAATGGACAAAGGAATCAAATTGATACTTGCTCCAAGGTCACATAATGCTTTACCCACAGTGATGTTTCCAATCTCACATGGAATGACAAAGCTTCCTGGGTCTTTCAACTTTGGAGGTAATTTTTGCTGAATTATTGCACTGCACTCCTCTGTGAGCATAATTGTTTCATCATCTTGAAGCTTCCTCTTCTTTGACAGCAAGTCTTTCATAAATTTAGCATAACTTGGCATTTGTTCTAATGCTTCAGCAAATGGAATATTAATGTGGAGCTTCTTAAAAACATCTAGAAATCTTGCAAATTGCTTGGCTTGTTCTTGCTTCTTCAACCTTTGAGGGAATGGAATTGTAGGGACATACTCACGCATCTTTTTCTCACTCTCTTGATTTTTCTCTCCCTCTTCCTTCTCCTCACATTTTCTCTCAACTTCTTTTTCAGCACTTTCTTCTACTATTTCATCAACTTTTTTCTTTTTCTCTCTCTCCATCTCACTCTTTTTTTCATTCTCTAACACTCTTCCACTCCTCAATTGAATTTCCTTGCATTGTTCCCTTGGGTTTGGTATAGTGTCACTAGGGAATGTGCCAGGAGATCTTTCAGAGAGTTGTCTTGAAAGCTGACCAATCTGGTTCTCTAAATTTCTTATTGAAGCTTCCTGGTTCTTGAAGTTTGTTCTTGTCTCACTCATGAAATTTGAAGTCTGCTCCACAAAGGTAGAAGTTTGCATAGTTAACTTCTCTAGTGCATTTTCCAACGTAAACATCTTGTTTCCTTGATTGTTGGGCTGAGCTTGATATTGATATTGAGGCCTTGGTGGGTTAGATTGGATTGGATTACTCCAAGGTCTAGGTTGTTGGGGCCTCCAATTTGCATTAAAGTTGGTAGAGAACTGGTTTTGTTGTTGTTCTACTACATTCACGTGTACCTCTTGGTGAGTTGCCTGACATTCACCATTTTGATGCATTCCTCCACAAAAATCACACCCTGGAGATCTAGTATTCACATTATTCGCTTGCATAATTCCCATCTTCTGAGTCAAATCTGTAATCTGCTGTGTTAACAACTTGTTTTGGGCTAAGATAGCATCCAATGTATTAACCTCCAACACATCAGCTTTTCTATTTTGACGGTCAAACTGCATATTCACTGTGTTGTTTGCCATTAATTCAAGAGTCTCCAAAGCTTCCTCTGGTGTTTTCAAAATGAATGATCCTCCACTTGCTGCATCCAACATTGCCTTAAAAGTGGGTGAAAGACCATTATAGAAAGTCTGCACTTGCAACCATTCAGGTAAAGCATGATGTGGACATTTCCTCATTAGCTCCTTATATCTTTCCCACGCCTCATATAAGGATTCATTGTCTTGCTGCACGAAGGAGGTGATCTCATTCCTCATTTTCGCTGACTTGGAAGGAGGGAAGTATTTGATTACAAATTTTGTAGCCATATCCTCCCATGTAGAAATACTTCCTTGAGGTTGTGATTGTAGCCAGTTTTTAGCTTTATCCCGTAGAGAAAAGGGAAAAAGCCTCAAACGAATTGCATCATCTGAAACTCCATTAATTTTCAAGGTATCACATATTGCCAGAAAATTCTCCAAGTGAGAATTAGGATCTTCTGAATTTGCACCTCCAAATTGATTTTGTTGAATGACTTGCAACAATGCAGGCTTGATTTCGAAATTGTTAGCTTGAATAGGAGGTCTCACAATGCTCCCTTGATAACTATTAGGATTTGGCATTGAATAGTCACGAAGAGTCTTTCTAACAGGTTCTTCTGCCATTGTTGATGTCTCCTCTTCTTGCTCAATTCGTCTCTGTTCCTTTCTTCTTTCTCGCTTTCTTCTTCTTGCACTACTTCGTGTTGTGCGTTCAATTTCTGAATCAAAAAGTAGATCTTCCGGAGCAACAGTACCTCGCATAAACAACTTAAAGACACAAAAACACTGAACAAAAATTATACGTTACTAAAAACAATTAACATCTCAAATCTTAAGCTAATTAGATCACTAATATCAACTAAAATCAATCCCCGGCAACGGCGCTAGAAACTTGATGTACGTTTGGCAAGTGTACCAATCGTAATTGTAGTAACAAAATATCGTCCTCTGGGATTGAATGAGTTGAGTACCAGTTTATTAACTTACTTAATTTTGAGTGATGAAATTTATCCAGTGAAATGATGAACATAAACAAGTGATGGAAATTCAAATGATATAAACAATGTTAGAGAATTGATTTCATACCTTTTCATATAATTTCCTCCCCTTTTCAATCGATGTGTAAATTATAATTATCCCCTTGAGTTTATTTAGAGCTTGTTTACCCCTAATCCCTTAGTAGGCAAACGTATCCCTTGAATTTGAATCCCCAATCCCTTAGGCCAATTACAAATTCAACAAGATCATGAAAAACAATCATATCTCAATTCAAACTAACTAGTCCTGCCCAATTTCCCAATTGTGACAGTATCTAATCTGTTCTATTTATAACCGCAAGCAATTCCCAATCTCCCAACTGTGAAACTGCTCATAGAATAGACATTAAAACATAAATAGAACACTGGGATAATTAAAATGAACTTAACATCAATTGAAAAAGGTTCAGAAAATATAATCCAAAGCACTACATCAATCCACTAACAAAAGGAAATTTAGTTCTGCATAATGGAAAAGAAAAATCAAAAAGCAAAAAGTTCCGCAAAAAGTTGCAGCCAAAAGCTCCAAGAAGAAGATGAAGAAGAAGAGCCTTTGTTGTACGTGAATCCCTTTTTGTCTCCCCCTTCCACGTGTTTTCATTCCTCCCCCATCATTTCCACAAATTCCTCCTTTTTAGGAGAGTGGTTTTCCTTTTCCCTAACTTCCTCCAATTTTCCTTTAATTTAATCTCTTTAAATCAGTCATAAAAGAGATCAATAACTGCTCAATAACTGCTCCTGGAAACTTTCACAGCCCATGGAAAACTCCCCACTCTGCCTGTGTTCTTCTCTGCTTTAATTCTGTTTTCTTACGTGAATCCACAGATTACTCCACAGGTTGTGAAACTGTTCACAGCTTGGTTGTTGAACTCTCTGGTTTCATCTTGGTATCTTGTACATCAATTCTTCCCAAATTGTGATTTTGGCACTTAGAATCATTAATCTACAATAAAAACACAAAATGCCAATGTATGATCCGAAACAAAGATAATCCATGACTAAATCCTTCAATGAATGCAATTATGCATGCAAATGATCTAAACTAAGACATGAATGCAATTACATTTACTCACACATCAGTCGTCGTAAAAGGGAGTAAACTAGTAGGCCGAACGGTTTGGAGGGGCGATGGTACTCTCCTTCCTTTACCGTTCGGGTTGGTGTGCTGCGATGGTTGTCGATTACGACTTCTCTCATTTTCATTCTCTTGGTTTGAGGCAGACCGCTCGGTATGGACTCGTTCCGCCCTAAGCGCTGCAATCTCCTCTGCGTGCTTTCGCTTCAACTCCTGCTATGCTTGCACATGTGCCTTCTCCTTGCCTCCGAACGCCTAAATTGCCAAAGTCGCTCGCTCCTCTACGACCGCTTGGCCTTTAGTGTGGACCGCACAGTGAGTTTTCTGGACAAAGGGGGGGAGGTACCTGCAAAGGCACTCCGACGCTCAAGTTAGGCGTCTGTTGAAGGAGTTGTTGCTCACAAAAGAATATTATTGTAATTGAGTATTATGAACTCAATAGAGCGTGAGTAGAATGTGAATGGAATGTACCTGGCTTTTAGCCTTGGCCCTGTATTTATAGGTTACCACAAGCCTCATAAAATATAAACACACTTACCTTAAAATCCAGGCGGCTACTCATAAACAACTTTATGAATATCTTTTAATCAGCTATCTTAGATTATTTTATCCTTTGCTGGATTATTAGCCCAATAACTTAAATGTTGGCCCAATTGTGACCCAACATCTTTTAATCTGGTTTGAACGAGCGTTGCCTTGGTTTGACCTTGTTGACGAGCGTTGTTGTTGATGAGCGCTGCCCCAGTTTGATCTTGTTGACGAGCGCTGCTACAGTATCAAGATCGATCAGTCTTGGATGCTAACCGTTCGGCCTAGATATCATACTATACACTTTCCCTTCTCAAAACTTAAATATTGGTCAAGGAAATATTTTAACATAACATAAGAATAAAAATATCTAAAATTCAATGATTGGTGTGAATTACAAATATAAAGAAGCGTTATCTCTATAAATGATTAAAATATATTTAGTTGATAAGAAAAATATTATTAGAGATATTTATATGATTTTATTGAAATTAAATGCTATTATTTTGTTATATGAAAAAATCTCACATTGTTAAACATAAATTATGTATATTTTTTTTTCTTAATCTCCCTAAACACCTTAAAACTATGAGAATAACAAATTTTAAATTAGACACCACATTAAATATAATTATTGACATTTAAGGTCAAAAATATTATGCCATCTCTCTGTAAAAAAATGGATTCTAAGTAACTCCTACTTCCTTAAACGTTACTAAGAAACCTATTATAAAATATTCAAAATTTATATATTACTTAAAAGTTAAAAGCTAAAAGCTAATAGTGATTTTAGAGCTGTCAAAACAGGTTAAAATAAATTTAAACCAACCTAGTCCATCATGAGTTACTGGGTTAATCGGGTTGGCTCTAGCTCACTTAATTACAAGGTTTTTTTTTTCAATTAAAACAAATTATAAAAATTTTCTAATTCAAATCTAAATAAAGGGAAGAGTCTTAAATTATTTTTATAATCAAACATAAGATTTCATTCACATAAACATATCACAAAATATTTTTAATAAAAAATTGGCTTAATACCTATTTTAGTCCTTATATTCGTCAATTTTGTTCAAAGTGGAGTTTTTTCAATGTTCAAAGTGGTCCCCTTTTTTATAAAATGTGTTCAATTGAGTCTTTTTCGTTGACGACATTTAAATTGCTAACGACATAGAGTCCACGTAAGGAAAACAGAATGAGCTATCATGTATCTCGCCTCGTCATCACCATTTTCCCCCAAATCAAAAACCTTAATTTTCCTTCTACCATCGTGTCATCATGCACCACACTCAGGCCACCATCTTCTCCACATTGTCGGACCACTGTAAGCTTCACCATTAGCAATTGTGCAAGCCACCATGAATCAGTTAGGAAACCCAATTTGCAAAATGAAACCTTCCACTGTAACGGATCAAACCCAAACCTCGAACCTAAATCGTTATGCATCATGGGAACCACCATTAACATCTTACCATCTTGAACTTCTCCATCGTGAACCAAAGAACTCGACCTTCGCGAAAACCTGCAAAGTGAAACCCTAAAAATCATATAACCATTGAACCTGCAAAAAACTCAGAATTTGTAAATGTCATCAACCCTAGTTCGCACAATAGTCACGAATCTTTTCGAACCAAACCCTAACTTGCACAGATCGCATTCAACCCTTCAATTGAAACAAAGATCCTCTATCGCAATAGGTTGCACAACCTTCTCCATTATCAACACAAATTGCTAAAATCCAATTCACGATGAATCCCTAATTCGCGAAATCGCGCCTCCTCCATGAAAACTTGAAAAGTCCCAAATTACACCACTATTGAACTCGTTCAACCTCCATGGATGTCACAAACCATCTGCCAGGAGCAAAACCCCAAATCGCATTCCATTAAATCACAAAAACCTACAAAAATCAAAATCAACCACAACCTACATAAATTAGGGTTTTTGATTTAGGGATGGTAATGACTTGGCGAGATGATGATATTGAATCAACCATTGTGAGCACTAGTACATGACAACTTATTCTATTTTTCTTACGTAGACTCATGAACTATTTAGACACCGTTAAGAAAAGAACCAAATTGAACAAATTTTACAAAAACGAGATCACTTTAAACGCCGAAAAAACTCGAAAACCACTTTAAACAAAAATAACAAATATAAAGACCAAAGTAGGTATTAAGCCTAAAAATTTTAGTAAACTCATAGTGATTCAAATTTGTTTTTGTATAAAAATTGAGTTACTAAGTATAAATTTGTGTAATTTTCATGTTATCTAATTATTTCATAAAAAAAAATCATGCGAGCCTTTATTTCAATATTTTGTAAAATGATTAATCCAACAAAAAACATCTATTAGAAAAATTAAATGGGTTTGTGAGTCAAACCAATTCACCACGAGTTCAACCCAGATGAACCAGATTCTTAGTGAGCCGAATTCAAAATTGACCTGTATCAAAATTTTAAAAGAAATTCAACACAACCTAACTCAAATCCATAATGAAACTAGTTATTTCACATTTCCAATCCATTTTGACATTACTCTATAATTTTGTATATCTTAACTAATTAAACTTGTGAGAAGAGTATAATATTGTAAAGATGGACAATGTCTGAAGTACAGTGATAACTCTACAAATGATATCTTATCTTAATATACGTAAAATTAAAACAATAAAATATGTATTTCAAACGAAAAAAACTTGAAAATCAATGCGAAATAGCACAAAAAAAATAATACTTTTTGAAAACTTTTGCCACATTCTCACAATATTTGCGAAAAAATATACACGAATATATAAAATATGTATATTGAACCCACTTTGTAATAAATAGAATCGATTCTATATCATATTTTATTATATTTTCATATTTTTATATTTTTATAATAAAATAAATATAATTAATAAAATGGTATAATATAATAAAAATGATAAAATGTACATTATTATGATAATTATTAAAATAATAATAATAATAATAATGAAACTATAATAATAACTATTAATTAAAATAAGAAAAATAAAAAGTTAGTGATAAATTTAGAAAATAATAATAAGATAATTATAAATTTAAAATAACATAAATAATAAACAATAATAATAAAACTTATTAGATCGCTTAAATCATTTACAAACTTTCTATTTACTTTTTAGTATTCTTCTCTTAGTTTAAACAACCTCATTTTTTACTCAATTTTCATTGATTTCCACTTCTTCAAATTCATTCATTAATCCAAGTAAAGCTTAATAGTTATTAGTATCTCACATTCTAAATTGGTAAAATATACCGACAAAACCAAAGTCTTTGAAAATATATTTATAACAAAGATGAACTCCTTGTCATTAAAAGTAATTTATAGTATAACTTATTATTAATCGAACACTCCTTATTAAATCGACTTTTTCTATCTGACAAATGTGAATATCTCAAAAGCCTAAAACATTTTGGGGGTGCAAATAAATTAGAAATTTAATGATAAACTTTGTGGAACACCTAAGTGTGTTTAATATTTTGATGAAATTAAGCTTGAAAGCAAAGTTTGAGATAAGAGAATTTGACACTATAACCACCATGTTGATGATGATATAAGAGTTGAAATTATGGATCTTATGTGTAATCTTAGATTTGGCTTGTAATGAGTTGTATATATATTGTACATAACTTTTTTATTTTTATTATGTTTTGGTTAAGTATAAAATTCATGTCTTAGAGTCAATTGAAATGTTAAGTTATATTTTAATAGAAAAAATGTTGAAAGTCTTACGTTAATAAGACCAATTTACAATATATAAATAGATACAAACTTCACTTTATAAATTAATGAATTAGGCCTAAAGTCCACTTCTTATTTAGTAATCATTTTCATCATGTTAATTGATTAAAGTGATAAATTAATCAAATAAAATTCAAATTTAGACTTTAGTGATTTTAATAGATTAAAAGTGTGATTTACTCAATTAAAATCCTAAAAAATGGTGTGTGATTATGATTTAATAAATTAAATCAAATTTTAATATACTAAAACAATCAATTTAGAGGGATTTTCTTTTGAAAAATAGAGAAGCATTTGCTTCTTCACCTTCCACCTCATCCATTACGAGAGCTTAATGATTGTGGAACTACAAACTAGGAAAGAGTCTCTTTAACTCTTTTTTTTTACAAAACTCGTTCCCTTTATCAAAACCTTTTTCAATTTCATGAAGGAATCATAGTGGAAGAGTTGTCTAACTATCTAGTGAAAGAAAACATTTTTAATGAGAATATGAAAAAAGGGTTACAAGTAACATACCTTAAAATATTCAATAAAATAGGGTAAGATGGTGAAAATTTTAATGAAGCTTAAAAGAATGCTTAAAAATAAATGCATGCATATAAAAATGACAAACATATTGAATAATAGCATTAAACAACAATTTATATAAAAGAAAGATGTATCACTTTGTTTCTCGAAGATTTAGTTTCGTATTCTCAATATTATTTAAAATTAAATTGATTCGATGAGAGATTTTTTTTCACAAGGCTACAAAACACTTGTATTTTAATCTAACGAGAGTGTTTTGCGAAAAAGGTTAATTTGATGTAAAAATTACTTATGTTGTGGATTAATCTCACTTAAACACTCAATGAATTCAATATTTTTCATTTGAATTTTGATTAAGATTTCATACATGTCTTGCTAACAAGACACAATGGATGAAAATTAAATTAAGATGATTGTGAATCAAAGGATGATGTGTATGGAGGTGACAACAAATGGATTACATTGATTGCAATGAATTGTAAAGAACACAATATATAAATTACAAAAACTAAATTACCAAAAAAAAGGAACTTGTAAACTAATTCAATCATAACATGACCCAAATTGCAACAACCAACTTTGGATTAGCCATTTTTCCTATTCACGAAATTATCAAAATGTATGTATTGTTTCCACAATTTGTTACTCTTACAAAATACAATATTAACCTATTTGTATTTTTTTCCCTTTTTACAGTTACAAAGAGTAAATTAAAAATTCAAACAAGTTACATTCTAAACCGTCCTATAATTTTCCTAGAAAAAACTTTCCTTGGTGACTAACAGTTAGATCTCATTTGTCTTGAACAGTTAAGATCCATTATACATGTCTTTGTAGCAATTGTTGCTTTGTTTTTCTTTTCAATTTGCTTTGATCCTTTGCTTTAGTTACCTTGTCTCAATCTCCGTTAGCTATATTATTTTCATTCTCCTCTTTCAATCATCTAACAAAGGGAAAATTGTCAGTTTCGATCCTCTAATAAGGGGTAAATAGTTAGCTTCTAACTGTTGGAACTAATTCAAGTAATTATGTTCCTAATATGTTTGTAATTAGGTTTATGTAAATAGACTCTATGAATAAAAGTCTTTTCTTCAAAACAATAGACATATACAATACATTGAAGTTTATGTAAATTGCTTATGTCAACCTTCTTCTTTCCCTTATCTGCTAACAAGTGGTATCTATAGCAGTAAGACTTGGGACCTTATACGAGTGTGATGGCTTTCAATGGAGGAGGAAATTTCTTATCTAATATTCCAATTCTGGATGAAAAGAATTATGATCACTGAGTGATAAGAATGAAGGTCATTTTCGATTATCAAGAAGTGGTTAATGCTATGAAAGAATGCATTTCAGAGAAGGCGAATGCAACTACCAAGACAAAGGACTTCAAGGCACGTTGTCTTCTACACCAGTGTATGTATCTTATTAACTTTGAGAAGATTTCCAAAGCCCAGACAATAAAGGAGGCTTGGGATATTCTACAAAGGAGAAATGGTGAAAAATATTAAAGCAATTTAGTACGAAGGAAATAACTCACAACTACTTTAATAGAGATGAAGTTTAAGATTGGTGAATATAGTGATGAGGAAGAGAATATGGACAACACTTTATGCAAACATATGGTAGGCTCTTTGAGATATCTTTGCAACAATACACTTGATATCTCATTTGTTGTTGGATTAATTAGCAAATGAATGAATGATCCAAGGAAGACACATTTCCAGACTGCAAAAAAGGTGCTGAGATAAATTAGAGGAACTTTAAGTCATGAAATTCTATTTCCTAAACAAAATCATACACAATGTGATTTATTAGGCTACTCAAATTTTGATTGGTATGGAGATAGCCTAGATAGATAGAGTACCAAAGTTACATTTTCAAGTTTTTGGGAGCACAAAAATTTCTTGGTGCTCAAAGTAGTAACTTCTTGTAGCTTTATTTAGTTGTGAGGCGGAATATATAGCTAATGCATATGCAACATGGAAAGCTACTTGGCTGGACTCAATTCTAACAAAAATGACAATTGGAATTGAGAGACCAATTAAGTTGTTTGTGGACAACAAATCAACGATTAACCTAGCTAATAATCTTGTATCACATGACAAAAAAAGCTAGATTTCGTTGCTTACGTACAAGTGACACATATACTTATTAAGTCATTGAAAAGATATAGATTTAGAAAGTTAAAAGTTAAGTTCGGTGTGATTCATTCATGTACTTGAATTATGGGGGAGTGTTGTAACTAATTCAAGTAATTATATTCCTAATTTGTTTGTAATTAGGTTTTGGTATATAGATTCTATAAATAGAAGTCTTTTATGTAAAATCAGTGGACATATACAATATAGTGAAGTTTATGTAAATTTCTTACCTCAACCTTTTTCTTTTCCTTATTTGCTAACACTAACAAGTTAAGTACTCGTCTTATGTCTGTCTTGTGGTATCCATCTCTTACATTATTCCTATAAAAAATTATGTATCTCTTTGATTCCATCATTTTTATAAGACTTGATAATTCCTAAACTTTGGTCAACTGTGTGAAACACATTTTTGTCGACTCTTAACTCAAGAACGATCCTTGATATTTTGAATAATTTTTTCTTATTCTTTATGTTCTAAACACACTTCAAATGAAATTTTATAAAAATAAGATGTCAGATCTTTTTATCTAATCTAGTTTACATGAAATCTTAAGATAATTATTGGTAAATAAGTGTCAAATTTTTTGGTGTTTTAGGTAGAACTAGGTATTTGTGCAAAAGCCTACAAACCACTTGTCTCGCACACACAACCCAAGAAATAAATGAGTTTTATCGAAGTTTCGTACCCACAAGTCTCCCTAGACCAAACTCAGAATAGAATCCAATCTTTGTTGTTTCTATTTGTTGTGTATTATTTAAGGATAAAGTAAATTAATGTTATGCAAATAGATGCTAAACAAATCTAAATATATGTTTATAGGTGCGGGCAAGCCCAATTAACCCATGAAGTTTACAAGGCAAATGCAGTTTATAAAAATGAAAGATAGTTTAAAATTATAAAATTATGAAATCATGTTATAACAGTCAATTAATTAAAAAATTAAACATGTGTAATTAAAATATTTAAATCAAAAAAATTATCAAATTTAAGATAAACTTAAAATTTAATTATTACTTGATTAAACCTTTGATTTATTAATTTTATACAAATAGTTCAACCCAAAAAATAATATCAATTTATGGTGAGAAGAAACACTTTTACTAAACAAATATACATTTTTCATAAAACTAAGTTTTTTAATTTGTTACTGCATTAAATGATTTGATAAAGACAATATCATATTCTTTTAATAATATTTTCATTTTAACCACAAAAATTAGATTCTCATCCTGTGATGAAAATGTTTCTATGAAAAAAGGGGCTAAAAACATTATTCAGAAACAATTATTATTATGTTAGAAAGATTAACCAATATGAAAAACAACTGTCCAACCATGAATTTTTTGAAAAGGTTAAAATTTTATTTTATGAAAGTTGCCACATAAGAAATAGTTAGACTTCAAATTGAAGTGAGGATAATATTAAAAAAAAGATGCGATTAAGTGGGTGGTTGCGATTACGACAGCTGGACTGATAAGAAAGAGACATTTCTCTCCTCATCTCACAACAACTTCAAATAACTTCAAATTCATCATATTATACTTTTTTTCTCAGCATTAATATAAATCTCTTTTGTTTCCATTAAAAAAAAAATAATAACAAATAATTGTACTTGCTATACAAACAAAAAATAATATGACATTATTTCTATTTCTTTTATTTAGTAGGTCTATTACGTGTGCTTTATTTGTTTTTTTCTCGTTTAAATGTACATAATTATATTTATTAAAACACCTATGACCATCATGATTCTCTTAATTAAAATATTTAATACTTTTATACAAGTTTATGTTTCCATCCAAATTAATTATTACCACTGATATGCTTTTTATTTCAAATTAAAATTGTTGTACCATCAAACAAGTACATCAACTATAGTGTACGACTATTCCAATTTAACCATTATTTGAGAGGATAAGTCTAGATTTTTCTAAAACAAAACTAATTTAGGTAACTAAATTGTTAAGGTAATTTGTGATACCTTTATATGAAAGTAATTGAGGTAATTAAAATAACTGTGATTCTAATTAGCTAGCAACGGTATGTTAACATTGCCATTATTACACCTTGAATTCTTGAAATACTTTAGATGATCAAGAAATATTAGTTTGAGTGTAAGTATCTTCAAAGTTATTTAATTTCTTCTATTTCACCTTTTTTTTCTCTCTTTATGTAATACTTTTTTTCTCCACATTTGCACTAACCTATTTTAGGATGCATGTTTCATTCCTTAGTTAGTTGTTTATTTTTTTACAACTAATTTTTCCATAAAAAATATTCTTCATAAATTTCAAGTAATTTATATTTAAATAAGAATAAATTTTTTTAAAAATTGTATGCTTTTTTTTACAAAATTAGTTTATGTACGAATTAAATTTAACATTACATGAGAAAAAATAATTTCAATTTTTTATCATAGAAATCTAGCCCAATGAAATACCCAAGTTTTAGTTTTGATTTGGGTCTTCCCTTGCTTTCAATTGGGCAACACACAATTTTGGTAGTTTCTTGTATTATCATAATTTTTTTCCTATACTCGCATAATTTTTTGGATTTCAGTATGCACAGAACACATAAATTATATTATAGATTGGGCCATTTAGAGTACATTTTATATCATGTAATATGGAATGTATAAGTTACTTTATATTTTAAAATATATAATTTGAAATAAAAAAATAATTTTTAAATTGTATATTCTGGGATACAAAACTTTATGAAGGTGCAAGTTGAAGCTATGGAGACAAAGGAAGAAAAATGACCTGCATTTTTATGTTTGAGTTTATCTAAAATTTGTTCTGCATATGATTAAAAAATATTTGGGCTTAATAAACTAATCAAATATATGGACCAATAATACAATTTCGTTTTGCACCTCCATATAATGTACAATCTGAAATAGATAATATATTTTTATTTTGTATTTTATAATGTATAATCCAGAATATAAAAAAAATTATATTGAAGATTATACAATTTGAAATACAAAAATTTATGGGATAGGTTAAAATTATGGAAGTGCATGAAGAATACATGAATAAGGTTAATAAGAAGAAGTAAACATTATATGTAATTTAGAGTAAACTATAGGCGAGTGTTGTGGAAGAAGAGAGTTGAACGATATAAACATTCGATGATTCTAGTATTAGGTTAAAGAAGGACTACACGATGTAAGCATCAGATAGTACTTATCTCAAATGATATAAGGATTAGATAATATAAACATCAAATTATAGGTTAGGGCAATGGTAAGCTATATAAAATTTGATTATTTAATATTATTTTTTTAATTTGGAAGATTATCTCATTGAAAAAATTTAAGAATTAATTATTTAATTTGGAAAGTTAGTTCATTGAAAAAAGTACCTTTTCTTTTTTATAAATATAACGTCAAAAGGTTCATAAATGTAAATACACAATTTTAAGAAGTTGGATATTTCTTGTAACCTCTTTATTTATGTACTTTGTTTCTTTTCTTTTTATATAATACACACAAATTTATATCAATAAAATTCATATTTTAAAAAACTTATTTTTTTTAACAAAAATTTATGACATAGTAAAACAAAGAGTCCATTCACTAAATTACATTTAATGTCAACATTATGACTTAGAGTCATAATTAGTGTTTCAACACGCAAATTATCAAAATTCATTTTGTATAAACCATGACAAAGAATACCAATAGTAGTGAGATGGTTGTGCTTAAATAAATTGAAACATTTATTACCAAAATTAAAAAGGTATCTAGTAACATCAAGTTTTGATAACAAAACCTAATTTCAAGATAAAAGGCGTATATAATTTTCAATAAATTTAAATGATGTTTAATGTTAAGGATTAAACAATAAGTCCTACTTTAACTGGGATTTTCACCCTATTTCTTATGAAGGCAATCTTTTTTCATTTGGCCTTATGATTTGGATAAAAAACAATTTCTACATCTTATTATAAACAAGATTCATACATCTATAATCAATCCATTATATATCACATTGAACTATAATTAAATTTTATTTAAAACATTCGTAAGCATTAAGGTTATCATTCTCTTCAAATCAAACATTACATTTTGGACAATCCTTTTGGAATGTCTAGATTTTCCACGTAAACGACAATTATTTCTCTTTAATTTTTTTCTTCTAGATGTTAAGTTGGATTACCATTTAACATCCTTTTTACTTTATCATGTTCTTACACAATTTTTTTTCCAACTCCTTTATTTCCTTGATGGTTTACATAATGGATTGACTTACTTTCCTTAATTTTAAGTCTTGTTTCTTTCTTAACCAAACATGCTATGTAATTCATGCACGTTTCATTTATCATTCACGAAATTTTGACAATTTGTAACGCACTATACTCAAACGGTAATGAATTCAAAATAAACAATCTGAGAAAGATTTCATTCACACCTATTTCCAAGGTCTTACACTACAAAAATAAAAGATTTTACCAGGGGTTTTTTCCTGCATTACCGGCGGTTTTAACCCCTGGTAAATTCATTTCCCGCGATTGGCAAAACCACTGGGAAAACCACCGTCACAAAGATTTCCGGCGGTTTTGTTCGTAACCGCCGCTATTTGCGGGGTTTTTCAAAAACCGCCGTAATTTGTGGGGGTTTTGACAAAAACCGTCGGTAATTGCTGAGGTTGTAATAAACCGTCGGGATTTACGTGGGTTATCAAAAAACCGCCAGTAATGAAAATAGTTTAATTTTTTTATTTTTCAAATGACTTGATTAATATGATTAATATAAAATATGTTTAATATTAAACCAGAATAATATAAAACCAAAAATAATTATTATTATATGAAATATAAAACCCTAAACTGTAAAATTAGAAATACAATTAACTTGTAAACTTAAGAAATAACAAATGTTTGTCCTAAAAATTAAAAATAAACTTCTACATAACAAATTAAAAAGTGTTCTGCAATAACAATTATCACTCTTGTTCTTCATTCTCTTCATGCTTCTTTATCATATACCTACAAACAAACAAATCTATGAGTGAACTAAGCATTCAACAATTCAAACCTTATAAGAGAATAATAAGCAAACAATAATATATATAACAAATGCCCAGAATTAAAGTTTAGTGAAGATTGATCACCAAAAATTAACATCAATAACCAAAACAGATTACTATATAGATACAAGCAGAATTTCTAAATGATTTTTACCTTGAGTGTCTGGCCAGGTTTAGTTTCTATTAACAAAACAACTATCAACAAACAAGACACTTCAGCCCATAAACATAGTGCATTCATACACTAATCAGATTTCAACCCCTTATCCAAGTCATATATAAATACCATTATTTTTACACATCATCAAACATTTATAAACAATCTCAACCATATATAATCATCACACATTAACCTTATATACTCATCATGCATATTCAGTTATATTCCCCAAACAATCTTAAACCCAAGCTAACCACCAAGAATTATTTCCTGTTAATAAACTCTAATAATCACTATTACATAAAAAAGTGAATCCCTTTACCAACTAGTTCATAAATAAATTATAACTCATCTTTTCAAATTCATTCTAACACATAACTTGATAATATAATACTATACTAATAAAAAACACACTAATATTATTATGATTTAGTGTCATAACTTAATAAAAAATTATACTATGGTGTTTTTAATGATTGAAAATGGTATAAAAGTTTATAAAATCTAAACTTTTTTATTTTTCTAATATATACGTGTGTTTTTGTGTAAGAATGAGAATGTGTATTGGAAAATTTGAATTGGATTCCAAAAATATTTTTTGTCCTGTCCAAATGTTTCTATAAATTTTTTCTTAGCCCATTTGAGCCATGAATAAAATACGTTTGAGGCATGAAGGAGATTGACGAGGGAAAAAGGCATAGTATATTTTGTTTTCATTTATATTACTGCTAAAAAAATCAATTAAGGATTTTTATAGAATAAGTTAACAATTTCAAAACTAAAAGGATAAGACATTTGTAGAAGTTGAACTACAACACCTTGACAAACCGGCATCCTCAAATTCCCAACTTTTACAGTTCCATCCCTACCCTGGCTACACATATATAGAGTAATGAATATTGATAAAGCAAGAATATACTTGGATATTAAAACAGAACTGGAGGAGATCAAGTAGAAAAGGATGCACCTGGCAAATTTATTGGTTCCGAGGGAAGAAGCACAAGCAACAGCAACAATACCATGTGCAGCACTATGTAACCTGCAGTATAAAATTAATTTGTACCATGGATCATATTTCTGAAAATCAACGATATTCTTTACAAATATGAATGCCAAAAAAATTATAGAACTAAGCACCATGCAGATGACACAGTTCGATGTTGAAGGGTATCCCAAATTCAGACTTTTCACCATCAGCAGAACTGCAAGCAAGAAGAGGATGATGCAACTAATTATTAAGTGAAACTAATTGTATACGCAACCAACTAAATCAGGGAGTTCTTGTGTCACACCGATGGGTATGGCATCCAAGGCAACTCATCATTTATTGAACACAGATTTTACTTTTAGTGTTAAAAACTATTATAAAAGTAACTAGCAGCCAAAGAAATGCTTGATAGATATTGGATGCCAATGTCCCATACCCAGGGAAAAAATGTGTACCAGAGTAATGCCCATAAAACAAAAAACGACAAACAATTGCAATGAATACCCAGAGAATAATATCGGCTTAAAGGGATGAAAAGAAATGTCTGTGACCGAAGCTCGATGACCTCTTAGCACTATCAGGAGGTGGTCTTCTACTCATTCTTTGTTCTTCTTTATGATCCACTTGAACTGAACTGACAGTAGGCTATCCAGGTCACCTATATTGACTTGTCAAGTAAAAAAATTGAATTTCCTTAGCTGTCATCGAACAGGTTTTACGATGTTCTAATTTGAGATTTCTATCCTGTAAATCACTGAATCATAACCAATGTTTTAAACTCGGCACTTTCACACAAATTCAAAACATTTCACTTTCAAAGTTTTGTTTCTCAAGTTACTAGTAGCCAGCACATTCACAAGAGCAAAATACACATTATCAACGAAAGCTGGATTGATTTTTTCTCCATTGTCACAGCAGAAATCGCAAGGATGTCAAACCAGAGAATAATTTTTAATATAGAGAGTTTAAAGTTGCCACTATTCTAGAAACCTATAAAAAATTGTAAAGATAAAACATGATGCAGTAGTACTTACATATTTCTTGTGTCCATAGCCCTCATCATCATCATCATCACGCTTCTCATAGCAAGGCTTTCGGTAGCCCTCCTCCTGAGGTGGATGCCCATAACCATTCTCAACACCTCCTTGGCTCCCATAGCTAGGTTTCTCATCATACTCACTCCTCCCTCCATAACCATACCCATTGTCCTGTTGCTGTTCTTCCCCATACCCACTACTCTTCCTTCCACCATACCCAGACCCATATTCACTCCCCTCCGTTTTTTCACTATACCCGAGTCCATGTTCAGAACTTTGATAACAACAACTTGACTGCAATATGTACCTAAGGAATATCAAAGAAATGCAGAGAGACCTCAGTTACAAGGATTAGAAGAGTATTCTATTTTCAATTCCCCAAACATACAATTATACTGGAATGAACATTAAAATAGGGGAAAAGCATATCGTACCACATACAAGCAATCAATCCCACTAAAATAGCTTCCATACCTGGAATTTCTTCTCCTCCACAACCATACCCAAAATCATGGGACACCGAAAGAAAACCCCATTCAAATCCCTAAAAATAGAACTCGAATTCAAACCTTAAATAAATCGTGAATTCCATCCAAGTCTCTGTTGTCGCTAAAACGTTGGAGAACGAGATCCTCGCGTCGTGAAAACGCCGCACCTGAGTCACCGGAAACTCGCCGTGAAGACACTGAAACACCATTGTCGCGAAAAAAGTTCCCCTACCACCACACCCACGGACAGAGGCCATCGCACCGCGGATTAGGTATGACTCTATCAACTTCTTCCGCAACGGGCTTCCTTGTTTCTCTTCTCGACAGATTTCTTTGCAAGTTTAATTGCCAAAGTGGAATCAAGCCCAAGAGCTCCGCACCTTGTTTGAAGATGAAGAAACAACTCCACACCTGGTTTGAAGACGAAGAAACGGCACAGGGAACAAATAGATTTTGGAGAAAATAAGACCAAGAGGCAGAAGCGGGAATGAAGGAGTGGAAAGGACACTAGGGTTAGGGAAAAATTATTCTAAAATAAATAAATAACTAAATATTAGAGACGGTTTTGTTATAAATCGCCGGAAATTAGTTGAGGTTTTAAAAACCGCAGGAAAACAACCTCGCCTAAAATTAATTATTTTTATAGTGTTAAAGTCTTGTTGCAATGTTTATTATTTCAATAAAGTCCATGTACTTATTGGTGTCTTAGCAAGAAACTTATATATATATATATATATATATATATATATATATATATATATATATTAACAATGTAATTGCTAGTATTTGTTAGTAGGAAGAATTGAACTCAACCCCTCTCACCATCTCTTCCAAGTATACTGTCGTTCTTTTTTAAGTGATGCTTACAATATATGATGCTATGATAACATCAATAAGAATTAAAATATTACATAAAATTGTGTACAATTATAATAACAATCTATAAATGCCTTATTATAGTGAATTTCAATAAATTCATAAATCAATTAATATATACATACTTAGCATCCTTATTCATGGTAATTCATAAATTACCATAAACTTAAAATTAAATAACTTTAAAATTTTGGTGAGTAACAAAATTTATCATACACTTAATTTCAAATAAATATCATTAATTTGGAATTAAATGAACATAAAAATTTGTCATTTGGTGAGTAACAGATTCTCATACATCCATTTCCAAACAAATATGACATACACATCCTATTAACCATACATAGAACTTTCATTTTTCTTATCTTACGTAAAAAAAATTCATATATTTGCTTTATCTCTTTCTATTGTGCAAAAAAAATTTACCAATTTCACTATAACATTAAAGCAAAAAATTCAATCAATTTGCATCGGAAACATTAATCTTTATACAGGCAATCAAAATTACATAAATTTTTCATCTAATGAAACAATGTGAGCAGTAAAAACCTTAGAATCATAAGATAAAAAAAAAAAAAATTATTTTTCATACCCATCAATGGAAAAACCTCATAAATTAAAAACCCCTAAATTTCATATTTGGGGTTTATAAAATTGGGAGAAAACATATAAAGAGAATCAAATAATTTCATAGAAAATTCAAATAGGATTTTAGAATTACAAAATTACGTGATTCTTACATATATTAAATAACATGTGTACCTTTCTCTATGAGAGATTATCCCCTATGGTGCTTTAGAGATTGAGATGGATCACCTCAATCCTTTCTTATGAGAAATTGCATTCTTCCCTATTCTAAAATCCAATTAAATTAATGATGACCCAAGGTTTCATTCCCTTTAATTCACTGTTCTATGATTTCTTATTATCTAGATTGAGAAACATACATACTTGTTAGAGAGGGATTTTGTCTACGGATTATTTATCAGCCTGTCAATTTGTAGATATATTTTAGGACCATTGTAAATTATTGGCAAATTAATATGTAAGTAATTTATTTTTCATGCTTTATTTACATACAAAAAGTCGATAATAATGATTTCTGCGAGTCAAATTTTGACGGAGATGATTTTCATTCACAATGGTTTGTCAATCAAATAATTTTTTTATAGTGAATAGAAGGAAACTAAGGGGTTGAGGTTAAGGCAGACTTAAGAGAAGCATCAAATCCATACTAACACATACCTTTTTATCTTTTTTATTTCTTTATTTAGGTTCAAGGAAAAAGGAACATAAATTAATTTTGGACTATTAGACGAAACAATAATGCACAATCAACACGGTATTAGACGAAACACTAAAACCATTTCATCCAATATTGCGTGCTGGTTTGAAAATGAATCACGCGGTTTTATGATTTCTCCATCCTTATCGAAACGAAATGTGCAAAAACGAAGAACTATGTTATTTTCTCATTACTACAGTTTGAGTTGACTTTCATCACATTGCAACTCATGAACGTGGAGATGAAGTTGCTCACTTCACTTTCCAGCGTAAAATTTTGAATCAGAATGAACAAAGTCAAAAAAAAGAGAGGAAGCTTCCATTAAAATTCCACTTTAGCCACAGGCAAGGGTTAAATACATGAATCATAAGTTGATAGTTTTATTGAAACAGACATTTTCATTTTCATTGAAAACAGAGATGGCATCATTTGTTCCTCCTCTTTCTCCATCTTTGATCTCCAAGACCCCTCAACAACAAGTGCATCAAGTTTTCCTTAGCTTTAGGGGTGAGGACACACGTTACACTTTCACCAGCCATCTTTACGCAGCATTAAAAAGGCTTCAGGTAAAAACTTACATTGACAACGATTTGGAACGAGGCGATGAGATATCACCCTCACTTCTTAAGGCAATCCAGGATGCAAAAGTCTCCGTCGTTGTTTTCTCCCAAAACTATGCTTCTTCACGCTGGTGCTTGGATGAGCTCGTCAAAATCACCCAATGTAAGAGGAACACTGGCCAAATCATAGTGCCTATTTTTTACCACGTTGACCCAACCCATGTTCGCCATCAAACTGGTTCCTATTCACACGCTTTCGCCTCGCACGAAAAACGTTTCGTTGCTGACATGAATAGGGTTCAAACGTGGCGGCTTGCACTCACTGAAGTAGCCAATATCTCTGGCTGGGATTGCTTGACCACAAGGTAAAACACCACATCTTGCTTCTGGGTAGCTTTCTATTCCTGTAAGATGTTTCCCTGTTTTAATTGCAATACTTTATTGAAATTGATGAGCACAGTGTGGAGTCTGAACTAGTAGAGATAATTGGTAAGGATATATTGCAAAAGTTGGAGTCCATCACAGGTGGTGGCCTAGAAAGACGCATTGGCTTGCAGAAGGAAATGGCACAGCAGAAACTGGAGAAGTTACTGAGAACGGGTGATGTGAGGGACATGGAAGAGTTGATCACAGCAATGCAGCAACTTGGAGAAGTGAAATTGGAGAAGGCGATGCAAACAGATGATTCGGGCGTTTGGAGGGAGGTTACGGAGACGTATGAGCGTATATTGCAGCTTAAACAGGACAAGTGGATGCGAACACTTAGTACAAAAGACATGCAGGATTTGATGAGTACGAGGGGGCATGTTATGCAGATTCAGAGAGAGCAATCCAACCGTAGGATGGGGTTCCGCGGTATATAGATGCCTCTTTGGTTCAGTTCATCGTTATGTAATCTAAATTAAACCAAATCAAACCTATGTAATTTGGATTCATTTAATTTTTGCACTTTTAAAATGATTTGCTACTTATTGTTTGATTAACAATGATTTAGCTTAAAAGTATTTATAATGAATGAATTTAAGACAAAACATTATATATTAGTTGTTTTCATATATAATAGGTTAAAATAATGTGTGACCATGAAAGTTTTTACTAATGATAAAGCCTAGGAAAATTAACATTAAAATATAGGGGTATTGCTTCGCTGTCTTTTTAAAAAGAAAAGTTTTTGTTGAATTCAATTAAATTATTACCCATGACATGATTTAATTGATTTACATGAAAGACTCAAAATTCCTTATTTTACAAGGCCACCGAAGTTACACCCTAAAATATAAAGCATCTTTTTTAACTTAAAATTATACATTTCAAAACCAATTTGAAGCAAGGTGTTTTGGTCTTTTTGTGGTGGGTTACTGGGTTCACTCACAGGTCCTGTAAGACTCTTGATACCAATTTGTTGGTAAAAGACACTTTAAACACTTAAATGAGGAAAGATAATAATTTTATTAAATAATAATCTTATTTAAATAAGCACAATAACAAGTTGTAACAACTCCCTAAATATAATTAAAATAAATAACTTGGTAATGATTTGGCTAAAAAGCTGAAGAAAAAAAACTGTTAAACAAATGACTGGTGCACACGTTCAACATAGTGACATTCTTAGTCACTCTGCGATCTTCTATTATCTACTTCAGTCTTTCGTGTCTTCACAGAATGAGATATTTTCAAACGTGGTCACCAACCAGGTCACAATTGAATGAAGTGAGCACTCTCTTACTTTACAGTGTCAATATCTTTCTTCTTACCTTAGCTTCCACCTTATCCGCTTCATCCAGTGAAGAAGATAAGGGTTGACATGGAAACATCGATGATCTCTTTACATCAAATTTTCCGAAGAAATCCCTCGTTGTAATTTACTTGATTGAGTCCTTCACCATGTCTACAAGCCCCCCTCCTATGCTTTTCTCCACAGCCACCACCAACAACAGCCACCAAAGCCAACACTTGAGCCACACACACCTCATCCACTTGTTGAACCAACACACCTCTATGCCTCAACTCAAGCAAATTCACGCTCAAACGCTACGCACAGTTGACACCAACCACCCACAAGCTCTTTTTCTCTATGCAAGAATTCTTCTTTACTCCTCTCTGGCTGATCTCAATTACGCCACTCGTGTCTTTCACCACTTTTCGCACCCCAATTCTTTCATGTGGAACACCCTCATAAGAGCCTACGCTCGAAGCACCAACGCCAACCACAAGCACAAGGCCATGGAGCTTTACAAAGCAATGGTGACGGGGAAAGAGAATTCCGCAGTTCCCGATAACCACACGTTCCCTTTTGTTCTGAAGGCATGCGCTTACACGTTTTCTATTTGTGAGGGGAAACAGGTGCATGCTCACGCTTTGAAACATGGGTTTAAGTTAGACACACACGTTTGTAACAGTTTGATTCATTTTTATGCGACATGTGGTCGCTTAGATTCGGCAGAGAAAATATTTTATAAGATGAATGAGAGAAGCGAGGTTTCCTGGAATATCATGATTGATTCCTACGCAAAGGGTGCAAAGTTTGACACTGCTTTGAAGATGTTTGGAGAGATGCAGAAGGAGCATGACCCTGATGGGTATACGATGCAGAGTGTTTTCAGTGCTTGTGCTGGTTTGGGTTCTTTGTCTTTGGGTTTGTGGGCACATGCTTATATTTTGAAAAAGTGTGACAAGAATATTGTGGATGATGTTTTGGTCAACACTGGTTTGGTGGATATGTATTGCAAATGTGGGGAGTTGGAAATTGCAAAGCAAGTGTTTGAAAGCATGCCTGCTAGAGATGTAAATTCATGGAATTCAATTATCATGGGTTTTGCAATGCATGGTAAGGCTGAAGCTGCGTTGGACTATTATGTCAGAATGGTCAAGTTAGAGAAAATTGTTCCCAATTCAATCACTTTTGTTGGTGTTTTATCTGCATGTAACCATAGAGGCATGGTAGACGAGGGCATTGTTTATTTTGACATGATGACTAAGGAGTACAATGTGGAAACAAGATTGGAGCATTATGGTTGTCTTGTTGACCTTTTTGCTCGAGCTGGGCGCATCGATGAGGCTCTAAACGTGGTCTCAGAAATGCCAATCAAACCAGATGGTGTAATCTGGAGGAGTCTTTTGGATGCTTGTTGCAAGGAACATGCAAGTGTTGAGCTTAGTGAAGAAATGGTAAAGCAAATCTTTGAGTCAATGGGGAGTGTGTGTGGTGGTGTTTATGTGCTTTTGTCAAAAGTATATGCTTCTGCTTGTAGGTGGAATGATGTAGGGTTGCTTAGAAAACTAATGAGTGATAAGGGTGTGACTAAAGAACCTGGCTGCAGTTTAATAGAGATAGATGGAACGGTTCATGAATTTTTTGCTGGGGACACCACTCATCCACAGAGTGAAAATATATATAAGTTTGTGAGTGAAATCGATGAGAAGTTACAATCAATAGGTTATTTACCCGACTACTCAGGAGCAACTATGGTTGATGAGGCTAACGATGGTAAACAGAATACTCTAAGATTGCATAGTGAGAGACTTGCCATAGCATTTGGAATCTTGAACTCAAGACCAGGCATTCCAATTAGAGTGTTCAAGAATCTCAGGGTGTGCAATGATTGCCACAGGGTTACCAAGTTGATCTCCAGAATATATAATGTGGAGATAATTGTAAGAGATCGAGCCCGATTCCATCACTTTAAAGACGGCACTTGTTCTTGTATGGATTATTGGTGATTCATGCTGGCTGGTGTTCAAGGTAATATGTATATTTGAAATCACATTCTAGAACAAAAAGGATTGAATTCATTCTTTAAATAGTCCTTATGTTAACAAAGAAGGATTGATTTTGTCAACAAATATCTCTTCATATATACGAATGTTATGATTAAATCTCTGAACAAATGTCTAACGACATTATTATATATCAACATATCACTCCATGTTAGTTTATTAAACTACTAGTATTTGTATGCATCTTTCTTCTTCAAGATTCTTATCTTTCGGCTGGGAAATTGTAACATCTGCAAGAATGATTCAAAGCAAAAGCCTCTGTAACAGGACTACATGGATCACACGTACTAGCTGCATTTGGAATTTTTTATCAAGAAATTGTGAGATATATTTTAAAGTGGTTCACCTCTTTCAAAAACAGAACATATGATTCCAACAGAGCATAATGCATAATGTGTGCACCGAATCATGTTGACAAATAAACTTAATGAGTGAATATGATATTGATTTTACAATGCAAAGATCTACCAGGTGAAACCTCCAATCTTTATTTCATTCCATGCAGTAAAATTAAAAACAACTGAGGCAAAATGAATATCTGATTAAAAAAATGTTACTAATCTTTAAAATTCATGTATGACTAAAAATAATTTAGCTCTACTTTTCTGACAGTGTCTATACAAGTGGCTTAAAATACATGAAACAAGAAAAATATCAAAAAAATTAGATACAACAAAATATCTGAATCCATATTAATAAACTGAGATGAAAGCTAGCACTAATAAATAAGAAGCCCAACAAAGGCTCTGCATAAGAGTCGCCTACATTCTAGTAAGTATTGAACACCACTTAATAGTGGATATTGCTGACATGAGCCTTACCAAAATACTTTTAAGGTACAATTTGACCTCCACGTATTCTTCCTTACGAATGCAAGGGAATCACTTGAAATAGCTGAAGTTTTGCAACAAATTCTTAAATGTTATCACATAAAATTCGAAACACGCTTTGGATCACAACGGAAATAGGCCTTGCATTTCAGTAGATTCAAGACTCCAACAAATCTAGCTTGTCAAAGTAGACCTTGCTCCTCAAAGTCTTTTGCCACTGAAACACCAGAACACGACGCAAATGTTAGTTAGTTCAGCACGATAACATATAAGACAACTCTAACCTAAACGTGAGGAAGAAGAAGCCAAATAGTGTAATTGAAGTCTTATGTTTACTTTGAACAACCGAACCAACATCACAGGAATGTTATCATTTCTTAGAATCTCGGTAAACATGCTACATAAGTGGTAGAGATGTAACTTCCTTACTTATCAGCCATGACCAAATAATATAAAATGGGAAATGCTAATATTCGCTGAATAACTTTTATGACATTTGACGAACTATAACTAGATTTTTCCTTGAAATGAAACAATAACCGAGTCCTTAAGAAGTAGTTGATTTTTCTATGAAGTAGAGCAAAATATGTAAAGCAGGGCAACTTGAATACTTGGTATAAACAATCATATAGAATTTTGAAGTTTATTAGAGAATTATAATGAATAAAGCCATCAACATTATCCTCAATTCTCAACATAATACTTCTGTTGTTTTGCTCAACATCCATAATAATTTATAGGATCCAAGATATCTTGGTAAGTGCACACAAATTTGGCTGGAAAAAGAGAACAAAAGTGAGAGAAAATAGCTTATAATTTATAAAACTCCGGTTTAAACAAATTTGAATAACAAAATATCTTTTCTAAACGTCAGACAAAAAAAAAACTTTCCGACGCAGAGGTTTCAAAATAATAACAAATCTAGAAAACAGCCACAACCGATGCATGTTACTTCAGCGCAATAATCTAGGAATCAATTTGCTATTTTTATATCCTAAATTTTAGCAGAAACAGTTTAATGAATTCCCCATAAAGCACACTCTTTAACCTCAGAAAAAACAGTGAAGTTGATGAAATTGGGTAACAAAACAAGTACAATACTTGAGAAGAAAAGATTTGACAAGGGGAAGACTGACCTTTAGACGAGGGAAGAACCAAAACAACCTGCATGGTGACATTGTTGGGAGGAAGCTGCAAGCGAAGAGGGTAGAGTTTTCCATTCAAAGGACTTCGAGTACACACGATAACTCCTTCAAGCCCCGTCTCTTCCTCAAACTTCCGAGTCAACTGCTCAACCCCATTCCCTTTGAAAGCCAAAGAATAACCCTGCACATTCTCATCATCCACGTCCCCATTATCCTCTGCAACATGGTAGTATATAGTCCTTCCCTCCGACTTTGGTGGCGAACCCACATATGAATCCGTTGACTACAAACACATCCAAATAAAACATTAACAGTCTAATCTTCATACAACACTAATTTATGAATCACTTTCCATGACTTTGTCCCTCAAAATTGGATTTTAGTCTTAGATGTTACATTTCAATAGAACACATTTTCGGTCCAACTAAAACCTCATCATTCATATTATGCATTAAATTTTTACAGTCACAACTAAAATCAAATTTGAAGATACTTTCAGAAGCAAAGTCAACTATTTCCATATCATAACTAACAGTAGTTCCTTTGCCATCATGTTATTGATACCGATTTTACTAATGATTAATATATGTCTACAACAGAGTACATTAATAAAAACTATTTACTGAACCAACTAAAAATTTTCAATTGCACAATAACATGATCCTATCACAATAAAAAAAAAAACTCTGTATCCCAGTTGACTCCAGGCAATAATTAACATTGAACAATCAATCAGATGCATCAATTAACAAAAGTGAGAAAGAAAAAGGCATATACAGATACCTCTTGTCTGGAGAAAGTAGTGGATTTGATGGAAACGGCAGAGGGAGTAGAGGAATCGAAATCGAGGGAATCGGAGTGAGGAATGGGAGGAGGAGCAGGGGACACGACGTGGATCTCCAACACATCAACATCCCACAAGATCCAATCCTGTGTGGCGGTCCTATGAGGGATATCGTGCGTCACAGAGTTCCTCCAAGGTGGGAGGCCCCCGTTGGCCCTCAGATAGTTCCCGTAACGGGTCTTCAGCTTCACCTGCGCGCCCTCCCGCACAGGCTCCCACTCCACGGAGGAGTCCAGCCGCCGCGGCATGCTCTGCACCACCTTGCGCCCCGTCACACCCAGCAGCAACGGCTGGTTCGACGCCGTTAAATACTTGCCGTAACAGCTCTTTAGCCGTAAGAGGTTGTCGAACTCCGGAATGAGCTCCACCGTCCACTTGGAGTTCCTGGAGGATCCGTTTCGGTCCTGGGTCACCGACTCCTCGTCATCATCCGCCAGGAGGTACTTGTCGTGGTGGCTCCGCAGCCGCACCACCTTTGCGCGGTGGAAGAACTCCATGCCGGAGCGGAACACGGTGTCAGAACTTGTGCTCTGCATAGCAATAGTCGACGGGTTAATCGAAAAATTCGATTTTGTACTATGTATCCGAGGATCAGGGTGGTTGACTGATTGGAGTTTATTTGATTTGGATCACAGATGAAATGCAAGTGACTTGGTTGAGTTGGGCTTAGGTATATATATAAAAAGGAAAATAGAAAGTTGAATTAGTTTATAAAGAATTATATTTTAAACAAAATAGAAGAACTAAATAGTATTGGTTTAGAATAATGAAAGTTTTATAGTTTATTTTGTTTAAGAAACGAAAATAAAAGTGTAATTTTGTATATTTTTTTTTTACTAATGAACGATGTAGATTGGATAGAGTGAAGAGAAAATTGCGGGTGGTGGGTAGTAAGAAAACGAGAAACGCCAGACAAATGAAAGGTACGCGTTTGGTGCATTGCTGCTGAAACTCCGCGTGAGCCACCGGTGATTTGCTTAAGCCAGTTGGAGGAGGTAACAAAAACACTCAGTTTCATAGAATTTTAAACTTTTAACAAAATTAACTGTTTCTTTATGTGTTTTGTTTATGCAAATGAAAATAATTTCATTTTCGAATAAAAAATTTAAAATCACGTCAGAAATTGTACTTTTTATTTTTTTTATTTCTTTTCTTCACCTTCGTCTGGCATCTCATGAAAACCCATGACGGTGTGAGAATTTTATTGCTCTAAAACTTTAATAGAGCGAACGTAAAATGTCATATGTGAAAAGTTATGTTGAAAGATTAAGAATACAATAAATAATTTCCAATTTGCTATGAAACGACATTTTCATTTACTCCATGCAAAATAAATTGCATCACTTATAAGATTTTTGTAGATCTGATTTCATCAGTTTTTCATTTCTTACTCTTGCTTAGTTTATTATATTTTCCTTTGAAATTAAATTTTATCTTTAATATAGCAATATGTAGACGAAATTTTATAATGTAATAGTTTTAAGGAGTTGCTTATTTTTCTTTGGGTTATGAGTTCGTAATTTGTGTTTTCCTATTATAATGTATGGCACGGTGTTTTATTTGGCAATTCAAAATAAATTGTATGTGTTTTCGCTGTTTTTCAGGAAGCATGTCACTATTATGTATTTACCTTCTTTATTTTTTTCTATAAGTAAATAGCTAGTTCCTCTTTTATATTGAATATTGAATATAATATATTTGGTAACTGTTTTATGATTCATTCTAATATTTTTTTTTTTAATTTTGTAATATTGAAGGTAACTGTTTTCTTTTTAATTCTTAACATATAATATTTATATGACTCGGTTTTGTCCAAATTAAGTAAATGATTTAGGTTTTGTCCAAGTTAAGTTGTATTTAAGTCAAACTAAGGTTAATAGAGTTCAACTTGAGTTAGAGACACATCATGCTAAGTCAAGACGACTCTAGTCAAAGATTAAGAAAGATTAGGTTAGGCCGAAGATTAATCAAATTGGTCTAAGCCGATGATTAACCTGAGTCGATTTAGATCAAAAGTAAACTCAAGTCAACTTATACCAAATGTTGATTAGAGACAGCTCAATGTGAAGATTAACTTGAGTTAGTTAGGTCGGAAGTCGACATAAGTTGATCAAACCAAAGAATTGAATTAAGTTGATCAAAGATTAAGGTAAACCCGAGCTAAAAAACAGGTCGAGTTACCCTAAACGAAAGTTGACTCAAGTTGTGGGTTGAAGGTTAATTAGAGTTGGTCAGGTCAAAGAATCAAGTTGAGTCGATCAAGGCTAAAGGTCGAGTTAAGTTAGAATACGTAAAGTAGCTAAAGTCGAATGTTGATTTGAGCCGATAAGTCTGAAGATTAAGACGAGTTGGTCTGAATCAAAG